>NC_082681.1:26032338-27416529 GCF_025265405.1 Mesoplodon densirostris | reverse complement strand
TTTTTTCAAATTTGAGATCGTCTTTTTTTTCAGTGGATACATCTACAGAGTGAAAATATAGAAAGCAATAGCTCTAGGTCCTTGAGCTCTGATTTTGAAATCTTTTGATAAAAGCTCAGATATGCTTCAGATTGGTCACAATATTTAAATGAGAAACTTCTCTCCAGACACAGAAAATAAATTACATAGCTATGAACTGTGGTAATATATTGGTAAATCTGACCTTGTTACATGTCAATGTGCTGCAACCACAGTGTGCATTTTTGAGTCTTTCTGTTTTGGCAAATAGACATTGGGTGTTTTAAGATATTGAAACACTTAATGTTGTCATTGTTATCACTTAAAACATTTTGGGGCACAACTATGGAACAGATGGATTATTTTTTTGAAGGCTCAAGAAATTGTACCCAAATTAAACATCTTTCATAATGTGAGCTATAATTCTAAAAAAATAGTTTTATGGTTTTTACAAATGAAAGGGATTTTAGAGATTACTTAATTCAATGTTGATGGAAAGGAGATCCACAAAAGCAAAATATCATAAAAGATCATATGTCCAATTAGGAAGGAATCTGTTCAAGTTTGAATATTGTCACAGCATGCCCAGGGTACTTTTTATCACATGCATTGCTCTTTTGTTTGAGTGCTTGCTTTAAAAAAGCCTACCAGAACTTTTATATAAAACATCTTTTAACATCTTTTGAAATTGTCTGTAGATTAATTTAGTAGTCACACAAGAATATCAGTCTCATTACTTTCAAGTCATGCCTCATACACTTAAATTGTTGGTAGAAAAAATATATAAGGAGAGATTTATATTAGCCAAATGCTCGCTTCTCTCTTTCTCTCTCTTTCTCTTTCATTTTCTTCCTCTCTCTCATCTGTCTCTCTCTCTCTGCACTGTTGGCACAAATGACAAGCATCTACTGTGCATAGTTATTATACATTCCCTCAGATTCCTTGCTCATTAAACTTAAAGGGTATGTAGGATGGTAATTGCCACTTTATCTGCACTCTGTTTTGGAGGAAAGAAATTAACATATATTTATTTTGCAAATACAGCAGTGGCTACAATCGAACTGATTTCACAAGACACTTTTCCTTATTTTAATGCAAACAACTGTGACAGATTTTAATATATCTCAAAAAAACTCTTATAGAGAAAATATATTGCACAGTGATATTTTCCATTTTCTATCTTTTGTTTAAAGGAAACTATTCCTATTTCTTATGACACATTAGGCCTCAGATAATAGTATATATCTTTAAAATATTGAGTTTTTTTTAATGAAGACATACTATCTTTTGTTTACAAATAAAATATAAAAACCCAGTTGCTTCTAATGGTATAATTCTGTACAGTTTTATTCAACACATTTATTTTGCAAATAAAATCTACAAATCTACAAATCTAGGTAGGAGTTTCTAATAGTGAAAAAAAATGCAAAAATCCCTGCCATGCATTAATATGTCACTGGGCATTTGGTTGGATGTGGCTGAGTCATTCAATTAGGACAGAGTTTGAAAGGAGGACCTTGGTCAAGCTGCTGTGTAAAGCAGGCAGTGACCTTGTTGATGTAAACACTATACAGAGCATCTTCAGGAGGAGTGAGAACGGGTGTGGCTCTCCTACTACACAGTGATCAGGTGTAATAGCTGCCATGAGGGTGATATCAGACATCTAATTAACCTCCCTACAACTATCTCATCACCCATAGTTAATGGGAAATGTTTCCCTTGGATGGATATCCTGTAGAGGTACACTCGCAATTGCAGTAGACTGCCAGAAGCATCTGCTTATTTGGAGAGATTTTTTTTTTTTTTTTTTTTTTTGCGGTATGCGGGCCTCTCACTGTTGTGGCCTCCCCCGTTGCGGAGCACAGGCTCCAGACGCGCAGGCTCCGGACGCGCAGGCTCAGCGGCCATGGCTCACGGGCCCAGCCGCTCCGCGGCATATGGGATCCTCCCAGACCGGGGCACGAACCCGTATCCCCTGCATCGGCAGGCGGACTCTCAACCACTTGCGCCACCAGGGAGGCCCTGGAGAGATTTTAATGGGTGTGATTCCCACACTTACCTGCCCATTGGCATTGACCACCATGCCCTCCACTGGTGCCGACATACTGGCTAATCCTGCCCATTGGCATTGACCACCATGCCCTCCACTGGTGCCAACATACTGGCTAATCCTGCCCAGTCGAACCAGGTGTCAAATCCATAAGACATTAGTAAGGTTTCTTCTACCAGTAAGCCATAGACCATTGGTTAGACTGCTACAAAAGAAGAAAAACAATGTTAAATAACCCTTCTTCTGTTGCTTGGCAATATGATATCTTTATTTGAAAATTCTCAGTGGAATATGGCAGAAATAATATCCTCACAAAAAGAAAAGCCAATGGCACATTGTAATGCTTTTTGTTATCATTTCCATTCCCTTAATAGATTGGAGTAAAAGGTACTGGTTCTGTGAAGAGAGGAGAACCTGCATGCCCGATGTACAAGCTAGTCAGGATTTGGATTGTGCAATTATTCAAGATGGAAAAGGAAAACATCAGCAAAACACTGATGTTGAAGGGGAAGTAAGGAAAACCCTGAATAGATTAAAAGGACGCACAGAAGAAGAACCAAATGCAACACCGTTGTAGGTACTTCAAAGAACTCTCCATCATGATGAAGAAGTCCTATTAATGCCACCAGAAAGAAACTCACTGAAGAGGTCATTGCATGGAAATGAAATTCCAGAGTAGTATAAAGTGACCAGACATGGAGAATGATTTCTTATGCACGATTCTGTTTCTCAAGGTGAGGAAATAATTCTTATTTACACAACTTTGACAATATTCAATATTTAAGTGACAGTACGTTATTCAGTGATAGCACCTTCAAGATGGCACTAATACAGTTCATTCAGTTATCTACTGTGCATGGTGTAGTATTAGGTTATACTATGTCATTGATTTATGCACTAAAAATGAAAAAGCAAGAGGATGCTTACATACATACATACATACATATATATATGAAAGTACTTGCATTTGCATGGAAAAGAAATCTCAACATTAATCTTTCATTGTTTATGATGGATTTCAAGGTTGCAAATATGAATGCGATTCAACTGTTCCTACCAAATGCCCAAGTAAAAGCATACTTATTTCACTTTTCATAGTCATTGTGGTGAAAAACATCTTCTTTGGGTCTAACACGTGAGTATACAACAATGAAGACTACCACCAGTACATGAGCATCCATGATGTTTGGACTTCCATTTATGCCTTTGGAAGATGTAAATGAAACTTTGAGTACATTGTGGAGAACGCAGAACAATATTTAGATGACCTAATGAATTATATCCTTGGAAGTCATGGCAGAAGCAGAGGAAGAGCAGAAGCTCCAAGATTTCTGCCAAAAACTTGGAATGTTTATATATCAGTACTGAATAGCAATCATAGGACAAATGATGCTGTGGAAGACTGGCATAGCAAATTTCAAAGCTAATGGTAGTGCATCATCCTTAAATTTGGAGATTTATTGGAGTGTTAAAGGATGAACAGCAAACGAACAAGTTATCACCCAGGTTCTTGGTGGTCACACTCAAATACAACCACCAACTTCACGATGATACCAACAAAATCAAATTCCTATAACTGAAATTGTTAACAAATATAACAAATATAAAGCTGATAATCAAGTTGATATATACTTGAGATCAGTTGCTCATTGACTTAAGACTAACCCTGCTAAACTTCATGATGAAGAAGAACAAAAATAATCATGAAATCCAAAATTCATCAGGAACTAACAATAAAAATAATGTAAATAAAACTCTAATGAAGTTAAATGTTTGTATTATTTAATGAATCATGGACCAAATATCTCATGGACGTTTTGGACAGGACCAAATTTTAAAGACCTTTTCATGTGGACCAGATGTCTCAATGGGCATTTTGGACAGGGCCAAATATCCTACAAGCTTTCAAATAAATTATCTAAACCTACACATGGCTGTAGTTTAAGTACTATTATTATCATTACCAATGAGTAAAGTAAGGTTCATAAAATTTCAGTAGCTTGATAATAAGCTGCTAAGTATAGGTAATAAGTTGTATAAGCAAAATTAAAAACTAGTATTTGGTGTTTGACTTTCCAGCATGGGTATTGTGACACTGGGATCCCAGAGTTTCAGAGCCACATGGTTATGTGACTGGATAACAAGTTTTGAAATTTCAAGTCTCTTTTTGTCTTACTTATACCAGATGCTAGCCAGACTCTGTGTTTGAAACTTTCTCAATAACTCTTGATTCTCAATTACTCAATCATACTTCTTGCCTTTCTTTCATTTAACTTGGAACCCAAGTTACCTAGGATAGGGAGGAACCTGAAACAGCAACTCCTGATGGCCAATAACAAAAGATGGTTTAAAGTATGTATGGGACTCCAGGCAGGGACACCTCATTGATTAATTTTGAAGATTACCTGTGGAAACACTTATGTTAAGGGCAAATGGAAACTTGTCTTCTCATTCCAAAGTAGCTTCTGATGTTTAGTACTATATAGAAATTTTTAGTACAGATATTTCAGAGACGTTTTAGAGTATCAGTTTGTATTTCATTTGTTTTATCTCAGAACTACATGAAATTCAGGAGATAAATTTATACCTATATTGTTTCAGTCTATAGTCCTAACACCATTTTAATTGAAATATCAGTATTACAATAGCCCTATTATCCTATTTATTAACTATTCTCTAGAAGTTTATATTTTTTCACATATCCAATATATCATATTGAAAATAGTTAATTATATTCTCATCCAGTTATCTTTGCAGCCTCCTGTCATAAAAACCTGCTGTGATTTGCATGAATTTTGTTCCCTCTGGACTTTACTGTCAAGTTCTCTTGACAATTTGTATTTCTTATCTCATATAACCATACTGTTTGGTCACTTTAGCATCTTCATTACTAAAACCTTTATCCTGTTTCTTTTCACCAGCCACTCTCATTGCATCCCCAAAGCCAATTCTCACTCCTTTGGTGTTACCTATGAGCCTGTGGCAGAGACTGGCTAACTACTGACCAAAATGATTGCTTTCCATTTAGACTGGATTTCTGCTAGACTGAATTTCTCAGCCTCTTGTGCAGTTAGGTCTAGCCAATGGAATGTGAGCAGAAGTAGTGTATGCCACCTCTAGGTTTGATCTATAGAATCCTCCATACAATCTTTCATTCTTTCCCTTTCTTTCCATCCAGAGACCCTGAGAACTTAGACAAACACATGAAGGAATGAACTTATACCCATGAATGACTATGAAAGCATAATTCTCATTCCCTCATAGTGCATATTGTCACAGTGGCTAGTACTTATTAAGCATTCTACAAATGTTATCTATTTTGATCATTAAACCAGGCCGTATCTTTAAAGCATTTCCTTTTCTCTTCTACCTCTTAGGGCTACTGAAAGAGATAACTCATAGATAGGTAATGTTTAATTATTTCAGTTTTCATTAATTTTCTTTTTTGGTTCTCTACCACCATTACATTAAATTATATGGTCTTGGGGAAGATAGTTTTGTGTTGATATCTTGGGCTTACTTATAATCTTCATGAATGTGGATGTCCAAATCTCTCCCCAGATTTGTGAAGTTTTCAGCCATTATTTCTTTAAATAAGCTTCCTTCCCCTTTCTCCTTCTCCTCTCCTTCTGGGACTCCAATAATGCATAGATTATTTCTCTTAATGATATCTCATAGTTTATGTAGGCTTTCTTCACTCTCTTCCTTCTATCCTTCCTCCCTTCCTTCCTTCCTTCCTTCTCTGACTGGATAATTGCAAAGAACCTGTCTTCTACTTAACAGATCCTTTCTTCTGCTTGATTCAGTCTGCTGTTGATGCTCTCTATTGCTTTTTTATTTTTTCATTTTATTCATTGTATTCTTCAGCTCCAGAATTTGTTTCTTTTTTTAAAGATTTTTGTGTCTTTATTGAACTTCTCAGTTTATTCATGTATTGTTTTCCTGATTTCACTGCACTGTCTTTGTGTTTTCTTGTAGTTCACTGAGTTTCCTTAAGATAATCATTTTGAATTCTTTATCAGGAAAATTACAGATTTCCATTTCTTTGTTTTGGTTACTGAGAAATCGTGTCCCTTTGGTGGTGTCAAGTTTCCTTGATTTTTCAGGTTTCTTGAATTCTTGCATTGCTGTGTTCGCATTTGAAGAAAGCACTCACCTCCTCCATTCTTTACAGACTAGCTTTGGGAGTAAAATTCCTTCCATCAGCCCTGTTGGAATTCTGAGGGTCTTCTCAGACCTTTTCTGTGGGTGCTCTTGCTCCAGAGTTCTCGTTCCCTCTTGTGGCTGAATTATTAAGCTTGTGTGCTTTCTCTCAATCCTGCAAACCCAGGCCAGGTACTGAGAGCATCCCTTTTTCTTTCCCTAGAGTGTTACTGAATGCTCAAGTTTGTGTAATTTCTCCCAGTCCAACGTACTTTGACCAGCTTTCTGTGCATGCTCACTACCCATTTGCAAAACCTTGCTCTTGCTGCCATTGGGCGTGTGCACAGAGATCCAGCTGTGGAGTGGGATATGTGTGCAGGTGAGCCGTATAGAGCTTTGAGTGTGTCCATGGGCCAGTGGAAGAATCTGCAGAGATTGCATACCCAGTCCCAGTAGCTTGTAGTCAGACTTCCTGATGGAGTCTGAAAACTGTTCAGCAAGATATGTGTCACTTTGATGACCCCTGAGAGCCCTATCTGCTGTTCTCCCACCTGCTTTCTGCTTTCTAGTCACACAGCACATGTCAGTATTCTGAATGGGGTGAGAAACAAATGAGTCTCTCTGGTAGCATCCCACATAGCTGGGGAATCTGGGTGGTCATTCACATGCTTTCATTTCCCCCCCACAGGGAAATTGTGGGCTAAGTAGGTCTCTCTGGTCCTAAGCTGTACCACCTTGGAGGAGGGTGATGTGAGTAAAGTGAACCTTCCTCTTATTCTCTTCAGTGGTCTAATCTTGCTTTTTTTTTTCTTTTTGCTCCAGTGGTGTTCTTATACTTCTCTGCTGGACTCCTGGACTTTCAAAAAGACTCTCTTATCCATGAGTGATTGTCTAAATCACTGTTACTTGGGGAGAAGATTGTAGAAAACTCTTATTCTGCCATGATGATGACATAACTCTTAACTTTTTTTCCTGGTATTCCTTATACAGAAGTTTCTATCTGCAAGGTGAACTCTGTCCACATTTCTGTCTCCATCTTACCTTATAAATATGAAAATAATATGTGCATGGATTATTTTCTTTTTCACTATTATTTATTTTTATAAACCTGACTTATTGATATATTTTATTTAATCACAAGTATTGGCAGACATTAACAGGGCTGATGATTCCAGTTAACACTTATTTCTCACTGCTTTGATTCTAATGCATCTATTGTTTCTGTTACTCAAATAGTACCTTATTAAGCAACATTATTAATAACTGATATATTCAAAATAATTGGTGTACATGAAATCAGATTATAAACACATTAGATGGAGGTGCCTAATTTTTTGTTACTTTAGTTTAAGTTAGGATAGCACTATTATATTTCCAAAACACTTAGTATACTGCTAAACACATGGTAACAACTCAATTAATCATTGTTGATTGATTACAAAACAGATATTTAAGATCACCACAATGATGTAGGAAACAAGAGAGTTAATTATGTGTGTCTCCTTGAGAAAAATTTTTATATTTTCTAAGACAGCAAACGTGTTGCTAAGATATCATGGAGTCTTCAAACATGGAAGAGTAAGTAGGAAAAGAAAATGGTAAACGTTGCTAGTAAATCTTCCTGACCCAAGGCTTTAGTTAGTTATATGTAGTAGTTTTTCTTGCCAATATTGAAGAATGTTAGAGACCCTAAGTTAGAAACACATAGAAAAGTAAAAAAAAAAAACTTGTGTTCAAATCAAGCTCTGCCACCTATTGTGAATGTGGACATTCTCTTAAGTTTCCTGAGCCTCAATTTTCTCACTTATAAAAAATGAAATGCCACCTACACCTACAATTAAGTGAGATGAGGAATGTCCCATTCAGGGTTAATATAGAAATATTTTCAAGTGGTTTTATGGTGCAAGTATTGCTTACTTTCCACCAAAGATATAGGAAATTATTATTTATTTCATAAAATAATCATTAATTTTAAATATGGATTTCTAATAATATTTCTTTAAGTGCCTTTAAAAATCAGTGTGCTTTACTTTTTTGGTTTATGTAACCATTTGAGGAACATGGTTATGTATATTTTGAATGTATGGAATTTTAAATACAAATTTACACATTTTATGAAATAAAGTAATAGCTGGTTCAGAGTAACATTTCTTTTTCAGTTATTTAGACATAATCTTAATAAAGTATACTTATAAAAAGAAATATCTTTGAACTACAAAATAAATAGGCTTCTACATACATCTGTGGAAAACATTTTATAAATTAAATGTTATGATCTAACTAAGAGATAATCCAGGGAAGGTAAATCTAACCAACACATGAACCTTTTTGGGGGCAGAAAAGCCATCTCAGGTTCAATTCAATCAGAGGGCATAGGTAATTTCCCTAAGATTCCATCCAGAAATCATCTTGCCTCCAGTTCTACAAATTACTAATTTCAGAGCCATTATGTGGAAAGCTTCACAGACTCCAAATTTGGATAGTAAGATAAGTAATTACCAAAATATTAATGTGCCACAGAGAAATGATTTAGGTTATTGATGTGGTCTGGCTATACACATTTGAATTTCTCCTTCCCACAAGAAAAGGAAATCACTGTGTAGCATTGATTCAAAATATACTTGAATGTATTATGTATAGTAAATTCAATTCAATTCAATTTAATGAAGACATGCTATGCCAAAGTTGCGTGTATTTAAAAAAAGTGTAAAATGAATCCCTGTCCTCAAGAAGCCTATAATTATACTAATAATTATAATACAAAGGAAATACTTTAGGTATAACAGGAGAAATAGAAATGCTGCAGTATCACTCTGGGAATTTAAAGGAGAAAAGAAGAGTGAGACCAAGAGAGAGAGAAAATTACTAATAAGATTAAAAAGGGCTTCATGAAAAAGGTGACAGAGAAAAGACTGTAAACCTAGTAAACTTTTCCATCTTAGATATCTTAGATGTTTTCAAATATAGGATAGACCAGTGTTATTCAAACCATTATATAGAACCCTTGATTAAATTTCAATTTGAATTTTATCATTTAAAATATATTTTTACTATTTAAAAATAAGATACAAACTCAAATGTATTATAGATCTACATTTAGAATTCTGGAGACAACCAAAGTATTAATATGTGTTTTCAGATGAGGAATTTTTTTTCATACATGAGAATAAAATCTATTGTAGCATCTTTGTGAATACATCTGAACTTCTTATGAATAGCATCAATTTAAACTTTTCTAATTCTTGTATCAATTTAGGAATTGTCTTTTTCATCTAAACTTTCAAATATGTTGGCATAAAGTTGTTTATAATATTCTTTTATGGTTTTAAAAAATATCTGTAAGTCCTATGTGAAGTTTCTTTTCTTTATTTGCTCTCTCTTTCTTTATCTCCCTCTGTGTGTGTGTGTGTCTCTCTCTCACATCACAGTGGATTTAAACTAAAAATAAAAAACAAGATAGCTGGAAATTCCCAAAATAATTGGAGATCAAACAACATAACACACTGCTAAATTGCTAAATAACACATGGATCAAGGAAGAAATATCAAGAGAAGTTTAAAAAACATTTTGAATTAAATGAAAATGAGAAAACAACTTATTGAAATTTGTGAGCTGCAGTGAAAGCAGTGCTTAGAGGGAAATTTTTAGCATCGAATGTACCTATTGGAAAAGAAGAAAAATCTAAAATGAATAATTTACCCTTCCACCTTAGGAAACTAGAAAAAGAAGATAAAATTAAATCCAAAGTAAGAAAAAAAATATTAGAGCAGAAATCAATGAAATTTAAAACAGGAAATCAACAGACAAGATCACAAAACCTAAAGCTGGTTCTTTGAAAACATCAATAAAATTGATAAGTCTAGCCAGATTAACCAATAAAAAGAGAAAATAGAAATTGTTAATATCAGAAATAAAAAAGGGACATCATTTCAGATTCATTGCACAGTAAAAGGATAATAAAGGAATATTATGAATAACTCGATTCCCACAAATTTGAAAATGTAGATGAAATACCAGTTCCTTGAAAGAGACAATCTGCCAAAACTCACACAGGAAGATATAGACAGTGTGAAAAGGTCTATATCTATTGAAGAAATTGAATCAATAATTAATAACCTACCAAAAACAGAAAGAAGTAGGCCCAGAAATGTTATTTAAGTGTTTGGTAGCTGAAATCTACCAAACACTTAAAGAAAAAAATATACTAATTCTCTCCAAGCTCTTTCAGAAGATAGAAGCAGAGGGAATACTTCCTAATTCATTCCATGAGGCCAGCATTACCCTAATAGCAAAACCAGAAAAAGATGTTACAAAACATCTTTTATAACTACAAAAGGAAAACTACAGACCACTATCTCTCCTGAACACAGATGCAAAAATCCTCAACAAAATATCAGCAAATAAAATTCAATAATGAATAAAAATATTTATACACCACAAACAAGGTATCCAAGTATGCAAGATTGGTTAAAAACTTAAAAATCAACCAATAAAATTCATTGCATCAACAGACTAAAGAAGAAAAATAACATGTTTGTATCAATAGATGCAGAAAAAGCATTTGGCAAAATCCAACACACATTCATGATAAAAAAATATCTCAGCAAACTTGGAATAGAGGAGAACTTCTTTAACTTGATGTTAAAAAGCTACAAAAAACCCAACAGCTAACATACTTAATAATGAGAAATTTGAAGCTTCCTACTAAGATCAAGAACAAGACAAGGATATTCACTCCCACCAGTGCTTTTCACACCATATTGGAAGACATAGCAAATGCAATAAGAAAAGGAAATAAAAGGTACACAGATTGGGAAGGGAGAAATAAAACTGTCTTTTCTTGCAAATCACATGATTGTCTATGTAGAAAAGTATTCTACATACAAAATTCAACAGCTTTCTTATATACCAGGAATGAAAAAAATGGAATTTGAAATTAAAAACTCAGTACCATTTATTTTGGTGCCCCCAAAGCTGAAATGCTTAGGTATAAATATTTAGGTATAGATAAAATATGTACAAGATATATGTGATGAAAACTACAAAACTGTGATGAAAGATATCAAAGAACTAAATATATGGAGCAATATTTCATGTTCATGGATAGGAAGACTCAATGTTGTCAAAATGTCCATTCTTCCCAACTTGATCTATAGATTCAATGCAATACCAATCAAAACCCCAGGAAGGGGCTTCCCTGGTGGCGCAGTGGTTGAGAGTCCGCCTGCCGATGCAGGGGACACGGGTTCGTGCCCCGATCCCGGAAGATCCCACATGCCGCGGAGCGGCTGGGCCCGCGAGCCATGGCCGCGGAGCCTGTGTGTCCGGAGCCTGTGCTCCGCAACGGGAGAGGCCACAGCAGTGAGAGGCCCGCGTACAGCAAAAAAAAAAAAAAAAAAAAAAAAACCCAGGAAGTTATTTTGTGGATATTGAATTATTGATTCTAAAGTTAACATGGAGAGGAAAAAGACCCAGAATAACCAACTCAATATTGAATGAGAAGAACAAAATCAGAAGGAGACTACCAGACATTAAGACTTAGTATATGAGTCACTTTACTGTACAGAAGAGATTGACACAACATTATAAATCAACTATACTTCAATAAAAAAGCAAAATTAAAAATGACTTAACATAAAGCTACAGTAATCAAGACAGTGTAGTATTGGCAAAAGAAAAGACATATGGATCAAAGGAATAGAATAGGGAGCATATAAGTAGGCCCACATAAATAGTTATGTCATCTTAGATAAAGGAGAAAAGTCTTTTCATCAAATGGTGCTGGAAAAACTGGACATATGCATGCACACACACACACACACATACACACACATGAAAGAAACTAGACACAGACATTACACCCTTAATAAAAATTAACTCAAAATGGATCACAGACCTAAACATAAAATGCAAAATTATAAAATTACTAGAAGATAACATAGGAGAAAACCTAGATGACCTTGGGTATGATGTTGCCTTTTTAGACACAACATCAAAGTCATGACACATGAAAGAAATAATTGATAAGCTGGACTTCATTAAAATTTTTTTAAAAATCTGGTCTGTGATAGACAATGTCAAAGAAATTAGAAGACAAGCAATGGACTGGGAGAAAATATTTGCAAAAGATACATCTGATAAAGGACTGTTTTTGAAAGTATACAAAGAACTCTTAAAACTCAATGGTAAGAAAATGAACAGCCAGTGTTTTTTAAATGGTCAAGTGAACTAAACAGATACATCACCAAAGAAGATATACAGATAACAAGTAAACATATGAAAAAATGCTCAATATTATATGACATTAGTGAATTCCAAATTGAAACAACAATGAAATAGCATTACACATCTTTTAGAATGGCCTAATTCAAAACACTGACAACCTCAAATGCTGGCAAGGATTTGGAGAAACAAGAACTCTCATTAATTGATTCTGGGAATGCAGAATGTTACAGCCACTTTACAAGGCATTTTGATATTCTTTCAAAACTAAACACATTCTTACCACATGATCCAGCAATTGTACTCCTTGGTATTTACTCAAGTGAATTGAAAACTTATATCCATACAAAACATGTACATGTATATTTATAGCAGCTTTACTTGCCCAAACTTGGAAGCAACCGAGATTTCCCTTAGTAGGTGAATGGAAAATTAACTGTAGTACATCCAGACAGTAGAATATTACTCAGTGCTAAAAATAAATGAGCTATCAAGCCATGAAAAGACATGGAGGAAACTTAAACACATATTACTAAGTGAAAGAAGCCAATCTAAAAAGGCTACCTACTGTATGATTCCAACTATATGACATTCTGAAAAAGACAAAACTCTGGAGACAGTAAAAAGATTAGTAGATGCCAGGTCTTAGTTGGTAGGGGAGATTGAAGAGACAGCACAGAGGATTGTTAGGGCAGTGAAATGATTCTGTATGATACTACATTGGGAGGGTGCATGTAGTTAGTTATACATTTATTCAAACCCATAGAATGTACAGCAAGAGTGAACCTGAATGTAAATTATGGACTTTGAGGGATAATGATGTATCAATGTAGGTTCATTGGTTCTAATAAATGTACCACTGTGAGGTGGGATGACCATATTGGGAAAGTTTGTGCATGTGTGGAGACAGGGAGTATATGGGAACTCTTTGTACTTTCTGCTCAGTTTTGCTGTGAACCTAAAACTGTTCTAAAAAATAATGTTTATTAATTTTAAAAAAGAAACATATGGCAATCTTGGAACTGAGAAATAAAATATTTCAAAATAAGAACTCAATAGATGGGTTTAACAGCAGATTAGACACAATTAAAGAAATGATTTGTAGGTATGGATTAAATCATTGACAGAAACAAAAGAGAATGAAAACCCAGGGGAAAAAATAAAATGCATATAGGACAAGACAAAATGTTCTAAATACTTGTAATTAGTGTCCCAGAGGTGAGGAAAGACTGGGGAAGAAGCAATACTGGAAAACAAAATAGCTGATGGATTTCTATAACTGATGAAAGTTATCAAGCCACAGATTCAAGAAGTAACACAAACCCAAATAGGGTCACATAAAGAAAACTTTAACTAGCTGAATCATATTAAAACTCCTAAGTATCAAAGATAAAGAGAAAATGTTAAAAGCAGCTGGAGAAAAAAAGATAGTAATCTCAAAGGAGGGAAAATAATTCTGATAGTTGACTCAACAATACAGATTTTGAAAGCCAGTAGACAGTGGTCTGATCTCTTCACAATCCTGAAAGAAAATAACTGCCAATCTATAATCCCATATCCAGAAAAATATAGTCTTCAAAAAGGAAAGCTATTTAAAGATATTTTCACACCTGCACCAAATGAAATACTGAAGTCTTTTTTGAAGGAAAGTGATCCCAGATGGAAGCATGTTAAGGTGTATTTTATGATCCAGAATGTGTTCTATCTTGAAAACTGCTCCACATGAGCTTGAGAAGAATGTGTAATCTGCTATTGCTGGGTGAAATAATCTATAAATGTCAATTGTATCCAGCTATATAATGTTGCTGTTAAGTTCCATTCTGTGCTTACTGATTTGATTTTCTGCCTGCTGGATCTGTCCATTTCGGATAGAGAGATGTTAATGTCTCCAACTATACTAATGAATTCATCTATTTCTCCTTGAAGCTCTCTAAGTTTTTGCCTCACATATTTTGATACGCTGCTGTTGCCACATATACATTAAAGATTGTTTGTCTTCTTGGAATATTGGCCCCTTTATCATTATATAATGCCCCTCATTTTCTCTGATAATTTTCCTTGTTCTGAAGTCTGTTCTGTCTGAAATTAATATAGCTATTCCTGCTGTCTTTTGATTAGTGTTAGCATGGTATATATTTCTCTAGCCTTTTACTTTTAATCTATATGTGTCCTTATACAGGCATACCTTATTTTATTGTGCTTTGCTTTATTCCACTTTGCAGATGCTGTGTTTTTTACAAATTGAAGTTTTGTGTCAACCCTGTGTCAAGCAAATCTATTGTCACCATTTTTCCAACAGCATTTCCTCACTCAATGTCTCTGTCACATTTTAGTAATTTTTGCAATATTTCAAACCTTTTGATGATTGATTGATTGATTGATTGATTTAATATTTATCCTGTTTTGTGTTCTCTAAGCTTCCTAGATCTGTGATTTGGTGTCTTAATATTAATTTGGGTAAATTTTCAATCATTATTGCTTCAAATATTTCTTCTGTTCCTTCCTTAATTTCTTCTAGTATTCCCATTACACATATGTTATACCTTGTGTAGTTATCCCACAGTTCTTTATTTTGTTCTTTTTTCCCTTTGCTTCTAAGTTTTGGAAATTTCTATTGTCATTTCCTTAATTCAAAGATTCTTTCCTCAGCTGTGTTCAGTCTACTAGTGAGCCCATCAAAGGAATTCTTTATGTCTGTTAGTGTTTTTGAACTCTAGTATTTCTTTTTGATTCTTAGACTTTCTCTCTGCTTATATTATCCTTCGTTTTTGCATGTTTTCTACTTTTTCCATGAAAGCCTTTAGAATATTATTCATAGTTTAAAAAAAATTCCTGGTCTGATAATTCAACATTCCTGCCACATCTGACTCTGGTTCTGATGCTTGGTTAATCTCTTCAGACTGTGTATTTGCCTTTTAGTGTGCCTTTTAATTTTTGTTGAAAGGGGACATTATGTAGTGGGTAAAAGGAATTGCAGTAAATCAGTCTTTAGTAATGCAGTGATAAGGTGTGGGGGGAGGGGAAGAATTTTATAGTCTCATGATTCTGTCTTAGTTTTTTGGTGAGCTGTGCTCCTGGGCTATGAACTTGACCAGTGCTTCTCAGTCTCCTCCCTTAGATGGGGCAGGATGGCTAAAGGGAGCTGAAGTTGGGCAACTCAGGTTGGTTAGGCTCTAAAAAAACCTCAGTAAATTAGGCTCTGGCTAAATAGTTTTTCCTGAGGGCAGACTTTATTAAGAAGAACAGAATGATCTGGCATACTTCAAAATGGTTCCTTTTTCCCCTCCCCTGCCAGAAGCATGAGGAAAATTTTCTCCAGTATTCACTGTGAGGGGGTCCCTCTATGACTAGGTCCCCCTGGAGTTTTTATCTCTCAGACTGGTACAGACTGAGCCTTCAGCACTTCATTCATTACAGTTCAGGTTTTCCTATCCTGGCACTGGTTCCTGTGGAGATTTCTGCTCCTTGGTTTCTGTTCTGGTATGTAGTGATTCTCTGTATCTGCCTGTGTTTCCTTCCAGTTTGGGGGGCAGTGATTTGCTTGTGACCTCACTTTCTGATCAACCTAAGAAGAGCTATTGATGTTTCAGTTTGTTAAGCTTTTTACTTGTTGGAATGGAGTGGTGACTTCTAAGTTCCTTATATGCTGAACTGGAAACCAGAAGTGCCCATATGTTTGTTATTTACAGCTTCCTATTCTGTACTGAAATTCTCATTTTAAAAATATTAATTACAGTTATTTAAAATTTTGTGTCTGGTAACCTCAACATTTAAATATCCTATACATCTATCGATAATTCTATTATCTAGTTTTCTGTTGATATTGGTCACCTGGTCTTATCTGCTAGTATGTTTATTGTTTACTTACATGCCAGAAATGGCATATGAAGTGTTTTAAAGATACTTTGAGGTTCAGAATTACAGTTCTTCCTCGACTTATGATGGGGTTATGTCCTGATAAATCCATCATAATTTGAAAATATCCTAAGTCGAAAATGCCTTTAATAACCTACCAAACACCGTAGCTAGCCTACTTTAAACATGCTCAGAATACTTATATTAGTCTACAATTTGGCAAAATCATCTAACACAAAGCCTATTTTATAATAGTTGAATATGTCATGTAATTTGTTTAATACTGAACAAAAAGTGAAAAACAGACTGGTTGTATGGGTACAGAATGGTTGTAAGTGTATTGATTGTTGACCCAGCATCACAAGACAGTATTCTACCACATATCACTAGCCCAGGAAAAGGCCAAAATTCAAAATTCAAAGTATGGTTTCTACTGAATGCATATCACTTTTGAACCACAATAAGTCAAAAAATCGTAAGTGAAACGATTGTTAAGTTTAGGAGTCTGTATAGTCTTTCTTAAGAGAGGATTTGCTTTTGCTTCTTACTTTCATTAGAATATGGACATAATACCTCCAGAAATTCAGTGACTGGTTACATTAGAAGCTGAATTTAATCCTTTATGTGGTCTTGTCTATGTCCAGTTCCCTGTTTTCCTGACAGATGAGCCTTCAAAAGTCTAAAGTGAAAGCCAGGTGTGTTGAGAGATACTCCTCCTTATTGAGCTCTGAATTGTGGTTGTCTCCCTTTGACTCATGAGACTGCTCAAAGCACTGATGGTTTCTCAGCCTCTCAGAAGCCTTATAATGATTGGTTAATGCATTGAAGGGAAAATTGAATTGAAATCCCTTCCTTAAATTTTTTTTTTCCCTTTGTTTCTGGATTTTGGCCCTGCAGATTCTGGCTGCCTTGGCAGCTCACTCATGCCTTCAGAAATATTTTAAATGATATTTTCCACAGCTTTTCTAGTTGATTTTTTGCAGAATGGCTTGTTTGAGTCAAGCTGATCTGTCACTTCTGGAAATGAAATTCTCCTGTATGTATGTATGTGTGTGTGTGTATATATATATATATATATATTTTTTTTTTTTTTTTTTTGCGGTACGCGGGCCTCTCACTGTTGTGGCCTCTCCCGTTGTGGAGCACAGGCTCTGGACGCACAGGCTCAGCGGCCATGGCTCACGGGCCCAGCCACTCCACGGCACGTGGGATCCTCCTGGACTGGGGCACGAACCCGTGTCCCCTGCATCGGCAGGCAGACTCTCAACCACTGCACCACCAGGGAAGCCCCTCCTGTATACATTTTGATATGCTATTTGCTACATAAAGTTTCATGACTGAATCATTTAACCGTATTTGCAGTTTTCCTTGGTTGCAGGAGTTATTTATTTGTCTTGGGATTCAGGTTGGGAAGGAATATATTCTTGGTGTACTTTGTTGAGTATTTTACTCCCATGTCTTCTAATTTCCTCTTGCTCCTGTTAGCAATATCAAAGGGCCGATCAGTTCAAAAGGCTACTTTTTTTTCTACCTTCTAAAGATATAACACCAATACATAAAAAGCTTAAATTCGTATAATATTTTGAAATGGTAATAGATTTTTATTGATTTAAATTAGGCTTCATGGCTACAGTTGTTGTTGTTTTTTTTTAATGTATCACCTTGACTAGGCTACATTCCCTGTTTGTTCAAACATTAATCTGGGTGATGCTGTGAAGTTATGTTGCTACTGTAAACTCCCTAATCAGTTGACTTTAAGTAAAGGAGCTTGCTCTGGATAATCTGGGTGGGTTTGATTTAATCAGCTGGAAGGCCTGAAAAACAGTGCTGAAATTTTAGAGAGGTTGAGAGAGACTGAGAAAGACAGAGAGGTGAGTTCAGCCTGTGGACAACAGTATAGACCCATGCCCGTGGGATCCATCCTGCCCTTACTTACAACCTGCCTATGGATTTTAGGTTTCCTTAGCCAGCCCCACAATTATGTGAGCCAAGTTATTTTAATAAGCCTGAAGATTTATTAGGAAAAAATCTGAAGCTTTCATATCTATATCTATACATCTTCTATTGATTCAGCTTCTCTTGTTGAATCCCAACTGATAATATGTCAATGAACATATTCTTCAGGAAAAAAATCAGGTCATATAGTGTAAATGAACACAAGAGTATGCCATAGCCATGAAATGGAATCTGTGGTATTATATTTAAATGGGTTTCTTTGTCCTATATCTGACAGAAATGACTATAAGATACATAATTAAGTCAGACTTCTTTAATTAACTTTGGGAATAGACATGGAAATAGAAACACAATTAATGAATATGCAAATTTCACCCCATGAAATGTCAGGGGATAGGTGATCTTTATCAATGGCTTAAAAATGCATACCAGATTAAATTGATGATTCCCATAAATATTTTTTTTTCTAAAGAACAAAACATAAAAATGCTTTTTGAAGGTTAAACTTAAAACAATGGGAGACAGACATCAATTTATTATCATTGAGATTAATTAAATATGAGATATTATGAGAAAGTATTGACTAAATACCAGAAGGCTGTATTGATGCTATAAAAGGGTAGGCAACTAATAATGATTCTTAATAATGCCCAGTGAGAATAGAATCCCACCACTCTCTATTAGTGAACACTGTTTGTTCTTTTTTTGCAAAAAAGCTAGCATTACCATAATAAGCATGTAAAACATCATAAGTAACTGTGCATGCAGGAATAAATTACTTCTGCTCTAAGAAACTATAACCGGAGGGAAAAAATATTCTTCTGGATTTGGGCAACCAAAGCTCTGTAGCAAAATGAAACATTAATTTCTTGGAAAGAATTTGAAGTTTTAAATTTAGAGTGATTCCCTTCAGAAGATTTTATAAATCTTTTTTTTTTTTTTTTTTGCGGTACGCGGGCCTCTCACTGCTGTGGCCTCTCCCATTGTGGAGCACAGGCTCCGGACGCGCAGGCTCAGCGGCCGTGGCTCACGGGCCTAGCCGCTCCGCGGCATGTGGGATCCTCCCGGACCGGGGCACGAACCCATGTCCCCTGCATTGGCAGGTGGACTCTCAACCACTGCGCCACCAGGGAAGCTGAATAAATCTATTTTTAAGTGAATTATTTAAAAATAAATCGATCAGTAGTTATCTAAAACCTTCTTTTGAACTCAGTTAAAATGAAATCCAGTGTTCCTTAGTTGCTCAAATTGGCAGTTTTTGAAAAAGTGGGTTACTACTAAAGCTTTGGTTCACATAAAATTACTCTTTAAGCATATGCAAAAGACATCATTATCCATCTACCAAAATATATAAATAACATAATAAAATCATGTTTAAATAGTAATTTTAGCACATATGTCTGGGTTAGGCTTAGGTCCCATATTTTGTTAAGGGTTATAGTTCCAACTAAAATTTTCTTTTGACCTTCAAGTGTTTTAAACTAACCTCTACCTTCTGTAATGTCATTATTCATAGCTGTTAAGCAGTTTCATAATATTTAAGTGTATGGAGACTGATTTGACATCCTAACAATTTTACAAAAACAAAAAAGTAAAAGAGCCAAGTGAAAGTTGAAAAAAAAATGTAACAATATGACAACCAACAGTCCACAGCATTTTTTTTTCTGGAGTTAACAGGACTTGAAGTATTATAACTTTGATGATTGCTATTATCATCATTTGCTCATTCAGTAGGAGGCCATGTATGGTACAATAGGAATTATCAAGAAAATACACTTCAAGTATGCTACACAAACTTGTTTAAAACAACATGGAATAAATGCCAGCTTGTATTTTACTATGATGGGGTTTTTATTAACAAGCACTGGTGAGACAGAGCCTTCTTTGAAAATAGAAATGCTACTGTACCTAGTTCAATTATTTAGGTCCAGGTTTCAATAATTTTTAATGTGTCTTAAAAGAAGAATTTCATGACAAAAGAGAATTTCAAATATCCTTTTTCTTTGTAAACTTCCCTTTGAAATAAAAGTAGTTATTTGATGTTTGAGAAATACTTCCTATCTTAGATAATAAGTTGGATTCTCTCCTACAAACATTTACCCTTGACTCACTGTTCATTTATTGATTTTAAAAGAAGACCCATTCCTGATTTATTTTGTATATTTGATTTCATTCTGGATTATATTTGATAATTAATGCAACCCCCCAAATCAACATACAATGTGTTGCCCCATCATGCTCCTAATTGAGGGGGGCCAACTCTGTAGATTCTTAATAACACTCAGGGTATTGTGAGTATCTGAAGCATGTTGATTAATTTATCAAAAAAAGTAGCACTGTCTAAATGAATATTAATATGTTGAAAATTTAGGAAACTAGGAGAACCAAGGCTCTATGTGTACAGTATGCTTTATTTCTCTCTAGAAAGTATGAAAGTCATCAACCTCAAAAAAGGTTGCCTATTTCCAGTATATACTATCTCCTCTCCAATACATACATATGTTCACAAGTCCTCACTTCCTTTGTTAAGTTTTCTAATTAAATAACTTTGAGTTAACAACACCTTTCTAACATTATTTTCTAAATATCATAGATATACCACACAAAGATAACCCAATGCACCCAAAGTTTGTGTATTTTTAGTGCTCTATTATGTACTATTTTAATATAGCATAGGCATGTTTCTGCATGAACTATAAACCTGAGAACCATATCTTACCAATGTGTAAGCTGTTCTCTGGTAACAGAATGCTTCACTATCGCTTCTCTGGCACAATACTGGCAACTTAGGGATGCCAGACTTCAAAAGCCAGTTAACATGAAGTATTTCTCCTTTTATTAGGCATGATGAAAAAAAGAGAAATTCTATGTCAGTTTTGTCTTCGCTTATAGAAATAATAGAAAGGCCCAAGGTTGAGAGAGTGACTTTTTTTGGAAGAACGTCAAGGAAGACTGTGGCTAGAGCAAATATAATAAGGGAAAAATGGTAGGAAATGAAGTGAGAGAAAAGTAAGGGAGATGCAGAATATTGTTTAGTATTTAGATCATTGTAAGGATATTTGTTTACACTCTATTTGATATTGACAACCATAGTAATGACAAGATCTGACTTAGATAAATGAATCTCTTTGTTGCTGTGTGAATACTAGACTGTGTGTATGGACAGAGGTGGGGAGTGGGAAGGGTGGGAGCAGATACAGCAGTTAGTAGGCTCTAAGTTGATCAAGAATGATGGTTTCTTGGATCATGGAGCTAGTAGTGGAAGTTGTGAGAACCTGTTATTCTCTAGATTTATATAGAAGTTGGAACCAAAAGAATTTGTTGATGGACAGGATATGGGGAGTGAGAAAGAGTTGCCACTGACTGAAATGGGAAAAGACTGTGGGTGTTATCTTTTTGGTAGGGAGAGGATAAGAAATTAGATTTTGGATATGTTAAATTTGAGTTGCCTATTAATAACATAGCTACTATGGAGAAACAATTTGAGGAGACCTATAGCATCTACAATCTTCATGTTTTCTGATACTTTATTATTAATATATCAGTCAAGATCTCATTGACAGTATTATAAATATTGGCAATCTTGATACTCATTATGTATTATATATGCTGTCTTATTGGGAAGTAAAATCTTGGGTTTAAAAAGAAGTCTCTCCTTGCTGTCATGGAATTGATCAGAAGTGACAGATGTTTTCTCCAACTAGAAACTAGTTTAACATTCAGAAAGGAACGGGTGGAAACATTTCTATCACAGGCATGCACCTCATCTTTCAAGTGGAAACTTAGAAACTCAAATAAAAAATTTTAAAATGGGAAAAACTTATGTGTCCATTTGTATTAAAGTACTGAAGGATGCAAAATCTTTGTGATACCCTGTCATCTAGCCTTATCCCTAACTCCCCAAACTTGCAAAAAGAATGTTACTAGCTGCTAGTGAGTGACACTAAATCTCCTATACCATGACAGGCATAATCCTTTGATAAAATAGGCTTCTTTATCTGTAATGTTATCAACTGTCAACCAAAGTGATGTGATGTCCCATCAAGGGCAGAATATAATATGATTTGGGTATGGATACCCTAAGTTTTCTTTTGCATGAAATAATCGGATTTAGAGATGTCTGACAAGTACTGTAATTATTTAATGTACTTGTGACAAAGTAGCATAATTTGTCAATATTACAAACATACTTGCAATGTGAGTATTCAAAATAATTGTGATTACACTACTCTTTAGACACTGTTTAGAAGAAGATAAAACAAGAATGACAAGCAACTATAGTTGCTGTCATTTAGAACTCAGGGAGAATTTTCAACCTATCTATAGGGATTGCTTTCATGAAAAATGTTTTTCAGTTCTGATTCTGATGTTACAAAGGTATATGATAGCGGCTGTGCATTTATATGGGATTGTCAAATAAATTCTTTTCACATGATGTGGCATACAGCTTCTAATTACCATTCCATCACAATACATCACTCTGGAAGAACTTCATCAGTTGTCCTCTCAGATCTTCCTTTTGTTTTTCTTTAAAGAAACCTAGATTATAGGGCAAGTACATTTTCAAATATTTATGTTAAACTTCATTTGAGTCTACTTATGGATGTTTATTCTTAATCATTTTACTTAAACAATTGAACACTGATTTCAAATGAATATCATATTCTCATTTCTTATTTGCCTTATGCACTTTATCTGCAACATTCTATCAACTATGTCTCTATATTTACTTTGATTGTTTTGGCTGTTGCAAAGAAAAAGTTTTGTTTAGATGCATGGCTTGGATTGTTCCTCTTCTTGCCTTTAATTTTTAAGTTGTATCATAGTAGCATAGGCTTGAAATTCATAAATACTGATTTATGAGTCCATGACCAAACACGTAAGGTCACTGAGTCTCCAAAAAATATATATAAGTACGTATTTTTGTCATCTCAATGAACTATTGGCCTAGCAGACTGAACAATATGTAACATTAAAAATCAGTTAAATGCCTACTAGAAGAATCGTCTCCTTCTAATACTACAAGAAAGATGAGCATAAGCATTATTGTAGAAATATGAATATGAGCTTTAATAAAAGATCAGATCTCAAATTGTACAGCATCATTGACATAATCTTCCTTTGAGTAAAATGTATATATTTATTTATTACATTTTTTTTATTGAATGTGTACCTTATAGGTACTCTAAAGCTGGGACATAGTCCACTGTGCTTCAAAGGGTAAATCATTCATGCCCAGGCCATCACATTCAGAAAATCATATTCACTGTTTCCTTCTTTTTAGAATTCTTGAATCTCTAAAGTCTGATATTCGTTCACCTGAAGTTGTTTTTTAGATTATTGGTCTGATTCCTTTGTACTTTATAATCCTTGGTGCCTTCAGTTAAGATCATGAATTACATTTAACTTACATTTCCATATTTTTACTTTCCTCTATAATATTATCATAAAACTTAGGTCATTGAATTCAGTGTTTCAAATTACATGTAACAATTGCATGACACTCTATAGGGTATTTCAAAATAAACTAAACAGTTCATAATAATTTGTGTAAATCCAATCCTGATTAGACACAAGCCCAAAGTCTATGGGAGTTCAATTTATGCCTAAAATTAAATATTGATATGGATAAGAACAAAATTTTTCAATCGAAGTCTTCATCTATACTAAAATTCATACATAATGGAAGCTTTAAAACTGGCTTGAATACATTATTTACATGTGGTACATTCCTTTTTTCATATTACTAATAACACTAATAGGTAAAATGGTATTCTTCTGGCACCTTAGTAGACGTCCTTGTAAAATATAATAGACTGCTACTATTTGGAACACTTGTTCCACTTTAGCCAATTAGATCTAATTTAATAAATAAAATTGGATTTAAAATAATTTTCAAGATATTTCTTCTATCTGACTCTACTACTCTTCACTGCAAATCAAGAAATTAGACTTGGAAAATAAGAGGATGGAATTCTCATATACCTTTTTTGGAACTTTATCCCAGTACTGTGCTAATTAAAACAAATACCTTGGAAAAGAGTCTTTAATTTAAAGCTATGCTTGATGTCATTCAATGGATTTGGCATCTTGTTTTTCTGTTCTCATTTCCATAAAATGATAGGGAATAGAATTTGGGAAGCTAAATAGCTTCACAAGGCTGAGCTGATGGTCCAGACTTCAAAGACTGTTCTATGGTATTGCTGAATTACAGACTGCCCTTAAAAAATCCCCAACATTACGACCAGGATTCACTTGCAGTCTACTTGTTCATTCTATCGTGGGTATATATGAGGTTGTCCATACGTCCTGGATATTGACACTTGACTTTTTTAACCAGAGAGTGGAAAGAACTTGCTGGATATGGTACTAAAATATAGCCGTGTCCATTTTTCAGAGAAAAAAGCTTGCAGAATACCACCTTACTTACCAGCTTCTCAAGGTAGAACTGATGATGAAATAGGAGATTATGCTTGACAGAGATGTTATTTAAACATGTCAAACATCTAACATCTAAATAAACATAGATGCGGCATTCTCAGACTACCTGAGTTGAGCTGATCAGATTAAATCTGATTTGCAAAATGGCTTTGGTAGAAATGTAGTCCCATCATATAGCAATTTTTAGGTCATTACATTCAGTTCTCTGGAGAGAGCCATATTTTCATCTGAATTTGCTGACAAGTTTGGACAGCCCTTTACAACTGTCATATGTTAATTAAATTGGTAATACTCATCATCATATAACCTTCCAAGTTGACTACATCACATGGTACCTGAGATCACTGGCTGCATAATTTCTAGTATGTTTGCTAAAAATGCCTTATTACTCCAGTTATACCTCAAGCTTGGGCACTTAAGCTTAAAGGATTGTTTCTAAGGAAGAATTGAGAAATCTCCATTCCTGATTTGTAGAAATAGTGTCATCATTTCTATTCAATTAATTAGTATATATTTCTATAATGCTAGTCCTTGTTTGATATACAAACCAAGCCAACTTAAAGTATTTTCAAGGTAAAGGAAGCTAGTTATAAATGATTTAGTTACTTCTCTTAAATTATTGTAATACAGGTAAATAATAAGCCCAATATATCATTTTAGATGATACTAATGTGAACCTTTGGAAACTACACATCCCCTCCAAACGTGTTGAAACTTGATAGGAGCTATCCATCTGTCAAAAGTGAATAATTTTGCTTGTAATCTTTTAAAATATCTCATACTCTACAGTTTTAGATAACTGTAATTTTCAACACACAAATCTGCCCCCACTTGAAGAAAATCCTAACAGAACCTTAATAATACTTGTTATAATGACTGTTGTAATCTGTTTGGCATGAGCCAGCCTAATAATACTCACGTTCTTTTCCTCTTACATCCCCCAATATATTTTAATTTCATTTTCCACTAGTGCTGCATTGTGTTTCGTTCAACAGGCGAGACTGTAAAAATAGCGTTCAGCAGTACTCTCTGGCAGGAAGTCAGAGGTTTTAGAGACATTGGACAAAGGATACATACCGTGTGCTATGTGGTTTAAAGATATGTATATTTAGAATGTTCAAACAGTGTTAATAATGTAGTTCATATAATAGAACAGGGTGCGTGTTTTAGGAATTGCATATAGAGCCTGTGACTTTTGCATTAGAAAGTTAGCCTTACTCTTGCTGAAAAGTAAGTCTTGGTCTTAATATATCACTAAATTAAAAGAACAATTATGTTCTACAAATTAGAAAGCATCAAGTAATAAATGTTAGGTTAAAATTGAATTTTTTTTAGGTTTTTAAATTCAAAAAAAGGAAAATTTCACTTTTGTGCAAAGAAATATGAAGAATACGTTACTTTAATAAACCATAATCACTATAAGAGAAAAAGCATGTACATTGGACTCAGACAAATCTGGTTTGAATTTGAGCTTTACAGTTTACTACCTGTGCGAGCTGGGACAAGTTACTCAATTTCTCTAAGCTTTGGGTTTCTAATCTGTAAATAGGTATGAGAAAATTTACCTCTCAGTTTGTATTGAAGATTAAGTGGGAAACTGAATATAGAATGATGTAACTCTGCATGTTTATTGTAATATGTAGTAGCTTATTAATATATGTTCTGTTAACTGATTTCATTCACTTATTGCAATGAGATTAGATGTCTGATAAAGCCCTATCCAGTTCAAGTTTCTTGTCCTTGTCCTGTTGCCTGCCTTTGCCAGATTTCACCCTTGACTACCTAATTTTACATTTTTTACATTGCGGTTTTCAGCTTATGAAAATTTATTTTGGAATTGAGTTTTCCTTCCATAATGTCCAGAAGTCACAGGATTTAAGCTATTTATAATTTAGGGCATTCAAAATAAATATTTACCAACCTATGGTATGTTAAAATATGGACCCTCAAGTACTAGGTAATGAACAACAAAAACGACAAATCAGAAAGAACCTCTTTACCTTTTAATAAAGAGCCTGGAATCTTAGAGAACTAGACATAAGGTATGACATCAGGACCAGCTGGCCTACCATGCCTCTTGAAAATTAAAGAACAGAGTTAAATATGCAGGGATGAGGCAGCAGTGTGATGGAATGGATTGGGCGGGGATGAAACAGTAAAATAAATGCCTTGTAAATCAGAAAGTAGAAAATAAGGGATAGTAATGGGAAAATCTATAAAGCAGTGTCATGGGTGAGAATAGAAGGGCTGACCCAGCAGTGATCTCTTCAACATCTGTAAGATGTCCACAGCACTTTTTGATCCATCAAAAATATGATGCTCCTAATATTTTTTCTAACTATAGTATGCTCAGATTGTTATTTTTAACCCAGGTACAACCCAGTTACATGATTTTTATATAAAGGATTATTTGCTAGTTTTAAGCAGGTTCCCTCATAGTTTTTTCTTAGTTATATTACTTTCAAATTAAAGATATGCATTTTGTAGAATATTGGCAGAAATCCCTAAAACTTCCTCAATACTGTGTGTATGTGTATTCAATTTCATTTAAATGTTGCTCCTTCTCATCCATTTTCTGCTCTGCATGGAATCTTTGAAATTTAGAACTTGCTAGGAAGACTTCATTTGGAATTGTGTGTGGAAATCATTAATATTTTCACCAATATTCCCATTCTCCTCTCCTTAGTGGCACAAGGCAGAATTGCATTTTCTGTACCACTTCCTTGTGGTTGGATGGAGCTATAACTAGTTCTTGCTTGAGTTGTGAGCCATTTACTTGCCAATGCAGAGCATTTAATTTGATATGAAAAACCTCCAGAGCTTCCTTTTTTCTTTGTCACAGTGACTGAAACTGTTCAAGCTGGTGATGGTTCTATCTGCCTGGGTTTCAGAGTAAGGTGATTCGGAGCAGAACCCCCAGACAACCGTTAATAGACCGGTATTATGTGTGAGAAATACATCTCTGGTGTTCTAAGCTACTGACATTTTGAAGTTGTTTATTACTGCAGTATAACTTAATTTATCATGATGAAATTATGAAATTATTTTGAGCATCACATGTAAACATCAGAGGTATGCAGTCATGGTTATTCTAGAAAGAAATAATCAATACTATAGCCTCAATGATAAAATGCTTTTCATTTTTTCTCTAAATGGTATTCTTTCAGACAGGAGAGGGCTCCATGCATGAAGCTGTTTTAGATAAGCCCAGATTTTTTTTTTTCCAAAAAAACTGTACTTGAAAAACAAAATCAAAATCAAACTGACCTCTTATTTGTTACCAGAGGATTGGTTGGTTGTGAAATCTAGTTGCTGAAAATTTGAAGTCATAATGGAAAAATCAACATTTCTTGTTGTGCAATGCCCACTTCATGCTGTTTTCTGCCTCTAAAAGATGTTTTCTTAAGGGGGTGAGACCACAATCAGACATAATTCAACTTTCCTATCTGCCATCTAGAAATATTCATGTAAGAGAAAAAGAACTAAGGATGGTCAAATATCAAGAAAACCCTACCACCAGTAACTATTAGATTCAGAAATGAATAAAAATAATGACATAGGTATGGCACTTTAAACATTTCAATGTATTAATGTCCATGATTTCACTTGATGTACTGGTAACCTTATGAGCTAACATAAGGCATTAACTCCCATGCATAGGAAGGGGAAATGAGACAGAAATCACTTGCCTGGTCACACAATGAGCCTACTATGGACTGAATTGTGTCCCCCCACCAATTCATATGTTGAAACCCTAACACCAGTGTGACTGTAAGCCCAGATTTTTAATGTTCAACATTTTATCAAATAAATACAAGAATTCATCAAGAGAATATAGATGTACAGTTCGGAAACAGACTTAAGTTCCTATATTGCCTGACACTGTATTTCTTTGGCTGAACAAAAATTATAATAGCTTCCAAACAACTTGCCTTCATTTTTTAAAAATCACCCAAGAACCCCAAAAGTCTACAAAAATAGAAAGAATCTCCTGACATAAAAGGTAGCTAATGACACTTAAAAGTATGTTTTCTCTCCCTTGGTGGGCAGGAGGGAACTCCTGAGTGCCTATCAAACAGCTCCAATATGAGACATCGAATTGTTACACAGAATGAAAAATTCCTTAGAGAGCCAAGAGTCACAATTAAGAGACATTAATTGCTACTACTTTTTCTTTTCTGCCTATTTTCTTTCCTCTCTCTGCCTTTACACATCTCCTTCACATGCGCTTATTCCCTACCATGGCTTTCTTTCAGTTTCCCCACATTTTCATTATATGTTGTAAATATAAAGTATTTTAAGCATTTCTGGAAATAGAAAGTAACAGAAAGGTAATACTAATTTATTTGGGCTTATATGGTTTTTAAATTTCTGGTTTAAGGGATGTATGGAAATAATTAACTTAGACATTTTTTTTACCTTCATCTATATGGCTAGTTGGAGTTGATATGCTCTTTACCCAAGATTATTTGAAATACTCACCAGTGGCTTTCCTCAATGCCTGTTTGATATTTTGTTAAATGCAAGTTAACACACAAATTGGTAATACTGTTCAGAATAAGTGTCATTTTTTAAAGTCTATAAAAGCCTGAGTAGGTACATCTTAAATTGCCTAAAATTCCCATTGCATTCACAAACAAGGAGACAATTAGAGAAAAGTCCTATTGAGAAGGCAGACCTTCTGAAAAGGGATCTGGCTTAGTGAGTTAAAAAGAACCAGGAGAATATATGGATATAGTTCAGAATTTTTTTAGTAGTTGTTTTTTATTTCCGATACAACCATCATGTAATTTCTGAAAAACCATAGAACAATCCTGATGTTTCACTTTTTTTTAACCAAGAAAATCTTTTCAAGTTACATTATTAAAAATTTTAGATTACTCTAGAACATAAATAGCATTGAAAACTACCTTACTCCACTGTTCTTTTCCCTCACACCTCACCAATAAACTTTGAAAGCAGATTTTCATTTAGGGGGAAGAATTGTAAATGCTATAGAATCACAGATGAGGAAAGGCTTCACTGTATTTAGGGAGGGCTTCAAAGAGGAGGCGGCATTTGAATGATAAAATGTAGTAGCTTCTCCTACGGTATGAAGTTTTACAGGCAAAAGGAATAGTACAAGCTGAGACACAGGCATTCAGATGGACAATGTGTTTAAGAACATGTGCTAGGGTAGAGCATATCACATTAGGGAGAAGTCATAGAAGATGAGGCTTGGAAGGAAAGCCTGAGCCAAGCTGGAAAACATCTTGTATATCAATATTAGTCAGGGTATAGTGCAGGAAGTACACTGCTTTAGGTATATTTTAAATTCCTTTCTCAAGAGCACACAGCTAAGAGTTAACCAGAATTGAGATTTGAATGTAGGCAGGCTTGTCTCCAGAGTTTGTGCTCTTAACCACTATGCTATAGATAAATGTACAGGTAACAGCTTTTATGAATAAAGTACAAGTTAAGGATCAGGAAGCAAGCGATAATTGTGTAGGGCGGCGTTCATTACAGTTGTCCTGGGGGAAGTAAACTTTAGATATTAATACTTGAAGTATGTTGTTTTCATGGTGAGCGGAAAGGAAACACAGGTAACAAAGAAGAGCAAATATTCTCATACCTCATTTCTCTCTTCTCTCTCTTTTTTTCCCTCCCCTAGCCTTCCTTCTCCTCTCTGTCTCTATATCTCTCTTCTCTCTCTCTCTGTCTTTCTCATCAGGGGGCTGGGAGAGAGAGATCAGAATTCAAGTCACCAGGCCATTCTAACTTTGCTTATAGTTTAAAAGAATAAATAGTTGTTTCTGAGGTATATTTTGCAGTTAATAGACAAATAGAAATATACAATGTGCTTCTCGATCATATTTACAAGCAACAAGTGTGTGTGTCTTTATTTCTCTTTAGATTCGTCACTGTGTTGTTTTTATAACACATTGTGGATCTGCATTACAATTACATTAACGAAGAACTCCATTGCCATATCTACTTATTACACCCAATTATAAAACCTGAGCTGCTTGGCAAAGGTTTTCATTAACCTTTTCAGAGCTTATAATAGGAAAGCTAATCACATAGAGGTGGTAGACTGCATTCTGAGAATGAGTCTAGTTGTCATGTACAGTAAATTTTAATACCCAAATTCTCTGTGAATTGGGCAGTTTCATGAAATTGAATGAGGAGGATCTATTTAATCAGCTTAAAAGTATAAAATTTGAATTCATTTGCACTGTAAAAATAATAACTGTATCTGAGATAAATGCTAAAAGAACATTTTTACTTTTATTCTAATTAAAGTTCCTGTATTTTTTCATTTTACTTCCATTTAGATGTTTTAAGCCTTTTAAATTCTGATTGAAATTGTATATTCAGCAATAAACATTGTTAATTTGTGTCTCCTATTCCAACATTCTCTTAAAATGCAAAAAGAAAACTAAATATCTTGTTTTTAATAAACACGTTTACCTTAAGTCTCATATTGCTTCTGTAGTGTACAACATGGACCAGCTTTGGTGATTTACCATGTGTGGAGTAACTTTAATTCAAATTATTTGTTCTAAATTTTTAACATTGCTTGAATTGACACTACCACACTATACATAAAACTCCATATCTAAGAATGATTTAATAATCATAGTTAATTTCAGTATTCAAACTGCTTAGTTTCTCCACAACATTTGCCATTGTCAGTAAGTCCCAACTCCTAGGATGTTTCTTTTCCCTTGTTTTATAACTACTCTCTCTTTTTTCTCCTACCTCTTTGAACATCCTTTATTTGTTCCGATCGCTTACCCTTTCATTTAATTTTGGGCTTCCTTGGGCTCTATGCATGTCCATTTTTATATTCTCATTTTGACAGTCATTTCTGGAAAACATAATTTCTTCCCTTGTCCTCAGTTTTTATCTGTATGCTAATCAAATTCTTAATTTTTCATTTAACGGCTCTTTCATTTATTTAAGGAATATTTTGAGCACCTACTATGTGTTAACTATTTTGATGTGCATTGGGTTAAGCATAGTCCCTATCTTCTAAGAATTTAAAGATTAATGAAGGATTCAGGCAAATATATGTGGGGTCTTTTAGTCCAAGGCAAGGCTTTGGTAAGCACTTTTGTGGTTGGATCAAAGTGTATAGGGGTGGGTGTTGTGAGATGTGAGGTATAAAGTTCTTTTTAAACATTTGAAGAAATATTTTGCAATCAGGGGTTATTTTATTAAAACAATATTTAATCTTGATGTACATATACATATAAATATTTTATAATAGTGACAGAAATATCTTAACATTAGTAATATCCATTATTCACTTTAACAGCTTCTGAAAACCAAGTTCAGTAGCGCCTTATTAATTTATTCTCAGGATATTCAATATAGATATACAATTTCATGTGACAATGTTATTAAAAATCATGGACTTTAACATAGAGATGTAGTCACTGATTATCAGAGTGAGAGTTGTCTTACTGTTAAGCATTTTAAAAATATGAGTTGGTGATAGATATAACATGTACTTATTCACTTGGCTCTTCACCTACTATATTCTTATTTTACCTATTACAGCTCATTTCATCATTAAATATTCTGAGAGTTAGTTCCAATGTAGAGATGAAGTTTGGGTTTAAGAATTCTTTGGGAAAAATGTTGGCATAGGAAAGACCCCACTAATATTATCTTGCTATAAAATACATTATTAAATGCCTGAAGCTATTGGTAATAAGTTCTAAAGGCCAATATGTGAACGGCAGAGACAACTACCTGCACATTTAAATATTCCTATTTCTTAATGGCAGTGCAAGAGAAGTTAAAAATCAGTCATCAAATGATGCTCTGAATCGTATCAGTAATTTCTCATGTAAGTGACATGGAAATTGGAGTATGGAGATGTGGATAATTTATGAATTTTAGTGCCACCTGTAAATGCAGTCATGATTTTTGCTATTTTATTCTATTTCACCTTTAGTTGACTAATGAAAGGATACAGATAACTAAAGGATTTCTTGTTAAAAGCAGAAGAGCAAGCCTATCTTTAAACATCAAGAAAACTAAGTGCTGAAGTACTAGCAATTGAGTTTTTAGCCCTGGATATTAATAAATGCCCCTGGAATAAATTTCGCTCATTATAGGGTTGAAAGAGATAATGTGGTCGAGAAGACAGACTCAGAAGCTAGACTGTATTAAATCAAAACTCAGCTCTCCCACTCATTGGCTGTGTTATCTTGAGCAAGTTATTTAACCTTTCAATGGCTCCATTTAGTCATCTACAAAATAAGAACAATAATTAGAATACCTACCTCATAAAGTTGTTGTGAGGATTAAAGAAGATTAACATAGGTAAAAGCAAGTATCTATCTATCATCTATCTATCTATCTATCTATCTATGGCATTCAGACTCTGCCTATATACAGATAAATATAGTTGAATTCTTAAAACCACACTGAGTCAGGTACTAATATTATTCCATATGCCTCATAGGAATTTTTTATGGGTATAACGTTTTCCTTTATTTTACAGATGAGGAAACTGAAAAACTGAAGTACCAGGTCACATACCTAGGGAATGGCTTAGTCAGGATTCAAACCCAAGTAACTTGGTTTCAGACTCTTGTTCTGTTATGCATTATGGCATACAACTTCCCACAGAAACTTTTTAAAGAAAAACACCCTAATACAAATATATTGGAAATTTATTTATGATAAAACAATGAGAAATGGGACAGTAAGAAGAAGATGGACAAAGCGTAATATGGCCTGAACTTTCAGTAAGCTAGTTAAGTCAATTCTTCTTTCTATACCTCCCAACTTTCTGCAGGGTGTCCATGAGAATCCATTAAAAAAATATAACCTATATATAGCTTTCATAGCTTTCCTTCATCCTCACTTGACCCTCTATCCATAGTATGTGATGCTGAGTAGGAGACTTATTTTCTTGAAGTAAAGTGAGATCTAAATTCATCGTCCTCAAAGTTACACTTATGGGAGGGTTATGTACAACTTGCCTTCACATATAATTGGTAACCGTGAGTAAACTCATATATAAAAATCACTGCATAGAGTTTGCAAGAATGGTCTAGACAAGGCACATCTCCTTTCAAGATAATCTTTAGATTTTCACCCCCAAAGCTACACACATGTTTACAAAGATTGAATTCAACCTAATCTACCAAAGACCTGAATTCCAAAGTTCCAGTGGGAAATGTCAGTTGGGAGAATGGTAGAACATTTTCTTATGTCCCAATTTTAGGTTCTTCCTTATTTTCACATAATATTGGTAAAATTAGTTCCAACTCCTGAAGTACATGTAGCACTGGGTAATAGGTTTTATGCTTGTATTATTTTGTTTTACTAAGATAAGTATTTGCCTTGTCAGTATTTTCTGATCAAAAATCTTCCCTTCATATATCATAAAGTCTATTATACAAGTCAGAGATTATCAGCAAAAATAAAAATGATCAGGGAATTGAGGACAATGGTAAGAGTGGAGTTGGAATGATTGGCTTTGTGCTGTGGCACGGGTATGGAGTGATTTAAATCCAGGAGATCATTAAAGTAGTATGATGGTGGTCTGAATATTTCAATGTTTTTGAAGAAAAGGTTTACTAAGCGTGAGAAAGTGGAAAAGAGGTGATCACCAGGCAAGGTTATCACAGATGTGTATCTAGGTTCCAGTAAAATCCTTTGTACACAGGAGTACTTCAATAAATATTTGTTGACTGAATAAATGAATAATGCTGTATATCTGAGTCATCAATATTGATCTTAGTATAATTAAGGGTGTTGGTCAAAGTTAAGGTGGAAGATTCTGCATTTACTGTTTTTCTTTTCTCTTTTTTTACACAAGATTCCACATTCTAGTGCAAATGAGATATTTTAGTGAATAAGATGCATCTCAAAATTCTCAAACCACCCCCATAACCTTAGTAATTACTCAATGCATTATCATGATCACACCTGAGTTTACATGTGGTAAATCACAAAGCATCAATCTATAGTAGCAATTAGTCAAGACAGTCAATGCATTTTAAAGATGCAGTAAATTGTTACTCAAGTTTCTTTATAATGAATAAGTCTGTTGTATTCCTTTAAGTAGGTATGATTTTGTAGAGAGTAAAAATTATTCAGTAATTCTCCTGGCACAATGTTCTGGTACAGTGATTATGTAAATTGTTTACCTAACAAATGCTGGAATGGTACACCACCAATAATTGTTGTAAGTTGTCATTAAACATGGCAAGATTCCATCTGAACTCTGAGATAAAAGACACGGCTTGGAAAACACATTTCTTGGTACTAAAAAGAAGTGGAAATAAAAGAAGAATAGCATCTGAAGACAGGTTACAGAATCCACCTGAAAACATATAGTCTCACCATGATTCTTCAACGTGATGTTCAGAGTAAAATATATATATATATATCATAATTGGCTGTAATAAAGCCTAAAGTAAATTCTTTGAAAAGTCTAAATGGGTGGTATAGTATCTGAATCCTTTTGCATCTGAACATTTACTTCTATTGCCTTCACACATGGAAGTTATCATGGCTGAATATAAAAGATGTCAAATCCTTTTGCCACCTCTAGATTTTGCCTCTTTAGATGTTGTTACATTGCCTTCAGGACTAAGATGTCACAGATAAATCCAGAGCCAGCTTTCTTTTTTCTAGATTATCTTTATTATATTTTCCCCTTCTCAGATGCCTGCAGGATTTTAAAATATATCCTTATAATGTAAGAAATTAACCAGAATACATTTAGATATGAGTTTCCTTTCATTATTTTTTCTAGAAATTTAGTAAGCCCTTTCAAAGTACATACATGGGTATTTTTTGAATTCATAAAAGCTGTCTTCCACTATATTTTTAATAACTTCTGTAACATTTGTTCCTCAGATACATCAATTATTCATAGGCTAGATCTCCATTTTCTTTCCTCCATAGCTCTCATTTTCCCTATCATTTTCATCCCTTTTTCCTTTTCTCAGGACTCCAGTAAAGCTTCCTAAGTTTTTATTTTGCATTACTAATTTGATATTCTGCAGTATATTTCTTCTTTTTAGTAACTCCAATATGCATTTAATTTCCTAATCTTCTATTGCATTTTTAGTTACATTGAAACCCTTACTTATCTTGCCCATATCCCTTTTCACCTGTTTTTGTTGCCTGCACATCTCAGAATGTTGTCCCTATGACTTTGTGCTTTTGTATCTCCAAGACATGTTTTTTCTCCCAACGTGTTTAGGATGGCAAAGAGTTTTAAGACATTTTCTTCTGGATCTTGTAGGGACTCATTTTCTCTTCTTTTGAAATTTATGTTCCATTTCCCCAGTCCTGTGTGATTTTTTTCATAACCAATGTGGTGAGTTTTTTCTCTTTACTCATTTTCAAATGAGGCAAGTTCTCTTCAGACAAAATATTTGGCAACAGAACCAGCGAGTTGTTTGCCTTTGGTCCCAGTCTTTCCCAACTCAGAGAATGGTTGAATAGCTTTTTTTGGTCCATAGTTAGAGGATAGGTTAATGCCCACATATTTAAGTCCTATTTCCAGTTTTTAGCTACCATGTGCTTAACATAGCTTTGCTTTACTTCAGTAACTTTTTTCCTACCCTTAACCTTGTTCCATAATGTACAATAAACATTTACAATTTTTAGTCTCCAGTTATCACAGTTTATTTGTGAGTCTTACATGTTCCCAGGATAAAATATACTACTATCAGTTCTGGGAGCTGCTGTCTTTCAATGAACATAGAAAAATGGATGAGAGTAGGCATACTCTTTTTGCCTCATAAAGTAGCAACTTCACAGTAGAGATATGGTTGTCCAGAGTTCTGGTTAGTATAGATCCTGGGACTCTGGGCCATCGGCCATAGTGTAGAATTGCAAAACCTCATGCATCTTACCCCTACCCCTCTTACTTTCATGAGGCAAACTTTTGCTCATAACTTAGTCTGGTCTCATTAACCCAGATACTGGCTTTTTTGTTTTGTTTTGTTTGTTTTAATCTTTCGATCTGTGTGTTCTCATCATTTTCTATGGATTCATAATATTTCCATAGGAAGTTGGGAGAGACTTCAGCAGGGGCTAAAGTTCAGATACATTTTAACCAGAAATTGCCAATCAATTATTCAACATAGTATGTGTTACAGATGGATAAAAGAATTTGGCAGAATTGGTGGAAATTAATCATCACTACTGGGGGAAACATCTCAAAGCTCTGTTATTGGTTGTTTAATAGTTTCATCTTTTTAGACGGATAGGACATTACACTCACAAAAAGCTACCTTGATCAATAAATGAAAAAATAGTGTCTCCTTTCAAGTAGTTTCAGAGGAAAAATATAGCTTAGAAAATCTACTTACTACAGTTGTTTCAAGTGGTATGAGTATCTCATTTTTCTAACAAAATATAAAATATATAATTGGAGTTAATTTGCTTAACTTATGAAGGCTGTGGTAAGATTTAAAGTTTAACCTTATAGTATTAACGAACAATTTATAAATTCATCCTTTACCTTGACAATATGAAAGTACTGCTGAGTATATTAAAAATATGTCCCTACACACATGAGTTTAGTTAACCAAAAACCTCAACACTTTGCTTACATTAGCTGCCTTTTCTTTACCATACCTAGAAAAAAATACCACTTTGTCTTCCATATGCCTCATTCTCACCATATCATCTGCTAAATCCAAGTTGGCATCATCATCAGATCGGAGTAGACTCCTTCAGTGCTTTCCTTGTACTTTGTGTTAGTAGCCAAATGCTCTTTTGCTTTGCCCAAATCGTCAAGTCCATCTGCCATTAGCCTCTCCAGCTCATTATGCCATCTGCCAGGCAATGACCTATCACTCCCCTTGGTCTGGATGCCACATTGTATGTGTCTAGCATCTCCAAATAATCCCTACTGTCTCACATTCCTTCAGAATATAGAGAAATGACTCAACCTGACATTTCAAATCTAGCTAGAGCTGGAGCAAAAAGAACTGGTATTTTACCCTGTGAAGCATTCCAACTATTCAACGCAATAAGTATTTTCTCAAAATAGCAGTGGAGTGTTTCACTGTAGAATAAGATGGTCGGGATTTTTTCTAGGGAATACCAACCGAATGGGAGGCAAATATTCATTTACATTCAGTGACTTTTCTGAGTAAACATGAGAGCAGTTTTGAAAGGGGTATACGTTTAAAAGCTTTAAGTTAAAATTTAGCCTTCTAAATACAGTGTTAACATTACTGGGAGACAGAACAGAGTAGAAAAGGAAACACAGGCTTTGAGGTAGGAGAGCAATGATGGAATCTCAGCTCTCTCTTACTAGCTCTAGGACCTTGGGCAATGTTTTTAGTCTTTCTGAGTTTTAGATTATTCATCTGCAAAATGGGGATAAAAACATATCTCACACGATTGCTGTAGGAATTAGCTAAAGCTGTGAACCCCGATGCATTATGTTAATTTTAATACACTTAAAGTCACTCAGTTACCACTTGGTTGGTTTTTAGGGAGGCGCAACACTAAAAAACTTACTGACCTTACCTAAGTGACTAACTCCTAGAGAGTAACTTGGACACTGAGGAGAGAGCCCCCTACAGTGCAAATGAGCTTCCTTTTATTTTTCATATTGAGCTCTGGTGTTTAAATGGCCATTAGGCAACAAAATATAATGATACCCCATCAAAACCATAAAACCCTTTATATATTGAAATGCCTGTTTCTTGGGCGTTGGTATCTCTAGCTCAATTTAAAATTTGCATTCCTTCATTTTCTGATGGGTGGGGTATAAAAGAACCATTGAATTGAATGAGAGATCAACAGCTGTATCAAAGATAGCAGCAGAAAATCTTCAAATCAAAACACACACGCACACACAGACACACACACACATTTTAAAATGAGAAAATATACCAAAACGTTATTTTGAAACACACATTTATTAAAAAATAGCATTCATTATTTAAACATCATGAAAATCAATTCAATGAAGCTATGATGAACGAACTGTCATCCTGTTATGCTAGCATTCACTGAATAAAAAGATAAAAGAAGCATAAATCACCTACTACCACAAAACTCATTAAGATGAAAGTGATGTACAAACCTTTGCTTTTATATTGTAGCAGAGGACAATTTTCCTGATGTGTAAAATGGCAGTTTGGTATTTTTATAAAATCATTGGGAAAATGATGACATATTTTAATGAACTGCATGCTAAACAGTCTCCAGTACAAGTAAAATGAATATACATGTCTAAGACCTACACAAAGACATATGCAACTGTATATAGATATGCATAGACAGAACACTCCACTATTTTGTTTAAGATGTTTAATATTTTCCCTTTTATTTGAGCAAAGAAAATATTCAGTGTAATGTATATAGATCATATTCTATATATTCAACCTAAAATGACCAACACCAGCAAATATCTCTCACTGCCTTAGGTCCCATCTACCACAGCCGGAACTCTCAAAGACGCTACATTGAAGATGATTCCTAAAAATAGAAAACATTAGCTTATGAGTACCAGAGATGAACAAGAAAAAAACAGTAAAAATTTAAAGGCAGCGTTTTAGACAGGCCTAGCCTGCCTGCCATAATATCTGCATATAGTTAACCCCTGTCCTGTACCTCCTTACATAATGCCTGAAAGTTTTGCTACATCTCTTGGCAATATTAAACACTATTATTAACTAGTTAAATAATATTGTTTTGAGATACACCAGAAATACAGCTACACGTGGAACAACTCCTACAGAACACCTACTGAACGCTGGCAGAAGACCCCAGACCTCCCAAAAGGCAAGAAACTCCCCACATACCTGGGTAGGGCAAAGCAGAGAGATTCCCGCACAGAGGAGCGGTGCCGAGCGGCACTCACCAGCCCGAGAGGCTTGTCTGCTCCCCCGCCGGGGCGGGCGGCGCTGGAGCTGAGGCTCGGGCTTCGGTCAGAGCGCAGGGAGAGGACTGGGGCTGGCAGCGAGAACTCAGCCTGAAGGGGGCTAATGTGCCACAGCTAGCCGGGAGGGAGTCCGGGAAAACTCTGGAGCTGCCGAAGAGGCAGGAGAATTTTTCTTCCCTCTTGGTTTCCTGGTGCACGAGGAGAGGGGATTAAGAGCGCCGCGTAAAGGAGCTCCAGAGACGGGCGCGAGTCGCGGCTGAAGGCGCGGAGCCCAGAGATGGGCGTGGGACACTGGGGCTGCTGCTGCCGCCGACAAGAGGCCTGTGTGCGAGCGCAGGTCACTGTCCACACCGCCCTTCCGGGAGCCTGTGCAGCCTGCCACTGCCGGGGTCCCGGGATCCAGGGGCGGCTTCCCTGGGAGAACGCACGGCGCGCCTCGGGCTGGTGCAACGTCACGCCGACCTCTGCCGCTGCAGGCTCGCCCCGCACTCCGTGCCCCTCCCTCCCGCCCGGCCTGAGTGAGCCAGATTCCCCGAAGAGGCTGCTCCTTTAACCCTGTCCTGTCTGAGCGAAGAACAGACGCCCTCCGGCGACCTACACGCAGAGGCGGGGCCAAATCCAAAGCTGAGACCCAGGAGCTGTGGGAACAAAGAAGAGAAAGGGAAACCTCTCCCAGCAGCCTCAGAAGCAGCGGATTAAAGCTCCACAATCAACTTCATGTACCCTGCATCTGTGGAATACATGAATAGACAACAAATCATCCCAAATTGAGGAACCAGGAGTCAGTGCTGTGCCTCTGAGGTGGAAGAGCCAACTTCAGGACACTGGTCCACAAGAGACCTCCCAGCTCCACATAATATCAAACGGCGAAAATCTTCCAGAGATCTCCATCTCAACACCAGCACCCAGCTTCACTCAACGACCAGCAAGCTACAGTGCTGGACACCCTATGCCAAACAACTAGCAAGACAGGAACACAACGCCACCCATTAGCAGAGAGGCTGCCTCAATTCATAAAAAGTCCGCAAACACCCCAAAACACACCACCAGACGTGGACCTGCCCACCAGAAAGACAAGATCCAGCCTCATCCACCAGAACACAGGCAGTAGTCCCCTCCACCAAGAAGCCTACACAACCCACTAAACCAACCTTAGCCACTGGGGACAGACACCAAAAACAACGGGAACTACGAACCTGCAGCCTGCAAAAAGGAGACCCCAAACACAGTAACATAAGCAAAATGAGAAGACAGAAAAACACACAGCAGGAGAAGGAGCAAGATAAAAACCCACCAGACCTAACAAATGAAGAGGTAATAGGCAGTCTATCTGAAAAAGAATTCAGAATAATGATGGTAAAGATGATCCAAAATCTTGGAAATAGAATAGACAAAATGCAAGAAACAGTTAACAAGGACCTAGAAGAACTAAAGACGAATCAAGCATCGATTAAAAACACAATAAATGAAATAAAAAATACTCTAGATGGGATCAATTGCAGAATAACTGAGGCAGAAGAACGGATAAGTGAGGTGGAAGATAAAATAGTGGAAATAACTGCTGCACAGCAAAATAAAGAAAAAAGAATGAAAAGAACAGAGGACAGTCTCAGAGACCTCTGGGACAACATTAAACGCACCAACATTCGAATTATAGGGGTTCCAGAAGAAGAAGAGAAAAAGAAAGGGACTGAGAAAATATTTGAAGAGATTACAGTTGAAAACTTCCCTAATATGGGAAAGGAAATAGTTAATCAAGTCTAGGAGGCACAGAGAGTCCCATACAGAATAAATCCAAGGAGAAATACACCAAGACACATATTAATCAAACTGTCAAAAATTAAACACAAAGAAATCATATTAAAAGCAGCAAGGCAAAAACAACAAATAACACACAAGGGAATCCCCATCAGGATAACAGCTGATCTCTCAGCAGAAACTCTACAAGCCAGAAGGGAGTGGCAGGACATACTTAAAGTGATGAAGGAGAAAAACCTGCAACCAAGATTACTCTACCCAGCAAGGATCTCATTCAGATTTGATGGAGAAATTAAAACCTTTACAGACAAGCAAAAGCTGAGAGAGTTCAGCACCACCAAACCAGCTTTACAACAAATGCTAAAGGAACTTCTCTAGGCAAGAAACACAACGGAAGGAAAAGAACTACAATAACGAACCCAAAACAATTAAGAAAATGGGAATAGGAACATACATATCAATAATTACCTTAAATGTAAATGGACTAAATGCTCCCACCAAAAGACACAGACTGGCTGACTGGATACAAAAACAAGACCCATATATATGCTGTCTACAAGAGACCCACTTCAGACCTAGAGACACATACAGACTGAAAGTAAGGGGATGGAAAAAGATATTCCATGCAAATGGAAACCAAAAGAAAGCTGGAGTAGCAATTCTCATATCAGACAAAATGGACTTTAAAATAAAGACTATTAGAAGAGACAAAGAAGGACACTACATAATGATCAAGGGATCAATCCAAGAAGAAGATATAACAATTGTAAATATTTATGCACCAAACATAGGAGCACCTCAATACATAAGGGAAATATTAACAGCCATAAAAGGAGAAATCGACAGTAACACAATCATAGTAGGGGACTTTAACACCCCACTTTCACCAATGGACAGGTCATCCAAAATGAAAATAAATAAGGAAACACAAGCTTTAAATGATACATTAAACAAGATGGACTTAATTGATATTTATAGGACATTCCATCCAAAAACAACAGAATACACATTTTTCTCAAGTGCTCATGGAACATTCTCCAGGATAGATCATATCTTGGGTCACAAATCAAGCCTTAGTAAATTTAAGAAAATTGAAATTGTATCAAGTATCTTTTCCGACCACAATGCTATGAGACTAGATATCAATTACAGGAAAAGAGCTGTAAAACATACAAACACATGGAGGCTAAACAATACACTACTTAATAACGAAGTGATCACTGAAGAAATCAAAGAGGAAATTAAAAAATACCTAGAAACAAATGACAATGGAGACACGACGACCCAAAACCTATGGGATGCAGCAAAAGCAGTTCTAAGAGGGAAGTTTATGGCAATACAATCCCACCTTAAGAAACAGGAAATATCTCGAATAAACAACCTAACCTTGCACCTAAAGCAATTAGAGAAAGAAGAACAAAAACATCCCAAAGTTAGCAGAAGGAAAGAAATCATAAAAATCAGATCAGAAATAAATGAAAAAGAAATGAAGGAAACGATAGCAAAGATCAATAAAACTAAAAGCTGGTTCTTTGAGAAGATAAACAAAATTGATAAACCATTAGCCAGACTCATCAAGAAAAAAAGGGAGAAGACTCAAATCAATAGAATTAGAAATGAAAAAGGAGAAGTAACAACTGACACTGCAGAAATACAAAAGATCATGAGAGATTACTATAAGCAACTCTATGCCAATAAAATGGACAACCTGGAAGAAATGGACAAATTCTTAGAAATGCACAACCTACCAAGACTGAATCAGGAAGAAATAGAAAATATGAACAGACCAATCACAAGCACTGAAATTGAAACTGTGATTAAAAATCTTCCAACAAACAAAAGCCCAGGACCAGATGGCTTCACAGGCGAATTCTATCAAGCATTTAGAGAAGAGCAAACACCTATCCTTCTCAAACTCTTCCAAAATACAGCAGAGGGAGGAACACTCCCAAACTCATTCTACGAGGCCACCATCACCTTGATACCAAAACCAGACAAAGATGTCACAAAGAAAGAAAACTACAGGCCAATATCACTGATGAACATAGATGCAAAAATCCTCAACAAAATACTAGCAAACAGAATCCAACAGCACATTAAAAGGATCATACACCATGATCAAGTGGGGTTTATTCCAGGAATGCAAGGATTCTTCAATATACGCAAATCAATCAATGTGATACACCATATTAACAAGTTGAAGGAGAAAAACCATATGATCATCTCAATAGATGCAGAGAAAGCTTTTGACAAAATTCAACACCCATTTATGATAAAAACCCTGCAGAAAGTAGGCATAGAGGGAACTTTCCTCAACATAATAAAGGCCATATATGACAAACCCACAGCCAGCATCGTCCTCAATGGTGAAAAACTGAAACCATTTCCACTAAGATCAGGAACAAGACAAGGTTGCCCACTCTCACCACTCTTATTCAACATAGTTTTGGAAGTTTTAGCCACAGCAATCAGAGAAGAAAAGGAAATAAAAGGAATCCAAATGGGAAAAGAAGAAGTAAAGCTGTCACTGTTTGCAGATGACATGATACTATACATAGAGAATCCTAAAGATGCTACCAGAAAACTACTAGAGCTAGTCAATGAATTTGGTAAAGTTGCAGGATACAAAATTAATGCACAGAAATCTCTGGCATTCCTATATACTAATGATGAAAAATCTGAAAGTGAAATCAAGGAAACACTCCCATTTACCATTGCAACAAAAAGAATAAAATATCTAGGAATAAACCTACCTAAGGAGACAAAAGACCTGTATGCAGAAAATTATAAGACACTGATGAAAGAAATTAAAGATGATACAAATAGATGGAGAGATGTACCATGTTCTTGGATTGGAAGAATCAACATTGTGAAAATGACTCTACTACCCAAAGCAATCTACAGATTCAATGCAATCCCTATCAAACTACCAATGGCATTTTTCACAGAACTAGAACAAAAAATTTCACAATTTGTATGGAAACACAAAAGACCCCGAATAGCCAAAGCAATCTTGAGAACGAAAAACGGAGCTGGAGGAATCAGGCTCCCTGACTTCAGACTATACTACAAAGCTACAGTAATCAAGACAGTATGGTACTGGCACAAAGACAGAAAGATAGATCAATGGAACAGGATAGAAAGCCCAGAGATAAACCCACGGACATATGGTTACCTTATCTTTGATAAAGGAGGCAGGAATGTACAGTGGAGAAAGGACAGTCTCTTCAATAAGTGGTGCTGGGAAAACTGGACAGGGACATGTAAAAGTATGAGATTAGATCACTCCCTAACACCATACACAAAAATTAGCTCAAAATGTATTAAAGACCTAAATGTAAGGCCAGACAGTATCAAACTCCTAGAGGAAAACATAGGCAGAACACTCTATGACATAAATCACAGCAAGATCCTTTTTGACCCACCTCCTAGAGAAATGGAAATAAAGACAAAAATAAACACATGGGACCTAATGAAACTTCAAAGCTTTTGCACAGCAAAGGAAACCATAAACAAGATGAAAAGACAACCCTCAGAATGGGAGAAAATATTTGCAAATGAAGCAACTGACAAAGGATTAATCTCCAAAATTTATAAGCAGCTCATGCAGCTCAATAGCAAAAAAACAAACAACCCAATCCAAAAATGGGCAGAAGACCTAAATAGACATTTCTCCACAAAAGATATACAGACAGCCAACAAACACATGAAAGGATGCTCAACATCTTTACTCATTAGAGAAATGCAAATCAAAACTACAATGAGATATCATCTCACACCAGTCAGAATGGCCATCATCAAAAAATCTAGAAACAATAAATGCTGGAGAGGGTGTGGAAAAAAGGGAACACTCTTGCACTGCTGGTGGGAATGTGAATTGGTACAGCCGCTATGGAGAACGGTATGGAGGTTCCTTAAAAAACTACAAATAGAACTACCATATGACCCAGCAATCCCACTACTGGGCATATACCCTGAGAAAACCATAATTCAAAAAGAGTCATGTACCAAAATGTTCATAGCAGCCCTATTTACAATAGCCCGGAGATGGAAACAACCTAAGTGTCCATCATCGGATGAATGGATAAAGAAGATGTGGCACATATATACAATGGAATATTACTCAGCCATAAAAAGAAATGAAATTGAGCTATTTGTAATGAGGTGGATGGACCTAGAGTCTGTCATACAGAGTGAAGTAAGTCAGAAAGAGAAAGACAAATACTGTATGCTGACACATATATATGGAATTTAAGAAAAAAATGTCATCAAGAACATAGGGGTAAGACAGGAATAAAGACACAGACCTACTAGAGCATGGACTTGAGGATATGGGGAGGGGGAAGGGTAAGCTGTGACAAAGTGAAAGAGCGGCATGGACATATATACACTACCAAACGTAAGGTAGATAGCTAGTGGGAAGCAGCCGCATAGCACAGGGAGATCAGCTCGGTTCTTTGTGACCGCCTGGAGGGGTGGGATAGGGAGGGTGGGAGGGAGACGCAAAAAGGAGGGGATATGGGAACATATGTATATGTATAACTGATTAAATTTGTAAAATAAAAAAAATAAAAAAAAAAAAAAAAGAAAGTAGGATGGTGGTTACCAGGAGTTGGGGGGAGGGGGAGAATGGGAAGTTATTATTTAATGGTCAGAGTTTTGGTTTGGGATGATGAAAAAATTCTGGAGGTGGATAATGGTGCCAGTTGCATTAATATTGTGAATATACTTAATACCACTGAATTGTGCACCTAAAAATGGTTAAATTGATAAATTTTGTTATGTATACTTTACCATGATAAAAAAAAAAATAATATTGTTTTCTTAAAATTTCTTAACTCAGATCTTCGCACTAAGGGGATGAAAATATTTTTTAAATGATACGTTTTTCTGAGGGAAAAGAAAGTATTGATTAAAACTTTATTGAGACTTTTATGTTTTTAAATTACTTTATAACGTAAATATCCATATACCTACATATGAATATTATCATATATGTAGCTGCAACCTTTAATCTCCCCAGGATGTCCTATTTCTAATTTCCAAGTACTTTATAACCAATCTATATTTTTTACTCAATGAAAGTATTTATTGAGCACCTACTGAATGTGGGGCACTATACTTGGTGCTAGGAATACAAGAGAGAACAAAATGCTCACAGGTCCTGTCCTCATGGAGCTTGTAGAATTACTGTACCCACATTAAAATTCAAAGAAGAGACAAAATTGTGGTTTAGTGTGATTTTAAGGAAAATTTATATTAGAGTTTTCTGAATAATTGGCCCTAATACAGGGTCAATTGGTTTATAGTTGACTATGTGTTTTACAACATTCTCTGAGCACTTCATTGGGTTATCATACCTGACTATTTTTATCCAGTCTGTCTCTTCTCATAAACAGAGCCAATGTGAATGTACAGATGTGACTTTATAAATAAAGCCCTAAGGGTTTATATTTGTCATCTGTCATTCTCAATGTCGAGAAGGAACCATATAAAGTATATTTGTGTAGGTAGCTATCTTTGTACCTATCACTCAATATAAACGCAGATGTCACCCCCATTTTAATGTTGTGTTTCCTAGGATCTCAAGGAGGGAGGCACCTTGAAGTTTTCTGATTCGATAATACAGAGATGTGTTCCTTTTTTGTGAAATTTGGAAGGCCTTTTTATCCTATGTTTACAGTATCATACAACTTTATACTTAGTAGTGCATATATATTTTGAAGCTTCAGGTTAATTATTGCTTCACTGTTATTGTGTTTATTGTTAGTATTTTATATTTCAAAGTAAGGAAGCATACTAAGAAACATAGAGAATGCTGCATTTAAATTTAACCCTATTAAGAACCTTCTACACAGTGTCTATTTTAAATCTTTCACAAATTCTCAAGATTGAGATCATATTTTAGACAACTACAAATAATCACAGAATAACTATATAAAAAGATTTTCTCCAACTACATAGCATAGATACTTTATTCACTGAATGGTTGTTCAATTCTTTATAAATTATGTAGTATGATATATAGATTTATGAGAATAGATTGAAGTCTGTTATTTATAATTTAAACATCCTTAATTTTTAATGTAAATATAATCATGAAACTAATTAAACATTTATTTAATTAAATTATAATACAATTACTTAGCAGTTACCTTAATAGGTAGATAAAAAGGATATAGAAAATATGACTAGTAATTTGTATGTCTAGACATGAAGTGATATGAAAAATATAATCATGATATAATACTGATTTTAAAAGGAAGATAAGGGCTTCCGTGGTGGCGCAGTGGTTGAGAGTCCGCCTGCCGATGCAGGGGATGCGGGTTCGTGCCCTGGTCCCGGAGGATCCCACGTGCCGCGGAGCAGCTGGGCCCGTGAGCCATGGCCGCTGAGCCTGCGCGTCCGGAGCCTGTGTCCGCAGCGGGGAGAGGCCACAACAGTGAGAGGCCCACATACCGCAAAAATAAATAAATAAATAAATAATAAAAGCAAGATAAAACAGTATGTAAAGTGTAAGATTAATATGTAACTATATTTATACACATAGAAATATATTTCACTGTAGAAAGGCTGAAATCATACTGAAATATTAACAGTGTTTATCTTTGAATAAACACTGTAGGAATATGGAATTTTTTTTGTTTTCTTCTTCACACATTTCTGTATTTTCCAAATATTATAATGTGGTCCTGCATTTCTTTACAACTAAAATACATGTCAAACGTGACTTGTAAAAAGGAGATAAAAAGTTATATAGATTCTATAGTGATTCCTCTTAAAAGTGGTTATAATTAATCATCTTGGTGCTTTTAATGTTAAGTTGTATTTTTCTGGAAAATCCACTTATGTAAACTACTCAATTCTCCACAAAGCCAAAATGAAAGAGACATTCGTATATTCAGAATTAGAGTCCAGATCGCCATATCCATAATGGTTCTAGTCAAGACTGTGGTGTATGGGAACACTCTATAAGCAAAACATTCCATTAAGTGTTCCTGTCCAAATATAATAGGCTACCAAATGAGACAAAACCTGCAAAAGCACTCTGTAGATTAGAGAGTGCTATACAATTGTTAGTTGTTATTAATTATTTTGACACATCAGTGTTCATTTAATTCAGTTAAAATTTATTTGAACAAAGGCACACTAGTAGAAGAGCATTTTCATGCAGAGTAGCTTTGTACAGCTTGTTTTATGTTTTACCTCCCTTCATATTCACAAGGTTGGATGCTTCTCATACCAGTTTTAAGAACTTCTTCATAAAGCTTAGAAACTGATTGGAGGATGGATGGAACAGGCAAGAGAGAGCTCTCACTTCAAATAAGTCAGAGCCTATTACTTTGTCAGCACTATGGCATTTGCTAGTTTGCTTTAAAATACTAAAATACAACATTAGCCTTAGGTTATGAACACTTGTAAAAGAATCTTTAAAAATATACAATATGGTCAAGTATGCATCCAAAAAAATAGTCCTCCATGATGCTACAGGCTTCAGAATTTATGAGATCAAGTTATTAAACTAGACTAATAATCAACTATCCTCCTATTGAGTGATCCTTAGATAAATATTTTGCAGTCGGCCAAGCCAATAATAACTTTTATTTTAAAAGAGTTGTAAACATTTGTCCTGAGGTATCAGGAGCCCCATGCCAACAGTGAAAGTGCAGCATAACTTTGATATATTTTAGAAATGAAAAATAATAATTAAAAAAGTAAAGCTCATAACAGCATATATTAGAGGAAAGGAATAATGAAAAACAAATATATATATATTTATATTTATATTCTCCCACCTCCCCACACGTAAACATTACTTACACATTGTAGAAGTCATCCTTTAATATTTTACTAGACATCTGCCTCCTTGTTGCTTTGTACTTTTGCATTTTCTATTGAAGTAGAATTTATATATAGCACAATGCATACTTTGTGAAGAAATTCTGTCTATGTATGGATACTCTTGTAATCTTATCTAGAGCAATATTGCATTTTCATCACCCTCAGAGATGCTGCTTTCCAGACAAGATCTCTCCCAGTAAATACTCCTCCAATGTTAACCACTATTCTGATTTCTGATACCATAATTAGTCCTTGTTTATTCCAGACCTCATATAATTTGAATCATATAACATATACTCTTTTGTACCTGGCTTCTTTTTTTGTTTGACATACTAATTGTTTTTAGTTTCATCCACGATGTTCCATATATCAGTAGCTTGTACTTTTTATTGATGGATAGTATTCCATTTTGTGAATATACCACAATTTGTTTATCTATTCCAGCTTCATGGATATTTGGGGTGCTTTTAGTGTTTATTAGTTGTTTTGACTATTATCAATAAAGTTGCTAAGAGCATGCTTGTAGAAATCTTTCCTTAGACACATGTACTCATTTTCATCTTTCTTCAGTATATACCTAGTAGTGAATTGCTGGGTCATGGAGTAGATATATTCTTAACTTATGAGATTGTCAAATAACTTCCCAAAGTGATCGTGTAACTGTTTTATACTCCAATCAGCAATATATGAGTGCTGTCTCTGTTTTTAATTGCCATAGTAAGGTTTTTAGCTAAAGTTATTAATGTAAGCATTACTTAAATGTCCAATTTTTAATTGTTTATTCACATATTTTGCCTACCAGATATCTTCTCATAAATAAGGTAGAATATTAATAATAAGTAAATTAATATATAAGACTGCAAGTTCTTTGTAGTTGACTTTTAAGTGCTAACTTTCTGAACTCCTATATAATTTTCTCTGTACCATCCTTAAGGTACTTATCACTTTCTAACTTTATTCAGACTTTATGAAATCTAGACTAACTTTCTGAATATGCCTGCCTACAAGCATCAAAGTGGGTGAAGCCACATGGGACAAATGACTTCTCACCAAATCCCTAGGAATGCAGAACAGATTTCAGAAGGATAGAGGAAATGGGACAATGTAAACAACTGCTAGATTGGCCCACTAACAAGATTCAGCTAATAGAGTACACATGCAGTAGAGCAAATGTGCAAAGGGCAACAAGATTATGGAAGCTGTTGGTGAGAAACAAATCCTTTGAGGTCACTATTAATTTGATAGAATGGGCCATACTAATGCCGATAAACCTTCAATTACTGAGTGCTTACTATATGCTTATTTAATTTAATCTTCAGATTAAAGTTAGGAAGCAGCTACTGCTATGACCCCATTTTATATATGGAGTAATTAGCTAATGGAGGCTCAGAAATGTTAGGTAAATTACCAAAGGTCAAACCAATAGTAAGTGTTGTAAACTAGGACTGGAACCTGGGCTATGACTCCAGGCCAGGGCCAGTGCTCTCTCTCTGACATAATATTGTCTCAGAGATGGCTTTGCTAGATTAATGTTTCTTAGAATTCCATAGAGAGACATACAAACCAGAGTGAAATCAGTTCATAATGAGTTACCAAAATAGACAACTGTGAAAATGTCAATCATAATGTATAATATAAATGTATAAATAAGTATTGATTATGTAGAGCAAGCTGTATGAATCAATGGTAGAGGGATACAAAATGTATACATATGATTTGTGCTAATTAAGGAAGAATTCTGCAATAGAATATTTTTTAAATCAAGATTTTAAAAGAAATCAAGTATAAATATGGCTAGGGAGAATAGTCATTGAACAATTAAGTGTAACCTGTGGAGGCAGATATAAGAAGTAAGAAAGTTTCAGTAGGGATGAGAAGTTACTTTTCTTGGCTGGAGAGCAGATCATGGTAGAGAGTATCTAAAAATAAAGTTTGTGAATTGTAGCATAATGAGATGGGAAAGTGAGAACTGATGGAGGCCACAGATACCTGATAAGAGAAATTTTACAAAAACCAGTGGTAAGGAACTACAGGCTTTTGAAAAGGGAAATGACATGGTCAAAATGGTTTTAAAGTAAGGTGATTATTGTTTCACCGAGAAGCAGAGTTTTAGAAAAGGCAGAGGACAAGCAAACCAGCTACTCTTATTTTTCATAAAATTAAGTCTGAGGTTTTAATGTGCTTTAACTTCATCTATCAAATATATTTCCTATTACAAAATATATCTTGATCACAAAATGATTTAATGAAACCCAAAAGTTTAGAATGGCTAATTTTTAAAATCACAAATAGATAAAAGTCTACACATGTAAAAAGATAGTAGTCTTGTTATTGTCATTCTATATTTGATACATTTGCCCAACCCATAATGAGAAGGCTAAATTTAAGTATAATTTTAAAGTTTCAATTTAAGAAATTTAAAATATTTTTTGGATATAAAAACCTCCAAAGGGAGGTTTTATTTATGTTATGTTATAGAACTGCTTTTAACTTTTGTAAAATATATAAATGCCTTCTAAGGAGGATACAGTTTGCAGGATCAGATGAGTGATGCTATGCTAAATAAAATCTGATGAAAATAAGTTATATTGGTAGCCTGGAAATGCAATTAACTTTTTCCTAAAAAAATAAGATTACAATTTATTATATTTTCTGGATTAATACATTTCTTTATTTAAACAAAAGCCACTTATATTTCAGTAGCAAAATTGGAATAATGTAATTCACACAGCCAATATAACAGCAAAGCAAAGTTTTCATTTGGAAACTGATTCTTCGTTGGAAAACACTCTTCTAAAGTCATGGGTGACTTCACTGATGAAAAAAAATGAGAGAGTTAAAAGCACACAATGCAGTACCAATTACGTTTGGTTCTATAGATATTTTAAGCCTTCCATTTATAAACCTGAAAAGGAATGCAATAATGAGGCAGCTTGATCTGATTGGCAATAAGGGCCAGGTAATGACTACACAGAGGAGTGTATATCATGCCATTTATTTTGTAGATGGCATCTAGAAACTACAGATGACTACAAAAATACTACTTTTGTCTCCTCAGCTTTTCATTATTTTTTAAAAATATAGGTTTTTTTCAAAACTGCTCACAAGTCAAATTTTGCAGGACTTAGAATTTAGTATCAAGGAAACTCTTGCCTCTCTAATCATCTTTTGTCTGACTTTTTTTCTTATTCTTTATATTAAATGTAGCTCTAATTTTTTTCATTCATTTAGTCAGCATTCATATACTGAGCAATTATAGGATGCGAGGCATTATGCTAAGTGTTGCAATTATAAATATGAATAAGACCCCAAGCTATTTTCCAACATTATTTTCTTTCTTCTCTCTTTCTTCCTTGGCAATATGGCTCTGACTTTTCTCCCAAATTCCAGTCCTGTATTTCCAATTTCCTGATTGATATCTTTCTGGATGTCTCATTGATACCACAAGTTATACATATCCAAAACACAATTTATAATCTTTTTTAAAATTTTTATTTCATTTTTATTGGGGTATAGTTGTTTTACACTGTTCTGTTAGTTTCTACTGTAGGGCAAAGTGAATCAGCCATATGTATACATATATCCCCTCTTTTGTGGATTTCCTTCCCATTTAGGCCACCACAGAGCACTAAGTAGAGTTCCCTGTGCTATACAGCAGGTTCTCATTAGTTATCTATTTTATACATATTAGTGTATATATGTCAATCCCAATCTTCCAATTCATCCCACCCTCCCTTTCCTCCCTTGGTGTCCATACATTTGTTCTCTACGTCTGTATCTCTATTTCTGCCTTGCTAACAGGTTTATCTGTAACATTTTTCTAGATTCCACATATTTACATTAATATATGATATTTGTTTTTATCTTTCTGACTTACTTCACTCTGTATGACAGTCTCTAGGTCCATCCATGTCTCTACAAATGACCCAATTCCATTCCTTTTTATGGCTGCATAATATTCCATTGTATATATGTGCCACATCTTCTTTATCCATTCATCTGTCGATGGACACTTAGGTTGCTTCCATGTCCTGGCTATTGTAAATAGTGCTGCAATGAACATTGTGGTATATGACTCTTTTTGAATTACGGTTTTCTCAACATATATGCCCAGTAGTGGGATTGCTGGGTCATATGGTAGTTCTATTTTTAGTTTTTTAGGAACCTCCATACTGTTCTCCATAGTGGCTGTATCATTTTACATTCCCACCAACAGTGCAAGAGGGTTCCCATTTCTCCACACCTTCTCCAGCATTTATTGTTTCTAGATTTTTTGATGATGGCCATTCTGACCACTGTGAGGTGATACCTTATTGTAGTTTTGATTTGCATTTCTCTCGTAAGTAGTGATGTTGAGCATCTTTTCATGTGCCTCTTTGCCATCTGTATGTCTTCTTTGGAAAAGTGTCTATTTAGGTCTTCTGCCCATTTTTTGATTGGGTTGTTTGTTAAAACACAATTTATCATCTATTGCATCATAATTGTAGTCTTTGTTAGTCATTTACTTGATTTCTATTTTTTATCTTCTTCACCTTTCTACTCATTCTATATATTCAATTATGACTCCTCTTAAAATATAACCCATCCTGCAAGCATATTCAAAATCACTGATGGGGACTTCCACTTCTGTCCATGATTCCTCTGTAAGTTAACAATGAGAAAACTGGGCAAAATATATGAAACATATGCTTTTCTATATTGAAATGTCAAAACCCAGAGGATTGGAACTCCTGCTTTGAGAAAAATGAAAATGGAAAAATAGGGAACAAATTTACCTTCCCACCTGGAACAAATAAAATTCTGGACAAAATGTATGAAACAACATTTTCTGGACATCAGACATTAGTCAACACAGGACAGTGATTCCTGAAAGGAAGGAAATAAATGAGGTCAGCCCTACAAGTGCCCCAGCTTACCTTCTGGAGAGAGGTTCCATGTTGCAATGCAGTGGCCAGAAGCTGAGAGGAACCTGACAGTCTCTCTGAGTTGAAAAGCTGAGTGGAGTGACCAAACTGGTGAAAAAGGCTAGAGTTCACAGGATAGGATAATGGAGAGGCAAAGGTTGCATTGAGAGAGTGCTCTGGATATCTGCAGAGGGTTCCTCTTGAGTCTTGAGTGAAGTATTGATCAGTTCCTGCATGTGCTAAAATCTACCTGAGGCCAAAAAAAAGCCACCCATAAGGAGCAGAGGGAACAGTCGATGAAAACTGCATAGGGCCAAGAAAAGTACCTGTTCCCACCAGCCAGCAGAAATCCTTGTAATTCATAAGGAATTGGTACAGTACTCAGAAGAATATTGCCTCACTAGTGGGGCAAAAGTATCCCTAGACTAAAGGCTATTCTGGTCCCACCTAACAAACTTAAAAATAAGGCTTGAAAGAATCAAGCTGAATCTCAATAACTTAACTATGTCTCAGAACAAAGATCAAGAATATTCAGAGGAATACAAAAAATCTGGCACTCAGCAAGGTAAAATTTCACAATTTTTGACACACAATAAAAAATTACCCAGCAAGCAAAAAAGCAGGAAAATATAAGAAATAATAAGGTAAGAATGCAATCAATAGAAACAGATTTTTTAAAAGACAGACATGATAGGAGTCAAAGTCATTAAAGGAGTTACTATACACATATTTAAGAACGTAAAGGAAAGGTCAAGCATGTTAAGTAGAGACAACGATAATATAAATATTCCAAATGAAATTCTGGAAATGTAAAACAAAATATCTGAGATAAAATATACTGATAAGATTAAACAGATTAGACATTGTAGAAGAAAATATTAGTGAACTTGCATAACTAGTAGTAGAAAATATCCAAAATGAAACAGAAAGAGAAAAGAGTGGAGAATAAAGTGAAAATAGCATTGGGGAGCTCTGGAACAACTTCAAGTAGCTTATTATATGTGTAATTGCAGTCCTCAAACGGGATGAGAAAGTGAGGGGCAGAAAAAAATATTTGAAGAAACTATGGCTGAGAAATATCCAAGTATGATGAAAACTATAATAAACCCAGTGATCGAGAAATTCAATGAAATCTAAATATATAACATCAATAGCATAATCCATAAAAGAAAAAATGATATATTGATTTTTATAAGAATTAAGATTCTCACTCTTCAAAGCTCATTAGAAGAATGAAAATACAGGCCAAATATTGGGAGAAAATGTTTTGTAAATCTTACATCTGATAAAGCAGTGGTTCCCAACCTTTTTGGCACCAGGGACCAGTTTCGTGGAAGACAAGTTTTCTACGGACTGGGGTAGGGGTTGGGGGGGATTGTTCAGTCGGTAATGCGAGCAATGGGGAGTGGCAGAGGAAGCTTCACTTGCTCACCAGCTGCTCATTTCCTGCTGTGTGGCCCAGTTCCTAACAGGCCACAGACTGGTACCGGTCCACAGCCTGGGGATTGGAGACCCCTGTGATAAAGGACTTGTATACAGACTATAAAAGAAATCTCTCAAAATTGAATAATATGAAAGCACACCACACAATAAAAATTGCCTACATATTTAAACAGACATTTCATCACGTAACATATACAAGTGGTATGTAAGCACATAAAAGATGTTCAGCATCATTATTCATTAGTGAAATGAAAATTAAAACCACAATGTGATACCACTACACCCCAACCAGAATGTGTAAAGTTAAAAAGTCTAACCATATAAAGTCTTGGTGAGGATGTGGAACAACTTAGACCACTTAAAGGCTGCTGGTTGGAGTGTAAAATGTCACAACTGCTTTGAAAACACTGTTTGACAGTTCCTAGAAAAGTTCACCATAAGTCTTCCTATTGACCAAGGCATTCCACTCCTAGGTATATATCCAAGAAAAGTGAAAGCACATGTCCACACAAAGACTTGTATGAGAATGTTCATAATGATTTTATTAGCAATACTCAAGAATTGAAAACAACCAAATGTCCATTAATATGAGAATGCATAAACAAAGTCTGGTGCATGTAGACAATGGAATATTACTCAGAAATAAAAATTAATTAATTATTAACATGTACCAATGTGGACGACTTTAAAAATAATTAGCTTGAATCAAAGAAGTCAAGCCAAAAAAAGAGTATATATGGTATCATCCCATTTATTTAAAGTTCTAGAAGTTGGAAACTATTCTGTAGTGACATAGAACATATCAGTGGTTGCCTAGGGTCTTGGGTAGGAGGAAGAGTGTGTGGAAGGGTTTCAAGGTATAAAAAGGAAACTTTTTCAGTTAGTGGAGAGTTTATTATCTTGATTGTGTTGATAGTTTCATGGGTACATGCATATATCAAAACTTATCAAAGTTTACATTTTAAACATGTCAACCACATCTCAATAAAACTGGGGGAAAAAACAACATTATCTATCATTATGTAGCAGACTGGACAGATGCCTCTGATGCTATAGCCCCTTCAGCACCATCCAAAGTTCTTGCAAGCCTGAACTCTTCCCTCTGTAGTGCTGGTATGTGGGGCGAAAAGAAAATAAAAATGTAGTCCATAAAAGGACAACAAATGATGTGAGTCCTAAAAGTGTCCCTGGGTCACAGCAAGAGAGAGAAATCCCAAGCAGATAGCAGTGGTTTTACTTTGTTGGAAATTCAGAGAACAATGTTTAGTGAGATTGAGGCAGAAGACAAGAGAATAGAATAGCTATGCAGAGAAAAAGTTCTAAAAATCCACATAGGCATCCCTGAGTCTGCTGCTGAATACTATGTGACACATGCTTAAAATGAAATTCCACAAGGCTGGGTAAGAAACTACCAGTGAGTTGCAACCTGAGCAATTCCTAGAATTCACATAGGGCTGGGAATCATTGTAATTCCCACCTTTTAGACTGCATAGTTTGCTTGAATATCCAGGGCATTTGGTAGAGACACCAGAAAGGTCACACCTTAGTAGTGAGGCTAAAATAACACTAAATTTAAAGCTACTAGAGATATCACCATAACAAAGCCATAAAACAAGCCACAAAAGGATCAGTTTGACTCACAATTAACCTAACAACCTAAAAAACAATTTTCAATATCCCTTCAAGGGTGACAACAAAATCCAGAAATTGAACAACACAGCACTGCAATGTTTAGCATCTAATCAGAAATTACTAGACATGTGAAGAAGAAGTACAGGAGAAAATATCATTCAATAGAATACATTATATTCAACACATGATATAGGTTGTATGGTTAACCAAATTTTTAAAAAAAGGGTTTAAAGGAGCTATTAAATATGTTCAAGTTTTAAAGAAAAGTATGAACATAAGAGATAAATGAAAAATATAATAAACAAACAAAACACTGAGAACTAAAAATACAATATTTGAAAAAAGTATCACTGTATAAATCTAACAGCAAACTAGACATTGCAGAATAATGATCAGTGAACTTGAAGTTACAGCAATGGAAATTATCAAAAATGAAATGCACAGAGGAAAAAAAAAAGCTTTAAAATCCATGAACAGAGTGACAGTGACTTGTGTGATACTATCAAGCTGTCTACCATATATATAATTGAAGTCTAGAAAGAGGGAAAGAGGGTAGACAGTAAGAACTATTTGAAAAAATAAATGGCCCCTTTTCCAAATTTGATGAAAATAATAAACCCACATAACCACGGAACTCAACAAACACAAGTAGAATACATATGAACAACATGCCAAGTCACATCAAAATCAAATTGCTGAAAATCAGTGATACAGAGAAAATCTTAAAATCACCAGAGGAAAAAAGACATTATTATAAAGGAACAAAAGCAAGAATGAATGCAGACTTCTTGTCAGAAATAATGCAAGCCAGAAGACAACAAAACAATATCTAAACTGCTGACAGAAGAAACTGTCAACTTAGATTTCTATACAGAGGAAAGTATTCTTCAAAAATGAGAGTAAAATGAATAGTTTTTCAAATAGACAAAAGCAGAGAGAATTTTAGTGAACCTACATTATAAGAAATGTTAAAGGAACATTCTTCACTCTTTAGAGTGAAGAAAAATGATACTAACTGAAAATTTGACTATACATGAAAACATAAAGAATGATGGGAATGTTAAATATGTGGCCAAATATAAATTTTTTAATTTTTAAATAAATTTTAAACACATTGTTGACAATTTAAAGCTAAAATAATAACACTGTATTGTGGAACTTATAAAATATGTAGCAGTGAAATTTTAAGTAACAGTAACACAAAAGAGTAAATGGAAATAGACTATTGTAAACTCCTAACGTTCTTAAATTAGATGTGAAATGCTGTATTATTTTAAGACATTATGATAAGTTAGAGATGCACATAATGATCCCAAAACAGACACTTACATGAAACAATGTGGAATAGCTATAAAGTAAAGAATGGAGATAAAATGGAATATTAAAAATGTAATAATTGCCCTCAATAAATGCAGGAAATGATGGAAATTTATGAACAAATAAGATACAAATAGAAAAACATAGGAAAATGATAGATTTAAAGCCAAGAGTATAAAAAATGGCATTAAGCGTAAAATTTCTAAACACTTGAATTAAAAGGCAGAGGTTATAAAACTGGTTTAAAAAGCAAGATCTAACTTTATGTTGTGCAGAGAAAACTCACTTTAAATATAAATACTGATGACTGGTTAGAAGTAAAATGATAGAATAAGACATACCGTGCAAACTTTAATCATAACACAGCTAGATTGTGTAATGTCAGACAGAGCAAACTTCAGGACAATAAATATCACCGGAGGCTAAGAGGGGCATTTTATGAGTATAGCAGTTCAATTCATTAAAAAGATCTAACAGTCCTAAATGTGTATGTACTTTAAAACAGATCTTCATAATACACAAAATGGAAAAAAATGACAGAAAGAAAAGTAAAATAAACAAATCCCACTTACAGATGGATAATTTAACACTTGAAAAAACAGAAATCAGTAAGTATGTAGAAACATAGAAAACACTAGTGAAGAACTTGACCTAGTTGACATGTGTAGAACTCTCCAACTAAAAACAGCAGAATATGCATTCTTTTCAGGTGTACCTGGACATTCTCCAAGGTAGACCATGTTCAGAGCCACCTGGCAAGTCTCAATAAAGTTAAACAGATTGAAACCATGCTGTGTATCCCCATTCCCTCTGAACCTGAATAAAACTAAATTAGAAACCAATAACTAAAAGTTATCTGAAACATACCCAAACATTTGGCAAGTAACCAGCACCGTCGGATCAAATAAGAAACCATAAGGGAAATTAGAAAATATCTTGAAGTGAATTATAATGTAAAAAGATATCAAAAGTGAAATATAGCTACTTTAGCTTTCAGAGGATGTTATATAGCATCATTAAATACTCATATTTAAAAAGAACTAAATCTAAGATAAATGATTTAGGATGCCACCTTATAAATGTATAAAATAAACAAGCAAAATAAACCTAAAATAGAAGGACAGAATAAAAATAAGAGACCCATGACAGAGAAAATGAATAAACATTAGAGGTAACCAAAAGCTGGTTCCTACAAAAATAATCAAAGGTAAGTAAAACTGAAAAGACTCTATTTAAATGAATTAAGAAATAAAGAGAGGAAACACAAATTAGCAATATCAGGAATGGAAAAGAGAAACTCACCAGCGATGTAACATTTTAAAAGAATAAGGGAATATTATGAATAAATATAGTATTTATGCCAGTAAATTTGATAACTTTGATGAAACGGAAGAATTTCTTAAAAGTCTTAAAACTGATACAAGTAAACATAGGAAATACAAATACAAATACATCTATTAAAGAGAAGGAATTTGTAATGAAATATGTTCTCATAAAGAAAACTGTAGGCCAGACAGTGGTTTCAATGGTGAATTCTATCAAATACCAAGGAAGAAATAATATCAATCCTTTACAAACTCTTTTGGAAATATAAGAGGGGAGAATGAATTCCAGCTATTTTCATGAGACCAAAATTCACCTTACCAAATTTTTTGAAAATATAAACACCTTAAAAAAAAGAAAAATTAAGGAAGGCCTAAATAAGTGAAGTGTATCATGTTCATGATTTGGAGGACTCAATATAGTTATGATGCTAATTATCCCCAAATTTAACTTTAGATTCAATTCAGTTATGAATGTATTGATAATCTGCATATAGAATTCATATGGAAATGCAAATGATCCTGCATAGCCAAAACAATTTTGGAAAAGAACAAATTGGATGATTGAACTACCAAATATCAAGACTTGCTATAAATCTACAGTAATCAAGACAGTGTGTTATTGGCATAGAATAGATGTATAGATCCATGAAACAGAATAGAGAGTTCAGAAATAGAACCACACATATTTGGATAATTGGTTTTACTTACAAGGTGCCAAGGCAATTTGAAAGGGAAGTGTGGTAGGCAGGATTTTGGCCCTCATGACCTTTGCCCCTTCTTGTTATACCTGTGTATGTTATGTTTCATGGTAAAGGGACTTTACAGATGGAATTAAAATTATGGACCGTAAATAAGGAGATCGTCCTGGATAATCCACATGGGCCTAATGTAAACACATGGGTTCTTAAAAGTGAAGGCAGAAGTGTCAATCAGATAGATGAGACAGAAAAAGAAGCAGGAGATATTCAAAGTATAAGTGGTACTTAACCAACCATTGTTAGCACTGAATATAGAAAGAGGACACAGGAATGGGGGTGGCCTCTAGAAGTTGTTAACAACCCTCAGCTGACAACCAGCAAGGGAACAGGGGCCTCATACCTACAATCACAAGGAACTGGGCCCTGCCAACAACCTGAATGAACAAGGAAATGGATTCTCCCTTAGAGGCTCCGGAAAGGAACACAGGCCTGAGAATCCCTTGATTTTGGCCCAGTGAGACCCATGTCATGCTTCTGAACTACAGTAAGATAATAAATTTGTGTAGTTTCAAGCTTGTAAGTTTGTGGAAATTTATCACAGCAATAGAAAACTAACACAGGAAATAATATTATTTTCAACAAGTGGTGCTGGAACAACTGGTATCCTTATGTAAAAATTGTAGAAACCTCAAATTGTACCTCATGCCATACATAAAAATTAACATAAAATTAATCAGAAACCTAAAGATAAAGCTATAATATTTATGGAAAAATAGCATATTTTCTGAAACTAGAAGTAGCCAATGATTTCTTATATAGGACACAAAAGGCAGGAATTACTAAGAAACAAACACAAAAAAGTCAAAATGATAAACTGAGCTTCGTTAAAATAAAAAAAAATTCTGCTCTTTGAAAGACACTATTAGTAAAATAAAAAGACAAAATATGTACTGGGAGAAAATATTTGTAGAACATGTGTCTAACCAAGGACTTACATATAGACCATATAAAGGACACCTACAAACCAATAATGAAAAGGTAAATAACCCAATAAAAATGTACGTGACACAAAGATGTACAAGTGTTTAATAAGCACACAAATAGACACTCAACCTTACTAGTCACAAAGGAAATAAGGAGTTAGAATTTAAGTGCACAGGGGCATAAGGAGATGTTTAGGGCATTGGGGATGTTTCTTGACGGTAGTAGTGGTTACATGGTTTTGGATATATGTAAAAATTCCTCAAATTATGGGTTTAAAATGAGTACATTTATGTATAAATTATGACTCCATGAAATTGATTTAAAATATGATTTACATGATAAAACAAACAATAACAATGACAGATCCTTAAATGATACTCAGAAGTTTAGCAGATTCTAAGTGTCTAATTTTGCCTTTCAAGTCACTGCCCAGTTTCGCCCAAACCCACATTTCCATACTTCTCTCCTGCCACTGATCTGCATACACCAAAAGTGATTTCCAAGTGTCCAGGAAAACATGACTATTTATTGTTCTGATATTTTCTATCTTCTTTCCCTTTTTTTCAGACTCTTTATTTTTTCAACTTCTCTATGACACCTTTCCTGAATCCTCCCTTTATATGTACTTCTCTTGATCTGCCCAAAAGTTTTCTTATTGTATTTTCGTTATGTAAATCTTACTAGAACTAAGACATATATTTCGCTATCCATCACTGTACCTTGTCTGTTTTATTGCATATAATAGTCCCTATATAAATAATGAATGCATGAACAAATGACTGAGTGAATATATGAATATAAAAAGGTATGAGAGGCAAAGAAAATTAGGGACAAAAGTGTTCACCGGGTCAACAAAATTTTCAGTTAAATATAATTTTTCTCTCCTATTTTTTGTTACGATTTGCAAGACGTAACTAAAAAATTCAGTCAAGTAGACACTAACATATCAAGTACAAATCGATAATTGTCACAATCCAAAAGAATAGTTTTCAAATAATGAGCAAATCTCCTGGAAAATATGGTGGCACACTGACAACTATCTGCCTTGGAGAATTAAGTGGTCTTTTAAATATCCAAAATTCTTTATCTGTTTCATGCTGAAATGGGGAGCATTGCAAGATGCTATCATATATTATTACATTTTGGTCATTCTCCACTTTTTGGAGTTAAATACTATTACTATATTTCTTCTCTCACCCCGCATCCTCCTTTACAAATCCATTATGTTTGGAAGGTCTTTGACATTTTCAATAAGTCTTTTTGCAAAGCTGAATGTGGAAACTATTTTATTGTTGCCATTGATAAAGTATCTTCCCTATTTCATTAAACATTAAGTGAAGACCCATGGGGTCTAAAGAAAATGTATTTCCATTTTTTCTCTTTGCTCTTGAGAATGATATATGAAGTACAAGTACATTCATAAACTGAGATACCATACCCTAGGGAAAATAGCTGGAATTTATTCCATTGTTAGTGGTTCACATTATAGTCTCTACCCAATTTACATGGTGAATTTAAGTCATATTTAACCACATCATGTCATCCCAGATGATGAGAAATAGGAAAAGCGATCTTCTATTTGTTATCCAGATCAAAAATTTTAGAGTAATTTAGAATCATGTGTCTATTTTACATGGTTGAATCTAAAATTATATCACCACAATGGAGTTCAGTTCATTAAAGGGTATTTATTCAGAGGAACAGCCTTCTTCCTGCTGTATTTTCATATGATTTGAGCTATTTATTCAGCTTATGTTTTCACAAAATGACACAGAAAATAACAGCATCACAGAATTGAGGTTGGTTTTTAATCTGTATTTATTGTACCAATCAGAAAAACCATAGCTTGGATTCTTTTTTAAACTTTTTAAATGTATGTGTATTAAGTTATGGTCATCCTGCCCTTGAATTTTCCATTGACTACAACATCATGATGCCCTAAATATTACAGGAGGGTAGGCATACTTTTTCACATCATCCAGAAGTAATTCAGCAATAATCTAAAATAGCTAGTACAATTCTCACTGTGATTACCAAAACTTTAGAGAAAACCTTTAACAAAATCCGGGACCATTTAACAAATTGGTACAATTATCAGCATGAGCAGCCAAGGGGGAAACTGAATTTGAATAAAGTAGGCCTTTGATTTTCCAACCACCTTCTTTTATTCTATGCCCTTGTTCAAGGTCACTATCCAGATTAAAATCCTTCTTTGGTTTGTCATTGCCTATAAGTAGGGTTTGCTTGGGGCAATTCCAGTTTATACCTGTAGTCCTGTCATTATCATTAATAGTTCCACCTTTCCATCTCAAAAGTGTTCCAGCTTAGATGATATCAACCTATCCATAGGATAGAATCACTAACCCAATTTATGAACTTCTTTATAGTCTGGCCCCCGGCTGTACTTCCCACTCTATCTTTTCTACTTGTACTTTACCCTCCAGAAACAAGAAACTATTTACCCTGAAAATCCCGTGCATTGCTATACTTTTATATTCTTGCACAAATAGTTCTTTCTGCCTGAACTGTACTTCCTCTGCTTTTTTCACATAATGATTTTTTATCCATTCTTAGAGGCACAAACATTAAGTTCTCTGTGACAACTTACCTAATTACCCTAGGCTAAGAATCAGAAAGCAGTTTCAACTTGTTTTGTTACAAATGGATTGTTAAAGCATATTTCAGTTTAGTGAGAAATTGCCTGGAGCCATTAAGAAAGGAGTTCTGGCACAGGCAAGGGGGAATGTGGCAGGTGAGCCTGCTACTTACTATTCCTTCCCTAAACAGTGTTTGATGCCCCCTGCTCTGTGGTTTGGGGTACTGAATTTATTTATATATTTTATATCACTGTGCTAAGCAGAATTCTCACCTGGACTCCAAGATTTCCACTCTCTGGTGTATATGCTCTGTATAATCCTCTTCCCTTGAGTGTGGACAGGGCCTGTGAATATGATGGGATGTTACTCCCATTATTAGGGCACTAACTAGTTAAACTTGAGTTCTTCAAAATGAATATTATCCTGCACGGCCTGACCTAATCAGGAGAGCCTTTAAAAGGGACAGCCTCTTCAATAAATGGTGCTGGGAAAACTGGACAGGTACATGTAAAAGTATGAGATTAGATCACTCCCTAACACCATACACAAAAATAAGCTCAAAATTGATTAAAGACCTAAATGTAAGGCCAGAAACTATCAAACTCTTAGAGGAAAACATAGGCAGAACACTCTATGACATGAATTACAGCTAGATCCTTTTTGACCCACCTCCTAGAGAAATGGAAATAAAAAGACAACCCTCAGAATGGGAGAAAATATTTGCAAATGAAGCAACTGACAAAGGATTAATCTCCAAAATTTACAACAAGCTCATGCAGCTCAATAACAAAAAAACAAACAACCCAATCCATAAATGGGCAGAAGACCTAAATAGACATTTCTCCAAAGAAGATATACAGATTGCCAACAAACACATGAAAGGATGCTCAACATCACTTATAATTAGAGAAATGCAAATCAAAACTACAATGAGGTATCACCTCACACCAGTCAGAATGGCCATCATCAAAAAATCTACAAACAATAAATGCTGGAGAGGGTGTGGAGAAAAGGGAACACTCTTGCACTGCTGGTGGGAATGTGAATTGGTACAGACACTATGGAGAACAGTATGGAGGTTCCTTAAAAACTACAAACAGAACTACCATATGACCCAGCAATCCCACTACTGGACATATACCCTGAGAAAACCATAATTCAAAAAGAGTCATGTACCAAAATGTTCATTGCAGCTCTATTTACAATAGCCAGGAGATGGAAACAACCTAAGTGTCCATCATCAGATGAATAGATAAAGAAGATGTGGCAACATATATACAATGGAATATTACTCAGCCATAAAAAGAAACAAAATTGAGCTATTTGTAATGAGGTGGATGGACCTAGAGTCTGTCATACAGAGTGAAGTAAGTCAGAAAGAGAAAGACAAATACTGTATGCTAACACATATATATGGAATTTAAGAAAAAGAAATGTCATGAAGAACCTAGGGGTAAGACAGGAATAAAAACACAGACCTACTAGAGAATGGACTTGAGGATATGGGGAGGAGGAAGGGTAAGCTGTGACAAAGCGAGAGAGTGGCATGGACATATATACACTACCAAACATAAAATAGGTAGCTAGTGGGAAGCAGCCGCATAGCACAGGGAGATCAGCTCGGTGCTTTGTGACCACCTAGAGGGGTGGGATAGGGAGGGTGGGAGGGAGGGAGACGCAAGAGGGAAGAGATATGGAAACATATGTATATGTATAACTGATTCACTTTGTTATAAAGCAGAAACGAACACACCATTGTAAAGCAATTATACTCCAATAAATATGTAAAAAAAAAAAAAAAGGGACTGAGCCCTTCCTGAAGTCAGAGAGATTTGAAGTGTAAACCTGAATGATTTTTAGAAAGAATCCTGAGCTCCAGATCAAAACATAGTTCCGCCAACACCTTGATTTCAGTCTGGTGAATTCCTGATCAGAGGACCCAGCTAACCTGTGCCTGGACTCCTGACTTACCGAACAGTGAAGTAAGAAATAGATGTGTGATTAAGTTGTTAGGTTTGTGGTGATTTGTGGTGTAGCAATAGAAAACAAATATAATCACTTAACACATTGATTAATATTTACTTTTATTTAGCATTATGTAGTTTTTAAAAAAATAATTACTTAGTAATAATTGCAGTGAGTTTCTTGAGGACAGGGACTATGTTTTATTTTCTTTATTATACTCAATGCCTATCAAAGTCTGTGTACTAAATGAATATTTGTCAAACAAATGAATGACAGTGCCCAATTTCCTCTTGTCACTTAGGGCCCCAAGATAGAGCTAACCACATATGTCCAATTAGTCGAGGAAATGCCCCACATCCTAGATCTCTCCCTCCTACATTCTCCCATATCCAAATTTACCTGCTGGCAAGGTCTGGTTATTAGAAACCTATTCTCTGCTTTTCATATCAATAGCTGCTACCCTTTCTCAATTGGGTTCTAGAGAGAGAATTAAAATTAAGCACAAATGCCCTAAGGCATTCCTTGTATGTAATGAAGTAACTCTACTTGTGCATCTAGAATAGTTCTAGTTCCATTCTATCTTTGGGGAAATCTAGAAAAGAATCACTCAGGTAGTTTTTTTTTTTTAATGTTCTGTGTTTTAGATGAGGAACCCATTCACTCTAAACATGAATGGCTTTATGTGTTATCCCTCCTAGTACCATTTTTTTAAATCAAGAATTCCTGTTTCCACTGTAATGAACATATTGAAATCATGTCAAGCACCATGCAAAGTCACCCATAAATTGTTTTGTAATAGCATTCAAATTCTTCAAATAATTGTACATAGTCCACTTCTAGGACCAGCAGAAAGTTCCAGACCTTTACATCCAAAATTAAATAATAATAAATTCAACAGCCCTTTCCACTTTGTGAATGCTGATATTTGTACATATTTTTGCACAACTTTAATTACTTCTTTTTTTTTTTTTTTTTTTTTTTTGCTGTACGCGGGCCTCTCACTGCTGTGGCCTCTCCCGTTGCGGAGCACAGGCTCCAGACACACAGGCTCCGCGGCCATGGCTCGCGGACCCAGCTGCTCCGCGGCATGTGGGATCCTCCGGGATCGGGGCACGAACCCGTGTCCCCTGCATCGGCAGGCGGACTCTCAACCACTGCGCCACCAGGGAAGCCCCAAATTACTTCTTTAAGATATAGAAGTAGACATGGTGTGATGTACATTGCAGAATTGTCCTCGAAAAAGGTGGCAAAAATTTAACTTAGCACCACAATGGGCCTAAGTTTTCTCCAGTGAGAAAAAGAGAGCCCAAGGTGAGCATTCAGCTTTTCCAGCATTGCAGGACACTTCTGGGGAGAACCAACTTGGTTTTCATCTCACAGGGATCTTGGGGTAATCTGTGGAGCTGGACCATGTGGGATCAAATAGAAACAGGGATTACAGCAACCTTGCTCAGATCTTGGCAGACCATGTTCTGGCAGGTGGTGGCCCCCAAGTTGAGAACACAGCCAGTGGCTTGGCCCATTTGCAGAGCTTAATTGGTGGCTTTGTCTGGCCAGGGAGCTCAGTAGGTGGTTCTGCCTAGTATGGGTCTCCAGCTAACATATCATACTGGCAATGGAGCCCATTCTATATACAGTCCTCCTCAGGCAGGAGAGCAAGTTCACTGCCCCATCCAACTGCTTAGCATAGCCTCTGGTTCACCCCAACAGTAAGCCTAGCCATAGATGTCTGGCAGTCGTGGAGCACATTCTGTGGCCCACCTGGACAGGGAAATGAGTTAGCAGCCCTTCTCGTGGAGCATAGTACCCAGTCCTGCTCTACCAAGAAGCTTAGCCAGAGTACCAGGGCAGCTGCAGAGCTCTTCCTCCAGCCCTGCCTCACAACAGAGGACAGCCTACAGACTAGCACAATTTCTGAGCAAAGCCTGTGGCCTTGCCCAGACAGGGATACCAGCCCTGGTATCTCACTTTTTTTTTTTTTCTTTTTAAAATAAATTTATTTATTTTTATTTATTTTAGTTTTGGCTGCACTGGGTCTTTGTTGCTGCACGCGGGCTTTCCCTCACTGCAGCGAGCAGGAGCCACTCTTCACTGCGGTGCACAGACCTTTCACCACAGTGGCCCCTCTCTGTTTCAGAGCATGGGCCCCAGGCATGCGGGCCTCAGCAGTTGTGTCTCACGGGCTCTAGAGCTTAGGCTCAGTAGTTGTGGTGCACGGGCTTAGTTGCTCTGCAGCAAGTGGGATCTTCCCGGACCAGGGCTTGAACCCATGTCCGCACTGGCAGGCGGACTCTTAACCACTGCGCCACCAGGGAAGCCCCTCATTTTTTTGAGAAATTGTAAGTAGTATTGTATTTTAAATTTCGGTGTCTACATGTTGATTGCTAGCATGTGGAAACACAATTAATTTTTGCATGTTTTCATATAGCCTATGATCTTGCTGAAATCGTGTGTTCTATGATTTCTTTTTGTAAATTCTCTGGGATTTTCTATATAGACAATCAGATGTCATCTCCAAATAAGGACAATTTTACTTCTTCCTTTATGATTCATATTTAATTAATTTATTTATTTACCTTGCAATGTCTAGGATTTTCATCACTATGGTAAGTGAGAATTGTGAGCGAGGACATCCTTGCATTGTCCATGAACTTAGGAGAAAGCTTTTTCACCATTACGTATAACGTTCGATGTGGTCTCTTTGTAGATAGTCCTAATTAAGATGAAGAAGTTTCCTTCTATTCCTATTTTTCTGTAATTATTTATCATGAACGAGTATTGAATTTTGTCAAGTGCTTTTTCTGCATTGATTGATATGCTCATGTGATTTTTTTCTTTAGGCTTTTAATATGAATTATACTAATTGATTTTCAAATATTTAAGCAGCCTTGCATACCTGGAAAAACCTTACTTATATGGTCATGGTGAATAATTTTTTGTATATATTGCTGAATTCTGTTTGCCAATATTAGTTAAGGATGTCTGCATGTATATTCATGAGGGATAATGGTCTGTAGTTTTCTTGTATTCTCTTTGTCTGGTTTCAGTATCAGGGTATTACTAACTTCAGAAAATGAATTGGGAATTGGTGTTAATTCTTCTTTAAACATTTGATAGATTTCTAGATTTTGGGGGGGAGTTATTAAATTACCAATTAAAGTTCATTAATAATTATGCTTCTATTAAAATTGTATATTTCATATTAAGTAGCTTGAGGTAGTTTTTGTTTTTCAAGGAATAGGTCCTTTTCACCTAATTTATCAAATTTATCTGTGAAGAGATTTTTGTAGTTTTCTCTTATTATCCTTTGATGTCTTTAGGGTCTGTATTGATATCCTTTGTTTTATTCCCAATGTTGATTATATGTATCTTTGCTCTTTGTCAGTCTTGCTAGACGTTTGTCAATTTTATTGAACTTTTCAAAGAATCAAATCTTTAGTTTCACTGATTTTCTCTATTGTTTTCCTGTTTTCAATTCCATTTAATTTTAAAATCTTTATTATATTCTTTCTTCTATTTTCTTTGGACCTATTTTGCTCTTCTTTCCCTAGGTTTTTGAGATGGGAGCTTGATTATTGATTTGAGACTTTTCTTTTTTTCTAATGTACATGTTCAGTGCTATAAATTTCCATCTCAGTACTGCTTTAGCTGCTTCCTACAAATTTTGATATTTTTTACTTTCATTTTCATTCATTTCAATGTACAGTTGACCCTTGAACAATACAGATTGGAACTGTGTGGTTCCCCTCATGCATAGATTTTTTTCAATTGTAAATACAACAGTACTATAGGATCTGCGGTTTGTTGAATCTGCAGATGCGGAACCGACATATGGAGGAACCATGTGTACAGAGGGCCGACTATAAGTTACATGTGGATTTTCGACTACTTGGAGAGTCAGTGTCCCTAACCCCCGTGTTGTTCAAGGGTCAACTGTATATTTTATTACCCTATGAGACTTCCTCTTTGACACATGCATTATTTAAATCTGTGTTGTTTAGTTTCCAAGTGCTTGGATTTCCCTAATATCATTATGTTATTTAATTTAGCTTGATTTCACTGTGTTTAAAGAATACACTCTGTATGATTTCAAATGTTTATATTTGTTGAATTCTCTTTTTTGTCTGCAGATATGGTCTATCTTGTACATATTGTATGGAAACATGTAAAGAATATGTATTCTGCTGTTGTTGGGTAGAGTATGCCATAAATGTCAATTAGATGCTGTTAGATGATGGTATTGTTTTCTTCTATGCCCTTGCTATATTCTACTTAGATATTTTATCAGTTGTCAGGAGAAGGGTGTTACAGTATTGTGGATTTGTCTATTTCTTCTTTCAATTCTATGAGCTTTGTCTCCTATAATTTGCATTTCTGTTGTTTGATATATACACATTTAGAGTTTCTATGTGTCCTTGGGGTATTGACTCTTTTATATAATATCCTTCTCTGTCTTTGGCAATTTTCTTTGCTCTGAAGTTGACTTTATCTGATATTAATATAGCCACTCCTGCTTTCCTTTGATTAAATTTTGCATTTTATATATATATATATATGTATGTGTGTGTATAATATATATATTTACATTCAACCTGACTATATTACTATATTTGAAGAAAGTTTATTGTAGACAGAATACAGCTGGGTCAGGCTTTATAAATCCATTGTAATAATCTCTGAGTTTTAATTGGCATATTTAGATCATATACATTTAATATAATTATTGATATGTTAGGGCTTAAGTCTGCCATTGTATTCTTTTGCTTATGTCTTTGTTCTCTCCACTTTTGGTTGACTCTTTTACTTTTCCTACCTTGCTGTGGGTTATTTGAACATTTTTTACAATTCCATTTTGATTCATTTATAGTATTTTTGAGTATCAAAGGCTCAGTAAGACATGGTCCCTGCCCTTGAGGGAATCATAGCAAACAGCAGTAGTTCTCAACCCTGTATGAACATCAGGGTAACCTGTTGATATATATATTTTATATATATATATATATATATATATATATACATGATAGATGATAGGTAGATAGACATTATAGAGACATTATATATTATATCTCTAGCTCGCTCTATCTATCTATCTATCTATCTTCCTGTATCCTGCATAGTGATTCTAATTTTGTGGGACTGAGTTACGACCCAGGGTCTGATGTTTAAAACCTCCACAATTCAATTCTTTTTGTTGTTTATAACAACTTTATTGAGATATAATTCACACATCATAAAATTCACAACTTTAAAAGTGTGTAATTCTTTGGTTTACAGTATATTTACAGAGTTTTGCAATAATCAGAACTATCTACTTTCTACCTCTATGGATTTGCTTATTCTGGACCTTTCATATAAATAGAATAATAAAATAGGCGGTCTTTTGTGACTGACTTCTTTCACTTGGCATTTTTTCAAGGGTCATCCATGTTATAGCATGTGTTATACTTTATTCCCATCTACTGTTGAATAATATACCATTGTATAGATATACCATAAGTTGTTTGTCCATTTTTCAGTTGATCACTATTTGGGTTATTTTTACCTAATGGCTATTATTAGTAATGTTGCTATAAGCATTCTCGTACAAATTCTGTGTGGATACAAAGTTTGATTCTGATATCCTACTAAAACTGTGAACCAATAATCTAGAGCATCACTGTCCATTATAATCTTCTGCAATAGTGGAAGTAATGTGTATTGGCAACATCCAAAGCGGTAGCTGCTGGCCAGATGTTATTATTAACCACTTGTCGGAACTGTGGTGAAATTTTAATTTTATTTCATTTTAATTAGTTTTAATTTTACTAGCCACGTGTCACTAGTGGCTACCATACTGGACAGCATAGAAGAAGACCTGGATTTAGGAAGGTAAATATTGACAATAAAATATGGATTGTAAAGAATGAGGATGTAGGACAATATAAGAAATTATTTAAAAATTCCATTTTGAGGAGACAAGGGTCAGAACTAGGCCAGTAGTAGCAGGAAATAACCTGAGGAGAAAAATCCAAGAGACATCTTAGACTAGACATGAATAGGTTGATGATTTAGGGGAATGGAGAGGGAGGAGTCTAGTCTTAAGCCCTGCTATATGTCTAGGCCTCACCTTGATATGTGTACATCTGTTTAGGTTTGTTTGTTAATGTTTAGCAACATAGAGGCATTCCTTCTAAACTCTGCCATTATTCAATTGACTAAAATCTGGAACTCATTGGTAGAAAAAGTGTATTCACTACAGATGTGAACATGTTAACAGTTACCATTACAATTTTAAGGATTGCCATTCTTATTTTTTTATTTAATTAGAAGTTTCAATATTTATTTTTACATAGAAAAATACACTTAGCATGCAATGCTTGTGCTATTATTATACTGAATAAATAACCAAGGAAAAATCTGTGACTCTTAACTTCAGAGATGAATTTGTAATCTACAGAGGTTTTCCTATCACTATTGTCTAAAGATGGATATTCTTCTATTTTATATTTGCAAAGCATATGAGGAACTTGGGTAGCAGTTATGTAGTAGCTACTATAAAATAGTACTGAATTCACAATACATGTTTATTCTTTCAGGTTCTATCATTATGTTATTTAATTGTTAATGGAAAGAGAATTAGGGAACAGTGCATGCTTGCTTTGACAGTGGCAGCTCTAATGATTAGTAAAAATGTAGTCAATAAGACACATTTTACGAAAAAGCAATGAAATACATAATTATCCCTTTCCTCATCTCAACCATGTTTTTCTCAGCTTGTCTTTCAGCTGTAGAATATACTTATAGTACAGTGATAAACAACATACAGTGATGTAGATGTAAGACGTACATTCCCTTTATATTTATTGAATAACTAAGATAAAAGCTTTTTCAGTGGGTTTTCAGAAGAGTGATATATCTCATTTTATTAACTCAAACGTTTAATCCTTGTTCTGCTTCTTAATTAGCTGTATGACATGAGTAAACACATTCACTCTGGTTTAACTTTAATCCTCTATAAAATCATCTGGTTGCTAGTAAACAAGGATATTCAAATTACAAAAATAACATGTCATATTTTATCCACGAGACTGGAAAAAATGAAAATATTTAAAAATATCAAGTGTTGGTGAGGATATGAGACAAAAGAAAATTTTATACACCATTTACAAGAATAAAACTTGACACAGACAGTGTTAGTTTTCTATTGCTGCCCAACAAATTACCACAAACTGAGCAGCTTAAAACAATCTCCATTTATTACCTCACACTTCTGTAGGTTAGAAGTCCAGGCACAGCATAACTGGGTTATCTGCTTAGAATCTTACAAGGATGAAATCAAGATCTTGGTCTGCCTTGTTCTTGTCCAGAGACTCTGGGGAAGAACCTACTTCTAAGCTTGTTCATGTTGTTGTCAGAATTCGGTTTTTTGTTTATGTTTTTGTCTTTTTTTTGTGTGTGTGGTTGAAGGACTGAAATTCCCATTTTCTTGCTGACTGTTGGCTGAGGGTCACTATCAGCTCCTATAAGCCACCCACAGATCCTATTAATGCCACTTCTCCATCTTCAAAGCCAGCAACAGAGAATATCTCTTGTGTCAAAAACCTCTTGTGGTTCAATTTTCTTCTCTCCAGGAAGAGCCCAGTCCCTTTTAAGAGTTCACCTGATTAAGTCCACCCCAGATAATCTCCCTATTTTAAAATCCACTGATTTGAGATTTTAATTATATCTGCAAAATCCCTTAACAGCATGATTATTTCTTGTATTGCTGGGAGAAGTTGTATGTATGCCTGAGGCCAGCCATCCTTGGGGTCATCAGAATTACTCTTACCCCAGGAAGCTTAGAGTTCTGTTTTGGCAGCATGAAGCAAATTGAAAATGCACACACTCTGTAAAATGACAAGTCCTCTTCATTTAAGAAAAATCTAGAGTAGTTATCTCATGTGTGCCTCACAATATTTTTTAAAATGTGTGTATTGCAACATAGTTTGAAACACAGAAAATTTGGTAGGAACCCAATTGTCCATTGATATAATACACCAGTTGTGGTATATTCATATAATAGATGACCCAGTGGTGAAAATAAACTAAACAGATACATACACATATCATTAGAAGATTGTAATTACATAATATTGAGTGAAAAAAAGAACAAATTGCTGAATAAATTCAGTATATAATTTATGTAAATTTTGTAATGCACTCAAGATTAATAAAAGTCATTCTATATATTATAGATGGAAACATTTATATGTATGGACTGACTCTGGATATAACTCAGCATCTTATCACCTCTTATGACCTTGGGCAAATTATTTAATTATTCCTTTGTAAAGTGATCATGCATAAAATGTGGATTACTATGAGGGTTAAATAAGCAAATCTTTGGAAAGTGTTAACTGTCTAGCACATGCTAGGTACTTAAGAATTTGTTAAGTAAATATAAATAGATAACAGTATAAAACTTGAACTGGACAGATACTTGCTGAACTGTTATAGTGAGTGTTTACATCTGGGGAAGTGAGAAGGTAATTTATAGCATTCAAGGAGGGCTTCTACTTCATCCATGGTTTTACTTTCAGTTAATTCTAGAAGTTAAAGACATGAGTTTTTGTTACATTATGTGTACATTTTGTCATTTTAAAAATTATAAGTCAGGAAATACATTTAAAATGACCATTATAGAAATATCTTGATCCTTAAAAATCAGAGTGTTATACTATATGATCTTTAATGTATAGACCTACACCTACCTATTCTTGACCATATATTCTGTAGGTGCATACTCATAATAACAGATGAATAAATTGTCATATTTATTTACCATTTTCTTTTTCTTTATAAGAAGTGACCTTAGGAAAAGCTTAATTGGTAGTATAGATTCTGAAAGGTAGTCACTTCCGTCATCTGATTTCCCATAAGCACTGCATAATGAACAGTATACACTTTGTACCTTGATATTTGACATTTACAATGTCAGAACTAATTGCTGTTATCTGAGCAGCAACTCAAAATATTGAGGTAAAATGAAGACTTGGTTATTACTTAGATTTGAAGTTTTGAGATTTTTTTAAATGTTTATATATTCTCAAAGAATGGTGGTGCCAAGTTGTCATTCATTACTCAATGCTCATACCAGCAAATTGGAAAAAATACAACAACAGTAACAGACGCCGGGGGTGACTGCAGTGCTCTGCCATTAGTTTGACTTGTGTTTTTCATTTTGAGACTGGGTGGATCACCCACAGAGAGTTATAACGTAAAACAAAGAAGAGTCAAGATTTTAATAAGACATTACCTTGAGCTCCTCACGTTGAAGATAGTTTATCTCTGTCTGGATGCAAGTGTTTATATATGTGAACACTCACACAAAGATAGAGACCCCAATAAACAGGCATAGTAATGAAATCCCGTTGCAAGTGAAGATGAAATACTGGCTACTACTTATGTATATAGATGTGACACAAGGATCATTATTCTACTGAGATCTTGAAGGTCAAATATCTGTCTCTATCTAATGCTCCTTCTCAGCAGAAGGTTCTGATCCTACTATGATGTCTCTGCTTCTTTGCTTATGGGAAGTTGCCTTTTAAAAAGGGAATTATTTAATGCATGATTTTAGTCTTTTATCTTCTTCTATAGAGAATATTTATTTGGTTTTCCAGAACAATATTGTATTCTCAGGTTGCCAAATTGAAAACAGCTAGATGGGCTGGCTGAGGAAGATTATTACTGTTAATAGTTGGTGGTTTTGCCCACATTAGTCTAAATCACTGGTTTGAATGATTCTCAATGAATCAACTCATCTATTTATAGTTACATCAATCAGCTATTATGTTGTGTGTCAATATCATGAGTAATTACTGGGTAAAACCTAGTGAAAAGCAAGACAAATGAGCAAATTTATGTATTATATCTCAGTTTTGCTTTATATTCCCAATGTTAAATATTTGTGATATTTAATCCTTTGTAAGTGAAAGTGTCTAGATTTCAGAAGACCTCTGATTAACCATAGAGAAGTATGTGCAGCAAATATGTTCCCACGTGTTAACAGTGCTCAAGTCCTAATATTGAGGAAAAAAAAGACTTTATGAATTATGTTTCTCCCCCATCTGTGACTATAGACTCAATACGCCTTTTAAAAGTTCTTAGCGATTATTTTTCTCCTAGCCTCCTATAAATAATAAAACCTCATCAGAGATTAGATGAATATAGTGTAGGACTGGCCTTATTATCAGTTAAGGTTATCAGAGATGGGAATGGATTTAAGTGTTACAGCATTTACTGAGAATATACTTTGGTCTATTCCAAAGCTAAAATTCACCTCTCCCCCATAATTATAGTTGGGAATGTGGAGCTAGAGAAGATTAACGGACATTTAGGTGTTAAGACTCAAACTAAAATTGTGGCATATAATAAGCAGGATGTTTTGGGGGAAAAAAATGAGTATCCAAAAAAACTGAAAGTCTCTAGTGTTAGAGGTTCTTCAAATTAGCCTCTGGCTATGAATTATATATACATATATATGTATATATAATTCATATATATATTACATTATAATTATTATTATAACATATTATAATTTTAACCAGGAAAGGCTAAAGTACAACACAGATTCTTGAAATTGGTAGGTGCTGGGTCATGTCTTCTCTTTGCTCCGCATCTGGATCAGGAACATTTAATCACTATTCTGCAGACACTGTGAGGTAGTGCCTATGTAACTCTCACCCTACTTGTCCGAAATCAACTGGTTTGAGGAGATGAGAAGAAGTAAATAGAAAACCAGTCTGTCAGGTATTAATGGGACCAAGGGTCCCATGGTCAATTTTGAAACACACTGAAATCTTTATCCTTCTTGGAGAGCATGCAGTTGATTACTATTGCAATTGTTCTGGCAAAAGGCCTCTGTGGACTTCCACACTACATGAAAACGAATTTGTCTCATCTTTAGCGTCTTGCTGCATTGAGCACCATTGATCATTTCCTCCTCCTCCCCTCTCCAACCAGGCCTTTTAAAATGTGTCTTCATTGTTTTTTTCCCCTTATGTTTACTAAAGAAATACATGTCAGTACAGACTGTTCAAATATTACATAAATATATAAAATAAGAAAAAAGGCCCCTATTATACCATCTCTTAGAGACATACAGTTAACGCTTTTGTATATATTCTTATATATACTGTATGCTTATTCCTCTCATCTTCCTCCTCCTAGTCGAAACAAAAATGGGATTATAGTATGCCTCTGGTTTGCAATTTGCTTATTTCATCTAACATTATCAAGGCTACTTCTCCATGTCAGTAAATCATCAACTCCAGAATTGTCTAGTATTCCATCATTTGGAGAAGGGTCCAGCTAGCCAAGCCCATCCATGGACAGTTCTCCAACTGTGCTTGCCATTTCAAAAATCACTCCTGCTATTGATGCTCTTTTGGATTTCTTTTTATTTTTTTTACAGTCATATCATCTGCAAATAATTATAACTTCTTTCTTTTCCAATATTTATACTTTTTATTTTCCTATCGTTTAAAACTGCCATATCTGGAATTTTTATAATAATATTAAATACTGATGATGATTTTTAGAATCCTTGTTTTGTTCCTTACTTTCATAGGAATTCCTCTGTGAGGAATTTTATTGTTCTATTTAATTCTATGCAATGTTGTACCATTAAAGAGGACTATGGTTCAGGTTTGAAACACAACACACGTACACATTCACCACGTGAAGATTATATTTCTTCATACTTTACTAAGGACTTTATCAGAATTGTAGTAGGGTTTTATTAAATTATTTGTTAGAATTTATTAACATGAGCATGTGTCTTATTTGACCTGTTAATATGATACATTGAAATAATAGATTTCTCAATAGTGAACACACTTTGCATTCAAGGAACTAGCTTCACTTTGCCAGGGTATGGTTTCCTTTTAATACACTGATGGATTATAGTCAGTGTTTTTAAAAGACACATTTCATTTATTTATCTATATATGTAAAACTGGTCTCTTCTCATTTTGCACAATTTTAGTCAGGTTTTTTATTAATACTATGCTGGCCTCACATAGAAAAGAGTAAACTTTTCTCTTTGGGCCCTGAAGTGGCTCAAAATGAAATATTCCTTGACAATGTGAAATAATTTATTGGTGAGACCATCAGGCTGAGCATGCCTATTATATGTTTATATGTTTATGTGTGTGATTTTCTTGGAGGAAAGGGAAGATTAAACAAGATAGCATTCACAGTTTTCTGTTCCTGTTTCTCATTTCTTCTGGGAAAAAGTTTAGTTATTTGTATCTTCTGATAATGTCTTCACTCAGATTTTACAGTTACCTGCCTTATAAATAAATCTGTGCCTGTGGTTATTTTTTCTTTTTCACCTCTAATTCTCTTTGTGCTTTTGTGATCATGATGCTGAGGAAAAGAGCATCCTCTGCTGGACACCCCATTTGTCCTTTGGTAGAATGGGAAAAGTGGCAGAGACCTGCACCTGTGGGATTGAGGCAGGAACTCAAACACAGGCTAGTAGCAGCTGGTGATGAGGTGATACTCCACCTCTGTGAAGCTGCCAGGGCTTTGGCATGACTGCCAGGCATACCGGTGCCAGCAGTAAAACTGGCCTTTTGTGACTGAGGTGGAGACTCAGAAGTTATTATAATTATAAAATAATTAGAAATATTTGTTGTCTCATGCTGATGAGGTCATGGCATTTGAGTAAAATAAGCCTCTTCTATTTTATATCCCACCCCCCTTTTAAAGGCTCTTCTATTCTGCTTGCTCCTAAAAGGGAGTGTTTCCCAGTGTTTCATATCACTCACCTTCCCAGCAGTGAGAAATCTCATTCTGGAATATAGAACCAATTCTTCACTGGGTGTGTTCTCCTGATGCCACATAGGCACCGCAAATTCAACATGTCCCCATTTGAGTTAATCACCCTCCACGTGTATCATCTGTGGCTATATTTTCTATATTCATTTGTTGCCACTATTCATTTGCATTCAGTCTCAGAGCCTTAGAGTCCACCTAAATTCTTTGGCTTTCTTCACCCTTCACGTGAAATACCAAATACTGCTTGTTCACTTAATTTTCCCCTCATTTTTCTAATACCTTCCTCCCTCTCCACACTTACCTCAAATATCCTAGTGCAGGCTCTCATCATCTCCTTCTTGGATTTTCTTCAGTGACATGTGATGCATTGAATACAAGTGAAACCAGGGTGCAATAAACCAGGAAACGCTACTAGCTCCAGCTAAGCATTTAAGAAATGTAGTCTTTTATAATCCACCTGCAGATAGGTGAACCTGAACTGTAGGTGTTCTCTGCCTTTGGTTTGACAGTATTTTTATTGCTTGCCCTCATTTCCTCATATTCTTGATCTTTGTTTCAGAACCTACTTGGTACTCTGACCACAAATCTAGTTAACTCAGCCACAGTGGCTTAGAAACAAAGGATCAAGATCAGGTGGATATCTGATTGGCAAAGAGCACAGAATTTGATGACACACTGTTGGCAACAGTGTGGTAAAGCAGGCTTGCATACATTACTTATGGGAGGTTAAGTTGATAGGACCTCTTTGGAGGGTAATTTGGCAATGGCTATTAAATATAAAATTGACCCAGCAATTTCATTTCTAGGAATTTATCCCTGCAGATACACTTACACATGTGCATGAAGATGTATGCACCTAAGTAATCATTGCAGAACAGTTCATAGTAACAGAAAATAAGAACCAATATAAATGCTCATCAAAAGTGTAATGAAGAAATAAAATATGTTCCAGCCATATTTTAGGGAATAATATACAATTAAAATGAATTAGGTAGATATGCATGAGAAAGACTCTAAGGTTCTGTGATAAAAAAAAAAGGCACAGGTATGTAAAACATGTGCTACCATTTGTGTAAAAATTGCATACACACATACATATGTGTTTATATATGTATAGACTATCTCTAAATGGATAGACACACAAGATGTACTGCTTTTGAGCTATGGGCAGATCAGGGAACTTGGGGAATGAGACTCACTTTTCACTATACACCTTTTATAAAGTATGATTCTTTTTTCATGTGCAAGTATTACTTAAGTTAAAATAAAACAAAACAAAAATAGAGACCAAGTGGGAAGTCTTGATAGATGTAGTTTAAAATATATGAAATATCTGCATATGTAAAATGGCATACATCTATGCCTTTTCCTCATATGGGAAGTAACATATACATATACACAAATACACAGTATATGTGAGTAGGTGGTTATAAGCACAATATGTATGTTTGTGTAAATGAAAACCAGTGTGTTAAATCATCTTAAAAAGCACAAGACCCCTAACTGTCCTAACCTGTAGCAAGTATATATAGATAAGGTATTGAAGATGTCATTGAATCTTTTAACCCATAATAGAATAAGTTTGCTGTTCAAAAACAAACTTACAGAGTACTGTGTGCATAGGTGATATTTCAGCTTCAGTTTCTCCCCTGGAAGATTTTGACTTTGATAAATATATTCCTAGAAGGACAATTAAGAAAAAATAAAGTATATGTTTAAGCATTCAAAAACTTTAGCCTAGCACTTAATTACTAAAATGCTGAACATGTTTTATTTTTTTTCCTGCAATACATCATATACTCAATCCAGATAGAAGACTTATCCAGGTATACAATAAAAAATTGTCAACACCTGCATTGAGCAAAACAGTCAGCCTTTCTCTGTAAACGGCTGCCTGGATAGTGTTACCTGAAACGTAAAGAAATGTTTACCCCAAAAAGTACCTCCCTGATTGTCCTGCCACATATAGGCCAGTTTTGATTAGCTCTGAAAGTCTGTAGCATAAATGCTACCCAAGGAAGCAGGCCATAATATAGCAGATTTAAACAAGAAGGCTGAGGGCCTGGGGGTACCGATGCTAAATTTCTACTAAATAATCAAAACTGTGATTAATAGGATGAACATCATTGTAAGATTTCTTAACGAAGAGAACATATTTTAAGGTATTTTATATGCCAACAATATACAAACAACAAACACTGAGTTTCCAACCTCCAAATGAAACATACCCCAAATGGTGGCAATCTAGAACTTGAAATGCATTTTCTAATTGGAGCAGGGCTATAAACCTGCTCTGTTACATGATGGATAGTTCCTCAGACCAGCCCAAAAGACACTTTTTAGCACACATTTTCCAGAAATACATCTGAAATGTGTAAAATACCTGAACATACTGTTGAAATACTGATAAAACTAAAGTACTGAATTGTTGTCAGAACCATGACTACATCAGCCAAGAGAAAGAGCATATGTGAATCACTCAGAGAGAACACAGTTAAGGATTAGTCAAAATTCTTTGTAAGAGAGGCAAAAAAAAAAAAAAAAAAATGGTGATATTGGAGGAGGTGCAGAAAACTCTGAAAGCCAAGTTTTGATTGCCCAAGAGACCACTTTTGCCTTCTGTTTCTTTCTCTCTCTTTGCCTAACACACTGAGCAGAGGTAAGTTGGGCCCTTTCCACCTGGAAGATAAAAGCCACACAGAGTAATAGCACAAACACAGTGAAGGAGGAAAGCGAGAGGGGACTGGAAGGTGTATCTGGGCACTTTGAGGACGCGGAGGCCATCCTTAGCTCCAGAGGCCGGCATAGTTCCCGTGGAGGCCGGAAGGGAGAGGCCCCCCAGCGACGAAGAGCTTCATCTCGGGCCAGTTGTAGCAGTGAGTGTAGAGCGCGTTGGGGAACTCGCCGATGCCACCGAAGTAGTTCACCCACAGGTCATCGTGGTTGAGCCAGCCTCTGCCACAGGTGAGCTTGAGCTTCCTCCCTGCGGGCCCCGGAGAGAAGTGCGGGCTGGCCGAGGCCCTCTCCTCCAGGAACTTCTGCGCGCGGACGTCATAGAAGAGCAGGGAGCCATGGCCCGTGCCCACGGTGACGATGTGCTGGTAGAAGCTCAGCGAGCGCACACCCGTGCCGCCCTCTCGGGAGCACAGGGGCCGGATGTTCTGCTGGCGCTGCCGCGGATCCAGGAAGGAGACGTGGGACTGGGAGCCCACCGCGTACAGGGACAACTCGTCGCAGTAGGTCAGGCACACGTTCTCTCGGCAGTAGGGCAGCCTGATGGACAGCAGCCTGGACAGCTTGCTCCGGGCTTTCCACAGGTGGAAGTAGCCGTCCAGGGACACGGCTCCCAGCTCCTGGTTCTGGTCGCTGAAGGCCAGGGCCCGCACCTTGCGGTTACTGGGGTTGGTGCTGGCCCTGGGGATGGTCTCCACGTCCCTGGGACGGATGTGGGCGTACAGGGGGAGGCCCGCGTCGTTGTGCCAGGCGATGCTGCCGTGGAACATGTCGGGGTCCATCCTCCAGAGCGCCACGGTGCCGTCGCGGGAGCCGCTCACGGCCACCGTGTCGCTCATCCAGGCGATGGCGAAGATCCAGTCCTTGTGGCCGTGGCGGTCGCCCAGGCACACGGGGTCCAGCGTGGGCAGCTGGTAGACGGCCAGGCTGTTGGGGTTCTCGCCCCCGGTGGCCAGAAGCGTCTTGGAGGGATTCAGCTGGATGGCGTGGATGCCGCAGCTCGGCTGGGCGCGGGCCGACCCGGGCCCGCGGTCCCGCATCAGGGGGATGCGCGTGATCTGGCCCGACTGCACGTCCACCACGAAGAGCGTGTTGCACTTGGAGCCGCACACCACCTGCCTGGCGTTCAGCCACTGCGACGCGAACACCTTGTTGAGGGTGCCCAGCGCCAGCTCGCGCTCCCTCAGCAGCTCGGGCAGCTTCTGCACCGCGTAGCCGCGCAGCTCGCCCTCGAAGCCCGGGAGCCCGGCGCGGCCCCGCGCGCCCACCTCGCGGCCCTTCAGGTAGTGCAGCAGCGAGCGCCGCGCCGCCGGCCGCTTGGGCTTCTTGGGAGGCAGCTGCCCGTCCCCGTCCGCCGCCGCCACCGCCGAGCCCAGCGACGACGAGCCCGCGGCGGCCGCCTCGAGCGCCGGCGCTTTCCGCTTCCTGCTACCTGTTTGCCTCGGGGCCATGGTGGGCGGCGGGCGAGCGGCGGCGGCGGCGGGGGACCGGGGCAGCCGCGGGGCGCGGAGCCAACAGAGTCCGGCGCGCGGCGGCGACGGAGGCGAGGGCGGCCGGCCGGGCGAGGAGAGGTGGCCGGGGGGAGCGGAGCGCAGGCGGCGCGCGGCGGCGAGGGTGGCGGCGGCGCGAATCGAAGCGAGGGCGGGAATCGCGGCCGGCGGCGCGGCGGGAGCGAAGTCGGTGTGGGACGAGGACGACGCGGGGGGCGAGTGTGAGGGGGCGGAGGCGGCGGGAGGAGCGGGCCTCGGGTGCCGGATAGCACACGCCGGACTGGGAGGGGTGGGATAGGTGCGGGAGCGAGGTGGGGGGGGGGGGGAAATGGAGCCCGCGAGGAGGGGTAGCCTCACCCAGGACCAGCGCTTCGGGATTCCCAAGCCTTCTCCGTGTGGACACATCTGGTGCGCCTGCCCATGCCCCCTGATATCCTACTTGGGGTGTTTCACTACCCTCTGGACAGCAACCAAGTAGCCTTCTTAAAATCCTTACTTAAATAATTCTGAAAGCTAAAATACAGTCAAGTATGAGGCTAGAAAGAGCGCTGAAGTTATCTGTCGAAGAAACAAATGTGCCCTTGGTGCAATTTTGTGAGACTCTTTGCTGCAATTAGATAGTGAACTTGACCGGGGATGGTCGTGTTTGGCAGAGCAAAGAGGCCCTCCCCATTAGGTCTCTCCTGCAGCCCCTCCTGTCTCAGCCCCTCTACTGGTGTCTTAAAATTTTTCAACCTAGTTTTTAAACCAGTTTTTCCCTGTATTTCTCAAAGTGAGTCCCCTGAGCTCCTGCAGCAGAATCTTTGAGGGGTGCATTCCAAATGTAGTTCCCCAGGCTCCACTTCCCGCCGGGGTGGCGTTAGGACCCTGTGGTCAAGAGGGAAGCCTCAGGATCTGAGGGGACGGCACTGAGGATGGGCGTGGGTGTTCAGGGTGTTGACTTCTCTTGAACCTCAGAGCCCTCAGGCGGTGGAGCTGACTGGAAGAGGGCTAGGAGACGGAGGGATACCCCTTCCTCTGCTCCAGAGAGGGAAGGGTCAGTCCTCGCTGTCAGTCTCAGGAGGAGCCCCGGGAGCCTGGGCAGAGCCTTGTCACGTGTGAGAGGCCCCCTGAGACATTGGCGCAGGGCCCTGAGGGATGCACAGGATTTCCAGAATCACAGATAGTGAAGAACTTTCCAAAAGGATATAACCACATAAACACAGTGGTGAAGAGTAGGAATTCAGAGCATGCACTTAGCAGTCTAAGGATTTGGATGGTCCATACGTGGCTCTGCAGCTTCAGAGCAGCCGCAGTGGCAAGCCCATATCCAGGCATGCTCAGTTACGCAGAGTTACAAGTGGCTGGTGGCTGATACCAACTCTGCACACACCCCAATCTTCTGCTATAAAACCGTGTTTGCTCAGTGGGTGCATATGGGGAGGGGAGGTGGATTAACTTTTCTGATCCATCAGTGGAAAGCATGGGAGTTACTTTGTTGCTGCTTTTATGCCCCTTCACCAAGCCCTTTTTGCGACCCCACCTCAAATGCACAAACTCCAAGTACGTAAACCATGGGTCCTTCCCACCACTCCAGTCCAGCTGCGAAGTCCCAGTGCCCACTCCTCCCCCATATTCCTCCCCGTGTTTAATGTGATATCAAGAGATGGGTGAGGATGGTGGATAGGGAGTGACCTGACAATGAAAAGAGTGCTGACAACTTCATAATTAGAACTGATGTTACTCAAGAATAACTGACTGCAAATTCCTTTAACTTAACCTACCATGATGTTTTCCTTTTTTTTTTAATTCAACCTTAGAAAAATGGATATTATACAGTAAGACTTCATGGCATATTTTTTACTGTTGTGGTAGAACAAATAATCTGAACGTTTGGGGATATATATATATTATATATATATAATATATATATATATATGTAGATAGATACAGACATATTTCAATTGTAAAAATAATTCTTATAACAGCTATTATTTATTGAGAGCCTATTTGTGTCATGGGCTGGAGGGCTGTGCTAAACACTTCGAATGCTTTATGTGCATTCAGTCTCACAATAGCTTGGTGAGGTAGGTTCTATTTTTATAGCCATAATTTAAAATGAGAGAACTGAGGCCCAGAAAGAGTAATGATGACTCCCCCATGGTCACACAGCTAGTAAATGGTAAAGTCGGGTTGTGAATCCCGGTCTGACTCCAAAGCTTTTAAGACTAACAACTACTCTATATTATTCTATAAATACAATTTTTCTATTTCTGCCTCTTTAAAAACCATGTAAACTACCCCATCATGGAAATTTTACAGGTGTTGCATCTTGCGTATTTGAGAGAGAGAGCCACAGTTTCTAAAATACATGAATAAATACTGAATGCAAATTATGTATAACACTTTCCGTAGAGTATTTAAAGGCAAAAATACGATCTCTGAAGCACATTTTTTTTACAAATTCTTTTAAATTAATATTTATGAAATGTAATAATATATGCCTACATTTTTTTGGGTTTTGTTTGGTAAAAATAACACCCATATAAATTGTCCTGGTATGTCTCTCCACTTTTTTGATAATATACATATGCAATATTTATGTATAGTAATGTGTTTGTAGTCAGTGTGCAGATTACCATTTTGTATTGATAAATGAAGTGTGTTAATTTCATCTGGAATACAATACATGAAACGCATTTCATTTCATTTATGTCTACACTTTCACATTTCTCTGAGCTTTGTACTTAAAGATGTAAAACTTCCAGACCAGAGCCAAGTTATGTTGAGAGATTTACAGTTTTTTATATCAACTTACAAATTTGAACTTTTATTTACATTTTATTGCTTCCATTTTTAGGAAAACACAATGTCTGATAATATATAAAGTCATGCACAATACATTTCTTGTTAAAGCAGTAGATGTAATGGCCTGATGATAAAATTTCAGATGTCTGCATGGCCTTCTGAGTGTCAGGGTCTCCATTACTTTTTGTTACCTGTGAAGACCGCTGTGTGTATGAGTGTAAACATCTTGTCAGTACTTACTAATCTATTTGTACATTCATTACTGCTTTGTGCTAGTAACATATACCCGGATACATTTGTATTAGCCTCACCTATCTCCCCTACACGATATTCCCCTCCATTGGATAGGGGCTTTTATGTGTGGTTTCAGGGCACTGTCTTATCCTGTTCTCTAATCACTTAATATGTTTAAATGTTATTTTCTTAATCAGATTGTAAACTCCTCAAGGGGTTAGGTAATGTTTCCTACTTCTTTCACACCATCACATCCTTCTAGATATACACTAAATGGTTTGTAAAACTTGATTGTCCTGTTGATAAACTAATAGAAGAAAGGAGAGAAAACAAATTGAAATATCAAAAAATTACAAGTAAGGTATTTTGAAATCAAATTACTTAAGGGAGAAAGTGAAGGATTTGAATTGATTTGTAATATTGCCACATAACTTGTTTGAAGTTATATATATATATATATGTGTATATATATATATATATATATATATATATAACTTCAATATAGGTATCTATATTGATCTATATATCTCTATATATTCAAACAAGTTATGTGGAATTATTATCTATATCAATTTATCTCTCTATATTTATATGTGTTTCTTTTCAGCCTACTGGATAATTTTATCAACTGTGTCTACCTTTCTAATCTATGAATGAAGAAAAGGATCTGTCTAGCGAAAAAATGTTAGATTACCAGTTTAAAATTAGTTAAGGCCGAAGATTGGTTATTTTACTGTGATATAATGAACATAAACTTGGTTGTTAAATATGACTCAAATTATTTTGAAAATATTACTATTTTTCACTTCAAAACTAAAACAGTCTCAGGACAAAGGCACTGAAAGAGAAAGGCAGGATAATAAGAAAATTGGAAGGTTAGCAACAAGTCTTTTTGAAGAAGTGTTCAATTCTGAAACTTTCTTTTCACATTCTTCTATACAAAAATAGATCTTACAAATACACGCTTTAGAGATTGGAGCACATTCTCAGGTATAAATGCATTTGTCTTCAGAAATGGGGTTTATAATTGTTTCTGATACATTGTATATAGATGTAAAGCAAGGCTATCCTCAAGAATATTTTTGACATCTTGTCTATATTTGTATGTACAGCTTTTCCATTATCTCTATCAAGTATAAGGCACTAAATAAAAAAAGAAATATAGTTAATTAAGCTTGTTTGAAAATAATATATGATAATGATACCCTGTTGTTTGTAACAGACACAAGGCAAACTATGCTTGAATTATTAAATTGAATAAATTTTCACTTAATCTCTGATTATAATACAGCCATAGCATTTCAAGCTATGACCTTGTCAAGCCTCCTAAGATAAGCAGCTGTGAACCTGGTTTGTAGTCAGATGGGAGGCTTCCTCCAAACCTCATGATGCAGAAACTGGTAGAGATGACTCAGCAGGCTATGTTTCCCCCAACAAAGGCACTATTAAAGGCATATGCTCTCAGATGGGGGAATAACGGAAAGATTTATCACATTATTTCATTTACTATAAACAGAATTATAGGGAAAGAGGCAATTTTGACTCTATGACCTCTTCCTTGCCCTTTCTCTCTCTATCTTCTCTAAGAGGAAGGAATGTGTCAGAGCCCAAGCTTGGACTTTGTTTATTGAGAGGGTAGATTCGGTGCTGGTTATATGTTTTATGGGAGGCACAACAGCGTAGTGGTTAAGAGAGTAGACTTTGAAGCCACATAACATGGCTTGATTCTGTTTCTGTGGTTTTCTGGTCTTGGAACTGGGTCAGTTAGTATACCTTCTTTGGATTTATTCCCTTATCTATAACCATAGGATAATAACACCTACGTCCTGGGGTAGTTTTGATGATTGAATGAGTTAATACATAAAACCCACTAAGAACAGTGTCTGGAAGACTATAAGCTCTTAATAAATTTCTCTTAAACCCTAATGGCTTTCCCTCCTTTCCCTTATTTAAGTTTATGAAGACACCTTGGAAGCTGCAGAAAGGGTTTTTTTTAGTGTGAACGGCAGTGCAACACACACTTATACACTAGTACACACAGGGATAAAATATTTGGAGAGCTAGCTACTTGTCTACTCACATACAGCTCATCAATCTCCATTATCTATCCAACCTATAGATAAACATTCTGTCCAATCTATAGGGTTAGTGTTAGGGTTAGGGTTATCTATAGAGTTATAGATAAGTATTCATATGGGAAGAATGTATTGTAGGAACAACTTTATAGTATGCTAGTAGATGATCAAAGGATAGTTTGAAAGGTTTCATTCTATGAACCAGCCAGATTGGGGTTCCTACTGCTAATAGATGTCAAAATAAATATGAACCACTGTACAAAAAATAGATCTTTTCTTTGACTGGGGGCATTGCCCACTGATGATAGTAGTTAAATTGGACAGAAGTGACTGTAAAAATGTATATAGATCACACTCTAATATCACATGGGTACATAAAGGAAGCCCGTGAAGTTCATTGATAAACAATTCTATTCCATGTTCTGTAGTGTCTTAACTGGATAGAGATACCCAGTTATTATTTTCCCTAACTTAGATACCAACTTACACCTAGCCTCAACTACACCATATATACCAATGCCTCCCAACTTTTTATCTTTGTCCCAAACTGACATGGCCAACTTTCTACTTGACATTTTGGACATCAAGAAAGAACTTCAAACTCAGCATGTATAAGCTCAAGATCTTGAATTTGACTCCCATGCACCTGATCTTTTATTGTTTCCTATCTTAATGAATAGCACCACCATCCGTCCCGCTGTGTAAACTTGAGTCCTAAGAATTATCCTTGAAACCCAATGCTCCTCATCTTCAGGTCCCATATCTATCTTCTAACATTTTTCAAATCCACTCAATTCTCTTCCTCTCCACTGCTACCACCCTTTCCTGAGCCACTGTTTCGTCTTGACTTGACAACTACAATAGCCTAACTGATTTTCCTGCAACCACTTTTGCTCTCCTCCATTAAACTCTCCACACTGCAGCCAGACTGATATTTTCAAAATGCAAATATGGCCATGCCACTGATCTGATTTAAGCAAACCAGTGTTTTCCTACTGTCTTAGGATAAAGACCAAAATCTCTAACACAGCCTATGAGACCCAGCATGATCTGACTTATGTTCTCCAGCTACACTTCTACCTTCTTTTCATTGCTTTTTCTGCTCCAAGACACACTGGCCCTTTTTAATTTCTTCAGTGACATTACATAACTTCATGCCTCAGATCCTTTTTTGCATGCTGTTCTCTCTGCCTGGAAAGCTTTCTACCTGCAGGTCTTCCCACCTTTTACCCCCCAGAGATACCTGACCTTGTTAAGTTCTTATCCTTCAGATTTTAGGTAAGTTATCACTTTCTTATGGAAAATCTCCTTGACTACCCAGACTAGGTCCGATCTATTATACATGGAGATTCCCTTAACTTTATTTCATGGCATTCACCACAGGTGAAATGGCATGGTTATTTCTGTGACTCTTTGTTTAATGTCTGTATCTACCAAAATATTGAATGAAAACTTCGTGAGGACAGAGGCAGTATCCATTGTGCTCACTGTATCTCCAGTATTTAGCATGTCATAGAAATAATCGGTGTTTGTTGAATAATACTGACAGAAATTTTAGAGACCCTGGATCCCTGTTTAACTGGTACATCAGAACCCCAAAACTTCATGCTGTTTGATCAACCACTTCTAACTGAACACAGCTTGGAGGGAAGAACTTTTGCTACCATCAAGTCAGACATTACCTTCTCCACTATGATCACTTCTTTGACTCTACCAGATAGGCCAAAAAGCATCTTTTTTGTGCAGTATGTACATACTTCCATTATAGCAATTAACTTACTTCATTGCAGGCATTGACTCATCTAATTCTAAAATAAGTGCAAGCCCCTTTGAAGTAGAAATATTTTTAAAAATATATTTGGATCCCCAGAACCTAGCACACTGCCTGGCATATAGATGGCCCATGCACTTTTGCTGAATGAATGAACAAATGAATTCGGCCTCTATCCAAACCCTTGCTAATAAAATATAATAGGGGCTTCCCTGGTGGCGCAGTGGTTGAGAGTCCACCTGCCGATGCAGGGGGCACGGGTTCGTGCCCCAGTCCGGGAAGATCCCACATGCCGCAGAGCGGCTGGGCCCATGAGCCATGGCCGCTGGGCCTGCACGTCCGGAGCCTGTGCTCCGCAATGGGAGAGGCCACAACAGTGAGAGGCCTGCGTACTGAAAATATATATATATATATATATATATATATATATATATATATATATATATATATATATAAAATAGCATTCTGAAGGCTGATTCACATACTTTCAGTTTTATTCTTGAGTCACCTTAGGCCACCAGGAGACTGTATCATAGGATCCTATTAGCTTAGTATTTGCTGAATCAGTTTCACTCGCTTGCACTTTAATGTTATGCTTTAGGCAGTTATCAAAGGTCATTAAAAAAATAGCCAAACAGCTATATGGTTATTCATTCTGCATTTATTGTAAATCTGTTATGAAGGGCACTGTTCATCACATTGTTTAATGTCCCTTTTATACAATGTCACACAGAAAATTAATTTTATAATATAATGACAAAAGCCTTTATCTCTGGAATTATTATATTTCCTCCTTTCTGACCTTGAGAACTATATAAGACTGCAGACTATGAAATCAGAGAGTCCTTGGATTTGAATCTTGGCTCCACTTAAGGGTTTAGTTTTGTGACACTGGGCAAGGTAATTTTTCCAACTTCAGTAACTTCATCTGTAAGATGAGGATTATAACACCTACTCTCCATGGCTGTAGTGAAGATAGATACAATGTCAGTGCACCTAGCAAAGTTCCTGGCACACAATATGTGTACAGTATATAGTAAAAATCATTTAATATTTTTCCCCTTGGCTGCTAGGAAGCACAGAGACAAACTTGATACTTAACTGTAGAAGCTATATCAACTTTTCCACTTTTTCTTGACCTGATTTTGATTTTCTTTGAATTTTATTTTAAAAAACTACTTAAATTAATTATGGAAAGGAGGCACATAAAATATATAAAAGGATTATTACCTGTGAATTCTTAACTACAGCAACAACAAAAATCTCCATTAGTTAAAAACCCTAAAGTTATAATTATCATAGACTAATGTAGTATAGGAAATGTCGAGATTTAAGGGACAGAGAAGAAAACCCCAATATTTCTACAAGTGCCCCCCTTTAGGTGCTAGAATATATTACATCTCATCATTAGGGGTTCCTCTCCCAGCAGGACTCTTGAAATGTAAATACATAAATATACATTAAACTATTACTTACTTGTCATCAGAATCAGTAGGATCAAAGACAGGAAGGATTGCTTAGAGGAAAAGGACATGAGGAAGAGAATAGAAGGGGAGAAAATGGTTAAAATATTTTGAAAAGAAAAAAAGCTGGAAATGAGGGAAGAATGCAGAATACTGACTTTGCTCATATCCTAATTTCCTTCAGGTAGACCATATACTGTTCTTTGGGATATAAATTAAAGAAGAAACAATTACTTTACAATATGTCCTCTAACTAAAGAGACCTATTATGGAATATGCATTTGAAATGATCACAGATATGCTTGTGAAAAAAATGGAAAAAAGTGGGCAAGATGCTAGGACAATAAGGTAGATTGCAGTGTGAATGATTAATGATTAATGGTTGTATTTATTCAACAGGATTTATTACATGCCTGTGATATGCTAGAAGGCATTAGATATTAGGAAATACAAAGATTAATGGGACATAAAGTCTTTCCCTTCAATGAATTGTCATTCTAGTGTGACAAAGAGACAGAATGGAAGGATAGGAGACCAAACTCATTCACCAAACACTTACATGGATAACTACTATGTATTGGGAACTTTGCCAGGACCTGTGTGTACATTACATATATTTTTTTAATTAAAAATTATTATTCACATATATTTGCATCTATTTAAATAGATATATGATATATATATCGTACATATAAAATACGATATATATCGTACATATAAAATATGATATATATATATCATATATGTATTTGTTTATAATAGCTTCCAGGTTTTGATAACCTGTGTTGCACTACAGATTTTACGTTTATTATCTCTATACTTCACAACGAATCTGTGTAACAGAGGGCATTCTTTCAATTTTATAGCTGAAGACACTCAGGTTTAGTGAAGTAAAATAGCTAGTAAGTGACAGAGGCGAGATTCCAACCAGGCCAGTGTCCTTTCCCCCATCACACTGTGTCCACTACAATATTCTTTTCTGGGCCTTTGCCAGTACCATAAAAGGGGTGAGTGTGGCATGAGGTAAGTCAATATGCTACAGCCTCGGTGCCTGGCCACTGAGTGATTTGGAAAACTACCCCAATCTGGGTGATCCCCAGCCTTCCTATTTTGCCCTGCCAGCATCTTGCTAGTTGTGGTACATAGCCTCTGAGATGGTCCCCAATGAGCTCTGCCTCCTAGTTTCTATACCCGTATATAATCCCCACTAGGCATTCGACTGGCCTAGTGACTTGACTCGAGCCAATTTAATACGGCAAAGATGATGGGATGTCACTTCCATGAGTAAATTACAAACGACTGTGATGTCCATCTCCCCCCTTCTTCTCTCACTGGCTCACTGTGAGAGAGAAGCCAGCTGCCACGTTGTGAGTTGCCTTTTAGAGAGACTCACTTGGTAAAGGACTTGATGTCAGCCTGCCTACAGCCACATGAGTAGGAGTGGATTCCCCCTCCCCTGCCCCCAGGTGAGCTATGAGATGACTCCACAGCCCAGGCTGACATCTTGATTGCAGCCTGATGACACACTCTGAGCCATAGAAACGCACGTAAGCTGTGCCCAGATTTTTCTGATCTACAGAAACTGTGAGATAATAAATGTGTGTTATTTTAAGCTATTATGTTTTGGGGTAATTTTTTGCATAGCAATAAATAATTTATTCATTGGGGGAAAATGTTTCCCAGATTTGTAAATAGTTGATTCAACCAGAACAATGGCTGGGCTAGTGACTCAACACGGTAACAAGTACATGACTTGAGCTCTTGAAACATTAAAACATTTACTGAGCATTTACCAAGCACCAGACCCATAGAAGATTATCTTAGTTCTTAAAACAAGTCTATGGAAGTACTGTATTCAACCCCATTTGGCTGATGAGGAAACTGAAGCACAGAGTTTTCCAAGTTTGCACAGCCAGTAAAGTAGCAATGCTTTGATTTGCACCCAGTACTGACTCTAGAGCAAGCATTCTTAAATAGATAGCCATGTTGTCTCAACTCTGCTATAATATTCTCAGTACATTTCCTAGAAGTTAGCTAAGTGGTTCTCTCTCCCAGTCTTTTTTTTTTTTTTTTTGATAAGGACATAAAAGGAATATTGATGAAATTTAGAGATGAAATTAAACTGGGAAGCAGAATGAATATGAAACATAACAAACATGATTCAAAAATCTCAATAGATTGGGGCAATATTCCAAATCTAGCATGGTGACATTTAATGGGAATATGTGCTGAATTTGCATATTTAAAATTTTTAAGTATAAAAGCAAAATGACATGACTTCACACTTAGAAATCCATGTTAAAGGACTTCGGGATTTTATTTAATAATAATCCCAAAGAGTGAATAAGAAAGGTCCTCTGATTTTAGACTGCAATAATAGAAGTGCAGTATGTAGAAGAAGCAAAAGATAATTTTACTCTTTATGAGTACATTATATTACATACAAAGGGCTGCATTCAAAATTAGTCACCTTATTTTAAAAAACTTTAGACCCGCTGGAAAAGGGCATTGTGGGGGTGGCTGCTGACCCCCAGGGGACACTTTGAAAACTTGGGGTGATTTTTGTCTTAAAAAAGTTTTTAGTTGTAACTTACACATTGCAAAATATGTTATTTACTATAAATCTATTTCATTCAATTTCTCATTTATATTAAAGTTCAAGAATTATATAGACTTTTATAGGTGATATGTGTAGGTAGGCTATATTACCTATGAGTTTAATTTCAGTAAAGGGAATGTAGCAAAATATGGTCATTAAATCTGATAAGCTTGATAAGAACAGCACTGGAACATATTTAGGGCAGAACAATCAGGGTGGTGAGGAGACTTGGAACCAAATCATTGGGAAACTGGAAAGAGTTGAAGTGTTGTGACAGAAGAGAAATATTACTGTAGGGTAGCATGAGAGTTATCTTAAATACTAATGGCTTGTCCTGCAGAACAGATACTAGGATTGTTTTATAGTGTCCTAATAACTAAAATGAGATAAACAAAGGAAATCCCAGAGAGCATATTTCAGTGAAATACAAGGGAGACCTCTTCAACAAGGCATTATCTGATAGAATGGGCGGCTTCACGCCATCGAGAGTTCCAAGTTACTACATGTAGTCAAGTACTATCTGCTTTAGTGACTAGTACATGTGAGGTGTTCAGTGACTATGTGTTGAATAAATGAATAACTTTCATATAAAAGATTCAAGCATTAGATTGGTCATTTGAATTAGATAAACTCTAAGGTTCTGTCCTACTCTGAAAGTTTGTGATTAAGACTGGAACTGAAAAATATAGGTATGTTATATATCTTTGTAAACTATGAATTTCAGAATGGGAGGCTACACATGTGACGATGAAAAGAAAAATAATAGCATGTCTGATTTGTATGCTATAGAAATGTCAACTACCACAGTGTAAAATAGATGATGACTGTCAATCTACACAATATACAGAATCTCAAAATTGCCAAAGTCTGTTTTTGTTTTGTTTTGGCTGTACATGGGCCTCTCACTGTTGTGGCCTCTCCCGTTGCGGAGCACAGGCTCCAGATGAGCAGGCTCAGCGGCCATGGCTCACGGGCCCAGCCGCTTCACGGCATGTGGGATCTTCCCGGACTGGGGCACGAACCCGTGTCCCCTGCATCAGCAGGTGGACTCTCAACCACTGCGCCACCAGGGAAGCCCACCAAAGTCTGTTTTTAAAGCATAAATTATTAGCTCAATTTTGGTAAAGTTTTATAAATTGACAGGCTATATTAAACAAGGAAACACTTGTGTTCTCCTGTTAAATTAAATGATGGAAGAAGGTGTACATGGCAAGTGTGCTCATTTGCTGGGTGGATGGTCTGATGGCAGTAAGTCAAAAATTCAGAAGTGAAATTTAACTCATTTAACTCTCCTTATCAATAAATATTGACAGTTTCTTTATCAATAGATATTCATTGAGGATCTAGTACATATATAATGATATTCTCGGTTGTGTAGAACATCTGCAAGAAAACAAATAATGGCCCATGCTGTCCTACTTTGGTTAGGAAGATAAGATGAAAATAACGTAACATTTATAATAATTTTTAACATTCACGACTATAAAATTAAGTGCCGACACAAGGAGTCATAAAGGAGGGTTGTGAAGGAAATTACTCAGTACAGGCTGTGGCACAGAGGGAAGAATTCATGGAGGAGCTGTGACCTTCTTGAACCTTGAAGGTTATTTGGATAACATGAGCAGCACAGTGTAGAAAATAGCCTGATGAAAGCAGAGTAATTGTGTTATGGAAAAGTGGGAAATTGACTTGAACATTAAGCTAAGGGTCATCCAATTATAGAAGGCTTTGGAAGTCATGCAGAGTAGTACTGGTAAATAGGGAAATACCATAGATTTTTGAGAAGATGAATGAGATGATGGGTGTATCATTTAAAGGAAATTAGATTAGCCATGGTTTACTGAGTGGGCTTAATCAGGGAGAAAAAAGACTGTAGAGACAAGTAGGCTGTAATAATCCATTCACAGGGGAATAGTGTTTTAGAATGACATATTTTCTCTGGAAATGAAAGTTAAGGTATAAACATGTCTAAATAATGCTAACAAGACTTGAGTATTGCCTGAGCATAAGAGATGGAGAAAAACTACTCAAGTGGCTACAAAATTCTAAGCTTAAGAATTGACAGGGAAAAGAATATTTACAAAGAGAAGACAAAAGAAAGTGAAGATGTGGATTTCTAAATTGATTCAGTATTGAACAAATGAATTTAAGATGGCTCAGTTAAAGAAAAACAATGAAAGAAGCACATCTTCCTGACTTGAAAAGTTCCTTTGAGACATACCTATCTTCTGATTTCCTCATAATAGCAGTCACAAGTACAAAACCTTAGTATTCTTTGGTTTCTTATACTGGAAGATATAAAGGATAAAGTAGACTGTAGAATTTGTAATTTAACAATGCTAAAAATCTTGTTAACAATTCCTAAACAAAATATGGTGGTAGGTATTAGGGAAGGCAGGAACTACTGTAGCACCATCATAACTCCCATTCTTTAGAAACTTTGTAAAAGATAAAAAATATAGAGGGATGGAGGATAGAGCACTGAGAAAGGTAGAGGATGGAATGCTGGTTGTAATTTCATCTCATCCAGATGCTTTTATTAACCATTTCTTATCTTGGCAAGGAAAACTGTTCTGCTTATAAAAACAACTGCCTTCAGCATCATTGCTTTTTGAAGGCAGATATATATAATCTCCACAGATATCGCTTGTGCTCAAGCGATAGTGGAAATATAAGGAGTTGACATGGTTTGCAAAAGCATCCTCTATGCATGTGGGAAACTTGAAGGGAAGTACCATATTCTTTCATATGCAAATGTTCTAGGAAATTGCTAATGGGACAAGAAAACCTCAAGAATAAATAAGAAAAACTCAAGAAATTTGAACTTCGAGAACTTAGTTCATGTCTATATTATGTCAAAACAACTGGTTAAAAATTCCAAGAAAATTGCATTCAGACCAATTTGATGTTATATTTGACTGGGGTGGATTCTAATGTACTGCACACAATAGCTATTCAATAAATATGAATAATAATACTAATGATTTAATGAAATTTTAAACTTTTTAATCCATTGGGTTGGTAAATAGCTAAAGTCTTACTCTGTTGTAAAAACACTAGGCAACTAAATTAACAACTCTAATTGATTATACTGGTCACCTCAACCCCTTTTACTTGTACCCTTTGACCAACATCTCATCCACTTCCCTGCCCTGGTATCCACTATTCTACTCTCTGCTGCTATGCATTTGACTTTTTTAGATTCCACGTATAAGTGAGATTATGCAGTTTTTCTTTTTCTGTGTTTGGCTTATTGCCCTTAGTGTAATGTCTTCCAAGTTCATCCATATTGTCAGAACTGGCAAGATCACCTTCTTTCTTAAGGCTGAATAATATTCCATTGCATATATATGCCACAAATTCTTTATTCATCAACGAATAGACACTTAGGTTGTTTCCATGTGTTGGCTATTGTGAATAATGCTGCAATGAATATAGTAGCAATCCTTTCACTATGCATATATATATCTAATCATCACGTTGCACATCTTAAACATATACAATCTTTATTAAAAAAATAACAGAAAAGAAAATTTTAAAGAAATTGAAAAAAAGAAAAAAACTGGGATGCCCTGCCTCCCCTTTGGACTGTATTCTGGGTCACACAAAGGGAATTGGAGAAGAACTTTCAAGTTTTAAAAATTTGGTTCAGTGTCTTTTCTCTTTGTACAAATTGGCATGTTCAAGAGGAGAAAGAATGAAAAAAAAAGTAATAGATGGAAACATGTCATTGGTAACGAGAGAGATCTAATGATTTACTTTAAAACTTTCTGAGCTTTGAAACTAAGGAGAGCTTAATTTACATCTACAGAACTTATGCACTTAAATGAGCTATTTTTGTTCGCTTGCACGCAATCTCCCTCTTCTGTTCCTGCTGTGTTACAGAGACAAATGAAAATAAATTTATGGTAATAAAATTAAGAGCTTAAACATGCTGTTCTTGTGTATGTTCATAAAGTTGTTCCCCCACCACCACACCTATTGCGATTTGCCCTGGAGTTTCAAAACCTCTTTATTTGGTTGGTAGATAAGCTATTTTATCACAAAAGTACAAAATGTCATTTTGAAAGCCTACTAACTTATTTATTTATTTATTTATTTTAGTTTTGGCTGTGTTGGGTCTTTGTTTCTGTGCGAGGGCTCTCTCTAGTTGCGGCGAGCGGGGGCCACTCTTCATTGCGGTGCGCGGGCCTTTCACTGTCGCGGCCTCTCTTGTTGCGGAGCACAGGCTCCAGACATGCAGGCTCAGTAGTTGTGGCTCACGGGCCCAGTTGCTCTGCAGCATGTGGGATCCTCCCAGACCAGGGCTCGAACCCGTTTCCCCTGCATTGGCAGGCAGATTCTCAACCATTGTGCCACCAGGGAAGCCCAAGCCTACTAACTTTTAAAAAATTACATTGCCCACCATAGAGAATTCAAGAGTTTGTGGCTGTTAGAGGAATGTCACTGAAGGTATTGAGTTAACATATGCAAACAGCAACAACTTTCTTTTCTTCTTTAACTTTCCAGTCAAATAAAAACATTTTTGCAAGTTTTAGGTGAAATCATGTTCTGCAATTTAAATCATATGCTTTCTTTGGCATGAGAAAGACTACTGACCTTCTTTAAGTACATAAAGCAGGGTGTCTTGTGTTGTTTGAAGATATTTTGAGTTTGCTTTTTAATGTGAGCCCTATGTGAACAAGGAGCTTTGCTTGAGCGTGTTTTGAAAGTGGAGGGAGTGCCAGATCCCAGTTCTCCAGTGGAGAGCTGGCAAGTTGCCCTACTCAATATTCACCCACTGAGCAGAAAAATATTGATGTTCACAGAATAAAAGAATTAAATATGCATTTTAAAAGTGTAAATAAAATGTGTCACTTTATAAGCATTGGAGGATTAGGAGGAATCAGACATTCTAACTTTTATTGACACATTGACACCAGCAATGGTAAAGAAAAGAAGAAATATCATAAGATATTTCAAGACACTTATTGTGTCTTGAAATTCTCAAACTAGTAAAAATATTATTACTGGAAGCATATAAAGGTAGGAATTATCTAATTTCACAATCTCTGCCAACAAAGCAGAGAACTAAGGTTAAAATATTATCCAGAGAGAGGGATATAAGAGGCATTTATTGGTTTTTTAGTCTTGTACTTTCCTTATGGATTAATTTCATCCCCTCTGAGCTATTGACTAATTGATTTACAAAACTCAGGACATGAAGGTAGGGAATTTCTTAGAATATTTTGTTTGCTTGACCAGATAAACAGAGGTTATTGGGATAAGTTAAAACGACCACATACGTATATTATCGTTAAGACTCATATTTCCTGTAATATGTAAATTGGTCCAAGATGTCACATTGAAGTTCAACTATCCAAAATCCTTTCTGATTTTGGTAATTAACAGTGTTGACAACACTTTGTCACTAAGCAAAACTGGGCAGATGGTGACTTTCAATATACATTCATTATACAGCATGAATGAGTGTAAATAACGTTGCTCTCTGTTTTGGAGAATTTGAAAGGGATTCTTTTAACTAATATTTTTAAGTTGACATAGAACTTTAAAGATGAAAACCTAGAATGCTTAAAGAATTTTAGAAAGTAAGTCCCTTCTATTTTATGAGCAACTGAACTTTTTAAGTAGATATACACCTTTTTTTTCTTTGTTCCCATCTTTCTATTAGACACTCAATAAATACTTCTGGAATAAGAGAAGGAATTAATTTCCTATTAGCTTCTAAAGGGAAGGAAACATGATTTAAACATCTCTGTATCCTCAGAGTCCAGGAGAGTGTTTGACACAAATCCTCAGCAAAGGTTTATTCCACATTTACTCTAAAATATAGAATAAAAGTATGAATACATCTCAAGCTTATCATTAAATCCCTCCCTATAACCCTTAAGCTCTGCAAGATATCTCTGATCTTGAATTCTTTTTTTTTTACATCTTTATTGGAGTATAATTGCTTTACAATGGTGTGTTAGTTTCTGCTTTATAACAAAGTGAATCAGTTATACCTATACATACGTTCCCATATCTCTTCCCTCAGCTTTTCCTTGTCTGTAAAGGTTTTAATTTCTCCATCAAATCAGAATGAGTTCCTTGATGGGTAGAGTAATCTTGGTTGCAGGTTTTTCTCCTTCATCACTTTAAATATATCCTGCCAGTCCCTTCTGGCTTGCAGAGTTTCTGCTGAAAGATCAGCTGTTAACCTTATAGGGATTCCCTTGTGTGTTATTTGTTGTTTTTCCCTTGCTGCTTTTAATATGTTTTCTTTGTATTTAATTTTTGATAGTTTGATTAATATGTGTCTTGGCGTGTTTCTCCTTGGATTTATCCTGTATGGGACTCTCTGTGCCTCCTGGACTTGATTAACTATTTCCTTTCCCATATTAGGGAAGTTTTCAACTATAATCTCTTCAAATATTTTCTCAGTCCCTTCCTTTTTCTCCTCTTCTTCTGGAACCCCTATAATTCGAATGTTGGTGCGTTTAATGTTGTCCCAGAGGTCTCTGAGACTGTCCTCAGTTCTTTTCATTCTTTTTTCTTTATTCTGCTCTAAAGTAGTTATTTCCACTATTTTATCTTCCACGTCACTTATCCGTTCTTCTGCCTCAGTTATTCAGCTACTGATCCCATCTAGAGTATTTTTAATTTAATTTAATGTGTTGTTCATTGTTGCTTGTTTCCTCTTTAGTTATTCTAGGTCCTTGTTAAATGTTTCTTGCATTTTCTCTATTCTATTTCCAAGATTTTGGATCATCTTTACTATCATTATTCTGAATTCTTTTTCAGGTAGACTGCCTATTTCCTCTTCATTTGTTAGGTCTGGTGGGGTTTTGCCTTGCTCGTTCATCTGCTGTGTGTTATTCTGTCTTCTCATTTTGCTTATCTTACTGTGTTTGGGGTCTCCTTTTTGCAGGCTGCAGGTTCGTAGTTCACGTTGTTTTTGGTGTCTCTCCCCAGTGGCTAAAGTTGGTTCAGTGGGTTGTGTGGGCTTCCTGGTGGACAGGACTAGTGCCTGTGTTCTGGTGGATGAGGCTGGATTTTGTCTTTCTGGTGGGCAGGTCCATGTCTGGTGGTGTGTTTTGGGGTGTCTGTGGACTTATTAGGATTTTAGGCAGCCTCTCTGCTAATGGGTGGGGTGGTGTTCCTGCCTTGCTAGTTGTTTGGCATAGGGTGTCCAGCACTGTAGCTTGCTGGTCATTGAGTGAAGCTGGGTGCTGGTGTTGAGATGGAGATCTCTGGGAGATTTTCGCAGTTTGATATTATGTGGAGCTGGGAGGTCTCTTGTGGACCAGTGTCCTGAAGTTGGCTCTTCCACCTCAGAGGCACAGCACTGACTCCTGGCTGCAGCACCAAGAGCCTTTCATCCACACGGCTCAGAATAAAAGGGAGAAAAAGTAGAAAGAAAGAAAAGAAAGAAAGAAAGAAAGAAAGAAAGAAAGTAAAATAAAATAAAGATAAAATAAAATAGTTATTAAGATAAAAAATAATTATTAAGAAAAAAAATTTTTTTTAAAGAAAAACAAAACAAAACCAAAAAAAGGACGGATAGAACCCTAGGACTAATGGTGGAAGCAAAGCTATACACACAAAATCTCACACAGAAGCATACACATACACACTCACAAAAAGAGAAAAAGGGGAAAAAATAATAAATCTTGCTCCCAAAGTCCACCTCTTCAATTTGGGATGATTCGTTGTCTATTCATGTATTCCACAGATGCAGGGTACAAGTTGATTGTGGAGCTTTAATCCACTGCTCCTGAGGCTGCTGTGAGAGCTTTCTCTTTCTCTTCTTTGTTCGCACGGCTCCCGGGGTTCAGCTTTGGATTTGGCCCCGCCTCTGCGTGTAGGTCGCCTGAGGGTGTCTGTTCTTTGCTCAGCGAGGGAAGGGTTAAAGGAGCAGCTGATTCGCGGGCTCCGGCTCACTCAGGCTGGGGGGAGGGAGGGGTACGGAGTGCGGGGCGAGCCTGCGGCAGAAGAGGCCAGCATGACGTTGCACCAGCCTGAGGCCGCCGTGCGCTTTCCTGGGTAAGCTGTCCCTGGATCCCGGGACCCTGGCAGTGGCAGGCTGCACAGGCTCCCTGGAAGGGAGGTGTGGAGAGTGACCTGTGCTCGCACACAGGCTTCTTGGTGGTGGCAGCAGCAGCCTTAGCATCTCAAGCCCGTCTCTGGGGTCCACGCTTTTAGCCGTGGCTCACACCTGTCTCTGGAGCTCCTTTAAGCAGCACTCTTAATCCCCTCTCCTCGCGTACCAGGAAACAGAGAGGGAAGAAAAAGTCTCTTGCCTCTCGGCAGGTCCAGACTTTTCCCCGGACTCCCTCCCGGCCAGCCGTGGTGCACTAACCCCCTGCAGGCTGTGTTCACGCCGCCAACCCCAGTCCTCTCCCTGCGCTCAGACCGAAGCCCGAGCCTCAGCTCCCAGCCCCGCCTGCCCCGGTGGGTGAGCAGACAAGCCTCTCGGGCTGGTGAGTGCTGGTCGGCACCGATCCTCTGTGCGGGAATCTCTCCGCTTTGCCCTCCGCACCCCTGTGGCTGTGCTCTCCTCCATGGCTCCAAAGCTTCCCCCCTCCGCCACCCCCATCTCCGCCCACGAAGGCCTTTCCTAGTGTGTGGAAACCTTTCCTCCTTCACAGCTCCCTCCCACTGGTGCAGGTCCCGTCCCTATCCTTTTGTCTCTGTTTATTCTTTTTTCTTTTGCCCTACCCAGGTGTGTGGAGACTTTCTTGACCTTTGGGAGGTCTCAGGTCTTCTGCCAGCATTCAGTAGGTGTTCTGTAGGAGTTGTTCCACGTGTAGATGTATTTCTGGTGTATCTGTGGGGAGGAAGGTGATCTCCGCGTCTTACTCTTCCGCCATCTTCCCCTCGTCCCTTGATCTTGAATTCTTAATTATTTGAGGAATCCCAGTTAGAGTTAGGGATATATTTAACAAAAACATTTATATGTGAAATATACAAATAGTTCCTGTACAGGGAAGCCTACAATATCAAAGTAACTTTTTCCAATTTTTTTGAAGTATAGTTGACAAATAAAATTGCAATATATGTAAAGTGTACAACATGATGGTTTGATATATGTATATGTTGAGAAAGGATTCCACCATCAATAAAATAACTCTTTTATTGACTGTTTACATGACTTAGGAAGAAAAAGCAAAGCCTTAGAGGACAAGACAGATATTGGTTTGAATACTGGCTCCACCAAGTTACAAACTGCAATCTGAGGTAAGTTATTAAAACTTTCTGAGTCTGTTTCTTCACATATGAAATGTGGTTAGTACTATTCATCTTAGATAACTAAATAACAGATATGACAATTCATTAAGATATAAATAATTGGATAGAACAGATACTCAGATACAACAGTTTCTCAAATCTATGTTTTCTGAATATTTTGTTTCTTAACATGCATAGTTTTGTGAATAAGGTACTTTTAACAAAAATGAAATTATCTGATAAATGATATTTGAGTTTTGACAAGTATGCTTCGATATTTGTCTAGTTACAAATTATAAGTTTTTGGATGTGGCACTATATTTTAGTATTAAAATTGCAGTGTTTGGAGGCAAAAGATCTACATTAGAATCCTGGCTCTTCTACTTCCTAGCTCTGTGATTTTGGCTGAGTAATCTAACCTCTCTGAGTTTTACATTCCACACCTCTAAAATAAGGATTAAAATACCTACCTTACCTGCTTCTAAGGTGGTTCTAAAAAAAATGAGATAATGGGTGTGAAAATATTTTGTAGAGTGCCAAGCACCATGCATTTGCTAGGTATTTATTATTATTGCTTTCTCTGTGTTAGATTTGACTTGGTAGTTGCCTTCATTGGTTTGTCAGAAGCAGTTATTCAGTGGTTAAGAGAATTGACTGAGAATAATGGCAGAAATTCCTTAAGAAACACATCACACGGAACCTGCAATGATAAATTTTTGTTGCAGTCTCTATCATAGATATAATACGTGACCTTGAAAAAAATTACTTTTTCATTTCCCAGTTCTAAAAATGGGAGCCAGAATTACCCCAATTAGTGCAGATTAATATAAGGATTGCTAGGGTAATAACACATACTGAGATACTGGATTAAGAGGAACACAGCAATTGCAAATGTAACAGGGTGTTTTCTATTGTCAGTAAGGATTTTTCATTATCCAATCTGTTTTTTTGGCTAAGAAGGGCATTGAGTCAGATTTTCTCCTGCCGTTAAACTACTATGTTAACATTTTACTAAATGGAACTGTGGTAGTTCCAAAATGTCAGTATAAGTAGCTCACTCCTAGGCAGTAGCTTTTCCATTGTAAGAATCTGGTTTATTCATTCATGATAAGAACACCCCAAGTATGAACCTTAAAATTCTCTAAATGTATAACTATTTAGATTTAGAATTGACAGAATTGTCACATATAATGTCTTTAAACTTGAGTGATACGTTAAAAATCAAAGAATTAATTTAAAATAAGGTGACAGCCCCAATCCAAACAAAAGTCTGAAATGGTGTTTTATTGTCAAGTAACAATTTTTCTGATGGCAGTTGGGTGAAGGGTGGTGGTGGAAGGGGTGGTAGAGGTCTTGAAAGGATGGAGCTCTCTTAGCAATAGAGACATTTAATCAAGAAACTATTGCAACTAATAATTGAAAAATAAATCTTTACCTATTGTAATCAGACTCTATGTGCAGATACGGGATTTGTATGGGTGACAGAAAGATTGAAATCACTAGAAGCTTTCAGCCATGAAGGAGTTGTACGCTGTAAACACTCAAATCAAGATCTTTCATCCATGACAGAATGGCTTGTTACTTTGCACAAAGGACAATAAACTGGCTTATAAGCAAAGTGAGTAATTTTTTAAAACACTCTATTGCATGTATAACAATCCTTGTAACATATCTGTCAAGCACATCATTTGTAAATACAAAAGGAATTTGAAAATAAATCTTAAAGCCAGAAAATCAGGGAGAAAGACTTTGGTGGAAATCAAATGGGTCCAAGAAATACATAATCACAAATCCTGACAAATTACCTTTCACAAATTACCTTCTTGGTGATGTACCTCCAAAATGGAAAATATTACTGAGAGATGGCTGTGTTTACTGAGAGGGAGAAGAAATCCAGGAGCTAGAATTTTTGTCTTTATTTTTTTTCCATCTTACTGATGAGCCCTTAGTGAAAATAAAAATGTAAGTCACAGGCATTGATTTTATTTTCTGTAGATCCAAATGACTCACAGTTAATGGTACAAACAAAAACATGTTTGTTAGAGTAAGAGAATGCTCCCATAACACAATTTTGAATGAAGATGTAATTTTTGTTTTCCAATGAAAGTTAATGTTCTTTTCTCTTTAATAAGATGCTGCAAAAGAACCTTTAGCCAACTCAAACCACCACCACCACCAACAATAATAATAGAAGCCAAAATAAGGGTTTTGAAATGGAATAAGAAGTCACAATAGGAAAAAAAAAACAACAAAACTTGCACTCCTTAAGAATTGATTAACTTTTATTTGAATTATATCAAGTGTAATAAAGGCTTTTTTCCAAAAGTTGTTCCATATTTAAGGAATTCAGTTATGCTTGAAGTAAACTATACTTTTAATAGGTCAATATATGTATTGTTTACTACAGAAATTTTTTTCAAACCTAGCCTCAAATTAAAATTTAAGGAAGTCTCACTAATTTATATATTGGTGGTTAGGCTAGGAATGAAGAGTTAATATACACTTCCCTTCCTTGAATTTTAGTATACCTTACTTATTTGACTTGAATTCTCTCCTCAATAAAAGTTAGTGTTTTTTCTCCCTCTCTCCCTCTTTCTCTCCTTCCCTCTGTCATGTTTGTAGAAACACACATATACACACATACACATGGATATAGGCACAGACATACAGACACACACACATACACACACACACACTCACACATACCATTCTTTTTTTAAATTAATTAATTTATTTTTGGCTGCATTGGGTCTTCGTTGCTGAGTGTGGGCTTTCTCTAGTTGCGGTGAATGGGGGGCTACTCTTCGTTGTGGTGCGCAGGCTTCTCAGTGCAGTGGCTTCTCTTTGTTGCGGAGCACGGGCTCTAGGCACGTGGGCTTCAGTAGTTGTGGTTCTCAGACTCTAGAGCGCAGGCTCAGTGCATGGGCTTAGTTGCTCTGCAGTATGTGAGATCTTCCCAGGCCAGGGCTTGAACCCATGTCCCCTGCATTGGCAGGCGGATTCTTAACCACTGTGCTACCAAGGAAGTCCCACACATACCATTCTTTCAAGGAAACCAGTCACTGTGAGGACAATGTTTACAATCTATATAACACCATCATTTTTGGTCAAGACAAAGAAGTTTCAAATGCAAACTTAAAAATTTGTGACAGAATAACTTTAGGAGGATATTATAAAGTGATACAAAAGAAAGTGAAATCATAAATGATAGACATAGAAAATTAGCTGTCAATAGATTGTTTTGTAATTGATGCCTGACTTCTGATATGAAAATGCACATTTAAGACATCTTGAAACATATTGAACTTAGTAAAATTTCAATTAATAAGAATTAATAAAAATGGTTTAGGAATGCAGGTTTTAGTTTTTGTTAGCTGCTGGTTTTTGATTTTGTTTTGATTGACCAAGTCTTAAGAAGAAAGTCTCTTGTTTCAATCTCAGATGTTGAAGAATTTTTAAAAATTTAATTTAGTTTAATTTTTATGTATATTTTTAAGCTGAGAAGGTGAAGTTTATTTTTTCCAGCTTTAATGAGGTACAATTGACAAATAAAAAATATAATAGATTTAAAGTGTACAATGTGATTTTATACACACACACACACACACACACACTGTGAAATAAATCGATAATGAGGAAAACTGGAAAATTCACAAATATGTGGAGATTAAACAGCATGCTCCTGAACAGCCAATGGGTCAAAGCAGAAATATATCTTGAGACAAATGAAAATGGGAACAAAACATACCTAAACTTACAGGCTGCAACAAAAGCAGTTCTGAGAGGGACAAATGCCTACATTAAGAAAAAAGAAAGATTTCTAATAAGCAATCTAATTTTACACCTCAAGGAACTAGAAAAGGAAAAAACTAAGCCCAGAGTTAGTAGAGTTGAAGAAAATAACAATCAGAATGGAAACAAAGGACCGAGAGACTAGAAAGACAATAGAAAAGATCAATAAAACTAAAAGCTGGTTTTTGAAAAGATAAACAAAATTGGCAAACCTTTATCTAGACTAAGAAAAAAAGAGAGAAAACTCAAATGAATAAAATCAGAAATGAAAGAGGAAACATTACACTGACACCACATAAACTAAGGATCATAAGAAACTACTATAAACAGTTATACACAAACAAATTGGATAACCTAGAAAAAATGGATAAATTCCCCAAAACATACAACCTACCAAAACTGAATCATGGAGGGATAGAAAATCTGAACAGACAGTAAGGAGATTGAATGAGCAATCATAAATCTTCCAACAAAGAAAAGCCCAGGACCAGATGGTTTCACTGGTGGATTCCACCCCACATTTAATGAATGCCTTTCTAAATTGTATAGTCTCTATGCCTTTCTTGGTAACTTATTGTGGGCATAAAATAATCAGGTCATAAATGTAAACCATGGAGTACCTAGAAATTAGTTTTACATAGTAGTTCTCATAGTAGAACAGTGTGGAGAGAGAAAATATACTCTAGCTATTACCTGAAAGTGGGTTTTTTAAATAGATTCCTCCTTTGTCATAAATTAGGTGCCCATATGTGCATGGGTTTATCTCTGGGCATTCTATCCTGTACCATTGATCTATATTTCTGTTTTTGTGCCAGTACTGTACTGTCTTGATTACTGTAGCTTTGTGGTATAGTTTGAAGCCCAGGAGCCTGATTCCTCCAACTCCGTTTTTCTTTCTCAAGGTTGCTTTTGCTATTCAGGGTCTTTTGTGTTTCCATACGAATTGTAAGATTTTTTGTTCTAATTCTGTGAAGAATGCCATTAGTAGTTTGAAAGGGATTGCACTGAATCTGTAGATTGCTTTGGGTAGTAGAGTCACTTTCACAATATTGATTCTTCCAATCCAAGAACATGGTATATTTCTCCATCTGTTTTGTCATCTTTGATTTCTTTCATCAGTGTTTTATAGTTTTCTGAGTACAAGTCTTTCACCTCCTTAGGCAGGTTTATTCCTAGGTATTTTATTCTTTTTGTTGCAATGGTAAATGGGAGTGTTTCCTTAATTTCTCTTTCTGATTTTTTGTTGTTGGTGTATAGGAATGCCAGAGATTTCTGTGCATTAATTTTGTATCCTGCAACCTTACCAAATTCATTGATTAGTTCTAGTAGTTTTCTGGTGGCATCTTTAGGATTTTCTATGTATAGTATCATGTCATTGGCAAATAGTGACAGTTTTACTTCTTCTTTTCCAAATTGTATTCCTTTTATTTCTTTTTCTTCCCTGATTGCTGTGGCTAGGACTTCCAAAAATATGTTGAACAAGAGTGGCGAGAGTGGACATCCTTGTCTTGTTCCTGATTCTAGTGGAAATGCTTTCAGTATTTCACCATTGAGTATGATGCTTGCTGTGGGTTTGTCATATACAGCCTTTATTATGTTGAGGTAGGTTCCCTCTATGCCCATTTTCTGGAGATTTTTTATCATAAATGGGTGTTGAATTTTGTCAAAAGCTTTTTCTGCATCTATTGAGATGATCATATGGTTTTTATTCCTTAATTTGTTAATGTGTTGTATCACGTTGATTGATTTGTGTGTATTGAAGAATACTTGCATCCCTGGAATAAATCCCACTTGATCATGGTGTATGATCATTATAATGTGCTGTTGGATTCTGTTTGCTAGTATTTTGTTCAGGATTTTTACATCTATGTTCATCAGTGATATTGGTGTGTAATTTTCTTTTTTGGGGATATTTATTTTCTGGTTTTGGTATCAGGGTGATGGTGGCCTCGTAGAATGCATTTGGGAGTGTTTCTCCCTCTGCAATTTTTTGGAAGAGTTTGAGAAAGATCAGTGTTAGCTCTTCTCTAAATGTTTGACAGAATTCACCTGTGAAGCCATCTAGTCCTGGACTTGTTTGTTGGAAGATTTTTAATTACAGTTTCAATTTCATTACTTGTGATATGTGTGTTTATATTTTGTAATTCTTCCTGGTTCAGTCTTGGAAAATTGTACCTTTCCAAGAATTTGTCCATTTCTTCATGGTTGTCCATTTAAAGACAGCCTCTTCAATAAGTGGTGCTGGGAAAAGTGGACAGCTACATGTAAAAGAATGAAATTAAAACATTACCTACCACCATACACAAAAATAAACTCCAAATGGATTAAAGACTTAAATGTAAGACGGGACACTATAAAACTTTTAGAGGAAAACATAGGAAAAACACTTTGACATAAACCACAGCAAGAACTTTTTGGACCCACCTCCTAGAGTAACAGAAGTAAAAACCAAAAAATGGGACTTAATTAAACTTGAAAGCTTTTGCACAGCAAGGGAAACCATAAACAAGACAAAAAGACAGCCCTTGGAATGGGAGAAAATATTTACAAATCAAACAACAGAAAAAGGATTAATCTCCAAAAATGCAAACAGCTCATGGAGCTCAATATCAAAAAGACAAACAATCCAGTTAAAAAATGGGCAGAAGACCTAAATAAACATGTCACCAAGAAAGACGTACAGATGGCCAAGAGGCACATGAAAAGATGCTCAACATCACTAATTATTAGAGAAATGCAAATCAAAACCACAATGAGGTATCACCTCACACCAGTCAGAATGGCCATTATCAAAAAAGCTAGAAACAATAAATGATGGAAAGGGTGTGGTGAAAAGGGAACCCTCCTACACTGTTGGTGGGAATGTAAATTGATACAACCACTATAGAGAACAGTATGGAGGTTCCTTAAAAAACTAAAAATAGAACTACCATTAACCCAGCAATCCCACTACTGGGCATATACCCTGAGAAAACTGTAATTCTAAAAGAGACATGCACCCCAATGTTCATTGCAGCACTATTTACAATAGCCAGGACATGGAACCAACCTAAATGTCCATCCACAGATGAATGGATAAAGAAGATGTGGCACATATATACAATGGAATATTACTCAGCCTTAAAAAGAAACACAGTTGAATTATTTGTAGTGAGGTGGATGGACCTAGAGTCTGTCATACAGAGTGAAGTAAGTCAAAAAGAGAAAAACAGATACCATATGCTAACGCATATATGTAGAATATAAAAAAAATGGTACTGATGAACCTAGTTGCAGGGCAGGAATAAAGAGGTAGGCATAGAGTGTGGACTTGATGACATGGGGTGGGAAAGGGAATCTGGGGCTGAGAATAGCATCGACCATATATACACTACTGAATGTAAGATAGTTGGCTGATGGGAAGCAGCAGCATAGCACAGGGAGATTGGCTCAGTGCTTTGTGATGACCTAGAAAGGTGGGATAAGGAGGATGGGAGGGAGGCTCAATGGGGAGGGGATATGGGGACATGTGTATGCATATGGCTGATTCACTTTGTTGTGCAACAAAAACTAACACGGTATTGTGAAGCAATTATACTCCAATAAAGATCTATTAAAAAAATAAAAAATAAAAGTAAAATAAAACAGATTCATGATATCTGGTTTCCTTTATAATTCTTTCTCCAAAAGAAGTGAAGGGAGTTGTTCAATTTTGCTCCCTAAATAATATATTCTAAACTTGTAAGCTTTGAACATTTATTACTACTATATTTTTTTAAATAGAAGAAAATAAATAAATAAAAGCTTTTTATAATAGTTTCTAGAAACTTATACCATAATACAGAAACACTGAGGATATTATTGTGTTAAGAAAACCCAGTAATCTATGATTTGTGAAATGTGACCACCTGGTCACTGGGTATTTTATGTAACAGTTTTATTTATAGGTCATATACTGTAAACCTCTATTTTAAAAATCATATCCTCTGCATTTTATAAATTACTTATACTTCCAAGCATGGCAAATTATTTTTTTAATCTTTGTAATTTAAATTGCAAAAGAAATTCATATTTTTCCCAAGATGGTAATAGTTCTATTTAGTTAAATTTCTGTTTGCACAACTGTAGGTCACATAAATGTGTATAAAATGTTGCTTTGATTTATGAATCACATTATAGATCTAAAGGTTTCAATTCATTAGCAGTGAATATAATGACTTTGGAAGCACTGAGGTGTCTCATGTCATATGTAGCTATCTAATGTCCAAAAACTCTGCAGTAAAAGTCTAATATCCACTGGATAGGAAATTTATATCAGACCAAAACTTTTTAAGAATAAAAATGTCCTTAAAGTGGTTTTGCCAAATGAATGAAAGCCATCATCCTTCTGAAATGCAGGGCTGTACTGATCTTTTTATTTTTTTTTCTGAAAAGTATGGATATTATACCACTTTGCTTTCAGTTTTAATCTGTTGTATTGTTTATATAGTAGGGGTACTGGAACATAAGATTGGGATCAGATGCAAGGTTATATAGCCATTACTATATTCTCGTACAAGAAACAGATTCATAGACAATTTTGTTTAGGTAAGAACGTTTTTCACATTTCAAATTAATAGACAGATTTCCAATTTCTACTTGAATATCCTTTAACCAGTATTTCATATTACTTAATTTATAAAAATTTAATATTTTCCATTAATGATAATAATTTAAAATCATATAATTTGGACTCTGTGTACATGGCAGTTCTAAAACATTTTAAATTAGAAAGGTTTTGGTAAAATAGGTGATGTGATAGTCATTATAACAAAATTTTAAAAATGATTTGGATAATAAAATCAATTTCAAGAGTGCCCATACCACCATCTATACATGTATGCTAATACTTGATTGCCTAAAGACAGATAGTAATAGCACATTTATGGAGTGCTTACTATGTGTTAGGTACTGATCTAAGCATTTTACATTATTATCCCCTATTTTATAGATGATAGATCTGAAGCAAAAAGAGATTATATCACTTGCCTAAAGTCACTTGACATGTACTTGCTGAAAGCAAATATTTTAAATCTAGAGCCAACACTTTTAAATCTAGACTTTACTGTCTCTAATGATAATCTGCAGTACTGAGGGAAGCAATACTAAAATACTTCAGTTTTTAAGTTTTTCTGCTGATATGGGGGTATTGGATCTTACTGAGGCTCTGAAAATTACCAACAGCTCACCCTTGAACAAGTCATATCACCCCTCTGAGCTTCCTCAATTTCTTCATCTAGAAAATGAGAGTCTGAATGAAGTAGAAACTACATTTCCTTCAGTTTTGCAATTTTATGTTTATATGATTTTACTCAGAGTTCAAAGAGGTAGAAATCAATGTATTGACTACTTACAATGTAGAGAATGAGAAAAAAAAGGACCATTGATTCTTAAATTTATTTTCACTGATGCCATGCAAATGGACGTCAAGCAAGCTTATGAACACAATCTTTGGATGTTATTCTTTCTATTTAGAAAACATTCTTTCTTGATTCTTTCTTTGGGTTACTTATACTTTCAGATTTCTGTCAACCTTTACCTCATTCAGGAAGCCTTCTCTTTTCTTCAGGAAGCATTCTGTTTTTCACTGCCATATCATACATTAGGAGAGGTGACCTTCATTTTAATCATATCTGTGACTTAAAACCCCTTTCCCTGCTGCTCTATGAAGCTCCACACCTTTTTTTTTTTTTTTTTGCCTGACTGTCTTCTACTCACATTTTGATAGGCATTATCTCTTCAAGTATTTCTTCATTGGCCTAACCTCCTCCTCAAGCTGGTTTGAATGTCCCTATTCAGGGTTTCAGTATCATCCTACACATATCTCAGAATGCTCAACAGACTGTATTAAAATGATGTATATACTTGGCTTCCTCAATCATTATAGGATCTGAGAAGACAAGGGTCATGTTGTATTCATTTTTATAAAACTAGAGACATTGCCTGGAATGGAATTTGATCAATATATATTAGATACACTGAACTTAAATGGTGATTCAATGAAGAGGTAGCCTTGGGGTATTCCTTTACCACATCCTAAAGGGAGGGCAGTCACATCTTACTTATTTTTACCTTATAGAAAATTATGAGAATTAGTGAGTCAAACTACTAGTTTGAGGTCTTAAGACTAGATGATATACAAAGATGCAACACATAAGCCAGCTACCATTATGCCTAATAAACATATGAGCACTGATAACATTTCTGATAACAGTAAGTTACATTTCACAGAGATGGATTTTTATTTTTTAGGATACAAACACTAAAAAGGGTTATAGTGAACTTACAGGGTGAATCTCATATGTAAGTCAACTATTAAAATAAAGTAAAATTAAATTAAATGAAAGCTTATTGAAAACAAGTTAGTATATTATGCTGGCTGTTAAACTTTCCCCATTGGTGTTCTCAGCAGCTATGATCTGGGGCTTAAATGAAAGTTAAATACACTAAAGAGGCTGCTGATGAATTAATGAGGAATATGGGCATAGCTCAGTAATAAACTCCTAAGTGGAGACTAGCATAAGAAAGAGAATCCAAACTTGAAGTATTTTATCAAAATCCTTAGTGCCATATAGCAAACCATGTTTACACAGGGCAGTAGACCAATTTCTAGGCTGCTGTGAAACATAACTCTTCTCTCCCTTGCTCCCTACCTTCCAACATTCAACAAACACAGGCACCTTGATAGACCCTAAAAGGAGGGTTGAGATTCAGAGATTAATATATAGTCCCTCGGGCTTCCCTGGTGGCGCAGTGGTTGAGAGTCTGCCTGCTGATGCAGGGGACATGGGTTCATGCCCTGGTACAGGAGGATCCCACATGCCGCAGAGCAGCTGGGCCCATGAGCCATGGCCGCTGAGCCTGCACTTCCAGAGCCTGTGCTCCACAGCGGGAGGGGCCACAACAGTGAGAGGCCCGTGTACCGCAAAAAAAAAAAGTATATATATATATAGTCCCTGAATCTTCTCAAACATGATGAAACTTCTAGAGACACTCAAAAGTGTAATTCACTCTAAGGCTAACAAGTCCAACAAAATTAGCTACTTTGCCACTATTATAGCCATAGCTTTACCTGTTTATACTTTGAAAATCCAGAATCAATAAGATAATTGTCATCTTCAATAAGTCAGTCCCATTTGGTATGAATATAAACATTACATATCAATTCATTTGGGAGTGATCTGTCTTTTGTGGCAAATATTTTTTTATTCAAGTTTTTAATTTAATGAAAAACATCCCATTATTAGAGACTACAGGGGAAAAGTATGAATACTTTTCAACTTTCTTTTCGTATCTACATGTTTTGTTAGATTTAAGTTTAGGGACTGATAATGCATCTTTAAATGACACCTCTGATTATATCATTCCTCTGATACAGGCAGTGTTACTCAGTGCAGCGTAACATTCCAAAGAAATGTCAGACTAAGTATTTCAAAAATGATGAATTAACAACATGAGGATTAAAAGACGTCATGATGGAGTGGACAGAAAGCTGTTAAGTATGACCCCATGATATGAGCAAATATGGACATGATCTGTTATTAGAATAATACTAGAATTGTGAATATTTTTTTAATAAGTAACATTTAACATTGTCAATTATACTCATTTAGCACCAGAGCATCATAGAATTGCTATTAAATAAAGTAGAAGATTCATTTTGCAATCCACATTACCATTTGTGGTATATCAGTGACATTAATAATTATTACCTTAGGCTACTGCAACATCAAAGAGAAAAAAATAACCCTGTGTGGTTCATTTCATAATAGAAGACATAGTGTCCTTGGAATTGAGATGCCACACTTGAGCACATTTAGTGTTCAGCAAATAATTTCTGAATGTCACTGATCCTAGATCATTTTTAAAAAGCTACTTCCCCTTACTTTGAAAGACGTGTTATGCTGCATTTCATTACTTTTCTCCCTACCTCGTTCTTCTTTTGTTTTAAAATAAACGATGAGGCTTTCGGTGAAGATTAAGCACTAGCAGGCAGTAACGCAATGGCCCAAACAGGGTTTTAATTGGAACTTCAAATCCTGTGGAAAAATAAGAAATTAAATCATTAATAAAATGCATTTCCCAGAAGACACTACATTGATATATGTTATGTTAGGAAGCCTTCATTTATTTTTTCCTATAAGATTCTTATAGACACACTTGTGAAATCTAAAACTCACTAGCCATGCCACATTAAGATTATATAATGAAATTCCAGCCCTTTCAAAGTTCCAAATATCAAGGAATAAATAAGAAATCCATAACAATTTTCCTTTTACGAATGTTAGCATTTTTATGTCAACATTAATCCTCATGTTTCCTTACAATGTTACAATACATTCATTACTTAAAGCAATCTTGGAAGTACTACAGAAATATTTCAATATGACCCAAGCAAAACCATGGCACAGTGTTAAACAATTCAAGCTGCCACATAGCTGAAAGTTTAGAATGAAATGTCTTTTCTCTACAGACTTGCAAAGACTCTAATTACAAATGCCCCCATTAAAGAAAATCATAAGAATAGTCTTCTAGTGAGTCATAGGTTATACCAGGTATGTGACTAAAGCACATTATAGAAATAAAAATGCAGATGATAAATTGTAGGGTACAAGATTTAGGATCCTGTCTAAAAGACACTTTATTATGCGTTTGGTCAACTAACAATTATTGAGAAACTCTAGACCAACTTTTCTTAAGAGTAATGCAAAAAATAGTTTACATTGAAGAGCTTAAATCTAGTTGGGGAAACCAATTGCAAACATTACAACTACATATTAATCCATATATATTGAGAGTAATGATTCTAAGGTCATGATTTACCATTCAAATGGCATAGTATTATATTTCATAATTGCTTTTGGTGATCTCTTTTAGGGGGTAGGAGTTTATTTTTGTAAAGAACATGTTTCTCTATTTTATAAGTATTCAGATGAGTATGTATATATAAGATACACACTACACTCCTATACTGTGTTCTATAAAGAGATGCATATGCTACTTTTATATGTAACCTTTTACTGTTTGGTAGTAAATGTAAACAATGACAAATTATATATAGTATAAACATCTAAAATCTTCTTTACTTCCCCTTGCCTCATTGATTTCAAAAGGCTTATTTGCGTGGTAAACCTTAGTGCAGATAAATCCAAAGCCTATATATTGGCATTTAAAAGGTTACACATTTTTCAAGAGTATTCTATCAATTATAACTTGCTACTCTACTGCATTTATTCTGTCATATGCTGATGAGAGCATGTATCCCAAAGATTATCAACAGGATTGCAATTCTCCTCGGCTTCTGTCTTCTGTCTCTAATATACTATTTTAGTAACCGAACAATACTTTGCATTTTGATAAACATGTTCTTGCAACAAATATTTATTGATCACTCAAAATATTTTGCTAAGTGCCATGCAAAATACAATGAAATAAAATTAAAACTTGAAATAGACATGACCTTTACCTTCAGGGTGCTTTATAGTCTTGTAAGAGAAATGACAACTCATTACTAAAAAGAAGATGATGAATATCGTAAAAAACATAGTGAGTGAAAAAGCTACACTAGTTCAGAGGAGGAAAGTTTGCTTCCAACTGTGAGGATCAAGGAAGATTCTGTACAGTATGTGGTATTTCTGCAGGTCTTTAAAGGATTTGGACAATTAGAGATCAAACAAAGCATTTGGTAGAGAGAAAACTGTATGGGAAAAAGACTATAAGGGGAAAGTGCAGGGCAGATTTGGAAATTAGTAGGCAGCTTTAATTAGCTGAATTACATGGAACTTGGATTGAGGTAGTAGAGGTAAGGCCTGAAGGATAGATGATTATCCAACAATGCAAAGTCATCTGCTTTAGCATCAATTGTTACAGTATTTATGAGAACTAAAGAAGCTATTGAAAAGTGTACAGATATTTGTTGGAGTTGTCCCTCACCTAATGGACTAGAATTTTTAAGTAATTCATTTGATTTAGTTTTGTTGTTGTGGTTGTTCATTTGTTTGTTTTTGCCTTCTTTCCTATCAAGTTGTCAATTGTCACTTATTGATGAACTGGTATAGCAGGTTCTGGCAGCCTCTTCATTCCCTTCAGATTTGGTGCTTATAATCTACTACTGATTGAGGAATGCCATAAAAATTCACTAGACTTGTGTCTAAAGTAAAAGTAAATATAGTCTAAGTAAGGGCCAATAGGACTTGGTTAAATGTAAAGCACAAGAATCATAGTGCTTGGATTCTGGCTCATGTGTATCAATGGACCCACATCTAGAGTAAATGGGTTCAGAGTGTGGCTTCAGGGTTTCTGTGGTATTCTGGAGGTTATGCCTCTGTTTTTATATCCTAACCCCAATAGTGATAAAGTGATTAAAAGTTAAGCGTGGAATGAGGGACCTAATATAGAATTTAATACAATTTAGGAGCCAACTGATCTAGGTACTAGATAGAGTCATGAGCCTTTGAGAAACCTATAAAATGATTATGAAGACAAAACAGACACACATACATGCATATATACACATATGTTTTCCAGCTTCCTAATCAAAGGCCTATAAAGGTAAAGATTTTTAAAAAACTGACTCTTAAGAGATAGAAATTTTCTCTAGATCTTGCTCTTGGCCCCTGTAGATTTCAGTGTTCCAAAACATAAATGAGAGGGTTAGGCTAGATGGGCTCTAAGGTTGCTTCCAGCTCTAACATTCTGGGAAAATGTGACTGTCAAGATTTATAGAAATGCCCAATCTCTGAGCCAGGAAAACATTTTGAATTATAAAATTTGATGTTTTGATTTGAATTTTTCTAATTTGAAGCTAAATAACTAAAACCTAAGAGGAAATATGATCTTTCAGAAACTAACTGGAGAATAGATCAGTGGGGCTTAATTAACCTATTAAAGAAACTTGTCCATCACATTAATTCTTTCCAAAGGCCAAAGGTGGTAACTAGACTGTTTGTGTCTACTTACTTAGGTCTTTTAGTAGAGCAAATCCAGTTTGATCATCAGTAAAAAATTCACGTGATGGCCAACAAAATGGAGATATTTGGTTGAATGTCTTAACTGCATTATTCAAGTGACTAAGAGATAAGGCAATCTTAATTTCCTAAACTAATATACCGCATATTGAAAAAATGACTGGGGAGAAAAGAGTAAAAAGTTGGTAGTCTTTGCATTTTTCATCATTACATGGACTGAAAAAGTATCAAAAAAACTCTAAAGCTATTTGCACAACAAATTATTAAACCATATTCAGTGTCCTCTCTCTGTGCAGAACTAAAATTAAGTCTCAAATAATTAGACTTAATTTAGTCTCAAAAAGCTGGGAAATCATCACAAATAGCAGTTAATATTTATTGAGCACTTACTATGTGTTGGTCACTGTTTTAAGTGCTTCACATTCATCCCTTCCATTAATTATCTCAAAGGCCCAGTGAAATGAGTGCTATCATTATCCTGATTTTAGAAGTAAGGTGATGGAGACGCAGCAACGTAAATAAATTGCTCAAGATCAAATAGCTGGCAAGTGGTGAAGTCAATACTTGAGCTTTTAGATTATTAGATCATATTGAGCTGAAGCTTACCATTGTGTTTCAATAATGAAGATCCTGTTTGAGCAAACTAAAATAAAAGTGTAAATAAAACAGAAAGAAAAATATTTACCCTACTTGAAATAAAAGTAAGTTGTCTTAAGTATATCATTAATTTGTAGGTAAGCAGGTCAATTATAGCTGAGTCTTATCTGTTTCATGAATTAAGATTTTATAGGGCTTATATGTAAAACATTTAAGTCAAAACAGTTTGATATATATACCTGAAAGCTATATTTATATAGCTATAGCTATCTATATATGTATATATGTACATATATTTCATTTCAAATTGCTATAATTCAGTCTTTCTTACTAATTCAAATAAGCTTTAGCTTGAATTATTCAATCAAAGTAAGATTCCAGTATGCACCGTCCTGCACTTAAAGGGGTCCTTTTCTTTATTAAGAATGATTTTTTCTTCAACCTTATTGAGGTATAATTGTATACAATAAAATGCATCCATTTTCAGTATACAGTTTGCGTTTTTTTGTTTTGTTTTGTTTTGTTTTTTGTGGTACGCGGGCCTCTCACTGTTGTGGCCTCTCCGTTGTGGAGCACAGGCTCCAGACGCACAGGCTCAGCGGCCATGGCTCACGGGCCTAGCCGCTCCATGGCATGTGGGATCTTCCCGAACCGGGGCATGAACCCGCATCCCCTGCATCAGCAGGTGGACTCTCAACCACTGCGCCACCAGGGAAGCCCAAGGCAGTGAAAATTTTAGGGCGTTTCTCATAGCTTAATCTGACTAATATTGTCAGCTCCCTTAGTCAACTACTCGGCTCCTCCACACTACCAGTTACATTCCCTAAAATCATAGACTATCAGATATAAGAAGTTTCCCCACAGATAATTGGGGGGAATAACTGACTATCAACCACACAATAATCATCAAAAACTTTAAGCATCTTGAGGTTCCACAAGATAGTATTGTTCAAATTGTGTGCTGCTATTCTCTAGGGAAACAATGTATGCAGTATGATTCTAAGGTATCCCAAGAGCATCAAACAGTGTCTGGCTCATAGTAGGCTTTTAAATCCAAATATTTCTTAAATGATTGGAATGAGATATTGATAATGAAAATAAATGTGAGAAAGCAGTGTGGAAACAAATGTAGATATATTACCACAATGAGGTATTCAAGGTATTTGAGAATGAAATCTAGAGATTAATGATGAAGAGTTTCCCTAAAAGTTACCTGCAGAGGCATCTAAATTGGAACAGAAGAAGTAAAATTATCTCTATTTGCAGATGACATGATCTTATATGTAGAAAACTCTAAAGATTCCACAGAAAACTGCCAAAACTAATAACTGAATTCGGCAAAGTCGCAGAATATAAAATCTACACTAAAAAATCATGTTCCATTTCTATACACTAATATTGGAATAATCCAAAAATGAAATTAAGAAACAATTCTATTTACAATAGCATCAAAAAAACAATAAAAAATACTTAGGAGTAAACTTAACCAAGGATAAGACATATAAACTGAAAAATACAAAATATTGCCAAAAGAAAATTCAAAGACACAAATAAATGGAAAAACATCTGTGTGCATGGATTGGAAGACAATATTGTTAAGATATCAACACTACACAAAGTGATTTATAGATTTAATGCAATCCTTCTCAAAATCTCAGTGACAGTCTTTGCAGAAATAAAAATATTCATTCTAAATCTTAAATGGAATCTCAAGGGACCCCAAATAGTGAAACCAATCTTGAAAAGGAAGAACAAAATTGGAGGTCTCTCACATCCTGATTTCAGAACTTGCTACAGAGTTACCATAATTAAAACAGTGGTACTGTCATAAAGACAGACATTTGGACCAATGGAATAGAATAGAGCCCAGAAATAAACCCTTGCATATACGGTCAAATGATTTTCAACAGGAGTGCTAAGACCAAAGGGGAAAGGTAGTCTCTTCAACAAATGGTATTGGGAAAATTGATATCCACATGTAAAATAATAAAATTGGACACATACCATATAGAAAAATTAACTGAAAATGGATCAAGGACATATATGTAAGAGCTGAAATTATAAAGCTCTTAGAAGAAAGCAAAGGAAAAGCTTCATGCCATTAGATTTGGAAATGATTTCGAGATATGACACCAAAACACTGCCAACAAAAGAAAAAATAAATAAGCTGGAATTCATCAAAAACTTCTGTGCATCAAAGAATGCTATCAACAGAGTTAAAAAGTAATCCATGAAATGAGAAAAAAATTTGCAAATCTTGTATCTGAAAAGGGATTAATATCCAGAACATATAAAGAACTCCTATAATTCAGCAGTAAAAAAAACACCAAACAACACTATTAAAAGTAAACAAATGACTTGAATAAACATTTCTCCAAAGAAGATAAAGAAATGGCCAATAAACACATGAAAATATGCTCAGTAATTAATCATTAGGGAAATGCAAAGCAAAACCACAGTGTGATACCATTAAGATGGCTACTATTAAAAAAAAAACAAAATATGAAACAGAAACAGAAAATAACAAATGTTTGTGAGAATGTGGAAAAGTTGGAACTCTCGTACATTGCTGGTGGGAGTGTAAAAGAGTGCAGACACTGTGGAAAACATTATGGTAATTCCTCAAAAAATTAAACATAGAATTGCCATATGATGCTGCAATTCCACTATCGCATGTATACCCAGAGGAAGTGAAAGCAGAGGCTTGAACAGATATTTTTAAACCCATGTTCATAGCAGCAATAGCCTAAGGAAAACAATGGCAGATTTTTTTGACTAACTAGATATTTGAAGTACTAAAGAGAAGCTGTTTACATTTGTTATTGAAGAAAAAGCTCAAAGAGAAGTTAGTGAAAATAAATATTTATTATTTCACTTTCTATATGCATGGGCTTTTTGAATTCAGGTTAAGAACCATCAAGATAAAGAAAAGAGCAAACAGAATCCAACAGCACATTAAAAGGATCAAACACTGTGATCAAGTGGGGTTTATCCCAGGAATGCAAGGATTCTTCAGTATACGTAAATCAATCAATGTAATACACCATATTAACAAACTGAAGGAGAAAAACCATATGATCATCTCAATATATGAAGAAAAAGCTTTTGACAAAATTCAACACCCATTTATGATAAAAACCCTCCAGAAAGTAGGCATAGAGGGAACATACCTCAAGATAATAAAGGCCATATATGACAAACCCACAGCCAACATCGTTCTCAATGGTGAAAAACTGAAAGCATCTCCTCTAAGATCAGGAACAAGACAAGCATGCCCACTCTCACCACTGTTATTCAACATAGTTTTGGAAGTTTTAGCCACAGCAATCAGAGAAGAAAAAGAAATAAGAGGAATCCAAACTAGAAAAGAAGAAGTAAAGCTGTCACTGTTTGCAAATGACATGATACTGTACATAGAGAATCCTAAAGATGCTACCAGAAAACTACTAGAGCTAATCAACGAATTTAATAAAGTAGCAGGATACAAAATTAATGCACAGAAATCTCTTGCATTCCTATACACTAATGATGAAATATCTGAAAGAGAAATTATGGAAATACTCCCATTTACCATTGCAGCAAAAAGAATAAAATACCTAGGAATAAACCTACCTAGGGAGACAAAAGACCTGTATGCAGAAAACTGTAAGACACTGATGAAAGAAATTAAAGATAATCCAAACAGATGGAGAGATATACCACGTTCTTGGATTGGAAGAATCAACGTTTTGAAAATGACTCTACTACCCAAAGCAATCTACAGATTGAATGCAATCCCTATCAAACTACCAATGGCATTTTTCACAGAACTAGAACAAAAAATTTCACAATTTGTATGGAAAGACAAAAGACGCTGAACAGGCAAAGCAATCTTGAGAATGGAAAATGGAGCTGGAGGAATCAGGCTCCCTGACTTCAGACTATACTACAAAGCTAGAGTAATCAAGAGAGTATGGTACTGGCACAAAAACAGAAATATAGATCAATGGAACAGGATAGAAAGCCCAGAGATAAACCCATGCACATATGGTCGCCTTATCTTTGATAAAGGAGGCAAGAATATACAATGGAGAAAAGACAACCTCTTCAATAAGTGGTGCTGGGAAAACTGGACAGCTACATGTAAAAGAATGAAATTAGAACACTCCCTAACACCATACAGAAAAATAAACTCAAAATGGATTAAAGACCTAAATGTAAGGCCAGATGCTATCAAACTCTTAGAGGAAAACAGAGGCAGAACCCTCTATGACATAAATCACAGCAAGATCCTTTTTGACCCACCTCCTAGAGAAATGGAAACAAAACCAAAAATAAACAAATGGGACCTAATGAAACATAAATGCTTTTGCACAGCAAAGGAAACCATAAACCAGATGAAAAGACAACCCTCAGAATGGGAGAAAATATTTGCCAACAAAGCAACTGACAAAGGGTTAATCTCCAAAATATACAAGCAGCTCATGTACTCCATATCAAAAAAACAAACAACCCAATCCAAAAATGGGCAGGAGACCTAAATAGACATTTCTCCAAAGAAGATATACAGATGGCCAACAAACACATGAAAGGATGCTCAACATCACTAATCATTAGAGAAATGCAAATCAAAACTACAATGAGGTATCACCTCACACCGGACAGAATGGCCATCATCATCGAAAAATCTACAAACAATAAATGCTGGAGAGGGTGTGGAGAAAAGGGAACCCTCTTGCACTGTTGGTGGGAATGTAAATTCATACAGCCACTATGGAGAACAGTATGGATGTTCTTTGAAAAATGAAAAATAGAAGTACCATATGACCCAGCAATCCCACTACTAGGTATATACCCTGAGAAAACCATAATTCAGAAAGAGTCATATACCACAATGTTCATTGCAGCACTATTTACAATAGCCAGGACACCTAAGTATCCATCGACAGATGAATGGATAAAGAAGATATGACACATATATACAATGGATTATTACTCAACCATAAAAAGATACAAAATTGAGTTATTTGTAGTGAGGTGGATGGACCTAGAGTCTGTCATACAGAGTGAAGTAAGTCAGAAAGAGAAAAACAAATACTGTATGCTAACACAGATATATGGAATCTAAAAAAGAAAAAAGAAAAAATGGTTCTGATGAACCTAGGGGCAGGACAGGAATAAAGACGCCGATGTAGAGAATGGACTTGACATGGGGAGAGGGAACAGTAAGCTGGGATGAGCTGAGAGAGTAGCATGGACATATATCCACTACCAAATGTAAAATAGATAGCTAGTGGGAAGCAGCCACATAGCACAGGGAGATCTGCTTGGTGCTTTGTGACCACCTAGAGGGGTGGGATAGGGAGGGTGGGAGGGGGATGCAAGAGGGAAGGGATATGGGAATATATGTATACATATAGCTGATTCACTTTGTTTTGCAGCAGAAACTAGCACAACACTGTAAAGCAATTATAGTCCAATAAAGATGTTAAAAAAAAAACTATTAAGAAAGGAAATAAATAAGTTAAAAAAAAAGAAAGAAACTGTTTCAATTCCAGTAGAAAAGAAGCTGCAGTGCTGGCAACTGTTAAAATAAACACTGTATATTTTCAAGAACAGGCTGGGTGTCACTGGCATTTACCTTAAGGTTGTAAGAGGGAAGAACATATCTGACTCCATATTACATCAGTTTCTTTTACTTTAACCTTTGCATTCTAATGCTTTTGCTTCGAGTTAAGAGTGTTGCCTATAACCTGAAATATACAGGATAGCCCATTCTCAAGGCTCTGACCTTTAAGCATATAACACGTTTACATTCATATAGAGATAACAAAAGTTGTAGAACAGAGAATAACATTTGTCTTGTTGGAGGTTTACAGAAACATCATAACCTGACCTACGTGGACAAGTGCAAGAACAAATGATTCCTACACCCAGAAGCCTGCAACAACCAACAATGCCCCTCCCTCATCTTGCCTGTAAAAATGCTTTGATGAAACCCTTTGGGGAGTTCCTGTGTTTTTGGGCATGAGCCACCCATCTCCTTGCTTGGCCCTGCAATAAACCTTTATCTGCTCAAAAAAAAATGATAAAGCAAAGGAACAATGATGGCTAGATATAGGAGATAAGGGAGATTAAATAATTCAAAATAATTTCAAAATTTTTTCCTGATTAATTGCCAGCTTTAGTTAGTTCTCTGTAGACAAAGATAGGTTCTTCAAAAGGACTACTACACTTAGTGCTATGGTCTGAATATTTGTGTCACTCAAAATCCATTTGTTAAAATTCTAATACCCCAAATGATGGTATTAGGAGGTGGGCCTTTGGGAGTTGATTAGGTCATGAGGACAGGGCTCTCATGAATGGAATTAGTTCCCTTATAAATGAGACCCTAGAGAGATCCCTAGCCCCTTTCACCATGTGAAGACACAGAGAGAAGTTGACATTCTAGAACCCAGAAGAGGGCCTTCACCAGAATCTGACTATGCTGGCACCCTGATCTTAGACTTACAACCTCCAGAACTTTAAGAAATACATTTCTGTTCTTTATGAGCTACCACATCTGGAGTATTTTTTTATAGCAGCCTGGAAAGTCTGAAAAGACTAAGGTACTTAGGGATTAAGAAATGACACATAAGAACTTCCCATGGGACAGAAATGTGAGACTGGATGCAGGCAAGACATAGACTAAAGATAAACATCAGAAAGTAATTTCCACATATATAAAAATTGAAGCATCTGAATGGTCAACATTCATTTGAAGAAGGGAGAGTAGAGTTGAGCAGTATATGATAGTTTAAGATATACAAAAGAGGAAACAGATTTTTCCATTTGGAAAAATGGAAAAATCGGCTGGGGAAGTTATTTCCTCTTCATGAGGAGATTAAATAAGATGATCTATAGGTTTCTTGCCATGTTTTATTTTATAATATTACAAGCTTTAGAGAAAATTAAGGATAGAACATGTTAATGTCCATGTTAAGGAGAAAGATCAGGCAATAAAGCAAACATGTAAGATGTGGTCACAGAAGTGGGAAGAGAACCAAGGATTTAAGAGGTTAAGGAAGGAGGGAGTTTAATAATGAAGGATATGCTTAGCTGTAAATATCTCAAAGATAGAGAAGAGATACTTCAAGATCTTCTATAAGACATATCCATCCGAGTTGTAAGGGGCAGGAGACTGGTTGTAAGCAATGCAGAAGTGATAATTTGGTGAAAAGAATGAGGCAAGAGGGCCTCCCTGGTGGCGCAAGTGGTTGAGAGTCCGCCTGCCGATGCAGGGGATACGGGTTCGTGCCCCGGTCTGGGAGGATCCCATATGCCGCGGAGCGGCTGGGCCTGTGAGCCATGGCCGCTGAGCCTGCGCGTCCGGAGCCTGTGCTCCGCAACGGGGGAGGCCACAACAGTGAGAGGCCCGCATACCGCAAAAAAAAAAAAAAAAAAGAATGAGGCAAGAAATGTAGATTATTTTTTGAGAAGATTGCTGTCCATAATACTAAAAGATGACTTTGATCAGCTCCCCAGTCTTAGCTTTTGTTTCTCTTTACTCTCATTCCGCCTCTTAAAATCTGTTGTCTTGCTTGTATTTTCCTACATTTGTCTGGTTTGTTCACACTTACCATGCTGTTTTTGTCTCCCTTCACAATAAGGTGCTTCTGAATAGCTAACATAGTGACTGGAACATGTGGATGCTTTATAGTTGTTTGTGGAATGGGTACAGTGATGAATGTGTGATAGTAGAATAAGGTAAATTTGTACTGCTCTTCATATGTGCTGATCAATGGATCGATGTCAGTTTATGTGGAGGTCTCCTCACATGTTGCCAGGTTCTGAATTTGGTCTTATCTTGGTCAACACTTATATCCATAATCCAGGTTATCTAATCTGCAAGTAACACAAACCTGGAGTGGTAACTAGATGTTTGTTAGATGATAGACTGAAGATTCACAAAGCTCTCAAGATCCTGTGATTAGGTGATGAAAGGAGATACTTCTATACACACAATATTTGCATGTAACTTCAGGGGCTAGAGTGATGGACTAAAAATTAAAGACAGAAAATAGTAATAAAAGTCAATTTCACACGGAAAAATGTAAAAAAAAAATGAAAAAAAGATGAAAAAATATCAACATCATGTATTTTGATTGAGGAGGCCTGGCTTGACAGCAGTCTCTGTACAAAAGACCTGGGATTCAAAACCACAAACTGATAAAGATAAGTCTGTACCATGCTTGCCTGTACTGATAAATATGTAGTGTCCAGACTAAAATACATATGTAGTGTCCAAACTGCAGGGGGTTGGGCATCAGTCCAGTGGATGGGTTACAACTCTCTGCAGTGGAGTACTCAATCATGCACACCATGCTCTAGAAGGGACATTTGACAAGGGTGGTGAGGATGGTGAAGGGAACCTGGTGGTACCACTTGTGGTGGTACCACTAGGCATACCTTGGAGATATTGTGGGTTTGAAGACCACTGCAATAAAGCGAATTTCACAATAAAGTGAGTCACATGAATTTTTTGGTATCCCAGGGCATATAAAAGTTATTTTTAGGAAATTCCCTGGTGGTCCCATGGTTAGGACTCCGCGACTTCATTGCTGAGGGTGCGCTTCAGTCCTTGGTCAGGGAACTAAGATCCCGCAAGTCCCGCAGCTCAGCCAAAATAAAAAAGAAGTTATATTTACACTATACTGTGGTCTATTAACTGTGCAATAACATTGTGTCTAAAAAAAATGTACATACCTTAATTAAAAAACACTTTATTGCTAAAAAATGCTAACCGTCATCTGAGTCTTCAGCAAGTTGTAGTAAGAACATCAAAGATCACTGATCATAGATCACCATGACAAATATAATAATAAACGAAAAAGTTTGAAATATTGCAAGAACTACAAAAATGTGATACACAGACACAAGTGAGCAAATGCTGTTAGAAAACTGGTGCTAATAGGCTTTCTTGATGCAGGGTTTCCATAAACCTTCAGTTTGTAAAAAACAATATCTGCAAAGCTCAATAAAATGAAGTTTGCCTGTATTGAAGCCCTAACCCACCCATACCTCAGAATGTAACCTTATTTGGAGGTAGGGTCTTTGCAGAGGTAATCAAGTTAAAGCAAGGTCATTAGGGTGGGCCCTAGTCCAGTGTGACTGGTGTCCTTATAAAAAGGAGAAATCGGACACACATAGATGAAAAACCATGTGAAGAAGTCATCTTGTGAAGATGGAGGCAGAGATGGGGATTAAGCTTCCAAAGCTAAGATGCTTCTGGGGTTTACAGAAGCTATAAGAAGAAAGGGAAGATCCTTTACCTACAGGTTTCAGAAGGAGCATGGCCCTGCCAACACCTTGATTTCAGATGTCTAGCCTCCAAGACTGTGAGGCAATAAATTTGTCTTTTTGTAAGTCACCCAGTTCGTGGTACTTTGTTATGGCAGCCCTAGAAAACTAATAAACCAGTGAAGAGCCATTGGGGATCTTAGGGAAGAGCAGCTTAGTGGATAGAAGGATTGTGGTGGCCACCCTTCAGTGTTTTTGGTCAATGATTCTTAGTAGCAGTTCTGGCCCAGAAAAAGAAAATTACAACTTCAGAAAATAAAGGGAAAAAAGTAAAATCTTTAGTTTCCTGCTCTGGGAGTTATTTTTGGCTCAAGGATTCAAGAAGAGTAGAATTTAAAAGATGATTGCCAGTTAGCACAGGGAATTATTGATTTGTTTGGTTTGATTTGGTTTTTAATCTTCACCTTCTTTTCTGTATACTGTTTCCTTCATTATATATCCTGTGTTTGTGTCACTGACATACTCATATTGGTATATATATACACCATAATAATTTTTAAAATATTTATTATTTTTCCCCAGAGTTATACTTATTTATTTTCTACTTCTATAATAAAAATAAAAATTATATTCACACAGTTCTGATTTTCGGGGACAAGGGCACAAAGGATGCTCTGTACATAGCTTTAAACCTGTGGCAGCATTAAACATATTCAGTAGTTCCACACATTTGAGTAGTTACAATCTGAGTCTGTTTAACTCTGGCTGATGCATTTTTAAAAATTTCCTAGGTGAAAAAGGAATCCAGGAAAAAACAGGCAGGCAGCCAGTCAGTAAGCTAGTGACATCCATGAAATATCTGTTCATCTTGGCAGTCATTCTGGCACTGTGCTTGTCTTCTGAGAGTAGGTGTCTGACAGGTATTCTTTTGATGTAACCAATGAATGAAATGCTGTTGGTAGCCACTATGCCATTAGTTCTTGCCTAATTAATATACCCAACCAACCATTGATTCCTTTGAGAATATATAGGGCCTATGGACCTGGAGGTAGAGTGAGTAAAGTAATGAGTGTGGTTTTCTTAAAGAACACTCCAGAATTCAAACACTCAAGTGACCGTTAGCCCATTCAAAATAGTTGTCTTGGAAAGCTAACCTGGATATTCCATATTTTTTTTTAAATGCATACATTTTTGGAGATTGTCAAGGTAGGCCAAATGGAAACAAATCCTGTGAAGAGCCATTCCAGTATATAACTTAGTCTGAAAGGCCTGAGAGGCACAATTACCAGTTGTTTTGCCTTTCTAGGCCCACTATCTGGGAACAAACTGGGAGACCTGCAGAAATAGAATTGAGATGCTAGGACTCTCTCTAGTCACTCAGTTGGGCAGGGTGGTCGGCCTACATTGTCGCTATGTCCCAACAGAGCATGCTGTACAGCTTCTTCCTCAAGTCTCCAAAGCTGAATAATGCCAACAAGGCCCCAGTTGGGGCCTCAAGTGAACGTGGAGGCACCTTCCCCCTTTCCCCAGTGGAGATGCGGCCTGGAGCAGCCCAAAAGGAGGGCCCAGGCCAGGCCTGGACCCCAGCCTCAGCAGTTTCAGGAACTGGGGAGGGAGACTCACTTCTGAGGCTTGGAGGTGTGTGGCCAAACCCGGGGCTCTGAGGAGGTGAGGCTGCACACTGGCTTGAAAGAGTGTAGCGGCTGAGTTTGTAGCATTGGAGTGGGTGATGTATATCATCAACAGGGTAGGATGAAATAGACTTCAAGAAGAAGGGCTGGTGGGAAGAGAATGGGAAAGTTTGGAGGAAATGCTTTGGCCAGGTTGGGGGCTGGGTGGAGGAGAGGGAGCTGTGAGCTGCTGGGGATGAGGAGGAGAAAGGGGAGATGGGAACACACACACACACACACACACACACACACACACACACACACACATACACACCCTCGGGTCTCTACAGTGGTTTGCAGGCATTTCAGGGCCTGGTGAACATCAGTTGGAATGTAGGAAGAAAATATTGGAATTTATATTTAATTTTAATCTTTTTAGAAAATCTTATTTTCGTGGAGCTTTATGATGTACTTAATAATTAGTATACTTACTACACGCATATAACTCATAAATGAATAAAATCCATATATTGAGTTATAAGTTCATTTGTAAAATGTGGAAAATAGTAGTAACTAATTTATAGGATTGTGTCAAGATCAAATGAGTTAATACATGCCACATACTTATAAGAATGCCTGGAAGACAGTAAATACTATATAAGAATTAACTATTGTTATTACAGTGTTCAGTTGTAGGAGGTTTGGTGAACTTGGCTCCCAAGAATAAGAGGAGATTGGTACTCAATAAACGTTAGCTATTATTATTATTGAAACAATTTCTAAACAGTTTATATTTCCAAATCCTATCAAAATGACAGCAAAAGTATAAAATAAGATTAAATGAATAACAACACTGGAAAACTGGGGAGGTGGCATTAATGAACCAGAAGCCCTGATAAATGTCTGCATATTATGAATTAGATGATACCAGGTTGACAGTGAAAACAGGGCCAAGGAACTATAATACAATACACTTGAAACAGAGACTGATGGAAAATGAGTTTTCACAGGAGAATCTGTACTAACCCCCAAATTAGAGACAGAAATGATTAGTTATGAAGGCATAGATAGTTTATAGGGATGATCAAGGGGGTAATTAGTTTTAAAAGTGCTAGAGCAGCCGCAGAGCACAGGGAGATCAGCTCGGTGCTTTGTGACCGCCTGGAGGGGTGGGATGGGGAGGGTGGGAGGGAGGGAGATGCATAAGGGAAGGGATGTGGAAACAGATGTATATGTATGACTGATTCACTTTGTTATAAAGCAGAAACTAATAAAAAAATAAAATAAAATAAAAAAATAAATTAAAAAAAAACAAAAAAAACCCAGACCTAGTTAAAAAAAAAAAAAAAGTGCTAGAGGTTTGGCGGTGGGGGTGGTTCTTACCTACAGAATATGCCACAAATGGCACACAAGCTCCATAGCTTCAAGGCAAGGTCCTGGGCATACTAAAGGGAGGCGCAAAAGTATACCTCAGTCACTCTTTTGAGTCACAGCTCCAGCAAGTCTCACCCCAATTCACAACTAGAGAAAAAGTTAATATCACAAGTGCTAGGAAAACCCACTCTAGTTACTAACTGTGGTCGAATAAGACCCTCATTTGTGAAAATGAGCAGAAAATCACGATTCATCACACTTTTGAAGGAAAACAGCAGAAATAGAAGAAGGCACATATTGATCAGAGAAACCAATCCCTAAGCAAACCAAGTTATCAAATAAATAAAACAGATGAGAACTTTTAAAACCACTGACTGTGTCTGTAAAGTCAGGAGAGTATTGAGCTCTAAAATGGGATTCTATGATAATGAAGCAAGCAGAAAATTCTACGTAAATATGGGAAATTAAAAACATGATAGCTGATATATTAAAAATCAGTAGGAGGGCTGAAATGGCAGAACTGGCATACATGACTACTGATATTGAAGACCGGACCAGAGGATTCTCCTGGAATGCATTGCAAAAAGATGATGAAAATTATCTTTTTAAAGAGAAGACTTAAGAAACATAGAAAGTATATCTTAGACAGAAAAAAAAGGAGAAGAAGGAAAAGAAAATGGAGTTGAGGGAAGGGGAGGGAAGGGAAGAAATTAGTTTTCTTGAAAGACTTTCTTTTGGCTTCTGAGAAAATACTGTTTTCTGCATTTCTATTTACTTTATTGGTTACTCCTCTGACTCACCCTCTTCCTTACCTTTGATATTGGGATATCCTACAGTTCAAACCTCTGTCTTCTTATTCTCTTCTCTATCTAAACTCATTCCTTAGATGACTTAATCCTGTTCCAAGGATTTAAACACCATACATATGTGGATGATTTCTAAATTTATATCTTCACCCATATTTCTTCCCTGAACTCATATATTTTATTGTTCACACAACATGTGTACTTGAAGGTATAACGGACATAGAATATTTCACATGGCCAAGCTAAATATTTGCTTTCTCCCACTAAATATGCTCCTCTTGCAGTGTTCCTGAACTCAGTAAATGACTTATTCAATTGATCAGACCGCAAACCTGGAAGTCACTATTGACTCTTTTTTTTCTTACCTCCCCAAAACCAAACTTGCAGCAAATCTGTTGGATTCTACCTTCAAAATTTATCCAGAACTATGTACTTTCTCTGCCTCAAATATGGATCCAGCCATTTCTTTAAGAAATCCTGGCTCCTTCCAGTGGGGGAATGTAACTTAAGCACTAAAACCTTGTTAGAACATTACTCATTGCTACTGGGGTGTCATTGTTCTTAGGCTTTTTAAGGGAACAAAGCTAAGAAGTACCCCTTTCCATATTTGTATTTCCTTTATTCCACAGTGAGAATCCTTCCTCCCAATAATATCAATATTTTCTCTATCCTAGAATATACACAGTTTCAGAATACTAAACCAGTATGAGGGGTGGGATAGGGAAGGTGGGAGGGAGACGCAACAAGGAGGAGATATGGGGATATATGTATATGTATAGCTGATTCACTTTGTTATAAAGCAGAAACTAACACAACATTGTAAAGCAATTATATACCAATAAAGATGTTAAAAAAATAAATAACTAAACCAATGTGAGTTCTGAAAACAAACATTAATAAAGTTCAAGTTTTCTATATATATTTTAGTGTGTTTAGACTATATCCCTGCCAGTGTAGAGCCAGAGTATTAATTTAAATGTTATTTGAATTAATTTTTTTTTCTTGATGTGCTTGTTTTTTTTTAATTTATTTAATTTATTTTTTATACAGTAGGTTCTTATTAGTTATCTATTTTATACATATTAGTGTATATATGTCAATCCCAATCTCCCAAGTCATCCCACCAACAACAACAACAACACCCCCGCCGCTTTCCTCCCTTGGTGTCCATACGTTTGTTCTCTCCATCTGTGTCTCTATTTCTGCCTTGAAAACAGGTTCATCTGTACCATTTTTCTAGATTCCACATATTTACATTAATATACAATATTTTTTTTCTCATTCTGACTTACTTCACTCTCTATGACAGTCTCTAGGTCCAACCACATCTCTACAAATGACCCAATTTCATTCTTTTTTATGGCTGAGTAATATTCCATTGTATATAGGTACCACATCTTCTTTATCCATTTGTATGCTGATGGGCATTTAGGTTGCTTCCATGTCCTGGCTATTGTAAATAGTGCTGCAATGAACATTGGGGTGCATGTGTCTTTTTGAATTATGGTTTTCTCAGGGTATACGCCCAGGAGTGGGATTGCTGGGTCATATGGTAATTCTATTTATAGGTTTTTAAGGAACCTCTATGCTGTTCTCAATAGTGGCTGTATCAATTTGCATTCCCACCAACAGTGCAAGAGGGCTCCCTTTTCTCCACACCCTCTCCAGCATTTGTTGTTTGTAGACTTTCTGATGATGCCCATTCTAACTGGTGTGAGGTGATACCTCATTGTAGTTTTGATTTGCATTTCTCTAATAATTGGTGATGTTGAGCAGCTTTTCATGTGCCTCTTGGCCATCTGTATATCTTCTCTGGAGAAATGTCTATTTAGGTCTTCTGCCCATTTTTGGATTGGATTGTGGGTTTTTTTAATATTGAGCTGAATGATCTGTTTATATATTTTGGAAGTTAATCCTTTGTCTGTTGATTCATTTGCAAATATTTTCTCCCATTCTGAGGGTTGTCTTTTTGCCTTGTGTATACTTTCCTTTGCTGTGTAAAAGCTTTTAAGATTCATTCAGTTCCATTTGTTTATTTTTATTTCCATTACTCTAGGAGGTGGGTCAAAAAAGATCTTGCTGTGATTTATGTCAAAAAGTGTTCTTCCTATGTTTTCCTCTAAGAGTTTGATAGTGTCTGGTCTTACATTTAGGTCTCGAATCCATTTTGAGTTTATTTTTGTGTATGGTGTTAGGGAGTGTTCTAATTTCATTCTTTTACATGTAGCTTTCCAGTTTTCCCAGCACCACTTATTGAAGAGGCTGTCTTTTCTCCATTGTATACCCTTGCCTCCTTTGTCATAGATTAGTTAACCATAGGTGCGTGGGTTTATCTCTGGGCTTTCTACTCTGTTCCATTGATCTATGTTTCTGTTTTTGTGACAGTACCATACTGTCTTGATTACTGTAGCTTTGTAGTGTAGCCTGAAGTCAGGGAGTCTGATTCCTCCAGCTCTGTTTTTTTTTTTTTTTTTTTTCCTCAAGATTGCTTTGGCTATTTGGGGTCTTTTGGGTCTCCATACAAATTTTATGATTTTTTGTTCTATTTCTGTAAAAAAAATGCCATTGCTAGTTTGATCTGGATTGCATTGAATCTGTAGATTGCTTTGGGTAGTATAGTCATTTTCACAATATTGATTCTTCCCATCCAAGAACATGGTATATCTCTCCATCTGTTGTGTCATCTTTGATTTCTTTCATCAGTGTCTTATGCTTTTCTTCATACAGGTCTTTTGTCTCCTTAGGCAGGTTTATTCCTAGCTATTTTATTCTTTTTGTTTCAGTGGTGAATGGGATTGTTTCCTTAATTTCTCTTTCTGATCTTTTTTTGTTAGTGTATAGGAATGCAAGAGATTTCTGTGCATTAATTTTGTATCCTGCAACTTTACCAAATTCATTGATGAGCTCTAGTAGTTTTCTGGTGGCATTTTTAGGATTATCTATGTATAGTATCATATCATCTGCAAGCAGTGACAGTTTTACTTCTTCTTTTCCAATCTGTATTCCTTTTATTTTTTTTCTTCTCTGACTGCCATGGCTAGGACTTCCAAATCTATGTTGAATAATAGTGACAATAGTAGGCATCCTTGTCTTGTTCCTGGTTCCTGATCTTAGAGGAAATGCTTTCAGTTTTTCACCATTGAGAATGTTGTTTGCTGTGGGTTTGTCGTATACGGCCTTTATTATGTTGAGGTAAGTTCCCTCTATGCTCACTTTCTCAAGAGTTTTTATCATAAATGGGTGTTGAATTTTGTCAAAAGCTTTTTCTGCATCTATTGAGATGATCGTATGGTTTTTATTCTTCAGTTTGTTAATATGGTGTATTACATTGATTTCTGTATATTGAAGAATCCTTGCACCCCTGGGATATATCCCACTTGATCATGGTGTATGATCCTTTTAATGTGTTGTTCTATTCTATTTGCTAGTATTTTGTTGAGGATTTTTGCATCTATATTCATCAGTGATATTTGTCTATAATTTTCTTTTTTTGTAGTATCTTTGTCTGGTTTTGGTGTCAGGGTGATGGTGGCATCATAGAATGAACTTCAGAGTGTTCCTTCCTCTGCAGTTTTTTGGAAGAGTTGGAGAAGGATGGGTGTTAGCTCTTCTCTATGTGTTTGATAGAATTCACCTGTAAAGCCATCTGATCCTGCACTTTTGTTTGTTGGAAGATGTTTAATCACAGTTTCAATTTCAGTGTATAGTGAAACTCCAGAATACCTCTAATTGTAATGCCTATAGTGCTTAAGAAAGATAATTCATTCGTTTTTGTTTTGGTGTTGCACTAATCTGAAGGGAAATGTATTAAATGACTTCTATATATCTCCTCCAGTTCTCTGATTCTAAGATCTTCATCCTTTTGTATGTTTGCAGTATTTTAAATAAAAAAGAAGTCTTAAACACAGCATTACTATTCTTGAGTATAAAGCAACTATTATTTCCATTTACAACCCTGCACGGGTTCTTTATTTGATGAAAGTTGGTCAGATTTTTCCCTAAGCATTTTTATTTCAGAGAACTGATGGATGGATGGGGCCAAACTCATAGAATATGAAATTCATCACTGCATAATACCCATTCAAATGGTAATAATAATTCTCAGGTATTTATCTTCCCCATTTTTTTGTAATTTATTCATGCCTCCTATTTTCTTTTCCTACTACTGTTCACTCTTTGGCTTACTGTTCATTAGCATATCTAACAGATAGTGAACAAGAAAGGCAAGGAAAATAAGTTGAAATAAATCAGATTGTTTTATTATTCATCACCAGATCTCAAAAAGCAGCCGTAGGAAGAGATTGGAAATTAATTTTTAAATGGATATTTTGTATTATCTCAGTCTTACCTGATGCCTATGTATCACAAAACTAATCAACTTTATTATTGACAAAACCAAATCTAGTGGGTTTTTTGTTTGTTTGTTTGTTTGAGAGGTACACAGGCCTCTCACTGTTGTGGCCTCTCCCGTTGAGGAGCACAGGCTCCGGACGCACAGGCTCAGCAGCCATGGCTCACGGGCCTAGCTGCTCCACAGCATGTGGGATCTTCCCAGACCAGGGCATGAACCCGTGTCCCCTGCATCAGCAGGCAGACTCTCAACCACTGCGCCACCAGGGAAGCCCTAGCGTTTTTGATCTTGTATGTTTGCTAGACTGCTCTTTCAAAGGGCAGTTTGCAGAATATTTCATAAATATTTCACTGTCTTTCCATTCATCAATATTTATTAAATTTTTAAAAATTTCTGTAGGTGTAGAATGCCTACTACACAGCTAGAAGAAACAAAAGATGCATTTGATATTGTTGCTGCCCTCAGGGAGTTTACGAACCAGCTAGGGAATCTGGCTTATACACCTAAAACAGATAATAAGAAAAGACAGCAAACTATCATTCAACATCAATGAAAAAGGCAAAATCTATACTGATGAATAAAATAAGAAAGTATACAATTTATTTGACACACTCTATCTCATTTCTGAAATTAACTATTATTGGTACTTCCATTCTAATAATGACTCCATTAGTAACAAACTCTAATGATTAGAGATAGTTTCTTTGTCCTTATCAAGCATGGGTCAACTAAGACTTTGCTGAATGGTTCAAATTATATTTTTATTATAGAAAATATCATTGGTTTGACAGTTTATATATGTTTAGGTTTTTGATGTAGTTAAATGCTCTGATCTAACTTTTTTCTTCTAGGGAGCAAACTCTTAAAACAAAGACAAATAAAACATCATTAATATGCCAACATATTTTTTTCCTTTGAATTTTTCTTGAGTATAAAATTTGTCATTTGGCTTGAGACAGCAGTATGTTGGTGAAATATGATTTACAGTAGTATTTTCCTAAGTTATTTGGTTAATAGGCCACATTGCTTGGACAAAATTCTGCATAATTAATACATATAAAAATCTATTATATACCTACTATGTGAAAAAGATTCTTTGTGTTATATATCCTTCCCATTTCCCCTCCTTTTAATGAATAATAGACTAATATTCCTATAGTAATAAGACAAACATTGCTGTCTGAGAAAGCAATAAGAAAATGCCCAAAATTTTAAAATTATAGCAAAATTATGATTACATATCAAAGAAAATGATCACATATTGTCACAAGGTAAGAAATATCAGAACTTTGACACATAGAAGAATTTTATTTTATTTTTTAAGACTGAGACTTCTGGTGATTGTGTTCTCTGAACTGTGAGTGTTTATATATGATGATAAAGAGGGCCAGGTGATAGATTCCATCCAGCTGTTGGTTTGTCACAAAGAGAGATCTCCAGATACCTAAAAAAACAATTTTCTGCTTTTTAACCTTCCTCAGAAAGTGTAAACAGCTTGGTTGAAATCCTTCCCCACACCCCTCTTCCTGGAGAAACAAGTCACATTTTATAGTGATGCCTATATCGTCATCCACATTAAAAAATAAAAATAAAATAGAATAACAACAAAAGTTAGTACAACAATCACCATGTATTCATTGAGACTTACATTATATAATTTCCTTTAACATTCTATTAAAATTACTGGTTGGTTCAGTTAAAATGATCTGCTTCACATTACCCAATTAAAAAACAAACAAATACGTCTTGTATTATTTCTAAGTCTGTCTACACAAAGTCTAAACAACCCATAGCAAAATGAAAAGTTCAATCAGTCCCACTGTTTAGGCTATACGATGCCAAATTACCAGTTTGAATTTTCCCCACTGAATTGGCCAGATGTTTTAGCATTTTGCAGACACAGCCTAAGAAAGTATTCAACCACTTGCTACTGATGATTGTATCAGAGGGTGGGAATTCACATGCCTAGCCACACCCATACAGGCAGTAATACACCCTTTGCATAAAGTGAAGCACACCGTATAATTTTATGATGTTATGTCAGCAGTCATATTTTATCTTGCACAGAAATTATGAGGACATACTGCAGTCATATAAAACAGGATTTTGTTTTACCTAAGGTCTGATGAATTAAGGTAATTTATTGTGCATAGTTTTTTGCATGTGTTTAAAATGCCTAGAATATGTAGTTATGTATATACTTTTTTGAATTAGTGATCTGAAGATTTTTCTAATGATAGAATTGTGAGCTCCAGGATGAATTTTTTTTTTTAAATGTGATGATAGATTTACAATTCAAAGGAACATAAATGAACAGAAATGCCCTAAAAAAAACTGTCTACCTGACTGATCTAAGAAAATGAACACTGAAAACAAACTGCCCTATAGTAGACTTCGTGGTAAAACTGATCACCCTGAGCATAATGAATTTATTTTCTTTTGTGCTTATTATGAACTTGGCAAACTGTCTCTGGTATAATTATTTGACTGTAACAATGAAGAGAAACAGCAAAAGCCCAACATCCAAGAGGGAGCTAGAACTGCTTCTTGGAAATTTGAGGACTCTGAGAAAACTTACTTTCAATTTGCAATTCTTCTTTTGCAATTAGAGTTAGGAATCTCTTTATCCTTAAGTTTCTGTTAAGCCTAATTAAAGGACGTAAGTGTCATTGTGGAGTACAAGGGAAAAGAAAAGGAAGTGAGAGAGTGAGAGAAATGGTGGTTGGGGAAGGATAGAAGAGAAGGAGTGAGGGGAAGAAAGAAGAGAAGGGAGGGAGGGAGAGGAGAGAAGAGAGGGAGAGGCATCAGCACAGTAGTAGAGTAGTGTTGGCATTCTTGAAGTGTGGTGTAATAAGTAAGCATGACCTAAGCTGTCAAATGAAATCAGGTTTACCCTTTTCAAGCTAGTCAAGGAGTCTTGAATATAAAGCAAGTTTAAATGGTTTCCGGTGATTCCATATGCAAAAATAGTCAACATGTCCATATTTCTTCTTGAATAACACCATTTCCCCAAGTTTTCTTGGTTGCATACTTGCTAGCACCATAATATGCTAAAGGCAATTCCTTTAAGTAAATCTTAAAGCTCTGTCTTTTTTTTTTTGTAAATGGCATTGCTAACAAGGAACCTTTTAGAGCAAAGGAAAATGGGCTCAGTTAAACATGTTAGTGCTGTTCTACAAGACTCTGGTATCAGAAATTCTAAATTACAAAAATTTCCATTAGTGCATCTGTTTATAAGCAGCCTGTATGGAAAAATGAGTGAACCATAAAAAAGTCAATATCACGGCCTGATCTTATGTAGCAAAATTCAGCTAGTGAGGTCTATGATGCTTAGGAGTGCCAAGCAATTACATTTCTGCCATATCTTGTTCCCCCAGAAAAGATTTCAGCTGCCTTTTAACAAGAGCTACAGATGCATTATAATCATTGCAGCCAGCAAAAATAGGCAACAGCAAATAATAGATGGAGGTTGGTGTGGAGGTGGGAGAGATACTTACCTTCCTGGCAATCAAAGTAAAGAAAGGAGAAATAATGGACTAACTCCCATTCTCAAATAAAAAGAAGCAACACAGATTTTCAGATAAGACAAACTTTCTGTCGAAGGCCTGATCTTTGAAATAAAGTATTGGTGTGATCCTTCATGTAAGAAGTATTAGGCAACAAAATACTGTATTGGATAATTTTATAAAATAAAAGCATAAGGACAGTCTTTATGTGTTTTTCAATAGTGAGTACATGTAAGAGTAAAGAGAAAACATGAAACTTTGTATTTACTGAGGCATTTCTATGGGGAACTATAATAGTATTAGTTAAATTTGCAGAAGTCTGACAATCTGATTTGATAGAAAGCTACAGCATAGAGATTCTGACAACTTCATTATTTATGTCAGTGGCTTTTAACTGAGCTAGTCATTAAAATAACCTGGAGATCTTTAAAAATATGTCTGGTTCTGATTCTCTAGTATGCCGTTTAAATATGTTTGAGATGGGGCTAAGTATTTTTTAAATATCTATTTTTAAATGTCTCTTTCTGGTTGGCTCTTCTGAATATTTGACATCCTTATTCTCTGGGTTTCCTCACAATGCAATCAGTATATTTGTGCCTGCTGTAAGTTAATGTTTTCCTGATGCTATTTTATTATCATTTATTTCTTTTCCCTCTGGATCCCAAGAAGATATATTATAGACATTTTTTTTCCAGGTGACATCTAGGAAACCAAACTTTCAAAACTGTAAAATTTTAACTGATAGGTATAGCATTGGCCTGAGTTCCTGGAAACTCTACATGGTGGCATGGCTTAAAATTTTTTTCGTCTAGACAGACAAGTACACCAGTTAACTGATAAAGAAGATAATTAATTTAAATACATTGAGCATCTACCCTGTGCCAGGAATTGTATCACTTTATGTCACTTTATATATGTTATCCCATTTAACCACCGGAGCAATTCTGGGAGAGTTATAACCCCCATTTTACATATGAGAAAACTCAGACTCATAGAGGTTAAGCCTTGCCCAAAGTTACACAGCTCAAAAGTGGTGGAGCTGAGATTTAACCGTCCTTAAAACCAATGATCGTTCCACTCTCCCATGTTGCTTCTATGGTAGGTTATACGGTGTGCTACATCCTGTGAGTTCATGATGATAACTGATGGCATGGCTTAAAATCACGCAAAAAGGTATATAGTGCTCCTTCTTACTAAGCAAGAGCAAAAATAAATTATTTGTTTGATTCTTAAATTTATTTATGAGTCCATTGCTCTTCAAAGCCTATTGTAACTAACATTGCTTCTCTATCATGGTGCCGATGATCCTCTGGTCATTTTATGAGGATAGAGATTCTCTTTTTGCCACTGAGAAATGGAACCAATAGATAATATCCAGGTGTTAAAAATGAAAACACACAGCAAATAAAAACCTTGATTGAAAAAATTTTGAAATACCAAAAAAAGGAATCTTAAAATCCCATTAATAAACAACTACCAAAGAGCCAGAATTTAAATAGATCTTATTAATTGTGTTTATCTCAGTGTGAAGCCATGTCAGAAAGTCTAAAGCAAATGTATTTTGTTAAAAGTACTACTGGCACAGCAGGCCCTGAACATTAAAAAGGAAGCTTGTCATTATGGGGCTGCAACCGAAAGAGGAGACTAACATGGGTCTAAATCATTAATATTATATCTTAAACTTGAAATGCTGCATTTTAAAGCTGTTTATGTCCAACAGAATTCCCTACTACCCTGCATTTGTCTTAAGACTACTTGAATTGAGCATTTATAATCTGTTGAACATCAAGTGAATCACAACTTAGGGACTTGGCTTGTTAGTTATATTCAGAGTTGTAATACTAGTGTGCTTGAGACTATTACCAATATTAATTGATATAAAAATGATTTTCCCTTTGGATAGATTACTGGATGTCTATCGTGTAACACAGATAGAGTCCTATAATCTGAGAAGTAAGAATGAAAATCTTTGATAGGGTATCTGGTTCAAGATGATAGACAGCACACATTTATATCCTCTTTTTTTGGAAAATCTTCTGAATAATAGTAGTGAAATATTAAAGATAGTAAATCTGTAAATTCACTGAAAATAAGAAACTCATTAAAAGATCAGGGCTATGATACATATTCTAGAAAATGGAAGAAAGGTGAGACCATATTAATGGACAATCTACAAAGGTGAGAGCCAGAGCTCAGGGCCTGCACAGAATGCTGCAGCAGAGGTTAGAGGTGCTTTCACCAGAGAGGTGGAATAGGAATAGAATTATACAGCAACAGTATTGATGATCTATAGTAGTGGTCTCCAAGGTTGTGTGTGCTCATCCTAGGGGGTGCGCAAGATGATTCCATGTGGTACACAGAAAAAATAATGAAGTTTCCATTTCTACTTGTTTTCTATCAAAAAATAAGAAATATATGGTGCTTATCAATATTTTATAAACAGATTTATAAACACAGTAGTCTGTGTATCTGATTAAGCAGTATATATAATATATATTTTGATATATTAAATATATAGTATTTATTTATTTATATAAATTGATACAAATAAAAATATAAATTTATATTTATATAAATTTTTTTTCACACACACACACTGTGTTTTATTTTTACAAGAGATAAATAAACTGACACCAAGCATTGTAAATGGATGACCACAACAAAAGCAACAATGATTGCAATTACCAAACACGAAACACACTCATACTATGGCATAATATTGACATTCAGTCCAGTAATCCTCCACTGTAACAGCTCCTTTACTTTGCGGTGAAATTTGATTTGTATATTTTTTGCCTCTGAGTCCTTGTGGGATTTTTTCTTTTTTTATTCAAACAGAAAGTCACAAAAATTATAATCATCCTCATCAGTTCACTCAGTCCCATGTAATTAATTTTTTTTTCATCTTGATCTTTTGTTAGCACTTTTATGAATTCATCAGTTTTCGTTTAGAGTTCTGAAAATGCTTATTCATTCAGTTCAGCAGTATAGTCAGTTACCAGAAACCTGTACTTGTCAGAGTCTTTTCCATGAATTCCTTGAAGATGAAACCCTTTTATAGGAACATTTTTGCAAAAGCATCAGAGTACACCCAGAACTGTCTGTAAATGACAAAAGACTTAAAAATGACCATGGTTAAAGATTTGATGAAAGTTCATAATAATGCAACTGACAAGGAATTTTACTTATTTCTGAGATATAAATTTTAAAGTAATAACTAGAATTATGACTTATAACATTATACCAGATCATATAAGATTTTTAGAAATTTCATGTAATGTCTGAAACATTTATATTAACATATTTCCATACAAATAACCCTAAGGAAGTTTAGTATTAGTTGTTTTTGTTTGTTTGTTTGTATGTTTATACTGCAGGTTCTTATTAGTCATCAATTTTATACACATCAGTGTATACACGTCAATCCCAATCGCCCAATTCAGCACACCACCACCCCCACCCCACCGCGTTTTCCCCCCTTGGTGTCCACACATTTGTTCTCTACATCTGTGTCTCAACTTCTGTCCTGCAAACCGGTTCATCTGTACCATTTTTCTAGGTTCCACATACATGCGTTAATATACGATATTTGTTTTTCTCTTTCTGACTTACTTCACTCTGTATGACAGTCTCTAGATCCATCCACGTCTCAACAAATGACCCAATTTCGTTCCTTTTTATGGCTGAGTAATATTCCATTGTATATATGTAGCACATCTTTATCCATTCATCTGTCGATGGGCATTTAGGTTGCTTCCATGACCTGGCTATTGAAATAATTTATTATATATATATATAAAATTATTGATGGATGTCCTTTTTTGTAACTGATAGAGTCTGCAGAATGGCTGTGGGGGTCAGCAACACCCCTATACTGGCCAAGATGCTATTTTCTAAAGAAATAAATGATCTACCAGGAAGGGGTTAGTGCTCTTGTTATGGTAGTTGATACCTCACAGAAGAGCCATCTCATTTTGGTATACAGAAGAGTGACTGTGTGCCTGTTTTCTGCCATAAGCACTAAAATGTAATCCACTTGTTTGAAGTTAGATCTGACTTTCAGGAACAAGGCTTGTGGAAGAAGACCTTTAGAATGGTAGAAGAATTGCTTGGTAGTGACCTATTATAATCCACCTAGTCCTTCGTTTGTAAGTATGAATAGAAAACCAAGCATCATCAGATATTTGAGAAAGACTGGAAACATAAAATAAGCACAACTAACTCTGGAAAAACTAGGAATTTGGAAGAAAATAACTTTAAAAAATTATAGTAATTAATATTCTTGAATCAAAAGGTTCCTACATTCATAAAATAAGAGCAGATGACTATAAGAAGAATAGCCAGAAAACAAGGGAAATTTAAATTTGATTAAAAAGAAAGTCAACAGAATAAATTCAAATTGAATGTAAAATGAATTGCAAAAATATTGGATATCACATAGATGATGAAAGTTTTATTGGCAAACAGTAAGAATCACATGGCAGAGCCATTGGTAAATGAATATCTAGTAAAATTAGATCAGTTCAAAATTGAAAGAAGAAAAAAATTGATAAACATAATGACATGGTAGGTGTTTCACAATAAGATAATTTAAATATCAAAATATTAGGGAAATCCTTTTGGAAAATGAATGAAGCCTTCAAATATTTTTGCAAAAATGACCTTTATTTTCATGCAGTGAAGTTTAAATGCAAAATGAGGAATATAGTAGAATGTTATAATTTAGTTGGGAAAATTCTTTCCCAGACCCCAGTAAAAATTAATACTTTCATTCATTGTTTATTCTAAGAAATTAATGCAAAGTTTTAATTAAAACATAAATGTTATTAAATATAAGTTAAAGAAATGTAAATTTTATTTTTTTTTTCCAGGCAAGTTCTCAATAAAACCTTTACTTGCCACTATTTTCATAACTGTGAAATTTTGGTTCTGGTTTTCAGCATTTTCACTTTAAGTAGAATTTTTTAAAAACATGGATAAGGAAGTCTTAGAATAGTATGATTTAAGAAGGTTGATGATCTAAGTCATAAGACAAATAAGACATACATTTCTTATGTCAACAGCCAAAAAGGGAAAAAAAAATCCCTGACCTGTTATTCTAGGAAAAACAAGCTCTATAAGGATGTAATGATCCAAAAACAAAGCAAACTAAAATGTGGCATGATTTTGAGCATTAAATGGAGTGTAAATGCATTTGACTTTGATGCTTGAAGCATCTTCCTTTAAGAGAGTATATCATTTTTCTGTAGATCCAATCATACCATTTGGCCGTACAGTGAAAAATATTCACATAATTCTAATATTGAAAAGTATAATATACATATTTACATAATTTGAACAAACAACCTATAAATTTGGAAATTTTAATTATATTTGAAGTGCAAGTTTATGTCATGTCGGAGACCGTCCTGGATCTGCAGGCAAGGCCTAGCACAGCTAGGCCTCCCAGAACAGCTGGTGGAAAATGCAGTATGAGAAAGCAAATCTTCTCACACCAAGGACCTGGGAAAATAATGCAGTTAAAGTTAATTGGAATTGTTTGTATGATGTTCATGTCTAAAGTTCTGGGGGCTTCCCAAAAACAAGGTAATAGATGCTTTTCCCAAGGGAAAAAGATAGATGTGTCACATTTACCAACCCCATTACCAACGCATCGTCCCCCATATTGGGTGAGAATGGGCACTAGGGGGATGTTCCGATTAAGAAACCCCACCCTAAGGGAAAAACTTACAGATCTTTGGCCCCCATGGGGAATTTATGATATCTATAGGAACTGGTGGTATTGGTATAAAAACTGCCTAAGAATAAAGTCAAAAATGAAAGAGCAATATTGGCCTGAATGGAGGGCAGGAGCATATAAAGCAGAGAGTACCTATAATAGCATGGACATAGGAATAAATGTAGGGCAAGCCATATTTTGTAAATACTTTCTTAACCATCCAGACATGCCCCCTATTACAGTTAAGTGCCCACCAATTCATCAGAGAAAATTAAAGACCTTTAGGAATGAGGAAGAAATAGCAAAATGGAAAAAGAAGTTAGGAGATAATTACTATGTTAAGACAGGCTAAATATCTAACCAATGTCTAGACTGTGGTGACCATTAATATGACATTAGAATGTTAAGACCTGTGTAATCTTTATATATGCTAATAAAAGAACCGAACATCTTGGACCCTGAACTTTACAATAATGAAAAGGACATGATGTTAACATCTTGAAACGGAAACCAAAAGACCATATTCAATAGAACTGGACGTAACAGCTGTGAGTAAAACGTGCCAATACCCAGAAACTGAGAAACCAAGAAAAGTTCAAAGGACTCATATTCATATAACCACAAACAAGAGAGTTTTGCGACATGTAATGACCTAATGTTACCCCTATTATGCCTAAGGTAAAATGAAAGTGTATAAAAGAACCCTGTGCCATATAATAAATTGGCAGAATCTGCATGCACCTAGGAGTGTCGTGTACTCTGTCCGCGCCGACTCCGTCTTCCCCTCAGGCAACTCCTGTCCCGCTGGAGCAGGACTCCGGCAATGTCATAAATCTTGTCAATGTAAAAAGAAAAGGTCATGTTAAGTTAGGATGTAAAGGGGAAGAAGAAGATTGCAATTTTTCTCTGACTTAGTGGGGGAATCAATGGCTATAATTTAAAATCAATAAATTAAGAAGTAAGGCTTTGTAAAGATAATCAACAGAAGAATTATAAAAACAAAATCTATCTAATAGATATTGGGAAGACGGGGGGAAAAGGGTCTATTGAGCTTAATTCATTATATTTAAATACTCTTTAAATTTTCATTTGAAGAATGGGAGTATAAGCATATTATTTAGAGTTTTTGACATGACCCCCAGAAAAGCAAAAGAAATAACTCCTAAGTACTGGGACTGGTAATGTCGGAATGGGGTGGATTTTTAAAAACTTTTTATTTAATACACTTTGGTAGTTTTGAAATTTTATTTCCATGTGCATGTATAACACCCTCTTCTTCCTCACTTTCTAATTCCTTCCTCCTGAAGTAACCAATGGTAAAAATTTGATATACCTTCATTCACACCCTTACATCTGCTAATTTTCTCTATTCTCTCTCTCTCTCTCACACACACACACACACACACACACGCACACACACACATGCATACATGCATACATACATATTAGTTCTTTTTGTCTTTCTGTAGGTGAGATTCTCAAAAGAGTGATTATGGGGCTTCCCTGGTGGCGCAGTGGTTGAGAGTCCGCCTGCCGATGCGGGGGACGCGGGTTCGTGCCCCGGTACAGGAGGATCCTGTGTGCCGCGGAGCGGCTGGGCCCATGAGCTGTGGCTGCTGAGCCTGCGCGTCCGGAGCCTGTGCTCCGCAGCAGGAGAGGCCGCAGCAGTGAGAGGCCCACGTGCAAGAGTGATTATTAGGCCAAATAATATGCATATATTTATCGTAATAGATTTTGCAACATTGCTTTTTAAAAAAGTTGTAGCATTTCATAATCCCAGCGTCAATAATGAGAATGCCTTTTCCCGTATCTCTGCCAGTACTGGATATTATTATCCTTGTTAATTTTACCATCAGATGTGTAAAAAAAGTAAGTACATTGTTGTTTTACTTTGAATTTCTCTGACCACTGATGAGATTGAGTCTCCTTTCATATGTATATTTACATTTCGATTTTCTTCTTCTCTGGATTGGCTGTTTGTAACCTTTATACATATTTCTATTTAATAATTAGTCTTTTCTTCATTAAGCGTAGTATCTTTTGCTAATTAGTCACATTAACCCATAGTCAGAAAATTTAGAAAATATTTGGGATATGAGTATAATTTTTAAATGATTGTTTATCTGAAATTCATATTTAAATGGGATTCCTTTGATTTATCTGAAAGACTACCCATAGTCTGTTATTTAGTTGATTTTGTTTATGATATCCCTTGCCAAACAATTAGGTAATTGAATTTACTAATCATTTTCTAAAGGCTTCTATTTTCCTGTCTATATTAAGAAGATATTCCCCACTCCATGGTAATGTGAATATTTCCTGTTATTGCAAAATGTTTCTTTCTTTTTTTTTTTTTTTTTTGCGGTACACGGACCTCTCACTGTTGTGGCCTCTCCCGTTGCGGAGCACAGGCTCCGGACGCGCAGGCTCAGCGGCCATGGCTCACGGGCCCAGCCGCTCCGCGGCATGTGGGATCTTCCCGGACCGGGGCACGAACCCGTGTCCCCTGCATCAGCAGGCGGACTCTCAACCACTGCGCCACCAGGGAAGCCCCTCAAATGAAATCATTTTTTCCAGCACCATTTATTAAATAAATTATGCTTTGTCAACTGAATTAAATGCCAACTTTGTCACATTTATAATATATATTAGATTTAGACACTTATGCTTTACAACTAATCTATTTGTCCATTCTTATCCACCTCACTTTAGAGTAAGTTTACTATTTGATACAGAAGGTCTTGTATCACTGCTACTGCACTATCAATTTTAATATAATATTCTACGCATTTGATGATCTTTATTATTCTATATAAAATTTTATATCATTTAATCCAATTCTAAAAATTTGGAATGAGTAAAATTATGTATTCATTTGCAATAAATTGAGATGTTCATACTATTAACTACCCCTGTGCAGGAAATGCTATTCATTCCCACTAGTTCTGATATTTTTTATGTTGGCCTATAAAACTTGTTTTTAATTTAATTAAATGACTTATTGAGATAATATTCAAATACCATAAAATTTACCCCTTTAAAGTATTAAATCCAGAGGTTTTACTATATTAACAAAGATGCAACCATAACCACTATCTAATTACAAAAAAAATCATTAACCCCAAAAGAAAGCACATACCCATTAGCAATCATTTCCATTTCCTCTCTCTCCTCAGTCTTTGACAACCACTAATCTAATTTCTGTCTTTATGGATTTGCATATTTTGGACATTTCATGTAAATTGAATTACATAATGTGTTGTACTTTGAGACTGGTTTCTTTTACTTAGCATAATGTTTTCAAAAGTCCATCCATATTGCAACACATATCAGTATGCTATTTCTTTTTATCGATGAATAGTATTACATTTTATGGATATACCCCACATTATTTATCCACTGTTCAGTTGATGGATATTTGAGTTGTTTCCACTTTTTGGCTATTATTATCAATTCTGCTGTGAACACTCATGTATGAGTCTTTGTGTGGATATTTGTTTTCATTTCTCTTGGGTATATACCTAAGAGTAGAATTGCTGAGCCATAGGGTAACACTATGTTTAAATGTTTGAGGAAATGCTAAACTCTTTTTCATATAGGCTGTGCCAGCAAGATATATGGTGCATATCTTCATCAACACTTAGTATTGTCTCTCTTATTTATCTGCCACCCTAGAGGCTATGGAGTTGTATCACATAGTGATTTTCATTTTCACTGCCCTGATGACTAATGATGCTGAGCATCTGTTCATTTTTTTAATTACCATTTATATGTACCTTCTTTGGAGAAATGTGTTTTCAAATCCTATGCTCTTTTTGAAGTGGACTGTAGACTTTTTATTGTTGAGTTAGTAGAATTTGTTATATATTCTGGATACTAAAACCTTATAATATATATGATTTGCAAGTATTTCCACCCATTATGCTTTTTATTTATCCTGTCCCCAGAAATCTTCCTAAATTATGTTATCTGCTTTGGTACGTTTTTTAAAAGTAGACTTTCCTAGGTTGTCTACATCAATAATTAAATCAACCAAAAATAAGAAAAATATATTAATTGGTTTCTAATATTTGTGCTAATTATTTCAGTCTCTTATATTGGATAAAACTAAAACAAGTCTTTTTTAATGAACTTATTTATTTATATATTTTTATTTTTGGCTGCATTGGGTCTTGGTTGCTGGGCATGGGCTTTCTCTAGTTGCGGTGACCCGGGACTACTCTTCCTTGTGGTGTGTGGTCTATCTCATTGTGGTGGCTTCTCTTGTTGGGGAGCATGGATTCTGGAGCGCAGTTTCAGTAGTTGTAGCACACGGGCTTAGTTGCTCCGTAGCATGTGGTATCTTCCCGGACCAGGGATCGAACCCATGTCCCCTGTATTGGCTGGCAGATTCTTAACCACTGCATCACCAGGGAAGTTCTAAAGCAAGTCTTGTTAACATGGTAGTTTATCTCATTGACTTATTTCTAATTTATTAAAATTGGCTCCAGTATTCTTCAACTAAAATAATATTTGATTGTGGCTTTTCATAAATAGTATTTTTCATAGTTACTAGTCTTATTTTATTAAGAGTCATACGGAATTCTTTTGGAATTCTATTAAATGTCATTTCAGTATTTAAAATATAACCTACGGTTTTCTTCACTTTCTTCACTTAATTTGTTAATGTAATGACCTTTGTTCATATATTTCTTAATGATTAAAACGATGAACCATCGTTACAATTTTGTAATTAACTAAGAGTGATTCTTGTGTATTATTAATATTTAGATTCACTTATGATTTTGATTGTTAATATTTCATTTAAAAATTTTCAATGACATTAACAAATTATTTTATATCAAAATGAAAGAATCACTAAAAGCCCAATTCAATTATCATTTTCTTATCCCTAACACTGAGCTGAATCTTTTAGATTGCTTGTACTATCCACAATCTCCCACTTAACTACTTGAATTTGCTAAATATACTTTGTATTCTTAGTTCCCAATACCATTAGCTGTAATATTAGTACATATATTTTGTTTTAACAATTCTTGTAAGAACAACAACAAGAGCTGTAATAATTATGAGGAAGAGTACAAGGAAAAGGAAGAGAAGATATAATAGATGATGGGTTAGTTAAGTCATAAAAAGAAGCAAATGGTGATTGTTCTCTATTATTACTGAAAAATGTTCCAGAATAAATAACTGAATTATATTAATGAGAGAAAGAGATACAGCGAGACAAAGGAGGAAACATAAAGCTTATCAAAGAACATAATAATTAGGCAAATGGAAGAAGGGGGATTCTTTTGTTTCTGAGATGAATGTGTGCCTGTTAACAGTGAATTACATCATTGGGCTATGACTTAACTGTTTTGATCAGTTCTGTGATTAGTATCAGTCGTAGACACAAGTATTATGCATTTTTTGGTAGGTATGGTTAAGGGGAACAATATGATGTGAATATACTTTTTAAAAATATCATCCATCTTGCATTATTAGAGTGGAATTAGCTTAAATATAGTAAGTTAATTCCTAAAGTAATTTTGGGTCCATCTATCTGATATTAAACTTTGAACTTTGAGAGGTTTTAGTTGTTCCTGTTGTTGTTGCTGCTGCTGTTTTCCTTTTTATTTTGAAAGAATTTTAGGTTTATGGAAAAGTGATAAAATCATACAGAAGTCCTATATTTCCATCACCCAACTTAGATTTTCTAAAATGAAGATCTTACATAGCAATAGTAAAATTATCAAAACCAAATAATTAATATTGGTACAATTTGATTAATAAGCTGTAGAACTTACTTCAATTTTACTAAAGTTTCAACTAAACTCTAAGGTTTTAACTTTTTGTATTTCAGGATTCCATCTTGAGCTTAATCTCCAATCTCTCACAATTCCTCATTTGTTCCATGTATTCCATTACCTTGACAATTTTGAAGTTCAGGTATTTTGACATAGATTACTTTTTTCTTTTGTAAGTTACAATACAAAATAAAATGATGGAAACTATATGCCCCTCCTATTCTACAAAGAAATACCCACTAAGTCCATAGAGTTCCAAAATTAAATGACTGATATCATAAGTCTACAGGCTATTTATATCTGGAAGTTCTTCCCTCAGAGTGGAGACAAATGGAAAGAGATTGGAAATCTGATGTGCTTCTGAATATTTGCACTGGTGCATTCTCCAGAATATTCAGAACCTAGTTATTTTCTGCATATAAATTGAAGAACTCAGTTCTGATCTGAATGGAAAATGGATAAATTCTGATCTGAATGGAAAATGGATAATATTCTCTCAAGATTGAAGTATAGTAATTAAACTGATCAGGGAATAATTCTTTCATTTGAAAAGGAGTGTGAAAATGAATATGAAGATAACCATGTTTACATATTCAGAGAATGACCCATCTTATTAGATTCATTATTCCCAAATAAATGGTAAAGTTATTAAAAACCAGTATTCTTTTAAAAAGCCTGACATTTTAAAACATAATAATAATGATGAAGTATAGAAAGATTTCATGAAAGCCCTGTAATCATATTATTGTTGAGATGGGAAATAATTACTCATTATAAAAAATAAATGAGTCATAGACCTTAAAAACAAAACTATGGTTAGGGAAAGTCTATTTTAAAGAAAACAGTCTATTGGAAAAGGATCTTCAGACAACTTTCCCCCTTGATTTATTACAGCAAATTACTCTCCCTTTGCTCAATGTCTATTAAGCACACTAAACTAAAATCACATAATTTTTTCTACGTTGATATAAAATAAATTGTTACCTGAGGGAGTCTGGATTTTTGCAATTTGTATTGAGATATAATTCCCATCATCTAATATTTACTGTTTTAAAGTGTTCGATTCAGTGGTTTTCAGTATATTTACAAGGTTGTGCAACCATCACCACTATTTACTTCCAGAATATTTTCACCTCCGCAAAAAGAAACCCCTTACCTATTAGCCATCACTCCCAGCTGCTACCTCCACCCATACCCTTACAACCACTAATCTAATTTCTGTTGCTATGGGTTTGCTTATTTTGGACATTTCATATAAGTGAAACCATACAATGTGTACCCTTTTGTGCCTGGCTTATTTAATTAAGAATGTAGGGCTTCCCTGGTGGCGCAGTGGTTGAGAGTCCGCCTGCTGATGCAGGGGACACGGGTTTGTGCCCCAGTCCGGGAGGATCCCACATGCCGTGGAGCGGCTGGGCCCATGAGCCATGGCCGCTGAGCCTGCACGTCCGGAGCCTGTGTTCTGCAACGGGAGAGGCCACAACAGTGAGAGGCCGCGTACCACAAAACAAAAAACCAAAAAAACAAAAAAAACCCAACAGTAATAAGAATGCTAACTGAACTGGGGGAAAGATAGATGAACACGTTGAGAATTTTAACAAAGAAGTGGAAAATATAAAAAAGCCAGAGCTTACGATTACAATAACTAAAATGAAAAATAGAGGGAATTAATGGCAGATTAGGTGATATGGAAGAACACATATGTGATCTGGAAAACAGAATAATGGAAATCAAACAATCAGAACATCAAAAAGTAAAATAAATTTTTAAAAAATTAGAATAGTTTATAGGACCTCTGGGAAAACATCAAGCATACTAACATTTGTATTATAGGGGTCCCAGAAGGAGAATTGAGAGACAAAAGGGTATAAAATGTATTTGATGAACTTATGGCTGAAAACTTTCAGAACCTGAAGAAGGAAACATATATTCAGGTCTAGGAAGCACAGAGTTCCAAACAAGATGACTCCAACGAGACCCACACCAAGATATATCATAATTAAAATGGCAAAAGTTAAAGAGAGAATTCTAAAGGCAGCAAGAGAAAAACAAAGCATCTACATACAAGCAAACCTCAACAAGGTTATCAGCTTATTTTTCAGCAGAAATTCTGCAGGGCAGAAGAGAGTGGCATGATATATTTATCATGTGCTAAGAGGAAAAAATCTACAACATAAAATCCCCTACCCAGCAAGGTTATCATTCAGAATTGAAGGAGCGATAAAGAGCTGCTCAGACAAGCAAAAACTAAGAGTTCATCAATACTAAACCAACCTTACAAGAAGTTTACAGGGTCTTCTTTAAGTGAAAAAGAAGAGGCTACAACAAGAAATTATAAGAAATTATAGGAAGGGAAAAATGCAAATCAAAACCAGAGTGAGATATCACAGCACACCTTACTGAACATTCCAATCTGCCTGTCTCCTTGAGGATACTCTAGTAAATATCCTCCAACCTCCTTGCTGTCACATATAATAAACAATTTCTAGCTCTTTTTTGATCTCTTAACAACATTTGAGTGTTGCCCATTGTTGTTTCGCATTGCTCCCTTACCACACTCTGCTGGTTTTCATTCTATTTATGTAAATTTTCATATTCATCATACTCATTCTCAATTTTCTTTGCTGGCTCCTATTTCTCTCCATATATCATTCTTTGGTAGGTCCATAGCTTATCTCAGTTTGGTTAACCTTATCCACTTGCATGGTTTCAATTACCTAATTCTGTATCTCTAGCCCAGAAATTGTTCTCCTGAGTTCCGGACCTATATATCTATCTACTTAATGCCCTGTTCACCTGTATTTTGATCAGTCACCTAAATCTCAAAAGTTACCTGCTGCTTTGACAGGCCCATTTCGATGAGATCAGACTATGTATGGCAAGCACAAACATTTAAAAAATATTTTTAAAACAATTATTTTATACTTTAAATGTATACTAAATGTAGTTCATACAAGATTCCAAAACTGAAAATATATACAGTGAAAAGTGAGTCTCTCTCACTGCCCTTTCCCCCATTACTTAGTTTTCCAACCCAGGGACAACCACTTTACTAGTTTCTTAGAAATCTCTACAGACATATTCTGTCTGTATGCAATACGTTTCATTGAAGAGCTCGTTGTGTTTCCCCCAATATTTAAACATTCAGCTTTTTGTTTTTATTGAGTTGGTGCTATGAGCACTTTGAAGTTATGATACGTGACTTCACAATCTTTGCATCCCAATTCCTAGTACAGTGTATGACACATAGTAGGAACTCAGTGCATCATAATTAAATAAATGATAAATTATGCACTGTACTAAAACCAGACAACATAACAATAATCAGACAGACCAAATGGCAATTACATTAACACATAGTGGATTTTCAAAAGCAACTTCCCGATTTTAATTGTATTAATTTTAATTTAGCTGTTCATTTATTAAATCTTACTCCAAGCTGTATGTAATTTGATCCGTAGTGCTCTTTAATGTTTATCAGTAGTTCTGTTCACTAGTAATTAGTTTTATTTGAAAAAAAGCATAATTAAAAGAAGAATCATGCTATAATCTTTGATTCAGGTCAAGTTTATGGGAAATCTAGAGGTTCAGAATACAAGCTCCCTGAAGTGTAGTCTTAGTAGCTAGTGGGATAAAATAACAGCTTCAGGAGTATGCTGGCCTCAGAAACTAAAAACCCATAGAGTGATGACAAATACCAATTTTCTTAAGAAGATAATCTGAACTGGCCTAGTTAGCATATGTTTCAATGTTCAGTAAGGCATCTGATTAAATTTGTCTTTCTCCTTTATTTTTCATGTATAATTTAATTTACTTTTATAGTTACAAATCTGAAGAAAAAGCCCTTTAGTATTCACCTGATTCTTTTCAGGTCACATAGTGAATATAAGGCTATAATTCTACCTAAAAGGTTCACAGATAATAAACCTCAAGAGTACAGGTTTTTGTAAGCAGTTAACCCTCCATTCTTCCACCTCCCCAACTCCCCGTAAATTATTTACTTTTAAAATACATCATGTTGGCAGAAAAAGTTCATAGTGCAAGAAACACATAAGGAGAGAGGGCAACAGCATATTCAGAAGGATGAAAAAATTGCTATTTGAGGACAGAGATCACTTGGAAATGCAAAAGTACAGCTGTTCCTAATGCAAAAAGTACATAGAAATTATTTGTGTTAAATGAAGCTTCCAGAGTTCCATGGAGACCTAAGGACCCTACAGTCTAGACATTCCATTGAGCTGTATGTCACCCAGACATAGCACAACTTGACCTCATTCTTCATTACACCAAATGTGACTTTTAAAGTGCAGTCTCAGTTAGCTCAGGGAACAAAAATACTAATTTTGACTTTAACCCACTGTAGAGGACCAACAGATGCCAATAATTATTTTCTAAATCATTTTTTGCCTTTTCCCGGATCCTTTTCTTCAACCTGACTCTTTCCTATCCAAATCTATGTTCCAAAAGAAGCAAAACAAAACAAACCACACAAAAAATCTCAGTTGGGGCTTAAAATTATCATGTCAGCTCTACCTGAAGTTAAATTTTGGTCTTTATGAAATGCTAGAGTGCAATATTTTCAATTGCATCTGAATTATGTGAGATAAATGATAACAGATTCAGTGTGTATTATGTGTGATATTTGTTCTTTTGGTATGTGTTCTAAAACAGTTCAAGTAAAATGAAAATGTAAGGATACTAAATTACAATGGTGTCCAGTATGACCATGAGAGAACAGGGATGCCATCTTCTACAGTAGTCCTGTGCATCTCATCTTTTTCTACTAATTTTTCTGGGTGCTCAATCTGTATCATTTACCTGGTTGCTTCCCTTAGAAAACTTTTATTTCAGCTAGGAAAAATATGCTGGGTTATTCAGAAGCAATCTATATAGATTTCAATTCTCTGTATATACTCCAATGTTAATTCTAGTCTAGAAAGAGGTCAACGTTGGGGAAAGGAGTACACTTCAGAGTTACCATTCTCTCAGTGTGTGTGTGTGTGTGTGTGTGTGTGTGTGTCTGTGTGTGTGTGAATAGTTTGAAAAGGGTCATCAGGAGATTCTAATAGAGTTCCTACACCACCACCCTCATTCAATTATTTGTCCATGTTCAAGTCTAAAGTAGTGCCATGGAAATTGAATGTATTGCTCATCTTTGTAGATAAATAGAGGAAAACAACAGATACCTTTGTGTTATTGAGAGATAACTGGGCACAAACCAGGCTCAAAGCTGAGCATGTCCTACATACTACCAGCTCTGCAAAGGTTTGAGGAAGAGAAATGAAGGACAATTCCAATGTTTCCTGAGGTAAAGAAGTAGGTCACAGTTGAAACTTAATTTTTCAAAATAAATACTAATGTTTCAAATTTCTATTAAAAGAATCAGGGGTTGGTGTTGAGTTGAGAGACTATTGCAGTAATATGGGTGATAGATGACTGGCTTGGACCAGAGTGGTAACATTGGAAATGGTGAGAATTGGCCATATTCTGAACATAATATGAAGGTAGAACCAAAATATTTGCTGTGAGATCTTAGGTGGAATATGGAGGAAAAAAATGAATCAAGGATAACTCCAAGTTTTTGGCCTAAGAGACTTAAAAAATGCAGTTGGCGTTAACTAAGTTAGGAAATCCTAGTGGAGGAGCAGGCTTAGGGATGGTGATATGGAGTTTAGTTTTCATCATGTTAAACTTGAAAAGAGTTTGACTTTTAATTTGAATAAGTCTATTCCATTTATCTGCATAACAATCAATCTTTAAACTTAGTGAATTAAAACAGCAACAATTTAATTATATTTTATGCTTTTCTGTGTCAGGAACTAAAATGAGGCTTGGCTGGGTGATTTTTCTGGTCTATGTGGCATTGATGAATGTCACTTGTTGCCATTCAGCTGGCAGATGGGATGGTTTGGAGGTTCTGCAAAAGGTTCCCTCACATGTTGGCACTTTGGTGGGGATGGGTGGAAGGCTAAGCTGAGCTAGGACTGTCAACCATAGCACAGCAAACTCAGGACAGTTAGATTTCTTACATGGCAGCTCAGAGCTATGAGAAACTATTCCAGTGAACAAGGTAAGACCTGCCTAATCTTTCATGGCCTACCATTGGTAGTCACATAGCAGCATTCTGCAGCACTCTACTGGTCAAAAGAGACATAAGCCCACTCAAGGTGAGAGGACATATATTTCACCACTTGATGGGAAGTGTTAAAGATTTTGCAGTATGCTTAAAGCTACCACAAATTCATTGGAGTGTTTCGAGAAGAGGATCAGCCCAATGTGACTTAGGTTTAAAAGGATAGCTCTGAACGCTGTGTGGAAAAAAAGACTCTAATGGGGAGAGGGTAGAAGCAGGGAGAGCAATTAGAAGGCTATTACAGTGATTCAGGTGAAAGATGATGGCTTTGACCCGAGTGACAGTAGTGCAAGTGGTAAGGAGTTTTTTAATTTCAGATACAGTTTGAAGATAGAACTGATGGAAATTCGATGGGAAAGATGTAAGGAAAAGAGAGAAGCCAAGGATGATGTCCAAGGCTAAGTCTAAGCAACTGAGTGCATTTACCTTTATGTGGAATATTGCAGGAATAACAAGTTTCAGAATGGGGGAGTAGAAATCAACAGTTTAGTTATTTATCATGTAAGGGTTAAGATACCTATTAGATATCAAAGTGTTAACTGGATGTAGAAGCCTGGAGTTGAATCAATTGCTCATGGCTACTTACATAAATTTTCAAAATACAGATGACATTTAAAAGCATTAGGACTGTATGAGATCATCAAGGAATTCAGTCTAAATAGAGAAGGTAAGAGGACACATGATGACAGACTCCTGGAGAACTCCAATATTTAGAGGTTGAGAAGAGGAAGAGAATTGAGCAAATGATACTGAGAAGGAGCAGCCAGTGAGATAAGAGAAGGACAAGAAAAATTTTATGTCCTGGTACCTAAGTAAAGGAAGTGGATCAGTGATCAACTGTATCAAGTATTAGTAATGGATCTAGTGAAACAAAGACTAAAAGTTGATCCAAGTTTTTGGCAATTTGGAGGTAGTTGTTGACTTTGAAAAGAATGGCTTTAGTGTATTTATGGGGATAAAAATCTGTCTTTAGATTTTTGAGTTGGAAGCAAACGACGACTTCTGAAGAATTTTCTATGAATGAAAGAAAAAATGGAGATGGCTGAGGATATGTGGAGTCAGGTAAATAATTTTGAAACATGGTAGATATAGTACTTCTTTGTGATGAAAGTAAGAAAGAATGAATTTATGCTCAATCAATCCATGTAATCATTATAATGTTATTTTTAACATTTTAGCTCATTTTAAAGGTATATTTGAATTTACACACATATTATTAAGGTGAAGTTAGGGGAAACAGTCTGTGCCCTTAAATATTACAAAATTCAACAAAAATTAACTCATATTATTAGACAAACCCGTGAATATATAGTGAAGAAGGTGCATTCCACTGAAACATGTTTAGCAGAAAATTTACTAACTGGAAGTACATAATCTTAGAAAAGAGGATTTCAGGGGATGTTAATGGGGACAGTATTTCTAACATTGTTCTCTTTATTTCAATTCCCACTTTCATCACCTAATTCTGGTGTTCTTTATCCCTTGCCTGAATTATTACAGGAGAATATTTACTGATTTTACTCTCTATCCCTATACGAACTGATCTAATACTTGGCTGTAAATGTATCTTGACTGGCAGAGTTCTAACTTGGATGTTTTCTGCCTGCCACAATCTAGCCTAAGTGAGCTTTTAGCTATATCTCTCACTATTCTTCTATCCTCCTGCACAATATACCTTTATACTCCAAATAATAGTGACTAGTCATTTCCAAAACTAACCTTAAATTTCCCTAATTTCATGCCTTTCCCTATGACCACTGCTTAAATAAGTTGAAACCATATTTATGAGTAGCAGTGTAGGGAAGTGGAAATGAAGGGGTTGGGGGAGGGGAAAGGGCAATCTGTGTAGGCTGGTTTCTTAATGCTAGATCTGCTACTCTTAGGTGTATGACCATTGGACAAGGTTTTGATCACTGTGAGCCTTTGTTTCCTGGAGTGTAAAATAACTTGTTAGCATTATTGTGAGGATATAAATGGTATGTATAAAGAGCATCACAAATATCTATCTGGCAAGCTGAACTTGCTCAAAGGTGGTAGCTATTACTGTTATTACAGACTTGATTTAAATGAAGCCTTCTTCCATGAAATCTTCTCATATCCTTTTGCTGTGTTTCCACAGTACTTTGTTGACATCTTTATTATTGATATCTCACAATCACTGCTGAACTGTAGTTATTTGCACATGCATCTTTCTTTCTCATTCCAGGAAATATAGTGTAGTAACATTCATTAAAAAGTCTGTCTCTGGTGTCAGAAAGACCTGAATGAAAATCCTAGGTCCTCTACTTACTAGCTGTGAGACTTCAGATGAGAAACCTCTGCCTGAGTTTCTTCACCTAAAAAGTACAGATAAAAATAGTAGCTAACTGGGCTTCCCTGGTGGCGCAGTGGTTGAGAGTCCGCCTGCCGATGCAGGGGACTAGGGTTCGTGCCCCGATCCCGGAAGATCCCACATGCCGCGGAGCGGCTGGGCCCGTGAGCCATGGCCGCGGAGCCTGTGTGTCCGGAGCCTGTGCTCCGCAACGGGAGTGGCCACAGCAGTGAGAGGCCCGCGTACAGCAAAAAAAAAAAAAAAAAAAAAAAAAAAAAAAAATAGTAGCTAACTGATGTGGGTTTTGCTAATAAATGTAAATGCCAGGACGTGTGTGAAACTTAGTAAAGGCTCAATAAATGTAAAATGTACTTGGTTTTAAGCTCTTAAAGGATGGGAAATGGTTTTGTTACCTTTGTTCTTTCCCTGCTATGTCTATTAGTGTAATGTTGCACATTCTAGGTATTCAAATACTTGTTGAATTACAATGATATTGATGAAGACAATGCAAAATATACCAAGATGATTCATCTTTTGGCTTTGGAGCAGGGAGGAGAATGGTTGAATTAGTGCTTGAACCAGGAGCCTGACCTATGTATACTGTATTAAAGATGTTCTTTATACCTCATAATGTGGGCATGGCACAGTACCTTATACTTAGTAAATGTGTAACAGATATTTATCAAATGAGTGAATGATCTTTATTTTTAGATATCAATTGCAAAGTAACATTGTTGATTGTTGTTTAGTAGTAAACAATAGAAATTTATTTTTCAATAAAATAAGTTTGGAACCAAGGAAAGGAAAAGATAAAACAATCCAAAGTAAAATTTTCATAGAACCGTTATGATACTGTGAATCAGAAAACATACCTCTATATTTGTCATCATTTAACTTGAGTTCATAACATAAAGCTTGACTTTTAAAAAATATCTATATACTTACCTGTTAGACAATAGACTTGTAATTGTGATAGTTGCCATGTGAATACGAAGTAACACAAAGACATGGCAAATAAGCTTTTCTTGGGTGTGGAGGACAGAGAGAAGTGGAAATGACACAGTGGCCTATTAATTGCATGGTTTCCTCAAGGTATCCATAAGAGGAATTTTAATGGAAGAGCATCACAAATGTGTGTTTGTGTAAGTGAATGTAGTCTGTGTTTTTGCAAGAGTATGTGAATTAATAGGGTTCTATCTCTGTGTAGGTCTAAGTAAAGAACAAGTAATGTGGAGAATGAAACAAAAAAGTTAAAAAGTGCAACCCAGGGCTTCCCTGGTGGCGCAGTGGTTGAGAGTCCGCCTGCTGATGCAGGGGACAAGGGTTCGTGCCCCGGTCCAGGAAGATCCCACATGCCACGGAGTAGCTGGGCCCATGAGCCATGGCCGCTGAGCCTGCGCATCTGGAGCCTGTGCTCTGCAATGGGAGAGGCCACAACAGTGAGAGGCCTGCGTACCGCAAAAAAAAAAAAAAAAAGTGCAACCCATTTCTCAAGCCAACTCTGATACTTTCTGTAATTACTGCAAGATTCAGTTTCCCAAAGTACAATTATGATCACAATGCTACCATTCATTCATTCATTCATTCCTGCCTTCAAAAATGTGTCTTGAACATCTATTATGTATTAGGCTACCTAGACAATGAGGATAAAAAAATGTATAATACTCAAAGGGCTCATAGTCTAGTAAGGGAGACAGACAAGTAAAGTGACTATGGGATTTTCAGATATAAAACTCAGGAGAACATTGGTTTGGAAATGGATACTGTAAAATTCTAAAGATAGTGGTGGTAATTGTAGATAAAGGAATAGGTGAGATGCTCCAGGAAGAATATGAAGAAACAACAACATTTAAGGGGTAAATAGGGAAAAGACTTTGTGAAGACTAAGAAAGAACAGCCAGAGAGGTAAGAGGAAAACAAGACGTAATGGTGAGGAAACAGTTTCAAGAGGAACTGGTATCATTTTCAAAGCAGCAGAGATAAAATAAACAACAAAAAATATTCAGAAAACATTAATGGTTCTCCAATTCCTATTAGTATGCATAAACTTACCAGTGTTACACGAAAAAATTCCTTAAAATGCTTCCAACCTACTTTCCCCACAAGCATTTCTCTATTTGTCTCCTTCACTTCTACTCTTGAAGGAGTTGGAATACTCATTGCACCATGAACATGATGAGAGCTTGCCTGCCTCTGTGACATGATTCATGTTGTACCTCTAAACTGAGTGATCTCCTCCTGGATGAGGCACACCTGTCCACAGTCTAGCAATACTTCTAGGCCCATATTTTCTATGAAAGCTCTCTTGGTAATCTTTCCTCCTCTTAAACTCTCATAGCACTTTTTACAATAGCTTCCTGGACACTTATCATATTACATATTGGATTATAGCTATTGGTACACTCTATATACTTTTCCTATTCTCTCTATGCATTTTTATGGAAGAGTCTGTGCCATACTCATATTCAAAACCTCAGCATAGTACTATGCATATATAGATGTTCAATAAATATATTCTGAAAGCTGAGTAAACAGATGCTCAAGTAGCCCTAGAAACCAACAAAATTAATGACACAAATATCGAGAATACACATTGAGAAACCAGCAAAACAATTTCCCATTATTTAGCCTTCAAATTCTCTTTCTGGCTTTCTTTCAAGCACAAAGTATCTATTATCTTTATGGGTAATATCTCTATGAGAACATTTTAGGCTGGTGTAGAATACCTTGACTCATATTTCTATATTAACTGCAGTAAGCATTCCATATTAATTGAATGATTAATCTTAATTATGTGTTAACTGTGACATAGGGGACAACTATTTCATTATAATGAAAATGTTCATTGCAAAAATTATCAAAAATAGATTGCAGTGCTTGATAAACCAACAGTCCACAGTATGCAATGTCCTTGTGCAATGCTTGGTTCCCAGACTCAAAGATAATTTGTCAGGAAGGGTGGCAGGTTATTCTTGGTTCACAAAAGAATTCTATAAATGATTTTATGCTCATTTCAGTTGAACTCTGTCCATTTCCTTCTTCAAGATAGAGTAGAACTTAATATTCTAGGGTGCTGCAAACTCTGAACACTAACACTTTTGATTTATTGCTGTAAAAATGAATTTACTTGAAGAAACAATGGGGGAAGACATATATCACGAGAAAAAAAGTTGCAGAATGTATTTCTATTATGAAATAAATGTGGGATTCGAGGTTGTAGGTTATTTAATATTTCTTTTCATGAGGATCCCTTCAATTTTTTTAAGAGAAAATATTTGATAGAACAATGCTATAATACCTCATGAAAACCACACTTCCTAGAAAGATAATCTTTTGTGCAGTTCAAAATGATTTTGGTAGATGAGCATAAAATTTGCATGGGGGGTGGATGTATTGATCATTTAGATTCTAAACAGCTTATAAGTACCTCAAATTTGTTTTAAAAATGTACTGAAGAGATATTATGAAAGGTGGAATAAATCATGGTTTTTTCACAACTCTCCCAAATATTTATTTGCCTAAAACAGGTGCAGAAATCTGAAAGTAAACATATGCATTGACATTTTCTTGACAGTCTCATAACCCTATAGTTTCCAAAACTTTAATTTCAATAACATTTCATTAGTATACTCCAGTGTATTTATTACTCTGCATTATTAATACATATAGGTGCCTAGGAGATGTACAATTTGTAATTATTTTGCCTTTCAAAACATAATAGCTTCACACTGGGCTTGTTGCAGCTATGATATTTCATCTCTGAATTCTCCTTCAAACTTTCTGGGGCTGTGACAGAAATGTGTATTTGTACAGAAAAGCTGTCAAGAAGGTGCTGTGGTACTATCCATCACATTTTTAATCCTGACCATACTTAGATGCTACTGAGGTTGGCTGTCCAAGACACTAAACAAAGATTGAAATTATGCCTTCTGTTCTTACGCATCAAAGTAGCACCATTATACCAAATTCAATAGGCCTGTATTACACTCTATTAATTTCCTATTAGTTCTCAGCTATGCAAAATCTAACCATGGTGTCACTATGGTTTAGACATGCAACCATGATTCCAGCATCAAAAAAATGGAACCTGTCACTTTTAATAATTTTACAGGAGATTCTACAAATGTAAATCCTTTTTCATCTTGTCATCCTTTCATGTCTTTAATGAGTTTGCTCACTAACAGTGTAGAATCTTAATTTAAGTTTCAGAAATATTAACAGCTATTATAATTGAGCATCTCTAGGAGTATACTAATTAAAGTGTAATAAAGAGTAATTTATAATACCCGAAACATTTGCCTTTTAAAAATCCCATCAATATTTAACTGTATATCAGAAAGAAAACAAAGACAATAGTGAACTCAAGATTCCTAGCCAAAGTGCTTATTTTGAGAGAAAGCATCATGTAGCATAACTGGATCATCTACAAGTTAAACTCAACCATTTGTAAAAACAAGCAAGCACCATGTACTTAAAAAGCAAATTAACCAGGGATTACCATGTTAAAGCTACATCACAGAAAATAGTTAACTCTTGGGAATAGGCACCATGATCAGTCTGACAAGTACTTTACATGAAATATTAGTATATCCTCTCATAGAAGTTTATGCCTCATTTAGATACGTTGCCTTTTTCTGCTATTGCTGACCTTTAAATCTAATTAAAGTCCCTTAAAATCCAGATCTACATCCTTTTATCTCTCTTGACAGCTTTTTATTTGAATGTCTGTAATAAAGTCCACTAAAATTCATAATGTATCAGTAGTAAAAATAGCACTTGCTGTACTAGGGTCTCAGATATAATACTTTAAGCTGAAAGAAAACAACGACTCAAAATTTTTAATTTTGAACCACAAACTTCATTATTAAATTTTCTAAAGATTAAATGGAGTGGGTTTGATAGTAGAATTATATTGATTTTTTCCTTTAATCTATTTCCCCCATTCCATGTTGTTGAATTATTTTATAAGCAATAATATAACATCGATTTTTTATAGAGAATCAGAGAAACTTATTCTGGTGTTCCAGAATTCTACATTCAAGGACTCTGAAGCCTTAGGCATTTGGTTGGGGAAGTAACATTACACAAGTCAAGTCTTCCAAACCGCAATTGCTCAAGTAATCCAAGTCTTGGCTTTCAGATTTAACTGTAAATCTTAACTGCTTCAAACTGTGCTTCATCATGACACAAGAAATATTTTTCTATATACATTGGACACAGAATACTTTATTCATTTCAATCTTTTCTGTCCATTACCATTCTAGAAGAGCTAAATTGCTGAAAGTCTGCTTTTATCTCAGTTTCAGCTGCCAGGGTGACAATTTCAGCATAAGTCATGATATGTAGTAGTACAAAGTACACATGATATGTAGTAGTTTCAAAGTACATTCAATGAATGTGTATTTTACTGTTTGTCAACACAAAACATCTTTGTCTACAATATTGAACCCTTCTGACTTAGCATTTATATTATGGTTTTTACAAATAGGAAGAGCATTCATAGCAAATAGCTATCAAGTATTTATGTCTTGGGCACTAAGTAAAGCCCTTTACATATATTATCTCATTTAATTTTTGCCTTATCATTAACACTGTATAACATATAAAGACACAAATACAGAAAATAGTTAACAACTTTTCCAAGATCATATAACTTGTAAATGTTAGAATTAGGATTCAAACTCTTATCTTAACTACCATTACTACTCCCCTCGCTGGTAATCAAAAGGGTGAAATAATATCTTTTAAGGGAAATCTATTGTTCTGGAGGTTTCAAAATAAGATATTTTCATGACACTGGTGACTATAATTGGGAAAACATAAATCTGAGCACTTAAGGTCTGTATATTGTATTTTTATGTATTATATATTAATAAAATGGAAATCAAATTTCTTCCTGAATTTAGCTCCTTCTCTAAACTAATCAAGTAAGACTAGGGAGTCAATAAAGAAATCTTTCCCAGAGAATTTTCACCCTCTTCTCCCTTTCATTTGTGGGAACAGAATGAATTCAAGTAAGTTTCAGCTACATTACAAGGTAGAGAAGGAATTTTTGACAAAGCATAGTCCTCTTTCACAAAGGAAGCTTGTTTGGGGGCATCCCCTATTAATTTCCCAACAAGAGTATTATATTAATCAAGTATAACTAAATTTATAATATTCAGATAGAAACAAATCAATACTTGCATAAAAGTTCGCTTTATAAAGGAATTTATTTCAGAGTCCCATTTAAGTAATGTTTTCTTCTTAAGAGTTGCCACATAGGATTTAATTTATTGAAATTAAATTTACATGTAATTGTTCAGGAATATAATCACTAAATAAAGTGAGGTATAACTCTTCTTTGTTTAAAATTTCTTTTTCCTTCTTGGGAACTTTCATGTATATTGTCTTTTCATTATGTACAATTTGAAGCGTTTAAAGTTATACACACCATCTTTTGGCCTTTTTCTAAATGTGCTTTTTCTTGATAGCAGCATCATATTTAAAATTACCACTTAGCCAAGAAGTTCCTGAGGGGAAAGGTGGAAAGCAATCTTTAGAAATGGTGTGAAACGGTAGATGACTGGGGCAGCAGGGAGAAAAAGACAGGCCTTTTGTGAGCAACCAGACTTGGGAATATTGATGTTCATAGGAATTGGAGAGATTCAATACTAAGGGTGAAACTTTATACAATATTGTAAGCTAGATAAATGGTCTGACAAATCTCACCCATGGAGATGGGGTCATTATGCACATACCTGTGAATTTCTGGGCCATAAAGCCTTCCTTTATATGTAGCCAGATGGGAAAAGTGCTATTTAAAAAACAAAATGTCTGCTTTTCTGCTGCATTCTAGGGGAAAATCAACAATCTCCTTAATGTTGACTATCACCTTTTTACTTTCTTTTTTTTTTTCAGGACAAAAAAACCTGCAATGTACTTTGAGGAGTCTTTTTGGTTGAAAAAGTTAGAATCCAGAGCACTAAAAGAGATAACTTTATAGTGCTGCCTCAGAGAGTAAAAAAGATTGTGAGTTCATGCAGGTAGCTTGAAGGAAAGGGCAAAAGGACACCAATGTGGAGATGAAAGTGAAGGAAGCAAGTCTTGAAAGAAAGAAAGAAACCTGAAAATGTGATAGCCTAAGGAAGAGATAGAGCCACCAAGAAGCTCTTAGTGGCAGGGAAGGCCCAGTAAAAATTTAGGGCAGTGATATATGATGCTAAATTTTAAGATGTTTTCTGCTGTGCTATAATCCCACTATATTACTCCAAACCTTCAGCATAAACCTGATATATGTAAAATACTTGATAAGTGTTGCTTGGTAGAGAGTGAAGGTAGGGAATGAAGGAATAGGCATAAGAGGATAAGAGTTACCCAGGAAAAGCATCAGCCTTCCACTTCCCAGCTCACCCAAGAAAACTTAGAGACATAGGGAATAGTGTTGTGACTAAGCTGCTATATTTGATTAATAAAGAAAAAGTGAAGCCAGAGGCTAGAGGACTAAGGGACACACACTTATTAATCACACATGAGTTAGGTGTATGTGTAGAAAATGTTCACATTGCTATTAGTAAAAGTTCCTGTGTGTTTCATACAGTATTTTCCAGCTGATATTGAGTAACATCAGAAATCATTACATAGTTGAATGTATGAAGCACTTCTGTCTATTAAGTGCAATATTCACAAGTATGGAAACATTGGTGTTAAAGCAAATTACTGATGTAGTGAATACCATATAACATATTTGGAGATAGGCTTCGTGTAGGTTCTGTGAAAAAAAGAATCACAGAAGCATCCACAGTTGGATGCTTGAAATCACATTTTCTGTGAAATGTGAAGTGTTATTCAATAATATTTTAGAAGTTGGAGGTTAAATGTTACCCAACTGCTAATATGTCCCTATGGCAAAGAAAAGAACAACACAAATGATGGCCCATGTTGTTATGTAGGTTGTTATGCCTGTAACATCTGAGTCATCTCATTTTAGAAATCTGGTAAAGGAGGCAATAATTTAATAATGTGGACTATGTATTCCTATAAAGTCAAGGAAATGGATCCTGGTAATGATGTGTGCTCAAATTATGGGTCCCTAAGTAAGAATATTTGAACAGGCTTCTATTCCACTTCCTAACTGCAAAATAATCACTGCTTCAGGGAAAAGTTCTGTTTGGTTCTCATCATTTCTGCCACCTGCACCCAGGCGAATAAGAAGGAATTAGGTTGTGACCCTGGGACTGCAGCCTATCCCTACATGTGGAAATAGGTGTGTGTGTGTGTGTGTGTGTGTGTGTGTGTGTGTTGTGTGTGTGAGATATTCCATAGTAGGACATCATCCTGGCTTAATAAGCTATGTAGAATATGATGAATTTCAGGATTCAATAAATATATAGATAGATAAATTCTAGGTCTTAGCTGCATGTTGGAATCTAGTTTTATGTAACATATAAGGCTGACTTCTAACAGGTCACACTTTCAGAAGGGTTTGTTCTAATTTCCACATTTATTGGAACTCTGAAGTAGCTGCTACTCTGGATTCTATTTTTACAAATCTTTCCCCAAAACCACCAAATGCCTGAGATAAGTTCCATCATCTATCTTTTCTTATGTGTTGTCTTGGCTTGCTGAAACAAGTCCCTCCTCCAGTATCTGAAGGCCTTGCTTGAACTGCTGACCTTTCCCTTCACTTATGTAAATCAATATCAATTCAAATCTCCCTTTCCAGTTTCTTTCTTTTACCAACTTCTTATGTATACATTCTCCCTATTGTCCTGGAGTCTGTCAACAAATGCTGAGTCCTTCAGGAAATGAATATCTTTATCACATTTTTGTGAACAGTAGAAAGGGGTCACAATTAAACAACACATTGTTCAGGACAAGGTGCATCAAAAAGGGCACCCTTTTTTCATGCTCTCTTTCCTTCTTCCTATCCCATCTTTATAAATATATGATAAAAATTAATAATGTAACAAATAAATCTATAATTATTAAATATATTAGAATTATCAACTGACAGAATATTAGATCTAGAAGGGGACCTTAGAAATCTTCTACTTTAATCTTCTCATTTTATATTTGAATAATATGACGCTCATAGGGTTACAGCAAATTGCAAATGTCATAGAGTTAGTGAGCGGCAAATCCAAGTCTCAGACCCCATTCTCCTGACACCCAGTTTAATTTTCTTTTTACTATACCACTGTGCTATAATAGACTTGACAAATAAACCTCCAAAAGATGGGCTGATATTAACCAAAATAAACTAGTAAAAATGGGAATAAACATGTGTGCATGTTGTGCATTATAGGGATAGTGAGTATTTGAATGACTGCTCAGTGTGTATTCAGTGTGTAGTCTAATAAAGTAATTTTAATTAGTTATATGGAAATAGAGATGATAATCACATTTTTGAAACTGTCATTCAATATTACTCCCAATAGGTAAGGAAAATATAACAAAAAGAACAATATTAATTAGAAATGACTTATAAATATTGCGGGTTTTTAAGTATCAAAACTCTAGTTCACAAACTCAACCTTTAATAGTTTTTGCTGCATAATAAACTACCCCCAAACTTAATGACTTAATGCAATATCCATCTATTAAATTCACAGTTCTGTAGATCTACAATTTGGCCTGGGATTAGATGAGTGGGTCCTTTGGTCTCAGCGGCACTCATTCAGGTATCTGCAGTCAGCTGGTAGTCAGGTAGGAGCTCTGCTTCTGGAGGTTGGCTGGCTCTTCACTGGATTTACTAGGGCAACTGGGACAGGTGCATCATCATACAATATGCTAACCTGGATTTGTTCACATAGCAGCTAGGCAGGGTGACAGGAAAGACAGCAGAACAGTCAAAGCCTCTTGAAGCCTAGGTTCAGAACTAGCCCAGTGTTTTTCCTGCATTCTATTAGCCTAAGCAAACCTCAAGACCAGCCCAGATTCATGTGTTGAGGAAGAATGCAGTCTGATATTTAAAGATAAAAGCTGAAAAATTACATTGCGAGGGGCACAGATATAGGGGGAGGAATAAGTGCAATTTTTAAAAAATCTATAATGTCACCCAAACAATTAACAACAAGCAATAAGCACATTCTCTCTCTGTCTCTCCACATATAAATCTATTTAATACACTTATATGTACATGAATACAATTATATATACATTTGTGTAAATTCATATAAATGTATATATGTATATAAATTTAAAATATAGCTTTATATAAATTTAAATTTAATTTAAAATTTTTTTAATTTTCAATTTTTATTGCCATTGATGTTGATTATTTTATGCTTATATTTATATTACACGTTATTATAAATTACGTTTCTAACCTATTTACTGTTTTTTAATAAACTTTTAACAATTTTATAGCAGTTTTATATTTGTGAACATGGTCCAGAGAGTTTCCATATATCTCACATTCATTTTCTCCCTTTATCAACATGTAACAGTAGTATGGTACATTTGGTACAATTAATTAACACATTATTTATTAAAGACCACATGTTATTCAGATTCACTTAGATTCATTTGTTTGTTTCAGGCAGATAGGGCTCATTTTATTGATTTATCTGTGTAATTGTTGAGGCTACTGTGTTCACACAAGAGAAGGGGAACTTTATTTCTTGGTCTCTTCTTCCTTGGGCAGAGGTTTGATTTCCTCCTTCTTAGCCTGGAGCCAGTCTTCCTTGGTTTTAGACCCGTGGGCGTCACGCTGCTCAGCCAGGAGCTTCTTCTGAGCTTTGTTTCCTATATTTCCAGCTTACTGGAAGTTTGCATCACAAATGAGTGTTGGATTCTATCAAATGCTTTTTCTACATCAATTTATATGACCAAATGGTTTTTCTTCTTTAGCCTCTTGATGTGGTGGATATTGATTGATTTTCAAACGTTGAACCAGCTTTGAATCCCTGGAATAAATCCCACTTAATTTGAGGGTAAGATTATTGTCAGATATTATTGGATTCAATTTCCTGATATTTTGTTGAGAATTTTCACATCTATATTCATGAGAGATTCATGAGGCCTGAAATTTTATTTCTTGTAATATCTTTTTATGGTTTGGCTATTATGGTAATACTGATCTTAAAGAATGAGTTGTGGGGCTTCCCTGGCAGTCCAGTGGTTAAGACTCGGTGCTTCCACTGCAGAGGGCACAGGTTTAATCCCTGGTCGAGGACTAAGATCCCACATCCTGTGCCACCAGAAAAAAAATAAAAAATAAAAAAGAATGAGTTGGGAAGGATTCCCTCTGGAAGAGACTATGGAGCATTGCTATCATTTCTTCCTTAAATGTTTGGTGGAATTAGCCAGTAAAACAATTTGAACCTGCTTTATTTTTTGAAGGTTATTAATTAATGATTCAATTTCTTTACTAGATATAGAACTATTCAGGTTATCATTCTCTCCTTGTGTGAGTTTTGGTGGTTTGTGTCAAGGATTTGGTCTATTTCATCTAAGTTGTCAAGTTTGTGGGCATAGAGTTGTTCATAGTATTCCTTAGCAGGCATGCCTCAGAGATTGCAGGTTTGATTCCACACCACTGCAATAAAGCAAATTTCTCAATAAAGTGCATTGCATGAATTTTTTGGTTTCCTAGTGCATATAAGTGTTCATGTTTACAACGTATTATACTCTACTAAGTGTGCAATAACATTATGTTTTTAAAAGAATGTACATACCTTAATTAACATAACTTTGTTGCTCAAATATGCTAACCATCAGCTGAGCCTTCAGCAAGTCATAATCTTTTTGCTTTCTGAAATATTGCAAAAATTACCAAAATGTAACATAGAGACACCAAGTGAGCAAATGCTATTGGAAAACTGGCACTTATAAACTTGCTCCATGAAGGTTGCCAAAAGCCTTCAATTTGTAAAAACACAGTGTCTGTGAAGCACAATAAAGCAAAGCATAGTAAAATGAAGAATCCCTGAATTATACTTTTCATGTTTATGAGATCTGTAGTGATGACACATTTTCATTTCTCAGATTAATAATTTGTTTCTTTCTTAGCCTAGCTAGAAGCTTATCAATTCTATTGATCTTTTCCAAAAACCAGCTTTTATTTTCAATTATTTTCTCTATTGTTTCCCTGTTTTCAATTCTGTTGGTTTCTGCAATAATTCTTTTTTGTTTTTAACATCTTTATTGGAGTATAATTGCTCTACAGTGGTGTGTTAGTTTTTTCTGTATCACAAAGTGAATCAGCTATACGTATACATATATCCCCATATATCTTCCCTCTTGCGTCTCCCCCCCACCCTCCCTATCCCACCCCACTAGGTGGTCACAAAGCACCAAGGTGGTCTCCCTGTGCTATGCAGCTGCTTCCCACTAGCTATCTGTTTTACATTTGGTAGTGTATATATGTCCATGCCTCTCTCTCACTTCGTCCCAGCTTACCCTTCCCCTCCCCGTGTCCTCAAGTCCATTCTCTATGTCGGCGTCTTTATTCCTGTCTGGCCCCTGGGATCACCAGAACCATTTTTCCTTTTATTTTTATTCATATATATGTGTTAGCATACAGTGTTTATCTTTCGCTTTCTCACTTACTTCACTCTGTATGACAGACTCTAGGTCCATCCACCTCACTACAAATAACTCAATTTTGTTTCTTTTTATGGCTGAGTAATATTCCATTATATATATGTACCACATCTTCTTTATCCATTCATCTGTCAAGGGACACTTAGGTGTCCTGGCTATTGTAAATAGTGCTGCAATGAACATTGTGGTACATGACTCTTTTTGAATTATGGTTTTCTCAGGGTATATGCCCAATAAATGGGACTGCTGGGTCATATGGTAGTTCTATTTTACATTTTTTAAAGAATCTCCATACTGTTCTCCATAGTGGCTGTATCAATTTACATTCCCACCAACAGTGCAAGAGGGTTCCCTTTTCTCCACACCCTCTCCAGCATTTATTGTTTGTAGATTTTCTGATGATGCCCATTCTAACTGGTGTGAGGTGATACCTCATTGTAGTTTTGATTTGCATTTCTGTAATAATTAGTGATGTTGAGCATCCTTTAATGAGTTTCTTGGCCATCTGTATATCTTCTTTGGAGAAATGTCTATTTAGGTCTTCTGGCCATTTTTGGATTGGGTTGTTTGTTTTTTGATATGGAGTTGCTTGAGCTGCTTCTATATTTTGGAGATTAACCCTTTGTCAGTTGCTTCGTTTGCAAATATTTTCTCCCATTCTGAGGGTTGTCTTTTTGTCTTGTTTATGGTTTCCTTTGCTGTGCAAAAGCATTTAAGTTTCATTAGGTCCCATTTGTTTATTTTTGTTTTTATTTCCATTTCTCTAGGAGGTGGGTCAAAAAGGTCTTGCTGTGATTTATGTCATAGAGTGTTCTGCCTGTGTTTTCCTCTAAGAGTTTTAAAGTGTCTGGCCTTATATTTGGGTCTTTAATCCATTTTGAGTTTATTTTTGTATATGGTGTTAGGGAGTGTTCTAATTTCATTCTTTTACATGTAGCTGTTCAGTATTCCCAACACCAATTATTGAAGAGGCTCTCTTTTCCCCATTGTATACTCTTGCCTCCTTTATCAAAGATAAGGTGACCATATGTGCATGGGTTTATCTATGGGTTTCTATCTTGTTCCATTGATCTATATTTCTGTTTCTGTGCCAGTGCCATACTGTCTTGATTACTGTAGCTCTGTAGTATAGTCTAAAGTCAGGGAGCCTGATTCCTCCAACTCCATTTTTCTTTCTCAAGATTGCTTTGGCTATTCGGGGTCTTTTGTGTTTCCATACAAATTGTGAAATTGTTTGTTCTAGTTCTGTGAAAAATGCCATTGGTAGTTTGTTAGGGCTTGCATTGAATCTTTAGATTGCTTTGAGTGTTATTGTCATTTTCACAATGTTGATTCTTCCAATCCAAGAACATGGTATATCTCTCCATCTATTTGTATCATCTTTAATTTCTTTCATCAGTGTCTTATAGTTTTCTGCATACAGCTGTTTTGTCTCCTTAGGGAAGTTTATTCCTAGACATTTTATTCTTTTTGTTACAATAGTAAATGGGAGTTTTTCCTTAATTTTTCTTTCAGCTTTTTCATTATTAGTGTATAGGAATGCAAGGGATTTCTGTGCATTAATTTTGTATCCTGCTACTTTACCAAATTCATTGATTAGCTCTAGTAGTTTTCTGGTAGCATCTTTAGGATTCTCTATGTATAGTATCATGTCATCTTCTGCTATAATTCTTATTATTTCTTTCCTTCTGCTTACTTTATACTTGAATTGCTCTTCTCTCATTTTTAGAGTGGTACTTAGGTTATTGAGTTTAGATCTTTCTTCTTTTCACATATATACACTTAATTCTATAAACTTCCCTCCAAGCTCTGCTTTTGCTGCATCTCACAAATTTTGAGTAGTTGTATTTTCATTTTGCTTTAGTTCAAAATATTTTTTAAAAATTTCTCTTGAGATTTCCTCTTTGGCCCATGGATTACTTATAAGTGTGTGTGTGTGTTAGTTACCAAATAGTTGTATATTATTCAGCTAACTTTCTGTTACTGATTTCTAACTTAATCCCATTGTGATCTCAGAAAATACTTTGTGTGATTTATTTTCCTTTAAATTTGTTAAAGTGTGTTTCATGGCCCAATATGTGGTCTATCTTGAATGTCCCATGTAAGATTAAGAAAAATGTGTATTCTACTGTTGTTGAATGGCATATTCAATAAATGTTATTAAGATCAAGTTGACAGATACTGCTGTTTGGTCATCTGTATCTTTACTGATTTTCTGCGAATTTGATGTACCAATTAATTATGGAGGGGTGTTGAAGTCTTCAATTACAATAGTGGATTTTTCCATCTCTCCTTTCAGTTCTATTTGCTTTTGCCTCATCTAATTCGGCACTCTATTGTTAGGTGCTTACACGTTTAGGATTGTTGTATATTCTTTGAGAATTGCACCCCTTTAACATTATGTGTATTCCTTTTTTATCCCTAACAATCATCCTTCCTCTGAAATCAGCTTTGTCTGAAATTATTAATAGTCACTCCAGTTTCTTTTGATTAGCATTAAAAAGGTATATTTTCATTCATCTCTTTACTTTTAACCTATATGTGTTTTTATATTTAAAGTAGATTTCTTATAGACAGCATATAGTTAGATGTTGTTTTTTAATGAACTCCCATAATTTTTGTTTTTCTTATTGTATTTAGACCATTCACAGTTAAAATTATTATTAATATAGTTAGATGAATATCTACCATACTGGTATGTTTTCTATCCATTGCACTGTTCTTCATTTTTTTCACCCCTCTTTTTTCTGCCTTCTGTGGTTTTAATTGAACATTTTTATAGTTTGGTTTTTATTACTTTTAGGGTTTCCCTCTCTTAGCATATGAATTTAGTAAAAGAACACTTCTCTTACTAAGTTAGTGTTTTCCATAAAATTTACAATATACTTTTATAACCAATCTATGTCCACTTTCAAATAACACTATTCCATCCCATGGTATTGCAGCTACCTCATAAAAGAGTTTTCCTAATTCTTCTTTCTCATTTCTTATGACTTTGCTGTCATTTATTTCAGTTATCCATACTCTATAATCTCTCAATACATTGCTGTTATTGACTATATTTCTTATATGTGCTGTATATTATATTCTTGTGACTTATTTATTTTATAACTGATAGTTTTTACCTCATAATCCCCTTTACATATTTTGCTCCTTCCCTCACCCCTCTTCCCTCTGGCAACCACTAACTTGTTCTTTGTGAGTCTGTTTCTGTTTTGTTATATTGACTCTTTTGTTTTTTAGATTCCACAAACAAGTGAAAATATACAGTATTTGTCTTTGTCTGGCTTATTTCACTAAGCATAATATCCTCCAGGTCCATCCATGTTGAAGGATAGCAAGATTTTAATCTTTTTCATGATCAGGTAATATTCCATTGTATGTATGTATGTTTGTATATATACAAACATACATACATATTATATATATATATAATATCTTAATTACCCATTCATCTGTTATGGACACTTAGGTTGCATCCATATCTTGACAATTGTAAATAATGCTGCTATGAACACTGGGGTGCATATATCTTTTCTAATTAGGGTTTTCATTTTCTTTTGGATAAATATCCACAAGTGGAGTTGCTGGATTGTATGGTAGGTTTAATTTTCTGAGGAACTTCCACACTGTTTTCCATAGTGGCTGCACCAATTTACCTTCCCATCAACAGTGTGCTAGTGTTCCCTTTTCTCTACATCCTCACCAACACTTGTTATTTCTTCCATTTTTGATGGTAGCCATTCTGACAGGTGTGAGGTGATACCTCTTGTGGTTTTGATCTGCATTTCCCTGATGATTAGTGACGTAGAGCATTTTTCATGTGTCTGTTGGCCATCTGTATGTCTTGTTTGGAAAAAGTCCTATTCAGGTCCTCTGCTCATTTTTTAATTAGATTGTTTATTTTTTTGACGTTAAGTTATTTGAGTTATCTACATATTTTGGATATTAACCTCATGTCAAAATATCATTTGCAGGTATCTTTTCCCATTCAGTAAGTTGCCTTTTCATCTGTGCATGATTATGTTCCACATAGTTTGATATTTGTGATACAGAGATGATTAAAATATTACCCCAAGTCACATAGTTTGATTATGGCTATTTGCTATGATTACATAATAAAGTGTTTATTTCCCTCATTTTATAGTTGAGGAAAATTAAAATCAGAAAAGTTAAATAACTTGCCAAGGTAACCAAGCTAGATAGTACTCCAGTGAATAAATATTTGCCACATATACCATAACATATTTTCAAGTTTTAAAAATTGTGCTATAAAAGAAGCATTTAGTTTAAAAAATATTTTATGTAATACAATACTTTTTAATTTAAAATTTATAAGATATTTTTAGTGCCTCAATTTAGTTTTAAAAATTATTATTTGAACTATAGTGATGTGAAAATGATACCTTTTAGAATTTATTGTACTATAATTGATAAGGGGCCTAGGACACAAAATGGCAAGGTTTAGGGAAATGGAAATGAGTTTAGAGTATCCAAAAAACATTTTTACATAACTCCTAGACTGTGACATAACATGTTAATTGGAATTACAAATGGCATAAAGCTCTGAAAATAATAAAAAATATAAAATTTATTAAATAATTTTATTTAGCACTTTCTACTTGCCAGTTTTGTTATGAATAAGCCCTAAGCATAACTTCTTGGTTCAGTCTATCATGCAATTTCAATTTTACCATAGATTCCTACAAACTATGTAATAGTCAGGCCCTATTCTCAAACCTTGTTATCATTCATAGAACCATCAGAGTGATATTTCTAAACTGTCGAATTTGGTCATATACACTGATTTAAATTTGTCAAAAGCTCTTCATTACCTACAGGAAAAATACAGACTTAACCAACATGATGCTTCATGAATAGGTCACTCTCAATCTATCCAGCCTCATCCAAGCAGTCATCCTATCCTCTCTGAGAACTTCCCCACTCACCCACAGGAGCGGTTTGAAGAAGTTTGAACAGTGCCATCCCATCTGTAAGGTCCCATCACTGGCTTGTGCTATGATGATCAGAATATCTGACCTGGTAATTTTGAACTTGGAGTCAGATCTTATAATTAAGGAGTTAATGCCTGAAAGTCATAGCTATCATAATATCTGAGATTTAATGAGTGTTTCATATTTGTAAACTACTGTACAGAGCACTTTGTTTTAAATTTTCCAATTTAATCCTCAAAACAGCTTTATAAGTACCAATTATCCTTGTGTTACTGATGAGGAAACTGAGTCCAGTGAGATTAAATAACTATTCATGTTCACTATACTATTTTGTCATCACAAGGTCATCTGTCTTTGAACAGGGGCAACACCTTAGAAAAGGAGAATGCATTTCTAATGATGAAACTTTAGGTGTGTATTTGATTGAAGATCTTAAGACTGACATATTGCTGCTTTTCCATTCATACCTAAAAGTTGATCTTCAGGTCCACATATGATTAAAGTCAGTTTCTTTAAGTTATTATTCAACAATGTAGGTAAATCCTGACAGAATGCTTGATTTTTGCTTCCTACCATCTTACCCCCCAAAAAACGAAACATGGTAACTGTGTTGATATATAATATCAGGATCAGACATTTGGTAACACAGCCAATTAAATGACATTTACCATGCAAACTGTCTTTTCTCCAAAAGGATTATCTAAAGCAACATTCTTTAATATTTTCTGCATGTTTGGGGTTTATTTAAATTATATTAATAATTAATTTTTATATTCCATGGTATGCCATTTTATTTTCAGTATTAGAATATAATTTATAATATTGTGGAGATGGACAATAAAGATTTAACCTAAGACAGCTAAACTTGAAAAACGATAGTCCAGCCACCAATTATGTCTTATATCATGGAATACCTATACTTGTATTAGAGTCCTGTCAGGAAAACAGAAACCACACTAAAGATTTCAACAGTTATAATTTAATATAGGGGGTTGATTACACAAGTATTGGAGGACTTAATAGGCAAAAAAGTAACATTGAGATAACACAGATGTAATAAATATAGGAAGTAGCTACATACCTAAGAAAGAAGGAAAGAGACTAGGTTATTAGAATCTAGAAGCTTGGAGAAAGGGCTCTCAGTACGGGTTTTGGAGCTCTGATGAGCAGCTGCTACTTAGCTAGAGCTGATTGATGTCTTTGAGAAGAAATAGTGAGAAGTAAGATCTGGAAGTGCCAAACAGTAGTTGGAAACTAGAAGGAATAACTGCTGTCATAGTGAGGTGCTATTCCCAGGGTATTAAACAGCAAGCAAAACAGGAATATTCAAGTCCCCTTTACCCTTTTCATGCTTTCCAGTCTCTCTCTAGTTACCTGTCAGCCTCCAACCCCATTCTTTGAATTTAACAATGAATCAGCTGGCAAAGGATAAATATAAACTGCAGAATCATAGCTCTTACACTATATAACTGAGTATAGTAGGGTGACGGTGGGGTTGAAAGGCAGCAGGTTAGTTTTTGGCACAATACTTATGAGTAATCCTTAAGACCCCTTTAAAAATTATAATTATGGGCAATCTCCATTTTCATTTATTGAAGAACATATTTCTGAAATTTTCGAAGGATTACTAAATAACAAGGGAAAAAAGGGGATAAAGACCAGAAATCAAGACTATAGTAATTAGTATTAGTCTATTAATAGACAAAAATGAACAATGGAACAGAATAGAGAGTTCAATAAGAGACAAACATACATGCTATGTCACATACATACATACATACTATATAGGCAAATATATATACTATGACAAAGGTGACAATTTGCTCAGTGGGGGGAAATGGTCTTTTCAGTAAATGGTTTGTTCTATTAGAAATCCATAAACTATTCAATGCATCTCAATCAAACCTCATACCATATTCAAATATCAAGTCCAGATGGGTTGCAAATCTAAATGTGAATGTTAATAGGCATTAAAACAGAAAATATTAAAAATACCAAGTTATGATAATGATGTAGAACAACTGAAACCCTGATAAACTGCAGGTGGTGGGAGTGGAGATTGCTACCACCAATTTGGAAATCTGTTTGACATGATCTACTAAAGTAGAACATATTAAGTCCCATTTCCCAACAATTTCACTCCAAGTGTATACCCAGAAGAGATGTGTGTATTTGCTCACCAGAAGTCATGTACTGGGATGTTTATAGCAGCATTATTCACAAGAACCCCCAAACTGGAAACTAGCCAAATGTTCATAAATGGTAGAATGGATAAATTGTGGTATTTTTACACAATGGAATGCTATATAGCAAAGAAAATGAGCAATGTACAACTAACCTGAATGATATGGATAGATGTCTCAAATTCATAATGTTGAAGAAAATAATCCACACCAAAAAAAGAAATCATACTGTATGATTCGTTTTATATAAAGTACCAAATAGGCAATACTAACTTGTTCTATTAAAAGTCAAATTAGTGGTTACTCTAGGAGGTTGGTGACTAGAAGGGAATTGGTCATTTTGTGATACTAGTAATTTTCTGCTTCTTTAATCTGGGTGCTGCTTACATAATTGTGTTCAGTTTGTGAAAATTAAGCAAAAGGTATGCTTATATTACATGTACTTTTATGTATGTATATTTATGTATGAGGTATATATTATACATCAATAAAATGGGCAAGGATAAAGTCCCTCATTATACTTCCTCATTTATGCATTTTCAACAAATAGAGTTTATAATACTTTACAAAACTTCAAATATTTTTATGAAGAATATATCTTGAAAAATACATTTCTTCACCATAACAGACTATAGCTGTTTCTTCAACAGTGAATGCTTTGCTAATCATTGTCTTTTTCCTTGTGGAAACTATAGCTATATAATATAACAGTGATTAAAGAACTTGCTCAGGCATGGGTCTTTTGTCTTTTTCATCCACTAATTTCTACATCTAATGAATGCTACTCTGCTGTTAACTGCTGCAGACATTCTCTGTCACACAATATCATGGCTCTGGAAGTCAACCCTTTAAGCAAGTACCCTAGTTGTCAAACAGAAAATAGTGACTTGGATAGTTACAAAATAGTATTACACAAGGTATTATGCAAAGACATATGCATGAGTTTGTTTCCTAATGTTTCAATGACTAGGAAGCTAAATTTATAAATGCTGTTTATTTACTTCCAAAGACACTTGACTATGTTTTTCCTCCAGTTCATTTTGCACAGTCTTCCTTATGATATAATTGCATGCACCATTTTCAACTGATATGGGAGATTTAACAGAAAACATAGATATATAAAATATTTTGATACTTATATCTTCAGCTGTTTATTTAAACATCTGAAAGTATACTTAAACACCAGTGTTAATAATATCGTAGTGATATTGCTCAGTATGAGAGCACAACACATGCCCGCCGTATATCCATTGTCACCGCTAATTCAAAATGTCGATCATATGTATCATGGATATAGGATTTTTTGAATTCAAAAATAATTTTCATTTTCATCTATATAGGATGGAGGTGCAGAGAAATCCTTGCTAGTATAGAATACTTAATTTTTTTTCTCTCTCTCTGTATGTGTGTTTGTGGATAGTTTCTTTTTATTAAAAAGCATGGCTAAGTTTAAGAAGGCTAGACATGGCAAGATAGTTCTATTACATAGAGGTAGTCAAACTGTAGAGCAGGTGTTTGCCCTGAGGGTGTATGAAGGACGTCATTTGCCTAGAGACTGGGTTTTAATGGGATAGGTTTAAGAGGAGATGGGGGGAGGTCTGATGAGACCACCGCATAATGCCTAGACCCACAATTATGACACTGTCAGTGGATGAAATTGAAAGGAAAAAAAAGATCTCCGCATAGAGGAGAACAGTAAGTGTCAGAGCCAGTTTCAATCTTTATTCTTTTAACTAATGTAGGTGACAGTTTTCCTAAACATGTGAAACAAAAAATGAAAACAGTAAGTAGTTTGGTAAGCATACTGCAGAAAACCATGACTTTCGGATTACATGGACTCCAATGTATTACTTAAAAAAAAAGTTTCCCTAACATTAAAATAATACTGACATACAGTGAATAATTAAAGAATGCATGTGAAATAATGGTCTGGATGACTCTCATGCATGGTGGAAAATGTATTTTAGGGTAGCAAACATGCATCAAACTTAACAGGATCCTATAACCAATGTAAAAGCGCTTGCATGTGAGATGCTCATTAACAGACGTTATTTGCTGTAGATTTTCTTGTCAAAGATCATAATTGCCACAATATGACACATTTCTCAAATTCTGACTGAAACTAAATCTAGATATATAAAGAAACATCTAGTAAATCATAAAGTTCCAATGTACCACATGATTTTTGAGCATGTACTTTTTGTAAAGAGTAATCTATCAAAAGATAGACAGATTTTACATATGTATTTACATTTCACATCTATTGCAGCTTGAGTGAAACAAAAAGAATATACAGGAATGAGTCTTAAAAAGTGTTGAGGTGGAAGAGTTGATCTACTATTCTAACCCCATCGAAGGAAAGAATTGCAAATGGTAATAACACAATTTTTGATTCTCATAATTGAACTGTTTAGTATGGAAATGTGCAAAGTGAAAAATGTCTTGAGATTCTGGAAGGGACAATATCGACGTGAAAAAAAATGTATTCAGAATAATGCTTCCAGATACAAAATAGGAAACAAATCTTCAATGAAATGACACCAATTGTAATTACCCATACTTTAGGGAGATATTATCATTTTAGCTAATGAAGTAAAATGCCGACAAAGAAAAAGAAAATAGAACTTATTCAGAAAGATTTGGGGGACCCCTGCAGAGAATGCTTCAAAAATGAAATGTTGTAGCCAGTCTGGTTGAAAACAGATTATGTGTGCTCATCTAGCAACTTTTCACCTGAAAGTAGGTAGTAATCACCTTTGAGGAAAAACCATCTATGAAAAAACTACCAGTTTTCTCTCACCAAAAGTCACATTAAGGAATATATATATAGACTCTTGTGTATAATAAAGCATTTGTGTGTAGGATGGTTTACATAATTTGTTAGTCTGGGAGAAACCATGTGGTTTTAAAGATTTTGGATCCAATCATAAATCTGATATTTAATTTGATCACTGAATAAAAAACCAAGAATCCTTTGAAAACATATCTGTAATGCAGTTATTATTCAGTGACACCCAATTTTCCCTTCACTAAAGTTGTTTAAACATAAATAAATGTTGCTTGTTAAAATAGTACAAACAAATTTTTTGCCAGAGGCTTTGAAAATGTCCCTGAATCTGTATTGGGGGTTTTCAACTCTGGACAACATTCATCTCCTTTAAACTTAACCTGAGTGTGCTGCTTTGAGGAAGAAACTATTACTATCATGCTTAGATGTGATTACAAGGTCAGGATCAATAATCTTGGAGAAATCCTGGAAAACAGAAGTCAGAGACAGCTCAAATCCACTAATTCACTAAAATGGGAAAAGATAGATATTGATATTTAAACACTTACTTGTTTGAAACATATTCCCAGAGAAAGTAAAGAGAAAGTAAAGTTGTAAAATAGCTAAATATGGTTTATAAACATTAAAATATAAAAGAATGTGATGATCGCCACTAACCATTAAAGGTTCACTAAGAAGTCATGGCAAACTAATATAATTTAATTTTTTGTTACAGAAAAATTCAAAGAGAATAAAAAGTAGAGAAAATAGTAAAACCAACCCCATGAGCCAGAATGTGTTTTTGCCTGTGTTTAGGGGCAACAGGGTTTGCTGTTTCTCTCCCCTGTTGCTTGAATCTTTGCCTTCTTTTGAGAGGTTAATCTAACCTCTGCCCAGATTAGATTAACCTCTAATAGGTTAATCTAATAGGACTGACACTATGTGGCAAAGGATCACCTACTGTGCACCTGTACCAGAAAGCAGGACTTTGTATGTTCTCTTAGCCTGCCCCAATCTTTCTCATGAGCACTTGGCAGACACCCATGAAAAATGCCTTTGAGTGCAAACTACCTCTGTGTCTCGGCCCCCTAGCTATCACAGACTGATTTACCAGCCTCCACATTTCTTTTGTTTTTTTTTTGTTTTTTCTTTTGTGGTACGCGGGCCTCTCACTGTTGTGGCCTCTCCCGTTGCGGAGCACAGGCTCCGGACGCGCAGGCTCAGCGGCCATGGCTCACGGGCCCAGCCGCTCCACGGCATGTGGGATCTTCCCGGACCAGGGCACAAACCCGTGTCCCCTGCATCGGCAGGCGGACTCTCAACCACTGCGCCACCAGGGAAGCCCCAGCATCCACTTTTTTTCGTAACAACTTGTTAAGATTTTAGCTTATAGCTACTTACCAGCTTGTGTGGCAGCCACGTCCTCCGCTTGAGCTCTGCCACAGGTAAGCCTATGTATGCATTTTATTTCTCTTTGGAGAGGCTTATCCTTTTCTGAGATTTGAGCTGTTTTTTTGGCCTGAAATTTCAGATCTCTGATAAGGTCAAGAAAAGTTAAGATTTTCTAGTTTATCTGGCTTTTTCTTACTGTTAGTTGGGGAGCAACACTCCCAGTTTTCTACATCTCAAATGGTAAAAGGAATTCAAAGTCCATTACTTTGTATTTAAAATAATCCACAATTCAATAATCCCCTTTTATGTCTGTTAGCATTTGCCTTATGTATTGAGGTGCTCCTATGCTGGGTGCATAAATATTTACAGTTGTTATATCTTCTTGGATTGATCCCTTGATCATTATGTAGTGTCCTTTGTCTCTTGTAATAGTCTTTATTTTAAAGTCTATTTTGCCTGCTATGAGAATTGCTACTCCAGCTTTCTTTTGATTTCCATTTGCATGGAATATCTTTTTCCATCCCCTCACTTTCAGTCTGTATGTGTCCCTAGGTCTGAGGTGGGTCTCTTGTAGACAGCATATATATGGGTCTTGTTTTTGTATCCATTCAGCCAGTCTATGTCTTTTGGTTGGAGCATTTAATCCATTTACATTTAAGGTAATTATTGATATGTATGTTCCTATTACCATTTTCTTAATTGTTTTGGGTTTGTTATTGTCAGTCTTTTCCTTCTCTTGTGTTTCCTGACTAGAGAAGTTCCTTTAGCATTTGTTGTAGAGCTGGTTTGGTGGTGCTGAATTCTCTTAACTTTTGCTTGTCTGTAAAGGTTTTAATTTCTCCATCAGATCTGAATGAGATCCTTTCTGGGTAGTGTAATCTTGGTTGTAGTTTTTTCCCTTTCATCACTTTAAATATGCCCTGCCACTCCCTTCTGGCTTGCAGAGTTTCTGCTGAAAGATCAGCTATTAACCTTATGGGGATTCCCTTGTATGTTATTTTTTTTCCCTTGCTGCTTTTAATATTTTTTCTTTGCATTTAATTTTTGGTAGTTTGATTAATATGTGTCTTGGCATGTTTCTCCTTGGATTTATCCTGTATGGGGCTCTCTGTGTTTCCTGGACTTGATTGATACCTCATCTTCTTTATCCATTCATCTGTTGATGGACACTTAGTTTGTTTCAATACCTTGGCTGTTGTAAATAATGCCTCTATGCACATTGGAGTATGTACCTTTTCAAATTAGTGTTTTGTGTTTTTCAGATATATACCCAGGAGTGGAATTGCTGGGTCATATGGTATTTCTATTTTTAGTTTTTTGAGAAACCTCCATACTGTTTTCCACAGTAACTGTACCAATTTACATTCCCACCAAGAGTGTCCTAAGGTTCCCTTTTCTCCACATCCCTGTTAACATTTGTTATTTGTGTTCTTTTTGATGCTAGCTATTCTGACAAGTGAGAAGTGATATCTCATTGTGGTTTTGATTTGCATTTCCCTGGTGATTAGTTATGTTGAGCATCTTTTCATGTGCTAGTTGGCCATCTGCATTTCCTCTTTGGAAAAATGTCTATTCAGTCCTTCTGCCCATTTTTTAATCCAGTTGTTTGTTTTTTTGATGTTGATTTGTATGAGCTATTTGTATATGTTACAAACAGCTGTATTTCTTATCAGTCATATCATTTGCAAAGATTTTCTCTCATTCAGTAGGTTGTCTTTTCATTTTGTTGATGGTTTCCTTTGCTGCAAAAAAGCTTTTAAGTTTAATTAGGTCCCATTGTTTTTTTTTTGCTTTTATTTCGTTTACTTTAGGAGATGCATCCATTGTTTTACATGTAGCTGTCCAGTTTTCCCAGCACCACTTATTGAAGAGACTGTCTTTTCTCCATTTTATATTCTTGCCTTCTTTGTCATAGATTAATTGTCCATTGATCTATGTGTCTGTTTTTGTGCCAGTATCATACTATCTTAATTACTAAAGCTTTGTAGTATCGTCTGACGTCAGGGAACATGATTAGTCCAGCTCTGTTCTTCTTTCTCAATATTGTTTTGGTTATTTATGTTTCTTTTTGTTTCCATGCAAATGTTAAAATTATTTGTTCTAGTTCTGTGAAAAATGCCATTGGTATTTTGATAGGGATTGCAATGAATCTCTAGATTGCCTTGGGTAATATAGTCATTTTAACAATATTGATTCTTCCAGTCTAAGAACACAGTATATCTTTCCATCTCTTTGTGTCATCTTCAATTTCTTTCATCAGTGTCTTATAGTTTTTGGAGTACAGGTCTTTTGCCTCCCTAGGTAGGTTTACATCCTAAGTATTTTATTCTTTTTGATGTGATGGTAAATGGGATTGTTTTCTTAATTTCTCTTTCTGATACTTTGTTGTTAGTGTGTAGAAATGCAACAGATTTCTGTATATTAATTTTGTATCCTGCAACCTTACTGAATTCATTGATGAGCTCTAGTAGTGTTCTGGTGGCGTCTTTAGTATTTTCTATGTATAGTTTCATGTCATCTGCAAACAGTGACAGTTTTAATTCATGCTTTTCAATTTGGATTACTTTTTTTTTTCTTCTCCAATTGCTGTGGCTAGGACTTCCAATACTGTGTTGAATAAAGGTGATGATAGTGGGCATCCTTGTCTTATTCCTGATCTTAGATGAAATGCTGTCCGCTTTTTACCATTGAGTATGATGTTAGCTGTGGGTTTGTCATATACAGCCTTCATTATGTTGAGGTCTAGTATTTAGTTTTTGTACCCAGTTCCTAAAATCGCTTCAGAACATCAGTGGTTAAGGTGAAAGAAGCATCTTTAGGTATTCATAGCCAACACTTTTCAACCACAGCTGAGTTTATATTAATGAGGTGACTTTTGGAAAGCCCCTAAAGATGGAGGACTGGTTGCCAGGGGAATCAACCATGTGATTAGAGTGTTGAAATTTTCAGTCCCACTCAGTAACCTACAGAGAGGAGAGACACGCTGTAGATTCAACTAATCACCAATGGCCAGTAATTGAATAAATCACGCCTGCATAATGAAGCCTCCAAAAAACCCTTAGTGAAGGGGTTCAGAGCTATTCCTGGCTCATGAACACACCTGCATGCTGGGAGGGTGGCATGCCCAGGGAGGGTGGCTATACTTACAATGGACAAAATAGAGTATAAGTCAAAGTCTCTAGAAACAAAGAAGGTAATTATATAATGATCAAGAATCAAATTGAGAGAAAGATATAACAATTATAATTATATATGCATCTGACATCAGAACACTTAAATATATAAAAAAAAAATATTAACAGATCCAAAGGAAAAAATTGACACTAATTTAATATTAGGAGACTTCAGTGCCCCACTTTCAGCAATGTATAGAACTTCCAGACAGAAAATTAATAAAGAAACAGCAGACTTGAACAACCCTACAAAACAAATGGACCTAACAGACATATTCAGAGCTTTCCACTCAATAGCACAATACACATTTTTCTCAAGTGCATACAGAATAATTTCCAGGATAAACTACATATTAGGTCACAAAACAAGTCTTAACAAGTTTAAGATGATCAAAATAATTCCAAATATTTTTTCCAACCACAATGGAATGAAACTAGAAATCAAAAGCAGTAAGAAAATGGGGAAATTCATAAAAACATCAAAGCTTAAAAACACACCCTTCAACAACAATTAGATCAAAGCAGAAATCAAAAAGGAATTTAAAAACTATTTGAGAGAAATGAAAACAAAACCCAATATAATAAAACTTATGGATTGCACAAAAGGCATCTTGTAAGAAGGAAGTTTATAGCAGTAAATGCTTACATTATAAAAGAAAAAAGACAGCAAATAAGCAACCTAAACTTACACCAAATAGAAGAAGAACAAACTATTACCAAATTTAGCAGAAGAAAAAAAATAATAGAGATTATAGCAGAAATAAAGCAAATAGAGAATTTTTAAAAATAGAAAAAAATCAGCACAAAAAAGAGTTGGATTTTTGAAAATATAAACAAAATTGACAAATCCTGAAAAAAAAAAAGAACTACCATATGACCCAGTAATCTCACTTCTGAGTATTTATCCAAAATAATTTAAACCAGGATTTCAAAGAGATATTTGCATTTCCACATTCATTACAGCTTTATTCACAATAGCCAAGAAGTGTACCTTATTAAGCTCAGTCTGCTCTAACAAAATACCTTAAACTGGGTTTCTTATAAACCACAGAAATTTACTTCTCACAGTCCTGGAGGCTAGAATTCTGAGATCGTCAGCGTGCCAGCATAGCTGACTTCTGGTGAGAGCCTCTTCCAGATAATAGATTGCTGACTCTTCCTTGTATCCTCACATGGCAGAAAACAGAGAAAAGAAGCAAGCAAGGCTACATATACCCTCATGACCTAATCTAATCCTAATTACTTCCCAAAGGCCCCTCCTCCTAATACCATCACCTTGGGGCACAGGATTTCAACATATGAATTTGGTGGTGAGGGGGGCACAAAAATTCAGTCCATAACAACATAGAAACTAGCTAAGTGCCCACCGAGGGAAGAATGGAAAAAGAAAATGTGGTATAGATATAAAATAGACTATTATTATTCAGCTATTAAAAAGGACATGTAATCACATGCTACAACATGGATGAACCTTGACGACATCATGCTAAGTGAAATAATCCAGTCATAGAAGGACAAATACTGTGTGATTCCATTTACATGAGGTATTTAAAGTAGTCAGACTCATTGAAACAGGAAGTAGAGTGGTGGTTGTCAAGGGCTGGAAAAAGGGGGCAATGGGGAGTGCTTTTCAATGGGAATAGAATTTCAGCCATGAAAGATGAAAGAGTTCTAGTTATTTGCTGCACAACCTTGTGATTATAGTTAACAATACTATACTGTACCTTCATTGAAGTTAGATCTCATGGTATATGTTTTTACCACAATAATAAAAAATAAAAGCTTATGTCCACCAAAGACTTGTAAAAAAAAAAAGAGAAAACAATTAATCTACAGTAGCATCAAAATTCCTAATATTTAGGAATACATTTAATCAAGGAGGTAATATTCAGCTATAGAAGGGAATGAAGTATTGATACATGCTACATACAAACATGGATGAACCTTGAAACATTTTACTAAGTAAATGAAGCCAGACACAAATGACCACATATTGCATTGCTCTGTTTATTTGAAATATACAGAATAGGCAAGTTCATAGAGAAAGAAAACAGATTAGTGGGTGCTAGCAGCTGGGAACAGGGGAATGGAGAGTGTCTTAATGAGTTTCCTTTTGGGGTGATGAAAATATTTTAGAACAACATAGTGGTGATGATAGCATATCATGACTATATAAAATGCCACTGAATTTTACACTCTAAAATAATTTAAATGGTACATTTTTAAGTACATTTTACCACAATAAAAAATTGAAAAAAAAAGCAATGTAATACTGAGGTATTACATTGGTAATACAACATAGATGAACCTTGAAAACATAATGTAAAGTGAAAGTCAGGCACAGAATGCCACTTATTATATAATTCATTTATATGAAATGTCCATCATAGACAATTCCATAAAGATATGCTTTAGATTACCAATAGCCAGGCCCTGGTGGAAATGAGGAATGACTGCTAATGAGTATGAGGTTTCTTTTGGGGGCGATGAAAATATTTTGTAATTAGACAGTGGTGATAGTTGCACAAATCTGTGAATGTACTAAAGCTATCAAAATGTGCACTTTAACAAACTCTATTGGGCATGATTTTAACTATGTTGTGCTATCAGGTAGCATAACATAGGTGTTAGGTTCACAGGCTTTGGAATCAGACAGACTTTAGTTTGAGCCTGACCTCCAAAACTTAAAAGTTCTTTGACCTTGAATAATTTATTTTCCATCTCTAAGCTACCTTTTCCTATGTAAAATGGAAATTACTATAATTTGTATTTAGGCTGTTTCAAGAGTTGGTGATACAATCCATTTAAAGCACTTAAAACAGAGCCTGGGGTACTTGGAGTTCATGGAAATGGCAGTTATTGCTGCTGTTGTCATAATCATCTTTATTATTGTTCCATACATCTACATAGAAAAATGCCTAGCTGGAAATACATATCGTTGGCTAAAAAATTATCTCTAGATGGTAGGATTATGGATGATTGGTATTTCATTCAAAGTTTTGTTTATTTTATAGATATTCTACAATGGGCATTTTAATTTGATAATATAGCTAGAATGAAATTTATTATTATTGAAAAATTGAAACATTTCACCTTAAAAAAGAAGCAACCTGTTGTGAACCCCAGAAAATTCTGCCCTATGATCTACTGTGAGGTGTTTGCTTAGTTTGTTGGGTGTGGTTTCTATTTGGGGGAAATAACCATGGCAACCAACATCTCAACAGTACCATTATGATTTGCAAATGGTCCAACAGGTGGTACTATGGCTGACTGTACGGCCAGTCAGAAATAACAAGACCTGAGGCTACTGCATCAGGCAACTTTCCAGATTATTAACAGTAGTTATGTGATGGAAAATGTGGCATAGAGTAGTGTCAGACCTGCAGATTCAGTGGTCCACTGACGTTGTTGATTGGTTGCGTGACCTTTTAATTGTAACCTAAGTAGCCTGGAGTATTTGTTTATGGAAGGTTTCTAGGACTGCACTCTTCCGCATACATCCTTTTAGCAGTATATACTTTACAGCACTGCACCACTGGTCGATTTATGGCTTTCTTTGGAAGAGATTGTAAATCTTGCCTTGCAAAGTTATTGATCCACAGAATTCCAGTTTGATGATAAAAAAAAATCTCCAGCATTTGCCAACATATATATTCTGTTTTTATGACTGTAAGTCATACAATATTTGTAGAAGAAGAAAGGTATAAATACATTTAATTTTATGGTTCATAGGATAGTACCATCATTGCAAAGATGGAACAATTCTTATATAATATCTGAAAAACAGTATGAAACTTTCTGTTTTTCACCAAGTATATTGTGTATGTTTATTTTCCCTGTTGTATATCTTTCCTTTTGCCTTAAAAGTCTTTAACTGATAAATTAATCTACAGAAACATTTTGGATTATTATTCTTTTGTTTGAGTGAAGAAATGTACATTTAAAAGTTACTTCAGAGTTTTATTTATAAAGAATTTTTAAACTGAAATATTCATTTCTAACCTGGGCAAGAAAATCTTGTAGATTTCTACAAGCCTAGTTCTGCTCTAACACTAAAGGAAAATTTCTTCACCCCATGAAAAAGGAAAATCTCCCTTTTTCTGACTTCTACTCTTCAAATTATTGCTTTCTTCAGGCCTCTCCAAGCTTGCCTATCAGAACACTTACTCCTAAACACAGAGATTGGGTCAGGAGCGGGTCAGTGATCTAGATAGTGCCAATCTAGACCTAACGATAGTGACTGACTCAGGGCATTAGGGCTAAGTTGATCTGAAAATAAATCCTGTGCCTTCTTCACATACTACCAAGAAGACAGAAGTTGCAGTTTGCCATTGCAAGGAGATGGCCTACAATAGAGTAAAGCCTTTGTGAAGGTAAGCAACTCCAAAAGTGGGATCCCAATGAGATTATTTTAGTCCCTGATTCTAGCTGTTTGTGAAGATGATAATCCCCAAAGTTTTTTATTTTCTTTAAACCGGGGTTGGATTTTCTGTCATTTGCTACAGAAATAATACTAATTGAATTAGAGTGCAAAATGAGAAAGGGACAGAAAGAAATGAACGACTAGAAAGTTGTCCCAAAGAAAGTGCCAGTTACATTTAGATGGTGTACTAAAGGACATGTATGTTTCATGTGATAGCAAAGAGAGGGAAGGAAATTTCCTGCATAAGAAATAGTTGTGCACAAAAGCATGAAGGTATGAATGTGCATGGTGTGTTCAGGGAATGGCAAGTCAACACCATACAAAAAAAACAAATGACAGAGTACCTCCATAGTCTTAAATTAGTGACAGGACTTAATAACCTAACAGAGTTCTGGGAATATAAATTAATACTTTTGTCAAAATACCAAATGGAGGGGTATGGATAAATGTTTCAGTATTCAAGTTTACATCCCCTCTCACCCATTTAAGGCATTACAACAAGAAATACAGTTTTATTATTTTGTCCCTTAAAAGACAAACTTTATGATGTCTAAATTCCAACTGTGGAATCTGATATAGGGTGATAATGGCTTTACACACAATTTTCAGAAAATGGAAATTCACTTTCTGTAAGATACAAATCAACTATTAGGTTGATAAGAAAGATGAGTTGAATGGGATTTCTCTGCAAACTCAAAAGTAATAGATAATTTAAGCAAATCTAAGATATGAAGCTTTTGTTTTATTTTTCTGATTATAATGATAATAAAAGCTCTTTTTAGAAAGTTGGAAAATATAGGACAATTATGAAGATTAAAAAGTAAAGGAGGGCCTCCCTGGTGGCACAGTGGTTAAGAGTCCGCCTGCCGATGCAGGGGATACGGGTTCGTGCCCCGGTCTGGGAGGATCCCATATGCCGCAGAGCGGCTGGGCCCGTGAGCCATGGCCGCTGGGCCTGCGCATCCGGAGCCTGTGCTCCGCAACGGGAGAGGCCACAACAGTGAGAGGCCCACATACCGCAAAAAAAAGAAAAAAAAAAAAAAAGAAAAAAAAGTAAAGGAGCATAGTCCTATGATGCTGAAAGAGCTACTGTTATATTTCTTTCCATTATTATGTTTCATAAAAATTTTTATTAGGAACCACTATTTGTGTTTTACACAATTGGGTTATAGTCTTATATTCTGCTTTCTATACCTCAAATGAATTTGCAAACTTTCATCACACTATTACTTTTAAAATATATAATAGCCTATTTGATGAATGTGGTATAATATCTGGTTATTGTTGGTAATTTGGGTAATTTCCAATTTTTCATGTTACATATAAATATTCAATGAGTTTTTTGGACCAATAAAGTTAATGGCATCTCTTTCTCCTCAAAACCGATTCCCTCCCCCACTCAAAAATAAGGAGGAGAACTTGGTCGAAAAGAATGATTCTTTTAAAATATTTTATGCAAACTATCAAAGTGTCCTTCCAAAAATATTACCAGTTTAAACTTTCATTAGCAGATTAAGACAGTGTTTATTTCATTACACTTCCAAACACTACTTATGATAATTAAAAAAAAAGGTTTTCAAATTTTACCATGGCAACATAGTCGCTTATTGCTATTTTAATTAGAATTTCTTAGTTTATTAGTGAGGTTAAACATTCTCAATTTGCTAGCCTTTCTGTGTTTCTTATTCTGTGAATAATTTAGGGCTTTCATTGAACTTTATATAGTAAGACATTTTTACTTTGTTTGAATGTTTTTCTCAAATAGTATTTTTTTAAATTTCCCTAGTGTATATGACCAGCAGAACTTTACATTTTACATGTTTATGTATAAAACATTTCCTTTTATTGTCCTTTATGACATATTTGTTTTTAATCTAGAAAATTTTCTCTGGACCTGTTATCTGAGATATGATAAATATTTTACCTCCCTTTCTCTGCCAGCTATTTTTATATTTTATAGTTTTATAGTTAGTTCCTCAAACACTTATAATTAATTTTGCTGTAAAGGTATACTTTATTTTCTTTTTAATAATTGAACAATTATTCCATAACCATTTGTTACTCAGCCCTTCCATTTCCCAGTAATTTATGATACTTCTTTTATAATATTATAAATTATTAAATATATTAGGGTCTATTTAAAAGTTATTGCTTTCAATAATGTCTTTCATTATGTCAAGAGAAGCTGATCACTGTAGAAAAATAAATTATTAGATTGAGGTATAAAGAAAATATCCCATTTATAATTCCACCAATCCTCATTTAATTTTCCTTTGGAATATATTCATGTGTATGTATATGCATATGTATATATGTGCATGCATGTGTACATGTGTATACATGTTGAGTGTGAATTTTTCAAATTTATAAAATTCACATAAACCAGCCATATTGTATTTTACTATAAAAATCCTGTTTTTAAAAATTGTATCAATTTTCCTCATATCATGAAATTCAAAATTACAAATGTAAACAAGTCCATAGCATTCCATCATAGAGTTGCAGCATAATTTATTCACCCATTCCTATAACTTAGGTTATGTTTATAACATTAAATATTATTTTAAAACACTTTTAAGTAGCTGTGTAACAGCTCAACAAAAGTGTTTTTTTCACCGTATTTTATTTATTGATTTACACAATTTTTTATGTTTAGGTGGTCACGTAAGGGGTCAAGTTTTCACTAATATGAGTGAACCTGCAACAAAAAATCTTTCTTATAAAGATTGTTGATGGAATCTTGACTATATTTAGTATAATTCCACAAATGTGCAATTACTAGGTCAAAGTATATGCGCTCTTGGTTAGTTATTTTGTTTTAATGCTCTATTTGTTGAATCTGTGCCAGTACCAAATGGCTTAAACTAATGCCGATATATATATATATATATATATATATATATATATATATATATATATATATATATGTATATATATATATATATATATGAAAAAATACACGTTATATATACTTTACTTACCATATATATGTGTATATATATATAAAGGCAAGTTCCCTTTTAATACTCTTCTTTGTACAATTTTCTTAGTTTTTCTTACTTTTTTATTTTTATAGAAGTATTTTAGAATCATTTATCATTTTAAAATATGTAACTGAAATTATCATTGGAATTGCTTTAAATTTGTAATTTAATTTGTGAAGAAATAACACTTACAATAATGCTTCTTTCTATCCAGATATGTGAGATAGCCTTTGATTTATTCATTTTATTTTATGTCACTCAGCAAAGTTTCATCTTTTCTTCTTTTTATGTAGATCCAGCACATTTCTTCTTAAAGGATTGTTCTTAGATATTTTATACTTTTTTGTTTCTTAGTTTAAATACTCTTTTTTTTCTGTAAATACTCTATTTTCCAGTGATTGTGTCTGATATATTAGAATTCTAATCTAATTTTCCTATAGTGCTAATTCTTTTATTTCTCTTGTTAGTACTAATTAGTATTCTAGGTAGTGATATGGCCTATAAATAATGATAATTTTGCCTTTTTAATAATTATTCCTTTTATTTTTGTTTAAAATCTTGTAGCACTTGGTTGAAAATCTATAACAATTTTAAATTACAATTTTAAATCAGTTTCTAATTTCAACCAGAATGTTTCCAGTGTTTACTGTTAAACACATCATTCATGCTACAAAAATGTTTTTTAGATTACCTAGAAAGTTTTTTTTGCACATGTTATTTTTATCAAATGGCTTATCAGCATCTATTGAGATGATTAAAGTTTTCCTTTGATTTATAGATGTGAGGATTTTTATTGGTAATAATGAACTAGTATTTATGTAGCCACATAAATGAAATTGGACCCCTGTCTTAAACCATATACAAAAATCAACTCAAAATGGATTAAAAGACTTAAAAGATCAGAAACTTTAAAACTCCTAGAAGAAAACATAGGAAAAAAGTTTCATGAAGTTGGCATTGCCAGTGATTTCATTGGCATGACAGCAAATGTACAGGCAACAAACGCAAAAATAAACAAGTGGGACCACATCAAACTAAAAAGCTTCTGCACACCAAAAGAAACAATCAACAGAATTAACATGCAGTCTACAGAATGAGAGAAAATATTTGCAAACCATGAATCTGATAAGGAATTAATCTCCAAAATATATAAGGAACTCTTACAACTCAATAGTTTTAAAAAAATAAAGATCCATTTTAAAAATGGGCAAAGGACCTGAATAGACATTTCTCTGAAGAAGTCAGGGGACTTCTTTGGTGGTCCACTGGTTAAGACTCCACGTCCCCAATGCACGGGGCACAGGTTTGATCCCTGGTCAGGAAACTAAGATCCCACATGCCACACAGCACGGCCCCCCAGAAAAAGAGAATAAGTCATACAATAGCCAACAGTTATGTGAAAAGATGCTTGGGCTTCCCTGGTGGTGCAGTGGTTGAGAGTCCGCCTGCCGATGCGGGAGACATGGGTTTGTGTCCCGGTCTGGGAGGATCCCACATGCCGCGGAGTGGCTGGGCCCATGAGCCATGGCCGCTGAGTCTGCACGTCCAGAGCCTGTGCTCTGCAACAAGAGAGGCCACAGCAGTGAGAGGCCCGCATACCACAAAAAAAAAAATATGCTCAACATCATTTAATCACCAGGGAAATACAAATCAAAACCACAATGACATATCCCCAACACACCTGTTAGGATGCCTATTATCAAAAAAAGATAAAAAGATAAAAAGAAGAAAAGGTTAAGTGTTGGTAAAGATGTGGAGAAATTGGAACCTTTGTACACTGTTGGTGGGAGTGTAAAATGTAGGTATATTATTAGGCAAGATTAGGCGAAAGTTTTCATATTTCTTCTTTTGTTCCATGTACCTCTCAGGTTTTCTTATCTAGATTATTCTAACTTCATAAAAGAATTAAGGATTTTTCCATATTTGTAAAGAATTTATTATCATTTCAATAAGAGTTATATCCTTAAGATTTTGACATATTAGTAGATAAAACTTTTGGATCCGTAATCTTTTGAGGAAAGTCATGTTTGGACTACTTTATAGATCTCTTTAATGGCTATTATTCTTTTCAAATTTTCCATTTCATCTAGTTTCAATCTTAGCTAAATAATTTATATATTTCAAAAATGTATGGTATTCATGTATAGTTTAAAATTTATTTCCCCATATTTCTTCATACTATTTATTTAAAATTATTTACTCTTTATTTACTCTTGTCCACATTCCAGAAGACTGCTAGGAAAGGTTTAGATTTTATTCATTTATGTATTTGTGTGAGAGTTATAAATCCATGAAATAATATTATTTTTCACCAGGAAATGTTCAAACTGAAGGCAGAAACACTCTCTCAAGCAGTACATGGCTGAAAATAAATGTAGGGAATTTGGATTGTCACAGGAATTTTGTATTTTATAAATGAGGCAAGATAAGTAGCATCATTTGGGAAATTGGCTTTACCGGAAAAACACATTGTACTCTAAAATAAAGTCCATTTTTAGGGTTGGGAGGGGAATACTAGAAAGAAAATTATGCACGTTTAAGTGAATATGACGGAAATCACCTTTCAAACTTTTGGATTTATAAATTTGGCTTTCCTGGTGATGATATCTTTTATGTAACAACTCACAAAAAGGAAAATGGATGTCTAATCTGGAACAGCTAGATAAATTCACCATGCTTGGCAGTGTGAGGAACAGTTACTTGGCTATATTTGTCTGAAAGACTTTGCACTTGACCCTGGTCTAGGAAAATAAGAAACACATAGAATTTGGAGTTGCCATTTAAAAATTTTTTAAATTAAACAGTCCTTTAATGAATTTGTCTGTTGTATGTTAATGTATCTGTATTTAGAGATGATGTGACTGTGAAAGTATGAATGTAAATAATATATATGAATTTGATATTTGAATTCTTGCCTATACTAACTTGTACATTAAAGGTTAATCTGGTGTGGGAAATTGGCCTGCTTCCTTAACAGTATGATTGTAGACTAAAAATAAATTACTCTAAAATCCATCTAACTTTGGTCTGGAGGAGTTGTGCTAGATTGCAAAATGTATGAGCCTGAAGCACACCAAGATAACAGCCCAGAGCAAGTTAAGTTAAATGAAACACTTAGGCAAAGGGTAAAATATATTTGAATTGTAATTAATCATTTTGTCTCTGGTTATACATAATTGAATTTGCTTTTTTTGGTGGTGGCATGAGCTGACATGTTACCTTTACTTCTAATAATGTAAATACATTTTATTTGTTCCTTTATATTAATCAGTATAAGTTAACATATATAGTTACATTTGGGTTTTATAGGTTCTATGACATATTTCTTTGTAGGCAGTGCTTATATATAACCATGTGATATTTTGAATGGGCTTCTGAATGCAAGCTGGCTTCATAAAACTATAATCTTTTATAATCTATTTTATTTTATACTACTGAATTTTGCATTTTCAGCCTAGTCAACTGAATTCTTTATAGGCATAATTTCATTAAATAAGAAATTGATTAAATTTAAGTTTTATGGAAAGAAAATTGGAAATAAATTGAATGATATTAATTCTAATTGAAAATAGTCCACTATTCTGAAATTAATTTATTTGGTGATGTCATTTCTTCAGATAGGAACTGTCATTGGTAAGTGTGGTCATTATTATGGTATTTCGTGTTATGCTGATTGGTGGTGACACCTTTTCATAAGTAAATCACTGGTAATAAAATTCTTGGGCTGGCTTTCAAATGCAGTCCAATGAATATAATACAAAGAAGCCAGCATATGGCATATTTAATCCATATGAATGATTACATTTATACCCAGAAAGCACTTACAGTCATTTTGAAAGCTAGAGCAATTACAAGCTAAGCATGTGGGATTATATTCAGATCTGAAAAAAGAAATTCTAGGACAGAGCAATGGCAGTTAATTTGACAAAAGTCAAATACTATCTGTTCTCTAAAGTCTATCATGGCATCCTCCCTCTTAGCCATTATTCACATCTTTATTATGTAGTCACTATCTGTTTACCTGTATTTGTCTTCCATATTAGCTTGATGAGCTTTTGGAGGAGAAAGAACTTGCTGTAATGATATTGGTACCACTATGTCATCATCTAGAGCAAAGCATTTGTTCCAGAACCCAGACAAATGACAGATAACATATTTTTTAAAGGCTGTGACTTAAAACTGCATCATGGAGTGAACTGGGGAAAAAACAAAGGGTGAAATAATAAGAAGCAAATTCTAAAATAAAACGGATGTAGAGAATTTCAAATTCCATTGAAGAATGCAATGACTTTAGGGTTCTTTAAAACTCAGGTCCCCAAAAATATCAGATCCTTTGAGATTTTGTCTTTCCTCTCAATTTATATCAAAGATGACTGATGCATTGAATAACAAACTACCTGTAATATATTTTCTCAACTGTAGGACTCACACTCTCAGTAACCACTGTGGGGACCCACTTGGAACCCCAGAGTTGGTATGAAGATTAGATTAAACTGAAGACATTTGAGAATCAACAGATGTAGAAAGAAGCCTTCTGAAAACTTTCCTTATCTGACTAAAAACAGAAACTTGTGGGAAATGGGGCTGCCATAAATTCCATTTTGTGGGTACCTCTACTCCCAGGAGAGAGAACAGTGGCAAACCTACCATAAATACCCTCTTGGGGAAGTTTCAAGGCCAAGAAGAAGTCAGAAAGACCTCTTGCACCTGCATAAACAAACATTATTACAAAATTTCTTATTACAAAATTTCTCCCATTTGCTCTCCTAAAACTTAATTTGTCTTTCCTGAAGAAATCTTATTTGTTCTTCCCATAGAAGAGAAGTCTTTTCTTTTCCCTCCCTTTTCCCTACTAAGTTAGGTATATAAACCCTTAACTTTAGCCAATTAACAAGCTGGCTACTTCTTTTGTTAGCTACCATACACATAGGAAAGAACTATTTTTTTTTTACTTGTTAATCTATCTTTTGTTGGTTTAATTAGCAGGCCCCCCAATGCGAAACCTTAGGAGGCAGAGTAGAATATCACTGGTTTATAGGACATTTGGGTAGTCAAATATTCACATGGTGATAGTGAGATAACAAAGGTAATCAAAGTAGCCACTGAGATACTACAAAATCTAAACCACATAAATTTCTCATTTCCTGAAATATTTAGGTAAACTACCCATGTGGAATAGACTGATTTTGGTCATCAAAGTTTGTATTAGGAACAGTTTTGAAAACATAGTTAATTGTACTGTAAATATGATTTAGTGAGTGTAAATTCATATTCCAGTCAGCACCTGGGAGGCTGCCTTTTACCAACTTTTCAACCCAATGTTAACTGACTTGAATTTTGTGAAGCCCAGGATATCTTTGTATAATAAGGCAGATCATGTTAGTGAGGACACTAGTCCCTAGAGTAAGAGAAATCAGCACTTTGGAGGGGAATATGTACAAAAGAGCCAATCATATTTTGTTTAGTAAGTATTGCTCTAGTTGTTCCATTGCAATGAAAAATGACCTTATACATGGAAGTTTACTACTACTAAATAGAAAGAAAGAATAATCTTCCGTGGATCTCTTGGTGATTTTGCTAAAAGTATTATAACTGTTATTTTCATTCCTAAACTAAAGCTAATATTACACATTGGCACAGTATTTGGTTTAATTACTGTTCACAGAATTATTGAAAATGAAGAAATGCTAATTACATGAGTGAAGCTTGTAGTTTTTAGGTTACTGTTTATTGTATTAGGTTTGGTGTAATGTCTCAGATGACACTGGAGGCAAGTTCAAAAATTAACTGAGCTCATTATGAGATTTAATTGATTTGTGTCAGTAAACTGAGGGAACTTTGACCTTGCAGCAAAATCTCATCCAACCTGTTTGCCAGAAGGATGTAATTTGATAGGCAACTCTAAGCCACTAGAAGACAAGTTAAAATAAGTATAGCATCGATATAAATGTTCTTAGGCTGATGATATCCTGAGGCTGGGAAACCACTTCCTCCATCTTGACTTTTTTCACTTCTTCAACAGGCATTTTATGACTCATATTTACCTGAATTGCATTTAGATCCTTTAATGGTTTCACACATCTAAAGTTACTGGTCTAGAGAGAGGGGGGGAAGATGGCAGAAGAGTAAAAGGAGGAGATCACCTTCCTCCCCACAGATACATCAGAAATACATCTACACGTGGAACAACTCCTACAGAACAATTACTGAACGCTGACAGAAGACCTCAGACCTCCCAAAAGGCAAGAAACTCCCCACATACCTGGGTAGGACAAAAGAAAAAAGAATAAACAGAGACAAAAGAATAGGGACAGGACCTGCACCAGTGGGAGGGAGCTGTGAAGGAGGAAAGGTTTCCACACACTAGAAGCCCCTTCCAATAAAGATGTAAAATAAATAAATAATAATAAAAAATAAAGTTACTGGTCTAAAGAAGCCTCTTTTCCCACTCATCTCTATGACAGATTGTACTCTGAGAACAATTACGTTGGAAAAAATGTATTTAAAAGTATTCAGAATTTTATTTTATTTTTTGAGAGCCAGTAAACTTTTAATTAATGAACAGATGCATGCATCAGACCTTTAAAGAATATATTCAGAATTTTAAAATGAAACAACAAAAAACTTTACCTGAAGCCTTACTCCCTTTCCATGTAATCCTTTAATCAGCCTGGGAATAAGTATATTTAATTCTATGAAACATTTGAGGATAGTTTAATACTTGAATTAGCTATTTACACATGAAAAAATTACAGAAGTAATTACGGATATTCAGATTAATTAAAAGCATTAGGAGGTATTAAATGTGAAAGAACAGATTTTTAAATTAAATCTTTCAAGTTTTTCTTTTCAAAATCTTCTATACTTAAAACAGAGGTAGTAACAGTTTTATCTGAATCAGTTATGCTAGAAATAGCACAAGTCAAGTATTAGACATTTTTTTAAGTGAACTGGTTATAATCTTTTGGATTCACTTAAAGTTCTGTTTCACTCCTCACTTATTAAAAATGTTTTAGTGAGATGAGCCTTCATTGCTATTAATAAATGTTTTACTAACATTGGAAAAACTCAGAGGCCCGAAGGTTTAACCTGAAAATCTCCCAAAGAGACATACCTACAGGAAGGATGGTTCTGAATAAGCTGACCACAGTGTTCTTTTTGTAGTGAAATTGGTGAATTCCATCTATGCATCAGTGTAAAGAAGATAGTCAAGAGACTGGAGTGCTAAGCTTTGGAAGCAGCTGACAAATGCTAATAGAAAAGCCATAGTAGTAAGTCAAAGTTAATTTTTAGATAAAGCAGGGAAAAGTTCATTCTCCTCCGAGTAAGACTGGGCTGATGGAAAAGAATATCTATGGAGCTGTTGAATAAATGACTCTTTAAGCTTACAGTCCTCACAGCTTCCTAAACTTCAGGTGTAGGTGATGAGAAAGCTGTGAAGTAAAATTTAAATGCCAACAATTATTTTCTTTCCATTAAACGGAAATCATTAAACTGAAATTTGGAGTATGCTGCCTTTACAAAAAAAAAAAAGCAAAAGGAAAAGCAAAATCATCTTTGGAGAAGAAATCCAAGAGGATTTGGGAAATGAACATGGTCCCATGAAAAGGACTACTCTATCACATCAATTGCTCTTAGAAAAATATGAATATTAGAGTTAGATAGTGACTCATAAACAACTCTTCTCTCACTGCACTATTTAACAAATTTCATTAATATTCTTCAAAAACATGATATTTAAATATTGTTTAATATTCCACAGTAGGAATATATCATAATTTACTTAACCATTTCACTATTGTTGGACATTTGTGCTTTTTCACATATCACCGTAATGAACATTTTTGTTCACTAATCTTTGCCCACATATTGATAATTTACTAAAGTTTGATTTCTAAAACTTTAGATGCTAGACGAAGGCAAGGAATGTTCTAAAATTCTTGAAGAGTTTGCTAATTTACATTTTCACCAACATAGCATGAAAGTGCTCATCACTTTGAGCAAAATACTGTATATTACACTTTTCAATTATTGTTAATTTGATAGGCAAAAAGTTATTTCTTTTTTTAGTTAAATTTCAGGATTTGTTAAAAATACAGTATAATTTAAGTTACCAGCAAAGGTATTTCAGATGGCTGTTATCATAAATAATAAAGGTACACTTAACTCACAAGTAACAAATCACCCCCTCAGGAGATGAGGTTGTCTCCTTTCTTTTAACCATTCTTTACTTTTAATTTATTTTTATTTTTTAAATTTTTAAAAATTCTTTTTAAATTCTTTATTTTTTAAATTGAAGTATAGTTAATTTACAATGTGTGTTAGTTTCAACAGCAATTGATTCAGCTATATATATATATGCATAACTGAATATATATATTTTTTCTTTCAGATTCTTTTCCATTATAGGTTATTACAAGATACTGAATATAGTTCCCTGTGCTATACAGTAGGTCCTTGTTGTTTATATGTTTTATATATTGTACTGTGTATATGTTAATCGCAAACTCCTAATTTATCTCTCCCTCTGCAACTCCCCTCGCTATCCCCTTTGGTAACCATAAGTTTTTTTTAAAAATATTTGTTTGTTTGTTTGTTTGTTTGTTTTGGCTGTGCCGGGTTTTAGTTGCAGCATGCAGACTTCTTAATTGCAGCATGCGGACTCTTAGTTGTGGCATGCATGTGAGATCTAGTTCCCTGACCAGGGGTCAAACCCCAGCTCCCTGCTTTGGGAGCATGGAGTCTTACTTACTGGACCACCAGGGAAGTCCCAGTAACCAGAAGTTTGTTTCCTATGTCTGTGTGTTTATTTCTGCTTTTTTAAAATAAGTTCATTTATATCATTTTTTAGATTCCACATATAAGTGATATTATATGATATTTGCCTTTCTCTGTCTGACCAACTTCACTCAATATGATAATCTCTAGGTCCGTCCATGTTGCTGCAAACGGCATTATTTCATTCTTTTTTGTGGCTAATATTCCACTGTGTATATATATCATATCATCTTTCTCCATCTGTTGATGGACATTTAGGTTGCTTCCATGTCTTGGCTATTGTAAATAGTGTTGCTATGAACATTAGGGTGCATGTATTTTTTCAAATTATTGTTTTCTCCAGATATATGTCCAGGAGTGGGATTGCAGGATCATATGGTAACTGTATTTTTAGTTTTTAAAGGAACCTCCAAACTGTTCTCCATAGTGGCTGCAACAATTTACATTCCCACCAACAGTATAGGAGGGTTTCTTTTTCTCCACACCCTCTCCTGCATTTATTATTTGTAGACTTTTTAATGATGGTCATTCTGACTGGTGTGAGGTGATACCTCATTGTAGTTTTGATTTGCCTCTCTCTAATAATTAGTATACTGAGCATCTTTTCATGTGCCTGTTGGCCATCCATATGTCTTCTTTGGAGAAATGTCTGTTTAGATCTTCTGCCCATTTTTTTGATTGGGTTGTTTGTATTTCTTTTTATATTAAACAGTATGAGCAGTTTTTATATTTTATATAAAATAAAGTAAAACAAGGAAAATTAATCCCTTGTCGGTAGCATCATTTGCAAATATTTTCTCTCAGTCCATAGGTTGTCTTTTCATTTTGTTTATGGTTTCCTTTGCTGTGTAAAAGCTTTTAAGTTTAATGAGATCCCATTTGTTTATTTTTGATTTTGTTCCATTACTCTAGGAGACAGATCCAAAAAAACATTGCTGTGATTTATGTCAAAGAATGTTCTGCCTATGTTTTCCTCTAGGAGTTTTATAGTATCTGGCCTTACATTTAGGTCTTTGATCCATTTTGAGTTTATTTTTGTGTATGGTGTTGGGGAGCGTTCGAATTTATTCTTCTACATGTAGCTGTCCAGTTTTCCCAGCACCACTTATTGAAGAGACTGTCTTTTCTCTATTGTATATTCTTGCTTCCTTTATCATAGACTAATTGACCACAGATGTGTGGGTTTATTTCTGGGCTTTCTACCCTGTTTCATTGATCTGTATGTCTGTTTTTGTGCCAGTAGCATACTGTTTTTATTACTGTAGCTTTGTAGTATAGTCTGAAGTCAAGGAGCATGATTCCTCCAGCTCCATTTTTCTTGTAAAATACTATTTTACACGTTTTCATTATTGTTAATTTGATAGTCAAAAAGTTATTTCTATTTGTATCTACTTTATGATTGAGGATATAACAAAAGGATGTAAAATAGAATAGGATAAAATGTAGGATAAGTGTGCATATTTTGTTTTAGCTCTGTATATTCATCATTGATTTATCATGTATTTATTGAACTTCTATATCACTTTTTTGGATCTTGAATCAGTATATGTGAATCATCCTCTGTTAGTCTTTAAGAAACTCATAGTGTATTTGTAGAAATAGGTGTATAAATGAATAGTTATAGCATATTGAGGTAACTTCCAAAAACTAATTGTAGAAAGCTCTTTAGGAAGAAAAGAATAACTGGGGACAGATGATGGAGAGACTAAGCTTCACAGAAATAGTAGCATTTGAGTTTAATTTTGGTGATTGAGATTGCTTGATGTACAAGTGCAGGAGGGGAAGGGTGTTTCAGAATAAAGAAGAGGGCTTCCCTGGTGGCACAGTGGTTGAGAGTCCACCTGCTGATGCAGGGGACACGGGTTCATGCCCTGGTCTGGGAAGATCCCGCATACCATGGAGCGGCTAGGCCCATGAGCCATGGCCACTGAGCCTGTGCTCCGCAATGGGAGAGGCCGCAGCGGTGAGAGGCCTGCGTACCGCAAAAAAAAAAAAAAAAAAAAAGAATAAATAAGAGAATGTATAAATTCAGGAAGTATGAAAGAAATGGTGTGTTCATAGAACTGCAAAGAGGTTAGTGTGATTAGAGTGTGGAGTTCATTTTGGTGAGTGAGAAATGAAAGAAAAGTGAACTGTAGTCCGATAGTGAAGGATCAGTCTCTGACCTTCAACATAACATTTTAACTAGTTAAAATGTTTCTACTATATATTTCCATAGTATCATGAACATCTTCTCATAACACACCACGTTTTAATTACTTATTAGTTTCACTGTCTTTAGACTCTGACATCCATCATGGCAGGGAGTGTACCTGTCAGACTCACCTTCATATCTCTAGTTCCTAGCACAGTGCCTGATGAATAAATAAATGGATGAATGAACTTTATAACATAGGCATCAAGGATTTGTTAAACAAAAGAATATATATAAAATTTGTTATAAATAAATATATATTTATATAAATATCATGGTGGGTTGAAGAGTGGCCTCCGAAAAGTTATGTCTAAGTCCTAACCCTACAGCTCCAGTGAACGTGACCTTATTTGGAAATAGGGTATTTGCAGATTTACTTAAGGATCTCAAGATGAGATCATACTAGATGTAGGGTGGGCCCTAACTTCAAAGACAGGTTCCTTTATAAGAGAAAGGAGAGGGAAATTTGATACACAGACACACAAGGGTGAAAGCCACATGAAGATGGAGGCAGAAATTGGAGTTATGCTTTCACTAACCAAGGAGGCACCACAGCCTGGAAAAATTAAGGGATTATTCTTCCCTAAAACCTTCAGAGGAAGCGTGGCCCTGCCAACACATTGATTTTGGTCTTCGGGCCTCTAGAAATGTAAGAAAATAGATTTCTGTTGTTTAAAACCACTTAGTTTGTGGTAGTTTGTTACAGCAGCCCTAGGAAACTAAAATATAACATTATATACCTGTATTAGTCAATTATATATGTTTAACCACTAGTAGGAAAGTGAGGAATGGAATAAAAGAAGAAAGGCTGAAGATAGGATAAGAATTAAGGAGGGCATTTATTGTTAATGGACCAGGTCCAAAATGATAGGAGAATGAAAAAAGTCTGTAGCAAGGGAGCATATCTTGTATATTTAGAAGATAGAACTTATAGATATATTGGATTTCAGGGGGAATAAGTAACTAAGAGAAGATAAAGATGAGTCCTAGATTTCTCCACAAGCATTTGATTGGCTGATCATTTTATTAACAGAAATAAATAATGCAAGGGGAATCATGGATTTGGTAGATCTGCACCTTAAATTGAGGTATTATTTGTCATATGTAGCCAGGGAAATATCTTCAACCTTAGCTTAGTGGTCAGCTATTTATTTATACAGCGATTTCATAATATTATAAGTCTTCCATTTTTTTACCTAGGGACTCTGTGTGCATGTTGGTGGACACTTTTAATATTCTGCCATGAAACTGACAACTGCACTTTAGCCCTCACTTCCTGCTTGTACAGAGTCTCAGTGTGATTAGCCTGTTGTGTGTCCCAACTGTTACCTACTGCTTCAGACAGCCATGAATTTAATCAATTGCCTGTAACCATTTTTGACAAACACCCATTGGGAAAAGTCTTTTTACTCCTGGTGACCTCCAAATCAGATCAAATAAGACAGCCTCACAAGTATGGTCTTCCAGGGAAATACCAGACAGGTCAAATGATGTGAATTCTTCGGGAATGAGGCTCTGAAGGAGCTCCAGCTCCATTCTGCTCCTTCTGGCAATCACAAGGCCTGAGTTTTCATGGTGATTTCATGGTGAATGTGGGCTGGTTGGTTCTCAAAGCTATGGAGAATCTGGAGGTGGAGACTGGAATAGGGCAAATTAAAATGCCACAAAACTTGTTGCTGTTACTGAGATTCCCCTGTTTTTCTTGAATAACTTCTCCCTGAATTGCTGCAAGCCTTTGGTCAATTTCCAGATATCTAAAAAATTTGTTTCTGATAATTTTTGCCAGTTTTTCTATTGCCTTTAGGGAGGAGAGAATTTTAGAAGGTCCCTACTCTGTCATTTTTGCTGACATTACTTTATGCTGGTTTTCATCCCGTATTTACATTTGATAAGATTTTTTTTTTTCTGGCCACACCACATAACTTGTAGGATCTTAGTTCCCCAACCAGGGATTGAACCGGGGTCCACTGCAGTGGAAGCGCAGAGTCCTAACCACTGGACCACCAGGGAATTCCCAATAAGATTTTTATATTAATTCCAATAGATCCCAATTATTGCTTTTATTTTTATTACATGTGTACTGAGGTAATATGCTGCTAAATAATATAGCCAAAGAGTTTCAAGGACTGTCTTTAGTAGAAAATGGCTTGGAGAATAAAGATCCCTTTAGTCTACTTCAACAGTGACCTTGCTCCCTATTCAGACCCTCATTATGTATATATGTCAAAATCAATCTTTAAAACTGCATTTTATTTACAACCTCTGAAAGTTTCTTGATTGTATATAGTAGCAGTTGAGTGACATTTTAGCTATTGTTCTTACAAAATATATCAAAGAAATCCTCACAGTAGTTTTTCTTTTGAACAAAAATATCCAGTCTTCCTCATTGTCTCTAAAAGAATTCCATCACTGGATAAAAGAATTACTAAGATTGCTAGCTGGGCAAAATCATAGAGTAACTATAACAAGAAATAATAAAAGAGAAGAAATACCTCATGTCAACAGCATAGAAAAAGACAAGTTAGAATTGTTCATATTTTTTAACATAGCTGTATCTTCTATATTAAAAATCACAGTTCTACAGAGAATAATAAATAGATTTTCCAAATGTGTTTTCACCTTTTAGGAAATAAATAAGTAAATAAACAGGTTAATCAATACGTGGTGACTGAAATTAAGGCAGACCATTGACTTTAAATTATTTCTGTGTGGATAATCCATACATGGCCTTACTTTCCTTGTATTTTGCCTCCATATCTCTCCTTGTTCTCTTGATTTACTAACACTAGGGAGGAAAACTCTGGATGGAATGTCTAAATATGATATTTGAACAACATCCTAAAGTGAAATATAATTTATTTGGGATTAACTGTTACTCTATAATACTATGCCATTTACCTCTCATTGGAATATTTGTACATTATGTATATAAAGGCAAAAAATTGTTTCCACAATAGTATTTTATTGTTAAATTTATATATTTATACTTATTATTATTCAGCTAGTTTTAAAATCATAGATATTTCCCTATGAAAGAGACTGTTAAGATGAAATACACATATCTCTCACTCTGCCTCTACCAGTCAACATATATATTCAACATTTTCTCTGGGCATTCCTTTTCCTGGCTTGCTGATATAAACTTGACCATCTCCATAAGATGCCACTTCTCTGGAATTTTTGTCAAGTGGTAGATTCTTTCATGTCTCTTGTATTTTAGGTTGAGTTAGTATTTTACTTCCTCCCTTTGAAATAATTATTACCCTCTTATCTTACCTTCTTGTTCAATAATTATCTTATCTTCTTGTTGAAGCAAATAAAACAAAAGTTACACAAAACCATTTCACTGAGGATGTGTCCTATTCAAAGATCTGGACTTTTGCTGAGATTTCCAGTTCGGGATTGCCTCACCTTGCACAAGCCTAAGGTCTAATTTCTCATTTTTTTATGGGATAGGTCACTTATCCATGAAGCTCCAGCTTCATATTCCAGCCCATATTTCATTTAGCACACTTGTTTTAACACCCTATGTCATTTTTGCAGCCTTGGGCATTTCTCTTTCTTAAGACATCACCAATATACTTAAAGTACATTTTTTATACTTTAAACAGCATCTATGTGTTTTACACTGGAATTTTCCTTTTTTTTCTTCAGGATGTCTAGTTCACTGTTCTATGGTGAGCATAAATATGGACTTTTATTTATGTTTTTAATTTTTTTAACATCTTTATTGGAGTATAATTGCTTTACAATGGTGTGTTAGTTTCTGCTTTATAACAAAGTGAATCAGTTATACATATACATATGTTTCCATATCTCTTCCCTCAGCTTTTCCTTGTCTGTAAAGGTTTTAATTTCTCCATCGAATCTGAATGAGATCCTTGCTGGGTAGAGTAATCTTGGTTGTAGGTTTTTCTCCTTCATCACTTTAAATATGTCCTGCCACTCCCTTCTGGCTTGCAGAGTTTCTGCTGAAAGATCAGCTGTTAACCTTATGGGGATTCCCTTGTGTGTTATTTGTTGTTTTTCCCTTGCTGCTTTTAATATGTTTTCTTTGTATTTAATTTTTGATAGTTTGATTAATATGTGTCTTGGCGTGTTTCTTCTTGGATTTATCCTGTATGGGACTCTCTGTGCTTCCTGGACTTGATTAACTATTTCCTTTCGCATGTTAGGGAAGTTTTCAACTATAATCTCTTCAAATATTTTCTCAGTCCCTTTCTTTTTCTGTTCTTCTTCTGGGACCCCTATAATTCGAATGTTGGTGCGTTTAATGTTGTCCCAGAGGTCTCTGAGACTGTCCTCAGTTCTTTTCATTCATTTTTCTTTATTCTGCTCTGCAGTAGTTATTTCCACTATTTTATCTTCCATGTCACTTATCCGTTCTTCTGCCTCAGTTATTCTGCTATTGATCCCATCTAGAGTATTTTTAATTTCATTTATTGTGTTGTTCATCATTGCTTGTTTCATCTTTAGTTCTTCTAGGTCCTTGTTAAATGTTTCTTGCATTTCCTCTATTCTATTTCCAAGATTTTGGACCATCTTTACTATCATTATTCTAAATTCTTTTTCAGGTAGACTGCCTATTTCCTCTCCATTTGTTAGGTCTGGTGGGTTTTTATCTTGATCCTTCATGTGCTGCATGTTTTTCTGTCTTCTCATTATGCTTATCTTACTGTGTTTGGGGTCTCCTTTTTGCAGGCTGCAGGTTCGTAGTTCCCGTTGGTTTTGGTGTCTGCCCCCAGTGGGTAAGGTTGGTTCAGCGGGTTGTGTAGGCTTCCTGGTGGAGGGGACTAGTGCCTGTTTTCTGGTGGATGAGGCTGGATCTTGTCTTTCTGGTGGGCAGGTCCACGTCTGGTGGTGTGTTTTGGGGTGTCTGTGGACTTATTATGATTTTAGGCAGCCTCTCTGCTAATGGGTGGGGTGGTGTTCCTCTCTTGCTAGTTGTTTGGCATAGGGTGTCCAGCACTGTAGCTTGCTGATTCTTGAGTGAAGCTGTGGGTGCTGGTGTTGAGATGGAGATCTCTGGAAGATTTTCGCTGTTTGATATTATGTGGAGCTGGGAGGTCTCTTGAGGACCAGTGTCCTGAAGTTGGCTCTCCCACCTCAGAGACACAGCACTGACTCCTGGCTGCAGCACCAAGAGCCTTTCATCCACACGGCTCAGAATAAAAGGGAGAAAAAGTAGAAAGAAAGAAAAGAAAGAAAGAAAGAAAGAAAGAAAGAGGATAAAATAAAATAAAGTAAGATAAAATAAAATAAAGTTATTAAAATAAAATTAATTATTAAGTAAAAAAAAAATTTTAAGTAAAAAAAAAAACCAACAAAAAAAATGGACGGACATAACCCTAGGACAAATACTGAAAGCAAAGCTATACAGACAAAATCTCACACAGAAGCATACACATACACACTCACAAAAAGAGGAAAAGGGGAAAAATAATATATCTTGCTCTCAAAGTCCACCTCCTCCATTTGGGATGATTCGTTGTCTATTCAGGTGTTCCACAGATGCAGGGTACATCAAGTTGATTGTGGGGATTTAATCCGCTGTTCCTGAGGCTGCTAGGAGAAATTTACCTTTCTCTTCTTTGTTCGCACAGCTCCCGGGGTTCAGCTTTGGATTTGGCCCCGCTTCTGCGTGTAGGTCGCCTGAGGGCGTCTCTTCCCGCTTAGACAGGATGGGGTTAAAGGAGCTGCTGCTTCAGGGGCTCTGGCTCACTCAGGCTGGGGGGAGGGAGGGGCATGGAGGTGGGGCGAGCCTGCGGCGGCAGAGGCCGGCGTGACGTTGCACCAGCCTGAGGCGCCGTGCGTTCTCCCGGGGAAGTCGTCCCTGGATCAGGGGACCCTGGCAGTGGCGGGCTGCACAGGCTCCCCAGAAAGGGGGCATGGACAGTGACCTGCGCTCGCACACAGGCTTCTTGGTGGAGGCAGCAGCAGCCTTGGCGTCTCATGCCCGTCTCTGTGGTCAGCGCTGATAGCCGCGGCTCACGCCCGTCTCTGGAGCTCCTTTAAGCAGCGCTCTTAATCCCCTCTCCTTGCACACCAGGAAACAGAGAGGGAAGAAAAAGTCTCTTGCCTCTTCAGCAGCTCCAGACTTTTCCCCAGTCTCCCTCCCGGCTAGCCGTGGTGCACTAGCCCCCTGCAGGCTGTGTTCACACCGCCAACCCCAGTCCTCTCCCTGCGCTCTGACTGAAGCCCGAGCCTCAGCTCCTAGCCCCGCCCGCCCCGGCGGATGAGCAGACAAGCCTCTCTGGTGAGTGCCGGTCGGCACCGATCCTCTGTGCAGGAATCTCTCCACTTTGCCCTCCGCACCCCTGTTGCTGTGCTCTCCTCCACGGCTCCAAGCTTCCCCCCTCCGCCACCCGCAGTCTCCGCCCGCGAAGGGGCTTCTAGTGTGTGGAAACCTTTCCTCCTTCATGGCTCCCTCCCACTGGTGCAGGTACCATCCCTATTCTTTTGTCTCTGTTTCTTCTTTTTTCTTTTGCCCTACCCAGGTACGTGGGGAGTTTCTTGCCTTTTGGGAGGTCTGAGGTCTTCTGCCAGCGTTCAGTAGGTGTTCTCTAGGAGTTGTTCCACGTGTAGATGTATTTCTGATGTATCTGTGGGGAGGAAAGTGATCTCCGCGTCTTACTCTTCCGCCATCTTCCCCCTCTCCCCTATGTTTTTAATTTAATGCCCGCATGTACTGTTTGAATTTTTTTGTATTTTGTGCTCATGTTTATTTTATAATACATACATTATTACATATAATGGAAACCAATACAATTTATTCCCCAAAGATTTCATGATTTTGATATCAAAATCTTGTTACAATGCTATGCCTGCTCCAAATGAAAATATGTATGTTCACACACACACACACACACACACACACCAGAAAAAAACGCAGATTATTTATTGGTGAAACACTAGATATATTCTCCTGAAAACAGGAACAAAGTATGTCTACTGTTAAAATTATTTTATAATGTTTCAAGATACCATTGCAACACGTTTAGACTTCTACAGATGATGATGTAAATTTCCTCAGAATTTTATTTTTGGCTGTTTAGCTTCAAAATAAACCTTGATTCAGTTGACTTAATTCATCTTTGCTATTTGTGGATTTAACATTGTCATTACTTTAATGCTAACTATACCTCAGAGCTGTTATATATTTCTCTGTCTTAGCCATTAACTACACAATAAGTATGGTATGCTCATTTTCCAACCTTTATTACCATGAAGGAAGAAAACTTTGGTGGCCTGACACTGAGGGCCACTATGTAAGAATTGATGCTTGAATGATGCAATTGCATTATAGAAAATATTTCCACATCAAGTAAGACATAGATGACAGTTTGTTAATTTGATTTCACCTCAAGAAATATGTTCTTCAGTATATATGCTATTGTTGAATTTTAATTTATAATTTATAAAATTTTTATTAAAATTCTTGCTAGGTTATTTCATGTCTCTGGTGACCAGACCTACCACTTCTTTATCCTTGTAAATGCATGTTCCAGATCCATTCTTTGCTTTGGATATTGTAGTTTCTCTATATGTTATGTGAAACTTTGGTTGCACATTTTTAAAGAATATGAAGAAACTGGTGGTTTTTTCCAGAGAATAAGAGAAATAATTGGTATAATAGGCAATATATTATTTTTAGAATGTTAAAGGAATTAAGGTTGTTTAGCTTACAGAATTAAGGGTTAAGGACTAATTAGATTACTATCCCTAATATTACAAGAAGCTTGTAAGAAGAAATATTAAAGAATAAATGTGCATGTGTTATTAAACAAGAAGAGATTCCCTTAAGTGGAAATGAGAAATATGATTTTTAGAGAAACAGAAAATATTGATAAGATACTGAAGTGCATTATAGGCTTCTTGAGATCTGCAAGACAATAGACAATCATCCATCCTGAATGGTTTAGCCTAAAGAAAAAGGGATTAGGTCAGATAATGCCACAGCTTATCTCTCTCATTTTGTAAATTCTTCTATGACTGATCTCATCAATAGGTAATGCTAGCAGTTGGAAAAGGCCCCTTTTGGCATCTACTGTAATTTGTTAGCTTTGGATGAGATGTTTTCCCTTTCTCTAAGCATGGGTAATTCTAATTCACTAAGAATGAAAGAACAGATCTTCCTCATGGTCAGAAGGATATTTCATCCTCCCTTTTTCCCCCTGGGTATTATTTCTAACTGTTTCAACGTTAAACTAGATTAACAATGAAGCAACTCTCTGATCTTTGTTGGACATTTGACCTACACCAATATCACCAATAATGTATACATGAAATAAATCTACACCACAAGCTTACAGAATTTTGCTCTGCCCAGAATGTGTCCCAGCTGTTGGATGATAAAGCCATTGTTCACTAATACACAGAATAGACCAGAGGCTAACATGTCTATATGCCAAATTGTCTATAGTTCAAAAGTATATTCCACACAAAGCAATACCCTTGCTCTCTACCTTGCATCCCCTTAGCTCTGTAGCTGAGAAAGCTCTATTTAAAAACATTTCCATACTGAGATAAGCTAAACTAACATTTATGGGCAAAGACTCTAGTCAACACACATATTTTACTGTACCATAAAAAATTGTCCATAAAACATGACTTTTCTGACAAATTATAGTACTATTTTTTTGCTTTTTTTATGTTTTTGGTCTTTGGTTTTTAAATATTTTTGGTATTCCTGGCCAGTGCAATTTGTATTATCCACAAATTAAGTTTTTAATGCATGTATTTTAATCTGGTGTCTAAAATACTATTTCTAAAAGGCACACGGACATATTAAGGCATGCCAACCTAGGTTTTCTACAGGTGAAATTGATGTTTTACCTGTGCAAAACAATAAAATGGTATTGATAGTTTTGATTGAGCAAAATATTGAGCTGGTAAAATGAAAGGATCGGTTATTGGAGTATATGGGAAAGTGGTATTTGATCAAAAGTTTTAACCTCTTTATCCCCAAATCCTCCCATAATACACTGGGTCTGGCATATTGAAGTTAATATGACACATAGAAACATGTCAAGGATTAAATGTCCCATATAAGTGTGCTAAGAGTACAAGCTTTGATATTACAGATGTAATATAAAATAAGAGTTTATAAAATGCATAAATGGAGTAGTAAATACATAAGGATTTGCTGCAAAGCTCTTTTCTAATAGTGAAATGAATTTATATAAGGCATTGCTTAGAGATATGCTTATAGAATGAAGTTAAAATCAATAGTTCGTTGAAGATTCTTCTGGTATAAAATGAGGTGCAACCCATATTTAAAGTAGGTCAAGGGAAAATGAAATTTATTTTTTTCAGAAAGATGGGTGTCTCTCTCTCTCTCTCTCTCTCTCTATATATATATATATATATATCAATAATATGTACTTTATTCAGCAGCTACACATATTGAGAATGTAGAACCATGTGAAATGGTATAAATTCTAGAAGGTTTATTAGTTTACTGATAATCATATGGAGGCAGGAAGTAGACCTTTTTGGAATGACATAACAAGTGAGGGAAGCAATAAGGTAAGAATGATTAGGAAGAGCCTGGTGAAATGTTGACAGAACATTGATAATTGCCAGACTTTGATATCCTACTTCCTGTCTCTATTTCCTAGGTCTAACTTTTTCTCACTGCCACAAGGATACTCTTTTCAAACATTACTTGCATAAACATATTACAGATGAACCTTATACTAAATTCTTCAAGCTTGACTTAAATTTCCCCTGTATGCCATATCTATTACCTCCATTTCCTTTGATTCCAAATACAAGACATGTAATATATTGTACCCTCCCACATAAAACTACCTCTTAAATCACTGTGTTATTATCTGACCCATCATATTTGCTGTGAATATTTGGGTGCTTATCATCTGAACTCCCATGTGGATGAACTTTTTACGTCATGAATTTTGGCAGGAGAGAGAGCCCACTTTACACGATAGAAACTGAAAAAAAAAAAGATACCCACTTCTCCAACCTACCTTTTAGCTAGTAGATAGTCATTTGACTAAGTTTGTCATCCACTTAAATATTGAATTTGATGTTACTGCCACTGCTTCTGTCACTTACAATAGAATGTATTCTCCATTGTACCCTTGCTCCCTTTGTCCTGCTCATTTCCCAGACCTCATTTTTCATCTTCTTTGTGATTGCACGAGCTATCAAATAGATTTCAATAAAATATGTTTTTTCCCTAAGTGATCCTAAAGTAGTTTTGGTTGCCTGCAATTAAGAACCTTGACTAAATCATCTTGTATACCAGCCTCATGGTTTTATTTTTAAGATTTCAACTATAAACCTTTATGAAGAAATGTTGGATAGTTTTCCCCTTCTAAAGTATGCACTTTTTTTTAAAAGACATTTTCTATAGTCCAGAAAAGTAATACTGTAATTTCAGGGATTCAAGCATCTGTATGAAAGTTTGTGGAGAAACTAATCTGAGGCAAAGGGATATTTCCACATTACTTACTTTCAAATCACAATTAGAGGTGGCTTACTTTCCATACAGCCACTTCCAAACATATCAGATGTCATGGCATCCAAAATGTTTCACAATTCTTGGAATTGATGTAGAGCTTTTTTCTTAAATGTGTATCTAACTTATTTTTTAATTTTAAATGGATTGTGTCCTAAAAAAATGTTAAAATAACACATAAGCCTACCCCTCAAATCAATGTACTTGAGGATATTTTCTTTATTACATTTTCTTACAGAATTTAAAAGGTTGTGATCATGCTATTCATTCAATTTTGTATATTGTTCTTTCTTTACTTAACAGTATATGCAAACTATTTCTCATCTAAAGTTACAAGTAGAAAGAGAACCAAAATTACTAATAAGCTGCTCTATTTTTGTTCACTACAACCACTCTTGAATGGAATACTCAGGGTTTATTTGCCCTGTAAGAGAGCAAACTAACTGAAATAATTTTGTAAGAAAAACAAATAGCAGACTGGGTCAGAATCATATTTCATACAGCCCAGTAAAACACAAGAAGTCCAAAGAGAAGCATGACTGACTTCCCTTTGTTCCAGGGACTCTAGGACAATCCTGCAGAATCAAGTGTTTTCTTGGCTATTTTCCACCGGACAGTGAATTCTTCATCTGGGAGCATAAGGATTTGGAAATATTACTAGGATGTCATAGTATAGCAAAATTTAGGCTTTTCATCCCCAAGAAATAATTTCTTTATGTTATAAATGAGGAATGGAAGAGATCATGGGGTGTTCCCTAGCCTTTATGGGTTATGTTATAAATACCATGAGAAGTTCTGTATACATGCTAATTTGTAAACATCTCTGTAATTGTAGGAAGCTCTTGTCTCAATGCTTAATTGAGGAAAAATTATAATTGAGTGTCTTGACTAGCAGTCAATTTAGGCATAAAAAAGGGAGGTAGATTTTGTGAAAGGAGAGGATCAGGGAGCAGACCATGCCCGTAATGACTGACCACAGACAAACCACTTTTAGGCTAAGGCAGGAGACTGTTTTGATTCTCTGCTTGGACATTTGAAACAGTTAAACATTGGGTAGGGAAACCTCATCACTGGAGGAGGGCTGAGAAGCCAGGGTGGATAATAACTGGTTGTTGTTTAATATTATCCTAAATAGAAAATAAAGAAACTTTATGGAAATCTCGTTGGAGCAATGTTTATCTCTGAGAGCTCAGAAATTGTCATTCACTGCCTTATAGAAAGAATCTGTTTATTTGGATCCAGCTGTGGAGAGAGAAAAAGTCTCTTTCCCTGACATTTGGGCCAAGATTTCCTCTAAAATATCTTCTTAAATATTTACCTCAAAAGGCTTGGGATATCTTTCTTTTTTTAACTTTATTGAGGACTAATTGGCAATTGTAATTATATGTTTAAAATATGCAGTGTGATGATTTGGTATACATATACATTATGAAGTGATTACCAAGGTCAAGATAATAAACACATCCATCACCTCACGTAAACTCTTCTTTTGTGTGTGTGGTGAGAATGCTTATGACCTGCTCTCAGCAACTTTCATGTATACAAAACCATATTTTTAACTTTAGTCACCATGCTATATATTAGATCCTCAGAACTTATGATTCTTCTGACAATTTTTATTCTTTCTTTTTTTTGATATTTCTTTTTATTTTTTTATTTTTTAAATTGGAGGTATAGTTGCCTTACAATGTTGTGTTAGTTTCTGCTGTACAGCGAAGTGAATCAGCTACATGTATACATATATCTGCTCCCTCTTGGACTGACCTCCCACTGTCCCCCCATCCCACCCATCTAGGTCACCTCTGAGCTCCCTGTGCTATACAGCAGGTTCCCACTAGCTATCTATTTTACACATGGTAGTGTACATATGTCAATCCCAATCTCCCAGTTCATCCCACCTCCCCTTCTCCTCCCCCTGTGTCCACATGTCCGTTCTCTACATCTGCGTCTAATATTCCTAATTTCTGTTTAAAAATCTACTATGGATGTATCACTCTTGTAATTATGTTTCTTTAAACTATTTGTATCATTAGCATATGCCTTTTTTATTAGTAATTCTGCTTTATTTTTTATGTGTAAAATGGTGAAGTAACATTTAATAAATTCCCATTAAATGTCTAGAATAAAAATAGTATCTCATTTAGCCCCCAAAACAAGTTATTGTCATTATCCTTTCTTTAGGTGAAGAGATGGGATTCAGAGACAAAATAACTTGCCTAGAGCCACACAACGGGTAAGTGTTGGAACTCACTCTCACTCAAACCTGTTTTACTTCAACATCCGTGCTCTCTTTGGTCAGCCGTTCAATCTCCTGTGGAAAATAATTTTTCTTTCTCATGGTCCTAAAAATACCTGTTTCACGCTTTCAACATTGCCCCTAGTTTTATAAAACAAGAACCTAGAGAGTAACACTTCACTGGAAAATCCTAGTTTAAGGTTGTTCTTCTATGGCAACATCTCCTATTCTGTGATTATTTAAGTTTCTCCTACCCCATTCTGTGGGGTCTTCCTTGTGATCCAGTGATTGTAATTGCACGTAGTTCCAGGTACAGATGTTCTGTGGTTTTGCAACCTAGGATATGTGTTGGTCTCCTCTGCATAAGAAACAGTTAACAATGACTTCCAAATCCCCATTCTGGGATTTGATGGATATTTCAGAGCCAGTCATTTAAATGTGGTTTAGATTAATTTTCTCTAAATGCATATGACCCATTTGAAGCTACATTCTGTAGCTTCATATACTTATACAAGTAAGAATTCTTAATTGTACAGAAATACATTTTGTGAGCCAAACAGATCTGGAGTCAGGCAGCATCAGAAGGGCACAATTTTCTTCCTGCTTGTGAGAAAATATTAAAGTGGAACTCTGAATTTGCTAATCAGTGACAACTTTAAGAAGAGTCTGAGAAGGTCTCTCCTTGAAAATTTCCCCTTTTTCTTTGATGCAGTAATAATATTTGGAGGTTTTTTTAAATATCCTCTAATACAGATAAAGTTATGCAGAAGTTTTGACCCAGTTGATTAAATATCTACTTAGACATGAATTTCTCCCAACTCCTTAGTTGAATCTTGTAGTTTGCTACAATAAAGAGTAAATGATAACTGATATTGCCTAGTCCATCATTGCCTCACCCTTTCTTCCTTCTTCCCTTCCTTTCTTTCTTTCTTTCTTTCCTTCTTTCTTTAGGTATAGTTGACCTACAATACTATGTTAGTTCCAGGTGCACAACATAGTGATTTGGTATTTTTATACATTAGAAAATGATTTCCATGATAAGTATAATTACCATATGTCACCAAAGTTATTACAATATTATTGACTAAATTCTCCATGCTGTACATTTCATCCTCATGAATCATTTATTTTGTAAGTGGAAGTTTTTACCTCTTAGTCTCCCTCACCTAGTTTACTTATCCTAACTCCCAACTGGCAATCATCTGTTTATTCTCTGTATCTATAAGTCTGTTTCTCTTTTGTTTTGTTAGTTCATTTGTTTTGATGAAATTGTAAATGGGATTGTTTCCTTAATTTCTCTTTCTGATAGGTTGTTGCTACTGTATGGAAACACAACATATTTCTGCATATTACTTTTGTATCCTGCAGCTTCTTTGCTCAATTCATTTATTACTTCTAGTAGTTTTTTGGTGGCATCTTTAGAAATATGTGTGTGTGTGTGTGTGTGTGTGTGTGTGTATACTAATCTACTCTTTATTCCTTCTAGTGTATCTTTTAGTTCAATTATTATATTCTTCAGCTCTGTTTGGTTCTTTATATTTTCTAACTCTTTGTTAAACTTCTCATTGTGTTCATCTGTTCTTCTTCAAGCTCTTTGAGCATCTTTATGATCATTACCTTGAACTCTTTATCTGGTTGATTGCTTATCACTACTTTGCTTAGTTCTTCTGGGATTTTATCTGGTTCCTTTATTTAGAACATATTCCTCTGTTGCCTCATTTCACCTAATTCTCTGTTTTTATTTCTATGTGTTAGGTAGGTGGTTTACATTTATGACTTTGGAGAAGTAGCTTTATGTAGGAGATGTCCTGTGCGACCCAGTAGCACACTCCCCTCTGGTCACTGGAGCTGTTTCTCTAGGGGTGTCCCCATGTGGGCTGCATGGGCCCTTCTGTTGTGGTGGGGCTGACTACTGCAGATGCACTGGTAGGCTGGACTGGCCCCAGCCCAGATAGTTACCCAGCCCTGCCTCATGTGGATGCTGTTGGCTACTGGTGGGCAGAGCCATGTCCTAGCATGCTAGGTGTGGTGCCCAGGGTATCCTAGTCCTATTGTTGGCTTACTGGTGGGCAGGGCTGTGTCCTGAAGTGGCTAGCAGTAGGGCCTGGGGGTTCCTGGGGCTGGTCCTGGCCTGTTGTTGGGCGAGGCCAGGTCCTGGTGGGGCTATTAGTAGGCCCCGGGCATTCCTAGGCCTGGTGCTGGCCTACTGGCAGGTGAGGCTGATTCCTGGGCCTTCTGGTAGGTGGAGCAGAGTCCCAGAACAGCTGGCTGTGGGACCCGGGGGGCCTGGGGCTGTTGTCAGCCCTCCGGTGGGTGGGTAAGCTCCCAGCGCTAACAGGCTAGAGGGAGGACTCCAAAATGTCTCTTGTCAGCACCAGGGTTCTCATGGTAGTAGGAGCTCCCCAAAATGGCTGCCACCAGCATCTGTGTCCCCAGGGTGAGCTCCACTTGCCTCCTGCCTCTCTGGAAGGCTCTCCAAGACCAGTTAGTGGGTCAGACCAGGTTCCTTTCAAATTACTCCTTCTGCACTGGGTCTTGGAGTGTGTGAGATTTTCCATGCACCATTTTATGAGTAGAGTCTCTGTTTCCTATAGCCATATGGCTTTCCCGTATGCAAGCCCCACTGGCCTACAAAGCCAGATGTTCAGGGGCTCATCTTCCCAATGCAGAACCCCAGGGATAGGGAGCCTGATGTGGGGCTCAGATTCCTCTCTCCTTGGGGAGAATCTCTGCAGTTGTGATTATCTTCCCGTTTGTGGGTCACCTTCCTAGGGGTGTCGGTCTTGACTATACTGGGTCTCTGCCCCTCCTACCCATCTTGTTGTGGTTTCTCATACATATACATTTTACTAAGTGAGAAAGCCAAGGTTTGGGCCCAGTTTTGTCTGTCTTCAAAGGTTATACTCTGTTAATTATATCATACTGTCTAAAGAAGCCAGGTACCTATTTTGAATCTTAAACATTTTAAAGTGAGACAGTTTCACTGACTTACTAACATTTCTAGAGATTTAGATAAAAAATAAACTCATTTGTCTGACTTTCTGTCCATTTGGGGAACTGCTAATTGACAATGTAGCTTGCTCTATGTCTTAGATCACTTATAAATCTCTAAAGTTTCCTTAGATCATACCTAGTTGTTGAAGATCATTTTTTTTTTCTGGATGGTTAAAAAGCAGTAAACTCTGGTTCTTCACCATAATTAATTAGGGATTCCAGGGCACAATGGGACATTTTACTTTAAAAATAAATTTGTATTGAAACAGCTGCCTCTCTCATTACCAGGAGATCTGTACCCTTTCAGCTTCCAGTGCTGACATTTCTGTTTCCCCATTTCTCTACAAAATGAGCATCTCTAAGAATTCTAAAGGGTCTTTTCATGATTAACTTGCAGTGGTATTTTAATAGGGCTTTTTGTGCACTTTATATCATATGAAATTATGTAAAACTCAACGGCTAGTAACTTCCTGGACTCTATTTTGGTCAGTGATTCAAATTTTTGGAACTTTTTGAATTTCTCTCTTTTTGTATAGCCAGGTCAAGTTTAAGAAGTCAGCCTTGCAAATCTATAATATTTATAAATGCAAAAAAGAATATGTAAAAGAAAATAGCAGCGAGTAAAGAAGAAAGCTAGCAAAGCTGTGAAGCATAGGTCTCTCCCTTACAATAATCTGCCCTGTATACCTTTGAAAGTAAACAGATTTCCTTACCCTAAGATACCCATGACCAGGTTTTTCAATCCTAGGTACTGTTGAGTAGGGACTTTGCTGATATAATTAAGGTTGGTAATCAGCTGACTTTAACATAGGGAGATTATCATGGATCTTGAAATATCCAGGTGGGCCCTGAAAAGCAGAAGGAAAGGACGAAGTCAGAAAGATGGGGCAGAAGTTGAAATAAGGGAAATTCAAAGTGTGAGAAGGACTTGACCCACCATTGCTGGAGGGTGGCCACATGGAAAGCAATAGAAAATCCTTATTCAGCAGTTAAATAACTAGCTTTGACCAGCATCGATTTCTTGTCATTCAAACATTCACCTTTGTGTACATGCACAAATACTAACTGGAAAACCTTTAAGAAAATATCTTAATCTTCGAGTACTGGGAATACTATAATATAACGATGATGCCAAAAGGAAAAAGAAAAAGGTACATCCAACCCTAGGTAATACTGTGAGTCAGCACAGTATATTCCCAGTTGCTTTCCAATCCCCATTTTCCCGGTCCCCATTTTGGTAACCTTATTTTTGCCTTCTGTGTCTTGACTTAGGGACTCAGAATCCTCATTCTGCACCTTGGTAAGAAGTCTCTCACTAGAGTTCCACTGGGTTTGTTTTTGCTTATACAGGTGCTCATAATATCACATGCTTCTTATTAATAATCCTTAAATAAAACTAAATTTTCCTTCCTAATTCCCTCTTTCTGTTAAATGACAACAAATATACTCATTTTTATGATTGTATCTCATTTACTTTTATGATTAAATATTTGTTGAATTTTGAAAAGAGTATAATGTCTAATAATGCCTTAATGGATCACCTTAACAGGATAATTTTATCTTAATAACAAACCAGAATGTCAATACTGTACTATAAGTATTTGCTGAATAATTCCAAGTTTTTCCTAGTAATTCTAATATTTCAAAGGAAATTAAGTGGAGGGGAAGCCTAGAAGAAGGAAAAGGAATGCCTTCCATTGAAACTGTAGCAATAGCACAGTAATTCTTCACATCCCCCCTGAAAAAACAAGGTGGAAAACTGCCAATTGATGTACCACAAACTTTTAGGATTTCCTGTTAGTTAAAATAAGAGGGGACCAGGTGAAGGAAGAAGGAAAGAATAGAACCCTGAACAGAAAAATGCTTCCTACAAAAAAAAAGTCTGAGAAGTAAAGTGAGCCAATTTCAGTGGTACTTCTTAAAGTTTAAAGAAGAAGGCTGATTGCTAGAATGGGCCAAAGAACATTGAGGGGCATACCACATTAATGCTACCTGACCTGTGTTCATACACAGCATCTAGACCTATAATTAGACCTGGGGGAAAGTGAGATTAACTGAACTGACAGTGAAAGCCTACTAGAAGCCAAAAGTCAATGCTACAGGCAGCATCACTAAGAAGCTGGAGACTGCCATGACTTATTCTTGGTACAGGGAAGCTGATTATTGTGGGCTTGCTTCTAGTGCTTGTTTGCACTGAATTTACTCTTGCAAATGAAGAAAATAGCACAGTGGCAAAGTTTCCTACTTTGTCTGTTCAGGGCCCTGGATCCTTTCTCAATCCCTCCAGATTATGAAGTCACTAACAATATAAATTTACAATAATTATAAAAATTCCCTCTTCTTTGCATCTAGATCTGAAAAATTTATGCAAAGATCTATACCAATTTCTTATAGAATCTATCTCAATTTCTACTGAACTTTGGCAAAGTAATGAACACCATAGATATTCTGATGTGAAAAATTTTAAAGAGAAATGGAAAAACATCACCCAATATATGAAAATATGCTGCAGTTCCAACAAAGGAAATTATCAAGAGCCAGAAGAGTATTCAAGTAACAGAAGAGCATTATGGAAGTTTTAAGATTTTTTTCAACAGGATTTAAGAACCTAATGGATCCAAAAAATAAATAAAACAACACTAGAACGAGTAATTATGAGAGATGAATAGCAATTACAAACACACACACACACACAGATTTTTTTTAAGTAGGACTGTTAAATTTAACACTTCAAAGAAGTACCATATAATAAGCTAATAATTGAATTTAAAAAGTTGCATATGGATTCAAGAAATGCATTTGGAACTCTGAGGAAATGGTAAATTGGTGAAACACAGTAAAAGAAAATATGAGAGACATTGTGGACAAATTCAAGGAATCCAATACACAGAAAGTAGGAATTTTAGAAGAAGAGAACAGACATGATGTAATAAAAGCAAAGAACAGTGGAGAGAAATTTTCCTGAGCTGAACAAATATTTGACTTTTTAATTTGAAAGGGATGGCTAATAGTCAAATTTACTCTGTGTATGTGTGTAGAGGAGGGGATGAGGGGAGAGAGGAGGGAGAAGTGTAACACTTAGACATATTTTGGTAAAAATTTTGAATTTCAAGGACAATGATTGCATTAAACCAGAAAAATATAGTAAATTTCAAAACAAATGTTAGAGTTCAGGACTCAAAAGCTGTAATGTACCAAATGAAATAACCTTGCAATGTATTTTTAAATAAATACAGCTATAAGAAAAATCAAGAGAAACACAGTCATAGCAGGATACTTAAAAATGTCCTGCAAGTATTTTATAGATCACATTAACAGAAAAAATAAATAAATCATGATATAGAGGAATTTAATGTTATAATTAATAAGTGATCTTGACAGAAAGATGACCCAAGAACTAATGTCTTGATCCCTTTTCCAGGATCTAATTGAACTGAAAGAAAAACAAAAATGGTGGGGGGATCCCTTGCATCCAAGGGGCCAACCACTGTACAAACTCTGAGAGATTTCTGTGACCTAACTTACAGTGGGAAAAAATTGAAAGAAGTCACAAAGGTCCCGAACACGATTACAATTGATAGTGTCAATAGTGGAGTCTGGCTTGGGAGTGGGGAGCCATTGGGAATCTGGATACCACTAGATACCACATGTGACTCTACACAACAATCAAGGCTGCAGTTTCAGGACTGGTATAGCATTACATCAAGCACGAAGCAGAAGAGATTTCCTCTGAGCTGACTTTATTCACTCATCCATTGTTCATTCAGCAAAAAATTCTAGAACATCGATGTGTACCAAGGATTGTGTTAGATGATGGGGAAAAAGCACTGAAAAAGACAGATAATAGTCTTTCCTTCATGATTTTTCTATTCTGACCGGGGAGACATAAACAAATATAAAATAAAATAATTTCAAAAAAGTTATATGTGCTGCAAAAGAAACAACCCAGGGCAATGTGATCCAGAGTTTGTAGGTGCTGGAAGTAGGAGTTACTTTAGATTGGGTGATCAAAGAAAGGTTTTTTCTCTGAAGAAGTCACATATAAACTGAGATCTGAACATTTACACTGAGACATTTAAACTGAGACTTTAAAATGAGCCATTGAAGAGAAGGAGAAAAGGTGCTTTAAGCTGAAGGAAAGCATAAACAAAGACTTGGGGGAGGGCGGGGTGGTGGTGGTGGTGGGTAGGCTTACATAGATGGCAAAAACAATACTCCTCACTATGGTAAAGATATCAATACTTCCAAAATTAGTTGATGGATAATTGCTGGGAAAATAACAATGATTATTTTGGGGGGTGAAGGAGATGTGAGACTGTGATATTAATGACTATGTAGGAGAATAAACTATTAGAATAGCTGAGGAAATATGCTACAATGAAAATTAGTTTATTACTAATGCAAGAATATAGAGACATGGGAAAAAATCGTTCCCAAATAGCCACCAATGTAACTACAAATTTAGCAATTTATAAAGGTGGCATTATATTATATTAGGGAAAGAAGCAGTTAGCCAATAAACAGTGCTAGGGCAATTGGTTAGCTGTTTACCAGATTTTTTTTTTTTTTTTTTTTTTTTTTTTTTTTTTTTTTTTTTGCGGTACACGGGCCTCTCACTGTTGTGGCCTCTCCCATTGCGGAGCCCAGGCTCCGGACACGCAGGCTCAGTGGCCATGGCTCACGGGCCCAGCCGCTCCGTGGCATGTGGGATCTTCCCGGACTGGGGCATGAACCCGTGTCCCCTGCATTGGCAGGCGGACTCTCAACCACTGCGCCACCAGGGAAGCCCTACCAGATTTTAAATAGTCACTTATCAGCACTCACCAAAACATGGATTAGAGAGTTAAATGTTTAATAAATAATTAAATCTTAAAACAAAGCATAAGTAATTACTTGTGCAATGTTGGAGTGAGGAAGACATCTTGAAGCAACAATGAAGGAAATCTTAAAGAAAAAAGCATATTGCATTTGGTGATGAATGATTGCTTGCCTTTTAAAATATTTTGCATTTTCTAAGTCATCTATATTGAGAAGGTTTTAATTTTAGAATCAGAAAACTAATGCTTATTTTAGAAAAAATCCAAAACAATTGCTTCAAAAGAAAATTGAGGGGGCTTCCCTGGTGGCACAGTGGTTAAGAATCGGCCTGCCAATGCAGGGGACATGGGTTCGAGCCCTGGTCTGGGAAAATCCAACAGGCCGTGGAGCAACTAAGCCTGTGCGCCACAGCTACTGAGCCTGCGCTCTAGAGCCCATGCTCCACAACAAGGGAAGCCACCGCGATGAGAAGCCCATGCACCGCAACGAATAGTAGCCCCTGTTCACCGCAACTAGAGAAAACCCGCGTTCAGCACCGAAGACCCAATGCAGCCAAAAATAAAATAAATTAAATAATTTTTTTTAAAAAAAGAAAATTGAGGGATTGTTTTACAAAAGAGGTGTACCTGGTGCCTCTAAAACCATGCCTGAGGAAAGTCACCTTCTCTGTTTATTTGGTAACCCAGCGTTACTCTTAAAATTTTTAGACAACAACTGCTGTTGTGTTGTTTCTTATTCTTTAATTTTCAGGGGATGGATTGTGCAAAATTATTTTAGCCTTTTAGTCTCTTGCTTTAAAAACACAGCCAAATATTGATCTTACCGCAAAGATCTGATAGGAGATGAACTTGGGATCTTCCCCCCGGACTAAAGAGTCCAAAAGAGACCTGATAACACATATTTTATCATTGTTTTCCCAGGCTTACTGTGGGAATCCTGTCTGATAAAAAATAAAAATCACAACCCTGTTTGATCCTCTGGTGCAGAATTTTCCCTTCTCTCTGTCTCATGAAAACAAAGTTCTCTCTCTCTCTCTCTCTCTCTCTCTCTCTCTCTCTTTCTGTCTCCGGACTCAGACACTTTTGCTTTCATTAATCCCAGAACAGCAACTTTTTTACCCAGACAAAATGGGTTCCCTGGGAATTACCAGCCTTATCATTATTTAAATAAAATTACATATGTATGTCAATTCAATTGTCTTCAAATATCAGTGGTATTTCTCAGTCAGCAAGTAACCAGATTGTAGACTTTTTGCATTTTCATCTACTTTAAAGTGCTAGTGCTAAGCTAATGAAATCACTGTAGCCCAGCAGAAAGCTCAAGTTTGAAGAAAAAAAATTTTTCTTTTTCAATCCAAGGTTATTGTTGTGTTTGTGTGTGTGTGTGTGTGTGTGTGTGTTTTAATGACATCCCTCTGTACTGAAATGTTACTACAGGCACACCTTTGAGATATTGTGGGTTCGGTTCCAGACCACCAAAATAAAGCATCTATAGAAATAAAGTGAGTCACATGAATTTTTTGGTTCCCCAGTGCATATAAAAGTTATATTTACACTATACTCTAGCCTATTCAATATGCAAGAGTATTATGTCCAAAAAGCAATGTACATGCCTTAATTTAAAACTACTTCATTGCTAAAAAATGCTAACCACCATCTGAGCCTTCAGCAATTCATAATCTTTTGCTGGTGGAGGGTCTTGCCATGTTGACAGCTGCTGACTGATCAGGGCGCTGGTTTCTGAAGGTTGGGGTGGCCAGGGCAGTTTCTTAAAATAAGACAGCAATGAAGTTTACCACATCGACTGACTATTCCTTTCAGGATGTAGCACTGTTTGACAGCATTTTACCCACAGTAGAACTTCTTTTGAGATTGGAGCCAGTCCTCTCAAAACCTATCTCTGCTTTGTCAACTAAGTTTGTGTAATATTCTAAGTCCCTTGTTGTCTTTTGAACAATCTTCGTAACGTCTTCACTTTCCTTTCTTATCCATAAGAAGCAACTCCTCATCTGTTCAAGTTTATCATGAGATTGCAGCAATTAATTCACATCTTCAGGCTCCACTTCTAATTCTAGTTCTTTTGCTATTTTGACCACATCTGCAGTGACTTCCTCCACTGAAGCTTGAACCCCTCAAAGTCATCCATGAGGGCTGGAATCAGTCAGCCCTTGAACAAAGTGGCAGTTAGGGGCACTGACTCTCCACGCAGTCAAAAATCCAAGTATAACTTTAGGGTCAGCCCTCTCTATCTGCTGTTCCACATCCACACAAACAGCTTTGGATCATGTAGTACTGTAGTACATATTTATTGAAAATAATCACGTATAAGTGGACTTGCCCAGTTTAAACTCATGTTATTTGAGGGTCACCTATACTTTGCCCAGGTCCATCAGAGGAATCACTATCTAGAGCAGCATAGCTTCATGAAATGTGTTTCTTAAACAATAAGACTTGAAAGTTGAAATTACTCCTTGGATCCATGGACTGCAGAATGGATGTTGTGTTAGCAGGCATGAAAACAACATGAATCTCATTGTCTATCTCCATCAGAGCTCTTAGGTGACCAGGTGCATTGTCAATGAGCAGTAATATTTTGAAAGAAATCTTCTTTTCCTGAGAAGTAAGTCTTAATAGTGGGCTTAAAGTATTCAGATGTGCTGTCATCCAAGCTTTGTTGTTCCATTTATAGAGCACAGGAAGAGTTTATTTAGCATAATTCTTAAGGGCCCTAGGATTTTTGGAATGGTAAATGAGCATTGACTTCAACCTAAAGTCACCAGCTCCACTGGCCCCTAACAAGAGAGTCAGCCTGTCCTTAGAAGTTTTGAAGCCATCAGGTTCTTCTCTCTAGCTGTGAAAGTCCTAGATAGCAACCTCTGCTGCCTTCAAACTTTTTTTCTGCAGCTTCCTCACTTCTCTCAGCTGTCATGGAATTGAACAGTTAGGACCTTGCTCTAGATTAAGCTTTGGCTTAAGGAACGTTGTGGCTGGTTCGATCTTCTATCCAGATCACTAAAACTTTCTTCATGTCAGCAATAAGGCTGTTTCGCTTATTACTCAGGTGTTCATGGGAGTAGCACTTTTAATTTCCTTCAAGGATTTTTCCTTTGCATTCACAGCTTGCCTTTTTGGTGCAAGATGCCTAGTTTTAGGCCTATCTAGCTTTTCCACATGCCTTTCTCACTAAGCTTAATCATTTCTAGCTTTTGATTTAAAGTGAGAGATGTGTGATTCTTCCTTTCACTTGAACACCTAGAGGCCATTGTAGGGTTATTGACTGGCCTAATTTCAATACTGATGTGTCTCAGGGAATAGGGAGGCCCCGAAAGAGAGAGAGGTGGGAACAGCCGGTGGATGGAGCAGTCAGAACACACATAACATTTATTGATTTAATTCCATGTCTTATATGGGACAGTTTGTGGTGTCTCCCAAAAATTACAATAGTAGCCTCAAAGATCACTAATCACAGATCACCATAACAAATATAATAATAATTTAAAAGTTTGAAATATTGTGAGAATTACCAAAATGTGACACAGAGACACAAAGTGAGCAAATGCTGTTGGAAAACTGGAGCTAATACACTTGCTTGACACAGGGCTACCACAACCCTTCAATTTGTAAAAAACACAATATCTGCAAAAATCAATAAAGCAAGATATGCCTTTACTCACTGTGTTTGGTACAGTCCAGTGCTGAATCTGTAATTCTATCTTATGGGAAAATATTTCTTTCTATCTTTTCAATCTTCGTGAAGTAGCTATTCACAACCTCATGCTTCTGGGAACTTTGTAATTTGCATATTGTTAGCAAAATGTTCAAAATTCTTAGGGGGCCTGCCAGATACAGAGTGGAATAGAAGACTGGTCCAGAGCCCTTTTCCTAGATCACAGCAAGGTGACCCACCACTGGAGGAGGGTCTCATTTGCTCCAGGTAGGCTAGAGAGGCTCAGGTTTTACCAGGATTGTGAGTAAAGGTCTCAAGTTCGGGCCTCCAGCCTACAGCGCCAGGCCAAGTCCATTGGCTTTGTGAGCAGGCCTCCCCAGGGCCCAGACTTTGTTGGGGCCATGGCAGGGTGGACGCCTAGGGCTGACTGCTGCTGGGTGAGACCTCACAACATTGGGACTTTGTGGGCCTGGGTCGCCAGTACTGCATGGTGTCTACAGGTGACTGGTGGAAGTGACTGTTGAAATCTTGAAGTTGTCATCAAAAATGCTGAAAGCAGGGCTTCCCTGGTGGCGCAGTGGTTGAGAGTCCGCCTGCCGATGCAGGGGACACGGGTTTGTGCCCCGGTATGGGAAGATCCCACATGCCGCAGAGCAGCTAGGCCCGTGAGCCATGGCCACTGAGCCTGCGCGTCTGGAGCCTGTGCTCCACAACGGGAGAGGCCACAACAGTGAGGAGGCCCGTGTACCACAAAAAAAAAAAAAAAAAAAAAAAAAAAAATGCTGAAAGCAAACTGCTTGGAACCCTAGACCAAGTGCTGATCCACAGCCTGCTCTGGTCCATGGGGCTGTGGAGGAACCATTTTCTTAAAAAAAAAAAGTATGCATACACACACACACACACACACATATTCAAAATTCTTAATGGAATTTCAGAGAACCTAGAGACTTCTGAACAACAAAAATAAATTTAATGGAAAGAGATTAGTTCTTTAAATATTTTAAATTGTCAGTCACATATTCTTGATTATTACAAGGTTAAAGAGTGACTACTGAAATCATTTTGAACATTGCCTCTCCCTTTCCACATTCTACAGATGGCTTCTAGGGTCCATCAAGCGTTAGGTTGAGGAGAGTCTATTTTACTTTCCACTGTAATTTTGTTTTCCATTTTCTTGTTCTCTCTTCAAATGGGGTATCTTCTGTTATACAGATCACAGTAAATACTTGCAAAACTTGCCTTGCCTTGAGCAATATGTTGCTTGAGATTGAAATAGGAAGCTAGTCTTGTATAAACGTCTGAGTTCTCTTTGGCTTATCTCATATAATTGGGGTATTTAAGCCTTATCCCCATCTCTTAGTCCTAATATTTCTAGTACTTATCAAGGAAACTATTCATTCAAAATTAAGTGATTTGAGAAAGCAGGATTATAATCTTGTTTTAACTCTATGGAGTCTAAAGATGTCAAAGTTTGTGTGAGGTGGGGAAGATGGAAGAGACTCTGAACTCCCACACCCATGTCTCACTGAATGCAGTTCTAACTTTATCTGTAGACTGCTATAAATGGTGTCTTGCACATAGTTAATTACTCAATATGTTTTAGCTACTAATGTTTCTTCTGCTGCTGTTGCTATGCTACTTACAGCTAAAGATTGTGTCAATAATGCTGATCTGTACTTCATAAATGATTTTCAGTGTTCAAAGTCATATTCCCAGGGCCTAATGTAGCCTGCCTGACACACAGTTGATGCTCAATGTAAATTGAGTGAATGAATGTGTCCTTTGTTTATTACATGAGACACAGGATAGGAAAATGTAGAGAATTCATTGGAAACTAGTCCCCACTTCTGAGGACTCAATTCACAGAATTAGAGTCATTATGTATTTTTTTCTCTCCAGGGAAACATTGAACCTTCTCAGAACTCCCTCTATAATTGTTTTCTGAGTGATAACCAAGGGATAATTTCTAATACTGTAACATTCCTATAAGGACTAGCAAAATATTAATGATGAATATTAGGTTCTGTTTCATAATAAAATGATACATTTTTCATCACTTATGAGATATGAATATATAGACTGGGGAATCAGGGTATGAAATGATGGTTAAAAATACTATACATATTTATTTCAACAAAATTTTTTTTAAAGGGCTTCAAATGCTTGGCTTTTTATTTATTTATTTATTTATTTATTTATTTTTGGCTGTGTTGGGTCTTCATTTCTGTGCGAGGGCTTTCTCTAGTTATGGCACACGGGGGCTACTCTTCATCGCGGTGTGCAGGCCTCTCACTATTGCAGCCTCTCTTGTTGCGGAGCACAGGCTCCAGAAGCGCAGGCTCAGTAGTTGTGGCCCACGGGCCCAGTTGTTCCACAGCATGTGGGATCCTCCCAGACCAGGGCTTGAACCCGTGTCCCCTGCATTGGCAGGCGGACTCTCAATCACTGCGCCACCAGGGAAGCCCTCAACAAATTTTTTAATATGTGAGAGTAATTGTGTTATGTGCTTAGAAAATGTAAGGCTACATAAGCATCGCTTTTGTTATCAAGGAGTATATAAGATACAAAAACGCATAACAATTTAAAAATAAAGATTCTACTGAAGTGAGGTACAGCTATACATATATAAAAAAACATGTATCACTGATTAAACAAACTTTATCTCCATTTTCCAGAGCCTGACTGCATACAACTCAAAATCAAATGGGTGTCAGACAAATAAATAGACAATTTCAGTAGAGCCTGATGATTTTTTTTTTTATAACACAGGAGCATAAGATTCTATGGGAACACAGAGAAAGGGATGAACAGCAGCCCGGTTTCTAGAGGTATCTCTAGAGCTGAGGTCTCAAGAAGGAGAAAGAGTTAGCTAGAATATGGAACAGGGAGATCAGCGAAGATGTTACAGGCAAAATAAGCATATTGTGTGAGGTTTTTAAGGTTTGCTATGTCAAACTTCATGCATGAAGGTAAATATGACCAGAATGAGGATGGATATAGGCAAGAGACAGAAATAATAGAGGCAGAGAAATGCTAGATAATAAAGAACTTTGTATTCTAAACTAAACAGCTTGCATTTTATCACCTAGGTTATGGGAAAGTCATTGCAGATTTTTGTAACAGCAAAAGTAATGCAAATTCACCATAAACATTCAAATAATACAGTCGTGTAGAAAGTAAAAAGTGAGGACCTCCAACTTCGTAAGTATATTCATATGACTGATGAGTGTGCCTTTAATGACATTTAAACCAGTTTTATTAAAATTAAAATGGTATTTTTACTTTATATTAAAAATGTAAAGTATAGGGAAGAATTTAAATAAAAAGTAAAAATCCATTCTACTGTGCAGATCTCTACCTCCAATTCCACTTGGTAGGGACAAAATTGTTAATAATTTCTGGCTTTTAATACTTTTAAGCTTTCCATTTTAACTGCAAATAATATACCTATAAATCCATTTCCTACGGAATCCCCGCTAAAAAAGATGAGGTGTAAGGATGTTATAAATGGAGAAAATTGTCAGATTACCTATCCTCTAAAAGCAAAGTCAGCCAAAGTAGCCTCACAGAGTGAATTCTATTAACACTATAAGCAAAAGATGATTCCAATGTTACTAAACTGTCCCAAAGAATAAAGTTAGAAGGAAAGCTTTCATGTTTTATTCTTCTTTCAAACAACACACATTAATGCTTGAGAACTCACAAAGAGAGCTTGGTAAAGAAAACTACAGCTTTATAGCACATGGAACTATATTCAATATCTTGTAATAATCTGTAATGGGAAAGAATCTGAAACTATACACCTAAAACTAATACAGTATTGTAAATCAACTATAAATAAAATTAAATCAAAAAAAGAAAACTACAGCTTCATCTGACTTATGAATATTGAAGCACAAGCAGTAACTAAAAATCAAATTAAGCATAGTATGAATTAGTCCTAAAATTCAGAGTTCAATCTGGGAATGCAAGGATGGTTCAGTATAAAGAAATACCTAAAATAATTTATTATAAATAGTATACAGAGAATGGTAATAAAAGTGTGATTGGAGCCTAGAGTTCATTGGGAGATTGAAGTTGATAAAGTTGGCAAGATAGATTGGGAAATGGATCATGAAGTAATTTATATACAGTGTGAAAAATATCTGTGATCCTAACCAACAGGAGAAGGAGAGTTAAATAATATTTTTTTTCAGTTTTTGTACAAGGAAAGTAGTAAAAATTCTGTTTAGTTTGATAAAACAGTTATTCCCATAACTCACTTTTTATAAGCATCAAAACATTATTAGCAGGCTTCCCTGGTGACGCAGTGGTTGAGAGTCCGCCTGCCGATGCAGGGGACACGGGTTCGTGCCCCGGTCCAGGAAGATCCCACATGCCGTGGAGCGGCTGGGCCCATGATCCATGGCTGCTGAGCCTGCGCGTCCGGAGCCTGTGGTCCACAACGGGAGAGGCCACAGCAGTCAGAGGCCCACGTACCGCAAAAACAACAACAACAACAACAACAACAACAACAAAAACATTATTAGTGGCATATATCTGAATATATATAATAAGTATATGGAATAAAAAGTATATACATTGTATCCAGTATGCATTTTTAGATGTTTTACACAAAAATCACATCATTAATTTTTTCTTACTCAGATTAATATCATATTTTATATAAAAATATCAATATTAACAAATGAATAATCATATAATTATATATTAACATGTAATAATAGCTAGCTTTTATTGTGTTCCCTATGTGCCAGGAAAAAATGTACACATGTAAGTATATATGTTTAAATAAATGTATATATAATGAAGCCTCACAACAGCAATGAATTAATTGCATTATCCTCATATTAGAGATAGGGAAACAAAGGCCCACAGGAAGCTTTCTGATACTAAAATCTCTGTGTTTAATCCACCACATCCTGCTATCCCTGCATAGTACACTGTGGAAAGACAATGTTTAGGAACTTTCTAGTGAGCCAGAATCTTTGAACAAGAGTGAAAAATTGCCCAGGAATAATCTGCAAAATGAAACCCATATGCAAATAATCTACACATTCAAAAACTATCAATCCCATCTAAAGAATAAAGTTCAGTTTAAACAACAGAAAAAGTAGCAAATAATGAAATAACTTTATTCAGACTTTTTACTCGAAGTAGAACATTTGTTTTGAATTAGCCTTTAGACTTGAAGTAGTCATAACATGAAAAATTTTGGAATGTGAAGTTCTGTGTTTTTCCAGGGACTGTGCACTTTGCTCTTTCACATTTGAAAACTTCTACAGGTGTGTCATGGGATTAACCCTGTCGTAATAGTTTGAGAATATGAACTAGACAATGAGTGAGCCTTACAATAAGTAGAGACCAGTGAAGGAGGACCATGTAGCTGAGGTAGCTTCTAGTGTAGAGCAGCGGTCCCCAACCATTTTGGTGCCAGGGACCAGTTTCGTGGAAGACAATTTTTCCATGGATGGGAGTGGGGGGTGGGGGGGTGCGGGGGTGTGGGGGGAGGTGGTTCAGGCAGTAATGCGAGCGATGGGGAGCGGCAGATGAAACTTCGCGCACTCGCCCGCCCTCACCTCCTAATGTGCTGCCCGCTTCCTAACAGGCCACGGACCTGTACCAGTCTGTGGTCCAGGGAGTTGGGGATCCCTGGTATAGACTATTCAGTGTCACATTGTAGCGCTAGTTTCAGGCAGTAGTGAATATGTGAGCCGGGATAATACATACCTTGTTAGGGAGGCTTGCAAATAAATAACCAAAAAAACCTTCTACTTCTAATAATCAGTGCCTCTACATAGTCAGTCTAATTTTAGTTTCATTGGAGAAACTGAGACAGCCTATTAGACCCAAAAGTATTGACTAACACTGGTACCCTAAGGCAAGAAGCATTGTTAAATTAAATGTGCTAATAAAAAAGCAGTCCTCTTATATATATAAATGATAACTATTCATAGAATCAAGGTAGAGCTACTTAATTAGCTTTTGGATTTAAAGCATAATCTGAAAAATAATTATGGATTTTAAAAATGTGTTTGACTCTAGCTGAGGATGGCATCCATTTTAAACGAATGACCCATTTTGTACAGGTGTTACATGTGCACACATGTGCACGTGTGTTTATTTGTATATGTGAGTGCATATATTTTCTTGAAAGATATGGTTTAAGAGAGAAGTGACAAGATCCCTCTCAACATTCTACGTGTTGAATCCCAGGATTCATTCTATACTCACTACCTGATGAGATCTGACAGCACGAAATTCAGTTGCAAAGCCACATAGAATGCAAGCAGGCTGTAGCATTGCACTATCTTGCTGGAGGCTAATCACTTTATAATGAGTTTAGTGAAAAGTACCTATGCAATAAGTTGTTGTTGACAGCAGCCCAAGGGAACCTCTAAGTGCTAAAAATTAGCAGCTGAGAGATGTTGGACTGCATCCTTTTGAAGATAGAAAACAGATTCCTTTCTAAAATACAAGCAGTTTAAATTCGACATAAATCAAACAGATGGTAAAAGAAATATCTTGTTGCTATGGGCTTTATCCTGTTTTTGTTCTCACTGTTTTATGAAATAAAAGAAGAAAAACGTCAGGCTTCTAGTGTTCCAGTTTGAGGAAACAATATCTTAACAGCACAGAGAAAATGATTTTTTTTTTTTACTGTGATATTGTATATTTGACAGTTCATGAAAAAATTTGCACCAAGCTATATTTAAAGAAAATGGTGAACATGCATTGAACAGTCAGCTTCCTTTCAAGTGATTCACTTTCATTGTAGATTTTGGATATTAAATAATCAATCTGGACTGAAGAACTTATAATAAAACTCAGTCACTACTATTTATAAGACTGTTGCAGAGCTGGGTTGCTATAAAGACCACTATGCATCAGAGGAAGTATAATTTTGGTTAGACTGTACTGATACTATCGATAAGCATCAAACCCATGCTAATTTTGCCTGCAAGAAAGATGCAGCATAAGATATAAAGAAAGAAGGTTATGGCACTGCTTGGTAGGAAGAAATCTATAAAATAATGTTTTCGCTTTCCAACTTGGCACTAGAAATGACAGAGAACAAAACAGAAAAGAGATACATTTGACACAGTGCCATGAAATGCATTTGACACAGTGCCATGAAAAACATTTCTGAACTTCAGTATATTTCCTTAAATCGAAGGGCACCCACTGTATCAGGGTTTTACAGAGATCAAAATAATCAGCAGTGTGACAGTTGTAATTGACAAGTACATTCTCTAAACTACTTGTGCTTCTATAATAAGTACTTGTATTAAAATGATATATTGAGTTAAGTATCAGACAAAGTTCCACAAATGTGCTAGGTAGGAACTGTAATTTTACAAAAGGATTTGACAGTACCACCTACAGTTGCTAAGAGGTAACTGGGGAGAACACTATGGAGTGATGCAAACTGGTAAGTCTTCACAGTCTTTGTGGTTTCGGTAGGGGTTTGATGATAGGGTAGAAGTTAAATCAGCGGAGAGAGAGGGGAAGAGCATTTGTGCAAAGCAGAGAGATATAAAGATTTTGACCAGATTGTGGGGAACTTTAAATGTGAAACTGAGGAATTATAGGTTTATTTGTTAGGCAATTAACGGGCCATTGAAGGATTTAAACAGAGGTTAATGTGTACAAAATAGTGTTTTATGAAGATTTACTTGTCAGTAAGTGGGGAAAGACTGAAGGCAAGGAAACTAGTTAAGAGATCATGACAACCATCCAGGGAAGCAGTGATGAGGGTCTGAACAAGGGTTGTGATGGGGGCATGAAAGGAAAGGCTATTACAAAAGAAAAAGAACACACTGGGCTTGGTGATTGATGAGATGCAAGGGAGGGAGGGATGAACCAACATTTGTGATAAGCAGGGTAATGAATTTTGTAACCAAATTTTTAAGTCTCTCCAGAAAGAAAAGAATCAAGAATGATTTGAAAATGTAAGCCTGAGGACAGAGAAAAGGATAATTTCATTAAAAAATACATATATGAAAAGGGGAAATATTTTGAAGAAACAAATTCATTATATTTTCATTATGCAGAGGTTTCGTGGAATGTCTTTGGTATTGTGTTGATACTTTTATAATATTAAATGTAGTTCAACCTATGGTTTATTATTTTATGTTCTTGGAGTATATATAACATATTTGACCAAATTTATTTGTCATGTGGTATTTAATCACGTAGATATGACCTGAGCTGCTAAGTCTGATCTTGATAACTAGCCATTTAAAATTAGGAATAATATGTATATTTAGAATATAATAAATGATATATATGTTATGTTGTCAAAGTTTCATGTTGTTAAGAACATATTCTTCATGTGTGTCACTGGTAGACCTGATCTACACAGTTTCTATTATAAAATGGAAGCAAACCAAACCACTGTGATTACAAACTGGCATTAGTAACAGTTTATAATCACAATTTTTTTAGAAAAATCAAGCTTAAGCAGTTACTCATAGAAATCAAATCAGTGTTTTTAAAAAAGTAAAGAAAAATTTTAGATATAAGAAATCATTTGCATGTCCTAATGCATTTTTATTGACAGGAAATACACATCCAAGCCAACACATCTGGCATATATACTCGTCTCCTGAGAAACCATAGATTCATGTTTAAATTTTCTTCAACCTCTTCTTGTTAGATAGCAGCCTGCCATGAGTGAACCCTACAATTGCGGTAAATATAGTAAGTGTTTTTATGTCAAAGTTCAAGCAGAGCTGTTTCCATTTAAAAGAAAATCAAAACATTATGGCTCATTTTAGTTTCTGTTAGATAGGACATTGGGCAATATGTTTCTAACTCCATTTTATTACCTTGCTACTTCTCTTTATCTCTATCCATGAATTGAAAACATAATCTTAAATGCCCTTATAGGAGTTTGTTTCCAAAAACTGATGCATCTTTATAGCTAAGTACTCTGACACTGTTTCTCTTTAAAACCTGCTTTTCAATAAAGGTCTTATTTTATTTTAAAGGTGGAGTAGCAACCATATCGTACCTCCAGTGAAAAGTGTACTTTCTATTCCTTGATTGAGGATGGTGTACCAATGTTCTATTGTGTCTTCTTATCTAAACCTATTCTTATTAAAGAATCAGATCAAGTTATGTATACTAAGGTGTAAAGATTAAAAGAATATCATGAAGTACACATTTATTGAACTAAATTGTTAAAATTTAACAATGGTAACTATTATGACTAACAGTGGTCCAGGCACTGTGATAAACACTTTTTATAATGATTTTTTTGACACAACTATTCCACCAAGTGTATATGTAGAAGATCCTTGCTAGCCAGGCACTGATAATGTTACTACTGGTAGTTATAAGTTTTCTTGAGAAGCAAACATAATCAAAGTACAAAATTATTCACTAATAAACTACATAAAGTTAATACCCACTTAATTATTCCATCATGGTAAATACTACTTTCCCTCTCTTTCCATTATATCCTAGTCATAATCCAGTGTTTTAATGCAGACATATTCAAGTTCATCACAATACAAAATTGTAAATTTTACAAAAGATGCAAAATTTTATGAAATGAATAAAAATGATACTGGAAATTACCTGTGAAACCAATGACAAATGGGAATCATGCAGAGACACATCAGTTAGTACTTGAATAGAGAACATTGACCGGAATGATGAAGACAGAGTCCTTCAGAAAACTGATGAAGCCCTTGTATATTTTTCCAGAAGCGACCCTATTAATTACTATGCAGACAAAATAAAAAATAAAGTTTGGCATATAATATTATGTTCTTATACAATTTTTCAGGAAAAATTACACACACATACAAGAAAAATCAAAATCAACATCAAATCAATCTTTGTTCTGAGAAGTAATGCATAGTTCTAATTATAAATAAAAATTTATTAAATGTAAGATAAATGCTTTATATAATTTTGATTATTTTTTCAAGCTTTTGTCCCAATCAAACCTTTCATTCACAATTTACAAAGTATTTTCAGTCCTCTTTTAAAGTACATTCACATAAGTGGACTTTTCTGGTGCTATTTACTCTTGGAAAATGAGAACTTCCTGCATTGTTGTCCCTATGTTTAGATGAGGAAACTGAATTTCAGGGAAATATAATAGCTTGCTCTAACAGTCAGGGTCCAGCCAGGGGACAAAAACCACACTAGTTTTTTGTGGGTTTTTTGTTGTTGTTGTTGTTGTTTGTTTTAATAGATCTTTATTGGAGTATAATTGCTTCACAGTACTGTGTTAGTTTCTGTTGTACAACAAAGTGAATCAGCCGTATGCATACATATATCCCCATATCCCCTCGCTCTTGAGCCTCCCTCCCACCCTCCCTATCCCACCTCTCCAGGTCATTGTCACAAAGCACTGAGCTGATCTCCCTGTGCTATTCAGCAGCTTCCCACTAGCTATCTATTTTACACCTGGTAGTGTATATATGTCCATGCCACTCTCTCACTTCGTCCCAGCTTACCCCTCCCCCTCCCTGTGTCCTCAAGTCCATTCTCTAGTAGGTCTGTGTCTTTATTCCCATCTTGCCCCTAGGTTCATCAGAATCATTTTTTTAGATTCCATATATATGTGTTAGCATACGGTATTTGTTTTTCTCTTTCTGACTTCACTCTGTATGACAGACTCTAGGTCCATCCACCTTACTACAAGTGGGAATGTAAATTGATATAGCCACTATGGAGAACAGTATGGGGGTTCCTTAAAAAGCTAAATATAGAACTACCATATGGCCCAGCAATCCCACTACTGGGCATATACCCTGAGAAAACCATAATTCAAAAAGAGACATGTACCACAATGTTCATTGCAGCACCATTTGCAATAGCCAGGACAAGGAAGTAACCTAAGTGTCCATCGACAGATGAATGGATAAAGAAGATGTGCCACCTATATACAGTGGAATATAACAGTTCATTTTGATCTTGTCTGCTAAATTAGCCATAATATTGGAAAGCAAGAGAGCTAGAGCAAGTGAGCAAGAGACAGCAAGTCAGATGCATTTTTGGAATATTCACGCGCAGGAGAGACAGATTAGTATATGGCTTATGTTATTCAGCACCTGGACAATACATTTGTTGTTGGAATACTTCTGAAGAAATTTAAAAATTTTATGTTTCCTATATCATAATAAAAAGCATTATGGCCTGCTGCTCCTGGTGAGATTTTCCACCTATAGCCAGCTGTGTGCAAATGATAGATTTTTAACTCATACTGTTCAGCCTATTTTTCTTTTTACTTGTAAGCAGATGAGAAACACAAAAATCACAACAACTCATGAAAAATTGTTGTTTATTTTTTTTCTGGAGATGAAAAAGTGTATAAATTTTCTCTAGCCATCAGGAAATACAGTAAGAGGATAGTATGTGTTGGAAAGTTAGACTTATGTTTTATAAGGTATAATACTCTAATTATTTCACTAAAAGTAAGGTTTAAAGGCTAAGATAAATGTTTGAGGAAGGTGAGGAAAGGAGAATAAAGAATGGAGAATAAAGGTGGAGTTAAAGTCGCTGTGTCTAATTGGTTGGCTGTGTTTTGTCGTAATAAACATTTATGAAGTCCCATATCAGTGGTGTGAGTTGTAGGGCTTTCTGTCCTTAGGCTTTCCTACTTGGGATTATTATCAATGTTAAGGGAATCTTACCTCATATTTTCTTTTAAGAATGTTTCTCTGCAAGGACATGTTTTATTGTTTTTAGGCATTTCTAATTTATTTGAAAGAACTTGTCTAGCATTATGACAGCTTTAGCCACATGTTTATGTCTTTATTATGACCGTATACTTTTTACTGTCTTATCTTATAATTAAGCAATATTTTAGGTTATGTTACATTTTTATCTTTCCTATCAAAAGTCCCTGTCACATAGTAAGTGCTCATTACATAAATTGTGAATGAATGAATGGTGAAGGATAGAATAGACAACCTCTTTGAGAGAGGGACTGTTTCATTTATCCATGTATCCTTGAATTTCACACAGTGTCTATCACATAGTAGGTGCTCAGTTAAATGAATGAAAATGAGGAGGGGATTTAAGGGATAATTATGAAGAAAAAGCCAGCATGATGCATTAGAAAGAATACTGATTTGGAACTCAGGCAGTTCTGGGTTTTAAGAAATAGTTCTACCAGACTATGTAATTTTAAATAAGTTGTTTTACATACTTGAACTTTAGCTTCTTTCTATTAATGACAAGAATATATTTTTCATAGGGTTCTTATGAGGGTTAAATGATAATGAATGTAAAATACCTAACAGCATTCTGTACAAAGTCGAGTTTTTCAAGGAGTTGGATGATGAAGGCCCTATAAACAACTAAGAGACAGGAGTTCAACTGCCTTATTGGATAACTGAAGGAAAGGATGTGACTTTTAGTATGACAGGCTTCCTTACCATAGTCAAGCAGAGTCAATGGGCAAATTAGATGTTGGGAGGATTCTGGCAAGAATAAAAGATTACATATAGACTGTATCATAATTCTTATATAATACCAATGCATTTTTATGATAATTCATTAGTTCCAATATTTTCTCTTCTATGACACTGCTGAAGAGCGCTAATGAAATGATTATTGCTTGGGGATATTCTGATCCAGTTTTCATAATCATATGTATTTGCCTGGTGGCAAACATAGTGTGCATCATTTTTTGCATGTTTTTCCTTTAACACTTTCCTCTGTTATTAAACAGCCATAATGTTATTTTAATGATTATATAACATATGTGTAACATCACTTACCTATCCGTTCCTATATTGAAAATTTTTTATTATTTTTTCATAAATATAAACAATAATAATAGAGCATCTTTGTGCATTATTTCCTTGTAATAAATTTCTGGAAATAGGATTATTGGATCAAAGCATTTAAAAATTTTGTGGCTCTTGCCAAATGTCTTTCCAGAAAGGTTACCAACTTACCATATATGACAGTATTTAAAAGGCTGTATATTCTTTTCTCTCCATAAGTGTTCCATTTCTCTAGCTATGATATTATTTTGGGTTGTGCGTTTCTCATCGGTACCTTCCAAAGTATTCTGCCTCTGTTTTATGGCAGTAAATTCTTGGTATGAATTCTAGGCTTCATCTTCTTTTTCATATTTGTTTTGCAGGTCTCAGGCTAGTAACCTTATCACTCTTATTCCTTTACATAAAGTGTTCAGTTTGAACAGTACCTCATATCTGATTTATTCTACCTTAAAAACTCATGTAGAGGTTTTAAATTTCCTACCCAACAATACAAAGATGACACCTTGAATTTTATAAATTGAGGTAGATCTTATTGGTTTAATTTTATTCTGTTTCTCTTTCTTTCTTTTTTTAAAATTTATGTATTTATTTTTGGCTGCGTTGGGTCTTCATTGCTGCGCGCGGGCTTTCTCTGGTTGTGGCGAGCAGGGGCTACTCTTCGTCGTGGTGTGCCGGCTTCTCATTGCCGTGACTTCTCTTGTTGCAGAGCATGGCTTCAGTAGTTGTAGCACATGGGCTCAGCAGTTGTGCCTCATGGGCTCTAGAGTGCAGGCTCAGTAGTTGTGATGCATGGGCTTAGTTGCTCCGCGGCATGTGAGATCTTCCCAGACCAGGGCTCGTACCCATGTTCCCTCCATTGGCAGGCAGATTCTTAACCACTGCACCACCAGGGAAGCCCCTGTTTCTCTTTCTAATGAAAAGATAGAGAACTGAGATCAATAGTACATAAGCAAATATAAATAATTTTTCCAAGAAAGACATTAACAGGATTACATGAGGATTTCACCTGCCACATGGACCTCATCAGCAACTTACTCTAATAAAAAACTAACCTCATTCAGGTTAAAAAATCATGGTTTAGGCTCTTCCACAAAGGAATGCAGGAAAAGTTAAATGTAAGCATTATTTTAGGTTATAAGTAGGTCAGGGATCTCTTAGAGATTGTGGGCAGAGAAAAGGAGTAAGCACCTCTTTAGTCGACTTTGAGGCCCTGGGAGAATGGTAAGAAATAAAACTTGGGAGGCCAGGATAAGTAAGATTGGTAATGAATAACAGGGATAAATGGTAAATATAAGGGTTACTGTCAGTCGTTAAGGGTAATAAATTCAGTCATCTCAAGTAAACATTGGCACAGAGTTGATGTATAGTGTGAGTTCCATGTAAGCTTAAATGATCCAAGCCAGGCTGAATGAATATAGAAACAAGGGAAGACGCAAGAGTGAGGAACAGATAATGAGAACAAGAGTATGAAAGGACAAAGACCTGAAGGAATTCTGTTTCTAGAAGAGCTCATTATTTCAGTTGTCTTTTATTCTAATCAATTTTTTGTAATGTTCCTGCCCCAAGGCCATTAAGATACTACACAGTTTCCAACATATTATAGGTTCTTATTTTATGTAATTTAAGACTTGGTTCCCCCAGCCTAAATAAAAACATTCATAGGGACAAAATAAAAATTTCCATTGACAGATGAGTCTTAAATACAGTAGCACCGGAGATTGTTAAATTAGTAGTCTAAAAATAAATTTGAAAAGGATTACTAAAAATTTGAGTTGACAATCGTGATCATTTAGAGCTTATTTTAGTAAGGTAATTTTGTTCTTAACGGCTTTGCTGTGTAATTGTTTATGCTGGTTATTCATGTTTGATAAAATATATTAATTTGGAAAATGATGATTGGGGAATTAAATGACTCATCTAAGAGACTTTTTATAAACCCAAATCACTGTTTTATGATAATTGAAACATCGCTAATAATTATGTGTATACATACTTTACATGTGCAGATTAGGACTTCAACTTTACTGATCAGTAATTTAGCAGAATATAAAACAAAGTGTAGTCCTAATCGAAAAGATTCAATACATTAGAAAAAGCAATTCCAGGGCAAGTAATCTAAAAGAGTTGGTCTCTATTGCTTCCCCCAAGTCACTGGAGGAACTCCAACATTTCCATGGTAGACCATGAGGATTAGAAGTCCTAAATTCTGACATTAACTTGTCAAGTAATCTTAGACTTTTGTTTTCTCATCTTTTAAATGTAAGAAGTAACATGTGCCATTGCTATTCCACAGTGTTATTATGATTATCAAATGAATAATGGATGTAAAAACACTTCGACAATTTTAAAGTAGTATATTTCTGCAAGGTATTATTGTTTCTGAAATCTAGCACACTAATATACTTAATACAAGTTACCATGTCACAGGATAATACATTCAGATATCAAGGAAAACACAAATAATTTAATGCAAAAGATACAAAGATCCCATAAGAAATTATTTTAAAATCATGAAAAAAATGCATAATTCGATATTAGTGTCAAGACAAAGATGGAAAACGACAACTGAATTACTTGTATGAGAGAAAACATCTAATTCATAGAATGAGCAGAGAGATACGTTTCAAAAATTCATGTTCACATTATTTTGTTATAAGCACACTATAAATTTCATTTCACAGATTTTAGTATTCCTGGTAAAAAATGTACATTTTAACAATACTAAAACACGTTTTATTTTATTTTAGGATAGCCTTTACAATTCTGTTAAGATCATCTTAACCACATGACACATACTGACATTAGCCTAACACTAACCGAATTTGAACTGTATAATCTAGACTAATGAGAATTCTAGCTAGACTAAGAGTTTTAAAAGAAAAAAGAAAAGTGGGTGATTGCTATCTTTAATGAAAAAAGGGTGATCTAATTTTAGTTTCAGTATGTGGGAACAATTTAACTCGGGGAAAAGTTATCAAAATTAAAGAAGGCTATTCACATTTATTTGTGAATATTTAATTAGTGCACAGAGTACTGGCACAATTTCAAGCTGTTAATCACAGATTTCTAAATGCATATTAGCTAATGGATGTATAAAATTATGCTTATCTTGTCTTAGATAAATGCCTAATTAAAAATCCTTTGAGGGGAAAAAAATCTTCACATCACACACACAAAAAAGAAAAGAACATTAAGTAAAGCTGTATATAACTTTAGAGAGAGAACTTAAGACTTTTTTCACACTAGAGTACTTTGCTGGATATTTAATATCCAAAGTTTTCAGACCAGGTAAGAATTTTAGGTGTTTAAAAAATGATTTTGCAGCATACAGTGTACTGCCTTGATTCTCAGAGATGAATTTTGTTTATTCAGATTTACATGTGAGCCTACTAAAGCATGAGGCGATTAAATACATTTCTCATACAGTGATTTGTTTCATTTTCAGTAGTAATAAAAGCATGAGTCAAACTTCAGGATACTCGAGGACTTAGGTTAGTTAAAATGAAATGCTCAAAAGTACTTCTATTCAAAGTTACACTACATGTTCAAATCTTAACTGAGCTATATAAAGATAAACTTAGAAAAAATAAGGGTGCTATAGCATTTATATTTGACACTTTGTTTAGATGGGCTGAAAGGGAGGATAACTATAATTGCTTCTTGATTGTCATAGACAAGATTTTTTTCTTTTTTAAATCCAGTACATCTGTTCTATATCCCATTACATCCTACAAGCTCCGGTCTTAATAATATGGAACACCCCGTTCCATCAAAGCTACCAAAAGTTTGTTAGATCTGCCTTCGTAGAAATATATACACCCCATTTTAAGGAAATTTAGAGTACACAAATCCAGTTTTAAAACCGATAACTTAGGGGTGGTTATTTTGTAAAGAGAACTGCCTTATTACAAAAGATTCACTACAGCTTTAAAATCATCCCGTTTCCTTGCTTATTGCATTTAAATGCTTTATATTAGGTAAAATTCACTTCCATACAATATTTAGGAAGACATTTATGGGGTAAAGCAAGTTACCCATGCATTTACTTAGACTATAAATATAAAAGCTATGAAGGACAAACACATATAGATACTCCATCTCCTTCTGTAAAGACACAAATTTTTTTTAAGCATGTAAATTGAATGCACTTAATTTAACTGAGGTTCTGCTACTAGATGACTACTGAAATACTAGAAAAATCTCTAAAGAAACATAAAAAGCCAAGTCACTCAATGTCCTGGCAACGTTCTATTTCTTAACTTGAGTAGTAGCTACATGGGTGTTAACTAATGTGAGAATTCATTGAACTGTACAATATTTTGTGTCTTTTTCCGTAAGTCTCATACTTCATTTTTAAAAATGAGTCAACTTACTAAGAGTGTAATTGTATAAATTTAAATTTATCATTATGAGACCCTTTCAGGACCTGTTCCTCAATTTTAACATGCAGAAATTAGTCCTTCAAAAATATAAGCAAAAAAGAATCTTGTTTTTATAGAATGGGTCAGGAATATTCATTAGGCTAAATGATTTTCCGTATAAACAAGAATTGCAGTTTTCTGCCAAGAAAATGTACTCTAAATGTTGGAAAGAAACTTAAGGATTCTTATATTTCCCTGTGGGCTGAATTTAGGTCAGTGGAAGCGGGGAGGCAGGAAGGGAGGAGGAGGCTGGAGCGGAGGAGGAGGAGATGAAGTTGAGAAGTAAACTTAACTTCATGAGAAGAGAAAATCAAAGCAGATTTTCCCCGAAACCATAATTTGGGTGAGGACAGAAAGATAGTTGGTGAGATTATTAAATAAAAAACTCAGAATTTAGTGGCATCTTATGTACTAGAGTATTTCGGAATCGATGAAGTGCAGCGAGACACCAAGTACTGTGATTTGTCACTTCCAATTCAGAAAACCAACATTTTGCTCACTTAAGTTACAAGAAACTGTGAATTTGATGTATTTTATTCTGCTTACAATTATGAGATATTTTTTTCGCTCTAAGAGCAAACGGGAAAGTCATTTGAATTCAAATGACCTGTGTTTTTTAAAACCCTAGTTGCTTTCCTGACCAACTGTGAGATCTTCTTAAAGATCCTAATGTCTCCAAGCCTGTAAAACCAGAATCGTAGCGCCTAGGTTGCATGCAAAAGTACCCGATAAACATTAGCTTTTGAGCAACTGTTATCTGATTATTTCTTTTTGAAGAGAGAATGGGAAGACTTCCGTTGCTGGCTGAGGTGAAATACGCTTGCTACAACTTAACTCTCCAGTTGATTACAACTAAAAACCATGGACAAAATATGAAAAACAAAGATATGAGATCTCCGAGATGTAAATAATAGAGACATTGGGGAGGGAAGTCAAAATCTGTAGAAAGACCAGTGATAATTTTCTTATTTTGCTTCTTTTTTTTTCTTTACCTCCGGGGTTTTTATCAGAACACAAAGCCGTCTTGGGGAATTGTGCAGCGGGCACAGGCAGCCAAAACTTCGAGAGGAATCTCTCCTTCTGACCACAGTCCACAAAGGAACCCATCAAGCCACAGAGTAGGGGGAAAATTCCAATGTTTTCTTTTTTCTCTCCTACCCAGCCTGAGGCCAGCATCAGCTGCTGAACTGCACTGCTGCAACAGAAGCAGAGGTATCTAAAACTCCAAGAGAAAACCCATCTCTCTGGATAAAGGGACCAGGAAAAGGAGGCTCTGTTCTGCAAAGAGTGCCAGTTATCCCGTGATTGCTTTTTTTCTCTCTATCCTCTTGCTGCTTCTCCCTGAAAGCAGGCCCATTCACATTGAACTGCGGACCTGTGCAGGTGGCTACAACTCTGAGAGAATTCCGTTTTTTCAGCCAGAGGAACAAAGGGCCCCTGGGACACTTGGAGGGTGGGGAGTTCACAGAGTTGGAAAAGTGAATCCCCTAATCCTTTGTACGAACCGACACAAATCCCAGGCTCAGCCTCAAGCTGCAGGTGTGTGGAACACACCCAAAGAAGCATAGTAAAGACTTTGCCATCGGGTATGTAATGTAAACCACCACCCAAGTCCCAGATTAACCCTACCAGTGGCTTATATGGGAGTTAGACCCAAAGAGCATGGCAAAGGGCATTGGTATCACCACCTGCACAAGGACAGACAGCGCTTGTGGTATAAACTTAACTTGGTCGAATGTTTGCTAAAACAAAAGCAAATAAAATTTCTCCAGAGGAATTTAACAGGAACCAGAGTCCCACAACACAAAATTTAAACTACCCATGAAAAAAAAAATTTAAATACTAGAATTTTTAAAAAAGGGAAATATGACTAATTCTTAAGGGAAAAAACACAGAAACCAATAAACAGATGCCAATGCCAATATGTTGGAATTACCAGGCAAAATCTTTAAAGAAGCTAATATAATTATCCTCTATGAGGTAAATACCTTGAAATTAAGTCAAGATAGAAGGTCTTAGCAGAAAACAGAAATTATGAAAATGAACCAACTGGAAATTTTAGAACTGAAAGATGTGATACCTGAAATAAAGATATTAGCTGAATGAGCTCATTATGAGAATGGTGTTGATAGAGCAGTAAATCGAACATAGATCAAGAGAAAGTATCCAATTTGAAGAACAGAAATAAAAGATTGAAACAAATGAACAGATCCTCTAAATAATATCAGATACTCTAACATTTATGTCATTGATGTCCCTGAAAGAGGGAGAAAAATATTGATACAGAAATAATGTATGAAAATTTCTCAAATTTAGTGAAAGACAAAAATGTACAGGTTTTACTCAGTGAACTGCAAAAGAATAAAATGTTTTTAAAATGCCAAGGCACACCATAATCAAATGACTGAAAACAATAACTTAAAGGCCAGGAGGAGAGATATTGAAGCACACTATTGTAATGTTCTTACACTATAGATAAAGCGATATAAAAGTAAACATCTGTTTCTCGTAACTGTGATATTCTGACATTCTATTAAAATTATGTAGGTATAAAGACACAGCCCAGCTTGAGTCTATGTGGGAATCAGAAATATATGGTAAAAAAAATGAAACAAACTTGACAAAATCTACTGGCATGACAACTGCGAAGCTTTCTGGGAGAGAACTTAGGTAAGGCAAGAAAGAGTCCAGCATGACACTGACATTGTGCTAAAACCTTGGCTATTGTAAGGAAGAGCAATTCCAAGTGCAGTGTAGTGTTTCATCCCATGTTCTAGCCTTCATTCATTGTTTAAGCAAATATTTAATGAACAATACGATGAATGAAAGAGATAGTTTCTTCCCTCATGATGCTTTTGGTCTACTTTGGATCGTGTCAGTGTCCTCTACAAGGATTATAATTAAAACTTGAAATTGCTGTCTGCTAAAATCTCTGTTTAAAAAAAGAGATAGGGCTTCCCTGGTGGTGCAGTGGTTGAGAGTCCGCCTGCTGATGCAGGGGACGCGGGTTCGTGCCCTGGTCTGGGAAGATCCCATATGGCGCGTAGCGTCTGGGCCCATGAGCCATGGCCGCAGAGCCTGCGCGTCCGGAGCCTGTGCTCCGCAACGGGAGAGGCCGCAGCAGTGAGAGGCCCGTGTACCACAAAAAAAAAAAAAAAAGAAAAGAGATATAGTACCTACCTTCATAGGACTTACAGTCTACTCCTAACAAAAGATGACATATGAGGCTGGGGGAAGTTTTCTCCCATACATCACCACAAAATAGTAGTCAACGTTGGCATGCTGAGAATGCCAATAAATTGGTAATGACTCTAGCGGAAGCTGGTTCCTGATGGAGCAGTGGCAGAGTTAATAAGAGACTGGAGAAGCAGTGAGAAGCAGCAGGAGTCTGTTTTACCCAGTAAGAAGTAATGAAGCTAGCAGAGACTTCTGAATCTGTCAGTCCAGCAGGATCAGACTTTTTTTTTTTCTGTAACTACATGTGAGGCATTTCCCAAGGATTCCCAGAAATACTTAAGGGACTCTACAGAAAGAAGGCTGAGATCTTGTAAGCAGGTGTGGACAAGAGCCAGTGGAATGTGAATGTTTACCTAATATGTGACCTCATCTATTCTCAGAAACTGGTGAGGCCTGTGAAAAGTCAAACTACTTTTAAATGTCTGTGAGTATGTCTGATTTTTGCATGCATTTGATTTCAGAGCAGGCATCAGACACAATCAATTCCAGATGCAAGTCAAGCCTATATTATATAAGTTAAAAGTTATTATCTTTCATCATAGAAATATAAACATAATACTGACTGTTCTGTTCTTCTCTCTATCATTGATTGAATTTGTCTATATTAGTTGGGCATACACATATGCTTAGAGTGTCATAACTTTTTCCTACAGTCTCCTAACTGATTCTTTCTCTTCTGATATCTCAAAGATTTTGGATGAAAGGTCACTATGGAATGAATCTGTATGTGGCTTCATTAATGACATGAAAACATAGTTGGGTTTTGGCTTTAGCAATAATATGAATAAGGAAATCAGAGATTGGAGCCAGCACTCTAAGATAGCTCTCAGTTCTGTTTCCCAAGGCCAGGCACCAAATACATTCTCTGGTTGTGATTTAAAGCAGTAACTATCAAATTTTGTTGTTTTTTTGTTTTTGCTGTGTCTCACAGGATGGATAAAAATTGCATACCCAACACATTCCCATAGATGGATTCTAATTTCAGTTATGGACAATGAAATACATAAGATTGTATGTATTTCAGTCATGTGTTCTTCCTAGTGTATTCTATCCCTTTCTCTTCCACTCAAAAAATGATAAAAGAATATACACTAAAGAGGATAACATAACCATAAGACTGAATACTATATAAGGTAAAATATTTGTAAACTTTATATTTTAACTTTGCTCAGTTATAGATTACTTGTAACACACAACTATGTCATGATATAGAGGTTGAGACATGCTAACCTAAATTATATGTCCTACTCCTTGTAGCTATTACAGGGAACAGCAACACAAAACCCTGGCATTCAGTAACACCTTACCTGAGAAATTCACACAACTCATGAGACTAAGTTATAGAATTTAAACATAGCTAGTTATTAAAGAGATATGAATACCAGCCTATCAGGAAAAAAGTAATTTTCATTTATCTTATAAAGTGCAACTCAAATTAAAACTAACTTATCTCCTATTAATATGTAGGAAATAAAGTTCCATTTGTATTATCAATCGGCTGTGCTTTTAAGTTTTCCCTTGCACAATTTGTATTCTAAACTTCCATTGTTATCCTACAATGCAAATAAATTATTAGCTTTTTTGACATATAATACATATTCATAAAAGTGCCTAAATCATACATGTACAGTTCACCTAATGATCACAAAGTGAGCCTGCTCATGCTATTATCATCCAAATTAAGAAATAGAACATTATCAGCATCTCATTCCTTCATCCCCTCTCCTAATCATCATCCTTCGGTCCTATAAAAATTTAAAATATCGCATCACTTCTTTGAATAAGATCTGAATTTCATGAAAGGAAACTATTTCTAAAAAGTCATGTCAGCTCTGTGCTCCATGTCCAGCTAGAGTGGTGGGATAGGTAGGGTGGGAGGGAGATGCAAGAGGGAGGAGATATGGGGATATATATATATGTATAGCTGATTCACTTTGTTATACAGCAGAAACTAACACACCATTGTAAAGCAATTATACTCCAATAAAGAGGTTTAAAAAAAAGTCATGTATTGCACTTCATAAACCAAGAATCAAAGTCCCAAAATCATTTATTATTGAATTTACAGAACCCTAACATACCCATTTTGCAATTGTTCCTTACCAACAAACTTTATTCCTTCTGAATACCAAGCTTCCAAACTTCTCACCTTCAAAGTTTTGCTTATCCTTCTTGGGGACAAAATGCCAACTAAGTTTACGGACTCACTTGAAGATCTTTTCTACTTTGAGAGACAAGGGGAAAAAAATAACATAGGCATAGATAACTATTCAGTTTCCTCATAATATGCTTTATTTTTAACCTCTCTTGCAGAAGGATGAGACAGCTCTAAATTGGTGAGGTTAGGACAGCTTGGAGGAACGATGCTAATGAATCCAACACCTCAAATATCAACAGTCAGTATTTTCTTTTATCCTCTAGAGCCCATTGTCCTCTGTATTCAGGAAAACTGCATGACCAAAAATGTTGAAAGGATTAATCGGAAAAAAATTTAGATAAATCAATCACAACCCACAATTGACATTGCAGCTAAACTTACAAGGCTGCCAGAAAAAATTTCCGTACAGAGTGCTGTGCCACTGGCCATTATTTTGTTCTCAGTGTTTTCATCTTGTTCTCAGTACAGCTCTGACTGGTGGCATTTGAGGAAAATGCCAACTCCTTCCTTTCCTCCTTCCCTGACATGTATACTGGATACTCACCAGACACTCACTGAATTATGTGGCCCCTCTCGGAAATGTTGAAGCCCCCAGAGCACTGTTAACCATGATCTACTGAGGCTCTTGTCGGAATTAGACAAAAAGTAAAATTATAGTGGTGTGCTAGTGCCATTCTAGTTAAAAGTCTGTCATCTTTGCCATTATAAATGTCTATTTCCGACACTTTATAACTCAACCGAGAGAATTTGCCTTGCAGTCAGTAGAGTAGCTGAGAAAGTGTCAGTCTTTCAAAGATTTTTTTTTTAACCTGATAGATACTAAATAAAATCTTTTTGGCTATTATGCTACAGTGAAAGATTTTGTGTGTGTGTGTGTGTGTGTGTGTGTGTGTTTAGGGAGAGTTGTGATGTGATCTTATAGGACTTGGTTTGAAGGGGAAGATAATAATGAGTTATGTTTAAAAACATGAAAGTTTAGGAAACAAAGGAGAAAAGATAGAGAAAAATCATGATCTAAGTCAGAGTTATAGCTTTATAATCATCGTCACATTTCTTTGCTTGCCTTTTACCAACAGTCCTCATTTCTAGTCCCAGATAATCTAATTATGATTACTATATTTTCTAAACTTAATATTGTTATTCGGGTTAGAAAAAAAGAGAAATGGAATTCTAATTTGACTACATTCTGAATGGTAGTGAATTTCCCGCAAGGTCTACAAAATACCTCTTTGCTTATGTGGTCATAATCTTTGTATTTTCTTTCTTTTTTTTTTTTTTTGACTATACTCTGTGGGTTGAAAACCTGTTGTCTACAAATCATGAGCTACAACAGTCCTCAAAGATTTTTACAATGGGTTCGCTGCTTATGAAATAGGGTTTCTACTGCAGAGTCTCTCAGAAATCAGGAATAATGGCTATTAATTATGAGGGCCTACTTTTGTGCAAGCTGCTTGCTAAGCACTTACATTTTCAGCATCAAAATAATCCCTCAAGCTTGGCATTTTTTATTCTCATTTTTATGTAAAAATAAGCAAGGCTTAGAGAAATTAAGGACTGCACAAGCCTACATAGCTGGCAAGTATACATGAGTGGGGATTGGAATCAGATTCACTGTGGCTCCCATTCATGTAAGATTTCCTCCATGATAATTTGGAACCAAAGTTCAATTCACTTGGGAGGGAAGGAAAGCAACATTTGTTTGTTAAATACTACTCTGTGCCAAGCAACTTTAAAGTATAATAGTAATTTTAATCCTTATGAAATTTGCAAATTAGATAGTATTAATTGTAATTCACAGATAAACTAAGGCTTGGGATGATTAACTGGGTTCGTGAAATAATTTGCCTGAGACATCTGATTGTAGACTTAAGTTTGGGTATGTCTAACTGAAAAACCAATGCTTTTTTCACTATAATACTAGACTTCGATTTCTTAAATGTAATGCTCTAATCACAAAAGAAGAGTGATTATAGGGTTAAAGTCACATAGTCACCCTTCCATTTACTTTATGAATATTTACAAACACATATTCTATATATCAAGCACTGTGCTAGGCACCACGTTATTCCTAGGATGCTTGTTGGTTGCTTATTTACAGCTCCATTTTTGTATTCTTTTATGCTTTTCCCTTTCCACTCTGGCTTCTCTTTCAACTATGCATAAAACAGTATTTTGCAATGGGTGATTCATGGGTCACTTATTTTTTAAAATGCTCTGTGAAACAAAAGGTCCTATAGCCAGATAAGTTTGAGAAATGCTGCAAGGTATACCACATTCTCAGGGATTCACAATGAACATTAGCATACTAAAAACTTTGAACAATCTTTCAGGAATGAAGTCTGTTTAAAACAGAAGATAACCCTGTATAACTATTTTTTCCCATGTAATACCTATTAGCATCCCATGAAATTAGTGATCCAGGCAGCATGCTTTAAGAAATGCTGGCCTAGCTCATTAAGTTGTCCTGCTTATCCCAGAACTAGATTGCTTGCCCAACCCTTTGCAGTAATATGTAACTCATTTTTAATAATGTAATTTTTCAGGTATTTGTAATGTCATCACTTTAAAATGCCAGATGGGTTAATGAAAAGGAGATCAAATATGGGATTTGATTAATTCTATACATCTTTGGTCTTTTGTAACCATTGTTTTTCTTGAAGAACATGTAGATTATTCTGAAGAAGACACATTTAAATAATTATATATATATATACACACACACACACACACACACACACAATGTTTTTTAAAAACTGAATAAACAGGCATACTAAGCTTAACATTATTAAATTTAACATTAGTGATGTTGATCACTTTTTCATCTACCTGTTGGTCATTTGTATTTCTTTTTTGGAAAAATGTCTATTCAAGTCCTTTGCCCATTTTTTAATCAGGATATTTGGGGTGTTTTGCTATGGAGTTGTATGAGTTCCTTATTCCACAATCAACAGGGAAATGCAAACCAAAACCATAATGAGATATCACCTCACATTTGTTAGGATGGCTATTATTAAAAAGCCAAGATAAAATGTGTTGTCAAGGATGTGGAGAAAAGGGAACACTTGTGCATTGTTGACGCTAATGTAAATTGGTGCGGCCACTATAGAAAACAATATGGAGGTTCCTCAAAAATTTAAAAATAGAGCTACCATATAATCCAGCAATCCCACTTCTGAGTACTTGTCTGAAGGAAATGAAATCAATATCTTGAAGAGATATCTGCACTCTCATGTTTATTGCAGCACTGTTCACAATACCCAAGATATGGTAACAACCTAAGTGTCCACTGACAGATGAATGGATAAAGAAAATGTAATATATACATTATATATTAAGCCCTAAGAAGTAAGGAAATCTTCAGAGAAAGATAAATACTGTTATGATCTCACTAATATGTGAAATCTAAAAAAGTCAAACTCATAGAAGCAGAGTGTAAAATGGTGGTTGCCAGTGGCTGAGGGTTGGGGGAAATGGAGAGATGCTAGTCAAAGGGTACAAATTTTTGATTATAAGATGATGATTTCTGGGGATCTAATGTACAGCATGGTGAGTATAGTTAATTATACTGTATTTTATAATTGAAATTTGCTAAGAGCATAGATATTGTGTTCTCACCACAAAAAAAAGGTAACTGTGTAAGATGATTGATGTGTTAATTAGCTTGATTGTAGTAATTATTTCACAATGTATATGTATATTAAATCATCATGTTGTACACCCTGAATATAAATATTTTTTATTTGTGAATTATATCTCAAAGCAGGAGAAAATATAAAATCAACCTATTAAATCACACCAAAATTTTGCTGAATATAGTTATTATTACAAAAAATTAAATGATATTGATTTTTAAGAAACAAACAGAAATTATTATTTATATCTTTTGTTTTCATAAATGATGCAAATGGCTGCTTAGGACAATTGTATTCCTCCTTTTACAAGTCAAAACCAATGCATCAGATACTTATCTTAATTCATGGCTAAAATAATGAACTCATACAATAAACTTAGTGAGAAATAGTTTCCTAATCTCCAAGTGAAACACTTTCTATAAGCTTTCTTCTACAACGATTAGAGACAATTAGCCTAACTCATTAGGTGAAAGGAAGTAAGTAACATATCTAATTATAGACTAATATCTGAACTATTTTTACACAATACCAAGGGAATCAGCTAATTCTTGAGGGGTGGATAGGAAATGTGGATGTCTAACCAAGTTGTTTGATATTAGGCTAACATAACTAATGTTCTCACTTTTCCAATGAGTATGTTGGCTCAATTTAGTATTAGTGTAAGTAAAATAAATGTATGTTGAAATATTAGTAAAGAACATAAAAATGAATCACAAGTAATATATAATATTAATATGTGTAATATCACGGCTATTAGCATACACTAATTGATATGTACCATTCAGATCTAGGTGTTGCTTAACGTTATGCCTTGATCTATACTGGGAAACAGAACTAAGACTATATCTTGTAATTCTGGATACAAAGGAAACTATTGTGTTTTTTCTTTGTTTTCTTTTGTTTTTACATACTTCCAACCTGGCAAATGTACGCCAAATTCTCAGTACTTGAGGAATACTTCTGAAATCGCTTCTTCTTTCAGCTTGTACTAAATGGGAGTTACTTCCATGAGGAAAAGTAATGTATACACTGACAGAATTCCACTTTTATCAGTGGGAGACCAAGAAGTAAAGAATGATGATAAAGAACTTAATTCAGAAAACTCCACATGTGAGATATATAAAGCTTTTAGAGTTTTTAAAATTTGGGGGTAAGCAAGGTTACAAGCAAGATAATTAGTTGTTGTTTTAGTTTTCCTGAGGAAATTCGTAGAGCATATCTTCAAACAAATCTAACAAAGGTATTCATGATCAAGGAAACCTCTCATTTAAAACTTTCTACTTTGTCAAGCTTATGCTTTTAAGAATCTTTTAAGCTGGGTATGTGTTAATGATTTTGAGAATTCTTAACAACTTCAAGAAAAGCTTTTCAGAGTGCCTTTGAAACACATATGGTTACTATAATATTCAGTGTTTTAAGTAAGCTAGATATGCAGTTCATCCAATGACCTGACAAAGATCTTTTTAAAAATAAATGATTTGCATGGAGAGTGCATTGTTAGCTACCCTACAGCTGAACTGTACAGCATAAAATGATCTATTTGCCTATTTTTCATAAGGTAATATAATGAAGCCAGAGCAGGGAAGGGAACTAAGATTTGATTTAAAGTTCAGTCAGGAGCCAAGGTTGGGGATACAACTTATTGGTTATGAATGGGTAGAAACAATTGGCACTCAAAGCCAAGAGGGTAAATGTTAGGAATGGCAATAAGTAGGTAGAAATATTGCCAAAAGGAGCCACATAAAAGTTTGCAGAGACTTAGGGGTAAGATGGCGGAAGAGTAAGACGCGGAGATCACCTTCCTCCCCACGGATACACCAGAAATACAGCTACACGTGGAACAACTCCTACAGAACACCTACTGAACGCTGGCAGAAGACCCCAGACCTCCCAAAAGGCAAGAAACTCCCCACATACCTGGGTAGGGCAAAGCGGAGAGATTCCCGCACAGAGGAGCAGTGCCGAGCGGCACTCACCAGCCCGAGAGGATTGTCTGCTCCCCCGCCGGGGCGGGCGGCGCTGGAGCTGAGGCTCGGGCTTCGGTCAGAGCGCAGGGAGAGGACTGGGGCTGGCGGCGAGAACTCAGCCTGAAGGGGGCTAATGTGCCACAGCTAACCGGGAGGGAATCCGGGAAAACTCTGGAGCTGCCGAAGAGGCAGGAGACTTTTTCTTCCCTCTTGGTTTCCTGGTGCGCGAGGAGAGGGGATTAAGAGCGCCGCATAAAGGAGCTCCAGAGACGGGCGCGAGTTGCGGCTGAAAGCGCGGAGCCCAGAGACGGGCGTGGGACGCTGGGGCTGCTGCTGCCGCCGCCAAGAAGCCTGTGTGCCAGCGCAGGTCACTGTCCGCACCACCCTTCCGGGAGCCTGTGCAGCCTGCCACTGCCGGGGTCCCGGGATCCAGTGGCGGCTTCCCTGGGAGAACGCACGGCGCGCCTCGGGCTGGTGCAACGTCACGCCGACCTCTGCCGCTGCAGGCTCGCCCCGCACTCCGTCCCCCTCCCTCCTGCCCGGCCTGAGTGAGCCAGAGTCCCCGAAGAGGCTGCTCCTTTAACCCTGTCCTGTCTGAGCAAAGAACAGACGCCCTCCGGCGACCTACACACAGAGGCGGGGCCAAATCCAAAGCTGAGACCCAGGAGCTGTGAGAACAAAGAAGAGAAAGGGAAACCTCTCCCAGCAGCCTCAGAAGCAGCGGATTAAAGCTCCACAATCAACTTGATCTACCCTGCATCTGTGGAATACATGAATAGACAACAAATCATCCCAAATTGAGGAGCCAGGAGTCAGTGCTGTGCCTCTGAGGTGGGAGAGCCAACTTCAGGACACTGGTCCACAAGAGACCTCCCAGCTCCACACAATATCAAACGGCGAAAATCTTCCAGAGATCTCCATCTCAACAGCAGCACCCAGCTTCACTCAACGACCAGCAAGCTATAGTGCTGGACACCCTATGCCAAACAACTAGCAAGACAGGAGCACAATGCCACCCATTAGCAGAGAGGTGGCCTAAAATCATAAAAAGTCCGCAGACACCCCAAAACACACCACCAAACGTGGACCTGCCCACCAGAAAGACAAGTTCCAGCCTCATCCACCAGAACACAGGCAGTAGTCCCCTCCACCAAGAAGCCTACACAACCCACTAAACCAACCTTAGCCACTGGGGACAGACACCAAAAACAACGGGAACTATGAACCTGCAGCCTGCAAAAAGGAGACCCCAAACACAGTAACATAAGCAAAATGAGAAGACAGAAAAACACACAGCAGGAGAAGGAGCAAGATAAAAACCCACCAGACCTAACAAATGAAGACGTAATAGGCAGTCTACCTGAAAAAGAATTCAGAATAATGATAGTAAAGATGATCCAAAATCTTGGAAATAGAATAGACAAAATGCAAGAAACAGTTAACAAGGACCTAGAAGAACTAAAGATGAATCAAGCATCGATTAAAAACACAATAAATGAAATAAAAAATACTCTAGATGGGATCAATAGCAGAATAACTGAGGCAGAAGAACGGATAAGTGAGGTGGAAGATAAAATAGTGGAAATAACTGCTGCAGAGCAAAATAAAGAAAAAAGAATGAAAAGAACAGAGGACAGTCTCAGAGACCTCTGGGACAACATTAAACGCACCAACATTTGAATTATAGGGGTTCCAGAAGAAGAAGAGAAAAAGAAAGGGACTGAGAAAATATTTGAAGAGATTATAGTTGAAAACTTCCCTAATATGGGAAGGGAAATAGTTAATCAAGTCCAGGAGTCACAGAGAGTCCCATACAGAATAAATCCAAGGAGAAATACACCAAGACACATATTAATCAAACTGTCAAAAATTAAACACAAAGAAATCATATTAAAAGCAGCAAGGCAAAAACAACAAATAACACACAAGGGAATCCCCATCAGGTTAACAGCTGATCTCTCACCAGAAACTCTACAAGCCAGAAGGGAGTGGCAGGACATAATTAAAGTGATGAAGGAGAAAAACCTGCAACCAAGATTACTCTACCCAGCAAGGATCTCATTCAGATTTGATGGAGAAATTAAAACGTTTACAAACAAGCAAAAGCTGAGAGAGTTCAGCACCACCAAACCAGCTTTACAACAAATGCTAAAGGAACTTCTCTAGGCAAGAAACACAACAGAAGGAAAAGAACTACAATAACGAACGCAAAACAATTAAGAAAATGGGAATAGGAACATACATATCAATAATTACCTTAAATGTAAATGGACTAAATGCTCCCACCAAAAGACACAGACTGGCTGAATGGATACAAAAACAAGACCCATATATATGCTGTCTACAAGAGACCCACTTCAGACCTAGAGACACATACAGACTGAAAGTAAGGGGATGGAAAAAGATATTCCATGCAAATGGAAACCAAAAGAAAGCTGGAGTAGCAATTCTCATATCAGACAAAATAGACTTTAAAATAAAGACTACTAGAAGAGACAAAGGACACTACATAATGTTCAAGGGATCAATCCAAGAAGAAGATATAACAATTGTAAATATTTATGCATCAAACATAGGAGCACCTCAATACATAAGGGAAATATTAACAGCCATAAAAGGAGAAATCGACAGTAACACAATCATAGTAGGGGACTTTAACACCTCACTTTCACCAATGGACAGGTCATCCAAAATGAAAATAAATAAGGAAACACAAGCTTTAAATGATACATTAAACAAGATGGACTTAATTGATATTTATAGGACATTCCATCCAAAAACAACAGAATACACATTTTTCTCAAGTGCTCATGGAACATTCTCCAGGATAGATCATATCTTGGGTCACAAATCAAGCCTTGGTAAATTTAAGAAAATTGAAATTGTATCAAGTATCTTTTCCGACCACAATGCTATAAGACTAGATATTAATTACAGGAAAAGAGCTGTAAAACATACAAGCACATGGAGGCTAAACAATACACTACTCAATAACGAAGTGATCACTGAAGAAATCAAAGAGGAAATTAAAAAATACCTAGAAACAAATGACAATGGAGACACGACGACCCAAAACCTATGGGATGCAGCAAAAGCAGTTCTAAGAGGGAAGTTTATGGCAATACAATCCCACCTTAAGAAACAGGAAACATCTCGAATAAACAACCTAACCTTGCACCTAAAGCAATTAGAGAAAGAAGAACAAAAACATCCCAAAGTTAGCAGAAGGAAAGAAATCATAAAAATCAGATCAGAAATAAATGAAAAAGAAATGAAGGAAACGATAGCAAAGATCAATAAAACTAAAAGCTGGTTCTTTGAGAAGATAAACAAAATTGATAAACCATTATCCAGACTCATCAAGAAAAAAAGGGAGAAGACTCAAATCAATAGAATTAGAAATGAAAAAGGAGAAGTAACAACTGACACTGCAGAAATACAAAAGATCATGAGAGATTACTATAAGCAACTCTATGCCAATAAAATGGACAACCTGGAAGAAATGGACAAATTCTTAGAAATGCACAACCTGCCAAGACTGAATCAGGAAGAAATAGAAAATATGAACAGACCAATCACAAGCACTGAAATTGAAACTGTGATCAACAATCTTCCAACAAACAAAAGCCCAGGACCAGATGGCTTCACAGGCGAATTCTATCAAGCATTTAGAGAAGAGCTAACACCTATCCTTCTCAAACTCTTCCAAAATATAGCAGAGGGAGGAACACTCCCAAACTCATTCTACGAGGCCACCATCACCTTGATACCAAAACCAGACAAGGATGTCACAAAGAAAGAAAACTACAGGCCAATATCACTGATGAACATAGATGCAAAAATCCTCAACAAAATACTAGCAAACAGAATCCAACAGCACATTAAAAGGATCATACACCATGATCAAGTGGGGTTTATTCCAGGAATGCAAGGATTCTTCAATATACGCAAATCAATCAACGTGATACACCATATTAACAAACTGAAGGAGAAAAACCATATGATCATCTCAATAGATACAGAGAAAGCTTTTGACAAAATTCAACACCCATTTATGATAAAAACCCTGCAGAAAGTAGGCATAGAGGGAACTTTCCTCAACATAATAAAGGCCATATATGACAAACCCACAGCCAGCATCGTCCTCAATGGTGAAAAATTGAAACCATTTCCACTAAGATCAGGAACAAGACAAGGTTGCCCACTCTCACCACTCTTATTCAACATAGTTTTGGAAGTTTTAGCCACAGCAATCAGAGAAGAAAAGGAAATAAAAGGAATCCAAATGGGAAAAGAAGAAGTAAAGCTGTCACTGTTTGCAGATGACATGATACTATACATAGAGAATCCTAAAGATGCTACCAGAAAACTACTAGAGCTAATCAATGAATTTGGTAAAGTTGCAGGATACAAAATTAATGCACAGAAATCTCTGGCATTCCTATATACTAATGATGAAAAATCTGAAAGTGAAATCAAGGAAACACTCCCATTTACCATTGCAACAAAAAGAATAAAATATCTAGGAATAAACCTACCTAAGGAGACAAAAACCTGTATGCAGAAAATTATAAGACACTGATGAAAGAAATTAAAGATGATACAAATAGATGGAGAGATGTACAATGTTCTTGGATTGGAAGAATCAGCATTGTGAAAATGACTCTACTACCCAAAGCAATCTACAGATTCAATGCAATCCCTATCAAACTACCAATGGCATTTTTCACAGAACTAGAACAAAAAATTTCACAACTTGTATGGAAACACAAAAGACCCCAAATAGCCAAAGCAATCTTGAGAACGAAAAATGGAGCTGGAGGAATCAGGCTCCCTGACTTCAGACTATACTACAAAGCTACAGTAATCAAGACAGTATGGTACTGGCACAAAAACAGAAAGATAGATCAATGGAACAGCATAGAAAGCCCAGAGATAAACCCACGGACATATGGTCACCTTATCTTTGATAAAGGAGGCAGGAATGTACAGTGGAGAAAGGACAGTCTCTTCAATAAGTGGTGCTGGGAAAACGACAGGGACATGTAAAAGTATGAGATTAGATCACTCCCTAACACCATACACAAAAATAAGCTCAAAATGGATTAAAGACCTAAATGTAAGGCCAGACACTATCAAACTCCTAGAGGAAAACATAGGCAGAACACTCTATGACATAAATCACAGCAAGATCCTTTTTGACCCACCTCCTAGAGAAATGGAAATAAAGACAAAAATAAACACATGGGACCTAATGAAACTTAAAAGCTTTTGCACAGCAAAGGAAACCATAAACAAGACCAAAAGACAACCCTCAGAATGGGAGAAAATATTTGCAAATGAAGCAACTGACAAAGGATTAATCTCCAAAATTTATAAGCAGCTCATGCAGCTCAATAGCAAAAAAACAAACGACCCAATCCAAAAATGGGCAGAAGACCTAAATAGACATTTCTCCACAGAAGATATACAGACTGCCAACAAACACATGAAAGGATGCTCAACATCTTTACTCATTAGAGAAATGCAAATCAAAACTACAATGAGATATCATCTCACACCAGTCAGAATGGCCATTCTCAAAAAATCTAGAAACAATAAATGCTGGAGAGGGTGTGGAAAAAAGGGAACACTCTTGCACTGCTGGTGGGAATGTGAATTGGTACAGCCACTATGGAGAACGGTATGGAGGTTCCTTAAAAAACTACAAATAGAACTACCATATGACCCAGCAATCCCACTACTGGGCATATACCCTGAGAAAACCATAATTCAAAAAGAGACATGTACCAAAATGTTCATAGCAGCCCTATTTACAATAGCCCGGAGATGGAAACAACCTAAGTGTCCATCATCAGATGAATGGGTAAAGAAGATGTGGCACATATATACAATGGAATATTACTCAGCCATAAAAAGAAATGAAATTGAGCTATTTGTAATGAGGTGGATGGACCTAGAGTCTGTCATACAGAGTGAAGTAAGTCAGAAAGAGAAAGACAAATACTGTATGCTGACACATATATATGGAATTTAAGAAAAAAAAATGTCATCAAGAACCTAGGAGTAAGACAGGAATAAAGACACAGACCTACTAGAGCATGGACTTGAGGATATGCGGAGGGGGAAGGATAAGCTGTGACAAAGTGAAAGAGCGGCATGGACATATATACACTACCAAACGTAAGGTAGATAGCTAGTGGGAAGCAGCCGCATAGCACAGGGAGATCAGCTCGGTTCTTTGTGACTGCCTGGAGGGGTGGGATAGGGAGGGTGGGAGCGAGACGCAAAAGGGAGGGGATATGGGAACATATGTATATGTATAACTGATTAAATTTGTAAAAAAAAAAAAAAAAAAAAAAAGTTTTCAAACACACCTAAGGGAGTTAACAATGATGGGGGTTCAGTGAATATTGCAGTTAATGATTGATTGGATCCCTGCCACACTTACCTTCCACCTTCAACTTCAAGCTCCACAATTTTTTGGGATCACAGCCTGCCTAGAGATAGCCCAAAATGAAACAGAGGTCACCAGGGCAGGAATGGTAGTCTTAGCACATTAGGGCCTCTGGGCTGAGAACCATAAATCACTACTATGTTAAGGACATTGTATATGATGTCTACTATCTCCTTAATCATCTCTGAAGCCACACTAGGCAACTATTGCATTATTATCCCATTCTGTAGAACAAGTAAACTGCTAGTAGGTGACATTTCACACCGACTCACCCATGAGTAGCTAGTATACTTTGGAGTGTCACATTCATGGATACTAGGCCCTCTTCTGCCACAAATCAGCCATGGATTTAAAAAAACTTTTCTGAAACTCAGATTCTTAATCTTCAAAATAGAGATATATAATAAAGCCTATATCACAGAGTTATCAGGAGTAAAGGAGATGATGTACATAACATATGAAATATAGCACCTTGCTCATAATAAGTGCTCGATACATTTTAGATAGTGTCTTATGCCCTGAAAAATAATATATTTTTACCAAAACTTGTATATACAGTATTATTTCTAAGCTTATTTCCATAAAATGTACCAACTTCAGTAGAGAACTACATAGTAGGTTCTGTGAGCATATGTATATATTTAATTATAGATTATAGTTTCAGTAAATGACTATTGTTTATAATTTTAGCATTAACCCAGCATGCTTTCCTTAGATAGTTCCTGTAGTCCTGTTGAAAAGCAGAGTAGCATACTGGTTAAAAGCAGGCCCAGAGGTAGACTCTTGAATAACCTAAAATCTACTACTTACTAGCTGGCTGAATTTAGACAGTTATTTAGACCTTATGTACTTTGATTTCCTCATTTTAACAAATGAGGATATTATTATTACTATTAAGTGAAATAATATGTATAATGCTCTTGCTTATAGTAAGTGCTCAATAAGTAGTAGCTATTGCTATTCTTCCTTCAACATAGGCCATCTGTATTAGTTTCCTATTGCTTCTGAAAAAAATTGCCACAAATTGAGTGGTTAAAATAACACAAATTTACTTTCTTATGGCTCTGTGGTCTGACATGGGCTAAAATCAAGGCTTTGGTAAGGCTTTCTTCCTTTCTGGAGGTTCTATGGGAGAATCCTCTTCCAATTTTATCTATATTATTGGCAAATTCAGTTCACTGTGGTTAAAAGGCTGAGGATACTGTTTCCTCACTGCCTGTCAGCTGAGGGCCATTTCTCCCTCCAGAGATCACTGGTATTCCTTGGCTTGTGGCTTCCTTCCTCCATCTTCAAGGTCAGCAGTAGTCGGTTGTGTCCCTCTCATACTTTGGATCTCTCCTTCTGTCCTTCAATTACATCTCTCTGATTGACTCCTTGGCCTCCCCTTTCTACTTTTAAAGCCCAGTGTGACTACATTGGGCCCACATGTACAATCCAGGATAATCCCCCTATATTTAAAGTTCTTAGCCTAAATTCCATCTTCAAAGTTTCACTTGCCATGTAACATAAAATATTCACAGATGGGGGATTAAGATACAGACATATTTGGGGTGAGGGGGGTATTATTCTGCCTATCACACCACAAGGCTACCTCTTCCAGTTCTCTCTGAAAAGTGTACTTACAGTAATCAATTCAGAATTTTATGCACATGCAATCGGTACTTAAAAATAAAACTTTTTGATTGTTGCAAAGAAGTAAAGGTGTGCATCCGTTATTTAAGACAATAATAAAAGGTATTGATCCTTTACTTTGAACAATCATATAGTGAATATATAAATAGTGAGAGCTATTGACACATTGAGAGAATTCGTTTTCTTAAATTTATTTATACTTCTCAAAAAGTTACACGTAATGAAAGAATGGCTATAATCTACTATTAATTGGAAAAATAAGTCCAGTGTAGTTGAAATAAAAACAATTTCTCTACACTATGAGCAAAAATTCTCTAAATTTGTAGTTGTAACATGAAGCTTATTTCATCTTTCATATTTAATTTTCTACCCAGCTCTACAAATCAGACATTGATTATTGTAGGCATAACTCTTAAAATGTATTTAAGATGAACTTAGAATAAATGTATAAAGTTTTGCAAATGAAAAATTGATTTAATGACCAACTCCATTCAAGCAGTTAGAAAGTAGCTATCATTTGTGAGGCTTTCTCTAAGTGATGGGAATTTAACAATAAAACAGATAAGGCATGTCCTTTTCCCTGTAGAAACTTCCTCAGTATGGGGGGCAGATGAGTAAAGAGGTCATTGGATTCAGTGTGTTATAGATGCTGGTAGAGTAGTAGGAGCACAGGGGGGTGACCCAGCTTCTCAGTGGGAGATCAGGAAATTTTAAATGGCAGAGGTGAAATATGCTGTTATAAACAGTAGTTAGATTTTTAGGCAGGCTGTTTACATAGGAGAAGTAAAATAACCAGGGCTAACTATATTTGTATTCAAATATTGGATAGTACATATTGATGTATGATGCATGTATTAAAGAATGAATATTCAGTAGTTTGATATGTTATTCCCTATTACTTGCAAGGAAGAGAACTGGCACCATGCCCCCCAAAACCCACACACACATTATTCTCCTATGTATTGAGTAATAACGTCATTAAATTACTGAAGATAAAGTTGAAATTAAACTTTTGTATTTCAGGGATTCAGAGGGAAAAAGTATGTGCATATTTCTGTGGAATACATTGTGAAAACCGCAAGAACTCTACTTAGTAAAAATTGAACTGTAGTTTTCAAAATGTCATGTTAATGCAATAAATACACCTGAGTAAACTCAAGAGCTTAAAAAGTAACGTTTTATCCGCAAGTTCTTGATTTACGGACAGAACTTGTTCAATTTTACCGGCACAGTTGCCTATTATGCTTTTCTGCAACAACACTTTTAATTTTAAACTCCTCTGTTATAATAACACAGGAGTTTGTTTGCAAACATTTTTGTTGTTGTTGCTGTTGTTTTGCAGAGGGTTAAAACTCTTTTACTGTCAATAGCTCCATTAGCTTAAAAATCAGATTGCTGTGGGATGGGAAGAAAAGACATTTTTTTTAATGGAGCCTGACTTCTTGGTCAATGATTGTATCAAATCATAACTTCAAGAGTGTATTCATTGGCTGAATGCAGTCATTTCTTGGCCAGGTTAATGTCTTGAAGTTATTCTTACAAAAGTGACTATAAATTTCCGTTCCATTTTAGTATTTTACATGAACATGAAAGTCTGATGCAAAGCCTAACTGGTAAAGCAAATCATAATACTCTGCATATTATAGGGATTAAAACAAATTTGGCTGAAGGTTTTCAAGCATTAATTTTAAATATTTTTTGTGAATGTTATCTATAAAAGCATACTTTCCAAAGCCCTCCTGGGTGATTATCACTGAATTGTTTAAAATTTCCATTGCACTCTCCTTTCAGATCAGCTAACTGTCCATTCATTATTTTTTAGGCTGAGCCCCTGGCCAATATCACATTATAATTCATTTAACTATCCCTGGCACATTTAGAGCCATACTTTCACTGCAGCTCAATGAAGCCTTCTCCTATATGTGATGACCAAGTTAGATTATGGTAATAAATGAAAAATGGGATAGAATTAGCTGGTAATAGAACCAGTTATAAACACTAGCAAGGTCAAGTAGATAGTCAGGAATATTATTTGATTTTATGCTTTCATATATTTCTACAAACACACTGTTTTTGTCACTTTGTGCCATTTGTTATTAGAGAAATGTTACTTCAAGAGCAGTGTGGCTAAACCTAAGGACAATCTTTCATGCATACATGCATGCATCCATCCATCCAAAGTTTCTTGAGCACTTACTGTGCTTCAGACTGTGTTAAGGATGGGTGGATACAAAAGTATTAACAGGTAGTCATGATTCAATCCAGTAGTATTACAATGACAGGATGAACCACTTTCTATGAAAATACAAAGGAAAAAATAAAATTATATTGGGTAATAAAATTATATTCAGCAGGAGGGACACATACACGTTTGGAGAGATAAATTACGCCATTTGGGAAGGGTCTGTTAATTGTACCGAAGAGTTTGAAATCAGGCAATAGAAAATAGGTATCTGCACTGAAAGTGGCAGTTAGATAGGGTTCCATTGCTAATGAATGCTAGCAGGATCCAAAATGACAATGCTTACAAACATGTGGCTTATTGCAGAAGTATGATACAACATACAAACCACATTAAAGTTAATAAATGAATGACAATCAAAGATTGTCTCACAGCATTTTGTCTGAAATGGCTGGACACAGGTTTCAACTATGCTCCCTTTTAAGACCCATTTTTGCTGTGTAATCAACCCCAGTGTCACAGACCCTGGGGTCCTCACTGAGACCAGGTGCAAGTCATCAATCTCAGTGTTAACAATAAACAATGCTGAAAATCAGAGACAAAGCTCCCTGAAACTCCTTGGACCCACAGTGACAAAAAAAAAAAAAAAAAGAAATACATGCCTTGACCAGGGATCAGTGCCAGACAGGTATTTCTTTTTTTTTTTTTTTTTTTGCGGTATACGGGCCTCTCACTGTTGTGGCCTCTCCCGTTGCGGAGCACAGGCTCCGGACGTGCAGGCCTAGCGGCCATGGCTCACGGGCCCAGCCGCTCCGCGGCATATGGGATCCTCCCAGACCAGGGCACGAACCCATATCCCCTGCATCGGCAGGCGGACTCTCAACCACTGCGCCACCAGGGAGGCCCTGGGCAGGTATTTCTTATTTCAATAATAAAGCCCAAGCCAATACTAAGCCTGCTGGTATTAACCTTCACAGCATAGTATTCAATGGAGAATTCTGGGCACAGGATGAAAAAATAATCACAGCAGATATTCTTTGACTATGCATTGCATTTTCAATTTAAATTAAAAGGAAGAGGTAAGAATTTCCCAGGGACTTTTCTTTCATGTTTCAATATGTTTCTAGGAGTGACAAAAAGAGAAATCTATTTTGAATGTTTTTGATTCAAGTCAGATTTTAAACCTATATTAGGATGGACATATAATCAGAAATGTCAGTTTAAAATTTAAATTATTTCAATATTTAAAAATTTAAACATGTGGTTAACTACAATTAAAAAGAATGCATAATATTTTTGAACAGTAAAGTGCAAAAGAATGTCTTCTCCATTAAATATCATTACTTTCTTCTGTATTCTCATTGTTCTTAGAATAAATCCAAATGTTCTTAATATGACCTTCAAGATCCAACATGCTGTCACTCTGACTTACCTATACCAGTCTCATTGTATCCAATGACCCCTTTTATAACTTTTTGTTGCTTATAACTCTGATTGGAGCCTCAAGCACAATTTTGACAAGAAAGCAGTGAGAGTGGACACTTTTATTTGGATCCTGATCTTAGGAGAAAAACATTTAATCTTTCACAATTAAGTATGATGGTAACTATGGGTTTTTCTTAGATGGCATTTATCAGGTTGAGGAAGTTTACTTCTATTCTTAGCTTGATTGTTTTTATCATGAAAGGATGTTGGATTGTGTCAAGTGCTCTTTCTACACCTATTGAGATGATCCTCTGATGTTTTTCCTTCATTCTATTAATATGACACTTACATTGATTTTTTTTATGTTGAACTAACCTTGCATTCTCCTATGATAAATCTCAAATGATCATGGTGTACAATCCTATTTATATGTTACTGGATTCAGCTTGCTAATATTTTGTTGTGGATTTTTGCATCTATATTCATAAGGGATATTGGTCTGCAGTTTTCTTTTCATGTGATGTCTTTGTCTGGTTTTAGTATCAGGATTAACACTGGCCTCAGAGAAAGAGCTGAGATGTGTACTCTCCTATTCTTTTTTTTTAAATAAATTTATTTATTTATTTTTGGCTGCGTTGGGTCTTCGTTGCTGCGTGCAGGCTTTCTCTAGTTGCAACAAGTGGGAGCTACTCTTCGTTGCAGTGCGTGGACTTCTCATTGTGGTGGTTTCTCTTGTGGAGCAGGGGCTCTAGGCACATGGGTTTCAGTAGTTGTGGCACACAGGCTCAGTAGTTGTGGCACGTGGTCTCTAGAGTACAGGCTCAGTAGTTGTGGCACGTGGTCTCTAGAGTGCAGGCTCAGTAGTTGTGTCACATGGGCTTAGTTGCTCCGTGGCATGTGGGATCCTCCTGGACCAGGGCTCGAACCTGTGTCCCCTGCATTAGCAGGCAGATTCTTAACCACTGTGCCAGCAGGGAAGTCCTTCTCCTATTCTAATTTTTAGAAAATCTGTGAAAGATTGGTGTTAATTCTTCAAATGTTTGGCAGAATTTGCCAGTGAACTCATTGGGCCTGGGATTTTCTTTGCTGTAAGGTTTTCCTATTTTTGTTTGTTTTTTATTACTAATTCTATCTCCTTACTTGTTATATATCTATTTAGATTTTATATTTTTTCTTATGTCACTCTCAGGATTTTGTGTCTTTTTGGGAAGATGTCCATCTCGTCTCAGTTATCTAATTATTTGGCATTCAGTTGACCATAATATTCCCTCATAATCATTTTTATTTCTGTAAGGTCTGTATTGATGTTTCATTTTTCATACTTGATTTAAGTAATTTGAAATTAGCCTCTTTCTTTCTTGTTCATTATAGCTAAAAGTTTATCCATTTTGTTGCTTTCTTCAAAGAACCAACTTTTGCTTTCATTGATAAATCTCTATTATTTGTTTTCTATTTCATTAATTTCAGATCTTTATTCCTTCTTTCCTCTTGCTTGGATTTTGTGTGCTGTTTTGTTTTTAGTTTCTTAACATGAATACTGAAATTACTGAATTGATATCTTTCATCTTTCCTACCATTGGGGTTTATAGTTACAAATATCCTTCTAAGCTTTGCTTTTGCTATATACCATGTTTTGCTATGTAATCTTTTCATTTTCATTCATCTTAGTTTTTTCCATTTCCCTTGTGATTTATTTTTTGATACACTGGTTATCTAAGAATGTGCTTTTTAATTTCCACATATTTGTGAATTCCCAAATTTCCTTAATTAATGATTTCTAGTTTTATTCCATGTAATCGGAGAATACAACTTGTATAATCTTATCCTTTTGAATTCATTGAGGCTTATTTTATGACCTAAAATATGGTCTATCCAGGAAAATGTTCCATGTGCCCTTAAGAAAAATGCGTGTTCTGCTATGGTTGGGTGGAATGTTCTACAGATGTTTGTTAGGTCTAATTGGTTTGTAATGTTCTTCAAATCTTATGTTTTCTTGTTGATATTTTGCCTATTTGTCTTATCCATTATTTAAAATGGGATGTTGAAATCACCAGTTATTGTTGAATTGTCTATTTCTCCATTTAATTCTGTTACATTTGTTTCATATATTTTGGAGCTCTATTAAATGCATGTAAATTTGTAATTGTTATGTCTTATCAATGGATTTACTCTTATCATCATAATATCCTTTTTGTTTCTAGTACAGATTCTTATCTTATTGTCTTTTATCTTTATTATTAGTATAGCCACTCCAGCTTTCTTGAGTTAGAGTTTTCATCTTATTTCTTTTTTTTTCTATCCTTTAGTTTTAACCTATTTGTGCCTTTGAATCTAAAGTGTCTCTTTTACACAGTATATAGTTGAATCATGATTATTTTTTATCCACTCTTCTAGTCTCTGCCTTTTGCTTGCAGTATTTAGGCCATTTGCATTAAATGTAATTATTGATAAAGTATGATTAGTTTCTGCCATTTTTCTATTTGTTGTCTATATGTTCTATATCTTTCTGGTCCTTCATTCCTCCATTATTGATTTTTGTGTGTTAAATTTATATTATCTAGCAACCCATTTTAAGTCCCTTATTGTCTCTTTTACCATATTTTATGGAGTTACTTTCTTAGTGGTTGCCCTACAATTACAACTAACATTTTAACTTAAAGAAAATAAGTTTGGATTGATATCAACATAACTTCAATATCATAAAAAAACTTTGCGGGCCTCCCTGGTGGCGCAGTGGTTGAGAGTCCGCCTGCCGATGCAGGGGATACGGGTTCGTGCCCCGGTCTGGGAGGATCCCATATGCCGCGGAGCGGCTGGGCCCGTGAGCCATGGCCTCTGGGCCTGCGCATCCGGAGCCTGTGCTCCGCAACGGGAGAGGCCACAACAGTGAGAGGCCCGCATACTGCAAAAAGAAAAGAAAAAAAAAAAAAAAAAAAAAAAGAAGAAAAAAACTTTGCTAAAATATATGGCATTGTATAATACCCTTGGTATTTATGGTATTATGTAAAACAAATTACATGGTAATTTATGTAATTATTTGGTATTATACAATGGTATGGTATTTATGTAAAATATGGTATTTTTGTAAAACATGGTATGTTTTATGGTATTATTGTAAAACAAATTACATTTATATATACATATATATTTTTTAAACCCATCAACACAGATTTTTAAATTATTGTTTTAGGTATTTGTCTTTTAAAGTAGATTTTGGAAGAAAAGATTTACAAAAAGAAAGGTATTTATAATGTTTCTTTATTTGTGCCAGGAGGTAACAATGTACTTACTTATACTAGGCTTTTCATTTCTTTGTGTGGCTTTGAATTACTCTCTAGAGGCCTTTCATCTCACCCTAAAGGACTACCTTTAGTCTTTGTGGTAGGGAAGGTTTATGAGTAAAAAAATTCCTTCAGTTTTGGTATATCAAGGAATGTCTTAATTTCTCTTTCATTTTTTGATGGCTAGTTCCCTGGACATAGAATTCAGTCTCTTTCAGCAGTTTGAATATGTCATTCCACTTCCTTCTGGTCTCCATGGTTTCTTTTCTTTTCTCTTCTTTTTTTTTTTTTTTTTTACTTTTTGGCTGCACCATGTGGCATGTGGGACCTTACTTCCCCAACCTGAGATTGAACTCATGCCCCCTGCCCCCTGCAGTAGAAGCATGGAGTCTTAACAGCTGGACCACCAGGGAAGTCCCCTGGTCTCCACGATTTCTGACAAGAAGTCTACTGTTAAGTTTACTGAAGATCCCTTGTATATGATGAGTTGCTTTCCTCTTGCTGCTTTAAAGATTATCTTTTTGGTTTTGTCTTTCAACAGTTTGATATCATGTGTTCAGGTTTGCTTCACTTTGAATTTATCCAGTTTGGAGTTCATTGAACTTATTGGACTTTTAGATTAATTTTTTCATCAAGCTTGGAAACTTTACAGCCATTATTTATTCAAATATTCATCGTGCCTCTTCTCCCTTCTCTCCTCAGATTCCCATGATGCCTATATGATATTTTTGATGGTATTCTAAAAGTTTCTTAGGCTCTGTTCATTTTTCTTCATGCTGTTATCTTGCTCTTCCTCAGACTGGATAGTTTCATTTGACCTATCTCAAATTCACTGATTCTTTCTTATGCCTGCTCAAATCTGATATTGAGCCCCTTTAGTGCATTTTTCATTTCAGTTATTGTACTTTTCAACTACAGCATTTTATTTATTTTTTATATACTTTCTATGCCTTTAGTGACATGCTATATTTGGTGAAACATCATTCTCATAATATCTTTTATTTGTCTAGACATTGTTCTCTTTAGTCTTTGAACTAATTTGTAACAACTGATTTTAAAGTCTTTATCTAGTAAGTCCAAAATTTCTGCTTCCTCAGGGATAATTTGTGTTCATTTGCTTTTCCTTTTTATGGGACATATTTTCCTGTTTCTTTTCATGTCTCAATTTTTTTCTTTAAAACTGGACATTTTAAATACAATGATGTGGACAAACTGAAAATCAGTTATTGTTGTTCCTCTCCTGTTTATTTCTTCTGTGATGTCCTTGAATTATTCTGTAAAATATGTATTCATTGTTGTGTGTGGTCATTGATGTATCTTAGTTGACAGCTAATGGTTGGACAGAGATATACTTAAACTCATTGAACCAATAATTCTTCTGTCCTTACCAAGAGCGTCTGTATGTTTGATGAGACACGTTTCTAATGCTTAGGTAGAAAATTTACAACTCTGCCTTAGCTTTTATTTCCTGATTGTATAGTGACACAAAGTCAGCCAGAGGTAAGAGATTAAGGTTCTCTCAGATCTTTCCTCGACATGCAAACATCTTAACACATGCATGTGACCTTCTAGATTCCCAGGAATGTTTCAGACTTTAAAAAATCCTTTATGAATATCTTATTCTTCAGTTAAAAAAATTTTTTTTTGATTAGCCTCTAGTTAGTCTTAGGTAGTATTGTTACTTCAGTCAGTTGACATGTTAAATAGTTGCTGCTGATTGTTTTCCACAACTTAGGGATGCTCATGCAAACTTATCTCTGAGTCAGGTCAAATAAAAGCAAACACTGGCAATGGAGCTTTTTAGGGAGCTGCCAAACAGATTGAATAGTGACAGTTCTCAATGGATGGTGTATTGGGGAACTCTAAACCAGTTATATCCAACAGTGTGCTGGTTTTCACAGATAAACTCATTGTGATGCTGTTGGATTTTAAGTCTACCATAAAACGAAAGAGAAAGGGATAGAAATAAGGCAAGTTAAATGTAAAACTTCTCACTGTTCTTATTGAGATTTAGCCATTTTTCCTAAATAAATGCTCTTCAGATTTTCCCAAGATTTTGGTTAATTTCCAAAGTCATGAAAAATTTATTTTGACAATTTTTGCTGTCATTTTGTTGCCTTCATTGAGGAGTGTTTTTGTGGTCATTACTCTAAACTTCTGGAAGTGCTTATTGCATAAAATATAATTTTAAAGCCTATGTTCATAATAACAACACTGCCCTCAAAAACATAAAGCAAAAAGCAACAGAAACTAAAGGAGAAATAAACAGTTTAACAATCATACTAGGAAACTTCAATGCCCCACTTTCACTAATGGATAGAATATCTAGATAGAAAATCAGCAAGAGCATAGGAGACTTAAACAACACTGTAAAACAACTTTACCTAAAATATACTACTGTATTATACCATTTATATGGAAAGTCCAGGACAGGCAAATCTATAGAAATAAAATTAAATTAGTTGTTGCCTGCACCTGGAGGTGGCAGACAAGAATTGACTGCAAAGTTATGATGGATCTCTTGGGGCTGAGGAAAATGTTCTAAAATTGGATTGTAGTGATATTTGCATAACTCTCTAAATGTATGAGAAACCACTGAGATACACACTTAAAATGAGTGAAATGCATTGTATGTAAATTATACTTCAATTAAATAATTTTTTTAAATGTCCATGTCAATGAGTATGGACTCCCAGTATTTCAGTGATAGAGCTTTGAGATAATAAACCTGTTATATCAGGAACACAGAAAAACAAACAATAACAACAATGACCAAACAAAAACCACATGCTTTTAAGCATATATTTATGTAATTGTGACACATCCTCATTTTATAATTCCATACCTATTGAATTAGACTCCTACATGAATTCTCAATAACCATGACTTAAAAATGATAAAAGAGTCATATTCTGATGTAATCAGAAAATATTAAAACTACTAAAAAATCAAAAGCAATTTTCATGGTTAATTGCTTTATTCAGACCTTTTCTAAAATGTTTGAAAATTACCAATGACTTTTCATGTAGAACTTTATGTGAGTCATGAATGTGCTGACAGATTATTGACATATTTCAATGTCAGTGTGAGGAATTTTAAAATCACCATAATACAGAAGATAAACTTGCAAACACTCTAGAATTAATCACTGTTACCACAAAACGAAATGTATGACAGGTGAATCAATCATTCAAGAACATGATATTCATTATGTTAGTGTTCATAATGAGGTTTAATAAAAACATTATTTTTTTATTTGAAAAAAATTTAAAACATTCTGTTTCTTAACAAAGTAGATTTGGGGTTATGCCAGAAACATGGCAGAGTGAAAAGCTACCTTTATCTCCTCCTTTCAATCTTGCAATGTGTAAAACATCCACAACTCAACAAAAGTGCCTCTGCTCAACACAGAAGGATGCTTGAGAATTTCACAAATCTGTACGTCTAAAGATGGGTGGACTGCTGCCTGCAATCCTGATCTTCTGACTACAGCAGATGAGCCCACAGCCTTAGGGACCCCAGTAGCAGCAGGGGAAGCCACGTACATGATCCTGGCCTCCGAAACACACCAGCCTCTGCAGCCTAGAATCCCATCCCTCTGGCCACTAAAGCACTTATGACCCCAGGCCCCACCCCACCCCCATTGGCAGTGGTGGAGCCGTGAACCTTATAACACCAGACATGGTAGAGGCACTTGCATGACACCAGCTCCCTCCCCCCCACTGCCCCCTCCTGCCATGGTAGACCCATTGTCTCAGGGGATCCCCAACACAAGGGAAGAGCCCAGTACTGACAGTGATTCTGGCAGAAGCAAGGCAGCAAGGACCCCAGAGGCACAAGAAGAGACAAAGAAGGCATGCAGCCACACATTTTACAGAGAAGATGGAGGCTGGAAAGTGCCAACTCTTAAATATAAACAGAGATAGCTCAGGTAAAAGAAACCAAAAACTTGTGTTACAGCATGTTCTACAAAAGAAAAGAAAGACTAACTTCTAACCTGTCATTTAACTTCAAATACGCCAACTGGGGAACAATTCATCAAGCACCATGAAGAACCACAGTTATACTAAAGCACCACACATGCACACACAAAGATAGTTTTCCAGAAGTCAGAGAATATTGTGATTTAACTGATAGAGAATTCAAAGTAGGTGTCATGAAGAAACTCAATGAGATACAAGAAAACTCAGAAAGACAATTTAATGAGGCTAGCAATAAAATTAATGAATAGAAGGAATATTTCGCCAAAGAGATTGAAACTCTAAAAAAGAACCAAACCACAATTGTGGAGCTGAAGAATTCAATAACTGAGATGAAAAATGTATCCAAAAGCACTGGAAATATAGCAGACCATATGGAAGAAAGAATTAGTGAGCACGAAGATAGAAATCTAGACATGATGTAAGTAGAAGAAAGACAAATAAGATATAGAAAAATGAGGAAATTCTATGAGAACTATCTGATTCTTTCAGGAAGGGCAACTTTAGGATAATGGGTGTTCTGGTAGGAGAAGAAAGAGCGAACGGAGCAGAGAGATTTTTTAAAGAAATAAAAGCTGAGAACTTCCCAAATTTGGGGGAAGAACTGGATATACAAGTCCATGAAGCTAAGAGAACACCGAACACCTAATTGTCTCAGTGCAAAAAGACCTTCTCTAAGGCACATAATATTAAAATTGTCAAAAGTCAATAACAGAGAAAGAATTTTAAAGGCAGCTAGGGGAAAAAAGGTGGTAACCTACAAAGGAATCCCCACTGGGGTATCAGCTGACTTCTCAGCAGAAACTCTATAGGCCAGAAGGAAGTGGAATGACATTCTGAAAAATACTAAGATAAAAACTGCCACCCAAGAATACTCTATCAAACAAAGTTATCATTCAGATATGAAGGAGAAATAAAGACTACAAAAAAACAAAAGCTGAGGAAGCTCATTAACACTAGATCTGCCTTATGAGAGACATTAAAAGGACCTCTTCTACCACAAACAGCACAGCAAAAATACACAAAACTTTGAGCTAGGTGATAAATAGAACTAGAAAATTGCAACTCTTTATCAGAATAGGTTAAAAAAAAACTATAGCTATCTCAGGTAACAAACTCACAGCATAGAAAAAGATAATTTGAGACAACAAAAACATAAAAGAGAAAGAGGAAAAGGATGGAACTTGTATAGGTAAATGAAGATGAGATGCTATCAGCAGAAAAAGGACTATTTTATCTATGAGGTGCTTTATACAAACTTCAGAGTAACCACAAAACATAAACATACAGCAGAGACACAAAACATAAAAATGAGGAAAAGCAGAATAATATCATAGAAAATGACCAAACCAAAATGGCACACAGGGGACTTCCCTGGTGGCACAGTGGTTAAGAATCCACTTGCCAATGCAGGGGACACACGTTTGATCCCTGGTCCAGGAAGATCCCACATGCTGCGGAGCAACTAAGCTCATGTGCCACAACTACTGAGCCTGCGTGCCTAGAGCCTGTGCTCTGCAACAAGAGAAGCCACCACAGTGAGAAGTCCCCGCACCACAATGAAGAGTAGCCCCTGCTCACCACAACTAGAGAAAGCCCACACACAGCAACAAAGACCCAAAACAGCCCCCCAAAATAAATAAATAAATAAATAAATAACAAAATGGCATACAGAAATACAAGGAAAAATAAACAATGGAAATATAGAACAACCAGAAAAGAAGAAATAAAATGGCAACACCATACCCTCATCTGTCAGTAGTCACCCTAAATATAAATGGATTGCATTCACCAATCAAAAAACACAGAGTGGCTACATGGATTAAGAAACAAGATGCAAATATATGCTGCCTCCAAGAGACACCCCTTAGCTCTAAAGACAAACAAAGGTTAAAAGTGAAGGGATGAAAAATGATGCTCCAAGCAAATGGTAGCCAAAAGAAAGTAGGTGTAGCCATATTCATATCAGACAAAATAGATTTCAAGCCAAAAAAGGTAACAAGACACAAAGATGGACAGTATATAATATTAAAGGGGCAATTTATTAAGAAGACATAACCATGATTAATATACATGTACCTAACAGAGGAGCACCAATATATATAAAACAATTATTAGCATACCTAAAGGAAGAAATTATATATACACAATGGAATATTACTCAGCCATAAAAAAGTTGAGATCTTGTTATTTGTGACAACATGGATAGATATTTAGGGTATTATGCTAAATGAAATAAGTCAAATGGAGAAAGACTCATGTGGAATATAAAAAGTTGATAAACAAACAAACAAAAGCAAAATAAGTGAACAGACCAAACAAAAACAAACACACAGATACAGAGAACAGAGCAGTGGTTATAAGAGAGGAAGAGGTATGTGTGAGAGGCTCAAAATGTGTAAAGGGGATCAGCTGTATGGTAACTAATGGAAGATATATTTTTGGTGGTAAGCAAAAAAAAAAAAAAAAGAAAGAAAAACATAACCCAAAAAGCAAAGTTGATTTAATTAGCAATGGTTTTAATTAACACTAATAATAATTTAAAATATGTATTAGGGTATTCTAAACACTCCAACAATAATTACGATTTGAGTGTTTACTGTGTGCCAGGTGCTACACTTTACAAAATCTATCTATATATCCATACAAATTTACTACACAATATTTGTATAGATAGATGTAAATACATATACATATATATGTATAAAATATTTACTATTCACAAGCCTGTGAGATAGGTACTATAATTATTTCTATTGTAAAGTTGAAGAAGCTGAGGTTCAGAGAGGTTAAACAATTTGGCCAAGACTGTACAACCAGAAAGTTCAAGAAACTTTAAAGAAAAACATTGAGTTTCTTCAACTTGAACATTTAGAATAATTCTGTGAACTATAATTTATCTAATGAACCTGGACCTGTGCTCTATTCCAGGAGGCAGAATTAATCTATGGAGTTAGAAGTTAGGATAGTGGTTATTCTTGGAGGGGTAGTAAGTGCAAGGGAGCCTGCAAAAGGCTTCTGGGTATGGGGTTCTGTTTATCTGGGTACGAGTTATTTCAGCTTTGTGAGAATAATTCAAGGTATACAGCTATGATATGTGTTCTTTTATATACATCAAATTAAAATTTAAAAATTAAAAACATACTTTGAACCTTATTTTCAGTGACATTTTCCAGGAATATTTGCAGGTGACAAAAATTATATTTCTAATTTTGAAATTTTAAATATCTTGATAAGAGGGAATTCTGGGTAACGGGCCACCAATTTTAAAAACATACAGCATAACAGAAAGTTTTAATCATCAGTTTTCTTGTTTCAGAGTTGTTTTATTTTTCTATAAAATTTAATATATTCCATTTCAATCTGGTTTGGTCTTGGCCGACTTAAAGATAAGAGTCCTTGGGCTGTACTCCCACAGAAAATTTCTGAGATATTTTGGGCAAATATTTTTGGTATTCAACTTAAAGACCACAACAAACTGTGTATGAAGATCAAGTTTGATTTCAGGAAACCAAATGACAAAATCTCTTGTGGCATACTTGTAGTTGAAAGAAAAATGTGGCCTGAAGGATAAAAGTGTTAGGTGGATTAGCAGTTGAATTACATATCAAATATATCAAATAATTAACCAGTGTTAACTTGAAAAATAGTTTCTGGCAGAATAACTTGAGACTCTATCATTAACCCTTTCTGATTCAACATAGTGAACAAAGACATTAATGTAGCTTTAGAAGTCCTTCTTATCAAATATTCAAATGACCCAAAGCTGGCAGAGAAATATGTTGGATTCCAGTTGAAATTAAAAATCATCTTGACTAGCTGGAAATTGCAGGATAGTCCAGTGAAATGAATTTAGATTTAATCAATCACAAAGTTAATTGGGGAAAAGTTCATGTAAAAGAGATAAATTTTCAATTATACTAAGCTGCTAAAATGAATGTAATCTTGGCAAATTATTATATATAAATATAGTATATCTCTCAGCATTTCCAAAACTGTGTTTTTTAAGATGTTAATAACTACCTAACTAAAAAATGGCAATTGAGAAATGCTGGGTTCAGCAATTAATCAGTTTTACTGAAGGACTTTTCAGACCCTTTAATGAGCACTGAAAAACTCTTTTTTGCTGTGGAGTATTTGAGTGACTGGTGTTTCAGAAAAAAATTTTAGTGAAAAACTGACATAGATCAAAAACCAAAAGGGATGAATTATTAACATGTCCCATGATTGCCATGCATAGCCAATCATCATAATCAACTGAGGATCTTTAAAATTAATAATAATACATTCTTAGACTCAACCCCAGAATAAGGCAGGGGAAAATAACAAGAACAATGAACAAGGGGAAACAGCAAGAACTTTAGGGGTTGAAACTAGGGTTTACTACTATTAAGATAGCTATTTCCCATCTCTGCTTCCCTCTACTTGGCTTCTGTTTATAGACAGGTCTTCTCCATATTACAGGGAAGATAGCCACGAGTAGGCTCATAGTCATATTCTCCAAACACCACAGTGGAGAGAAGCTTCTTTATTCTAGAGTCATATTATAAATTCCAGGGAAGGACTCTGGGCAACATGACCAACTCCTGGACCAATTGCTTTTATCTGTGAGGTGGAATATCTTGATTGGCTAGGCTTTAGTGAAAAGTTTATTCCTGAGGCAAAGAAACCATGGTACCATAAATGATAGTTCTGTAAGATGTACATGGAATGGAGAAGAGGTTATTTTCAAAAAATATTATGGAAGAGACTAAAACAATATACAACTATTACAAGACTCATGTTATATACAATAAAGTAAATAATACAATATTTTAGATAATTTTGATATTTATACACGTAATACAGACTTAAGAAAACTTGGAAAATGCAGAAAAGAATAAGGGAGATAATAAGAGGTAGTTTTAATCTTTTCAATCAATGAAAGAACTATTAATATTAAGGGAGTTTAATTACTGAGATAAAGAATTTTAGAAGCCAAGTTTGGTTTCAACCTTGGTTTCATCAAGTACCACCTAGTTATATGACCTTAGATAAGCCTGTTATTCTCTTTACATTTCAATTTCTCATCTGTTCCACTGAAACAAAAATACTCAGTCTGTGGGTGTTGTGATGATTAAATAAAATAATTTATCTAAATCCCCTAGCACTACATTTGACACATATTAAGTACTAAATAAATGACAGTTTGTTATTTATTGTTGTTACTGTTACTGTTATCTGAACATTTTTTTGTGTTTCTTTTGTATGCTCTGTTATGTTATTGCTCAAAAAGAGCCAATTTTGACTAGGAAATTTATAATGGAGAGATTGCCAGGCACCAATTCTGACAATGACAGAATATCTGTACAGTTCTTATAGAATGTTTGATTAGGTAGAACTACTTGAGTCCATTAAGATAAATTAGCTACAAAATATGCATCCCCAAGTAGATGGATGATTTTGTGTTTATTTGTTTTTAACAATTTAACAGTGTTCATTTGACATTGAATATATTACATCATTGCCATATGAGGGATTTAATGTACTTTTTGCTTGATCATGTATTCATTCTGTTCACCTCAAAAGTAGATCCAGATAATTCTCACTCCCATTCTCCCCTCCCAGCCACACATACATATTACAGAAGGGCAAAGGGCACACTCATATTTCACATATATTAAAATTTGTTTTGATCTTTAAGAAAAATACTCGTATGTAGTCTAACTCTGGAGTTTATGCTTTTAGGAGAATTGACTTATGACTACATTGAGAACAGAAATAAGATTAATAAGTCAAAATTATAAGGATTCAGGTTTGGTTAAAAATAACAATAAATACTTTATGACAATTTCAAAAATGACCAAAAATGAATAGGTTGCCTCAATGTAAGTGTTTCACACTGGTAGCGAAACAGGCTCAAATTAAATGTTACATACATTTCTTGTTCCAGTATTTCTAAAGAGAAATTACATGGTATCCCATCTTTTCAGTCTCAGATACAGGCTCTGACATTTTTTTTTTTTTTTTTTTTAGCACAGAGCCAAAAGCCCTCTGATTGTGGCCTCTTTATTGAAAGAAGAACAAACCAGGAAAGCAAATGCGTGCGTTGCAGTCATCCAGAAGCAGCCTTAGAAAGAGCATCACTTAACCATCTTATGAATGGCTGATCATTTCCATCCAATCGCAGTTCACAGGACATTTAAATGTTTTCATTCTCTTCCCGAGATGCAGATGTTATGTAGTCCTGCAGGCTGGGCAGGCCAAGATCAAGGCACTGGCAGATTCGGAGACTGGTGAGAGCCCACTTCCCAATTCACAGGTGACCGATGTTGCTGTGTCATCACATGGCGGAAGTCGGCTCTGACATTCTTAAGCACTGTGTTTCTCAAACTTAACTTCTGCACAAAGTTATGCAAAGTCAAAATATAAATATGATGCATCTTTCTGTAATATCAATTTTACCCCCAAAATTTAGTTGAAAGAAATCTTCATCTATTTTTATTTAAACAAATGTATATTATGGAATAGGATGCAAAATCCATGTGCATTTTTAAGAGGACACCAAAGATTCAAGAAAACAATGAATTTGTTTTGAGCTGTTTTGGCATAGTTTCCCCCAGACTCTTAGGGGATGTGTATCCACTTCTTTGTTATTAGGTATGCTAGAGGAGAAAAATTTTATAAACAATGTGTAAGATCTTGGTTTTAGAGACTATTTCAACATGACCCTAGCCTAGCCTTCAGTAAAATGACAATGAACAAAAAACTAGTACATGTCCATTAATTTTGAAAGTTACTTGATTTTCCCAACCAAGAGTGATGTGCTTGTCTTATGATTTAGTTAACTGAATCAAAGAAAATGAAATATGATCCTTTTATCATGTGAGTTTCTATGAAAAACAACAGTTTTGATAAGCCATCAAAGACTGTAAAGCATTTCAACTTATTTTCCTACACACGGTTTACAAAAAAAAAAAAATAGAAAAACACTAAAGACATTTCCTACACACGGTTTACAAAAAAAAATAGAAAAACACTAAAGACAAACAAAAGACCCATTTATCAGAAAACAGCATAGTGTATATATGCTAAGTTCCCTTAGATTTAAGTGATTAATTCTCAGGTATCATTTTTTAAAATCTTTATTGGAGTATAATTGCTTTATAATGTTGTGTTAGTTTCTGTTGTACAATAAAGTGAATCAGCTGAGGGGGAACTTCAAGATGGCGGAGGAGTAAGACATGGAGATCACCTTCCTCCCCGCAAATACATCAAAAATACACCCACATGTGGAAAAACTGAACGCTGGCAGAAGACCTCAGACTTACCGAAAGGCAAGAAAATCCCCACGTACCTGGATAGGGCAAAAGAAAAAAAGAAAAGACAGAGACAAAAGAATAAGGATGGAACCTTCACCTCTGGGAGGCAGCTGTGAAGGAGGAAAAGTTTCCACACACTAGGAAGTTCCTTCACTGGCAGAGACAGGGTGTGGGCATGGGGGAAGCTTCGGAGCCACGGAGGAGAGCACAGCAACAGGGTTGCAGAGGGCAAAGTGGAGAGATTCCCACACAGAGGGTCATGCCGACCAGCACTCACCAGCCTGAGAGGCTTGTCTGTTCACACCCCAGGGCAGTGGGGGCTGGGAGCTGAGGCTCGGGCTTCAGAGGTCAGATCCCAGGGAGAGGACTGGGGTTGACTGCATGAACACAGCCTGAAGGGGGCTAGTGCGCCACAGCTAGCCCAGAGGGTGTCTGGGAAAAAGCCTGGAACTGCCTAAGAGGCAAGAGACCACTGTTTTGGGGTGTGCAAGGAGAGGGGATTCTTTCCCTGTCTGCCCACAGAAGGCAGAGCACCTCCTAAATGAGCTCCAGAGACAGGCATGAGCCGCGGCTATCAGCTCACACACCAGAGATGGGCATGAAATGCTGACGCCGCTGCAGCCACCAAGAAGCCTGTGCGCAAGCACAGGTCACTATCCACACCCCACTGGGAGCCTGTGCAGCCCACCACTGCCAGAGGCCCATGATCCAGGGAAAAGTTCCCCAGGAGAACACATGGTGCACCTCAGGCTGCTGCAAAGTCACACTGGCTTCTGCTGCCACAGGCTCACCCCACACTCCAATTATAACTACCATATCCCTCCCTTCCCCTGGCCTGAATGAGCAAGAGCCCCCTAATCACCACTGCTTTAACCCCATCCTGCCTGGGCAGGAACAGATGCCAGAAGGCGACCTACATGCAGAGGTGGGGCCAGAGCCAAAGCTGAACCCCAGAAGCTGTGCGAACAAAGAAGAGAAAGGGAAATCTCTCCGTGCATCTTCAGGAGCAGCAGATTAAATCTCCACAATCAACTTGATGTACCCTGCATCTGTGGAATACCTGAGTAGACAACGAATGTTCCCAAAATTGAGGCAGTGGAATTTGGGAGCAACTATAGACTTAAGGTTTGCTGTCTGCAACTGATTTGTTTCTGCTTTTTATGTTTATCTTAGTTTAGTTTTTAGTGCTTATTATCATTGGTGTATTTGTTTATTGGTTTGGTTGCTCTCTTCTTTATTATTTTTTTAATATTTGTTATTTTAATAATTTTTAAAATTTATTATTATATTATTTTTTTCTTTTTTTCTCTCACTTTTCTTCTGAGCCAAGTGGCTGACAGGGTCTCAGTGCTCCAACCTGGTGCCAGGCCTGAGCATCTGAGGTGGGAGAGCCAAGTTAAGGACATTGGACCACCAAACCACCCATTAGCAGAGAGGCTTCCTAAAATCATAATAAATTCACAGACACCCCAAAACACACCACCGGACATGGCCCTGCCCACCAGAAAGACAAAATCCAGCCCCACCCACCAGAACACAGGTACCAGACCCTTCCATCAGGAAGCCTACACAAGCCACTGAACCAACCTCAACCACTGGGGGGCAGACACCAAAAACAATGGGAACTACAGACCTGCAGGCTGTGAAAAGAAGACCCTAAACACAGTAAGTTAAACAAAATGAGAAGACAGAGCAATATGCAGCAGATGAAGGAGCAAGGTAAAAACCCACCAGACCTAACAAATGAAAAGGAAATAGGCAGTCTCCCTGAAAAAGAATTGAGAATAATGATAGTAAAGATGATCCAAAATCTTGGAAATAGAATGGAGAAAATACAAGAAATGTTTAACAAGGACCTAGAAGAACGTAAGAGCAATTATGAACAAACAGTGATGAACAACACAACAGATGATATTAAACATTCTCTAGAAGGAATCAATAGCAGAATAACTGAGGCAGAAGAACGGATAAGTGACCTGGAAGATAAAATAGAGAAAATAACTACTGCAGAGCAGAATAAAGAAAAAAGAATGAAAAGAATTGAGGACAGTCTCAGAGACCTCTGGGACACATTAAATGCACCAATATTCGAATTATAGGGGTCCCAGAAGAAGAAGAGAAAAAGAAAGGGACTGAAAAAAATTTTGAAGAGATTATAGTTGAAAACTTCCCTAATATGGGAAAGGAAATAGTCAATCAAGTCCAGGAAGCGCAGAGAGTCCCATACAGGATAAATCGAAGGAGAAACATGCCAAGACACATATTAATCAAACTATCAAAAATTAAATACAAAGAAAAAATCTTAAAAGCAGCAATGGAAAAGCAACAAATAACATACAAGGGAATCCCCATAAGGTTAACAGCTGATCTTCCAGCAGAAATTCTACAAGCCAGAAGGGAATGGCAGGACATATTTAAAGTGATGAAGGAGAAAAACCTACAACCAAGATTACTCTACTCAGCAAGCTACCACCTTTTAATTCATTGTTTGCAAGCCCCTCTCTAGAAGTAAGTATACATATATCCTCATTTCCCCTCCCTCTTGAGCCTCCCTCCCATCCTACATATCCCACCCCTCTAGGTCATCACAAAGCATCAAGCTGATCTCCCTGTGTTATGCAGCACCTTCCCACTACAAACACATGAAAAGATGCCCAACATCACTAATCTTAGGTATCATTTTGAAAACATTTTCTGATAGGTTGATCATGCTTAATGACGGTAGTCTTATGATTTACCATAAATTTCTTTTTTACTTAAAAAAATCTAATGACAGTAACTGCAGTTATTTTTCAGATAATTAAACTTTACCTAAAGGGCACCTTTCACGTTATTTATATGGAAATGCCTATTTAATTACACAACAAGGAATTATATGATATATATTTCTTTCTTTAGTTAATCAACTAAGCTTTAACCTGGTTTCATTCTTTACAACTGTGATGATATGTGCTCATGTGACAAAGTTTAAATAAAGATATCATGAAGAAAATGCATTTTCCTTTTTGGTAAATCAAAAATATCCTTTTATTTTTCACAGGTATAAAGTAGGATTTATCTTTCCATAGTCATTTTTTTTCCCCTTATAGCCCTAGGTAGCATCAGTGGGCTGTTCGAAAGGACCACAGAACACAGAACAAAGAGTTGAAAAGCAAAAAAAAGAGCTGATTATTTCTTACTTGCCCTAAAAATGAGATGCACTTGTTTTGTTTCATCTGTGTGTACAAGTTTAATATTCCATAATTGCTTCCAAGTTTTGGATAAAGTGAAGTATTTAACTATATTGTCTATTCAGTCATTCTTTTACAGTTTTTCCAATTTAAATCAAATATTTTAGTTTTTTTAATTTTTATTTTTTATTGAAGTATAGTTGATTCACATTTCAGGTGTATGGCAAAGCGTTTCAGTCATATATGTGTGTGTGTGTGTATATATATATATATATAATCTTTTTCAGATTCTTTCCATTATAGGTTATTACAAGATATTGGATATAGTTCCCTGTACTATAAAGTAGGTCCTTGCTGTTTATCAAACATTTCAGGTTTTAGAGTAAATATGAAACTAAAGTAAATAGAATTAAGATACTGAAATTTGTAAGGGTAGTGTTTTATCAAGTTTATTTTAAATGTGAGAATCAGGATTTTAGTTATCAGAAGTGACTCCTATTAAAATACATCATATTCATTCATCCAATGTCTTCTTGATTATTTACTGAAGCACATTATTTTAATCGTTCTCTATGAATCACTTTTATGACCAAAATAATAAGAAAAAAAATTATATTAACTGTTAAAGGACAAATTATATGCTCTGAAGCAAATTTCAAAATAATGAACACTGCTTTACTATTTCTCAGAAGTGGTAATACATTTTAATTAGTAATTGTATTATTTTAGAAGGTTATCAAGTCCTTAGAATATTAAAGCATCATATTTCTCTAATGATTATAAATTGATGGGGGAAAGAGTTGCCATTGCCTAGAGAATACTACTATATAATAAAAATGACTGAATCCATGTTATAGCTAGCATCACTATGTACAGATTAATCTGTAATATACAGTGGTTGTAAAACATTCAAATGGTATGAAGAAAGTGGAATTTCTACCATAACTCCATCACTTAATAGCGATAGAGAATCACTATTAAGAATTAGCTATGTATCCTCCTAGCATTTTCATTCATATATAAACATATATGTATATATTTTATGTAGGTAAAATTATACCATGCATATCTGTTCTTCAATTTACTCATTTTATTTTATATATTTACTTTTTTCTCATTAAGTAAATAATTCATGTGTGCTATAAAACATTTGTAAAAATTCTATTACATGACTTTGAAATTTGTCCCATAATCTCAAGATAACTACTTTTAACAGCATATTTTACATTTTTCCATAAATATATGGATGCATATGTATATATTTTTCTTATAAAATATCATATTTAGCTCATTGTGGACATCTTTTCATTTCAGTAAATGTAGATCTCTTTTATTTTGAGGGGGGTCATAGTGTTCCATTTACCTATATGCCCTATCACATTTATTGAATTCTCTATTTACAAATATTTAGAGTGATATCAATGTTTATTATTACAAATCAGACTGAATTTGGCATCTGGATAAATAAGGATATTAATTGCAGTGTTTGTAATTGTGTGTGTGTGCGCACATGCATGTGTGTGTGTGTGTAATCCTTACGTAGCTGTATGAGCGTCAAGGGGATCAAACTGGACAATACTGCCTCTGTAGGCCAAACCTTGGCTCTTACCCATGTGACAATGGTTCTTTTTTTTTTTTTTTTTTTTTTTTTTTTTTTTTTTTTTGCTGTACGCGGGCCTCTCACTGCTGTGGCCTCTCCCGTTGCGGAGCACAGGCTCCGGACACACAGGCTCCGCGGCCATGGCCCGCGGGCCCAGCCGCTCCGCGGCATGTGGGATCCTCCGGGATCGGGGCACGAACCCGTGTCCCCTGCATCGGCAGGCGGACTCTCAACCACTGCGCCACCAGGGAAGCCCGACAATGGTTCTTTTATCTGTGAACATACAGACTTAGTAAATTGTCAGTAGAGCTTAGTATAGCAAAATTTAGATGTTTATATGTCCTATGAGATAATTTATAAAAAGAGAAGGAAAGACAGCACTAGATGTTTGAAATTTTTCACATCCTTAAAACTTTGTAATATTTCTGTTATCAAACATACGAAGTTTGTCCCTCAGTGCTCCCACTGATAGAATGAAGTTTTCATTGAATGTTTTCTTAATCATCCTGCATATAAGGAAGTTTTTCAGGGCATTGAAAGAAGGGGACACACTGAACAAGTTGTGTCCCATTGCTCACATATGGAAAAACATCTTTTTGTCTGCTTCTCATAAGACTGAAAATGTAAATATACAATGATTACATTTGGGCTTGGACATTTGAAACTGTTCAAGAAGAAAAAAAAAGTCACATCAGCAGAGGTCTGAAAAACATTGAGGACAATATCTGGTTATTACTTAAGGTGTTCCTGAGTGTATACTAAAATTACTCACTTGGGAAAAATATCCAACTAAAGTCTGCTTCTTCAAGTTTTGAATCTTTGACTCACTGTCTTATAAACATAACCTACTACCTAATTTGTGGCCTGGCAAAAAAAAAAGAAGGATCTTACTTCAACTTTGGTCAATGATCTCCCCAAAACAATAACTATTTCCATAAGAGAAATTCCTAGAAGTAAAATTGCTTGAACCAAGGAATTTGTACTTAATTACCTCAGCTTTCTTACTTGGATATGGACCATCTCTACTGGACATTTACTTTACTTTCTAGATTCTGACTTGGCTTACTATTTTTTTTTTTTTTTTTCAGTATGCGGGCCTCTCACTGTTGTGGCCTCTTCCGTTGCGGAGCACAGGCTCCGGACGCACAGGCTCAGCGGCCATGGCTCACGGGCCCAGCCGCTCTGTGGCATGTGGGATCCTCCCGGACCGGGGCACGAATCCATGTCTCCTGCATCGGCAGGCGGACTCTCAACCACTGCGCCACCAGGGAAGCTCCTTGGCTTACTATTTTTTAATGCCCATATCCCTACAGCATACAGGTGTGGTAAACATCAAATAGATGTATGTGAAGTGCTTTGAAAACTGCAAAGTTCTCTATCAATATAACATAGACTTTTGTCAATTAACTGAAGTCTTTGCACATGAGGACAGTAACTGCATCTGCATAATTTCCTTTTATCCAGAAGCTAGCATGATTTTCTTATTAAAACATATTATGATACTGTTGTTGAAATAATGTAATATATTTCATGGCGTAGCTATCCATATGGTAAAATCAGTGTATAATTCACATCAATTGAGCCGCCTAAAACAGAATATTATCAGCTTGGCCAAACACTATAAACAGCAAGCAGGAAGACAAGTGTTCCCAATGTAACTTCCCAAGGCCTCTGCTCATCTGTCTCATTGCTTATTCCACCTCAAGGCAGCCAAGAAAACTCATTTGGACCCATAGTCCCAGGCTTGAAAGGTAAAGTTCTAGTTACGCAAATACTAGAGAAAATAAAATATTTGGAGAAACTACCTGGAGAAGGGGTACTCCTTTGGGATTTGAAATGTATAGTAATATGAAATTTATTATAACACTGACATTTAACTGAATTAGTTCATTTATAGTGAGGAGTCAATGACAAACAATTCTAAGAGAGAAATACAATGGCTCCATGTCCATGGGCCAGGTAGAGATAATTGAACTTGAAAATATCTTGGAGGATTGGATTCTCTTGTTTCCATATATATGTGTATAATCCTCATATGACAGCTGCAAAAATGTGACTGTAAAGGGAAGGGTTTTGGTTTCTTAAATATACAGGTGGGGTTATTCACACATCATCAGTTCTGATTATCTCTTCAGAGGATCCCCTGTTGCCAACACAGGCAACTAACCAAAGAACAAATGATGTGAGGAATGAAAACAGCTACCCTCTCAATTTTTCATTTTACTTTGCATTCATAAGCCCATACCATATTACAGTCTCTCAAGAAGTGATATTTCAGTTGTACGGAAGTTCTAAAGGAGCCTGTGATAGTGGACATTATAATATCCTCTCCTGCCCGATTCATCTATTTCCCAAAGAAGTGATGTGATCATATTCATTCAGGTCCCTTTTCTTCTAATGTCCCTGCCTCTCAGAGGGTCACATGGTAATTCAACTCAGCTACCAACTCTGACAACTCTTCTCTAGCACTTTCCTTTCCCCAGAATGATTGTACTTTACTGCGAGAGTGAACCAGAAGCACAGTGCTTTCCATTTAGGAATTGTCACTTTCAGTACATTTTAACCTTTTCTGCATGAATTAAAGCACTAATGAGGTATTCAGCAGAGGCGTAGTGAGTAAAATTGAAGTCAGTTTTTTTTTCTTTTTCCAGAATACCATTTATATTCACTCTAGGTTAAATCAAAGACAATATGTTAATATTTAATTCATCGTGACATAAATAAGAAATAAGAAAGAAATACTAATTAAAGGAGAGCTCTTTAAAGAAGAGTCACATATATGCCTTTATGAATAAATTTGGGGGGGATAAGGAGCTACTTGAGTAATTTTCTGTAAGACAACCTAAAACATAAAAAGCATTCAGTTGCATTGAAATATTAATGAATATCTTTAAGCATGCAAAATACATTATGGTTCTATTCAGTGGGGAATGTCAGAAAATGTCAAGAGGTCAACCTTCTTTCATAAATGTTCTTAGAATAGTCTGTAACCACACGGTCAAATTTACAGTCACATCCACCTGTGTTCTTGACCTCGTCCCAGGTAGTTTCCCCCAGGACTTCTCTCCATCAATTATCTGCTCTCGTTTCTCTCTCTTCAATTTCTTCTTCTTTACTGGATAATTTCCTATGACCTGTACTCACATACTCAAACATGTCAATTATTTTCCAATAAAACTAGAAAAAAAGCTAAATATAAACAATAATATGAAATAAAGCCCCCTTCAAAGAAGTCACTTTTTCTTGCTATTTTCACTTTTTTTCTTTTCTTGACTGATCTTTAAAAGTCTGCCTCCATCGCATTTTCTATACCCTCGTGTTGCACACTTCCCCACGCACTGTACTCTGGCTTCTAACTTTACCACTCTGCTGAATCTGCTTTCATTAAGAATAACTTTCTGATGTAAAGCCTTTTCTTTACCTTAATGAACTTACAGAAAAAAAATTGATAACACAGATTTTTCCCATCTGTCTGAAACTCTTCTTTCCTCAAGTTTCCATAATATCATTCTGTCTTGGTTCTTACCTTCCTTCTCATATCATTCCTGCTTGATAGTATTCAGTGATTCTCTCCCCCAGCCTGTTCCATCTCTACCCTTAGTTTATTGCATCACCTTATGCTTCACTGAGATCATAAGAGTCATCAGAAGAGAACTGCATCATCTTCTTACAACCAAATCTACAAACTTACCTGTGTCAGTATTCATATTTCTATTTTCTTCTTCTTATCATAGATTAAGTTCACCTTTTCATATTGAAAGCCAATCACTTTGTGCAATGAAGGAAAACCAGAAATGTACATCGTCATTAAAGCCAATAGAGAGGTGTATCCTAAGAAGAAGAGAGTTGTTAAATTGTCAAGCATTTTTATTGCACTTGTTACTCCTTTACGGTTTTCTTTGCTAGCTCTTCCTATGTATCCAATTCCCAAACAGTGATGTACCCTAACCTTGAATTCCAGGGACTTCAGTACCTTCTTCTCTTCTCATTTTAAATCTCTCCTCCTTTTAAGTGACCTTATTTATCCATGACTTTGTCTGTTGATGACTTCTAAATTCAAAACTATAATCTAGAATTTACTCCAGAGCTACAGACATATTTACAACTTTCTTCTTGACCTCTCCACTGAGTTGGACAAGTCTAATTCAGCCGTTGCCAAAACAACATTACTGATTTCCCAGCCACCAACATGTTCCTTGCCCAATGTTCTCCATCTCAGTAAATGGAATCATCATCCTCATAGTTGCTCAGACCCAAAAACTGCAAATAACTTATTTCCCCCTTTTTCTTACCTTCCATATCAATCAGCATGTTCTGTAGTATCTATATCCAGAATATATCTCAAACATGTCTACCTTTCATCTCCACTGATACTACCTTAAATTGAGGCACCATCATGTCTTGCACGGACTATTGTAATAGCTTCCTCTTGGTCTTCCTGTTACTTTCACTTTTATCTCCCTCCAATCTATTATTCAGAGAGCAACCAAGGTGCTATTTTTATGTATAAATTAGGTCATATGACCCCTCTCCTTAAAACCCCTTATTGCCTTCCCATTATTCTTAGAATAAAGTCTAAACTATTCCCTGCAGCCTGCAAGGCTTTATGTGGTTTGACTCCTGCCTGCTCCAGTCTCCTCTGATGCCACTTTTCCCTTTGTTCATCCTATCTCATCTCAAGGTCTTTTCACTTGCTGTTCTCTATTCCTGTAAAGCTCTTTCCCTGGCTTCATTATTCAAGTCTCAGATTAAATACTGTTTAAAGCTGTCTTCCTCAAATAACTTATCTAATGTCTCTCGCCCCATCTCTACACCCATCATCATATTACTCCAATTATTTCTTTATAGCCCTTAACACAATTTTAGCTTATGTTTTTACTTATGGTTTTATAAGTTTAAGGCTTTTCTCACCACAAGGAAGTAAGCCCCATGAAAGCAGGATTATCTGTCCTTTTCACTGTTGTATTTCAACTGCCTTGTATTGTGCTTGGCTGTTAAATAAATATTTGAAGAGCATATGACAATGGTCAAGAGCATGGATTAAGTCAAATTCCTGGTTGTACCACTTACTGAATGTGTGATTTGGTCAAGTCACTTAACCTATGTTCTTCACCTGTAAAATGAAAATTATAATAATAATAGTATCTATCTCGTATGATTATTATGAAGATTAAATGAGATTTTCATTGTTAAATACTTAGCAGCAAAATTTGGACATAATGAGCATTCAAGAAATATTAACTATTTTTAATTGAATTACTAAATAACACGTAACCAGTAAATGTGGATTTTCCTCATGTACTATTTTGCAAATCTTCTACACTGTCTCCCTGGAAAAATATCTTTTATATTCATGGCTTCAATTTCTACCTATAAGCTAATCTTTCCCAATGCTGCATCTCCAAGTTCTTTCCTTGAACTACAAACTTCAGCTGCATACTCAATATTGCCACTTGAACATCCCATATTAAACTCAAACTGAAAACGTGAATGTGTGTGAGTCTGAACTCAACACATTCCTCGCACAATCTGCTTCTTCTGTAATTTGTATAATCACCATCTACCCATTTGCTTTAAAGCTAGAAGCCTTAAAGTCAATCTAGAGTTACATCCTTCCTCAGAAAACCCAGAAGTCCTATGCCATATACACTATACAGCATCATGTATGACAAAGAGAAGAATTACATCTGGAGGTGAAAAAAATTCTTCATCAGAAAGGCAGTTCCTAAAAGATAAGATCCTCCCACGCCACCCAGACTCTCTTTGATAGACATGAGTGAAAGGTAGCAAAACATGCCACCCCGAAATGTGCCACTTTGGCATAAGGATTATTTGAGCCAAAGGCAATTGAGAAGAAGCAGATAGAAGAAAAGTTCTCTGCTCTCCTCCTATTTGCCTGAAACCAGGACATAAATTTGTAAAAGTCTCTGCACTCTCCTCTCTACCAGGAGGGACAAAAGTTAATCACTAGAGACAACTCTAGACCCTTATCAGCCCCAGAGAGCATACCAGAGGAATCTACGTAACAAACCTTGCTAAAGCTACCCTTATCTACTATTAATTTCCCCATATACTTGCCTTCCCATAATTTGCTACCCCTAGAAACTCAAAGTCCTTTTCCTTTGTCTTGTCACATCTCTAAAAATTTATTGTTCTTTTGTTGTTAGACAAACCCAAGTTCTAACTACCTCTTTGAGTTATCCATGCATATGCACAATGCGCACGTTAATGAACTTCTGTTTGTTTTTCTCTTGTTTATTGGTCTTTTATTAAAGTTATAGGGCCCCAACCAGAAATACAAGATATGTAGAGGTAAAAGATTTTTTTCTCCCCTACATACCCAAGGGCATACACAACCTAGTGTCTTTAAATCTTTTGACATTTGGTATTAATAGATTTTAGGAGAAAGCTAAACTAGATTAGTTGAATATTCCACTGTTTTCTAGAACTGTCAAAAGGAATTTGTGTGCAAACACTCCAAAATTAAAGCTCCTGGAAATATGTAAGTCTTTTATTTCTTTTATAACTATTACAGTTTGTAAGTGAGGTATAAAAACAAAGTGAAAATGATGAGTAAATTAAATCCAGGGGGGGAAAAAAGATGGTAAATGAGAGGAGGGCAATTACATTGACTATATTTTCTTTGTCGTGTCTATAGTTTTCATACCACTTCACTTGCATTTGAGTTAGGACCAAAATAATATTTCAAAACCAATTTTTTTCTTCATGTGCAACTTTAGTGAACAAAATATTTAGAATATGAAATATTATTAATGTTTGGTCATAGCTCATGACAGCAAAGAACTCAGTAATAGTTGAATTTTAAGGCATGGAAAGAATAAATACAGAGAGCTTAATGAAAGCTGAAAGAGTAGCAGCCAACTCAACATGGATGAGAATGGGATTCTATACATTTTAAACATATATATTAAGTTTAAAATCAAGCAAATATTAAATTACTTTTAAAGAAACAAATGGATTATTTAACTAAAAACTTAGAAAAATAACAGGAATGCAGAGAAAATGGCTTAATAAAAACGTTTAAAAATAAAGAAGTATATTAAAAAAGTTTTAAAATATGAAATATTTAGACGGAAAAATACACCCAAAGGGCAACAATAAGACAAGTTTACTCAAAAATATCATATATAAAAATACACATATATATGCATAAGAGAGACAGAGACAGATATAGAGACAGAGGGAGTGAGGCATTGATTTTGATGACTTTGTTCACACAGTTATGGGATCTAGCAAGTCTGAAATTTGTAGAGCTGGCTGAGAAGCTGGAAATTCAGGGAAGAGCTGATGACACAGTCTTGAGTCCGAAATCCACAGGGCATGCTAGCAGGCCGGAAAGTCAAGGCAGCGTTTCTATGTTGCAATCTTTCTTTTCCCCCAGCTTTATGGAGGTATAATTGACAAATAAAATTGTATATATTTAAAGTGGCAATTAGATATAAATATACTTAGTGAAATGATTACCAAAATCTGATTAATTCACACATCTATCACCTCAGATACTTATCTTTTTAATTTTTCTGATGAGAATGCTTAAGGTCTACTCTCAGCAAATTTCAACAACACAATACAGTATTATTAACTATGGTCACCATTAGATCCTTGGAGCTTATTAATTTTATAACTGAAGACATGTATTCATTGAACAGAATCTCCCTATCTTTCCCACCAAATGCCACCTAGTACCACCATTCTACTTTCTGTTTTTACAAGTTTGATTATTTTTAAGATTCTACATATAAATGAGATCATATAGTAGTTTAGCTAGTTTCACTTAATATACTACCTTATAATTTAAAATTTAATCCATATTTCTGTAAACGGCAGGATTACCTTTTTCTCATGGCTGAATAGTGTTCAGTGAATGACTGAAAATGGACATGAGGGATCTTTGTGGGGTGATCGAAACATTTTAAAATCAGATTGGGGTGATTGGTTGCACAAATCAGTAAACTTACTAAATAGCATTGACTTATACAATTGAAATAAGTAACTTGTATGATATGTAAATTATACCTCAAAACACAGTTTTTAAAAAACTATAACAGGGCTTCCCTGGTGGTGCAGTGGTTGAGAGTCCGCCTGCCAATGCAGGGAATACGGGTTCGTGCCCCGGTCTGGGAAGATCCCACATGCTGCAGAGCGGCTGGGCCCGTGAGCCATGGCTGCTGAGCCTGCACGTCCAGAGCCTGTGCTCCGCAATGGGAGAGGCCACAACAGTGAGAGGCCCGCGTACCAAAAAAAAAAAAAAACTATAACAAATATAATATAGTACATAATGGTCAAATGTTAAAAATGTTTTCATTAGGGCTTCCCTGGTGGCGTAGTGGTTGAGAGTCCTCCTGCCGATGCAGGGGACGCAGGTTCGTGCCCCGGTATGGGAAGATCCCATATGTCGCGGAGCAGCTGGGCCCGTGAGCCATGGCCGCTGACCCTGCATGTCCAGAGCCTGTGCTCTGCAACGGAAGAGGCCACAACAGTGAGAGGCCCCCCTACCACAAAAAAAAAAAAGTTTTCATTAAAATTAGGAACAAGACATGGAAGGCCACTATCAACACTTTTCCTCAGCACAACACTGTAGACCTAGTTGCATGACAATACAATTTTTAAAAGGTGTAAAAAGTGGAAAGTAAACTACCACACATATATATTTTATTGACAATAGCAACATTACTATAAATGTAAGATATCTTGGAATAATTGTAACTGAAAATGTAAAGTACCTATATTTGCATGACCTTAAAAATAGTTTTAATAATGGAATAGATTTAAAAATTGATGTAAATAAATTGAGAGAAAAGTGGTAAGAGTGGATGTTGTAGTTACACAAACTCTCCTCAAAATTACACATATAATAAAATTCAAGTCAAAAATCTCTTCCCTCCCTTCTTCCCTCTAAAAAAAATGGCAAAGCAATGCCATAATTTAGATAAAGGAATCAATAAGCAAGAAAACATAAGTACATTTAGCCAGAAAGTAGAGTTATGATCAGATTTTACCATCAGTTAATAAAATTCAGCTACAATAATTAAAATGAAATGATGTGAAGATACAAGGATATCAACATGCGAAACGTTGATATATTTAACTACATGCAAATTGTTTTAAACACCCACTATTAACAAAAATAAAGTCAAAGAACTAAATTAGGAAATAATTTGCATTGCATATGATGGACAATAAGTTAATACATTTACTATAAATAAAAGTTTTATACTGAATTAGAAAAAAAATCCAAAATAGGACAAAAACAGGCAAGAGAGGGGAAAATGCAATTCCTAAAATAAATGACTATTGAGCATACTTAAAATATTCCACTATACAAAGATGACAAAGGATCAAAGAAATGCAAATATTTATATAAAATACAATTTTCTCTATTGCATTGGCAGAGGTTTTCTTTTTTTAATTTTTTATTAAATTTTTTTAACATCTTTATTGGAGTATAATTGCTTTACAGTGGTGTGTTAGTTTCTGCTTTATAACAAAGTGAATCAGCTATACATATACATATATCCTCATATCTCCTCACTCTTTCATCTCCCTCCCACCCTCCCTATCTGACACCTCTAGGTGGTCACAAAGCACCGAGCTGATCTCCCTGTGCTATGCAGCTGCTTCCCACTAGCTATTTTACATTTGGTAGTGTATATATGTCCATGCCACTCTCTCACTTCGACCCAGCTTACCCTTCCCCCTCCCCATGTCCTCAAGTCCATTCACTACATCTGCGTCTTTATTCCTGTCCTGCCCCTAGGTTCTTCAGAACCTTTTTTTTTTTTTAGGTACCATATATATGTGTTAACATATGGTATTTGTTTTTCTCTTTCTGACTTACTTCACTCTGTATGACAGACTCTAGGTCCACCCACCTCACTACAAAGAATTCAATTTCGTTTCTTTTTATGACTGAGTAATATTCCATTGTATATATGTGTCACATCTTCTTTATCCATTCATCTGTCAATGGACACTTAGGTTGCTTCCATTTCCTGGCTATTGGAAATAGGGCTGCAGTGAGACTCTTTTTGAATTATGGTTTTCTCAGGGTATATGCCCAGTAGTGGGATTGCTGGGTCATATGGTAGTTCTATTTTTAGTTTTTTAAGGAACCTCCATACTGTTTTCCATATTGGCTGTATCAACTTACATTCCCATCCACAGTGCAAGAGGGCTCCCTTTTCTCCACACCTTGGCAGAGGTTATTTTTTTAAATATATAATAGTAATGTTAGCAAGAGTGAGGAGAAATGGAGGATAAATTGGTACTTTTCTGGAATTCAATCAGGAAGTATTTTATAAACATTATAAAAGAGTTATGCAACATAAATAACCTACAGCATTGTCATAATTATCCTGACATCATTATCATTGTTGCTCAAATAAGACTGAGTTTCATGGGCAGAACATTAAAGGAGCAAACTTATCAATGAGAAATATATGAAATAGTACCCACTTCAAAATGTAGAGGACTAACTAATAACTGGTTCTTAACCAACATAAAAACAATATTGATATAAAAAAATCTTATTTGCAAACTAATACTATGATGTCAGCATGGAAGGAAATTGCAAACAAAATTAGATTGTTTTCTGTAATTGATTATTTTTGAAATGCTAGACTTTTGGCTTTCCACTTTTAGACCTTCTCAAAAAAATCATTTTAGGGCTTCCCTGGTGGCGCAGTGGTTGAGAGTCCGCCTGCCGATGCAGGGGACATGGGTTCGTGCCCCGGTCCGGGAAGATCCCACATGCCATGGAGCGGCTAGGCCCATGAGCCATGGCCGCTGAGCCTGCACGTCCGGAGCCTGTGCTCCGCAACTGGAGAGGCCACAACAGTGAGAGGCCCACATACCACATGCACACAAAAAAATCACTTTATTGCCACAATAATCTTCAAATCATGTTAGTCAGCACTCTACTTTTGAAAATAAATTTCTTCTTGTATCATAGTCCATTTCTAGTTCCTAATTAATGAAGTTGAAAATATGTTCAATTGACATTTAACAGAAAGGTTGTTATCGGGGAAATGTATAGGATAAAAAATTAATGACAATTTTATTAACACATAGCAATTTACTTTATACATTTTTTAGCTAATCACATGGTCAAAAAATTATTTATTTTTAGTTAATCTGGTTCCATGCCTTGCTTCAGAATGTTACTCCATCTGGAAAAATAGCAAACAATCCTATTATCTAAAATTTCTAGAGATTATGTTTCATAGCCTTTTTTGAGACTAGCACTTCAGAGCCCTTAGTCCTAAATTGAATTCTTGCTCTGGAAGAGATGGGAACTTTAAGAATCAGTCACATACTAAAGAAGAAAAGATAATCCCTGACCAGCTGGGATCTTCTAAAGACATCTCTCAGATGAAACTCTTTATCATGAGTTAAGAAGGTAGACCCCATATTCTCCATTCTTGGAACTCATCTGAAAGGGAAAACCATGCCTAGGGTAAATATCAAAAGACCAAGACAGCTGAAGCAGTGTGGTAAACATCCCAAGTGTTCAGGCATTGTGATGCAGTTCCTTTGTTATTCAGACCTCAATTAAATTTCCCTCCCTACCACTGTAAGACCCTAGGTAAATTATCTCTCTGATTCTCACATTCCTTATATGCAAGTTGGAGATAATATCCCTACCTCACAAGTTTATAAAATTACTGTAAATTTTTAAAAGATGTGTATTCACACGCGTACAAATACAGTCTTGCACAATGTATGTCTGGCACATAGCTGACATTCAAGGATTGGTACTTCCCTTCTACCCTAGTAGATAAAAAGGCCTGCCATCAGCTATAGATGTAGATATGCAAAAGCACTTTGGTGGACCTAAGGACTTTTCCTGGAACTCTTTTTAGTTGTCCTGATGAGTGGAGGGGTCAGAGAGGGACAGTGCTATTGTCATTTAGTGGCCACAGGCCACCCTACAATATATCAGAAAGAGCTGAAAAAAAGAAGAGAGGGAGGGAGGGAAGGAGAGAGGAAGGAAGGAAGGAAAGATAGAAAAGAAAAAAGAAAAGAAAATGACCCTCCTAAAATGCCAAATATGCGCCTGTGGAAAAACAATGAGGGCGCATTTGTTTAGCTCTGGTGATCTGAGGGCAGTGACCCTCAGAAAGATTTCATTCCCTGCAAGAAGCTTCCAGGCACACTACTTGCTTTGGTCTGAAAACTGATGCAAAAGGCCAAAGCAATTCTTGGTCTGTTGTCCTCATTTGCTGCCTTGAATTTTACCTTTCTTAAATTTTACATTTGAAAGGCATTTAAAGAATAATTGTTGGGCTTCCCTGGTGGCACAGTGGTTGAGAGTCCGCCTGCCGATGCAGGGGACACGGGTTCGTGCCCCGGTCCGGGAGGATCCCGCATGCCGTGGAGCGGCTGGGCCCGTGAGCCATGGCCACTGAGCCTGCGCAACCGGAGCCTGTGTTTCGCAACGGGAGAGGCCACAACAGTGAGAGGCCCGTGTACCACAAAAACAGAAAAGAATAATTGTTAAGAGCATAAGTTCCGGAGTCAGACTCCTGGCTTCAAGCTCTGGCACTGCCCCTCTCCTAGTTTTGTAATGTAAGGTGAATCACTTAACCTCTCTGTGCTTCAGTTTCCTCATCTATAAAATGGAAATTACAGTAACACCTACTTCATAAAGTTGTTGTAAGGATTCAATGAGTTAATACATTTACAGCATTTAGAACAAGGTTTGTTCACTGAATTTGAGTTATCGATATTACCACTACCCATGTATCAGCTGAACACCCTGACTTGCAAGCTACCCAGACCTCGACATGTTCAGGAGGCAAAATCTCCTACAGATTGTGTGGGTTCCTTGGAGTAAAAAACTCTTAGATCCAGGATCCAATTCTTATTAGTATGAACTTGAGCAAGCCATTAAATTTCCACAGTTTCTTCATTTATGGGGAAAAAAATGGGAGGGAGTAATAATAAATTTCTACACAGAAAGGCTGTTGTGAGGATTTAATAAAATATTATACATAATGCTTAGTGTTGTAACTGGCACAATGTAAGACCTCAATGAATAAAAAGTTATATGTGCAATCCTAATTCAGTCATCTTGTAATATAATAATATATTAACATATAATAATAAAAATGCACCAGAATAATAAACTTCACTGCAATAACTACAAGGTAGTACTATACATCTGTTAGGAAACCACTTATATAATATGTATAATTACATAATATGATATGCAGTATCCCTTGATATGCTTGGAAGGTCAAGCAAAATGCTCATTATAGCATGCAAAGGCTGGCATAATCTGATGCCCTACTTTTACCATTCTGCCTCACCTTCTTTATGCTCTAGTGACACTAGGTTTCTTTCTATTCTTTGCACACTCTATGCTCATTTCTGCCCCCAGGATCTTTTCACTAGATGTTTCCTATGGCACACTTTCCCTCCAGATGTTCTCATCTTGAATTATTCTCTTCACTCAGCCTCTCATAAAATTCCAAGACCTCAAGCCATTCCTGAACATTCTATGTTACCTGTGTCAACCCTCGCCATAATCACTATCATATTGCCTTGCTTTATCTTCCTTGTAGCACTCATAACAAAGGAAACTTTCTCATTTTTAACTTGTTTCATCTAACTAGATTGTAAACTCCATGTAAGGAGAGGCTGTGCCTCACTTTTCACCAGTGTGTCCTCGGAATTTCTATTACTTTCCCTGTCTCTGTGTCTCTGTCTCTCTCTCCAAATATATATTTGTTGTGGCTGTTGTTACTGAATGAATGAATGAACACATGAAAACAGTGTAGTCACATTTCAATGGTGAAAGAGCAAATAGATTCAACTTCATTCAGCCCCAATTCTTTTTAAAAATTCTTACTAAATACAAAATCACTTAAATAATAGAATAGCACCATAAATTTGGGTTTTATCAGGCTAATCTTATACAATATTTTAGTAGCACTTCTCCTATAGACTTGGAAACAAGGTCTACAACTGAACCCAGTATGTGCCCTTCAATCAAGCATAATTTACATTGCTGATTGCCAAAGCGAAATTCATGGTGTTATTTCTTTTTTTTGAGGGGTAACTACTTAGACATGTTCCATCAAAAATTACTTGGGTGGACCAATAGCTGTTTATTCTATAAACACTAATGGATATATAAGATCAAGTTTTCAGGTAAAATAAATGCTTTAACTTTAAAAATTCATTTAGTTATTAATTAGGTTATCTTACATGGCATATGAACATTTTTTTGTATCTATTTGCAGAAGAGTAGGTAGAAAGAAGTGTTAGTCCGGATATATGTTACAATATATAGTTCTAAAATGCATTACAATATTTATAATTTCTCAGTATTTTAAAATTGCACTAAATTTAAGCTGTAAACAGCAGGTGTATTATTATTATCGGAAACATTTCAGATAGCTCGACTATCTGTCCCATCCCTCATATTTAGCTATTACCACTAATCCTACTCTGAAACAAGTAAATTTTAAAATTCTGTTTTCCTATCACTGTTTCTAGAGACACCCTATAATTATTCCTTCAGATGGAAATTATTTGGACATGTTGCCACAAGTTGCTTGCAAAATATAGCTGCCTTACATTTTAAAGACATTCTAGCATGGGTAGTGAATTTATGTAAGGTGAATTCCATTTATTCTTGTTGATGTAATTCATATAATTAAAAGGTTCCCTACTGTAGTAATTTACAGTTTTAGTCTAGAAATGGTTTTGCCTTAGAACCAAGGGAACTCAGTAGACTCATGGATATGTAAATCTGGAAGAAAACTTAGAGATCTATTTTCACTGCTAAATATATTAAATGATGGGAGACAATAACTCAATGGTACTTGTAGAGATAAATTATGAAAATATTAACCCCATAATAATATGTTAAATTGATCCAATCACCATTAAAGACAGCACTGCTATTTTAGAATAAAAGGATAGAATTTATGTTGAGAAAATAATTCAAAAGTTAGATATAGATAAATACACAAAGTTAATCACCATTGGATTTTTTAATAATAGTGAACATGTGAAAATAGCCTTCAAATCGTGCAATGATAAAGAGGCAATTGAGCAAATTATAGTATCTTCATTTGATTGACCATTAAGCAGAAATCAAAATGATTATGGTAACAATTAACAAGCTGCTAAAAATATAATTAATGCTTAATAAAAATGGTATTTTTACTATGATGTAAACATATGTATGGAGAAAACTCACAAATCTAATAGCTGATGTGTTAGGAGGCTGAGATTATACTGATTCGCTTCCTTCTATTTTTAAAATTTCCTGTATTTTTTATTTTGTTATTCTCAGTTACCTTTCAAAAACAAAGCTGGAGGGAGGGATGGGTGCTTGAATGTTCTTCCTATTATGTAACTAGTATAAATTTGGGGAAGGTAAGTACTGGCTGCAACAGGAAGGAACCAGGGGTGTGAGTGTGTGTGTTGTGTGTGTTGTGGGGTTGAAGAGAGGGAAGAAAACAAGTGGTAGGAAATGACACCAGAAATTAACATCACATATAAATGAAAACATTAGGAAATATTAGGAAATGTTATTATGTTAATTTGAACATTTTCAAACTTAAGAGAAGTGAGCATAACAGAGACCAAAGAGAAAGTGATTCACTGATTAACTCATCCAATAAATATTTTCTGATCTCTACAAATAGATAAGGCAAAGATGAGAGTATAAGAGCTGATGTTTACCTACCTCCAAGGAACTGACTAAAATGATCACTTAGATAAAAAATTGGTGGTGGTGGTGTTGGGGGATAGGGATGGGCAATTTCAGTAACAAATGAAAAAGACTGTGAGTTGTGTTTGTTCTTCATTTGTTATATCTTTGTGTTTACCAACATTGCTGGGCCACCATATACCAAGGGTGTAATCTTGATTCTCTGGGGCATCTGTCACAATGAGACAGACAATGAAACAAGAGGACACTCCTTCAACTCACAAGGCAAAAACTAAAAGAAGGAGATCAAGCAGAGCTAGAGTCTATACCTGGAATACAGATCAGGTGGAACAGATAATCAGATGATAAAAGATGATCCCCCATACAGCACCTACCATGAGAGAGAGGGGAAGGAAAGAAGGACAGGAGAAAGAGAAAATGCTACATAACTGAAAGTGCTCATATCAAAAAATCCATCCCCTGAACCCATCATACCCAGGTCATGTGTTTATATTATAAGATCAATATTCAACAGCCTACAGAGGGTAAGAGCAAGATCAGTATATAATCACAAATACAGAGGAACTTAAAAATTAAGAACATAATTATGCAAATAAAGTTGAAAATTTGGATGAAAATTTCTAGGAAAAGATAAATTAGCAAAAATGGAAAACTTTGAAATATGATAATGTAATTTCAAAGTTCATCCATGTTCATCAAAAAAAATAAATAAATGTATGAGGCTCTCCAGGTTAAAAAAAATCTGCACAAAGGAAAGTAGTGAGGAGAAATTTGTCTTCATTTTTATGAAGCTACTATAATTACAACAATATGGTATTGTTGCCAGAACAAAGAGACTCATAGAATGGAATATAAAATCTGGAAAGAAACCCAAGTATATAAACAATAATTTAGCTTTAGCTGGCATTTAAGGTCAGTTAGGGAAAAAATATTAAATAAATGATACTAGTGATGTTACTTAATGATATATTCAAAAAAACCCTTAAATCCTTCTTCAAACAAAAATAAATTTTTGTTGTTTCAAACCAAAGAAGTACTAGAATATTGAATGTATTTTATTCAATTGGAATGAGACAGGCCTTCCTAAACTTGACAACAAAACCAAAAATGATTAAGGTATAGATTAATTAAGTGACCATATAACAAACTTAAAAACACTTCTATATGTCTAAAAACAACCAAGAACAAAGTTTAAAAACAAGGTTTAAAACAAACAACTGGAAAAATACATACCTATGACAGACAGAGGGAAAATCATTTATTTCCAGATTTATTGAAACATGATTGACAAATAAAATTGCATATATTTAGGTCATACAATGTGACTTTTTAAAAAGTTTGCAACATGATAATTTAATATATGTATGCATTGTGATATGATTAGCACAATCAAGTTAATGTTTTACACATCCATCACATCACTGTTACCTTTTTTTGTGTGTATGGTGAGAACACTTAAGATCTACTCTCTTAGGAAATTTCAAGTATACAGTACAGTACTGTTAACTATAATCACCATGCTATTATTAGAGCCCCAGACCTTATTCATTTTGCAACTGAAAGTTTACACCCTTTGACCAGCATCTCCCCATTTTCCCTCCATCCAGCTCATGACAACCATCATTCTACTCTCTGCTTCAGTGAGTTCAACTTTTTTAATATGTGTGAGATCACACAGTATTTATCTTTCTTGTGTCTGGCTTATCTCACTTAGTCTAATGTCCTCCATGTTCATCCATGTTGTTGCAAATGGAAAGATCTCCTTTTCTGTATGGCAGAATATTATTCCATTGTATACATATACCACATTTTCTTTAACCATTTGTCTCTCCATGGACACTAAGATTGTATCCATATCTTGGCTACTGTGAATAATGCTACAATGAACATGGGATTGCAGATATCTCTTAGAGATACTCATTTAATTTCCTTTGGATATATACCCAGGAGTGAAATTTATGGATCATCTGGTAGGTCTATTTTATATGTTTTGAGGGAACTTTACACTGTTTTCCATAATATCTATACCAATTTACAATACCAACAACAGTGTGCAAGGGTTCCCTTTTCTCCACATCCTCCCCCACACTTATGTCCTGTCTTTTTGATAATAGCCATCCTAAAATGTGTGAGATGATGTCTCATGGTCTTCATTTGCACTTCTGTGATGATTAGTGATGTTGAACATATTTTCATGTACCTGTTGACTATCTGTATGTCTTCTTTGAAAAATGTGTATTTAGATCCTTTGCTCATTTTTAATTGGGTTATTTGTTTGTTTATTCATTTGTTTTGGCAATGATTGATGAGTTCTTTACATATTGTGGTTATTAACCCTTTACCTGATATTTGGTTTGCAAATATTTTCTGTTTCCATAGATTGCCTTTTCATTTTACTGATTGTTTCTTTTGCTGTGCAGAAGCTTTTTAGTTTGTTTATTTTAGCTTTTGTTTTCTGTGCTTTTGGTGTCTTATACAAAGAATCATTTTCAAAACCAATTTAAAGGACGTTTTTTCCTTTTTTTCTAGGAATTTTAGGTTTCAAATCTTAAGCCTTTAGTGAATTTGGCATTATTTTTTTGCATATGGTATAAGATAGGGGTCCAATTTTATTCTTTTGTATGTGGATACCAAGTTTTCCCAGTACCATTTATTGAAGAAACTATCCTTTCCCCGTTGTGTGTTCTTGGTGCCCTTATCAGATATTAGTTTACTGTAAATGCATGAGTTTATTTCTGGGCTATGAATTCTTTCCATTGGTCTATGTGTCTCTTTTTATTCCAGTACTATACTGTTTTGACTACTTAGCTTTGCAGTATAGTTTGAAATCAGGAAGTGTGATGCCTCCAACTTTATTCTTTTTTCTCAAGATTGCTTTGACTATTCAGGGTTTTTTGTGGTTCCATATGAATTTTACCACTGTTTTTTCTATTTCCATGAAAATTTCCATTGTAATTTTGATAGGAATTAAATCTGTAGATCACATTGGGGTAGTATGGACATTTTAACAATATTAATTCTTCCAGTCCAGGATCATGGGACATCTGTCCATTTATTTGTGTCTTATTCAGCTTCCTTCATCAATGTCATAACTTTCAACTTCATATCTTTCACCTCTTGGTTAAATTTATTAGTAAGTATTGTTTTCTTTTTTATGCCATTGTAAATGGGTTTGTTTTCTTTATTTATTTTTCAATTTATTGTCAGTGTATAGAAACACAAACGATTTTTGTATATTGATTTTTTATCCTGCAACTTTACTGAATTTTTTTATTATTCTAAGTTTTTTGGTGGAGTCTTTAGGTTTCCTTTATATAATATGATGTACCCTGAAAACAGAGATAATTTAATTCCTTCCTTTCCCATTTGGATACTTTTTATTTCTTTTTCTTGCCTAGTTCCTCTGGTTAAGGCTTCCAATATTAGGTTGAATAGAAATGTCCAGAGGGGGCACTTTTGTCTTGTTCCAGATCTTAAAGAAAAAGCTTTCAGCTTTTCACTGTTGAGTATAATGTTAGTTATGGCTTGTCACATATGGCCTTCATTATGTTGAGGTTCATCCCTTCTATAACTAATTTGTTGAGAGTTTTTTTAATCATAAAAGGATGTTGAATTTTGTCAAATTATTTTTCTGCATCTATTGAGATGATCCTATGTTTTTATCCTTCATTCTGCTAATGTGGTGTATCATATTTGTTGATTTGTTTATGTTAAACCATCCTTGCATATCAGGGATAATTCCAGTTGATCATGGTGTATGATCCTTTTAATGTGCTGTTGAATTCAGTTTTTTAATAGATTTTCAGGATTTTTGCATCTATGTTCATCGGAGATATTGGCCTATAATTTTCTTTTCTTGTAATGTCCTTGTCTGGCTTTGGTATCAGGATGATGCTGGCCTTGTAAAATGAGTTTAGGAGTGTTCCCTCCTCTTTAATTTTTTGGAAGAGTTTGAAAACATCTTTTAAATATACGTGAAAGCCTACAAAACAATGAGGAAAAAAAATGGACCAAAAATTAGTAAATATTTCAAATAAAAATGCAAATGATCAATAAATATTTGAAAAAAATTCACCTCACTGTAAATTAAGTTAAAACAACAAGATACCTTAAAAAATCTGTTAGACTATCAAAAAAATTTTTTAATATATTAGCAAGGATGGCAGGAAGTAGGAATTCATTATTGCTAAGAAAGTAAGGTGGTAAAAAATTTAGGTAGGGTAATTTAGTTACATACATATTTAACCTAATTATTCTGCATTTATTAGATAATCCTAAATCAAAGATTATACAGTCTGAATATCCAAAATGCTTATGCAGTTCTCCATTCTTAACATGCATACACACACACACACACACACACACACACATCTTAACATGCATACACACATACAGACACACACATACACAGAAACATAGTGAGAGAAGAGAATGTGACAAGATGTTAACAGTGCTTATTTCTGGGAGGTGTTTTATGGTTAGATTGCCTTTCTTCTTTATTAACTGATTCTAACAATGATTATATATTACTTTCATAAAAATAAAACCATTCTCATTTCAAAATATAATTTATGTTATACATACTGATTGATCTTTTTTTTTGCAGAAAGTGAAAGTTTTCTTTAATTGAATTTCATATATATGTATATAATCATTCCAATTAAAAAAATTAAAGAAATTAAAAATTAAAAAATAAATGTTAAGATACAAAAGAGGAAAAAGTGATGGATTGATACTTTACATTACTGTATTTTTATTTTTTATTTTATTTTTTTATTTTTATTTTTTTAATTGATTGATCTTTGATAATACTTTTTAATCATGGAGTAATGTTCAAGGTGCATTCATGCACATGTCATTTTTGCTTCACCGTTGTTCCATAAATTGATTTGGGCTGGAAAAATCATTAGTTTCATTTTACAGAATGCAAAATTTCCCAAGAAAATCATTCCAATTGTACATAACGTGAACCACAATGTGACAAGAGAAAAGATGGACAAATACATGGCATTATGATTAAATTTTATTCTCTGATGCTTCAGATATTAGGGATGTTTTGCAATCAACAGTGTCCTCTATGAAGTAATCGAGAGTTTTCACTCTGGCCAAATTCAACTTACATTTGACCGAGGCACTCTTTCCCTCTAAAATTAAACTTGTGGTTTTTTAAAGGAAAATGTGAGAGGCAGGTTTGATAAGTTTCCATGAATTCATCCAAACAGCTGAAAGCTGTACTATAATATAAATACACATTTTCTCCATCATCTTGGTATATTGATTTAAGTACTTAATAAATATGCATAATTTACATTTCTAAGGCTTAATAAATTGAGTTAAAACCAAAATGATTTGAGGTAAATATGATTTGCATCTATTTTTAGTTCCCTGTCAGGTCATACATTAATTCACTAAATGGACATTGAGCAGAAAATTTCTTATTTGGAGTGGCTAAAATATACTATTTATATTAATGACTTAATAACATTTAAATAAGTCTTCTAATGTACCAGATGAAAGCCAAGTTCTGTTTTTTTTTTTTTTTTTTTTTGCATTTCATCATTTATTTAATGTTTAAGCTCTCGCACTAGATTTTTACAAGCTGGTGAACACTGACAAATTATTTCTCCCACAGAACTATAACCACATGTTCCCGGACAGTATAAATATATGGTTGAGCTGACATTAATACACATCACCATTTTATCAATCACATAATAAAACAAATTGTCAAATATCCAAATATTAAGTTACACAGCTCAAAAGGCATATAAAATATTAAATGTCTGCTCAATTCATTAGCAGAAACCCACTTTTTTTTTTTTTTTTTTGCAAGAAAGGTTGGGAATCACACTTTAAAAAAAAATAAGTTGGTAAACAACTTCAGATAAGTTTGAAAAAAAATTACAAGAATTTCAGAAATTTTATGATTAAGAATTGTTTTAGCTACAATAACAAAGTATTTCTACCTTTTAAAAAATATTTACTAAATTAAAGAGCATATTCTACATGTTCTGCACAAGACAAAGGCAACATTTTACTAAAAATACTTAATAGCCCCCTCCCATTACTTTTTCAGACCCTCCCTGTAAGTTGCACCCCAAAGTGCAAACATTAAAATTAACTGTAAGGCTTTTTTGTCTGGAGACATTAAAGACATGTGCTTCTGTACAATGTAGATTTTCAAAATGGAGGTCTTCCATGACAGCACAAAATGCGATTTATAGAAAGACATTAAATAATCACTGGTAAGACTTGGTTAATTAAAAAAAAGCAAATGAGCAAATCGGATGTATACTGGTATGACTGTGGAAGATGTAAACATACTGTGAGCAAATAACCTTATAGGCCCTACTTTCTATGTTTGAAATGATGGAAAGAATAAAACACATAAGGTCCAGAGTTTTCATAGTTCCTGGGATTTTAGTTCAACATGATACTAAAAACAACAAGAATTGTGCTGGGTATTTTGGCACCTAGTCTTTCTAAATTTCTTATATACTGATAAGAATCTGGCATGGAAACAGATTTAAAGACATGAATGACTCCATACTGCATGATTTCAGGAAAAGTCAATTGGTACAAACGATAAGCACATTTTAAATGCTGAACAGCAAGAATCCTTTGCTAAGTGTCCAAGTAGGTTAATCTTAACCCAAACATAGAGGGTGCAATTCTGCCAGCCTTGTGGCCTGGTAAAACTGCGTTTCAACACTCCTATGGAAGCTTCATCAGACTTCACCAAGCCAACATGCTGGCTAACATGTATGACAAATCCTGTCCTGTCTAGGTTCCACTTCCAAGCAATGGCATCAGGCACCCCAGTTTTATTGAATACAACAGTTGTTTCTATGACCATTAGAGTCTTTGAAGCGCAGCCGCATTTTAGGACGATACTTCTCCAAATACAAAAGTTGCTTGCTGTTAAAAGCTCCTCACTGCTTTTGTCTGATGAACTGTACTGCATCTTCGTATTTCATTCCACCTTCAATTAATGCTAGGGCGACAAGCACTGGAGCTCTCCCAAGGCCTGCAACACAATGAACGGCAATACAACAACCAGGGTCTTCACGAAACTTAATTTTCACAAGACTTAACCAATCATCAACAATCTGGTTAGATGGTGGTGCGCCATCATCAAAAGGCCAATCGAGAACATGGATGCCTTCTTTCTCCACAAGACTAGTGTTGTACATTGCTTCACATACTCTTACTACTGTGGTAACTCCGTACTTCTTAAGTTCCTCTATAAATTTGTTTAAGGTCGCATTAGTTGGATTGTGTGTAATAAGAAATCTCATGTTCTTGTAAGTGATTTCCACAGGAGCTGGGTGGTTCATTTGAGCCATGTTAATTTAGTTAAAAAACACTCAGTAGGGTTATGAAAGAATTTAAAAGACTGAATACAGAAATGACGCAAAGAAACTGAGTCTACTTCAATATACTCCACTTGAAATTCTCAGTGCTTTTGAGTATGAAGTTGGGAGTAATGGGAAATGAAATGAACCTCCTGACAAGAAGCAGCAATTCTTCAATCCAGTAATACTGAGGCAAGAGAAAGGAAGTGCACTGAGGTTTACCCCATCCAGGTCAGAACTCTTGTAAAGAATGCTCTGTGGATTTCAATTCAACACTTCTGTGTCCAGGTTCACCACTCTTATGGGGGCTTCTTGGTGGAGTAGTAATGAATTTCTACAGTTCACTTGTCTGCATAGAGGTTGTGCTATGCCTGGCAGTAATCTCCACTGCCCTTCAGAAACTCCATAAATGTGTGACCAAGAACACCACAGAACTGCCTCTCTCCAGCCTGTTCTCTTGGTGTAGGTTTGGTTATCCCAACAAAGGTCCACTCTTGTAGCTTCACTCTCAGGGCACCGAATGCCCAAGTTCTGTTTTTAAAAGATGAGAAAAATTCAAAAATAGCAGAGAAAATAAATAGAAGATTTGAAAATATGCTAAAGTTACACCAATATAAAATCTACTTTAATCTGAAATGTGAAGGAAAAGCCAAAAGCCACAACTAAATCATAGAAGAACCCAAAGTCTGATGAGTAACCAGGAAAAAAATCTCACAGAGCTATGTGTCTACTTTATTCTTTACTATCTATAACCTACTTTAATAGGCATTTTACATTTAAAATTATGTAAATATTAAACAAAGTTTATTTTATAGTAAACATGCCTGATTCTCTGTAGAAAAGAAATAGAATTGATCTTCAGTTTATATGTACCTTATATTTTTCTTCATTATCAAAGGACTGATCTTTTCTCATTTTTTCAATAAAATCATAGACTTTTTAAAAATTTATTTATTTATTTATTTTTTGCGGTATGTGGGCCTCTCACTGCTGTGGCCTCTCCCGCTGGGGAGCACAGGCTCCAGATGCGCAGGCCCAGCGGCCACGGCCCAGCCGCTCCATGGCATGTGGGACCCTCCCGGACCGGGGCACGAACCTGTGTCCCCTGCATCGGCAGGCGGATTCCCAACCACTGCGCCACCAGGGAAGCCCCATAGACATTTTTAAAAGACCGAGCTTAGGGGTACAGACTGACACTGAGGGGAAAAATGTTAACTGTTGTAATAAAAGGATCATAATTCAGGACCTTGACCTCCTTACAAGTGTGTGATAACTCACAGGGCTATCCCCCATATCATTATTGATTATTGATGGGAAAACCCTATTGACATTCTTTCAGAAGAATTTAAAATGTTTTACTGGGGACTTCCTCATGTTAATTTGTAACGAATAGTCCCAGATATACATAGTGAGTCAGTACAAATATAAAACTTGCCAGTACCACTACCATTACCACTCTCTCTAGTGAAACCACAGAGCGGATTCTGGGATAGGATCAATCTACATTGACTACAGTGAGAATAGAATATTTAGTGTAATTAATATGACACTATTGAAAATGGTTTGGCAAATTTAATACTAAATTAAAAATAAATTTTAAAACCTTAACTTTAAGACTAACAAAATCACAAAGACGAAAATATACTTTTAAAGTAAACTTGAATACTATGATAAAGAAAAGTTAATTCACTTTCTATTTTTCTATGTAAGTGAATATTCAGTTTTCCACTTTATTTTCGTATAGCAATTTCATTCAGTACAGTGAATATTGAGCACCTACCACAATCTAGGAACTGTTAGATATTATAACTGCCTCTGGCAATGAGAAATTTTCTGATCTTTTCACAGTATATACAAATATCGTATCACTATGTTGTACATCTGAAACTAATGTAGTGCTATATGTTGCTTATACCTCAATTTTTAAAAAAAGGAATAAAAAGAAAATTTCCTTGTCTTTTAGAATTAAGTCCAGCTGGGAAGACAAACATGCCCTCAAATTATAATAAAATAAACTCAATGACAGGATTAAATAAACGGTGACCTGATAACACTGAAGATGATGTGAATAGGGAAATAGGAAAGACTTCAGAGATGACATGATACTTGGTATACATCTTGAGGTTTGAGGAATTTTCTAGGTACACAAAAAGATGGATAGATAATCCAGGCAGAAGGATAATTTTTTCAATTTTTATTTAATTGATTTTTAAGCTTGAATATTTCTGTTAATGAGCTCATTTTCTCTACCTGTTTAAAAAAATTCACTTATAAGAGTATTTTTAGATACATACTATTTGCTAGGAGCTAGATTTGAGGTATTTGTTGTTTTATTGATTTTTTTTTTTTTTTTTTTGCGTTATGTGGGCCTTTTCACAGTTGTGACCTCTCCCCTTGCGGAGTACAGGCTCCGGATGCACAGGCTCAGTGGCCATGGCTCACAGGCCCAGCCGCTCCGTGGCATGTGGGATCTTCCCGGATCGGAGCACGAACCCGTATCCCCTGCATCGGCAGGCGGACTCTCAACCACTGCGCCACCAGGGAAGCTGTTTTATTGATTTTTAAGAACCTGTATGTATTAAGGAAAATATTTCTTCATCATATCATGGAAATTTTTTCCCCAATTTTTTATTGGCCTTTCAATTTTTAAAAATTATTTTCCCTTCCTTTTCTTTCCTTTTATATTATTTTATATTTTGATGTCAAGTTATTCAAATGCTAAATATCAATGCCATTGTTACCCTAGATGTTAGGCTTAAACAGTATTTCCCTACTCTAAATTTATATACACTTTCATCTATTATTTTCCTTTTAAGAGACAATTTTTAAAATGTAATAATATAGGAATATAAAAAGAAAATATAGAAACTTAATACCCCACCAATCCCTGTGTCCTCCATTCCCCAACACCTGGAAATGAACTTTTTTGAACGTTTTGGGATTCGTTATTTTGAGACACACACACACACACACACACACTGCAGTTGGTTTCGTTTTTCTTTTCACACAAAACGGAGCCTTACAAACATTGTTTTCATTGGAATATTAGAAGTCAGAAACAAAAAGGGATTAGGTAAAAACTCAGCCAGATATAAAATGAGCTTATAGTCTTTATAGCTATCTGTGTATCTTAGGACAGCAAAAGGTCAGCCAGAATAGATTCATCTTACCAGTCTGCAGTACCCCTGCTTTTACACAGCACAGAGTTGGTCCAATGTGTATAGAGCTGCAGGGTGCTTTCTCTGAATTACCTGTGCACCTGGTCTGTTTCCCAGAATTGCTGACATGATCAAGATTGGCCTGCCATCTTATAACTGCTTCCAAATCTAGTCACTGTGAGCTAAGAGGCCTCTTCCAATTATTTCCAAAGTATAGAGATGTGGGAGCAAAGAGTGAATCTTATTCTTTACATTAAGTGAACCATATTTTGGGGGACCTTTCTCTCAATCCAGCTTCTCTTGACTCAGACATTTCTGACATATGAATGTCATTGGTACCAGAGAGAGTACAGATACTTTTTAAATATATTCTATATGATTTTGGTAATTTGAATGGAAATTTTGAGATTGGAATGGGAGGAATTAAAGTGCTCAAATTTCTCAGCTGAATGGGAGGTTTTCATTTGAATTTTAGAACGTTAATCTATTGTGACTAGAATATCACCTCTCTCTATCTTTACCTTCCTAATTTCAACCCTGACAGAGATTCATTCAACAAATAAATTGATTGGTTTGGAATTATTTCGACTGATTTATTGCATGTTGTCAATCTATACATGACACGTTTCTAGCAATATCAAAATATATCACATCCTTTATGACTACAGCCTGTTATTTATATTTAATTAAGACAGAATTTAAAGATACCTGAAAAGCGTTCCTGGACTCAATTCCAATGGTTGGTACCTGACCTACTGATTATAAGACAGGTTCCCATGACTCCCTCCTTAGGTTTGATTAATTTGCTAGAACTGCTCACAGAACTCAGGAAAACCAGTTTACTCACTAGATTACTAGATACAAATCAATAGTCAGATGAAGAGATACACAGAGCTGAGGTCTGGAACAAAGGAGCTTCTGGTTCCCCCACATGAAAGCTCTTCAAAAAGGGCCAAAAACTGTCATGTGGGGTTTTTATGGAGGCTTCATTACATAGTCATAATTGATTAAATCATTGGCCAATGGCAATTGCTTCAACCTCAAGCCCCTCGCCCCTCTGCAGAAATCAGGGGAAAGATCATGTGAGCACATAGTGGCTTTCCTTCTGAAAGTCAGGAAGAGAGCTGTCACCAGAAACTGAATTTGCCACACATTGATCTTGGACTTCTAGCCTCCACAACTGTGAGAAAATAAACTTCTGTTGTTTAAGCCACCCAGTCTGTGGTATTCTGTTACAACATCCCAAGCTGACTAATACAGGTACTGATTAGCAATATTCTGGGCATTTTATATAAATCAAAGACTTAGGTTAAAAGGTTTCCTACACAACCTGTGTTCTATGTGTACAATAATTATTTGTCATACAAAGAATTTTGAAAATTGCAGTATAAAAATATATGATAGTGTTGCATTGATTTCTGCATATTAATATAAAAAATTATGTCTCCTGTTCAAATGTATAGAATCAAAGAATATGATTTATGCAGTTTATGATTGAGAATGGTCTCCATTTTGGAATAAAAAATTTTTTTTTGGAATGAAAAACTCTACTAAGCATTCATACTAAAACAAACAATGGGAGATACAATTTTTAAGCAAAGCTGCAAATCAATTTTTGGATAAACAATATTTTTCCAGTGTCTCTAATTTTACAGATACTTTAATTTCTGATTGTTAGTAGCTCAAAGCAGACTGCATATCTAAGTTCATATTCCAGCCACTTATTATAATACTATGGTGACCTTGGTTAACTTAAGCTCTGTTTGCCTCAATTTCCTCATTTGTTTGATAGAAATAATAATTCCTACCTCATAAGGTTGTATGAGGAGTAAATGAGTCAAAACATGGAAAGCACTTAGAACAGTGCCTGATACATAGTTAATACTATCATTATTATTGTTGTTGTGATGATTATTATTATTCAGATGATAATGAATTGAAATAAGGATAAAGAACTACACAAAAAAGGAACACAAATATAGGTATAAACAAAGCAAGCTGGTATAGTGTTTTACATGTAATGGTCATTCAGTGAAGTCTGTGTAAGTGAAAAATCTAAGGAGATTGGAAAGTGGTATAAGGAACCTAGTAAGGGGACATTTCTAGACAAATTAGAGGTAACCAAGTGTGGAGAAACTACTCTTTGATGAATATTAATCACACATTGTGAAGTCAGATTGATTCAAACATGTTTTAGATTAATGGTTCTCAACTCCTGCTACATAATGAATTAACCTGGGGAATCTTAAAAAGTTTCTGGAGCCTGGGTCCTACCCTTAAATTTTCTGGTCATATTTGGTGTCCAAACACTGGTATTTTCACTTTTTAGTCCCGTCAGTTGATTATAATTAGCAGCCAGGATGAAAATCCACTTTTAGGATAATGGTTCTCAAAATGTGGTCTCGGATCAGCAGCATCAGCATCACCTGAGAATTTGTAAGAAATGCAAATTCTTGGGCCCCACCCCAGACCTACTGAATCAGAAACTCTGGGAGTGGGACCACCAATCATGGTTTACCAGAAACCCCAGATGATGCTGGTGTACACTAACATTTGAGAACCACTATTTTAGAGTGTTTTGAAGTAAAATGCTTTGTCTCTTCAAGGAGAAATTGGCTTAAAAATGCATGAATATAATATAACCTTGATAATAAAAGATAGATCAAAAAACTTTAAAATATCAGTAAAGATATAGAATTCAAAATACAATGAATAAGCTTAATCTGCTTAATCTAATAAGCATTGATAAACCCCAGCAAGCAAAGCATACCCATTATTTTCAAGTGTGTATATATAATGTTTGAGAAATGCAATTTTCAATAGATTTCAAAAATCCATATCACGAGATCACATTCTCTCACCACATTTCAGTAAATTAGAAATAGATAATTAAAAGATAACAATAAAACCCCAACAAAAAATAAGTTTTTTATGTTAATATAAATTTAGATTGTTTAAAAAATGTTATTTTAGAACTGCATATGTTTTATTGTATACATTTATAGCTATGCATTATATATAATAAAATATATCTAAGTTTTGTTGTATATATAATATGGTTCTATGTTATACTTAATATAGTTATAAGAAGTACTTAGAAATTAAGGCATATCTAGAGTTTATTTTTAGAGGAGTTGAAAAGCAGGGTTAAAATATTTTGTCAGGTTCATCAGAGCACATTGACTATGGGAAGGTATTCAATTTCAATGACATTTTTTCTTATCATGCCAAAATGAAATATTATTGAGAGATTAGCAAAGTGTAAATATTTTACAAACAGTGAATTATGGGTACAGTTGGGAAAAAACACGTGGCATATCATCAGTGACTTCCTATAAATAAATGACAGATTTGCTGTACTAAAGTTTACAGCATTTTAGTATATGCTTTAAATCTCTACTAGTTTATAATGCAAAGTGTTCATATTTTCTGAATGGCAGTTTGAAATAAGCAGCATTCAAGTGATAGGACTTGCCGGTAAAGATATCAAGAGTGAACATTATTACTATGAATATTAATTTTGAAGTGTAGATTTTTTTAATGATAAGAAATGTATTTTTTTAATTTGGAATAAATCTGACTTACATTCTTTTTTATACAAAAGGCAATACTAAAAAGGTTAAATCCCTTAGTTCAACAAACATTTATTGAGCACTTAAAACTCTGTGACAAGCACCCTTCTAGGCACTGTTCATACATTAGTGTACAAGCCAGGTTGTACATTTTCGTGGGGGAAGACAGGCATAATTCAGTAATTAAATTAATGCCATAATTATAGAGTGTGGCAAAGTGCTCAGAAGGAGGTGAACAACAGGGTTCTGTGATAAAGAGGTTTAGGGTCAGGTGGTGGTATTTTCTTGAGGGGACATTAGAGAAGGACTCTCTGGGTAGGTGATATTTGAACTGAGATGTGAATAACTACAAGTCAATCATGTAAAGATTTCAGGAAAGTGTTTCAGGTTGAGGGAAGAGCATTTGCCAAGGCCATAAGCAGGACTTAGCTTATTATGTGTGAAGAACTGGCAGAGGTATATGTATCTGAAATGGAGAGTGGGATACAAGTCAAAGTTTGCGGGACAGTTCCTATAGGGTTTCATGGGCTATGATAAAAGAGTTAGGATTTTATTCTAACCGCAATGGAAAGCAGATATAAATATATCCAATGTATATTTGAAACATCATTTTATTGCGATATGGAAATAAAGGAATGGAGGGACCAGCATACCAAGCAGGGACCAGTTAGAAGATCACTGTTGTAGTCCACATGAAACGTGAGAATGTATTGGTCTTAGCGACAACTTAAACATCTGGTTAATATAGTATTTAAGGTATAACGAAACTTAAAAAATAATTCTTGTATTATTTTTTCCAAAAGAAGAGACAAGCATCAGATGAATAAGTGACCTTCCCAAAGTCAACCAGAGAATTAGTAGCAGACATAAGACTAAAGTCCAGATCTCCTGACTCTTATAACAATAATTCTGTCTCCCAGTGTCTTATTCCCTTTACAAATTACAACCATTCCTTTGGGAGTGAACACAAAATCTGAGTTCAGTGATATGTTGGCATATTGTTTTTAAGAATATACAGAAAAGAAAATGTTCTCTGGGAAAGGTGGGGGGAGGGATAAATCAGGAGCTTGGGATGAACACATGCACACTACTATACATAGATAGATAACCAAAAAGGACCTACTGTATAGCACAGGGAACTCTACCCAATATTCTGTGATAACCTATATGAGAAAAGAATCTAAAAAAGAATGAATATATGTATATGTATAACTGAATCACTTTGCTGAACACCTGAAACTAACACAACATTTTAAATCAACTATACTCCCATTAAATTAAAATATTTTTTAAAAAATGTTCTCTTACTAGAAATATTTAATACACTCAATGATTTAGAATTAAAGAAAGCAAAAGGAAAATTTTTTAACATATAATCTGTATGAAAAAATAGTCACTGGATATTAATGCAGTGCAACCTTACTTGAAATATCGGCACAAATTAGTTCAGAATTAGTGGGCTTGATCCTATTCACACTGAGGAGAGCTAGCATGCTTGAAAATTAAATATAACTTTAAAAATACATTGAATTTTCTTCTTAAATAATGCCTTCCCCACTCTCCATCCTGAGAAAACAGAACCTAGTCTTTTATGACTTAAATTAAAAGAATAAAGATAATGTGGGAATGGAATATTTTGATACGGTTATATGATAGATCATTAAGCTACCATTTTGGTGCCTGGGTGGTTCAGTGGTAGAATTCTCACCAGCCATTAAGCTACCCTTTATTTTACATGCAAATAATCTTTGCTCTTATCCCTCAAGTATATGAGATAAATTTTCCAAAATAGAATTATTTTTTAAACTTCTGCATAAAATCTTTTAAAACAGATGTAATTAACATTGTCAAAGGAGAATCCCATTCTCACTGTATGATTCTGTAATTTGCTTATTTGTATCATGATTAAAAAGTGTTCCATTAAGCCTTAACAAATGTAACACTTTTAATAGATTCTTGAGACCTTCACCTCTTACTGTTACCACAACAAGAAGTGAAAACAACAAAAAAAAGTTATTTAGAGATGGTCTGTTGTTATTCAAATCAATCTCTTCCAGTAGCATGAGTAATCATCTAGTCCTCTAGCTGTGCAAGGCCACTTACTAAAATAATTATTTCATGTGGTCAAGAGTTGTTAATAAATACAATAAAGATCTAGTCAAACATCTAAATTTTTCTTAAATAAATATAAATTGAAAATAAATAGGTTATAAGATGTTTATATCATAAACTGTAGTAGATCAAATATTGTTCTTTTAAAAGAATACTTTCCTGTGTCTTGGGTACATATTCACTGGGGACGTAATCAAGGTATTGCCAGAGCTATCATAAGAACCTAACCTCGCTTCCCGTAAGGACATATTTTCTTTAGTTCCCAGCCGATGAGTACTTCAACCTGAAGCTGGAGGAGGTTACCTAAATCAGAAATAGACTTTAATCTCTGCAAGTACTCTTTTGGGAATCTCTCTTCAGCTTGAAGATCAAGAAAAATAAGCTACTCGTGATTTCAGATTTTCGATGCAACTAAATATACTTAAGAATCAATAACCAAAACATTATGGAAAGATAATTTTACTCTCCTAAATTCCATCCTTTTTAACAACCAGAAATTTTAAATTCTTCTGTATGAGTACAAGATGGGAAAGTTTAATATATAAGACTTAAATATCAGAAAAAATATAGGCACATATTTAACTAATCTCTAGATTTGGAAAAACTTGCTAGACAGAAAAGCGGTGAATAAATTGCAAAGGACTGGCTTATGGGAGAATAAATATATATAATCTTTTTTTAAAGTATCATATCTACTAGTAATTCTATCTGCTTCTTAGGATCTGTCCTAAAGAAACAATTTGAAGTGCAACAAAGATTTAAGCACAAGGTGGCCAGCTGCAATATCATTTATGATCACAAACAGATCCACAATGACCATCAATATTGGAATCTCATTTTTAGCTTGAAAATTCAAGCAATTTTAATTTACATTAATAATAATTATGTTCACTTTTAATATGAAAATCATGTCTCAGACCAGTAACCGTCATTAAAATTGACTTTGGATGTTTTATGTGCTTCCTTCTGGACTTCGTTTAGACTTACATTGTTTTTGGCATAATTGAAATGACTATAAATAAAACATTTTTAACTTTTAAAGTAAACTTTTTATTTTAGAATATATTTAGATGTATTAAAAATGGCAAAGATGGTACAGAGTTCTCATGTACAATACATCCAATTTCCCTTATTATTAACATTTTACATTAATCTATTGATAGTATATTTTTATAATTAATGAGCCTATATCAACCATTATTATTAACAGAATCTCACTTTATTCAGATTCGTTAGCTTTTAGCTAATAGTTTTTTTCTCTTTGAGATCCCATCTAGGATATTTTACTACATGTTATCATCTCTTAAGACTCCTCTTGGCTGTGTTTCTCAGACTTTGCTTGTTTTTGATGACCTTGACAGTTTTGAGGAGTACTGGCCAGATATTTTGTAGAATATCTGTCAGCTGGGACGTATCTGATGTCTTTTCGCATGGTTAGTGTGCTGGGTTGAATAATTGCCCCAAAGATATCCATGTCCTAGTCCCTGGAACCTGAGAAGTTAATCTTAATATGGCAAAAAGTAATGTGCAGATGTCATTAAGTTAATTTTGAAATGGGGAGATTATCTCTCTTACCTGATGAGCCCTAAATGTAACCACAAATGCCCTTATAAGAGGGAGGCAGAGGGAGATTTGACTACAGAAGAGAAGGCAATGTGACAACAGAACAAGTAGCTGGAAAAGATAAGGAACAAATTATCCCATGGAGCCTCCAGAAGGAACCAACACTGTTGAACACTTGACTGTAGCCCCATAAGACTCAGTTTGGACTCTGGTTCCAAGAACTGAAAGAGAATACACTTCTCTTGTTTGAAGCTGCCTAGTTGATGGTAAATTGTTACAGTAGTCTTGATTATCTAGCTGAGGTGGTGTTTATCAGAGTTTTCCACTGTAAAGTTATTTTTTTTAATTATTATTTTTTAATGTTTATTTATTTATTTTCTTATTAGTCATCCATTTTATACACATCAGTGTATACATGTCAGTCCCAATCTCCCAATCCATCACACCACCACCCCAACCTCCTGCCACTTTCCCCCCTTGGTGTCCATATGTTTGTTCTCTACTTCTGTGTCTCAATTTCTGCTCTGTAAAGTTTCTTTTTAAAACCTCTTTCCAAAAAAATAAATAAATAAAACCTTTTTCCATACTGTACTCTTTGGAAGGAAGTCACTCTCTGTGGCCCATACTTAAGGAGTAGGGACCTCTGTACTTCCTTGAGGGGATACTTTCTGCATAAATTACTTGGAATACTTCAGAGAAGATCGATGTCTTCCCCCATTTATTTATATTAGTATGAACTCATGGCTATTAATTTTATACTTTGGGTTATAACCCAACACTAATTTATTTTTTTGCTCAAATTCATCCAGTTTGACCATTTCAGGAGCCATTTCAGGAGACTCCTCTGTCCATTTAATATACACTCATCAATGTAGATTTTTTTGACAACTTCCTTTCTTCATTTCTTGCAGTACAAGGTGCTCCAACTCATGTTGTACATTTCCTGCCCAAGCCCAAGTTTCAGCACTTTCTCCAAGAAACCAAGATCTGGGTACTAGGTGTACTCATTGTTTCTAGGCTGTCATTGCTTCTGGGCCTTCTTAGCTGAAAGAGAGAGGAAATATATGTGTGTATACTATATTTTATATACACACATAACTGTAAATATTTCTGTGTGTAACCCATCTATAACTATATTATGCTAAACATGGGTTCATACAGATGTCTCTAACACTAGTTTGTTACCATATCTATCATTCCTCCTCCTCTTGCTTATCTGTAACCTCCCATTTCAATTGTGAGAAACCTGGCTCCCACCATTCAACATCCATGAGTTTACTTGTCTAATTCCTATATATATATATATATATATATATATATATATACACACACACACACACACACACACACACACATACCAGCATTGTTATTCCATACCCCTGTGGGGGAAATCATTATCAACTAGAGTACACTGATTATGAACATTTCCTTTTGCCTTTAATCTTACAGACTCCAGTCATTTCTAAAATTACTTAGGTCAGTATCTTATTTCCCCACCTCCTTCAGTGAATTAGTTTCATACATTTGTAATAAACTAATATTATTTGTCACATTTTTCATTTCATCCTCATGAACTCCTAAATTATTTTTTAAAGAGTGCATACGTTAAGGTTTGCACTTTGTACTGTAATGTTCTGTGGGTTTTGACAAATGTATGGTGATATGTTTTCACCATTATTGTATCATACAGAAGAGTTTCACTGTACTAACAATTTCTTGTGCTTCCCTTTTTCAAATCCCCGCCCCCAACCCCAACTCATGGCAACCACTGGTTTTTTAATATCTCTATAACTTTGCCTTTTCTAGAATGTCATGTAATTGGAATCATACAGTATGTACCCTTTTGTGACTGGCTTCTTTCACTTAACAATATACATTAAGATCATTTGTGGTTTTTTTTGTGTGTGTGTGGTACGCGGGCCTCTCACTGTGTGGCCTCTCCCGTTGTGGAGCACAGGCTCGGACGCGCAGGCTCAGTGGCCATGGCTCACGGGCCCAGCCGCTCCGTGGCATGTGGGATCTTCCCGGACCGGGGCACGAACCCGTGTCCCCTGCATCGGCAGCAGGACTCTCAACAACTGTGCCACCAGGGAAGCCCCTCATTTGTGTTTTTTATGGCTTCTTAGCTTGTTTCTTTTTTAAAATTTGTATTGGCTATAATTGCCATATAACATTGAATAAGTTTAAGGTGTCCATCATGTTGATTTGATACATTTATATATTACAATATGATTACCACCATAGCGTTAGCTAAAACCTTCATCATGTCATATAATTATCATTTCTTTTTGGTGGTGGGAATAATTAAGATCTAGTCTCTTAGCAACTTTGAAGTTTACAATGCAGTATTGTCATCTATAATCATTATGCTGTGCATTAGATGTCCAGGACTTATTTATCTACTGGTTACAAATTTGTACCCTTAAACTACGTCTCCCAAATTCTCCTACCCACCACCCCCTGGTAACTACCATTCTATGTTTTTACAAGTTCAGCTTTTTAAGATTATATAAATATCATACAGTATTTGTCTTTCTCTGTCTTAGTTATCTCACTTAGCATTATGCCCTCAAGGTCCACCCATGTTATTGCAAATGGCAGGATTTCCTTCTTTCTCATAGCTGAATAATATTCCATTGAATATATATATATATACACCACATTTTTATACATTCATTCATTGACAGACACAGGTTGTTTCTATATCTTGGCTGTTGTAAATAAGGCTGCAGTAAACATAGAAGTGTATGTATCTCTTCAATATCCTACTTTGGGATATACCCCAGAGTGGAATTGCTGGATCATATGGTAGTTTTATTTCTAATATTTTGAGGAATGTCAACCATAGTGGCTGAACCAATTTGAATTACCAACAGTGTATAAGGGTTCCCTTTTCTCCACATCCAGGATTGTTTGTGTTCTTTGTTACTGAGTTGTATGTGTTCTTTATGTATTGTGGATACTAACCCCTTATTTAATATATGGTTTGCAAATATTTCCTCCCATTCCATAGGTTACCATTTTAATTTTTGATTGTTTCTTTTACTGTGGAGGTGTTTTTTTTTTTTTTCCTGAGAGGGGTCTGGGCTGGTTCATTGGCTCTGCTGGTTCCACAGTCCTCACCAATGTCTGTATGCCTATTACCTGATGCACAGGTGGATGAGACACTTTCTAGGTCCCTTGGCATATGTACTAGATCCAACAGCTTTCACAAAGGCACTTTTGTTTGTGGATGGATGTATGATTTGTTGTTTAAAAAGGAGAGATTAAAAGAGGGAGCATCTTATGCTGCCATGATGCTGAGGTCACTATCCTGCAGCAGGTTCTCTTGAAGGGACAGTGTGACCACTGCACCTCCAGCAAGGCCACAGTCCACCACTTACACTGCACAGATGCACTTCTCCATGCAAGTTCAGGGAAACAGCTCCTCCACAGTTGTCTTGAACCTCTATTTCTGATGAGATACTTAGAAGAGAGATACTAGTGGGACAAACTAGAGCTCCTATTGTTGTAGTTGGTCTGAGATTCTCATCCTCTCCCTCCTCCACTATTCCTTCTAAATTGCCTTCATCCTTAGCTATCATCTCAAAGGTCTTGGGGTCAATGTGGTGTGACTCAAAACTTCATGCCTGAAGAGTCTAAGCCCTAGTAATCAGATCCTTGCCTGGTAGGAGTTGCTGCATGTGTCCATTTAGTTACAATGGGGCAAGGAAATACCAATAGGAACCCAAGTGGATCATCTGGAGTCCACATATATTCCTTCCTGTCCCCATTGTGTAAGAGTTAACCTATTTCCTCTCTCGTTATCAGTGTCAATTACTTCTGCCCCAAATAATAACTCTTCTTCTGGCTTGTTGTTCCCTCAACACAGAGTCCAAAGTGCCCTGGTGGCAGTTGTAGATTATAATTTATTGGCACAGAGCAAAAATGCACCCATTTTGGGACCTCTATCTCTGAAGATCCCAGAGTTGCAGGGACAGAAAGCACAAAGTCCTCTAGTGTGTCATTGGCAATGATGATACGCAGGTCCAGTCCTGCTTCTACTCCTTCATTCCTGGACCCATATGTATTCTTTCTACTGAGGACACAGTGCCACATAGAGGTCCCTCGTTTAGTATTATTTGTTTTTATCTGACACCAAATACCTTGTCATTCCAACAGCTCTCAATTCTGTAACACTATCTGTGTGTCCCAGAAGTCAATGGAAATCTGACATTAACCAGTGTTAATGCAGACCCCATAAATTAAGGCTCAAGTTCCAGAATACTGCCCTAACTTCAGATGCCACTCATAAGTCCTTTGGGCCACCTAACTTATGGCCAACCAGCCATAAATTTGGAAATTCCTACAACCCACCCCTCAGGTTTAATAATTCACTAGAACAACCCACAGAATTCAGGAAAGCACTATACAGTTGACCCTTGAACAGCACAAGGGTTGGAGGCACCAACTCTTTGCACAGTCAAAATTCCTTGAATGACTTATAGTCAGTCCTCTGTATCCATGGTTCTTCCACATTCATGGCTCCAACGGTGGATTCAACCAACTGTAGATCATGCAGTACTGTAGGCTTTACTTTTGAAAAAAAATCTATGTATAAGTTGACCCATGCAGTTCAAAGGTCAACTGTACTTATGATTACAGTTTTATTATAAAGGGTACGACTGAGGAATAAACAAACGGAAGAGATGCACAGGGTAAGGTATGGAGAGATGGGGATGAGGGGCACATAGCTTCCTTGACCTCTCCAGGCACACCACCCTCCCAGAACACTGAGATGCTCACCAACCCAGAAGTTCCCTGAACTTCATTGTTCAAGAGTATTTAATGAAGTTTTATTACGTAAGCATGTTTAATGAAATCATTGGCCGTTAATGATTAAACTCAATCTCTAGCCCTTCATCTTCTGTGGAGGTTGAGGAGTGGGGCTGAAAGTTAACCTGTAATCATGTGCTTCATTTCTCTGGCAGCTAGCCCCCATCCTGAAACTATCTAAGGGCTGCCAAGAGTCACTTCATTAGCATAAACTCCTCCGGTATGGTGGAAAGTAGCTTGTTATAAATAACAAAAGACACTGGATCACTCAGGAAATTCCAAGTGTTTGAGGAGTTCTGTTCAAGGGCCAGGGACAATAAATAGACCAAATATATATATATTTATATTATATATATATTATATATATATATTTATATTATATATATATATATATATATATATATATATATATATATATATATATATATATATTATCATACCACAGGCAACCCGCTGATCTTTTCCCACAGTGCCCATATGGTAAAAGTATCATCAAAGTCAAAAGATACTGGCACATTACTGGAGTCCATTCACTCATTAATAATTAATTCAGCTCATCATATCCTATGAAAATGTCTCCCAGGGTGGGCCAGTCAGATTTGCAGGCTTCCATTTGATCTTGTCAAGTTCCAAACGCAAGCGTAGACTCAGTAATTTATATTTTTACCTTTTCAAGCGTCTGGAATATTTGAGCTAAGAGTCAATGTCATCTCTTGCTCTGAGCCTCTTTCAAGGTATTAATCTAATATTGAACCTCCCTCTTACTTAACACATTTATTCAATCCTTTATCATTAGCTACTATTCCTACTTATCTCTATTTATACCCAAAGTTTTCCACTTTTCGAAGGGACATTAAGTTCAGCCACTGTGCTGGTCTAGATTACAGGCAGCAGTACTAGTGTAGCAAGTACCTCCCCCTCAGTCCATTCCCATTCATATAGGGTAGGGTTACATAGGTACAGAACTAATGGGCTATTTATATCACTAGACAATATAGCTGCATTAATTATAAAATCCAATTTTGCCAGATGGGGTAAATTAATAACCTGCTTAGGGATTTTGACATGAAGGTTTGAATATATAGTTACATATATATATAATTTTTTTTTTTCTTAGGAAATCATCCCTGTTCCTGGCACTTGCAGTTTCAGCTCTGGCCCTGTGACCACTGTATTGGGTAGGAAAAAGAGAGCTGAACTGATGTGGGGAAGAAAAAGTGTAGTCATCATACCAGCATCCTCCCCTTTTGAGAAGAATTGCATAGTCATACCAGCATCCTCCCCTTTCCCTTCTTCCACAGATCCAGAGAAACAGATGAATATCTAATGGGGACATTCCCTTAGCACCCCTCATGTTGAGGGTGAACACACACTCATAAAGCACATAAGCCAGCCTTTCATGCCTGTATCTCCTCCTGTTTTAGGGAACCCATGTTTCAGTTGCCAGCTCCAAATCTTTATCAAACTGTTACTCTCAGGAGACTATCTCTTTGCCCATTTTTGGACATTATGGGCTCTAAAGTGTGTTCTTTGTCTGAAGAAATGTGACTCAGAGGTCCAAATTGTTGCAATATCTTCTGTTTCAGCTCTTTTATAGTACTCTAAGCATGTGCATCTAATACTGGGTGAGCAAAGCCCAGTCTGGACTCAAGGTCTATTTCTGTCAGGACCCCGTCTGAATTGACAGCTACTTTAAGCCCCCTCCCCCCCACCCTCAGAATCTGCAGTGTGTCTCTCTTTCTGGCAAACAGAACAGCTCTTATTGGCATTTTCGGCCTCAAAGGCTGCAAGAGGAACATGTCTAGATTCAGTCTATCTCTGTGTTGCTGCAATTGCCTTATATCCATTCGTTTCATGGACTCAAAAAAGACCTTAGGTAAGCAGACCAAATATCTACTAGTTGATTCCAATCACCTTCCAAACTTAGAAGAGGATTCTTCAGATGGGCATTGACATATCCTATTTTAATTCACCCCTCAAATTCTCATAGTGCTTTCCATAGGGCCATGCCTCATACAGGCATAGCTTTCCTAGCACAGTTTTCCATTGCGCTCTTCTTGACCAAATAGCCAGGCCACTGACCAGTGCCTGTGAGTCAGTAAAATCCCAAACATCATGACAACAGCATAAAACTCAGCCCATTGTGCTGTTTTGGTTTTCTCTTCTTTGATCACAGTGGTGGCATATCAAACAGATTGTTGTTCACTCACTTTGGAACTGTCATCCATAAACCAAATAGCTCTTTGTTGTTCAGTTAAGAGCTGCTTAAAGGCCTCCTCCAACTGACAATAAAATCCGGCAGATCCTCACATGGTTCCAGAGTCAGTCTTGGGGGGGAAAAGAGTTTACCTGCTTGATACACTGAGTAAACTCCCTGTGTTTCCTCAGTAGTATGTTCCTATATAAATCATTACCATTTTATTATGGAATTTTTCTGGGCACCGCCCTCCCATTAAAAACATTTCTCCAATATCACCCATAACATTATGGATATTTCCAGTTTCAAAATTATTTGTGTCCTTCAATCATAAGGGCAGTTTCAATCAATGTCAGATTACAAGCTAGTACTTGCCCCTCAAATGGAAATTCTCCAGTCCAAAGTTCCAGTAATCATTGTTGGGAAGCACTTCTGCCATGAGTCCCAGTCTAGGCTCCATGTATGGCTCTTGTACAGAGAACTTGTCTGTCCCAGCACTTCAAGTTCTATTCTGTACTCTGTGGGCTCAGGTAACTTTATTCATTCTTATTTAGCATGTCCAATTAATATTGTTTGAAGGGCAGATTTGCATGCCTTCTGTTTTACAATGCTAGGTAGAGGAACTGTTCTCCAGTCAGCCACAGTATCCATCCCTGTATTACATATTATATTCAGGTGAAAGAAATGCAACCACTTCACATAAAGCCTATTCAAACATACCAATTTTTGTCCAGACTTTCACTTTAATCCCATCAATCCTTATATTTCTAACTGTAGCCTCTGTTTGTACTTCATCAACAGGTTTTGGTTTTATAGTACTAGGTAGAATAAGTGCTCCCCAGTCAGACACAATATCCTTTCCCATAAAACATTCAAGTAAAGGAGACAAGACTCCTTTTCATGAAGTCTGTTTAAACATTCCAATTTTCATCCAAACTTCCACCTTAATCGTATCAATTTTTGCATTTCTATATTCTCTCAATCTAATTGTAGCCCACATTAGGATTTATCCAACGGATTTTGGAACCACAGTGCATGAGGCTCCCACATCACAGAGTCCCAGAAACGTCTTTTCTCCACCTTCTATTTTACCTACTCATGTGCTAAGGGTAGTAAGTGTGGGGACAGTGGTTTGAGCTAAGGGCAGTAAATTTGGGGACAGTGAGTAAAAAATGTATGGGGGAAATTTACAGAAGATAAGGATTATTTTAGTAGTTTTGTTTGTACAGATCCATTTTGGCATCAACTCTCAGTCTTGGGTGATAAGATATTCTTCTCTTCCTGGTACAGTGAGGGTGCCTTTCTCATGAAGTATTTTATGACCTGCTTTTATGTAAAAAGGCGAGGTCAAAGACCCCTTTCTGCATTTACCCTTTCTCAAATGCCTTCAACTCAAAATAATCAATATGGCAAAGCAGCATATTTTGGGTGGCAAAAGTAGGAATTCCTTCAATAGTAAAAGTAGGAATGGAGAGGATAAACATATATGAAGGGTATTTAAGAGGTAAAATTGGTTGAGTTAGATGACATATTAGATGTGGATATTAAAGGGGAGTAAAGAGTCAATGATAAATCTAAGCGCTTGAGAGGGGAAGAAATAGATGACAGTATATAAGATATGGAATACAGGAGTAAGAATGGGTTTTGATTGTAAATATGGGTTTGATTTGGGATATGCTATATTTGAAGCACCTGGTGGATACTTCTAGTAAGTCCATTTATGTCTGAAATATAGATCAAGTGTGCAGAGATAGATTTTCAAGCTATCTGTACATAAATTGCATATAATGTGATTTGGTTGCATAATTTCTTTGGAAAAGCATATAGAGCAAGAATGGATGGCTAAAGATAAAACTTTTGGCAAACATTGATATTTAGAAGTTGGAGGAAAAGAATTCAGCAAAGAAAATTGATAAGATGGAATGGTAGGAGAGTGAGTTTGAAAGTAGTAACCTGGAAAAAATATATGAGAAGGAATTTCTGAAAGAAATATATTGGAGGACTTTCTTATCAAGTGCTGAAGATAGATCAAGTAGGGGAGGCACTTAAGTGGCCACTGGATTTAGCAATCAAGGGGTCTTTGGTTTAAAACTAAAAAGGAGGTCAATGACAACTAACAGTTTCAGTAAAGTAGTTGAGACAAAAACTATTGTGGTGGATTGGAAAGTGAAAGCAAGTGGAGAATGTTCCAGAATTGAATAGTCTTTCAAAAAGTTTGAAAGAAAAGAGGAAAACAGCACACTAGCTTGAGGAATTACCAGCTTGGAGAAGGTGTTTTTAAAATGGACAGTCCTATGTATTCCTACATGCCAAAGAGAGGAAATCACTGGAAAGGAAGAAATCGAAAATAAGAAGGCATAACAATTCAGTAAATGTTCTGGAGTAGGCTTGAGGGAATTGGAAAAGAACACATTAGGAAGAGTTAGCTGTAGAAAAGACAACAGCTTTATACTCTGGATGAAAGTAAAGCTATTTAAAAATTTTGTTACACTTAGTCCACTCTATCATGTTATTAACTGCCAATTTTCAATTCTCTGTTATAACATACAAAGGACAGAAATAGGGCAAATCCCAATTTGAACATAAACAAAAGATCTATGTTCCACTTGATCAAACTGTAAGGCTGAGAAGATGGCTATGGTAGAATAGTGGTGAAGAATAATCCATAGAGTAGAAAAAATGAGTAGCCTTTATAAATGAGAGCAGGCTTTTAAAAGAGATGACAAGGAATTGATTGCTTTGAATTAAGAAACTTAGAATAACAAACAAACTATATGCAGAAGTTAACCTTTGTAAAAAAAGGAAATCCTTCAGAAGTATTAAAATTATATAAGTGTGCCTTAGTACTCCAACTCCTAATACATTTTGTGCACTGATAAAAATCAAGTAAAAATTTCTTCAAAGACTAAGTGAGGCTATTTACATTTTATTCTTATCTGGTTGTTTCTTTCAAAGCCCCCGAAACAACAGAAAGTCCCTAATGTAATTTCTAGAAGTTTTACAGTGCTGCATTAAAGGTCTTCCCATTAAAACACCCGTGATAGACCTGCACTGAATTGAAGGACTGATAGAATCTGGGAGGACGAATCTACGGTACAGTGCTGTGTCAGCAAACTTGCCATTTGCTGAATAAGAGCTGATAAACAGCAAAATCAATTTAAACAATCATAAGTTAATGCATTCTAGCAGGTATTACCAACTCTAGAGAGTGGGTATGCTAGATATTAAAATAAGTGTTAAAGGCTAGAAAGAGAATATTTACAAACTTCTTCATTGCTCTTATATTTTTAGATGTAGTTTAATATTTTTTTAACTAAATACAGCTATTTAAAGTAATTTTTGATACTGTTTAATATTCCTAGTGCAAATCATTTTTATCTTATCTCATACCCATAAGGTATTGCTGATAAAGATTGCAATATAAAGTATAACAAGTCTGACTAGAAAATTAATTTTTATTCAAATGCTCCTTTAATTACAGCATCCCCCTGCTCTGGCCCAATATAAGTTTTCTTCTTAGAGTCTGAAAATATCCTTCCAAATAGCTCAAATATTTTTAATACAATTATTTGAAATCAAAGGATACCTAAAAATAATATTACATAATCAACATTTTTGTGTCATGAAAGGCAGTATGCAGTTGGTTGGGTTTAAAATCAAGCCAATCGTGAGATGCATAACACATTAATAACTAAGGAGTTTTTAATGAGTTAAAAAAAATAGATAAAGTACTGTGTGTATTTGAAATCATATCATATTATAAATATTGCTTAGCTAGAAAACTTTTCTTCCATTCCCCTTTCTTTAAATGGAATATAGTTACACTAAGTGTCAGCAAAAAGTGCTCAAACAGCAAATTCTCTCTGAGAGAAGTTAGAAGCAGGACATTCACAATGGATTCTTTGTAAGCTGACAGGAAATATCAAAGCCAAAAAATAATACACTACTCTGGCTGAGGATAATCTGTTTAATAGGTTTAATCTCAAGGATTTAACTTGGCATTGGTATTGTCATATATGGGTATATATATATATTCAATTAAAAAAATCTGGACTCCATGGACTTTTCTTTTTTTTTAAACATCTTTATTGGAATATAATTGCTTTCCAATGGTGTGTTAGTTTCTTCTGTATAACAAAGTAAATCAGCTATTACTTTGTTATAGTAATAGCTATGTATATGTATATACATATACGTATATCACCATATCCCCTCTGTCTTGCGTCTCCCTCCCACCCCTCTAGGTGGACACAAAGCACCGAGCTGACCTCCCTGTGCTATGCGGCTGCTTCCCACTAGCTATCTATTTTACATTTGGTAGTGTACGTATGTCAATGCTGCTGTCGCACTTCGTCCCAGCTTACCCTTCCCCCTCCCCGTGTCCTCAAGTCCATTCTCTATGTTGGCATCTTTGTTCCTACCCTACACCTAGGATCTTCAGAACCTTTTTTTTTTTTTTTAGCTTCCATATATATGTGTTAGAATACGGTATTTGTTTTTCTCTTTGATTTACTTCACTCTGTATGACAGTCTCTAGGTCCATCCACCTCACTACAAATAACTCAATTTCGTTTCTTTTTATGGCTGAGTAATAGTCCATGGTATATATGTGCCACATCTTCTTTATCCATTCATCTGTCGATGGACACTTAGGTTGCTTCCATGTCCTGGCTATGGTAAATAGAGCTGCTATGAACATTGTGGTACATGACTCTTTTTGAATTATGGTTTTCTCAGGGTATATGCCCAGTAATGGGATCACTGGGTCATATGGTAGTTCTATTTTTAGTTTTTTGAGGACCCTCCATACTGTTCTCCATAGTGGCTGTATCAATTTACATTCTGACCAACAGTGTAGGAGGGTTCCCTTTTCTCCACACCCTCTCAGGCATTTATTGTTTGTCAAGTTTTTGATGATGGTCATTCTGATGAGTGTGAGGTGATCACCCATTGTAGTTTTGATTTGCATTTTTCTAATGATTAGTAATGTTGAACATCTTTTCATGTGCTTCTTGGCCATCTGTATGTCTTCTTTGGAGAAATGTCTATTTAGATCTTCTACCCATTTTTGTATTGGGTTGTTTGATTTTTTGATATTGAGCTGCATGAACTGCTTGTAAATTTTGGAGATTAATCCTTTGCCAGTTGCTTCATTTGCAAATATTTTCTCCCATTCTGAGGGTCGTCTTTTCTTCTTGTTTATGGTTTCCTTTGCTGTGCAAAATCTTTTAAGTTTCATTAGGTCCCATTTGTTTATCTTTGTTTTTATTTCCATTTCTCTAGGAGATGGGTCAAAAAGGGTCTTGCTGTGATTTATGTCATAGAGTGTTCTACCTGTTTTCCTCTAAGAGTTTGATAGTGTCTGGCCTTACATTTAGGTCTTTAATCCATTTTGAGTTTATTTTTGTATATGGTGTTAGGGAGTGTTCTAATTTCATTGTTTTACATGTAGCTGTCCAGTTTTCCCAGCACAACTTATTGAAGAGGCTGTCTTTTCTCCATTGTATATTCTTACCTCCTTTATCAAGGATAAGGTGACCATAAGTGCGTGGGTTTACCTCTGGACTTTCTATCCTGTTCCACTGATGTTTATTTCTGTTTTTGTGCCAGTACCATACTGTCTTGAATTGTAGCTTTGTAGTATAGTCTGAAGTCAGGGAGCCTGATTTCTCCAGCTCCATCTTTCTTTCTCAGGATTGCTTTGGCTATTCAGGGTCTTTTGTGTTTCCATACAAATTGTGAAATTTTTTGTTCTAGTTTTGTGAAAAATGCCATTGGTAGTGTGATAGGGATTGCATTGAATCCGTAGATTGCTTTGGGTAGTAGAGTCATTTTCACAATGTTGATTCTTCCAATCCAAGAACATGGTATATGTCTCTATCTGTTTGCATCATCTTTAATTTCTTTCATCAGTGTCTTACAGTTTTCTGCATACAGGCCTTTTGTCTCCTCAGGTAGATTTATTCCTAGGTATTTTATTGTTTTTGTTGCAATGGTAAATGGGAGTGTTTCCTTAATTTCTCTTTCAGATTTTTCTTCATTAGTGTATAGGAATGCAAGAGATTTCTGTCCATTAATTTTGTATCCTGCTACTTTACCAAATTCATTGCTAAGCTCTAGTAGTTTTCTGGTAGCATCTTTAGGATTCTTCACGTATAGTATCATGTCATCTGCAAACAGTGACAGTTTTACTTTTCTTTTCTCATTTGGATTCCTTTTATTTCTTTTTCTTCTCTGACTGCTGTGGCTAAAACTTCCAAAACTATGGTGAATAATACTGGTGAGAGTGGACAACCTTGTCTTGTTCCTGATCTTAGTGGAAATGGTTTCAGTTTTTCACCATTGAGAACGATGTTGGCTGTGGGTTTGTCTTATATGGCCTTTATTATATTGAGGTAAGTTCCCTCTATGCCTACTTTCTGGAGGGTTTTTATCATAAATGGGTGTTGAATTTTGTCCAAAGCTTTTTCTGCATCTATTAAGATGATCATATGGTTTTTCTCCTTCAACTTGTTAATATGGTGTATCACATTGATTGATTTGCATGTATTGAAGTATCCTTGCATTCCTGGGATACTCCATGTACTTTTCAACGATCATTCCATTTGTGATAGGTAAAACCCATGGGGAGTCCATCCTGTGGGAAATGGATAAATTTGTTTCTAAATCCAGGCATTTGCTAGTGTAACTCTGGAACCACCTTGCCACTCAGTCAATCAGCTAGGCCAGTAGCAGGTTGGCTGTTATTTATGGGATATACAATTATGTGGTTCTATCTTTGTTTACATTATTTCTAAACCTTCCTCCAACTTGCACAAACAGACCTTCTTTGTTGATTATGGCTCTGATTAACCTCAGATATACTGAATCATGAAACAGATTAGAGTTTAAATGCTGTGAAAATTCATTGCCTTGGAATATTAAATAGGTTTAACCTTTTACTCTCGCTCTTTGCTCTTTTGGATCTAAGGTGCATGTTTGCATCTTTACCTTACAAGGCTGGACACAATGTGCTTCTGTTGGTACAGAGCTTAAGTATAATCTGGGTGTTTATGAATTAATCAACCACCAGGTGTACTGGTAAAAGAAGAGTGCAGGAGTAAGTGGTTTAAAAAGGAATGACATTTGACTGAGGATCAGGATTATTGTGGTGAACAGAGTGCATGAGGAATTTAAGTTTAAAAAGATCCAGGAGGAGAGAGAAAACATGATTTCAAGGAAATATAGCATCATGGAGAAAAAACACTGGTTTTAGGATATCTACAATAAGTATGTCTAGCCGAATGAAAATCCATTCTGCCTTGAAAATGCTATCCAATTTGATTCTGAAATCTTCCTAGGAAATAATGGTAATAACAGCACCCTCATCATCTGGAAATTACTTATTCACCAAATTCTCATTCTGTGGTTTCTTATTCTAGTTCTTGACACATAACAAATTTCCGGTGTACATTTGTTGAAAGAATCATCTTATAATGTTTTCATAAGAGCAACATTAGCTTTAATGCATAGTCAAGCCATGGTCTAGCTATGTCCCTTACATGTTGTTATGAGCTGGACTCTGTCCCCACCAAAATTCATATGTTGAAAGTCTTAACCGGAAGTACTTTAACAATGTGATCATATTTGAAGACAGAATCTTTAAAGGGGTAATTAAGTTAAAATGAGGTCATTAGGCTAGGCCATAATCCAATATGACTGGAGTCCTTATAAAAAGATGAAATTTGGACACAGACATGTACAGAGTGAAGACCATGTGAAGACAGAGAAGACAGTTGTCTATAAGCCAAGAAGAGAGGCTTGGAACAAATCCTTCCCTTGAGGCCCTCAGAAGATACCAACCCCTGCTGGAACTTTGATCTTCGACTTCTAGCCTCCAGAGTTGTGAGAAAATAAATTTCTGTTATTAAGCTACCTAGTCTGTGGTACTTTGTTATGGCAGCCCTAGCAAACTAATACAAATATTTTTTCAGTTGTGCATAAATCACCAGAAATTTCCTATTTTGGAATAGTTCAAAATGACTTTGTTATTAGGCATAATCATATTTAGGTAAATTTAAGAAATATCACTGAGCTAAGAACTAACACATTCCTGTAGACTATTTCTCAGGACCCCTTTTGCTACACCCATCTGGATCGCCATCTCTGTCCTGGTCCATACATGCTAGTGTACTCAAGGTCAGCTTGGAACCATGGATGAGAGTTAAGGCAAAAAAGTTGCCTAAACCTATAAAAGTGGCTCTTAGACTAATGCAGTTAGACACAATGGATTAGATGTATACATAGCAACATATAGAAATTCTAAAAAAAAAAAACCAGTGTAAACATACTATAATATTACATGACAAGACGCAGTTTGACACAGTTGTTAAGAGTATGGATTTGACAGCCAGACATATGGGTTTTTATCCCAGCGCTTCTACTTTCTAGTTGTGTGTATGACCTTGGCCAAGATACTTAAATTCTCTGTGCCTTAGTTTCCTCCTCTATTTATGAGGATAATAATAGTACTTATACCATAATGTTGTCGTGATGATTAAATGACTTAGTACATGTAAAGCTGCTTAGAACAGTGTCTGATGCATGGAAAGTGCTATGTCAGTGTTAACAACAATTATTTAGAATTAGTGACATTTACATAGGTTATAAACACACGCATACAAAATAACACCACACATTTTCAAGGCATACCTCTAAACAAAAAATACACATTAAATACATTATAATGCTTATCTGTAAATAAGGAGAAAGGGAAGTGCAAAATGAAGTTAAAAAGGTATGTAAGAATGAATGGGGCTTCCCTGGTGGTGCAGTGGTTGAGAGTCCGCCTGCTGATGCAAGGGACATGGGTTCGTGCCCCAGTCCAGGAGGATCCCACATGCCGCGGAGCGGCTGGGCCCGTGAGCCATGGCCACTGAGCCTGCGCATCTGGAGCCTGTGCTCCGCAACGGGAGAGGCCACAAGAATGAGAGGCCTGCGTACCGCAAAAAAAAAAAGAAAAGAAAAGAAAAAAGAATGAATGAATGAAGTGAATACATGAATGAATGAATCAATGTACAAACAGACAGGAAAGGGGCCTTACACAGGTTGGTGACTGATTATGTGCTGTGAACAAAGGAGTATGAATAAATCAACATTCTTCAGCTGAGTTGCAAAAGGAAAAGGAAGGAAGGATGGGAGGGAGGGAGGGAGGGAGGGAAGGAATGATTAAAGAAAGAAATGCTCAGTCCCACATACATACATTGAAGCCTTGGGTTTAAAAATATACAGCTCAAAGACACCATTTAGAGTCCTGAAGTTGATATGTCTGTGGAACACACAGCATACACTGCCAAAAAAAAAAAAAAATCAAGTTCAGAACGCCACACCTGTTCAAATGAATCATTCTCCCTCAGTATTCAAAAGAACTGTTAGAGATATTGGGCTTAGGTCCTTGAATATCACTCTGGGGAAAAAAATCAGTGTATAATTAATTTAAAATAGAGAGAGATAAATATTCTTATACTGAATCCTGATGGAAAAGTTATTTTAGAAATTTCAAAAAATGTAAAACCAAGCCATTTTCGTCCTCTCCTTCCCCCCACAAAAAAATGCTTTGCAATTACTGACAAATAGATACATTCAGTGCTTTCCTCTATTATTTCAGACTAGTGCTAAAGCTATTTTTTAAAGAACCTTTTAAAATAAAGGTCTGGCTAAAAATAGGCCCTGTGTTTGTTTAAAAAGCTTAAGCATTAGGATGTTTCAGGCAATTTACTATTATTCTTGCCAGCTTAAACACCAGTTATTTTTAAAGGCTTAAATGTTAAATACAGAAGAAGATGAAAGTAAACAAAGGAATGATTTATTATTCTTCCCATTATAACCAAATAAGCCCCGATATATGATAAGTTCCTTTTCATTGTACTTTTCTAATATCTTCTTCTGAGTTCAAACCCCTTTACAAAGGTTAGTTCATTTATCTTTATAATGTCTCCTTAAGGAAGATAGTAGGTTATTATCACTATCGCCATGGAAAGATGAACAATAGAGGAAAAGTGATGGTTCATGGATGAAATTATTAAGCTGTATAAATTTCCATAAGATCATCTGTATTAAATCACCTCACATACAATATCTTCTGCTGTTGTCCAGCTTTTTCATGAATATGCCTATTGTTTTCACAGCTAGTGCATAATCTCCTCCTGTTTATCAAGGTTTGTGCTGTGTTTTCTTCTTGCATTGAGCTTTTTGCTAACCCTAGTATATACAGATGAGCATAGGACAGGTAGCTAACAAATGTCTACTAATGAATGTTTATTTGGGAAGGGTGAGTGTATTGTGTCTCTTACATTACTGACATGAAAGTAGGGTAGGCCCAGAAATTCACCCTTCATTTCCATCACAGATGAAACTAACAGCCTTCAAATAAGGCTCTTTTTCTAAACCCTGTAATGTGTAGCATTGCTTCAATATGTGGGTTATTAACTGGGGAATGAATTTAAATGAGTATATGGAAATGTCATAATAACGTAGAATATTAGAACATAGATGGGCAGCACTCTAGACTTGAATCCTGTAAGAATTAGAGTTTCAGTTGTGCAAGATGAAATAAGTTCTGGGGATCTGATGTACAGCAATGTAGCTATAGTTAGCAATACTGTATTGTATACTTGAAATTTGTTAAGAGGGTAGGTCATAAGTGTTCACACACACACACACACAAATTAACTGTGTGGTGATGGATGTTAATTACCTTGATTGTGATTACTATTTCACAATGTATATCAAACATCAAGTTATACATCTTAAATAGATACAATTTTTATTTGCCAATTATACCTCAATAAAGCTGGAAAAAAAGAGAATATTAGAGTCTGAAGAGAAGACTCCATGGTTTCCTCATTCTCCAACCTCATTCTCGACTTTGCAAGCTTTTGAATTTGACAGAATATTTCAATCTTGTCTCCCATTCATTATTTAACTCACTTTGTGACTGCAAGAAGTTGATATGATGGAGGATATTGTACAATAATCACTAAGGATGGGAAGACTCTCTGAGAATTGCGAGTTAAATTGGATTATCCATTTTAGCTAGGGAGGTCAGACGTCATTAAGCATTTGTTTAGAAAATCTTAACACCCCAGAAATTCTAATGTCACTCTTTCCATGCTAGCCAAAAAAAAATGTTTTAGTTGCTCTTTTAAAATTTTTCAGATCAATCCTTGAAGAGAAATGTTGAATTTTAATATGCAATAAAACATGTATAAAGTTTTGCTATTTGGTATCCACTAAAATTTCAGAAATCTATACACAAGGTATTTGCCAACTTAGAATTTTAGCAGTTTTTAGGACTATGGCTGGAAGTTATATTAATCCTTAGCTCTGCATGACTATAGTATGAAACTCATCTGATGGTGTACAAGCCCTCCATAGTGAGCACCCCATAATCTTCCCCATTTCCACCTCTCTCTGTTATCTCCTCATTACAGCTTTATCTGAATGCCATATGCTGGTTTTTCTCACACCTCTGCCTTTGTATACTTTGCTCTTTAGGCCTAGAATGACCTTCCTTATCGTCTAAGATAGTCTCACTCATTCTTCAAGAACCATCTGGATAATTCCTCCTCATCAAAGTCTTCTCTAATATCTGTGATCCCCTAAGCCTCAGAAGAATTGATTATTCTTTCTTACTACACCCCTCAAAGAGAAGTGATTATTCCATGTTTTGTGCCACCACCATAGCTTTTACATACTTCTGTAATAGCACTTATAAAGCCACAATGTAAGTATGTGTCTACAGGTGGGTTTCTCTGAAAGATCATGAATGTCTGGGAGGCAGGAAGGCAGAGACTGTATCTGACGTATAACTACATGTGTAATAGGCAGAATTTAAGCGTGAGAATGAACGTTCAACAGTAGGTTGCTTCTCAGATTTTAAACAATGGCTGCTTCACCTTTTGAAGTTTTTGCTTCAACTTGTGACACAGTTTTAAATTTCTCTTTATCTTCTCTCATGAAAAATGACATAAATTTACTTGCAAATAGACAAATTCTGTAAAATTATTTTGGTAATTAGACCATGCATTTTGATAAGATTGTCACTCCAGAGCTAAATTATAATACTGAGGGGATTTTCTTACATCTATTAACAATCAATTGAGTGCCTCCGTTTCTACAATATACCACAAACATTTAAATTTCACACAAATGTATCAAGTAGTTTAAAGTCTGTAAAGAGGTCTGCATTTTGTCTTGAATACTCAGAAATCTTGTGGCTTTTCTGTATCTGGTAATATTCATAAAAACACTAAAATATAATTACTACTTATAATGGCTTTTTTTGTCAAAGTCATATTTTTCCTTGTGCAGATTTATTACTAAGTTTATATATCAACCTGATGCCATAGCAATCATATAAAGCTGTATGAGATTGTTTTAAAGATGTCTTTCTCTTAAATTTAACATATTCTTCACCCTTGTTATATCAGCTAGCAAGATAATTTTAAAGAGCATTACCAAAATACAAAGAAGTAATCAATCATCATCTAGCAGGCATGAAATACACATTAATTGAGTAAAAATGACCTTCTGCAAAGTCTGGATTTTATATGGCAGTATTATAATGTACTTCTCCATGGTACATATTTTAAATTTATCAACAAAAGTTAGATTAAAAAAATAAGGTTATATTCTTATTTACAACTCTAGCTATTAAATACACTTTTTTCACAAAAATCGACGTGATCGGGCTTCCCTGGTGGCACAGTGGTTGAGAGTCCGCCTGCCGATGCAGGGGACACGGGTTCGTGCCCTGGTCCGGGAGGATCCCACATGCCGCAGAGCGGCTGGGCCTGTGAGCCATGGCCGCTGAGTCTGCGCGTCTGGAGCCTGTGCTCTGCAACGGGAGAGGCCACAGCAGTGAGAGGCCCGCGTACCGCAAAAAAAAAAAAAAAAAAAAAAAATCGACGTGATCAAAAATAAGATGTTAAGACCTGTGGGTATTCTTTTACAATTTAATTTTCACATCTCCTATAGGTACTTGTGGTAAATGTTTCTTTCATATTTTAATTAGGTCACAAATACATGTGTAATAGGCAGATTGGATTAACCTCTAGTAATGAAAAACCTGCATTTTCAGTGGTAAATATGTTTTCAACTATCAATGATGCATTCTGAATGTAGTTAATGTTAAAAGAAAAATTTCACTTCATGTTATTCATTTTAACTGAATTATGTGGAATAAAATGGTAAATATACCTATATGAGTTTGAACTACAGGGTTTGTAGAATTGGGTTTTCTCTCAACAGTCAATAAATAAATGATAATGACAACACTAAAGTTATGAATAATGATTAATAATTCTGGCAAAGTTAGAACAACAGCTCCTGACTAAAATCATAATAAAATCAGGAAATGCACTTTATAAAAGAAATATTTTTCTTAGTAACTTCATTACCCAATATTATCATTTTAAGCAGGTGATTAATCCTCCTTGCTGATAAAATTAAATTCTAATTGCTTTTCAATACAAATGCACAGCTTTCATTTAAAAGAAGGCTAGTTTACTGAAGAACTCTTACTCACCCTGAATTCAAATATAGCCTCATTTCGTAGATTTATTAAGCACTACTGTGATGACAAGTGAACATTATAAATTGCTACTTATACTAAAATTCCGGAAGAAAAAATATGCTTTATGTTCATCTTAGTGTATAACAAATTGTTTTCCTCGCCACTACAATTTATTGCTGTTTTAAATGACACTTTGCCTTTATTTAGTTTAACCTTTTCTTAAGTCTTAGGTCAAATTGTTATGTCCTGACATTGGCAATTATTGAACAATACTATCCTTGTTTTAGCTAAAATTGGGTGAAAATGATGCTCCAGAGACAGTGACAGAGCACTTCCTCTCAGCAAGTCTCCTTAAGAAAGTGGTTTTTCTTCCCTTTGTTTCTCTTTGTTCCCTAGTAGTGAAAGACTTTCTGATATTACAGGTATTTAAGAGTAAGGCAAATTACATTGTATACATGTTCAGGTGCAAGTTTTACTTGAAAGAGAAAAACAATTCTCAGTTTATCTTTATGCATATGTAAGCAAATATCTTATAAACCTTAAAATATTATCTTAAAGTACTCTGCATATAAATTAATTCTTCTTGGACATTTTTTAAAAGAGTTAATATGGACAATATTTTATAAATGATAGCATATGGGTGCAAGAAAATCAAGTAGCTCCACCAGGAACCACGTTCCAAAGTCCCTCATTTTTATTTATCCATGAAATCATGTTAGTTACTCTATGAAATTTGTGTGCAGATTATCATACACACACATGCACTTGAAGGGAAGCCTTCAAGTCCACCTCTGTTACTTAGAGACATACACGTACCTGGACCAAGCAAATATCTGACTAGAAGTCCTACTAAATGAACTATAGGTCTGATGGCAAGCAGATATCTAAGCAAGCAAGGGGCTGGAATCAGAGTTGAGGTGTACCTTGTTGACCAGAAACAAATAGACTGCCAGTTATTTCTCCAGCAAAGACGGGCTTATTTGGGATCAGCAGAGAATTGCAATTCGGGGTCTGAAACGATGGCAAGCCATGTGCAAGTCCCCCACGTGGCAAGGGAAGGAGAAGCCTTCTCTAGAGAGGAAAGGGAAGTTGGCAGGGCTAGAGTAAACCAGGAGTCCATGGCTTTTCACTGACTGAGTCCTTGCCAGGAAAGAAGAGTCATTCTTCCTCCTGTTGGGCTCTGCTATCTTCACAGGGCACGAGAGCTCCCCCTTCTGGGAGCTCTCTATTTAATTGTGGTTTCTGTATATTAGCTTTTTACAGTCTCATGAAAGTAGTTTAAAACAAAGAAATATAAACAGTCTGACAGATCAGAAAAAAAAAAGAGTAGAAATTTACAAGTATTTACTTTAGGAAACAAGGTTATAATGTCTGATTTTAGGATACAAGGATTTATTTTCTCTCTGCCCTATTTTTATATTTCCTTCTGTACGGGTGGCTCTGAGCAAGCAAGTGTTCAGAGAGCTTCAGGCAAATTGTTATTCTGAATTAAGCAGGATTTAGCCCTAAATGTGAGCTGATGTAAATGTACAGTGAACAGCTATTCAACTATGGGTAAATTAGTTTGTGTCTGAGTGTATCATAAAACCATAATAAAATTTTGTTTAAACAGAAGTTCTCTTATTTTATTATAGCCGGTACTACCCGTTGGTTGGTAATGTATATATGCATTACACTAGTTTATATTAAGTGTGCAGGCTTACTTTCCTAGCTTGGACCTTCTTAATTATGTTTTTATTAATAATGTTTTTATTCATGGAATGTATGTACTTACAAGGTACAAATACTTAAGCTAAGAGGTGAGAAACCGTTGGATGGAACTGTAAACAAGACCCAAACAAATGGATCGTAGCTAGTTCTTTCCCATTGGTGTCTTGTGTTCTTGCCATAGGCATGCAATTCTGAGCTATGCATACAATTATAGATCTCACAAATATTTTGATAGTAATTGTCTTAGTCCATTTTGGCTCCTATAACAAAAATACTATAAACTGCATGGCTTATAAACAATAAGCACTTATTTCTCACAGTTCTGGAAGCTGAGAAGTCCAGGATCATGGCACCAGCAGATTCAATGCCTGATGAGAGCCAGTTTCCTCATAGCCAATTTCCTCATAGATGCCCGTCTTTTCACTATAACCTCACATGGCAGAAGGGGCAAGGGAGCTTAATTAGGCCTCTTTTATAGGGCATGAATCCCTTATAATTCATGAGGGTTCCACTTTCATGACCTAAGCACCTCTCAAAGGCCCCACCTCATAATACCATCAGTTGGGGCATGAGGTTTCAACATATGAATTTTAGGTAATACATTCGGTCCATAGCATTCTGCCTCTGAGCGCCCCAAATTCATGTCCTCGCATGTCATCAACTCAAAAGTCCAAGTCCAAAGTCCGATCTAAGTTTCATCAAAATTAGATATGGGCAAGAGTCAAAATATGATTCATCCGAGGCAAATTGCTTTCTGTGAACCTGTGAAAACAAAGATGTTATGGGCTTACAAAACAAATGGTGGGACAGGCATAGGGTGCACATTCCAACTTCAAAAGGGAGAAATAAGAAAGAAAAAAGGAGGTCCAAGATAAGTCCAAAACCTAGTGGGGCAAATAACACTATATGCCAAGGCTTGATGTCTCGCTTTCTGGACACATTGGAGCCTGGGTTCACCATGATGACTTTGTTGGATGCAGCTCAACCAGCAGCTAGTGGGTTGGAATAGTGTGCCTATGGTTCTGGTCTGGAGTCAGGAGGATAGCCCTACCCTTAGGGCTCAGCTGGGCATTGCCCTAGTTGGGACTCTTTCTCAGGTGGCTCCACCCCCTTGGCCATTCTCTGCCTGGGCCCTGAAGATCTCTGGGACATGTTTTGAAACATGGAGGCAGCCACAACCCCATGTCCTGTGCACTCTGCTGGCAGGCAGGGACAGTACCTGGCTGACGCTGCCCAGGTTTACCACCTGAGGTAAACCAGTTTCCAATATGTTCCTCATTTCCCTCTGAGACCTCATCAGCATGGCCTTTACTTTCCATATTTCTGCCAACATTCTGTTTGTGACCTCTTAGGTATTCTCTAAAAAAATTGAGGCTTTCTATACAGATCTCTTCTTTCCCTTGAGCCCTCTCCAGAATCGTCCTTAAGAGTCCCTTCGTAGCAATTTAGGCCTTTCCTAGCATACACTTCAAAACTCTTCCAGCCTCTAACCAATACCCATTTCCAAAGCTACTTTCACATTTTTAGGTATTTGTCATAGCAGTATACCACTCTTGGTACCAATTTTCCATCTTAGTCTGTTTGAGCTGCTATGACAAAGATACTATAAACTGGATGGCTTATAAACAATAAACTTATATTTCTCATGATTCTAGGGGTTGGAAGTCCAAGATCAAAGAACTGGAAGATTCAATGTCTGGTGGGGATAATACATTAGTTCATAGATAGTGGCATATTTTGACTGTGTCCTTACATGAAGGGGCTGGGGATCTCTCTGGAGCCTCTTTTATAGGAGCACTAATCCCATTCATGAGAGCTACATCCTCAGGACATAATCACCTCCAAATACCATAACCTTGGGGGTTAGAATTTCAACATATGAATGGGGGGGCAACACAAACATTCTTATTTTGACAAAACCAAATATATTTATCATAAATGGATCAGTAGGAGAATGAAGGCAGTTTATTCAGGAGGAAGCAAAAAAAAAAAAAAAAGTAAGGTATTCCAGATTTTCAGATTTCACACCATTAAAAGATCATCCAAATTCTTTCACTGAAACTAAAATGTCATAATATCAAATATTACTGCAGGTAAGTGAACATGTTTGAGTTTGTCAATATTTTTGTAAAATACTATCAAATATGTTTGAAAGATAACCATTTGGTTTTAAATTGGCTTAATCTTTCTTAAGTTTTCCATTACAATGAGACTCAATGTGCTTAGAAGTTTAGAGTATTATAGAGAAGAATTACTGATGCTCTCTTGAACACTTTTATTATAATTATAACCATTTCCTATTCTCACAATTCCCCCACAGTTTGCAAATAAGGTATGATTTACCAAGAGTAAAATCACTGTCTTCCTATCAATTACACTGAAAATATTCTTAGCTAAGTGATAACAGGTAGCAATTCAGTATTGATTTCCTTTCTCTGGGTTCTGATTTCAGTTGAAACATAAATTATACACTGGATGAAGACTTGAGAAATATCACATCGAGATACAATTCAACAGAGATGATTTGTTATTCACATAAAAAATTTAGACAACAACCCGTTTTGAAATGTGGTAAGTAGTTTCAGATGATTTCTAGTCACATGACTGGTTGATATCAGTTCATATTAATACATGGCCAAATACCATTAACCTATCCAAAAGTTTTCATCTGGAGACCTTTCCTCTAAAAATAGATGACCATTATCTCCACTTATGCCTCTTGAGCCACTCTTAGCATTTGCAATGTGTACATAATTCTTCCACGTACAAGACAATTGTTAGACAACGTTTCCTCAACCATGTTTCTTAGAATACTGATTCAATGAGTTTCTCTGTAAGAAGAAAAACCAAGTTCTTTCTGGTGAAGTATGTTTTAGAAATGCTACAAACCATACCCACCTCTTGGAGATTTACAATGCACATGACCACGTGAAAAACCTCTGAAAGGAAAGGGGTAGTTTGATATCGTTTAACCCAGTATTTCACAAATAAGTTTGTCCACAGAAAACCATTTCTTATGGAATACATATTTACATCCCAAGGGAACATGATAAAAATTAATAAATGTTGAGTTGAGAAATTCTCAGAAGGAACTATTAAATATTGACTAAATCTTACTAGTACTGAAATATACACATCATGGTAAAATTATGTATCAGGAAACCCAATAACATAATAAAGAATTTATTAGGTACTTAGAAATAAAAAAGAACTTTAGAAGAATGATTGAAATCCATGTGTAAACATGAAATATGATCTAAACGATTTTTCTCAAGCTAATTCACAATAAGACTGAAAAAGTCAAATTAATAAGGTTCAGCAAATATCTTTATGGTGGAAATATAAGAAAGCATACAATCTCTAAATTTTTATTTCCATTTAAAATTAAATTCTATGCATATTAAAATTTTTGAATTTAATTATAGTGAGTATTGGTGAGATTGTAGGAAATAAGAATTCTCATACAATTAGGAGAAAGTATAAAGTGGTATGATATTTTTAGAGTGAAATTTAGCTATATATACTAACATTTAAAATGTGTATATTGCATATACACACTACCATGTGTAAAACTGATAGCGAGTGGGAACCTGCTACATAGCACAGGGAGCTCAGCTCAGTGCTCTGTGATGACCTAGATGGGTGGGATTGGGGGGGTGGGAGGGAGGTCCAAGAGGGAGGGGACATATGTATACATATAGCTGATTCACTTCGTTGTACAGCAGAAACTAACACAACATTGTAAAGCAACTGTACTCCAATAAAAAAATATTTCAGGAATTAAAAAAAATAATAAAAAATAAAAGATAAAATCTGTATATTGATTGACCAAAAAGATCCACTGCCAGGAATTTACAGTATGCATATATACTATATGGAAACAAAAGTATACATATCTTTGTTACAACACAACAGTGATTTTACTCTTGGTAAATTATACCTTATTTTTAAACTGTGGAGAAATTGTGAGAATAGAAAATGATTATAATTATAATGAAAATGTTCAAAAGAACATCAGTAGTTCTTCTCTTTAATACTCTAAGCTTCTAAGCACACTAAGATTGTGTCTCGTAATGGAAAACTTAAGAAAGATTAAGCTAGTTTAAAACCAAATGGTTATCTTTCAGAAACCAAAGGCAATATAAATATCTATTCATAAAAGAATTGCCATATGAATTACAGTAAATTCATATACTTGCATATGATGTCATCATTTTCTGAAGAGATCTCAAAGGTATATTCTTAATAACACTGTGGTTAAGACTATGGACTTCAGACCTTGCTACCTGAGTTCAAATTCTGGCTACATGTATGTTACTTACTAGCTGTGTGACTTTGGGAACTTACTTAACCTCTCTTTGAATCATTTTTCTCATCTGAAAAAGGGGAATAATAATAGCACCTAAGTCACAGGACTGTTCTGAGGATTACAAGCATATTAGATACTACTAATACATCAAAAAAGTAAAATGCAGGGCTTCCCTGGTGGCGCAGTGGTTGGGAGTCCGCCTGCTGGTGCAGGGGACACGGGTTCGTGCACCAGTCCAGGAGGATCCTGCATGCCGCAGCTGGGCCCGTGAGCCATGGCCGCTGAGCCTGCGTGTCCAGAGCCTGTGCTCCACCACAGGAGAGGCCACGACAGTGAGAGGCCTGTGTGGCGTGGGGAAAAAAAAAAAGTAAAATGCAGAGACTCTTACTTCCCAGGTGAGATGGAGTATGTTTTAATAGACCAGTGGTACTACCAAGGACACCTAGAAAAGTAGGATTTAAAAAAGAAACAACATAAATCATCAGTTTAAATATGTTAGAGCTTGTAGAAGCTACAAGGTGAAGAAGGGCAAATATTTTAGACAGTAGAATCTTGCAGAGGTGAGCAGATCTTATGTAGTTGCCTTCCCCAATTTGTCATTTCTGAGTATAAGCCAGAGGCTAATAATCTGAGTTTATCCTGGACAAATGGCTGTGAGCAGAGGGAGGAGGGGAAGGAGAGAATCTAGCATAGTTTTTGATAGTCTCACAAGGCTAGAGTGACAAAATTAGAGACATGAAGAGTCAAGCATGTGACCAGTTTTCTTCTCAAAACATTTGCTGAATTGTGAAGCTGCACAGGTCAGGAGATAAAGGTGTGAAGCTGAAATCCTCTGATAAGAACAGAGTTTTCGTCGGTCTTGCTGTGCTTAGGAGAAAAAGGTAAGAGGTTAGGACCTGCCAAGGGCTGAAGCCCTGGTAAAACAGCAAGCTATCAGGTGAAATCTCTGGAGGGTTATGCCCTAGGAACAGGAATGACTCAGAAGTAGAATCTTAGCCTTACCAAAACCGCAACCTAGACTTGCGTCATCTTGGTCTCTTAGTGGATAAAGGTGATCAGCTCGCATTATGCTGTCCAAAAGAGGAAAGTTTAAATCATTTCTGATTGAATAGAATGTCATCTGGAGCCTGTACAATTTTAAACAAAAGTTCCAAAATTTGATGATAATTATTAAACATCCTAAGGGTTAGGACCAGAGGCCCCAAAACAAGGCAAAAATCAAACACTAGAACTGACATAAGATGATCAAAATTTTGCAATTAGTAAACATGGAGTTTTTTGATATAACTACTATTGACCCTTGAACAACATGGGTTTGCACTGGGATTTTTTTTCAGTAAATACAGTACTACGTGATTTGCAGTTGTCTGAATCCACAGATGAGGAGCACAGGATGTGGAATGCTGATTATGGGACTTGAGTATCCATGTATTTTGGTATCCTTGGCAGGTCCTGGAACCAATCCCCTGAGGGACACTGTAATATGTTCAATAAAATAATAGTTTAAGAATTTTACCATAAAAATAGAATATATAGAAAGTATACAAAATAGAAAATATAGAATATACAATAAAAATAAAATGACTGCCTTAAAATGTCAAATACATGGCTTTAACAGTAAATTAAACAGTGCAAAGTGAGAATGAAAAAGATGTAAAATATAGAAAAGGGGATAAGGGACACATTGGGCACATTAAAAAGTTCTAACATACCAGTAATTTGTTATCTGTAAGGAAAGAAGAGAAAATGAGACAGAAACAATATGTGAAGAGATTATATCTGGAATTTCTCAAAATTGATAAACCCACAGATTCAAGAATTTCTGAGAACCCCAATAAAGATACATTCAATAAAATCACACTTAGACATATCAAGATTACACTGACAAAAACCAAAGACAAAAAAATAAAATCTTAAAAGCAGGTTAGAGGGCAAAGGGTACATTACAACCAAAGGAACAATAATATGACTTGGCAACTGGTTTCTCAGTGGAAATGAAAACTAAATGGATGACATATTGAAACTGAAATAAAATACTGGCCAACCTTGACCTCCATACTTAGTGAAAATACTTTTCAAAAATGCAAGTGAAATAAAGATATTGTCAGATGAACAATAAGAGATGTTGTCACCAGTACACTTATCCTAAAAAAATGCACAATGAAGGACTTGAGGTAGAAATAAAATTATTCTAGATGGAAACAAAAAAATATGTAATAGAATGAAGAACACATGAAAGGGTAAATATGTGCATAAATTTACAAACTGAATAGAATTATAATACAAATATCTTCCATTTAAAATTTGTATAGAATTAAAATACATGACAACAATATTGGAAAATGTGGTAGGGAATAAAGTGGATTAATAGATTGGAAGATTTTAGTATTATTGGGGGAGTAGTGGAAGATATATATATCTTATAAAATTATTTGAGTCATTCAAAAGAAGCTAAGAAAGGAGAGAAAAATAGAACAGGAAGATATAATGAAAAAGAAATAGCAAGATGGTGGGTATAAATAAAAAGATATGAGTAATTGCATTATATATAATGGATTAAATTCTCCATTAAAAACCTAAAGGTGGAAGGTTAAATATAAAGCAATTATATGCTGTTAATAAATTTTAAAGCAGAAAAATAGAAGATTGAAGATAATATGCCATGCATATGCTAACTGAAAAAAATCTGGTGTGTCCATAATAATATTAGAGAAGACAAGAAGAATTTTTAGAGATAAAAAAGGGATATTTCAAAATGGTGCTGTGGGGTACAGATATCTTTTCAAGTTAGTGTTTTTGGAAACAGAAATCAGATATTCCATGTAAAAGAATGAACTTTGACTCCTCTCTTGCACCATTAACAAAAAATTAGCTCAAATGGATTAAAGACTTAAATGTAAGACTTGAAACCCATGAAACTCCTAGAAGAAAAAGAAGGAAAAAAGTTCCTTGACATGGGTCTTGGTAACAATTTTTTGGAAATCACACCTAAAGCACAAGCAGCAAAATAAAAAATAAACAAGTGGGACTACATCAAATTTAAAAGTTTTTGCATAGCAAAAGAATCCATCAACAAAGTGAAGCAACAACCTACAGAATGGGAAAAATATTTGCAAATCATCTATATGATAAGGGGTTACTATCCAAAATATATGAAGAACTCATACAACTCAATAGCAAAAAAACAAAGAATCCAATTCAAAAATGAGCAAAGGACCTGAACGCACATTTTTCCAAAGAAGATGTTCCAGTGGCTAACAGGTACATGAAAAGGTGCTCAATATCACTAGTCATCAGGGAAATGCAGATCAAAACTACAATGAGATATCACCTCACACCTAGAATGGCTTTTATCAAAAAGACAAGTAATAACAAATGCTGGCATGGATGTGGAGAAAAGGGAACCTTTGTGCACTGTTGGTGAGAATGTAAATTGGTTGCAGCCACTGTGGAAAATGGTATGGAGGTTCCTCAAAAAATTAGAAACAGAACTACCATATGATTCAGCAATTCCACTTCTGAGAATATATCTGAAGGAAACAAAAACACTAACTTGAAAAGATATCTGTACCCCCATGTTCATAGCAGCATTATTTACAATAGCTAAATATGGAAACAACCTGTGTCCATTGATAGAAGAATGAATAAAGAAGTTGTGAGAAAGAAAAGAGAAAGAAATTATATATACACATATAATTCACCCATAAAGAACCATGCAATCCTACCATTTGTGACAACATGGATGGATCTTGAAGGCATTATGCTAAGTGAAATAAGACAGAGAAAGACAAATACTATATGCTCTCACTTACATGTGGAATCTGAAAACAAAACAAAAAAACAAAAAACCCCCACTAAACTCAGAAGAAGATCAGATTTGTGGTCACCAGAGGTGGGGGATGGGGGGATGGGGAATTGGAGAAAAGAGGTAAAAACCTACAAACTTCCAGTTATAAGGTAAATAAGTACGAAGGATGTAAAGTATAACATGAAGACTATAGTCAACATAGCTGTATGGTACAATATATAGGAAAAATGTTAAGAGAGTAGGTCTTTAGAGTTCTCATCATGAGGAGAATATTTTTTCTTTTATTTTTATTGTATCTACATGAGATGATGGATGTTAACTAAACCTATTGTGATAATCATTTTATACCACATTTAAACCAAGCATCATGCTGACAACTTATACAGTGATGTTTGTCAATTATTTCTTAATAAAACTGGAGAGAAAGGAAATTTTAAAAATGGTAAAATGGTCAATTTACCAGAAAAATATAAAAATTCAAATGTATATGCCTCTGATAACATAAATTTAAATACTTATAAAGAAAAAAATTGATAATGCTCAAAAGGAAAGCCAGATATATCTAGTATTGCACTGTAAGATATGAACACACCTTTCACAATAACCAACAGTATAAGCAGATAGTAAATCAATAAGAATATGAACAATCTGAACAACAAAATTAACTAATTGAAATATGTATCAGAAAAATAAAAATCCTAATAAACATTAGCAAATCAAGCCCAATGATTTATTTCAGAAATGCAAGGTAAGTTTAATGTTTGAAAACCAATGAAATTCACTGCAAAAACTCATATGATAATTCTAGATAGATGACTAAAATACATTTGACAAAATTCAATACTCAGCCAAGATTTTTAAAAAATCTTAGCAATAGGAATATAAGGGAATTTTCTTAATTGGAAAAGGGGTATCTTCAAAAAGTATAGTAAGAATCATACTTTAATGAAGTATTGTAAACTTTCCTCTGAATTTGGGAACAAGAGGAGTGTATTTACTATCACCATTCTAGTCAACATTGTATTGGAGGTATTACCTAATGCAAATAAGCCAGACAAAGAAATAAAAGGTATTGATTGAGATTGGAAAAGAATAATGAAACTTGTCTTTATTCTCAGATGATATCATTGAGTATGAAGATAATCCACAAGCTCCTACATAAAAACTAAATATTAGAAATGAGAAGAGAGATTGGCAATTTCAATGGATACAAGGCCAATGCACAACTTTTGACTGTATTTCTAAATACTAGCATTAAAGAAATGGAAGGTAAAAGTTTTACAGTTTCATTTATAATACTATTAAAATATCAATTACCTAGGAAGAAATTTAAGGGAAGTTGTGCATTGCACTAAAAACTGTAAAATATTACTGACTGAAATAAAGTCTTAAACAAATAGAGGAATATACTATGCTCCTGGAATAAAAAACTCACAATTGTAAATATGTGAAATCTCTCCAAGTATTTCATGGATTTAACACAATTCAAATTAACCCCCAGATTTCTTTTAAAAAATATTTATTTATTTATTTAGGCTGCACTGTATGGCTTGTGGGATCTTAGTTCCCTGACCAGGGATCAAACTCAGGCCCTCAGCAGTGAAAGCGCTGAGTCCTAACCACTGGACCACCAGGGAATTCCATCCCCCTCCCCAGATTTCTTTTTAAATCGATAAATTGTTTCTCAAAATACGGATATGAAAAGTTCAAAGAATATCCAAGTTTGTATTGCAGAAAAGAATAAACCTGGAGGATTTACACTATCAAATTTCAAGATTTATGATGCAAAAAGTAATTAAGACATTTTGACCATATGACCTAGCAATCCCACTACTGGGCATATACCCAGAGAAAACCATAATTCAAAAAGACACATGCACCCCAATGTTCATTGCAGCACTATTTACAATAGCCAGGTCATGGAAGCAACCTAAATGCCCATCAACAGACGAATGAATAAAGAAGATGTGGTACATATATACAATGGAATATTACTCAGCCATGAAAAGGAATGAAATTGGGTCATTTGTAGAGATGTGGATGGACCTAGAGACTGTCATACAGAGTAAAGTAAGTCAGAAAGAGAAAAACAAATATCATATATTAATGCATATATGTGGAACCTAGAAAAATGGTATAGATGAACTGGTTTGCAGGGCAGAAATAGAGACACAGATGTAGAGAACAAACGTAAGGGGGGAAAGTGGCGGGGGCGATGGTGGTGGTGGGATGAATTGGGAGATTGGGATTGACATATATGCACTAATATGTATAAGATAGATAACTGATAAGAACCTGCTGTATAAAAAATAAATAAAATTCAAAAATTCAAAAAAAAAGACAGTTTGGTATTGGTGCAAAGGTAGCTAATAAATTATGGAATAGAGTCCACAAACTGGAGCCCCACACATGATTTTCATCAAAGACTCCACTGCAATTAATAAAAGAAAGAAAATGTACTTTGTAAATTGAATATCTACATGGAAGAAAATAAACTTGATACCATAATTGGAGATTGATCATATATCTAAATATGAGAGCTGAAAGAATAAAACTTCTAGAGGAAAACACAGAAGAATATCTTAATGAACTTGGAATAAGGAAAGAATTCTTTATCAGCACACCAAAATCACTAATTATAAAATTTTTTAATTGCTAAATTTCACTTCATTAAAAGTTAGAACTTGTTTATTGTGAAACACTACTAAGAAAATAAAGAAAAGGCAAGCTATGAACTAAGAGATTTTTCAGAATACACATATTTGCAAAGTTCTCATGTCTAGAAAAAATTAAGTGCTTCTATAAATAAATGAGAAAAAGGGAAACCCCACTTTAAAAATGGGTAAAGAATTGAAGAGACACTTGACATAAGAGGAAATAAAAATGACAATAAGCAGGTGAAAAGGTGATAAGCATCCTCACTGTTAGGGGTAGTGCAAATGAAAACCACAATGACATACCATTGCGCACATACCAGTTGGAAAAGAAGGCCAACAGTACCAACACTTGGCAAGAATTTGGAGCAACAAGGACTCTCTTACAAGTCCATTGATGGAACTGTAAAATAGTACAACTTCTAAAAAAAGGTTAGTACCTATTGTAGCTAATCATAAGCCTACTTTACAATACAGCAATTCCATTCTTGAGTATATATCCAATATAAATGAGTTGATGTCCACCATAAAATATGTGCAAGGATGTTCATAGCAGCTTTATACAAAATAGTCAAAAACTAGAAAAAATATCCATCAACAGTAAATGGATAAGGATAATGTGCTATATTACTACAATGGAATAATACCAAAGCAATTATTAAAAAAACCCTAGTGATGCATGCAACTATATGGATGGATCTCACACATATAATGTTGAGTGAAAAAAGTGAGAGGCAAGAATACATTCCATATGATTCTATCTACATGAAATTTAAAAACAGGCAAAACTAACATGTGATGATAAAAATCAAATAGCAGGGAAAGGAGCATTCTGGCAATAATCTGTTGGAAATAATCTGTATTATAATAAATGTGTGTGCATGTGTATGTGTGTATATATGCATATACATATATATATGCACGCACATATGTGTGTGTGTGAGTGTATTATTAGTATACTGTTATTTTGTTTGGAGTACTTTACTGTATATAATTTACACCTTAAATACAATTTAAGATATATGAGACTATTATAAATAATTTTATACATTTCTCAGTGTAGATGAAAAGGACAAACTATACTTGGAAGCTGCAGTCAAGTAAAACTGACACAAGAAGAACTAGAAAATCCTAACCATCTTAGATTCCATAAATAAATTGAATCTGTTGTTATAAACCTTCCTACAAAGATACTCTGTGCCAGAGAGCCGTGCTGGTGAATTCTTCCAAGTACTTAAACAAATTTACCCAGTATCTCCCAGAGAATAGGAAAAAAGGAACAACTCCCTCACTTTTTTGAGGCTAGCATGACTTGATACCCAAACTGATAATAATAATAACAAAAATATTACTGACTTTTATCTCTCGATAACATAGATATTATAAATAAAATAGTAATACATCCAAACCAGTAACATATGGAAAGATAATGCAAAAGGACTGAGAGGGGATTATTTCAGGAAAGGAAAATTGGTTTAGTACTAAAGAATAAATAATTTCATGTAATGTAAAATACTAACAGAATAAAAGACAGAATTACATGATTATTTCAGAATAGATTCAGACAGTAACATCTGATAAAATTCAAGACCTCAAGGACATAACACTGAGTGAAAGAAGCCAGACACAAAAGAGCACACACTATCCCATTTTTATCAAATTCAAAACAGGTAAAACTGGTGGTGTTAGAAGTCATCATCACAGTCCCTTTTGGTAACAGGAAGGCGGTAGCGACTAGGAGGAGGCATGAGCAGGTAGCGATGTGCCTGTATTGTTCTGCTTGCTGAACTGGTTGTTGGTTGGTTATCAGGATGCATTGAATTTGCGAGAATTCTTTGAGCTATGACTTGTGATTTGTGAACATTTTTCTGTGTTATATTTCAGTAAAAAACATTTTTAGTACCTTATATTGCTAAAGGAAAATATAAATTTGTGAGATGATTCTAAAAAAAACAGCATAAAACAGGTACCCCGTATTGAAAATAATCCTTCTGTTGTCATATATCCCAGCTATAGACTTTGAAGCATGTTAAGAAGATAAAAGGTCAATGCATACCAATTTGTCAATCATGAAGTACTACTTATGGGAACATACTCTTACTCCACTGCTAGGTATAAAGGGGTTGGAGAGTTTTTCTAAAGCATTCTTTGAAGTTCAGATGCTTTTCTAATTGCAAGGGGCCTATTATGTTTCTGGAGATATACATTTTAAAATGAGTATCATGGGATGATAGAAATAAATGTGTAAAATTTTATACAGCTCCTAAAATGTAAAACTGGCTTCTAAATGAAGCATAATTGCCTTAAGAAATTCAAATGCAAAGAAAACAAAGCAAAATTTTTTTAAAACCTCTCTAAGTGTAAATGTATAGCAGAGCATTTTATAAATCAATCCTGATACACATAAAGAGAAATATATGTGAGATGCTAAGATTTTACATTATTTTTTTTTTTTTTTTTTTTTTCTTTTTGCGGTATGCGGGCCTCTCACTGTTGTGGCCTCTCCCGTTGCGGAGCACAGGCTCCGGATGCGCAGGCCCAGCGGCCATGGCTCACGGGCCCAGCCGCTCCGCGGCATGTGGGATCCTCCCAGACCGGGGCACGAACCCGTATCCGCTGCATCGGCAGGCGGACTCTTAACCACTGCGCCACCAGGGAGGCCCGATTTTACATTATTGAATAAAAATTGATACTCATCCAATCAAATAATATTTGTAAGTGAAGTGAAATATACAGTGTGATGGAGCCACATTACATTATATTTTAGATGAAATTTATCATTTAAATGCTGAGTTTTCTTATTCTTTCAGTTAAAATTAATTGAACATATACTATGTTCCATGTACTTTTCCAGGTTCTGAGGATGCATAAGCAACTTTAGCTGAGAAAAATTCCCTAGACTGTTCACTAGCAAGTAGGAATAAGAACATCACAGCCAAAGCCTGAGTCTCAAATGAAGTTAAGCATTTAAATCATACCTGGTTTTCTTCCATGCAATTTGCTCAGGTTAAAAAGCAATAAGCAAAGTGAGCTCTGAGAGAGACCAGATCACTGAAAACTCAACAGCTAAAAGCAGTTCGTCTCAAATTTTAAAGGGTATCCAAATCTCTGACAACCATTGTGTAAATGCGTACTCTGGGCCCAGCCAGGAATCTGCATTTTCTCTGGTTTGGTTTGGTTTGGTTTGTTAAGATCCTGGATAAATTTAGTGCAGCTAGTTCCAGGACCACATTTGAAGATATGCTGACCTCTGCAAAGGAAGCAAGTGTTCAAAGACTGACCAAACTTAAACTCCATTTTCTCCATCCATTTTTACTTCTAACTTGTAGGAAAATATGCGTGATTGAAAATTTATTGTGGCTTTTTTTCCATTTGCAGTTAAAAACACACAGGGAACAAAGAAGTTTCTCATCTGATAGGATCACAGACAATATTTTAAAGATATTTGCAAAGAATAAAACAGAGAGAAGTAAAATTAGTTTGTATATTTGCCTGAGGCATGTTTTTTTAAGATACTTAAAAAATCATCCTCATTTACCCTCTTAAGAGAAACTAAAGACACATACAAAGAAGGAATGTCTGGGAAAAAAAGCCATGACTAGCAATGACCTGTTGGAAGATGAGAAACATTTTTATTTACTACCATGTTTTAGCAAGTTTTCTATTATCTCCAAATCCATGGGACCATGACCGGTATTTTATGTTTCAAAAGTATACTTCAATAAATTATTTTAATAATTTTTTACTTAGATATGATCATAATATTTGCTCTTTGAATGATCCTTCCTTTTTCAACTGTTATTTTCTTGCTACAGTCCTCATCTTTTGAATTCTGAGGTTGTTGAGAACAGAACTAGTTTAACAGTAAAGTGCTATATCATTTTTGTTGCCCTGTTGAGTACGTAAATATTTTCTATATGGATTCAACTCTTATACCTTTAATAGTTTATAAAATATGTCCACTTTGGACAGGCTAAATAAAGATCAACATAAAGACCAAAAAAAAGTTTTACATAATCATCTCAAGTCTAAATGCAGTTACATACATAAGCATTCTTATTTTACACTAACTTCCGGCTCCCATTAACAAATAGGCTTTACAATTTTAATAACTCTATATCTCATTAAAAAATGTCAACTTATTTTTTGGAAAATATGATTCCAGGAAGATGTTGAAAGTACAACTGACATAGAAAAGTGAATAACACCTTTATTTAATAGCTAATATAAAACAAGCCTAGTAGATAATAGTTACGCAATGGGGGCTATTTAATGCTGAGTTGTAGGATATGAAAAAATGTTTTCAATTCACTTGGGGGAGTAAGCCACTCCTAGATGTCAGATGTTTGGTGATGCATTGTAGCATGGTGGACAGAAATACCCAGGGAATTCCTATGTAAAGCCATATCTCAAAGCCTGAGTGATGTCACAGTGAGTGATATTAGAAATTTGAGAGATGAGATGCTATATGAATGTATGGACATTTGTAAATGGATTAGTAGCGGCTGCATTACATAGAAGGGTCTTGAAGATAATCTTAATCTAAGCCAACATTTCCCAAAGTTGCCACTGAGATACTATTTAGAGCCTTGAATCAAAACAAGATCCCATTTATTTCAAAGCAGTTACAACTAATACTCAAGGAATAAACTGATCACCTGGTAGGATCTGTTACAATGATTCATAATGTTTTTATTTTATTTATTTATTTATTTATGCATTCAATCATTCATTCATTTGCCAGGCCACGCGGCTTGTGGGATCTTAGTTCCCAGATGTGGGATTGAAGCTGGGCCCTCAGCAGTGAGAGCGTGGACTCCTAACCACTGGACCGCCAGGGAATTCCCCATAATGTTTTTAAATTTGTAGAAATACCAAAACCAAGTGTTGTGAAAATACCACTTTCCCAATTGCCATACTAGTTTGGGTTTAAAATAGATTTTTCTTCTGGGGATTCAGTCACTTCCTGTTTGTCTCATATTTAAACCAAAAACAAAACAAAACAAAACAAAAAACCATAGCAACTACTTTCTGCAGAATGCAAGCATGCATTTAAAAAGGGTCAAACTCAATGGAATGTTAGTTCTCTGGGTTACTTCTAATCAAAATTTTCTCAAAAATGGGCCAATAAAAGTGGAAAAAACAAAGCATCTTTTTAGGCCAGGGTATCAGTGCTATTCTCAGTATTTTACACAATATGATGCTGAACAACAAATTGGGAAATTAATACGGCAAATATCGAATTTGACTGAACTAATATTACTGAAGGTGAGTGGAGATGTGTGTGAACTTCTGGAATTTTTGGAGCAAACAACATGTTACTAGAACCCATAAATTAGAATATACTAAGGCGTATCCCTTCTCTTAATCCAATATACCAACTCTTGAAGGTAAAAAGAATGTTAACGAGAATACCTAGAAGAGGGTATATGAAAAATATCCAATTCCATTATATATATAAAGATGTTACAGTTCTCATTTACAATGAAGTGAGATGGTCCTAACCATCAAGAAAGCCAAGTAAATCTCATTTTTACTAAAAAAATCAGAAAATCAATTTGTTCAAAATATATTAGGCATTTATTATGCCATGCACTTTATTGAGGAGTAAAAATTCAAAAAAAACATGGTGTTGCAAGATGCTTACAATATTAGAAATATATAAGTAAATCTCTAATGACAGTAAAGTGTGATAAAAATATAAAATTTTGGGATTTAGCACTTCATTCATAATTGGCTTCAAAGAGATCTTTAAAACAGGAAAAAATGCTAGCCATTATAAAATGTTGCAAAACTTGTAAATATAGATGGTAAATCAAAAAGATTAAAAATTTCTTGGCATCCCACCTTTATACATTCCTGTATTTTTTTTCTGATTATAAACACACCAAAAATTTTAAGGGTCTAGAATGAGAGTAGATCTTTCCAGATACACAGATTTTTAACATGCCTATTTTAGAATAATTCCTTTCTGAAATATTCAGTTATTTACTGAGAGGTTAAATAGCTTCTTGTTGGTTATGTAATCTGACCTGTAAAACAGACTGGATAGCAAGAGGTAGTTTGTTTCATCTATTATTTAAAGCAGATTTTCTAGCAGCACACTCTAACACTGAGTTTAAAATTAGTTTCAGGTGTTGAAGCTTTCTATGACGTTTTGCTCCATCAACTGCCACTGAAAGTGGCATAGCCTCTATTTATAACTCACTTTATTTCCCAAGACACTCCTAAGAAACTTCAGGCTAAGGTCAATTGTGAGAAACATATCCTTGGGCAGAATATAATTACTAGTTATTTCTAAAATTAATTTTTTACTATAGGTATTTCACCTCAAAACACACCAAGGATAGCATTTAAGATATAACTTTTTCCTTACATCTAGTTAGGAACACTAGATGTGTTCAAATAAATAAATTAGAGGTTAAATATATTGAGAATTTTTTAAAAGGGATAGTTCAAACTCGAATTTTCAAATTATCCAACTTGGTACCTTTTAAAGAAAAACATATAAAGAAAACAGATTCTCTGTATGTTTGATATATTTCAAAACTTCCTTGCCCATACTTAAATCATCATGATTTCTCCCCACAGTAATCATAGGTATATGTTCTGTTCCACATGTAGTGTACTAGTAATACTTAAGGATTGGGCTGGAATGTTTGTATCAATCAATTGTAAATTGAAACAAGTTTAAAAACAGCCCCTGACACCTCATAGCCCATGAGGATGTCACTGTCAAAAAACCAGAAAATAACAAATGTTGTTGAAGATATAGAGAAATTGGAACACTTGTGTACTGTTGGTGGGAATGTAAAATGGTATAGCCACTATGGAAAACAGAAATCAAAAACAGAATTACCATGAGATTCAGCATTTGCATTTCTGGGTATATATCCAAAATAATTGAAAGCAGAGTCTGGAAGAGATAATTGCACACATATGTTCATAGCAGCATTATTCACAATAGCCAAAAGGTAAAAGCAACCCAAGTGTCCCTCAACAGATGGATGGATAAAAAATGTCGTATAAACAGACAATGGAATACTATTCAGTATTTAAAAGGAAGAAGTTTTGACATGATACAACATGAATGAACCTTAAGGAACTTATACTAAGTGAATTAAGCTAGTTTAAAAAAGATAAATATTGTATGATTCTATTTATATGAGGTACCTAGAGTAGTCAAACTCAGAGAAAGAAAGTAGAATGGTGGTTGCCAGGGGCTGATGGGGAGGGAGGAGTGGAAAATTCTTGTTTAATGTGTGTAGAGTTTCAGTTTTGCGAGATGACAAAGTCATGGAGATTAGTTCCACAGCGTGAGTATACTTAACACTATTGAACTGTACACTTAAAAATGCGTAAGATGGTAAATTGTGTGTGTGTGTTTTACCACAATGGAAAAAAAATTAAATTAAAAAAAGTCCCCGATCTTTAAGAAAGCAACTAAGGAAACATTTTACATTCTTATTATTTCTGGAGCCATGGTTCGTCTAGCATGATTATGCTGAAACCATCTTTTTAAAAACGGATTCAAATACCCCAAGTTTTTAAAAGGCTAAATTAGTGAGGAAAAACAAAGCATTATTTATCATCCCTTGGGAGTATCCATAAGCCAAACACCTTTGCTTAGGGCAATATTCATAAAGAAAGACCAGAGAAAAAGAAAGAAGAGAGCTCTTTACACATGACATATGAGGATATCGTAGAATTTGCTCTGGCTCATGATAAATATATACAGAGCAAATCAAATTACAGGATGTCCTATTTTAAGAAATCCCATTTTCTACACAAATGAAATAGGACTTAATTTATCACATTCTGAAAGTATCCTTTAATATTCTTTGAAATAAGGGATTCCATTACATCACTTAGCTTATATGTGAAGACTAAAGTACTTGTCTCAAGAGGTGGAGGCAGTAGCAACGTGTTAGAAACCACTGTCCATTGGAAATAAATCCATAATAAAGATGACACTTGTAAAATTATAATGTAAATCAATGAGGGAATATATGATTCCATTTTCAAAAATGTGCTTCATGTACAAATGTCCAGGAATGCATCTATTGTGTAAAACGGCATCTAGTTTTAGTCATATATGGCATAATTCAAAAACAAAAACACACTGAACCCTATATCTCTGGGTTAGTAAGGCAGGAGGAACAAAAATGAGCCATATCTCAGGTGCTGGGGGATGTTATTTGATGAATTAACTAGGAGCCTAGAGGAAACTCAAGTTGCTGCCCTCTGACTGGAACATTCAAGTTTATCATTTGTGTGTAACATAAAAGAGCAATTTAGATGTTAAAATTTAATCAACATGAAACATTAATGCCTTAGGTTGAAACAGAGAATGGCACAATAATGGCATTAGAAAGGGTGAAAATAGCACCATTACTCTCATTGACATCATCAACGTGTTTGCTTCAGTGAACTGTACCTCCAAGATGGAAAAACAAAAAATTCATTTGTAAGGAAATTATCATCAATACTTTGCTTTCTTCTCGCCCAACTGCAGAATGACCTACATGCTACAAAGGACACAAAAACATCTAACTGAAATATAGCTTTTTCTTTATTTACAACATCAACATTTGGTAGATTTCCCTAATCTTCTTTTGGTTAATATGATTCATTAGGAAAATTTATAATAAAAGTTGATCATTACCAAATGAAAAGATGAAATATTACTTTTGGGTGGCCACTAAGTAGTGTTTAATATTCACTAAACAAACATTCATTTGGTCATCCGCCTACAAGTCATTAATTTCCTACTATGTGCCAGATATATAGTAATGCATATGTATATATATATATGTGCAGACCTATTAAATATAGGTGGGTTTTGGAATGAGAACCAGAAGACCTTGCTTCTGAGATAGTACACCCCTCCCAGCCTCTCCCAAGTACCATTTCTATAGCGATGATTCCCACATCTGTAGCTGTAGCCCTAACTTCTCTTATGAGCTTCAGAATCATATTTCTAACTACCAACCAGACATTTCTATCTAGAAATCCCACAGGTACTTCAAATTTCACAAGGTCAAATTGTAACAGTCCTGTATGTATGCATGTCCATGCTCATACATGCCAGGCACTCACAATGTACTTTCAAACCAGTATTAACTCTGCCCACTTTTATTTTACCTGCCAGACCCAGCTCAAGTATTGACTCTTCTGGGAGCTCTCCATGACCTTTCTAGCAGAATTGTTACTCTCTCCATATTCTCGTTGTACCTACTATATATCCTTAATACAATATTTACTTTTTCTTGTCATTAGTGAATTTTTATAAGTAATGAATTAGGTATCTTTTGCCTTTGCTACATCATAAACCTTTATGGCAGATGCCCTGTTTCATTGTTGCTGTCTCATTTTTGTGTCTGAATGGATTAATTTAAAAACACTCAAATAAAATGGTGTTTTTACAAGGAAATTCTGTTTCAGTAGGTCTGAGCTGAGACTTGAGGGTCATGGCAACGTCCTGTAGCCACACTGCCCTTTCGATGATACCACACTCCAATGATAGATGTCCCTGGGTTTGCAGCAGGCCAGTAGTGGGAAATACTTTTGGCAGCCCTTTCAGCAGCTCTTAAAATAACACCCTTTAAAGCAAACACCTATGGCCTATGCAGCCTTTCTTTGACTTTAGTACATGTCGTTCTCACTGAACTGCATCCCTGAGCAGCTCATATGGTGACATGTTTAACGTAGCTGGGTTACCCAAGACTTGCAGAGATTAGGCAGCTGTCAGTAAAACATTCGGGAGGGCTCTGTGAATTGCTTTCTAAAATCACTTTAAATTAGCAATTAATGGAAAATTTTTGACAACTTGTTCAACACGGAGTACAGTCGGATAAAAATCAACCTCTGGAGAATTCAACACTGTTTATCATTAATGCTAGAGTATATTTAACAGATAAATTTTTTCCAGAGTAGTCATCTCAATTTATTTCAGTGGATATCCTTGATTAGTAAATTCTTTCTCCTCCCTTTAAAGAAAATTTAGAAATTATCTCATCCATATAGTAAAGGGGAGGAACAAACTTGGGGAGGAATATATGAATATGTAGTTAGGGATAAATGGAATTAATCTTTTTTTATGCATTGTTATAAGTAGCTAACGTTTTTCAGGCAACGGTGATAGGTTATTTGTACTTAGAGACATGTATTCCATTGTTTATTTTAAGTGAACTGTATGCATGGGTTCACTGAAATGCTGGCATGGTTACTTTTTCAATTACAATTACATTTTCAATTATTTCACACTCACAGGTTACACAATTAATTGTACTTCTGTAGATCACTTTGACCCAGAACTAGAAAATATTTCAAAATAACTAAACTTCTACTAATATAAATACGTACAGAGTTAGGCTATCTAGTTTTTTAAAAGGCTAGCCATGTGATTTGGCATCAAGGAGATACACCCTAAATTACGAGAAAGTTAACAGTGAGTCAGTGATGAAGTTAAGGGCTAAGCCAGAGAACAAATCAGGGTAGAGATGTTCCTTCTATTTCTTGAAAATACGTCACGTAGAAAGCATCATTTCCTCTGAAAATGTTCTCCCAATGTCCCAAAACGATGACAAAGTACCATAAAAATACCCTATAACCTACAAGAAGACAGGCAGTGAATACTTTGGTGAAGTTCTTGGGTAATGTTTGAAAAAGTTTTCAGCAAATACACACACACACACACACACACACACACGCACACACAAAGTAAAAAGAGAAACTGCTTACAAAAAAGATCTTTCAAAACTAATTTTGTAAAAAACAAAATATTTTAAAAGAATCTTCAAATTTAAGTATTTGCAGGTGGAAATACTAAATTCCAGTGCCATCTAAAATGTATACATTTTCCTTTATCTTCTGGTATCACATATGGAAAGTTTATGAATGGATAAGCACCATGGCCTGACCTAGAAATGAATTAGGGCAAATTTTATGGTAAAAAGGCAGGAAAACAACAATATTCCATACGATTTAAGAGTAAAATTTTTACTCTTATTTATGCATTTACTTATCTTTTCATAGCCTTGAACTTTAGGTCTCCAGAGGCAAATACATTCATTCAGTAAATATTTACTGATTGCCTATGATTTGCTAGGCATTAGTGGAGAAATGTGAGAATATAAAGATGACACTTATATTCTCTGCTCTTAAGACACTTATAACTGAGTTGGAGACACATACATGCACACAAATACATTTTACTGCTATATAACAACAACTATATAAACCTGTTAAAACAATCTCTGTAAACAAAAACTGCTTTTTTTCCTGTATTTCTTAACTCCCTTTTAGTACCACTCAGTATATTACTCAGTTGGTTCAGATTTGCAACTGAACAGCATGTAGTGGACACCAAGCCAGCATCCGAGTGCCAAAACATTTAAGGAAAAACAGACATGCCACAATACTAATGCGAGGTCAGTACAACCTGGCCAGTTGTGAGGAAGGGCCAGTCTCCCTTCTCACTTCCAATATTCTCACATATGGAGAAGCACAACCTGTTTTCCTAACAATACATGCTTTGTATTTGTCTATGCTCCAAAGTATCGATACTTTTCTTCAACCTAATCCCACTTACTTTTATTTTCCGCCCCATCTTCTTGAAATAAACTTCCTGTGTCCTTGATAATCGTATATTATTATATTGAGGGTCATAACATCACTACTTTTTTTTTTTTCCGGTACGCGGGCCTCTCACTGTTGTGGCCTCTCCCGTTGCGGAGCACAGGCTCCGGATGCACAGGCTCAGCGGCCGTGACTCACGGGCTCAGCCACTCCGTGGCATGTGGGATCTTCCCGGACCGGGGCACGAACCTGTGTCCCCTGCATCGGCAGGCGGACTCTCAACCACTGTGCCACCAGGGAAGCCCAATATCACTACTTTTTTGAATATATTTTTTCTACTTTAGGTAAGAATCTTTGAGATTGACAAAATTAAATCTTAATAAATTGGACTTTACAAATTAAGAATCTTATCAGAAGGAGTTGGGACGAGCTCATCTTCCTTTTTTGCAGTTTTTTCCTGTGACTTTAACTGTTAAGCAGAATTAGAAAATTTAAGTATGTTCAAATATAATATTTGGTATTGAAAACAGCAACAGCAAAAATATCCAGTCTATACCCTGCAGCAGTATACATTCTGCCCAGCCTGCAATACGTTCTACATTTTCACACTTGGAATCCCTGTTTTGAATGATGGCATTGAAACTCTGTGCAAGTTCCTTAACAAACATTCAAATATACTCACAAGTCTTAATAGTACTAAGGCAAGAAGTGAAAAAATACATATTCACTTATCTATTTAACAACAGGTCAGGAAAACTTAAATAAGGGTTTAAGGAGAAAAAGATTGATTAGGTTTTCAGATTAACTCTGAACATTCAATCAGCAGAACCCCTGCGTTCCTAAACTGTTCTGACCAAATGAGATTCTGGTACAAAAAACAAGATTGTATAACAACTTTTTTTTCAAAGTGAATGAAGTTTTTAAAAAGCGTGTTTAGCACCAACAACTTACAAACTACAAACATGAAGACTACAATTTGCTTCCAAAAGCCGGTAATCTAGAACTTGGAATGTATCCTCCCACTGGAACAATGCTATAAAACAACAGCTAACTTTCCAGAACAGATGTACAAACTGTTTTTAAGAGTGTTCTTAAGGGCTTCCCTGGTGGTGCGGTGGTTGAGAGTCCGCCTGCCCATGCAGGGGACCCGGGTTCATGCCCCGGTCCGGGAGGATCCCACATGCCGCGGAGCGGCTGGGCCAGTGAGCCATGGCCGCTGAGCCTGTGCGTCCGGAGCCTGTGCTCCGCAACGGGAGAGGCCACAGCAGTGAGAGGCCCGCATACCGCAAAAAAAAAAAAAAAAAAAAAGAGTGTTCTTAATATACCATCTATCTGCAATGAAAAATAACCAAAACAGCATCATCGTAATACTAGTAACAAAAAAATAATAAAAGAAAAAGAAAATATACATAATTGTAAAACCATGACCGCCTGGCCTTCAAGAGAGAGAATATGTAAATGACTCAGTGAACAGATCTAAGAATTAGTCAAAAATTTTTGTATAATTCAAAACAATAGTGTTGGACAGGTGTAGAAAATTATTAAAGCAAAGTTTTGACTGACTGAAGGACACCTCACTCTCTAGCCCGCCCTCTCTCTTTCTTTCTCTCTCTTTGCCTAACACACTGAGCAGAGGTAAGTTGGGCCCTTTCCACCTGGAAGATAAAAGCCACACAGAGTAATAGCACAAACACAGTGAAGGAGGAAAGCGAGAGGGGACTGGAAGGTGTATCTGGGCACTTTGAGGACGCGGAGGCCATCCTTAGCTCCAGAGGCCGGCATAGTTCCCGTGGAGGCCGGAAGGGAGAGGCCCCCCAGCGACGAAGAGCTTCATCTCGGGCCAGTTGTAGCAGTGAGTGTAGAGCGCGTTGGGGAACTCGCCGATGCCACCGAAGTAGTTCACCCACAGGTCATCGTGGTTGAGCCAGCCTCTGCCACAGGTGAGCTTGAGCTTCCTCCCTGCGGGCCCCGGAGAGAAGTGCGGGCTGGCCGAGGCCCTCTCCTCCAGGAACTTCTGCGCGCGGACGTCATAGAAGAGCAGGGAGCCGTGGCCCGTGCCCACGGTGACGATGTGCTGGTAGAAGCTCAGCGAGCGCACACCCGTGCCGCCCTCTCGGGAGCACAGGGGCCGGATGTTCTGCTGGCGCTGCCGCGGATCCAGGAAGGAGACGTGGGACTGGGAGCCCACCGCGTACAGGGACAACTCGTCGCAGTAGGTCAGGCACACGTTCTCTCGGCAGTAGGGCAGCCTGATGGACAGCAGCCTGGACAGGTTGCTCCGGGCTTTCCACAGGTGGAAGTAGCCGTCCAGGGACACGGCTCCCAGCTCCTGGTTCTGGTCGCTGAAGGCCAGGGCCCGCACCTTGCGGTTACTGGGGTTGGTGCTGGCCCTGGGGATGGTCTTCACGTCCCTGGGACGGATGTGGGCGTACAGGGGGAGGCCCGCGTCGTTGTGCCAGGCGATGCTGCCGTGGAACATGTCGGGGTCCATCCTCCAGAGCGCCACGGTGCCGTCGCGGGAGCCGCTCACGGCCACCGTGTCGCTCATCCAGGCGATGGCGAAGATCCAGTCCTTGTGGCCGTGGCGGTCGCCCAGGCACACGGGGTCCAGCGTGGGCAGCTGGTAGACGGCCAGGCTGTTGGGGTTCTCGCCCCCGGTGGCCAGAAGCGTCTTGGAGGGATTCAGCTGGATGGCGTGGATGCCGCAGCTCGGCTGGGCGCGGGCCGACCCGGGCCCGCGGTCCCGCATCAGGGGGATGCGCGTGATCTGGCCCGACTGCACGTCCACCACGAAGAGCGTGTTGCACTTGGAGCCGCACACCACCTGCCTGGCGTTCAGCCACTGCGACGCGAACACCTTGTTGAGGGTGCCCAGCGCCAGCTCGCGCTCCCTCAGCAGCTCGGGCAGCTTCTGCACCGCGTAGCCGCGCAGCTCGCCCTCGAAGCCCGGGAGCCCGGCGCGGCCCCGCGCGCCCACCTCGCGGCCCTTCAGGTAGTGCAGCAGCGAGCGCCGCGCCGCCGGCCGCTTGGGCTTCTTGGGAGGCAGCTGCCCGTCCCCGTCCGCCGCCGCCACCGCCGAGCCCAGCGACGACGAGCCCGCGGCGGCCGCCTCGAGCGCCGGCGCTTTCCGCTTCCTGCTACCTGTTTGCCTCGGGGCCATGGTGGGCGGCGGGCGAGCGGCGGCGGCGGCGGGGGACCGGGGCGGCCGCGGGGCGCGGAGCCAACAGAGTCCGGCGCGCGGCGGCGACGGAGGCGAGTGCGGCCGGGCCGGGCAAGGAGAGGTGGCCGGGGGGAGCGGAGCGCAGGCGGCGCGCGGCGGCGGCGCGAATCGAAGCGAGGGCGGGAAGCGCGGCCGGCGGCGCGGCGGGAGCAAAGTCGGTGTGGGACGAGGACGACGCGGGGGGCGAGTGTGAGGGTGCGGAGGCGGCGGGAGGAGCGGGCCACCGGTGAGCTGGTGGGAGGGAGGACACGCCGGCTGCGGGGATGGATTTGTTGGGCCTGGGTTGTGCTGGGGGCCTCGCTCCAGGACCCCGAGCTGGCCATGTGCTCCTGACCTAGATCCCCACTAAATGACTCAGGATATTTTGCCACTCTTAGGACAGCAGCCGGGCAGCCCCTCTGCTGGAACCTTTACTATATAAGCTTACACCTTTACTTATATTATTATACTAGCAAGCATCGTTGCAGTAATTTTACAAATATTATCTTGTTTAATCCACTGTTATAATAGGGTAGCTACTATTTTGTAGATGAGGGAAAACAAGGCTTGGAGAGTTATAATTTTGTCTAAAGTCAATGAAGTAGTAAGTGATGGATGCAGGATTTGAACCCAAGTAGTCTCAATCCATATTCCATGCTCTTATCCACTTCTCAGAGATTAGGGATATGTCAGGGATTGAGTGAAAGGGTCTGCTAGTGATAGAGATTTAAGCCTTATTTCTTTGCATCACCAAATATGGTGGGACACGGCTGTGGACATCTGTGAAGTTGGACGCCACGGGTAAAGATGCTAAGAGCACCTGTGAAAGATTCTAGGATTCAGCCTATGATCAGTGGCAAGGCTTGCTGAAAGGGGCAGTTCTATAGCTCTTCTGGCACAACAGCCAGACAGATTAACAAGGACCAGTGTAGGTCATCCTGATGTCATCCTGTCATAGAATGAACAATGGGGGTATGCATAGCAAACAAAAGCTAAAGACTACATCCATCTCTTTTTTCCTGGGACCAAGTATGCATTGAAATCTAATACTATCTCATGGAAAGGGGAAAGAATCCTTGAAATTACTGATGTTGGACTTTCTACCAGCCAGGTGTACGCAGTTTGGATTCAAATGCAATTTGGTTTAGAAAAACAAGGACATGTGCTATATCTTCCTCCTATGTTTCATGTGAGAAGATAATACTCATTACCCATACCTCACAAGAACAAGGAGAGGGCTTTGTATGCTCTGGGGAAAGTGGTACCACAGACAGGAGAGTGGTAATCCCTTAATCACTTACTATCACCCCAAGTCATAACGCAATGCCCTTATGTCTGCAGTAGTGGAGGATGAGTATTGTAACTGTGCAAAACATCATGGAGATACAGGAAGGAAGACTTTCAGTTCTGGCAAAGAGAGAACACCCCTATTCCTTGCAGGCCCTTAACTCTTAGAACTAAAAAGCCCTCGAACATAGCACAAGAAACAAGTAAAGGAAGTCTCTGAAAGATGGAAAGAAGTTGGAAGGACTAAGGATCTCAGAATTTGAGGAAAGACAGGGTGGTGAGTTCCCTGAGTTTCCTTATTGTGTCCCATATATTCCAGACAAGAAACTGCAGAAGCTCCAACAAGGAGCCTTCAAATAGGCTCAGAAAATAAGAGCTCCAAGAAAAGCCTGTCCCCTCTAGGCAAAGGATCTGGAGAAGGGAGGCCAAACAACAGAAAACCTTTCTCTCAATACTCACCCTATTTCAGCCAAACGCCAAGAGAAAAACCATCCCACCTCTCCCCACCCCCACTGTTTCAGTGCGGCCAAGTGGGAAGCTGATCTTCCGTTCTCAGTCTGGCAGAAGCAGGTGCTATACCTTGATTCCCCTGCAGCAGTAGTGTCAGTGTGGTCCCGGGATGAGCTGTGCCTCCACCTGCACCCACAAACTCGGAGACCTAATGAGATGATTCGATGAGAAGCTAATCACCACTCTGCTTCACCCACCCCCCTCCACTTCACCAGTTATCAGCAGGGTTCAGTGAGGAGCTGAGCTTCAGACTGAGCACTCCCCTCACCCCTGGAATCAGCAGGGAGCTGAACCTCCACACCCACCCAGCAGCAAAGAGCAAGGGACTGGGAAACAGGGTAGCTCTGTTCCCCAAGAAACAGTGAAATATGTACACCTATAGATTCAAGAAACTGTGAACCCAAACAGCATAAATCCAAATAAGTCCACACCAAGGCACATTATAGTTAAACTTATGAAAACGGAAAACAAAGAAAAAATTTTCAAAGCAAGCAGACAGAAGTGACACATTACTTGGAGGGGAAAACCAAATTGAACGACAGCAGACTTCTTATCTGAAATGAGGCCAGAGGAAGTGATGAAAGAAAAAATATGTTAACTGAAAGTTCTATATCCAGTAACAAAACAAAACAAAACAAAACAAAAACAACTCAGGACTGAAGGGCACATAAAGATATTCTCAGATGAAGGAAAACTAAGAGAATTTGTTGGTAGAGAAAACCTACACTTGAAGGATGGCTAAAGAAAATTTTCTAGGCAGATTGGTAATCATAAAAGAAGACCTGGAATTTTAGAAAGAATATCAAAAATGACTACAAATATGATAATATATAATAGACTACCCCAATTCCCAGGAGTTTCTTAAATAAAATTTGATGTTTGAAGCAAAAATTACACTATCTGATGTGGAATTCAATGTATGTAGGGGGAATACTTAAGACAATGATATTTAAAAGTAGGTAAGGTAAAGGGAACTTAAAGGAAGTGAGGTGTTTTATACTTCACTCAAGGTAGTAAAACACTGATAACAGTATACTATGATAAATGACATATGCATATTATAATACCTAGAGTTAACTTCTAAGAAACTTTACAAACTGATATATTCAAAAATTATATAAATAAATGAAGATGGAATCCTACAAAAAGAAAAAAAGAAAAAAGTTCAAATAACCCATGGGAAGGTGGGAAAGGAGAAACAGAGGAACAAAAAAAAGAGGAAACAACAGGAAACAGATAAGTGGCAGACTTAAGCCCAAACATATCAATGAATACCTTAAATATAAATGTTCTAAATACGTTAATCAAATGACAAAGATTGGCAGAGTGGATTAAAAAGCAAACATGATCCGAAAATATGTTTTCTACAAGTAACTCTCTTCAAATGACATCGATAGATTGAAAGTAAAAGGATAGAAAAAGGATAGAAAAATGATGCAAACATTAATCATAAAAAAATAGGAGAAGCCATATTAATATCAGAAAAAGTGAACTTCAGAGTGAAGAAAATTACTAAAGACAAAGAGAGTCATTACATAAAGCTAGAAGGATCAATCCACAAAGAAGGCATTAAGTCCTAAATTTGTAAGTGCCAAACAAGAGAGACTGTATGGTCAAGTTGGATTTATTCCAGGTGTGCAAGGTTGGTTCAACATTTGAAAATTAGTATAAACCAACATGTCAAAAGTATAATGAAAGAAATCATATAAGCATATCAACTGACAGAAAAAGTAGTTGACAAAATCCAACCCCCATTCATCATAAAAACTCTCAGAAAACTCAGAATTGAGGAGAACTTCCTCAACTTGGTAAAGAACATTTATAAAAGCCTACAGCAAACACCTATTTAAAGGTGAGAAACTAGGTGCTTTACCTCTAAGAGAAGGAACAAGGCAAGGGTTTCTGGTTTCACCACTTTAATCCAGTGTAGTATTAGAATTTCTACCCAGTTTAATAAGGATAAAGAAATAAAAGGCCTAAAAATTGGAAATAAGTAAACAAATGTGTACCTATTTGCAGATGAAATGATTGTCTATGTAGAAAATCCCAAGGAATCTACAAGAAGAAATTCCTGGAACTAATAATTGAATTAAGCAAGGTCATAGGATGCTCAGCAATCAGTTACATTTCTATATACCACAAACTAACATTACAGAAACCAAAGTCAAGAACACAATACCATTTAAAATCATACAAATAAAATGAAATATTTACATATAAACTTACCAAAATTTTTACAGGATCTGTATGGTGAAAAGGACAAAATACTTTTGCATGAAATCAGTTAAGATCTAGGTACATGATACATTCATATATTTGAAGACACAGCATTAGTAAAGATGTCAATACTGCAGAAGTTGATCTGTAGTTTTAATGCAATTTCTATCAAAATATCAGCAAGGTATTTTTTGAGACATAAGCTTGTTCTAAAATTTGTATAGAAAGGTACAGTCCCTAGAATAGCTAAAACAATCTTGAATAAAGAGCAAAGAGGGAGGAATCAATCTATATATCTACAGTAATCAAGATAGTGTGGTATTAGCAGAGTGATAGATACATTAGCAAACAGAACAGAATAAAGAACCCAGAAACAGACCAACCAAATATGCCTAGCTGAGTTTTGAGACAGGTACAAAGACAATTCAATAGAGGAGGGATGACTTTTTCAACAAACGATGCTGGAGAAATTGGACATGTATAGGTAAGAGATGAACCTTGACCTAAATCTCACTCCTTATACAACAATTATCTTAAAATGGATCATGGACTTAAATTTAAAACGTAAAATTATACAACTTTTAGAAAAAAATAGAAGAAAATCTTTGAGATCTAGGGCTAAGCAAAGAATCCTTAGAATTAACATCAAAAGCACAATTCATAAAAGGAAAAATTGATAAATTCAACTTCATCAAAATTACAAGATTTTACTCTGTGAAAGCCTCTGTTAAGAGGAATAAAAGAAAAACTGCAGACTGGGAGAAAACATTTGAAAACTGCATACCCAACAAAGAACTAGAATCTTGAATGCATAAAGAACACTCAAAACTCAACAGTTAAATAAGAATCCAATTAGAAAATGGGCAAAAGACATGACTAGACATTTAATTGAAGAGAATATACATATGGCAAATAAATACTTAAAAAGATGTTCAATAATACTGCTGGGCTTCCCTGGTGGCGCAGTGGTTGAGAGTGCGTCTGCTGATGCAGGGAACACGGGTTCGTGCCCCGGTCTGGGAAGATCCCACATGCCGCGGAGCGGCTGGGCCCGTGAGCCATGGCCGCTGGGCCTGAACGTCCAGAGCCTGTGCTCTGCAACGGGAGAGGCCACAACAGTGAGAGGCCCGCGTACCGCAAATAATAATAATAATAATAATAATAATACTGCTATCAGGAAAATGCAAATTAAAATCACAAAGAGGTACTACTACACACCTATCAGAATGGCTAAAATAAAAAATGACACCACAAATTTCTGGCCAGAATGCTGGGAATGTAAAATGGTGCAGCCACTTGGAAACACAGTTTGGCAGTTTCTTACAAAAGTACACATGTGCTCACCATATTACCAAGAAATTGCACTCCCGGGCATTTATTCTAGAGAAATTAAAACATATATTCACACAAAATCCTGCACATTACTGTTCACAGCAGCTCTATTTGTAATAGCCAAAGTCTGGAAACAACATGGATGTCCTTCATCAGATGGAAAGTTAAACCAACTGTAGTATATCCATAGCATGGATGATGACTTAGCAATACAAAAGGAACATGCTATTGATACATGCTCCAACTTGGATAAATCTTGAGGGAATTATGTTGAATGAAACAAGCCAATATCAAAAGGTTACAAACTGTATGATTCCATTTATATAACATTTTTGAAATGGCCAATTTATAGAAATAGACAAGTTAGGGATTTCTGGGGTTTAAATAGGGGAGTGGGAGTTGGGAGGGAAGTGGCTGTGGCCATAAAAGGGCAAGAGTAGGTATCATTGTAGTGATGGAAAGGTTCTAAATGGTCACTGTATCAATGCCAATATCCTGGTCCCGATACTTTACTATAGTTTTTCATTGGAGGAAACTGGGTAAAGTGCACACTGAATCTCTCTGCAGTATTTTGTACCACTGCATGTGAATCTCCAATTGTCTCAAAATAAAAATTTAAAAATCATTAAGAAAGAAATCATGGAACATATAAAGACATTGAAAATCTGTCAAGATAGAAAATTTTAAAATGAGAGAAACCATAAGCACCCTTTCATCAGTAGGTCTAACACTAGCACATTGGACTCCTTGCCTCTAATTGTGCAGCCTTGCCTCTTGACTTGACAGAAGCCATTGGAACACTTGAGGGTTAGGGCAGGGAAGAACATTAGTGAGGTGCCACTTTCTCTCCTTGGCATCCCTCACTCCACTGTACACAACTGTCAGGCACCTAATTGAATCGAGCAGAAAAAGTACATTAGTATTGCAGCCACCCCATAAGTGTAACCAAGGAGGCTGCAACCTAATAACCTCAATGAGGTCCTGGAATGAGGATTCATTAGGCAGAGAGTGGTCATACTTCTTTCTAACTGTGCAGGTTAGATGATTGAGGTTAATATACAGTAAGTCCCCTACATACGAACAAGTTCCATTCTGAGAGTGCATTTGTAAGTCCAATTTGTTCAGAAGTCCCACAAAGTTAGCCTAGGTACCCAAATAACACTATCACCTATATAGTACTGTACTGTAATAGGTTTATAATACTTTTCACACAAACAATACATAAAAAACAAACAAACACAAAAAACAAAGAAAACATTTTAAATCTTACAGTACAGTACCTTGAAAAGTACGGTAGTGCAGTACAACCGCTGGCATACAGGGGCTGGCATCGAGAGAACAGGCAAGAAGAGTTACTGACCGGAGGAGGGAGAGGAGGTGGGAGATGATAGAGCTGAAGGATCGTCAGCAGTAGGAGACGGAGGGCAAGCTGCAGTTTCACTTATGCCTGACGTTGACGGAACGCACGTTCACATCTTTGAAAGTTCTCAACTTGAAGGTTCGTATGTAGGGGACTTACTGTACTAGCCAGCTGCCTCTTTAGTAGGTCCAAATGAAGTGTTTAAAAGAGTGCCTTCACATTCTCACAGAACTCCCAAGAGTAGGTAGAGGACTCCACAGAGTTAAAAAAAAAAATCTAAGAAGGCATTCTTGATTTTTGTCTGTTTATTTAAATATGATATACACAAAATACTATACCTATATATTTTATACTTTCTTGAGAAGACATAAAAGAGATTTAATGAATTAATGCAATGCAGATGTATACTAGGATTCTAACATGAGGTACATGGAGTATGTTTGCTTGTGTTGGGGAGAGGGAGATGATCTGGCGGAAAGAGAGAGAAAGAGATAGGGATGAGGCAAGCAAAAAGGAAAGATGTATAAATGTCCCCCACACTCAGAGTATATGACATGATTACATGTTTACATTTATTTAAAATTTTATATATGTATAAACATAATTTTTAAATAATAGACAAATTCAGTGTTTAATATTTTCTTTGGTACCTCAGTGGATAGTCTTGTACTCACTGCTTTGGAGATGTCATCTAGTGGACTGTTATTTATTGAGTGCTTATTAATAAGACAGGTACTATGCTAAGTGCTTTACATCAATTATTTCATTTAATACCTACCACAACGACTGGAGCCCTGGATTATTTCTCCCATTGAACATATCAGGAGTGAAGGTATAGCAAATTTAAGACAACTCAGCAAATCCATACAGCTAGTAAGTGAAAGAGCCCGGATTGAAATGCATCTTGGCTTGCTTCGCAAGACCATGCATAGGCTATAGTATGTATAATGTATTGAACTTCTGTTTATAAAAACAATTGATACAGTGAGGTTTTGTTTTATGTCTTTGAAGATTAAGAAATACCGCTTTTATTTTTAAGGTAGAACATAAGAATAAAATGCTAAATGTACAACTCAGCCAAAAAACTTGAATCAACTATTGAGAACTGTTAGGATAAAGTTAAAACATATTGAATTCTTACCCAAGTGTCCGGTTTCCCTTGCTGAGAGTTTTTTCGGACATGTCAAATCAGTCTCGGTCATTTCAAAAATCTAAAAGAGCATAATGCACAGTTTCAAATATGTAAGAAGCAAAAGGAAATATGTAATATTTCAGTATTATTTTCCTTATACAGCAGTCTCCCCTTATGCACAGGAGATACATTCCAAGAGCCCCCAGTGGATGCCTGAAACTACCGATAGTACGAACTCTCTATATATTATGTTTTCCTATACATACATACCTATGATAAAGTTTAATTTATAAATTAGGCACAATAAGAGAATATCCGAATTGCCAGCATCACTACTCTTGCACTTTGGGGCCATTATTAAGTAAAATAAGGGTTACTTGAACACAAGCACTGCAATACTGTGACAGTTGATCTGATAACCTAGATGGCTACTAAGCAACAGATGGGATAACAGACAAAAGGCAGGATATGGCTAGATAGCACAAGATTTCATTACACTACTCAGAATGGCATGCAATTTAAAATTTATGAATTGTTTATTTCTGGAATTTTCCATTTAATGTTTTTGGACCACAGTTGACCATGGGTAACTGAACCTGTGGAAAGCAAAACAGTGGATAAAGGGGGGACTACTGACTACTGTACTTTCCTTAATTCCTACCTCATAGAATTATAGGACCATACACATCAGCAGAGGGACCATTCCTTTAATTCCTGGTTAGTGTTCTCTTAATTATCCTGAAGAGAAGAGTAGGAAATGGTGTATGGCCCCTGCCTTCCCACAGCACCTTTAATGGCAACCTGCATCACCCATAGCTCTTGTTCTAGAAGAAGCCTTTTGCTGAGCATGCTTTATATCACATGACCCTGTACGCCTGGTCTCAGCTGATTGGACCAATAGAAGGTACAATGATGAGGATAAGTCGATCCATAGAAAGATGGGTATTACAGATCAGAGAATGAGCTGGGACAATGAGAGTCTCAGTTTCAATAATTTTATGTAATAAATACCAACTACCATGAACTTAATAAGCATTTACTATAGCTAGTCTAGAATGGAATTTTGAAAACCCTTATTTGTGGGAAAAAGTGGCAGATGGAGTTGAATTAAGTAACACTGCAGTGTACTGCAATAAATGTACCCAAAGGAACTGACTATTGCTGATTGGGAAATGAACAATGAAACTCCTGGTCACTATACTTTTTCTAAAAGCTTGATACATTTATCTCCAAATTCTTTAATCTATCATATTTTGGAGGAGCAGACTGGCATTTAGTGTATGTTTCAATTTAGTCACTTTTAATTTCTTGTGAATACATGTACATTTTCCCATCATCACTTGTCTAAATGTCCTCTAAGCATTGTTATTCCACTGAAAAATGAAAGGAGACCCAATCAGTAGTATTTTCTCACATTAACTTTGTGGTTAAGAGAATCTAATTACCTTCATAGCAAAAGGCTGTCCTGTGGAGAAATGAATTGAAAACAATAAACAGGAATCTATCTGGCTATGAATCTATCTATCATCTATCTTTCTCTCTCTGCGCACGCACACACACACACACACATACAAATTTCATATATATATAAATAGTGATCCAAAAAGGCGTTAGGACAGAATGAATGCAAATCTGGAAAACATAATAAAGATATCAGGCACAATATACTCTGTGTCTTTCAATAGCAATGTTACCTACATATGGAAACATGGAAAGTAGTAAGTTACAGGTTCTCCAAAGACAGAATCCTTACCCAATTTACTCATTAAAATTTTTTTCTCACCATGCCTAGCACAAATGCTTTTAACTTGTAAGACTAGGTTTTCAAAAAATGATATTTTAGAGGGAAAGTATGTTGTAGAATAAATGCTTAAATCATGGTTTTATCACTCTATTTAATGTCTGAAAAAGTTAACATTGATATATTTATTTCTTAGAGTTAAGGTACTAGGCTAAATTGTCAGGTAGACCTACCAAAGCAATTAGACAAAGAGGTATAGTTATCCAGATCTGAAAACATTTTCCATAATTCTTATGAAACAAAATGACTAATCAGACATGAATACAGTTCTCCAGCAAAAAAAAAAAAAAAAAAAGAAAAGAAAAGTTAATTGGATTACGAGCATTATTTTCAACTAGGACCAGAAGTAGGATATTGTGAGGCCCATCTGGAGGTATGAGTATAAAAATTATATTCATAGCTCAGAAATGGTCCTTGGGGTCCAGTGCAAGAAACTTTCTTGGAGTGTTAGAGCTCAGTGGAGTGCTTTCTTAATGCATCTAACACATCACATGATCTAGCTGGGCCTGCTAAGCAGCAAATGTTAATTGAAAATCAGTAAGCTCAGGAGAGCAAGCTCTAACCTAGGCTTATCACTAGATGTTGATCATACTTAAACAGCTGATCTATTACCACGCTGGACGCTCCAAGGTTAACTATGCTGGACCCATCTTTAACAGCAACAGATTTTGAGTAATTGCCCTCTCCAAAAGGATCCACAGGGATATGGTCTTTTGACCAGAATTTTCCAGTTTGAGTAGCCTAATTCATAAATTTCAAGATTTTTAATTCTCTTTAAACTTTGAGTAAGAGAAACCCATAATAATAGGGAAGAATAATAATCATAATCATGGCTGCCATTTATTGATAGCTTGATATAAGCTATGTATATACAATCCTCACAACAATCCTGCAGCGTGAATATTTTTGTCCCTACTCTACAGATGAGGTGACAGACTTAGAAATAGTGTAAGACTACCAGTAAGGGTCAGAGATGAACTGAAAATTCAGTTTTGTCTCAATCCCCTCAAATGCACTATCTCAGTCAGTTCAGGCTGTCATAACAAAATAGCAAAATACCATAGCCTGGGTGGCTTGAACAACAGAAATTTATTTCTCACATTCTGGAGCCTGCAAGTATGAGATTAGGGTACCAGCACTGTCAGGTTCTGGTGTAGGCTCTCTTTCTGGCTCACAGACAGTGGTTTTCTCTCTGTGTTATCATGTGGTAGGGAGAGCAACCTCTCCTGTCACTTCCTCTCCTTATAAGGGCACTAATTCCATCATGAGGGCTCCACTGTCAGGATTTCATCTACACCTAATTACCTCCCGAAGGCTCCACCTCCCCACCTCCAAATACCATTATATTAGGAGATAGGTCTTCAAAATATAAATTTGGGGGGAACACAAACATTCAGTCCACTAAAAAAAGCATTCAATTTTTCTGTGCAAGGAATTCTAAAGTGTATTATGAACAATCATTTGTGAGATGCTTTGTAAACAAATTGTATACATGTGTCCTACAGTGAAACACATTGCTGTAGTGTATATCTACAGCAAGTAGATATACACTATATTCAATTTGGAGAAATTCACAATGCATGCTGTCTGAGTGAAGTCCCTGACAAGTCTTGCACAATAGAAATGTTTTACTTTAATCAGTGTTTTCCAAAGTTGGTTTTTTATTAAACACTTTTCCACAGAACACAGTTTGAGAAATATTAGTTTCTGTCCGTCATGGTCTGGCCTTCCAACATTCTTCCTGGGTAAGATTATGACCATAGATTTTGGGAATTTAAGCAAAACACATCATGTTACAAGGCTAGCAGGAGTGAACACAAAGAAGCAGAAAGCTTAATTGCATGACATTTGTGGTCCTGCCAGTAGATGAAAAAAAGCAAAGACAAATGTCAGGGGCAGTATGAAACTGTATTATGTATCATACCTAAATTTTATATGTTTAATATTCAATATCTTGCATAGATGAATAATAAAGGTGCTGGTGATAAGAAATTATTATTATTATTATTATTATTATATGAGGCAAAGGCTAATTAATTGAAATACTGCTCCCTCATTGTCTTATTCAGGGTTCTCCCAAGAAACAGAGCCAATAGTGTGTGTGTGTGTGTGTGTGTGTGTGTGTGTGTAGACAGAGAGAGAGAGAGAGAGGGACTTATTACCAAGGAATTGGCTCACATGATTTTGAAGGCTGAGAAGTCCCATGATTTGCCATCTGCCATCTGTAAGCTGGAACACCAGGAAAGCCAGTGGTGTAATTACAATCTGAGTCCAAAGGCCTGAGAATCTGGAGAGCTGATGGTGTAAATCCCAGTCCAAGGGCAGGAAGAAGACTAATGTTGTAGCTCAAGTACACAGGCAGGAAAAGAGGTAATCTCCCATTCTTCCCCTTTTTATTCTATTTAGACACTCAAGAGATTGCACAACCCCACCCACACAGGGAAGAGCAATGCAAAACAGTCTACAAATTCAAATACTCATCTCTTCAGGAAACACCCTCACAAATACACCCAGAAATAATGCCTAACCAAACTTCTGAGCTTACTATGATCCAGTTAAGTTGACACATAATATTAACCATCACAGTCATCATAGGTGCCTTTTAAAAATCTAGAAAACTGATCACTGTACACAGCTGACATGACTCTATTCTTGTACTACAGCACATGACAGTTTTTATTTTGGTGGCTAAAAAAATTTGTTGAGGGCACTCACTCTTTAGAACAAACTTGCATGTAAAAATCAATTGAAAGAGACTCATTTGACTAAAGCTTCTACACAAAGTTTCAGAGTAGAAGTGATGAATTTAAAAAAAAGACATACTAAAGCCTTCAAAGTGTGAAATAAATTTCCACAGCCCCGTTTTAAAGTGTCATGACAGACCTAGAAACAATTAGGTGAATATAACTAATTAAAACCAAATTACTAAATCGATAGTGTAATTTAGCCCAAACTAAAACTCACTCTAGCAGACCTGAAATACTTAGATTGGACAAGCTGAGTACTGGATCTCCATTAGATAATATTATGCTATTGGCCAGGAAACTTGCAGAAAAATCTTTATTTTTAGATGTGAGATTAATAATAAGGTACAACATAATGCTCTCAGAACATATCAAGTACACAAAAATTCAGAATTAATCCAGAACATTAGCTCTATTACTATGACTGTACAAAGGCTAGCTAGCCATATTCCATAGGTTGAGAAAGGAACACTATTAAGGTGGCACCTGTATTTAAGATATAGCTCCAAATTAATTTTAAATGACTTAATTTGTATGTTTATTTTTATTGTACTGTTTGATTTCTAGGGAAAATTACCCCTGGTGAAAGACTGCTGATAGAACTGGAGAGCTGGGCATATGAGATCCTCTATGGAATTTAGGAGATAGCATAAGATTGTGAGGTCCTTGGAGGCCTGCCAAAGGAACGAACATAGCGTATGGAGAAGTCATTTCTAGAATAGAGTTGGGTGAAATATGGAGAGAGGCTATATGCACATTCTTATTTCTGGGCCCAGTTGGTGAACTTCCAATGCAGGCATGTTAATAAATGGTACAGTTCATGTGGCAAATTGACTTAGTCTATTTGGTTATATGAATATAGATACTGGAAAATATGGAAGAATTTGGTAGAATGATGTGGACTGTAGCAGTAGTTCACCTGACCTTGATCAAGAGAGAAATATCAATTTTCAAAGAGCCATAATTTCATCAATAATTTTCTTTTCTTCTGTACATGGATAAAACATATAATTCATGAACCAGCTCATGTGCTGGTAAGTTGTGAGTGTTTGTAGCTATACCTTGTATTTAGGAAAGAGGACAATCACCTAAATGGTGTGATTTCATCTACCTGTCTCACCAACTCACCAATATTTGATGTTCTTTTAACAAGGAATAAAAACCTTGCATTCAACAATTAGAAAACGATCTTAAATTAACACAGAGATACAAATGACTTATAGTAGATCCTTTCTTGAAGTTTTTATTGTAGTTACTTTAAAAGCATGAAAGTGGTAGGGAAGACATATTAGCCTAAAATGAGTCTGACCTATCAAGGAGCCTGTTGATGTTGATAGTGGGCTGATGTTGACAGTGATGCCTTTCAGGTTCAGAAAGATTCAGAAGCATCTTTTGAATAATTAAAGAATAATCAAATCATCATCAATGTAGTGAAACTTCAAATTTACATGGAATCTGTCTAAAAATTAATGATTCAGAGGTGACATCAGCCAAATGGTGGACTAGGAAGCTCCAGGTCCTCCACTCCCCTTGGAAACATTAAAAACAAAATAAAAGAAAACAAAACAGAAACAAGCAAACAAAACTAGAGACTGGCTAAAGTAACTTTATAGGAACTCTGTAAAACAATTAAAGATCTATAGCAACCAAGTAAATGCCCAATCAAGAAAAAGCAGAAATCGAATGGTACAAAATGTCCTGACATTTTTACTCACCGTTACCCTATTCCTTCCCTGGTGCTTCAAGGTCTTGACTTGGAAGCAGCAGCATCCCAGTTTTCAATTCCCTCTCTTGAACCAAAGGGAACAGAGGGAGTTCCAACTTATCAGGGGTTTGCCTGACACATAAACAGAAAGTAACAAGTGTTGGCCAGGATGTGGAGAAACTGAAACGCTTGTTCATTGTCGGTGGGAATATAAAATGGTTCAGCCACTGTGGAAAACAGTATCATGGCTCCCCAAAAAGTGAAAGGTAGAATTATCACATGACACATCAATTCTACTCCTGGGTATATATCCAGAAGAATTGAAATCAGGGATTTGAACAGATATTTGTATATCCATGTTCGTTGCAGCACTGTTCAAATAGATAAAAGGTGGAAACAACCCAAAAGTCCATCAATGGATAAAATATGGCATAAATATGCAATGCTACAACATAGGATGAACCCTGAGGGCATTATGCTAAATGAAGTAAGTCAGTCACAAAGGAACAAATACTGTATGATTCTACTTATATGAAGTATCTAAAACAGCCAAATTCATAGAGACAGAAAGTAGAATAATGGTTGCCAGGGGCTGGGAGGAAAGAAGAGAGTGGAGAGTTCTTATTTATTAAGTACAGAGTTCCCGTTTGAGAAGATTAAAAAAGTTCTGGAGGTGGATGATAACAATGGTTGCACAACAATGTGAATGTACTTAATGTCACTGAATTGTACACTGACAAATGGTTAAAATGCTATATTTTATATGTATTTTACCACAATAAAAATACAAATTAAAAAATTAATGATTCACATATTAAACACATGGCAACTTTCTTTTAACCAAAATACTTGGTTAACTACAATTATCATAGAGAATGGCTTCTATGAACGTACCAGATAAAATAAAGTGTACTATATTTTGTGTATGAAAATGAGGGTGATGGTATTTCTTTTAGAAAGACTAAACAGGAATTTTTCCAGTGGTATTATATAGGATGTCTAGTAACATTGGCCAAATGTTTATATGACCTGCTGAAAAGTACTAAAAAGCAGAACCTAGGAGCAAATATCCACAAAGGAAAATTTTTTTATTAAAGTGCAAATAAAATCAAAAGACCAATACTAAAGAAAATGTATAAACTACAACTTTGCGCAGAAGCATGGATGAATCTCACAAGTAATTATGTTTAGCAAAGTAAACCAGAAACAAAAGAATATGCATGAAACTATTTACATTAAGTTCAAAACCTGATGATTTGAGTAATTTTTCTTCATATAGATGCCATACTACAATTAAAAGAAATATTTAGATTATCTATTTCAAAATTTCAGGGAAACATCCCAAATGTCCATCACTCGGAGGATGGATAAGCAAATTTTGACTTGTTCACACAATGGCATACTATTCCACAATGAAAAGGAAAAGCTACTGATGTACACAGCAATAAGCATGACTCTCATTGACATTATGCTGAAAGAAAGAAGCTGGGAACAAAAAGAACATATAATATGATTTGTTTATATGAAGTTCTAGAAGAGGCAAAAGTAATCTACAGTAAAAAAAAAAAAGAAAAGCTGTTGCCTGCATTGTGTGTGGTAAGATTGACTTGGAGGGACATGTGGGAACTTTCTGGGGTGAGGAAATGTTCTATGTCTTTGTAAGGATATGAGCTGTGTGGGTATGTGCATTCGTCAAAACTCTGCATTGTACACTTTGGATTTGTACATTTCACTGTAGGTAATTTTTACATAAAATACTAGATCTGTAAACAAAGTAAGTGAACAAATGAATGAATGGATGAATGCAAGCTGCTCTAGTTAAAAAAAATGTGTATCCTTTGACCCTAAAATTCCACACATAACAAAGTGTTCTAAGGAGGTGAGTGAATAGATGTTCAGACATGCATCTGTCTAGCTATTTATATATCTATCGATCCATCTGTCATCTATATAGTTATCATATTGTATTTTTATGAAGTTTCTTGTACATTATAAAAATTACAGTAATCTTCAAGTCTTTTATTTGGGGATCATTTGAATAAAATATGATATGGTCATATAATAGAAAAGTAGGCAGCCATTCCAAATTAGATTGTAGATCTACATTTATTGACAGGAAAAGATGTCCATGATTTTTTTTTGATTACAAAAAAATATTTAAAATAGTAATGCAGTATTACTAATTACATCTAAATATTATTTGTGTATAGGTAAGTAGGTAGATAGATACATAAATAAAACATATTCATGAGAGGATAGACACAAAACAGTTAACACTGTTTATTTCTAGGAGTTAGAATTCAAAGTAAATTTTACTTTAATATTTATACATTTTCTATATCAAAACATTTCATAATAAGCCTATGTTATTTATATAAGCAAAGAAAATATAAAGCTATTTTCATTCTGGAAAATAGAAAACAAGTTACTTTAAAAAGTAATTTATTTTGAAATTAATGTGAAGAAATACATAATTTCTTCTCCAAGGTAATTAAATACTATTAAGGAATGATTAATTATGTAGAAAAACAGATTAACAACAATTTCTGTATTCTCTGCCATTTATTTTCTGTCAGTGACAAGATTTTTTTTCCATTTCTGGCATTAATTAAAAATTCTTAAAATATACAAAGTAAGTGTATTCTAATTAACTGTCTTTTCATGGTATGTATATATGTCTGTATATAATTTTAGTTTTAAATAGTATTCTCTTATATTCAGTGTTCATATACAGAACACAGATGGTTGTCAAAGAGACAAGATAAGACATGTTTTGTCTACCTTCCAGAAGTGAAGATTTCTAATTAATTTTGCTTTCACTTTACAGATGTCACTTGAGGTAAGCTATCAACTTTCGAATTGGCCGACTAGCTGATGAAATTCAACTAACATCTCCTATTCTTTTTGGCATTCTCACAGGTTGCTTGATGTTATAATAAGCAGGAAAAAAAAAAGTTTAAGGGTTGATTAAATCCTTATTAGCAGAAATGTGCAATGTGCATCCTCAAGAGCCTTTTGTTATAATACAAGGAAGTTTATTCTAAAATTCCTTTACTCCAGTGTGCTTAAGGGTAATGAATAATAGGCATGAAGAACTGTGAATAGAGGTAGAGACACTGTATAGTATTATGGATAATGATTATTTTTAATAAATCTTATGCCTAACAGTTGTTAATTACCATAGACAATATGTAATAAATGAAAATGATGATCTTTAGCGTATTCGGAGAAATCTAACCTTACTCTTACATACATGCAAACTTACCCACAGATTTTAGTAGGCATTTAGACACATACGGCAGTACAAAATCCCATTTCATTTACAAACAATTTTAAGCATATTCTGTCATTTATAGAGTGTCTCTACAAAATGTCCACCATTTTTAAGGGATACTTATAAGAAGTAGCTATTATTTATAGTGACTGAGAAAATCAGTTTCTTTCATCCAGTGTTAAGCATCTTCATTGTCTAAAATAACAATGGATTCATTGTTTTTGAATTGTTTTTCAGATTAGAAAGTCATGGTTTGCTGTAGTCTGGGAAACTGACTCAGATAGTTATTTACATGCAGATGATTATTGGGAAGAACATCTATGAGTGAATGAAGGAAAGAGGTTGGACAGAGGGAGTAGTTGAACTGTCATGCAATTGCACCAGAGGCCATAACCGACCTCACAGGGAGCTCTGGAGCTGGGATGGTCCTAACATGTATCCCAAAAGGAGGCAAGGCAGCCTAGCCTTGGTGACCGCTTCATCAACTAGTCATTGGATGCAGGCTACCTCCAGAAAAAAAAGAGTGTAACCTTGGGAAAAGCAGCTCCTTAAAACTGACTACAATGCAGCTGGGTGAATAATGCTGCAGGCCTGAAGAGGGGGAGACTCTGGAAGTTTTGTCACAGAATCCACTACAACTAGTAAAAATTGCACACAGTATTAGAAGATGTAAAGAAGAAAGTCAGAAGAACAAAAAACCCCCCAAACTTAGCAGAAGGAAAGAAATCATAAAGATCAGAGCAGAAATAAATGAAATAGAAACAAAGAAAACAATAGCAAAGATCAATAAAACTAAAAGCTCGTTCTTTGAGAAGATAAACAAAATTGATAAACCATTAGCCAGACTCATCAAGAAAAAGAGGGAGAGTACTCAACTCAATAAAATTAGAAATGAGAAAAGAGAAGTGACAACAGACAGCACAGAAATACAACACATCCTAAGAGACTACTACAAGCAACTCTATGCCAAGAAAATGGACAACCTGGAAGAAATCGACAAATTCTTAGAAATGAACAATGCTCCCAGACTGAACCAGGAAGAAACAGAAAATATGAACAGACCAATCACAAGCACTGAAATTGAAACTGTGATTAAAAATCTTCCAACAAACAAAAGCCCAGGACCAGATGGCTTCACAGGGGAATTCTATCAAACATTTAGAGAAGAGCTAACACCTATCCTTCTCAAACTCTTCCAAAATATAGCAGAGTGAGGAGCACTCCCAAACTCATTCTACTAGGCCACCATCACCTTGATACCAAAACCAGGCAAGGATGTCACAAAGAAAGAAAACTACAGGCCAATATCACTGATGAACATAGATGCAAAAATCCTCAACAAAATACTAGCAAACAGAATCCAACAGCACATTAAAAGGATCATACACCATGACCAAGTGGGGTTTATCCCAGGAATGCTAGGATTCTTCAATATATGCAAATCAATCAATGTGATACATCATAGTAGCAAATTGAAGGAGAAAAACCATATGATCATCTCAACAGATGCAGAGAAAGCTTTCGACAAAATTCAACACCCATTTATGATAAAAACCCTGCAGAAAGTAGGCATAGAGGGAACTTTCCTCAACATAATAAAAGCCATATATGACAAACCCACAGCCAACATCGTTCTCAATGGTGAAAAACTGAAACCATTTCCACTAAGATCAGGAACAAGACAAGGTTGCCCACTCTCACCAGTATTATTCACCATAGTTTTGGAAGTTTTAGACACAGCAATCAGAGAAGAAAAAGAAATAAAAGGAATCCAAATCCGAAAAGAAGTAAAGCTGTCACTGTTTGCAGGCAACATGATACTATACATAGAGAGTCCTTAAGATGCTACCAGAAAACTACTAGAGCTAATCAAGGAATTTGGTAAAGTAGCACGATACAAAATTAATGCACTGAAATCTCTTCCATTCTTATACACTAATGATGAAAAATCTGAAAGTGAAATTAAGAAAACACTCCCATTTACCACTGCAACAAAAAGAATAAAATATCTAGGAATAAACCTACCTAAGGAGACAAAAGACCTGTATGCAGAAAATTATGAGACACTGATGAAAGAAATTAAAGATGAAACAAATAGATGGAGAGATATACCATGTTCTTGGATTGGAAGAATCAACGTTGTGAAAATGATTATACTACCCAAAGCAATCTACAGATTCAATGCAATCCCTATCAAACTACCACTGGCATTTTTCACAGAACTAGAACAAAAAAATTCACATTTTGTATGGAAACACAAAAGATCGTGAATAGTCAAAGCAATCTTGAGAAAGAAAAATGGAGCTGGAGGAATCAGGCTCCTGGATTTCATTCCATACTACAAAGCTACAGTAATCAAGACAGTATGGTACTGGCACAAAAACAGAAACATAGATCAATGGAACAGGATAGAAAGCCCAGAGATAAACCCACACACATATGGTCACCTTATTTTTGATAAAGGAGGCAAGAATATACAATGGAGAAAAGACAGCCTCTTCAATAAGTGGTGCTGGGAAAACTGGACAGCTACATGTAAAAGAATGAAATCAGAACACTCCCTAACACCATATACAAAAATAAACTCCAAATGGATTAAAGACCTAAATGTAAGGCCAGACACTATCAAACTCTTAGAGGAAAACATAGGCATAACACTCTATTATGTAAATCACAGCAAGATCCTTTTTGACCCATCTCCTAGAGAAATGGGAGATAAAAACAAAAATAAACAAATGGGACCTAAAGAAAGTTAAAAGCTTTTGCACAGCAAAGGAAACCATAAAGAAGACGAAAAGACAACCCTCAGAATGGGAGAAAATATTTGCAAATGAAGCAACTGACAAAGGATTAATCTCCAAGATTTACAAGCAGCTCATGCAGCTCAATATCAAAAAAACAAACAACCCAATCCAAAAATGGGCAGAAGACCTAAATAGACATTTCTCCACAGAAGGTATACAGATTGCCAACAAACACATGAAAGAATGCTCAACATCTTTAATCATTAGAGAAATGCAAATCAAAACTATAATGAGATATCATCTCACACCAGTCAGAATGGCCATCATCAAAAAATCTACAAACAATAAATGCTGGAGAGGGTGTGGAGAAAAGGGAGCCCTCTTGCAATGTTGGTGGGAATGTAAATTGATACAGCCACTATGGAGAACAGTATGGAGGTTCCTTAAAAAACTATAAATAGAACTACCATATGACCCAGCAATCCCAGTAATGGGCACATACCCTGAGAAAACCATAATTCAAAAAGAGTCATGTATCTTAATGTTCATTGCAGCTCTATTTACAATAGCCAGGACATGGAAGCAACCTAATTGTCCATCAACAGATGAATGGATAAAGAAGATGTGGCACATATATACAATGTAATATTACTCAGCCATAAAAAGAAACGAAATTGAGTTATTTGCAGTGAGGTGGAGGGACCTAGAGTCTGTCATACAGAGTGAAGTAAGTCAGAAAGAGAAAAACAAATACCACATGCTAACACATAATATGGAATCTAAAAAACAACCAAAAAAATGGTCATGAAGAACCTAGGGGCAAGACGGCAATAAAGACGCAGACCTACTAGAGAATGGACTTGAGGATACGGGGAGGGGGAAGGGTACGTTGGGACAAAGTGAGAGAGTGGCATGGACATATATACACTACCAAATGTAAAATAGCTAGTGAGAAGCAGCTGCATAGCACAGGGAGATCAGCTCGGTGCTTTGTGACCACCTAGTGGGTGGGATAGGGAGGGTGGGAGGGAGGGAGACGCAAGAGGGAAGAGATATGGGGATATATATATATGTATAACTGATTCACTTTGTTATAAAGCAGAGACTAACACACCACTGTAAAGCAGTTATACTCCTAATAAAGATGTTAAATATATATATGTGTATGTATTCAATAAAAGGGACAAGGATTGTCAGTGAAAAAAAAAGGCAAAATCTCTCATAATCCCATCAATCAGACATAAGCTAATTTAACTTTTGTATGGTCTTTGTATATCACCTGAGCCTAAAAACCCATACATTATTCTTGAGTGCTCCTTTTCTGTCTCCCTCACTCCCGCATCCAATAAACTAGCAACTGTTGACAATATATTGTACACTTAATGTTTCTTAAACACATTCCTTCTTCCAAAGTTATCCCCATTTCTGTGAACCTAATTCAGGCCCTCATTATATCTTGCTTCATTTATGACGTCTGTAGTTTTAGTAATTTTCCAACTCATTGGCTATTATTTCATTCCTCCTTGCTTTAGGCCTTCCAATCAGACTTATTCTTCCCAACATACACCACAGTGTTTTATGTTCTAATGAGTTTGCTTAATTGTATTCTTTTTCCCTGAAATATTATTTCTGAGTCTAACAAGCCAGGGCCCTCTTCCAATCATATACACAGATCCCCTTGCACCCCTTCTCCACACTTTGGCTCTCTGACTGACCTTTTTAGCTCATCACATTTTCAGACTTGGCTTTCCCTTACACTCCCACCCAAGGCTGTGTTTTCAAATCACCCTCCCTCCAGATACCTCTATTAGAACATTTACTATACTATGCTTAAAGACTTCCAGTGACTTTCCATTATGTTTAGAATAAAATGTAAACTTACTCTGGTTTACAAAGCCCTACGCAATCTGACCTTTACCTATCTCTTTAGAATGTATCATAGTTTATCTGCACTTCCTTCTTTATGTTCTTTAATTATGTTCCCACCAAGGTCATTCATCTCTTGGGGACTTTTTGCTTTAGCTGTCTCCTATGTCAGAGATGTTATTTTCTCTAATCTTTACATGACCTGCTCCTTCTTGCTATTGAGTTCCCTGGTTAAATGTCATCTTCTGGGAGAGCTTTCTTGACCACTCCAGCTTAAATAGTTACCCAGTCATTAACATATCCTTCTTTCATTTTCTTCACAGCACTCATCTTGAGGTATAACTACTTTGGTTACTGCCTGTCTCCCCCCATTAGACTATAACCCCAGACAACAGTGAATCTATGTTTGCCTTATCTACCACTGTTTCCTCAGAGTCGAGAAAACTGCCTGACACACAGTAGTCTATTGATAAGTATTTGATGAATAAATGTTTTTATCTTCGTCCTATTTTTTTCTCTAAACTAGGGCATGTGCCTTAATTTGAAATCCTTCTGTTTATTACTAGCTCCAAACAAAAGTGCCTAGAAAAGAACACAGGTTCAACAATGTTGTGGGATTTAACTGCTTTATTTTTATAATTTTGGGTAATGGATTGTGGGGTTCCTGGGATCATGTCCATTTGACCTACTTTGTGATTGATTTACATTCCCTAAAATCCTAGAGAAATATCCTAGGTCTGTAAGTTAATTCTTCTCTACTCAGAATCATCTGTAGCCTGATTTTCTTCCTTCATTCCTTCCTTAAAAAGGCAGTAAAAAAACCTCTTGGGGTTTGCATGAAGAAGGCATGCCCGGTGAGGGGGGACTGTTCCAGAGGGTATGAGGGCCAACACAAGGAAACAAGCCTGAAGATTAGCAGAGTTGGGAGATTGGTTTCATACAAGTAGACTAGGAAAACATGTAAATTTAGAGGATAACAGAACCCAGATTTCTCACTGTCAGAGAAGGGGGTTATAAATATAAGAAAATAAAAGGAAGGAAGAGCTAGAAATGAACACTGTGGTTAGGTTTTAGAACTGGATGTATTGGAAAGAATCCATGGTTTTAAAATTTTAAATATACAAATAAATGGGTATAGAAATAAATATAGATAAATGGATAGATAGATAAAATTTTACCCAGTGAGAAGTTCTGGGAGCAATGAGCTATCCATGGCCCATATCTTGGTCTCTAATGTTACTCTCCAGTGGGAATAAAAAAGCAGGGCATCTTGGGGAAATGGAGGGGTTGGTGGGTCAGAAGAAAGTACAAGATGAGCATGGATCATCCCGCTGTCAGAAAGTAAGAAAATTCAAAGAATGATGTTTGCATTTCAAAAGGACACAGATGCTATCTTGCAGGAACTCCTACTGGCCAGAAATGGGGCAATGTTAGCTTCAAAATTAGCAATAATAAATAAATAAATAGATAAAGCAAAATAAATAAAATAATCAATGATCCATATTGACATAGAAAGGAAGAAATAAAAGGGAAACAAGGAAATTTATAAAGAATGAAGGAAGGGAGGAAAAAGCTCTACCATAGACTGAAATGCCAACTAATAAATATAGAAGGAAGGATGGAATTAGAAAGCCACCATTTGGCAATCATAAAAGTGATAATCTAGTCAAGAACCATTAGTGATGCTAAAACTTCTGGGTGAATGTTTGATGAGAAGAGAGATGTGCACATGGTGTCAAAGTATTGCCTCAAAAATACATGCTAAATATAAAAGGAACAAGTAACTTTACAACCAAGAGATCTGACAGACACTACTTTAATCAATGGATTATAGTTAATATCACCAATAAATGGATAAATTGAAATCTTCTACCACCTTATACGTTAAGATATACTGAGAAAAACACAGCTTCCTTTCTGTAACACTTGTGCCCAAAATGCAGAACCTGAATCTAACCAGAAAGGAACATGACACAAACACAAATGGAGGCATATTCTACCAAATAACTGGCCTGCAATTTTCAAAAGTGTCAAAGTTAAGAAAGTCAGGAAAGACTAAGGAATGGTTCCAGGTTGAAGGAGACTAAAGGAAATCATATCTTTATTGCAATGACTTATCCCCACTTGGATCCTTTATCTGCAAAGGATATTATTGGAATAATTGATGGAATTTGAATGGGCTATGTGGATAAGTTGTAACCAATTAATGCTTATTTATTAATTTTGGTGGTTGTACTATGGTTATATAAGAGAGTGTCTGTAGAAAATAGGTATCAAAGTATTCCTGGGTAACATGGAATCAATTTTCTCTTTATTGATTCAAGAAAAAAGCTTTTATTCTTCTTGTATGTTTTTTTAAGTCTGAAAATATTTCTAAAAATATGAACATTTCCAGTATAATTGTGGATCATTCATTAAATAATGAGCATTTATCTAGTACTTGAATGCATCTAGATTTCATCCCCTCCTGCTTCTTTAGGAATCTCAGTGAATCAAATATTCTGTCTTTTCAACTTCTTCTAAGGAGATTTCCCCCCATAATATTTAAACATATTCAAGTCTCTCTAACCTTAAAAGAAACAAATAAATGTGCAACCAAATAAAACTTCCATGGTGCTACATATTCCTTATTATTTCTATATTTCAAAGCTAACCTTCTTGAAAGATTAGTCTATTCACTTTTCCCACATTTTCCTTCAAACCCTACCATTACACTGAAACAACTGTTTTTGGTCATAGTAAACAATGACCTTCCAGATGCCAAATCCAGTGGTGACTTTCCAGTCTTTTCCAAGTGTTCAAAACTACTGCTGGTGTTGTTGGCAGGGTGATAGTTCTAATATTCAGGTATGACCACATTAATGTTTTGCTTAAAGCTGTTTAATGATACCCCATAGCAATTAGAATAAAGTTCAATCTCTTAAATAAAACATAAAGGGCCCATCAAGATCTGGCACCTGCCTACTTTTCAGGTCTCATCTCTTGTCTCTCCTTCCCTCCCAACCAGTCATGCTGAAATCTGCACAGTTCATTCCATCTCTATAGTTTCAGCACTGATCCCAGCTACAGGCAAATATGAGTTATTAAGTAAATATTCAATTAATGAGTGCCTACTATGTGCCTAAAATAGTACTAGGTGCTGTGAAAAATTCAAAGAAATATTCGAAGTAATGGCTATTCAAGGACGCTAACTTAATTAGGAATCATTTCCAAGTAAATATTTGTGGGCATTTTCCCTAATATCACCAGGTTTGCTATAGCAAAAATGACCTTTTTAAAGAGGAAATAACATTTTAACGTGAAAATGACCAACAAAGTCATGCTATTATTAAATCAAACTAATCAACTGACGTGTTTATTAGGTAATAAACTATACTGTAATGAACAACTATAGACAAAAGATCATGTAGGTGTTTAGTATAAATGTAGTTACTCTTACATATAACTTTTTTTTTTTTGCGGTACATGGGCCTCTCTCACTGTTGTGGCCTCTCCCGCTGCGGAGCACAGGCTCCAGACACGCAGGCTCAGCGGCCATGGCTCACGGGCCCAGCCGCTCTGCGGCATGTGGGATCTTCCCGGACCGGGGCACGAACCCGTGTCCCCTGCATCGGCAGGCAGACTCTCAACCACTGTGCCACCAGGGAAGCCCTAGGGTGCACTTTTAATGACCACTAAAAATCACCAGATATTTCCAGAAAGTCTCTAAAATAAAAGAAAGAAGTCAAAATGAAAACAAAAAAAGCCCAGAGGGAATGACACCAGCAAGATGGTGAAATAGGAGGTCCTCTGTCATATACTCCCACAGAAACAATAGTTGGGCAGTCAGCCATAGACAAAAGTGTCTTTGTGGGAGCTTTGAGAATTAGGCAGGAGGGGTTGTGAAACCCCAGGGAGGAAAGTGAGGACCTTCCTACCAACATTACACAAATAAAAAGGACATACTAGAAGACTACAAACAATTGTACATTAACAGATAACCTAGATGAAACAGACAAATTCCTAGAAACACATAAATTACCTAAACTGACTCAAACTGAAATAGAAAATCTCAATAAACCTATAATAACTACGAGACTGAATCAAATCTTCCCAATAAAGAAAATCAATGACCAGATGATTAAACTGGTGAATTCTTCTAAATATTTAAAGAGTTAATACCAATTCGTCTGAAACCTTTCCAAAAATTGAAGAGGATAGAACACTTCCTAACTCATTCAGTGAGCACAGCCTTACCGTAATAACAAAGTCAGATACAGACCAAAATACCTTATGAATATAGATGCAAAAAAACTTAAACATTTTACTAGCAGACCAAATCAACATAATACCAAAAGAATTACATTCCATGAAAAGTGGGATTTATCCCAGGAATGTAAGAGTGGCTCAACTTAAGAAAATCAATCAATATAATGCATCACATCAATAGAACAACAATAAAACATGATCATATCAATTGATGCAGAAAAGATAATTGAGAAACCCAACATGCTTTCATGATAAAAAAAAATCAGAAAAGTAGGAATAGAATGGAACTTTCCCAACATGATAAAGAACATTCCTGAAAAACCCACAGCTAACATCACATTCAGTGATGAAAGGATTAAAACTTTTCCCCTAAGTCAGCCACAAGACATAAATACCTGTTTGATCATTGTTACTCAGCATTGTACTGGAAGTTCTAGCCAGAGCAATTAGACAATAAAAACAAATAAAATGTGTCCAAATTGAAAAGGAAGAATTTATGTATCTCTATTCACAGATGATATGGTGAAAAAAATACAGAAAATTCCAAAGAATCCACAAGAAAGCTATTAAAACTAATAAATTAATTCAGTAAATTTACATGGTATACAATGAACATGTAAAAATCAGTTGTGGCTCTATAAACCAGCAATAAGCAATCCAAAAAGGGGACTTCTGTGGCAGTCCAGTTGTTAAGCCGCCACACTTCCACTGCAGGGGACACGGGTTTGATCCCTGGTCTGGGAACTAAGATTCCACCTGATGCACAGCACGGTGCAGCCAAAAAAACAAAAAAGGTAAAAAAAAAGATATCCAAAAAGGAAATTAAGAAAGCAATTACATTTACAATAGCAGCTAGAAGAATAAAATACCTAGGTACAAATATAACCAGAATGATGAATGAGTTTTACATTGAAAAGTACAAAACATTGCTGAAAGAAATTGAAGAAGACCAAAATAAGTGGAAAGACATCCTGTGTTAATCATAAGAAAACTTGATATTGTTAAGATATCAATACTACCCAAAATGTTCTACAGATTCAGTGCAATCCTTACCAAAATTCTAGCAGCCTTGTTTCTACAGAAATAAAAGCTTATTCTCAAATTCATTTGGAGTTGCAAGGGCCCCTGAATAGCAAAAACAACCCTGAAAAAGAAGAATAAATTTAGAGGACTCACTATAAAGCTGTGGTAATCAAGACAGTGTGGTACTTATATAAGTATATACATACAAACCTGTGGAACAGAATTGAGAGCCCGGATATAAATCCATAAATCTATGGTCAATTGATTTTTGACAAGTTTGCCAAGTCCATCCAATGGAGAAAGAATAATGTCTTCAATAGTTGGTACTGGAACAACTGGATATCCATGTGCAAAAGAATGAAATTGGACCACTAACTCTCATGATGTGCAAAAATTAACTCAAAATGCATCAGCGTCCTAAATATAAGACATAAAACTATAAAGATTACAAGAAAGCATAGGGTTAAATTTTCATGACTTTGAATTTAGCAATGGATTCTTAAATATGACACTAAAAGCATGGAAAACAAAATAATAAAATAGATACGGACTCCAACAAAATTAAGAACTTTTATGCCTCAAAGGACGTTATCAAGAAAGTGAAAAAACAGTATAGAGAATTGGATAAATTATTTGCAAATTATATGTCTGATGAGAGTTCAATAGCCATAATATACATAGAACTCCTATAACTCAACAACAGAGGACAATCCAATTAAAAAGTGAACAAAGGGACTTCCCTGGTGGTGCAGGGGTTGAGAGTCCGCCTGCCAATGCAGGGGACATGGGTTCGAGCCCTCATCCAGGAAGATCCCGCATGCCATGGAGCAACTGAGCCTGTGTGCCACAACTGCTGAGCCTGCACTCTAGAGCCCGTGAGCCACAACTGCTGAGCCCTTGTGCTGCAACTGCTGAGGCCCTCGCACCTACAGCCCATGCTCCACAACGGGAGGGGCCGCCGCCATGAGGGGCCTGCACACCGCAGCGAAGAGTAGCCCCCACTCGCTACAAATAGAGAAAGCCCACGTGCAGCAGCGAAGACCCAACACAGCGAAAAATAAATAAATAAAATAAATTTATTTTTTAAAAAAAGTGAACAAAGTACTTGAATAGATCTTTCTCTGAAGAAAATATACAAATGACCAATAAGCACATGAAAAGGTACTCAACCTGATTAGTCATTAGGATATCCTTTCACCCCCACCAGCATGGCTATAATTTTTAAAAATTAAGTGTTAGTGAGGATGTGGAGAAATTGGAATTCTCGTGCATTTCTGATGAGAATGTAAAATGGTGCAGCTGCTGTGGAAAACAGTTTGGCAGTTCTTTGAAAAGCTAAGCATACAATTACCATATGATCCAGCAATTCCATTCTTTAGTATATACCCCAAAGAATCTTAAGCAAGGAATCCGATACTTACTTGTACACCAATGTTTACTGCAACATTATTCACAATAGCCACCAGTTGGAAACAACCCAGGATTCCATCAACAGATGAAGAACAAAACTGAGTAGATGCATACAATGGATATTATTCAGCCATCAAATGGAATGAAGTTCTGATACATGCAACAACATGGATAAACCTTGAAAACATGCTAAGTGAAATAAACCAGACACAAAAAGGCCAAATATTTTATGATTTCACTTATATGAAATATCTAGAATGGGCAAATTTATAGAGACAGGAAGTAGATTAGTGGTTACCAGCGGCTACAGAGGAGGAAGAATGGAAAGTTATTGCTTAATAGTTACAGAGTTTCTGTTTGTGGTGATTGAATATTTGGAAATAGTGTTGATGGTGACACAACATTAAATATAATTAATGACACTGAACTGTACACTAAAAGTGGCTAAAATGGCAAATTTGATGATATATAGATTTTTATGGATTATATTTATTTATATATATAATCCATAAAAATTTAATTAGAGTTATGGGGGAGAAGCACATTAAGTAGAAATTAAGCAAACCTAAAGAAAATATGGACCCCAGTTAATTTTAATTACTTGTGACAAATGAACAATGCTAATGTTAGATGATAATAATAAGGGAAACTGGAGGAAGTGTATATAGGAACTGTCTGAACTATCTTTGCAATTTTTCTGTAAATCTAAAATTGTTGAGAAATAATGAATTTATTTTTTAAAGAAAGATTAGTACAATGGGAGAGGTTGTGGAAAATCTAAAGCAAAATAATTTTTTACTAGTATAGACACAAAAACACAGATATGTAAAACATCAAGTCCAGAAATAAACCCAATTCCAAATAATAGTGATGCATCTCATAATAAAAATGACCATTGATTGGGTGTCCTTCATATGTCAGACATTTTATTTATATAATTCTCAGTCCTCAACATGACCCTGTAAGTGAAGTATTACAAGGTCACAATTTACAGACGAGGAGGTTTTGGTTCACTGAGGTTAAATAACCTGGACAACATGGCAAAGCTTATAAGTAACAAAACATGAATTTGAAACCAAGTCTATACAATTGTAAAACTTGTGATCTTTAAGGATTTTAAAAATTACTAGTAGGTAACTAAATATTGTAAATATGCTTTGTAAATGCAACAACATATACCCTATATGGATTAGACACAACCCAGCAAATTATAGAAAATCAAACAGAAATTAGATTAGAATATTAATCCTTTTTGTGGAAAACTATTTTATCTTTGAAGTGATAGACATTACAGAGGATAAAACTGCCATGTTTGAATATAAAAATTTTAAAATATAAAATAAAAATTAAATAATATATAAATCAGCTAGAAATTTTTGAAAATATTTGCACTGCTTCCAACACGGTGTTTGCATTTATGACATATCAAGAATGTATTCAGATTTATAGGAACAACATCAAGTTCTCAATAGAAAAAGAGACCAAAAAATTGAATAGATATTTCCCATAATGGAAAATTAATGATTGAACATGCTGGAAAACGTGAATTCTCACTAAGTGTAATCAAACTGGAGTCATCTTGGTATTTTATGAAAGCACAAACACATTCATAATAATAATAAACAATATTGGTAAGGTATTAATGTATTTCAACTGGAGTGGCATTACAAATTGGAATAAGCCTTTTAGAAAGAAATATAGCAATGTGAGCTGTGCACCACAAAATATACACATCCTTTGACTCAGTAATTCCACTACTATGTATTCTTTTCAGAAAAACAGTAGAAAAAATGTTTGCATTAATACCTCCATTGAAATGTTTACCTAGAGAAGAAAATACAGGTCATAATTAATTATTTATCTTTAGTGAAATGACTTAATAAATTTTGGTAGATCAGCATGTCAAAAGACAAAGTACATTAAAATACTAATCATCAAGACTGTGAAAGTATGAAAATAATTATCATATAACACAGAAACTGATATGTAAACTACGAGTAAATTGACGTAAAAATGTGTCAGCATGGAAGACAATCTGCATGAGTGAAAATGGTGTGTTAGGACTTTGTGTTCTTCATTATTATTTTTCTATTTATCTTGAATGCCAAGTTTTATAGGACTAAAGTGTTATGTTCCTTTAATTACTCCTACATCAGGTCAGAGGTTAAATTTACAGTTACATTTGGAGGGTACCCAACTAAGGGTACCATTAGGGGCCAGGATACAATGGACTGAGAAAAGTTGAGACTTCGGACAAGGAATTGCTGAAAGAAGGTTAGAAGAAGAGCTTAACTACCAATGAAATGGAGAACCCCTGAAATCAAACTTTGACTCCTGTGTCGTTTTTTCAAAAATGGCCCTTGGCTTGTTCTCAGAAAAGAACTCTGAAAGTAGAGAAACTATTAAGAATATATCTGTTGTTTATTGGTCCTGGAAAAATAAGAGCCATGAGGTTAGTTACAGCTTCTTGTCCTAGATCTAGATGTATATGGATTAATCATTTAAAATGTCAGGATCTGAGTGAAAAAGACTACCAAATCGCCGGTGGCTAATGTTTATGGTTTAGTGTGATTTCTTGTTTTCTTTTGTTTGGTTCAACTGGGGTTTTACTTTTAAGTTCTCTTTGGTAGCCAGTCTACATTTTAAATGAAGTTCAAATGTATTGGTGCATGAATGTTTCTCTGTAGCCTAATGAAAACATGTTACCAGAGTGCCTTGTTGTAGCATTGAAATTTATCTCAGGTAATAAGGAGCACAGAAATGCACCGCTATTTCAGCCCCTGAGGCAAAGCAGGGAACCTGAGCGTCAGAAAAGCCCATTAGGAAATGCATGCTGTAGTATCATAACTTCAGCAATGCTTTGAAATTGTCAAGTTGTATCATGAGGGCATGTGCTGATCAGAGGTGGCACTGGCAGGCCCAAAATATTAGCTGTGACAATCACGTACTAGTTCATATATCCTAATCAATCAGACAGAGTTTTAATTAATCCAAGTTGTTTTATTATGGTTCCTAGCAAGCAACAACACAGCAGCCAGGAATCCCCAAAGACTTTGACTTAATCAGTTCTTTGACGACCTTTCTTGAGACTTGTAGAGTAAACTAACATTCAACTCAAATAAGTATAAGAAGTTATACCCTGCAAAAAGTTAACACTTTGATGTCAGAAGTAAAAATTCTCAAATACCACTTGGTAAATCAATAGGTTATTTCTTTAAATGCCAAGGTCCTTCTTTGCATTTAAGTGTTCAACAGTATTTATCAATAGTGTGTCAAAGTTTTAGGGTGAGGAAGAGGAAGAGAAGGGTAATCTAGAACCCTAAAATTTAGGAGCTCTGTCTATCCCTGGATTATAAAAGTTGAGGGAAATCTTTGTTTTCAACCATAATAAAAATTATTTCAAGAATAGTAAATTTTCAAAAATGGACTTTCTCTCAATTATTTTGGAAAATTTCTTTTGATCAGAAGCAAACATTACATAGCCATTAGATTGTTAATTGTTTTAGCACCTTCATCAATACATTTAGAAAATGTATTGTGATTAGACAGATATTACTTTGAGTGTAATATTCTAGAGGAGAAGCCAACTCGTGAATTTTTCTGAGCTTAATTTTACAAACATAAAATTCTGTATATTGTATAAACCAATCATTGACAAAATTATAACAAACTTGTGAATACTAAGATGGACAATGAATCTGCCAAATTATTTTCTTAGACAAATTATATTGAGAAGATCATTTCCCTAGGGGCCACTTTTGTGGATGTGGCTGTCTGAATCCAAGAGAAGTATGGGCCAAATCATTTACAAGTATCTTCAAATTATCTCAAAGCTTTGAGGAAAGATACAAGGTAAAATAAATAAAATAGTACATACAAATAAGAATATACAATGTTTGTAACACTTGGAAATATAGTAAAAAATTCAGTATTTGACAAGCATTTTGACTAAGTATCCTATTAGAACTTTGCCCCTTCAGCATTCGTTATATAGTTCTTTTATTGACTGTTATCATTTCATAAATTACTATGCTAATTTAGAGCAATAAATCCTACCTTAAATAATATGGCTTCCCCAAACTGTTAAATATTTCTCCAGTGTATATTAGCATACATAATGTGCTACAAACTAAATGATGTATATATAGATAAGGGAAAAAAGAAACTCTTTCTCAGTCTCTATAAAACCAAGTGTACACTCAACCATAAAAAAGATGAAACCTTGCCATTTGCTTCAACATGGATGGAACTTGAGGGTATTATGCTGAGTGAAATAAGTCAAAGAAAGAAAGATAAATACCATATGATTTCACTCGTATGGAAAAACAAACCAACAAACCAAACCAAACAAAATCAAACACATAGATACAGAGAACAGTAGTAGTTACCAGAGGGGAAGGGGGTGGGGAGGGCAAAATAGGTCAAGAGGGTCAACAGTATGGTGACAGATGGAAACTGAAATTCTGGTGGTGAGTACACTGTAGTGTATACTGAAGTCAAAATATAATACTGTATATATGAAACATATAATGTTATAAAAACCAATAAAAACATTAAAAACCCAAGTATAATTTTAGTTGCTTCAAATCTTTTTCTAGTTTTTAAAATTAGGAATTATGGTATGTTTCCAAATATTGGGTTGGCCAAATATTGAGTTGGCTTCTCCTTCTCTAGAATATTACACTCAAAGTAATAATCTGTATTTTAAGTAAAAATAAAAGACATATTTTTCATTTTCACCAAGAACTTTATTGAACAACATATTCACCCTTTTGTTCCACTACCTTCTGCCATTTTTCAGGCAACTTCATAATTCCATCTTCCCAAAACTTTTTATCTTTTTATGCAAAGAACTATTCCAGGTGCCTTTTACAGACTTCCAAGGAATTAAAATTTTTTCCATTAAGAGAATTTTGTAAAGACTGAAATAAATGGAAATCCGAAGGTGCAATGTCTGGCGAATATGGCGGATGAATCGGAACTTCCCAGACAAGCTGTAACTGTTTTTGCCTGGTCATCAAATAAATATGCGATCTTGCGTTATCCTGATGGAAGATTATGCATTCTCTGTTGACTAATTCCAGATGCTTTTTATGGAGTGCTGCTTTCAGTTGGTCTAATTAGGAGCAGTACTTGTTGGAATTAATTGTTTGGTTTTCTGGAAGGAGCTCATAATAGAGGACTCCCTTCCAATCCCACCATATACACAACATCACCTTCTTTGGATGAAGACCGGCCTTTGGTGTGGTTGGTGGTGGTTCATTTCGGTTGCCCCACGATCTCTTCCATTCCACATTATTGTACAGTGTCCACTTTTTATCACTTGTCACAATTTGTTTTAAAAACAAAACTTTTTCATTATGTTTAAGTAGAGAATCGCATGTGGAAATACAGTCAAGAAGGTTTTTTTCTCTTAACTTATGTGGAACCCAAACATCAAAGCGATTCACATAACCAAGCTGGTGCAAATGATTTTCAACGCTTGATTTGGATATTTTGAGTATGTCGGCTATCTCCCGTGTGGTATAACGTTGATTGTTCTCAATGTCTCGATTTGATCGCTGTCAACTTCAACTGGTCTACCTGACCGTGGCGCATCGTCCTGCGAGGAATCTCCAGCACGAACCTTCACAAACCACTTTTGACATGTTTGATCAGTCACAGCACCTTCTCCAGACACTGCACAAATCTTTTTTTGTGTTTCAGTTGCGTTTTTACCTTTCTTGAAATAATAAAGCATAATATGCCGAAAATGTTGCTTTTTTTCTTTCATCCTCAATATTAAAATGGCCACACAAAAATTCACTAATTTTGATGTCTTTTTTTAAATGCATGCTGATATGACAGCTGTCACATACAATTTAACAAAATTGTTTTGAATGAAGTTAAAGACAACTAAGTGCTACTAGAGCCATCTTATGGAAAAAACCGAACGGACCTTTTGGCCAACCCTGTATAATGCAAAATTATTTATTGAATTTAAGTCTAGGAAAGAGGAAAATTAGGAAGGAATTTGCCCATTTAACAAAATAGTAATAACAAGGACAGCTATTATTTCCAAATGTTCACTCTGGCTTCGCAAGCATTATATTGAGTATTTTACATACATAATCTAATCTAATTTTCAAAATAATTCCTTGAGATAAGCCTATTGCCCACATTTACAGAGGACCATACTCATTTAGCAAATCCTCCTTGTTACATTTTAGATTATCCCCGTGTTCCACCCCCAGTCATTTCCAAAGACTACTTATACAGTCAAATCAGAAAGTTGAGGCACATCTATATTTTAAATAACGACTTAATGAAGTTATTTATGGGTTATAAAAGATAAGAAAGTATCCTTTAGAAATGAAAGTTTTACTTTTTACAATTCAGAGAAGTTAAGTTTGATTTATAACTTTTAAAAGCTGTTAAGACACAGAGTAATATGAAGTCCTTCTTTTGGAGTTAGAAACAAACCTTCTCCCTGTACTCTTCAGAAATTGTCATCTCCCAGATTAAGGGAAACATTTCAGTTCTGCCTGTTCACAAAAGAAAAGTTCTGTAATAATACTGCTATGATCATACCTTTGAAGCAGGGCAAATGTTTGAGTACAACCACTGGGTATGGCGTTTTGATAATATAAAGATTATAAAGACAGAATTTTACAAAGCTGGCTTTCAAGTTTTGTTTTGTAATATTTGTACTTTTTTTCATCATTATTTCTAATCATCCTATTTTAGTTTTGCGTATCAGCATTCAAGACTTTTAGTGCTAGAGCTTATCATTATCCCAGCATGCAAAGTAAAATTCAGAAAAGAAAATCTTAACAAAACGGTGATCATTCAGATTCTAAAATGTCTGACGTTATCCATTTATCCAACCTCAAAAAAATATGGCTTTCATTATTAGGTTACAATGGATCAAGATTTGTGTTCACACTAATGTTGCCCTCATTTCCATTTATATTAAACTGGTATTTGTTTTTTAAAGGAGGCACATGAATGAACAGAGCCTTCCCCAATCTCTGTTTGTTCAGCTTGTAACATGCACAGTAGCAAATTCAATCTTGTTAAGAGGCTTATTCCTCCATTGTAGAACTTACTCGAATTGCAAGAAAGTTTGAATTTGCATGGGTCATGTATTTGTGTGGAGAATGATTTGAAGCACTTTAAGGACCTTATTTTTCTTTCTCAATAATAAATTGCTTATTACCACTTAATTTCAACATCTTTTGCCCATTGCATTACTCAGCTGGGGGAAAATAATCTTCATTTCAATAATAGAAAAGTCAAGTTCATTTGAAAAAATAACACCTGAAATGTCAATGAAATCAATCACACCTCTTAAATCTCATAGGGACAATTTCTCACTCAGGAGAGTTCCTTAAAGCAAATAATTTTTCTTCGATGAAGCCTAATTATTTTAAGTCAGGGAACAAGGCATTGGACACACATCCATAACGTTCCCTTTGTTAACAAACTGTTTTGATACACATATGAAGTTATTTTACCAAGGACCCTTTCTGTTAAAAATTGATTACACTCAAAGTAAAGGAAGCTAACTCTCATCAGCCACAAGAAAAGAATTCTAATTAAAATTTGGTCATATTGCAAGCATGTAGGTCACATTGTTAACCTATAATCAAATGTGGACAACAAGTGAGTGACCACTGTTTTTACTGCACTGCATTAGGTGATGGGGTTGGTAAGATACGGTAGCTGACATTGGGCACATAGGTGAGAAACCTGTGGAACACAATCACACACACACACACACACACACACACACATCCCAATATATCTCAGGGGAAAAATAGTACTAGAAAGGAGTCAAAAGATAATTCAACCCTGGCTGTAGCACTTATCAACTGTGACCTTGGCAAATCACTTAAACATTCTGCTGAGCTTTCAGTTTCTGCCTTCACAAAAAAATGAGAAAATAATCAGAAATAATCTTTTCCATATTAAAGGAAACTAAAGACATATGCAACTAAATGTAATGTATAATATTTGTGTGGTTCCTGGACATCAGGAGGACAATGGCAACAACCGAGCAAGGTGAATGGTAATTTCCAGATTTTCATAATTGTACTATGGTTATAGAAGACAATCCTCTCTCTCTCTCTCTCTCTCTCTGTTTCTCTCTCTCTTTGAGAGGAGTAGGGAGTTATCACTGAAATATTTAAAGGTAAAGGGGCATAATATATTCAATTTACTCCGAAATGTTGCAGAGAGAAGGAGAGAAGAAAGAACCAATGGCTAAGCAAGTATGGTAAAGAATTAGCATTTGAGGAATTTGGGTGAAGGACATAATGCAGTACTTTGTACTATTTAATTATTTTGTTCTTTTCTAATTTTTTAAGGTGGACTCTGAGGTTGTTGATTTGAAACTTTCTTTCTAATGTAAATATTTAGTGCTACACGTTTCCCTTTAAGTACTCCTTTAACTGCAGCCTACAAAACTAGATTTATTCTGTTTTCATTGTCATTCAGATAAAAATGATTTCTAATTATTTTATTATTTCTTCTTTGGCACATGGATATTTAAAAATGTGTTATTTAATTTCCAAACAACTGAAAACCTCCTGGAGAAAATAGCACTATTAGTAACTCTGCCAAACTTTTAAGGAAGAAATAATGCTAACTTTACACATACTCTTCTAGAAGAATGAAGAGGAAACATTTCCCAGCTCATGAAGTCATTATTACCTTGACACCAAAGAAGAAAGAAGAGCTTGGCTATTTGGCTATCAAGTTACCTGTGTTTTATTCTAAAACGTTTTATCTGTTGATGGTGAGAAATGTGGGCTGTCATGAAATTTCATGAACTGAATATCAAACTTACATATAATTTAGAAACAAAAGCAAGAAAAATAAAACAGTATACTTTAATACAAAATCATCCTAATAAAAGAATAAAAAAGAGCAAAATAAGTAGAGGAAGGAAGTGAGGATGGACAGATGAAAAGAAGGAAGGAAGAAAATAAAGGAGAGAGAAATCTCATTAGGCTAAGTTGCTAGGCTATTAGGGATCTGTTATACTTAATGAATATAACAAAGTAATACTGAAAAATAAAAAGTGGAAAATTTTACCTTCTCCTCAACTTGATTTTTTAGAAGCAATGAGGGAAACTCCCCTAGAAAGCCACTTGCATAACCAACTTAGAAAATGAAATTCTGTCATTCTGAAATGCGACCCTATAATTATATGTGCTTCAGACTTAATTTAAGCATGAATTTACTAACTTACTTCCTGTGCTAGTAACTTATCCAAATGGCAGGATAGGTTGAACATAAAGTAACAGTAATATAAGTAAACTACTTAATACAAGTTAGAAATCCTGCTTCCCCTTTTTTCTATATATTTTTAATAAGTCATGATTGTCTTTCCCTTCCTGAAGAGGATACATATTTCTTTAGTGTGAAATCAGAAAAGTGAGAGTAAAAGGTCATATTTTAGAGAGAAACTGATATTTCTTCGGAAAAAATAATGACTAGATGTATTTATTCTAAAGAAACTGGAGGCGGCTAATGTCTAAATTTCAGTAACGATGTAGGGGCTTAAGCAAAGACAGTTATTGTAGTCAAAATTGAAATTCTAGCATGTTAATTCATTAGGACCTGTGAGAACATTTAAAATTTTTGAGCTCAAACAGATTTACAGAATCTCCAGGGTCACTGACAGAGAAATTGTCTTTCTTTTTAAACTTAGGATGTTTATATACACTCATACAGAAATATCTAACTAAGCCTCCATTTGAGTAGTTACAGTAAGATATAATATTTTCCAACCACCACACATAAGTCACGAAAGTTGGCAGAGCAGCAGAACTTTTAGATATGACTAAATGAAGACTCCTTAATACAGAAAGTATTTATGTTCTCAGTGCAGACGATTTATGAACATATACACTAAGTAAAGGTTCTTATTTTCTTACTTTAATACATATTCATATCATAAAGCAGCTGCCTTATGTTGGGCAGATTAAACAAAAAAAATACTGTTAGTAGATATATGTAAGCTCAATATATTTCAAAGTGTAAGCTCCTTGAGGACAGAATTTATATGTTTCAATAGTATTAATTACCCCTTAGTCTCAAAGTCTAGGATGGCAGAGGCAGTCTGGAACAATTCAGAAAATATGTATTGAATAAATCATTTCATTTGCCTTTAGTCTAAAAGTATGTCTTATAGAAGTGTAGAAAATAAGACTTAATGACATCAAGTATACAGAAGACTATTTGTAAAGACTACATATAAAAAGCTAAGCATAAAAGTAGAAAATATTATTTTTGGAAAATTTCAAACTCAAAGCAGAAGAAGTATTAATATTAGATGAAGATGAATTTAAAACAACAAATCACTGAATGGGAAAAACAGATTCATTTTATACAGGTTAAGCATACATAGAACAATGAAGATATGAGACGGGAATGGATAACCTGAACACACTTTTTATTATGTGCCAGGTGTTGTGGTATGTCGTTAGCTTATTTAATCTTCACAAGCATTCTATAAAATAGGCAACATTTCAGATGTTAGGCAACGGAAGCAAAGCTAGGTTAAGTACCTTCCCTAAAGTAAAAAAAGAAAAACAAAAGAAAACAAAGCTCCACAAAATACAAGCATCTGACTCCAGAGTTATACTTTCACCTTAGGCCACAAATTTGACAATTTCATTTAAAGAAATGTTTATTTCTGGAAAATATAATTTATCAAAATGCTTCCCCTAACAAATCTAAGGATGACTTAATGTAAAGAAATCTCTCAGTGTGTCATGTTAGTAGGTCAAATTTGGTATGGTAGTATTAGAGACAATTAACAAGTAGTTGATAAATTCCATTCCATATCCAATACTGAAGAAAGAATACTTACAATATTCTATAACAGGTAATAGCTCTTAAGTCAATGGACAGCACCACACTTTCTATGAAACAATAAAGTAATTGTATTACATTAGGAACAAGAAAAGTTAGTTAACATTGGCTAGGAAATTCTGTCCAATATGATAAGATGCAAACTAAATAAATAAAAGGTAGAACTATTGGAAAGATAAAGTTAAAATACTTACAGGTAGATTATGTACCTAGAAGCTCTCTGAGAATAGAAGTAACAATCACTAATGTGTGTAAGACACTCTAAAAACTTTACATAAATTATTTAACCTCATAACAAAACTATGAAATAGGTACTATTATTATCATTCTCAGTTTACAAATAAGGAAACTGGGGCACCACAAAGTTAGGTGACTCTCTTTGTGTCACACTAAAGTGGGGTTCTAGAATCTGTATTGTGAGCCCCTACACTGTACAACCTCTATTAACATAATGAAAGAGTTCAGTAATAGAGCAGTTTCCTGAAATTGTAGCAAATACCAATTAGAAGATGGACTGGAAAACGATATTCTACATTAGAAGAAAAATTACAAAATATCAAGGAATGTAAGTTTAACAAGAAACGAAGAGGACCTACATGAAGACAAATGTAAATAAACACATCTACCAAGTTTTATATGGGAATACCCATACATACATGTGCAAAAATGACTATTTTTCCACAATTTAAGTTTAATTGAATTCTAATCAGAGGGCTTCCCTGGTGGCGCAGTGGTTGAGAGTCCACCTGCCGATGCAGGGGACAGGGGTTCGTGCCCCGGTCCTGGAGGATCCCACGTGCTGCAGAGCGGCTGGGCCCGTGAGCCATGGCCGCTGAGCCTGTGCGTCCGGAGCCTGTGCTCTGCAACAGGAGAGGCCCGCGTACCACAAAAAAAAAAAAAAAAAAAAAAAAGCATAATGGCTAAGGATTCTGATTAGAATTTTTTTTTTTTTTTTTGCGGTACGCGGGCCTCTCACTGTCGTGGCCTCTCCCGTTGCGGAGCACAGGCTCCAGATGCGCATGCTCAGCGGCCATGGCTCACGGGCCCAGCTGCTCCACGGCACGTGGGATCCTCCCGGACCGGGGCACAAACCCGTGTCCCCTGCATCGGCAGGCGGACTCTCAACCACTGTGCCACCAGGGAAGCCCACCATTATGCATTTTTAAAAAATGATTTTAAATCGTCAAGTTCAACTGAAGGAATAAAAACATAAGATTAACCAATTTATAAATGAAGGGTATCGGTGAAGGATTATTCATCAGATATCTTTTAATTGTTATTGATCTTTTAAAATAATATAATTTTTAATAATTTATTGAATATTTCTATAACTAGAAATATTATATTTATATATATATAGCTTAGAATAAAGTATAAACCTTTAGTGTATAATAAAATTTCTATCACAAAACAGCAGTAAAAGAAAGAATTACTCAGTATAAAATGTTGGGACATCTAATTGATTATTTGAAAAAGAGCGTAAAAAAATTTTATAGTCATTTACTTAGGGCTTTGTTATCTTCCACAACATTTACAAAATAGAAGCTGCAAAATATCAAAACCACAGGAAGTTGACAACACAGACCACAATTAGCTTCCCAGTCTTACTTTAATGAGTGTAATCTTTAACCATCACAATTTATACTCTGTCAAGCACCAAATTAATCATCAAAGTTTATTTTTCACCTCACACCTTCCTAAGCTATAGAAATAATTGAAAAAATTATTACTACTAAATGTAAAAAGAAGAGAATGAATTAAGTTTATGAATGAGTCCAGCTATGAATAAGTGTTCACAAGACACTGAAAGGCTTTTAGGGGAAAGATGTATATCATAGGACTTTGATGGCTCTTTCCCTGTGTCTATTTTAAATATTGGTTTTATTGTAGGGTATTGAATGTAGAGTTACATAAAAATGAATATCTGTAGAAAGTGGTAATATGACTGTAAGAAATTTGATTCTGAATCCTCCTCATTCATTATTTTTTGCATACCGTCTTGTTGACACATAAGCTAACTACAAATGATTATGCAGTAAGCTGGTATTAGGTAATAGGTACTTGAAAATTATTTTTGGAGCTTTTCTAATTCTGAGGAAAAGCTTATTAGAGGAATGGGTCTACCATTGTCTAACCAAAAGTTGACCCTTTATACTGAGACCTATAGGTCCCAGGATGAACTTCCAGGGATTGTCTAAAGTAGTTTTATTCTCTAGAGATAGTAATGACAGCTAACTAGAGTATGGTGTTTACTCTATGCTAGGTTACCTAGTGTTGTAGGTTCTATGCACATGTTAACTCATCCTGTCAACCACCCTAGGAATAATTTAATATATTATTTTCTCATTTTATTGGTAACGAAATTGAGGTGCAGAGAAATTTAGTGACTTATCCAAGGTCATATCACTAGTAAATGTGAGAGGCAGTGTTATGAATTCAACAGACTAGCTCCAGAGTCCACATACCTGGCCACCATAATTTGCTACCTCTTGTTAAAATGAAAAGCTTCTAAGTATTTGACTGAAACATACTGGTCTCTTCCTCCCTCCCTCCCTCCCTTCCTCCTTCTTCCCTCTGAGCTGCTTCACTGTGAGTGACCTTGCTTTTTCCTCCCCTATCTAACATTGTGTGGATCCCCTTATGGCAAGGTAGAGAAGGTCATGAAAACTAGAAACACATTTAAGTATAGCTAGGTGAATAAACTAGGTTTACATAAAGCAATGACTTAGTAAGGGTCTAACAACATATCCTCTGACTTTCTATTTTAATGCCTTGAATAGTCATTGGTGCTTAATAATATATTCGGCTTGCATTTCAAACTGTTAGTTCTTATACATAATCCTTATCCACTTTTCAACAGCTTTATTTAGGTATAATTTATATATCATAAAATTTACCTATAATAAGGATATGATTCAATTATTTTTAATAAATTTATAAATTTTCAGAGTTGTGCAACAATCGCCACAATCCAGTTTTGAATATTTCATCAAGTTCCCTTATTACCACTTAGAGTTAAAATCTGTGTTCATCTCCACCTTTAGGCAACTACTGATCTGCTTTTTATATCTATAAAATTTCCCTGTCTTGACATTTTTTCCTTCTAGTTTTGTTGAGATATAATTAACATACAGCACTGTAAAAGTTTAAGGTGTACAGCATAATGATTTGACTTACATACATCATGAAATGATTACCACAATAAGTTCAGTGAACATCCATGACCTCATACAGATATGAAATTAAAGAAAAAGAAGAAACAAGTTTTTACTTTTGATGAGAACTCAGACCAGTGCCTTGACATTTAAAACAAATGGAGTCATTGAATGTGCTCTTTTGCATTGTGCTTCTTTTACTGTTACATGATGTTTTACAGGTCCATCCATGTTATAGCATGTGTCAGCATTTTACCTATTCACCAGATTAAGATTGTGTCCACTTGGGGGCTATTATAAATAATAATGCTATGAAAATGTGCATACATATTTTTTGCATATACACAGGTTTTAATTTATCTTGGGTAGATACCTAGGTATGGAATTAGGAGGTTATCAGTAAATTTATGTATAACTTTTTAAGGAACTATCAAACTATTTCCAAAAGTGGCTGCACCATTTTACCTTCCCACCAACAATACATGAGAGATCCAGTTTTTCCATATCCTTGCCAACTCTTGATAGTGTCTATATTTTTATTATGGCCATTCTAGGGAGTCTGAAATGGTATCTCACTGTGGTTGTATTTTGCTTTTTCTGATAGCTAGTGATGCCAAGCATTTTAAAATATGCTTATTAGCCATTAGTTTATCTTCATAGTAAAATGTCTATTCAAATCATTTGTCAATTTTTGAATTGTATTGTTTGTATTGAGTGTTAAGGGTTCTTTATGTATTCTGAATATTATCAGAATATATTATCAGATATATTATTTGAAAATTTTTATTATCAGACATATTATTTGAAAATTTTTTAACCAGTTTTTGACTACTCTTTTCATTTTCTTAATGGTTTCTTTTGAAGGACAAACATTTTTCATTTTTGTGAAGTCTAATTTATAATTTAAAAAAATTTTATGGACCATGATTTTGGTGTTGCATCTAAAACATTTTTGGCCAGACCAAGATTATGAATATTTTGCTTTATGTTACATAGTTTTAGCATTCACATTTAGATGTATTACTCATGTTGAGTTAACTTTTGTGTATAGTGTGAGGTAAGGGTCTAAGTTCACATTTTTGTATGTGGTTTTTGTCCGGGCATTATTTGTTAAAAAGCCTATCCTTTTCCCATTTTATTGCTTCAGCACCTTAGTCCAGTATCCATTGTTCATAAATATAAGGATTTGCTTCTGGACTTTCAATTCTGTTGCATGTATGTAATTTTCACAGTACCATATTGTATGTATTATTATAGTTATGGAGGAAGTTTTGAAATAAAAAAGTGTAAATCTTCGAACTTTGCTCTTCTTCAAGGTTGTACTGGCTATTCTGGTTTCTTGCATTTCCATCTGAATTTTAAGATCAGCTTGTCAATTTCTACAAAAAAGCCTGCTAAGATTTTGAATTTTTGCTGCGTTTCTAGATCAACCTGGACAGAATTTCCCTTCAGATGATCTTGAATCTCTCAATCCATGAAACTGAAATGTTCATGTTAAATTTATTCCTAAGTATTTTAGTCTCGAGACTATTGCAAATGGAATTGTTTTCTTAACTAGATTTTATGGCTGTTTGTTGCAGGTATATAGAAATGCAATTGATTTTGTAAAGGGATGTTGTATTCTCTGATTTTGTTGAAATTGTCTCTTAGTCCTAGTTTTGGGGGGTTTCCTTGGGACTTCCTACATACAGGATCATGTTATCATGTTATCTATGAATAAAGACAGTTTTATTGCTTATTTTCTAATCTGGATGCTTTTAATTTTTTTTCTTACATTATTTTACTGGCAGGATCTCCAGTATAATGTAGAATAGAACTGGCAAAAGCATATATCCTGGTCTCTTTCTCAATTGTAGTGGGAAAGCACTCTGCCTTTCACTATGAGGTATGATGCTAGCTATGGGTTTTTCATAGATATCATTTATCAGGTTGAGGAAGTATTCTCCTACTTCTAGTTGTTTGAGTGTTTTTATAATGAAAGTATTTTGGACTTTATTAAATGATTTTCTGTGTCTATTGAGATGGTAGTGTATTTTTTGTCCTTTATTCTATTAATATTTTATATTACATTCATTGATTTTGAGATGTTAAATCAACTTTGCCGTCTTCTTTTTTTTTTTTTTTTTTTGGGGCTGCGTTGGGTCTTCATTGCTGTGCATGGGCTTTCTCTGGTTGCAGTGAGCAGGGGCTACTCTTCATTGCAGTGCACAGGCTTCTCATTGCGGTGGCTTCTCTTGTTGAGGAGTGCAGGCTCTAGGCGTGTGGGCTCAGTAGTTGTGGCTCACGGGCTTAGTTGCTCTGCAGCAAGTGGGATCTTCCCTGACCAGGGATCTAACCTGCGTCTCCTGCATTGGCAAGTGGATTCATAACCACTGCGCCACTGGGGAAGTCCCTTTTTTTTTTCTTTTTTTTGGCTAAACTTTGCCTTCTTGGGATAAATTCCACCTGGTCACGGTGTGCAAACCTTTTTTTTATATGTTGCTGACTTTGGTTTGCTAAAATTTTCTTAAGGATTTTTGTGTCTATAGAATGAGTTATAGAGTGTTTCTTTCTCTGTTTTCTGAAAGAGATTATAGAAAATTGGTTATTTTCCTTCTTTATTTGATAGAATTCACCAGTGAAGCCATCTTGTCCTGGACATTTTTTTCAGGGAAGATTTTTTTTTTTTTTTTGCGGTACGCAGGCCTCTCACTGTTGTGGCCTCTCCCGTTGCAGAGCACAGGCTCCAGATGCGCAGGCTCAGCGGCCATGGCTCACGGGCCCAGCCGCTCCGCAGTATGTGGGATCTTTCTCGACCGGGGCATGAACCCGTGTCCCCTGCATTGGCAGGTGGACTCTCAACCACTGCACCACCAGGGAAGCCCTCAGGGAAGATTTTTAATCACGACTTTAATTTTTTTACTTGTTATTAGTCTGTTCATATTTTCTATTTCTTCCTGAGCCAGTATTGGTAATTGATGTCTTTCTAGGACTTTTTCCTTGTCATCTAATTGATATGATTTGTGTGCATAAAGTTGTTGTTTTTTAAATTTTTAAAAAATATTTCGCTCTCTCCTATCCTTCTGGGACTCACATTTTGCTACAATTGATGCTGTCCCACAGGTCTTGGAGGCTCTATTTTTTTTTGAATAATCTTTACCTCCGTTTTTCATATTGGATAATATCTCTTGATCTATCCTCAATTTCACTAAATTCTCCTTGAGAATTTCTATTTGTAGAATCACTGTTGCCATATTTTCCTTTAATTATTTAAATATGTTTTAACATAGTTAACATATTGATAATTGCTGTCTTAAGATACTTGTCTGCCAAATCCAACATCCTGGTACACTCAGAGACAATTTTCTATTGATTGATTTTTTTTTCCTGAATCTGGGGTACATTTTTTTTTGTTTCTTTGAATGTCTCAAATTTTTCGTTGAGAAGTAGACATTTTAGATAACATAAGAAATCTGGATCTTGATTTTCCCTCTAAAGATTTTTGTTGTTACCATTTACTTGTTTAATAACTTGCCTATGTTAAATCTATGAAATCTGTATTCCCTGCCATTTATTGATACTGTTGTTCAGCTCAATTTTTAAAATAAATGTGTTTATTTATTTACTTATATTCTCGTTTTTATTTTAAATTCTGACTTCCTAGGAGACTTCCTGTACCTCAATAGCTTAATGGTTAGATAATGATTCTACAGAGGTTATAATGACTACCTTGAAACAGCAAAATTCCATCTTCTGCCAATGACTCTGTGTATGGGTAGGTGAGCACATTCAAAGTTCAGACCATTCCTAAGCCCTCCTGGTCACTTAGATTCCACTGGCTCTTTTGGGTCTCCTATGGGCAGCCTCAAAGTTGACCAGGATTATGTGGGATTATCAGAGAAGTCTGATCTCTACTTCTCATGCATGCATCCTTAGCCAGGAATACACCTGCCCCACATACTACAGTAACCTCAGCATAGTAGAGCCAGTGATCCTGCTCTGTTCACCTGTCTCTGAAAATATCATTCCTACCCCTACTATCAAAGAAAAGAAAATGCTGGTCCTTATGGCTTGCCCTGTCCTGGCAGAACCCCTGCCTTAACTGAATACAGGTGTGGGCCAGAACACCACAGATTCCCACTGTTCTTACTCAATTTTCATCAGTTTTCCAACCATATATGCTTCTTAAATTGTAAACCACTGGTAGATTTACAAAGCACTGAAATGGTTATTCTGTCAATTTTCTCCAGCTCTGTAGTTGCTTTTTGTAGAGAAGATTTGCAATCTCTCATTAGATGGTAGCTATAAGTACCACCTTGAAATGCTTTTAAAAATTTCAATTAGTAGAGCAAGAGGAAAAAAAAACACATTTGGCTTATTTTGTGATTAAATCTGTTTTATTGTTCTCCAGGAACTCTTGCCTTATTTTCAGATTTCTTGAAGATGCTAATTTTATTTTACTAGGTTTTTAAAGTAAAATTTAGTGCACTAAATTAGTGCTATGGTACTGTTCCCTGCAGAGGTTTCCAATCTGGGCCCCTGTCCTGTGAGTTGTGATTCTCTGTGTCTTCCTCTGTTTCTCCAGTTTGGGGGGCAACAGTTTGCCCTGTGACCTCAATTCTCAATTCTCTGATGGATCTAAGAAAATTTGTTGATGTTCAGTTTGTTCAGCTTTTTCTTTGTTGTGAAGACAGGAATGTCTTCTAAAATCGTTACCCACTGGACCAGAGGTTGGAAATCCATCTATACATTTTTTTTTTTTCGTTACGTGGGCCTCTCACTGTTGTGGCCTCTCCCGTTGCAGAGCACAGGCTCCGGACGTGCAGGTTCAGTGGCCATGGCTCATGGGCCCAGTCGCTCTGTGGCATGTGGGATCCTCCCAGACCGGGGCACGAACCCGCGTCCCCTGCATCAGCAGGTGGACTCTCAACGGCTGCGCCACCAGGGAAGCCCCATCTATACATTTTTGATTTTCCTAACACAAGGATATAAAATCTATAATATGAAAAATAAATATTAAAATCATTAACTTATTTCTACATTCTTTTTTTAAATTTTACTATGATACTGTTCACAGAGATCTACCAGTCAACATCTCCAAAGTTTCTTTAAGTACTAGAGAGAGAACATGTGCCTTGACGTGTGATAAGATTTTCTAAAAGGGGGTATTGTTTTGTTGCTACCTCATGCCTACCACTTGCCATGTCATAATGTAAAAGGTTACTATGCCTCATCTATGATGTTCAGCCTATTTTCAAGAATAACATAATTCCTAGTTTTCTTTACTTCCACAGTATGTAATTTGGGGGAATATGTTATCTTTATTTTAATTAAGATTATTTCTTCCTTTCTTTCATCATATACCAGTAACTGTGCTCTGTTATTGTTTATCCTAATACTAGTTTTTAATTTAGCATCTGCATAAACTTCCTTGTTATCATTTTTCTGTACTTTTTATAAGGACTAACTTCTTTTCCTTCTCCTACTTTTAAAACCAAATGTATTCATTATAAGTACACGCAAGTAACTTACTCCTTTATTAGAACTTCTAGGTAGTCATGCCTTAGCATCTATATATTAAAATGCATATTATATTTTCAGAAATTAGTTTACTTTTATTTCTCCTTTGTATTACAATTGGGGCATTGCATTTTAAAAGTTATGTGTGAAAGTATGTTACATCATAAATTCCATTTCAGGATAGTATAAGGGTCATTGTAAAATGTTAGTTCTAGGAGTTGTTGAGTCTGATAGGGTGGAGAATCAGTGTCATGGAGAATTAAATGACATCTTCCTTATTGTAGCCTAATTATCTTAATTTCCCTTACATGCAGTAAAAATGTTAGAAGTCTAATTCAACTGTAGTGCTACTAGGTACGTAGTGCTACTAAATAAGAAAATTCTGTTGTTTTTAAAATTTACTTAATTTTATTTTTTCTTTTGTTATGTCTCACAAGATATTTAAACCAAATTCTATTATTTACCTGGGTGAATAACAGATGCTATTGGTTAGCTACCTTATAACCATTCCTCACTTTCTTCCTTGATAATAATAACCCAAATTTTAGTTCTAGTGACCACTGGCTTCAGCAAGGCTAACCCTTTCCCTCTCATCAAGACCCATAGGGGATGAAACAATTTTAATATAAATTTATATTTATATCAAATTTAAATGTATATTTATATCAATACAGCAGAATGCAAAATCATAAGTGCTCAGCTCTGTGAATTTTCACAAACTTACTGCATTTGTGTAACTAACTGTTGACTACTCCCTCCCTGCACCTTTCTCTTCCCATAATGACATGCACTTTTCTCTTCAACACCTTGGGCTATTTTCTACACTCCTTCTATTATTTCTTAGCATCTCCACCCATTTCTTTAAATAAGGATATTTTATAGGGATTTCTCTTAACCATTTGTCATTTTTACAAAATCTCACTATCTGATCTCACCCACTTATATGATTTTAGCTGTCACTTAAAAGGTGATCACACCTAAGTTCTTTGTCTCTATACCTAACTTCTTCCATGATCTTCAGACTCTTATAGTCCAATTATGTATTAACTATATCCAATTCAATTTCAAACGCACTTTAAACTCACTATATATCTGAAATGGCATTGATTATTTTCATCTTAAGCCTACCCTTCCTTATGTATTCCGTACCTTGGTCACTGGCCCTTCTAGCTTCCCTGTGTTTCAAGAGAAAGAATCTGGAGTCATCCTTAGTACCAATCTGTCTTTACTCCTCAATATATTCAATCAATTACAACTTTTTGTTGATTTTCCCTCTAAATATTTCTCAAATCTGCCCTCTCCTTCCCACCTTCACTACTGTATCATTAATTCACAATTTAATCATCTTTGTTATACTGCAAAAGCCTCCTAACCAATCTTCCCTCTAATCTCAATTTCTTGGATTTATCTTCTACACTACTGCCAGAGTGTTCTTTTGTTTTTTAATTAATTTTTATTAGAGTATAGTTGCTTTACAATGTTGTGTTAATTTCTACTGTATAGCAAAGTGAATCAGCTATATATATACCTATATCCCTTCTTTTTTGGATTTCCTTCCCATTTAGGTCACCACAAAGCACTGAGTAGAGTTCCCTGAGCTATACAGTAGGTTCTCATTAGTTATCTATTTTATACATAGTATTGGGTTGGCCAAAAAGTTCGTTTGGGTTTTTCCATAAGATGTTAAGGAAAAATCCAAATGAACTTTTTGGCCAATCTAATATCAATGGTGTATATATGTCAATCCCAATCTCCCAATTCATCTCACCCCCCCTCCACTTTGGTGTCCATACGTTTATTCTCTATGTCTTTGTCTCTATTTCTGTTTTGCAAATAAGATCATCTATACCATTTTCCTAGATTCCACATATATGCGTTAATATACGATATTTGTTTTTCTCTTTCTGACTTACTTCACTCTGTGTGACAGTCTTGTTCTTTATAAATCGAAAATCTGACAAAATAATTTCCTTCATTTAACAGTTTTAGTGGACTTCCATGTTCACATTCTCCAAGCTTCCCATTGAATAAGTAATAAAGGTATGGTAAGTGACGCAAAATATCAACAGATCTGAAATGCTAGTCAAAGTTCTGTCACACAATAGGAGTAGTTTCTAATTAAGGAAAGTTTAAATGAGGGCCTGAGGCAGAGAATGATGGAAATTTAACTGCCCTTAAAAAGGGAAAACATCCTCTATTTCACAGTAGCTTCTTTCTAGGGAGGTCATAGATAATGTATCCAACAGCAACCATACTCCATTCTCTAATTCTTATCTATCCTGAGCTCTAATATATGTAATGTGGCTTTAGTAAAGGAGCTAGGAGGTGGTACTTTGTATCTGAGAATGTTAAATAAACACAGGAGAAGACTAAGCATGGAAGAGCTATGAGAGTAGTGCACCCTGGGCATTATAGTTTTTAAATTAATTATTTCCAACAATTTGACACCCATAGACTGATTTAGAGCATTTAAGTGTGCCAAGGCACTTTATTTGAATTTTTTTCCTGGTATTTCATCCATTTTTTTCCCGCTACCACACTTACTCTATTCAAACCTTTATTTATGGGCTTGCCGCTTCAGGTGACAAGTGAAAATTAATTTGTTCAACACATATTTTTGAGTACTTTGTATGCACCAGTCATTGTTCTAGATTTTGCAAATATAGCCATCAAAAAGGAAAGGTGAAAGGGGGGAAGATGGACAATTAATAAATTCATAGATAATTAATAGAAATTCAGGCAATGATAAGAGCTATGGAATAATGAGGTTAACGGGTAGAGAATGATAAAGGCATAGGGAAGATCTCGCCGAGGAGGTGACATTTAAGTGGACATATGAATAAAGTGAGGGAGTGAACATGCAAGTATCTGGGGAATGAGCATTGTAGAAGGAAGGAAGAGCAAGTTTAAAGACCCTGATTACTATTATATTACCACACTTGGTTTAAGAGCTCAGCTGATATTCACCCAGGGGTGTTTCTTTCCTAGTTCAACATCAGGCAAGATTTCACCCAATAACCTTTAGAAGGAGTTTAGCAGACAAAGCCTTGAAGCCCCCTGTGAGCTGGGACAATGAAATGAATTATTCGGTACTTAAGAATAACAGGCAATGGATTTAAGAGATTCCTCCTCTGTAAACCTACTTCTGGTTTGTATTTCTGGGTTGTTGTTTCTGGTTTGTAAAATTCTGTAAGAAATGCATCATATGTATGACGAGATGAAACTGGGTTAGTTTGACATGAAGCTGGAGCTGCCTAAGAGGTAGAAAAAAAATTTTAAATACCGGATGAGATAAGTAAATAATCAGGAAAATAGAGAAGAAAGATGTTATTCCAGAAGGGAGAAGAAAAGATACATATGAAAATAATTAACAAGTGGGTGACCTCAACAAATAATATATCATTTATGGCATTGATAATTAAATACTGATAGGTTCAAGTATGTTTTAAAATGATCAATGTTTACCATGAATATAAATAAAAACAAAATGCATACTTTTCAGATGATAAAGGAATAGAATATAAAGCAAATATTTTCTAGTAAAAAATTAGATATGAGAGAAAGCATAAAATGATCAAATAAGAACAAGCTTTTCAGTTCCAAAAATAAGTTTTAAATGAATCACCTTATTAAAAAGACTCTCAGATTGAATTGAGATAAATTTATCTATATGGTATTTATAAGATACATTTCTAAAGTAAACAGTATGAGAAAGTTAAAATTAGATGTTAGGCACAGATATATCAACCATATATAATAATAAGAGATTCACAATATTATTATTTAAAAATTAGAATTCAAGGTAAAAAGATGAACCCAGACAATGAATATATTTTAAACTCTTAGACAAAGGATACAATCCACAATGAAGCTATAATAGTCATAAATTTTCATTCTCTAAATAACATACCATCAAAATATAAAAATAAAATGCTCTTTGAAATACAACTCATCTGGGGCTGCTTCAAAGGTGAAGTGAAATAAGAGAGAAGCATTCAACTTTCAAGGCAGATACTAATGCTTCAGGGAAAGAAGTAGTAAAAAGGATGCTTTCTTCCATTCTGTTTCACAAGTTACACAAAACCTAGAAAATTCTCAAGCAAAGGAAAAGCAAAGTTTCAAGGAACAAATGGCAGAGGACATATTCATTATTTCTTAGCCCATGAGAATACAGCTTTGGAAGCATCAACAGGAACATCTATTTAGAAAATTCCTGAGGGGGATTGCCCAGGTGAGAGAAATATCTTGAAGTAGGGGAAGACTCATCAAGGAGATAGAATACATAAACCAAGGTGGCACAGGACTAAAAATGCCCTGATAGGATTCTGGAGATGGAAAAATATAAAGAAAGGAAGAGATCTTTTATGGAGAAAGGAAGGCAAGAAATTTTGAGTATTAAAATATCCTTTAGGGCCTCCCTGGTGGCGCAGTGGTTGGGAGTCCGCCTGCCGATGCAGGGGACGCGGGTTCGTGCCCCGATCCCGGAGGATCCCACGTGCCGCGGAGCGGCTGGGCCCGCGAGCCATGGCCGCGGGGCCTGTGTGTCCGGAGCCTGTGCTCTGCAACGGGAGAGGCCACAGCAGTGAGAGGCCCGCGTACAGTAAAAAAAAAAAAAAAAAAAAAAAAAAATATCCTTTATTTTACAAAATGGTAATATGCCCATTAGGATTATATTTCATCATTAGTAACAGAAACCTAGAAAATAATGGTTTAAAAAGTAGGAAGTATTTTTCTCTCATGAGAAGACCTGCGGTGGGAAATCCAAATCTGATAAGGTGGCTCCACAATGCCATTAGGAACCCAGGCTCCTTTTCATCTTCTCCTCATCCTCTGACTTCCTTAGCATATAACGTTTATTCTTATGTCTATTGCATGGTTACAAGATGGCTGGCTGCTCCACCCCCAGCCTCATGTCCAAGTAAGGAAAAAAAAAAAAGGCAGAAAACAAACAAGGAAGATCAGTGGCCCCTATAACAGGAATGCAGAAGTCTTCCAGAAATCCCAGGAGACTCCACTTTATGTCTCATTGCTCAGAATTGTGTCTTATGACTCTTCCTAGGTACAAAGGAGACTGTTAAATGTAGTATTTTAGCTGAGTGTGTTGCTTCCCTGAACAAAATTGAGATTCTATAGATGAGGAAGAAAAGGAAATGGGTATTGGGTAGGCATCTGCCATAGACGGTGATGATAACTGATAATTCTTCATGTGTTTATTTGTGGCGTTTTATTGTAACTTTACATAGTGAAGTAAAAAGTTGGGACCACATGTTAGTCAGTCACACTATTTTTTTTTTTTTTTTTTTTTTTTTGCGGTACACGGGCCTCTCACTGCTGTGGCCCCTCCTGCTGCAGAGCACAGGCTCCGGACACGCAGGCCCAGCAGCCATGGCTCACGGACCCAGCCGCTCCATGGCATGTGGGATCTTCCCGGACCGGCGCATGAACCCGTGTCCCCTGCATAGGCAGGCGGACTCTCAACCACTGCGCCACAAGGGAAGCCCAGTCACACTATTTTTTTATGTTACTATTTCTTGAAACCTGAAAGTTTTAGAATCACTGGGTTAATTAATTTTCTTAAGCTCATTCACTCTGTAAATGACAGAGTCAAGATTTGAATCCATATCTTTCGAACCCCAAAGCCCATTCTCTTTCCAAGAAATCAGCTGCCTCTCACAGATTACTGAAAACTCACTCAGTTACTCCTCTGGCTTGAAAACCTTAATGCCTCTCCAAGCAAGGTGCATACTCAGTTGCCAATATATGGCCCAAGTTTGTTTGGTGGGTTGGTTTTCCCCTGCAACTGCTCAAATGAAATTACATAGCACATCACACGTTCCACATTCAGGAAAGCAAATTAGTAGAAAGGCTCAATAAGATAAACAGTCTCTCCTCTGGCTGTTCAAATAAAATGACATCTGATAATAAGTTACCGTTTTGACTTTTATTATATGTGTAAATACAGAGCTGCACCATGTGTTTCATCAATCAAAAGGTTTCACTTTGATGGCATTAGCATAGGCAGACACAGAATTCCTCTTCATGTGAGATATAAAGATACATTTTCATTCTTTGATTCTCTTTAAAAACACATTTATTCTTTCTTTTTTGGAACTTGGTAATAAGTGAAATTTAGTTCAGGGAATCATGTCACTTTCTCTCTTGGTCACCATCTGGCTGCCAGCACCTTTTCAATCTTTGTGGAAGTCAATTCCTCCCATTAGTAAAACAGGGAGAATCAGAGTTGGTAAAGAGAAGAATAGAGCATAGCACCCAGAGTTCTCAAAAAGAAAAAAGAAAAAAAGACAAGAATAACATATGTCTTTTTGAGGCAATTAAATGATTTTAAATTAATTATTTCTCAAGCACACATTATTTACTTCAGAATTAATTATTTCTTATATCCTACCTTAGAATATAAGCAGTTTTATATAGAGAGAGATACAGAGATATAGATATAGATGATATAGATGTAGATATGCCACAGAAAATGTGAATGCTAAATTGATGTTCATTTGAAGTGATTATTTAGTTCAGAAAAGGAAGAGAAGAAAGGGATGGATTAGTTTTGTCTGGATATATGCCCAGTAGTGGGATTGTGGGGTCACATGGTAGTTCTATTTTTCGTTTTTTAAAGAACATCCATACTGATCTCCATAGTGGCTGTATCAATTTACATTCCCACCAACAGTGCAAGAGGGTTCCCTTTTCTCCACACCCTCTCCAGCATTTATTATTTGTAGATTTTCTGATGATGCCCATTCTAACCGGTGTGAGGTGATACCTCATTGTAGCTTTGATTTGCATTTCTCTAATAATTAGTGATGTTGAGCAGATTTTCATGTGCCTCTTGGCCATCTGTATGTCTCCTTTGAAGAAATGTCTATTTGGGTCTTCCACCCATTTTTTGATTGGGTTGTTTGTTTTTTTTGATATTGAGCTGCATGTGCTGTTTGTATATTTTGGAGATTAAGCCTTTGCCAGTTGCTTTGTTTGCAAATATTTTCTCCCATTCTGAGGGTTGTCTTTTCGTCTTGTTTATAGTTTCCTTTGCTGTGCAAAAGCTTTTAATTTTAATTAGGTCCCTACAGGGCTGCAGTAATCAAGACAGTATGGTACTGGCACCAAAACAGAAATATAGATCAATGGAATAGGATAGAAAGCCCAGAGATGCACCTATGGTCACCAAATCTATGACAGAGGAGGCCAGAATATACAATGGAGCAAAGACAGCCTCTTCAATAAGTGGTGCTGGGAAAACTGGACAGCTACATGTAAAAGAATGAAATTAGAACACTCCCTAACACTATACGCAAAAATAAACTCAAAATGGATTAAAGACCTAAATGTAAGGCCAGACACTATAAAACTCTTAGAGGAAGACATAAGAACACTCTTTGACATAAATTGCAGCAACATCTTTTTTGACCCACCTTAACCACAACTTCTTATGTTAAAACAAAATGAAAAAAAAGAACACAACAAGGGCCTGCTACTTGAAGGGTTATCAGGCAAATTAACCCATTAGCCATATTAGACAGCAAAACCATACACTCAAAATCTGCCCAGTATTCAATAATTAATACATCAAAATCCAATTCATATTAGGGAGTAATCTTCCAGGAGCACACAGCTTACCATTAAATACCCATTTGCTGGTGGGAAAACAAAAACAAACAAAAAAGACAAGCTCACCATGGCATTCTCTGGAACCGAAGATCGAGATGCCTCACCTTTGCATTCACCACCAACACCCCAATCAGTCTTTTCATGGCTCTCTCAGCCACCGAGGTTGATCTCAGTCTAAGATACCCTATTGGCCAACTTATTTGGCCTGCAAGTACCTTTGGACTTAAACTTATCGTAATCTTTTTTCTCTTCTACTTGAATCAGTTGAATATACTTGAACTAGTAGTAAAATTTCTGAAAGGAGTCTCAGGATGTTCATAAAACCTGAGGTTAGGGCTTCCCTGGTGGCGCAGTGGTTGAGAGTCCGCCTGCCAATGCAGGGGACACGGGTTCGTGCCCCGGTCTGGGAAGATCCCACATGCCGTGGAGTGGCTGGGTCCGTGAGCCATGGCTGCTGAGCCTGCACATCCGGAGCCTGTGCTCCACAACGGGAGAGGCCACAACAGTGAGAGGCCTGCGTACCGAAAAAAAAAAAAACCAAAAAAACCCCAAAAAAACCCTGAGGCTACAGTGCTCTTTTCTACATTCTTCCATAATAATGTCCACCATCTTATTGCATATTAAGAGGTCTTTTCCTCTTAACTCCTGCTGGATTGTCAAAAAAGTAATAAGCACTTCCTTGGAGTTCTCTACATTGTCAAAGACTTATTCTAAGACAATAAAACAATTTATCAAAAAAGAGTATACACGTTTACACTAATACCACCTAGAGGGTATGTTGTTTCAAACATTCTGCGACCCTTCTTCATTTCTCAAATTGTGAAGAATTCCATTCCTGCCACACCCCCTTAATGTCATCAAGTTATAGTTTAAACTTCTCCGGAAACACTCCTCATCCTCTATATCTAATAGTTGTGTCAACCACAGGTCTTACTGTCTTCCCCTGCTGTCTATCATAGACCATCAATCTAAGATACAGAAATAGCTACCAGCCTGGCTGTGCTTGCCTGGGTCTCTAAATCAATCTCAACATCTTGGAAAAAGATTTGACTTTTCTATCAAGGACTGATCTGAATTTCTTAAAACAAACAGACAAAAAACCCCAAAATTATTTGTCAGAATATGAGTGATCACAGATGCTTATGGTCTGCCTTCTTCTGAAGAAAGGAATTGGCCTGAGAAATGTAGGTGATATTATAAAATCCCAGACTTCTACATGGAATATCTCAAATGTACTCTCAAATGGTACAGCTCAGAGCTCCAGTTCTACTGCCAATGTGAGGGTTCCTTTTTACCATATCCCTCTTACTATGAAAGGTAATACAAGCACCTTTATTGTTTTTGGTGGGTCCATTTTGTCTTCTGGCAGCATGCTGATAAGAGTTTGGTGACTGGGAGGGGGAAGGGTAAGCTGTGACAAAGCGAAAGAGAGGCATGGACATATATACACTACCAAACGTAAGGGAGATAGATAGTGGGAAGCAGCCGCAGAGCACAGGAAGATAAGCTCGGTGCTTTGTGACCGCCTGGAGGGGTGGGATAGGGAGGGTGGGAGGGGGGGAGATGCATGAGGGAAGGGATGTGGGAACAGATGTATATGTATGACTGATTCACTTTGTTATAAAGCAGAAACTAATAAAAAAAAATAAAAAAATTAAAAAAAAAAAGAGTTTGGTGACCAGGGTGGGAGGTACTCCTGGCTCACTTCTAGGGTATCATTTGGTTCAGAATTAGCCAGGAAATGTGCCAAAGTTCACAGATAGTACAAGAGCTACCACAAATTTAACCAATGTGATAAGTTCTTCTGTTCTGTCACATAAGGTGTCTAAGCTATCTTTACCTAAACTTGAAACCAGGATTGGGAGGAGCTGTTGTCTAACAGGGATGTTGTTTGAAGATGGATATGCTTATCACCCTCCAGTACTCAATGATGCTGTTTCTGATACCTGCCAGTGACTGTGGCAGAGAGGGAAGCAGGCCCCTTTGCTTCCTCTTCCAAATACACACACCCTCGGTAAAAAGAAAGATTATATTCAAACTATACAGAGAAAAGGGGATGGAAATGTGGGTATTATACATCTAGTGTAGCCACCTCTTCCCTTTGTATCAGGTGAAAATGCTTGAGACTTTACTGCCTGGATATTAGGGGTATCCCACATGGCCACCGTCTCCTTCCTCATGTTAGCCCTTTGTCCTTCTTCCCGTAGTCCCTGTCTTTTTTTAAAATTTTTATTGGAGTATAGTTGATTTACAATGTTGTGTTAGTTTCTGCTGTACAGCGAAGTGGATCAGTTATACATATACCTATATCCACCCTTTTTTAGACCCTTTTCCCATATAGGCCATTACAGAGTATGGAGTAGAGTTCCCTGTGCTATACAGTAGGTCCTTACTAGTTATCTATTTTATATATCCAGAGAAAACCATAATTCGAAAACATGCATGCACCCCAATGTTAATTGCAGCACTATTTACAATAGCCAGGACATGAAAGCAATCTAAATGACCATCAACAGATGAATGGATAAAGATGTGGTACATATATACAATGGAATACTACTTGGCCATAAAAAAGAACTAAATAATGCCATTTGCAGCAACATGGATGGACCTAGAGACTGTCATACAGTAGTCCCCATCTTGATGAACGTCTTCTTTGAAAAAGTCCCTTCTCCTGCCTTTTTTCCCCAGGATATGCTACTTCTTCCTCAAGAAACAAGTCCCAAGTTTCTTTATATGTCTTGTAGAATGCACACTTTCAGATATCTACTGTGAGTCAAAAGTGTATTCTCCTCAACAAGGTTTCTGCTGCTAGCTACATGAAAGGGGTAAACCTTGGGAGTAAGAGAAGTTCTCACATTTCAGATTGCAATTTGCATCTCCCCAAGAACCTAAAAATTTAGACACATTTCACATTATGAGGATTAATTTCTTGCCAAAATCCCTCAACAGCTCTATATCAGAGGCACATAATCTGGTCAATATAACATTAAGCCTATAATGCTGGAGGAATACCTTCCCTCCTCATGACGCAGGGTTACATTACAAAGCCATATTCTATTAGCTTCACCCTGAAGGATGCTGAGTCCAATTCACTTCCCCAATTTCTGGATCTCTTCTTTCCTCCTCAGAGGTTATTAAAAGTGTCCTGCCATCAATAGAAAGTTATAAACCCCTTGCCAAGTGTAACTTTAACATTTCATCCAAAGCCTTCTATGATCTTCCATCACTCTGGTTTATATTCCCTGTGTTCCAGAAACTGGGATAGCTTATATTTTCCCCAATACTATCTTTGCTTTCCTGTTTCTGCTACTTTGATCATGCCATTTTTGCTACACAAACGGCACTTTCTATCCCCTTCTCTGTCCAAAAAATTTTACTTACTTTTCAGGTTCCACTTCTCACATTATTTTTCCATGAAGCATTCCTTGATCTGCCGTTAAGTACCAACTACCTCTAACTACTTAGCTTCAATAGCACTATGTACTTCCTTTATTCATCTTATATGATCTTTATTGTAGCAATTTCTTGATAAAAAATTCAAATTGTATTTATTTCAGTATTTAGGAGAGTAGGTACTGGGGACATAACCAGTTCTCTATAAATGTTTTCTGATTGAACAAATAAATACAACAATACTTTATAACAGAAAGGTAAATGGAAGGACTCTTGAGAGTGTCCAGAAGTTGTTTGAAGTCCTAATGTTTACTTATTTGAAGGTACGTGAAGTGCGGTCAATATACGTACACACAGGCACAAATGTGTGCATGCATGTGCGTGCACACACACACACACACACACACGAACCACCATTTTACCAACCTATGTCTAGCCTTTTTTCAAAAAGATGTTCTACCAGTATACTCCCAGATAGGCCTCACTCCATTGGGTTTATATCTTTTGCTATGACAATGCTGTATAGTATAACAAACCTGGGTTTTAGATTAAGAATGAACTGAGAGTGAATACTGACTCAATTTCTAGCTGCATGAAATTGAGCAAGACATTTAACTTCTCTGAGCCTTATCTTCCACAATTGTAAAAATGGAGAAAGTGGTATTATTATGAAGCTTACATGAGATAGTATACATAAGACATCTGGCATGGTGGCTGTCAAATTATAAACATTCAATAAATGTAATTTCCCTTCCCACTTTGGAATCATGTTCTGGGTATTTTCATATATAAATACTTGAGATTGTTCCCTACCGATTTCCCATATGTTCATTTTCTCCTTCCCAACTAGACTGTGATCTCAATGTAAAAACATTGTTTATTTTCTTTTTTCTCTTTCTCTATATTAGATTTAATATTGTTACATACACAGTAGACACTTAAGAAATGTTTATTAAAGTTACACATTCAAGAACTCATCAGGTAAATATACTAAAAATAATTGAATGTATACTTTAAATGGGTGAACTTTATGATGTGTAGATTCTAACTCAAAAAAGTTCTTTAAGAATAAAAATAACTTGTCCTACACTGATATATGACCCTCCTATGAGAAAGGAGGCTGAGACAGATATCAAAATTTTGTGGTAGACATTTCTACTATTTACTAATATCTGATTATTATCTACTTCCAGGTGTGTGGGCAGATTCCATTTCCCTTCTCTCTTGAAGTTAGGCAGAGCCATTTGACTCTCACTGGCTGATAAAATGTGAGAGGAAGTGACATATTATCACTTCAGGCTGGAAATAGTTAATTGCTGGTTCTTATCTCTCCAGTGCTTCTTCCCCTTCTAAGGCAGTTGAGGAAGAAATGTCATGTAGATGTAGCAGTGCCAAAAGATTGAAGCAGTCAGGATTGTTAACTATGAAGGATGGCTGCCCTGGAGAGTCACACATAACTGCAACAGACTTGGAGGAAGCAAAAAAATCACCATTTGTCATGATAAACTGTTTAGCAGAATTCTAAACTGGCTCTCAATAATCTTGCTCCCTAGTGTACATGCCCTGCTTAATCCTGTCCCTGGAGTGTGAGAGGACCTATGACTATGATGGGATAGTCACTACTTTGATTAGTTGCCTTATATGGCAAAGGTGATGGGATAATTACATTTATTACATTACACAGACACCCCTATAGCAGACTGGAGTGACATTTTCCTGCTGACATTGAAGAAACAAGCTACTATGTTGTTAGAGGGCCACATGCTAGGACCTGAAGGTAATCTCTAGGAGTTCAGAGTCACTAGCTGGCAGCCAGCAAGAAAATTGAGACCTCAGATTAACAATGCTAGGAACTGAATTCAGCCAACGATTTGAATGAGCCTGGAAAATGATTTCAAGTCTCAGATGAGGTCACAGACCCAGCTGACACCTTGATTTCAACCTGGTGAGACCCTGGTGAAACCAGCTACGTTATACCAGAACTTCAGATCTACAGAAACAGTGAGACAATAAATGGGAATTGTTTAAATCTCCAAGTTTGGGGTAATTTGTTTTGCAGGGATAGAAAACTAATATATAAGCCATTTAGATTTTGGTGCTGCTTGTTTCTTTTGCATCACCTACCCTATCTTGACTGACATAACATTCCAAGCAGATATTTTAAAGGCTCTGCCCTTAAGAAGAACACGAAAGAAGAGCCTTTCTTATTGGTTAGACGTCCATTTGTAAATAAGGGTGGTCTGCTGAATTTTAAAGTCTAATGTTTAAGAATTTACATGCTACTTATTCACTTTGCATTTTACTGCATCATGACAATGGAACAATCATAAAAATAAGCTAAATGGAATATTCTAAGTGGAATGATTTTCATCAGTAAAGCAAATGAGCATTCTTGAAATACTATGGTATATTGAATATTTTTGCATTTACATATTGAACCAAATGTCATCATTATGCTTTCTCTTTAAGCTAACAGGACTAGTACTATTATATTTTGACTCCTGGAGGAGTTGATCATAATTTTATGCAAAAGAAATTCTATAATAAAACTCTTCCTAGTAAGTAAACACATAATCTTGCATTCAATGACTCTGAAGTACAAATCATTGAATGCAAATGTTATTGAGATGAAAAATGTACTGACTTTATAATCTCTACAAAGAAAGTACACTAGAACATCATTAGGGCATGGCTTAATTATTATAAAAATTTAGATAAATTCGGGCTTCCCTGGTGGCGCAGTGGTTGAGAGTCTGCCTGCCGATGCGGGGGACGCGGGTTCGTGTCCCGGTCTGGGAAGATCCCACATGCCACCGAGCGGCTGGGCCCGTGAGCCATGGCCACTGAGCCTGCGCATCCGGGGCCTGTGCTCCGCAACGGGAGAGGCCACAATAGTGAGAGGCCCGTGTACCGCAAAAAAAAAAAAAAAATTAGTTAAATTAGAGGAATAACTGCTCAAAATAATTGAAAAACCATCATAGCACTACGTATGAAGTAAAACCTGCATTATAAAGTACTATTCTAGCTCATAGCCAGGTTTTCATATTAAAGAATGGTCAACTGCATTCACTGTAAGATTAATGGGCTCCCCGAAGTCTTCCCACTCCAATGATGTACCTCACCCACCTGCACCCAGATGCCCATATCTACTATTAGAGAAGAATTTACTCGCACCATACTCCTCGTCTTCTGCTAAGGGGCAAACATCTTTGGGAGGGATGTCACTTTAATTCTCATTATACATTTATATTTTTAGTACAAATGCTTTATCATGTCCTTTCTAGGAAACATATTTTAATAAGAAAATAAATAAATATTCTTGATTCCTATAGGAAAGTACCAATACGTTGAGAAGGTGAGGTGAGAGAAATACTGGATGGAAAGGAAGGATCAGAAAAGGGAAGTCGTGGTTTCCAGAAAAAAAAAAAAAAACTCCACTAATTTAAAATTTTTCCTATGTTTGGCACAATTCCACTGCATTTCAAAATGTACTTTTTAAGGTTAGGTTAGCAATGAAACAAAGAAATGAGTACTGGAAATGAGTACTGGAAATATGTTTCAGGATTGTACAGAGCAAGGGTACTGGTGTCCTTGGATGAATGCTCAGAGTAGGTAAACCTCTGGAAATTGTATGCAACTTTTTGCAGGTATGTGCATTTTGGGGGGAGAGAATCCATAGCTTTGAACAGATTCTTAAATAGGTTCATGACCCAAAAGATGATAAGAACCACTGGCATATAGAATTAAAATGTTTCTTATATAAGCAGCTAAAGGTTGCAAGAGTAAAAAGTATCCCACAGCCCATGTGTGATGTTACCCACGTCACTGAGGGCCCACTGCTTATCTGTCACAAGCCAGTATCTTAGCCTATTACTGGGTGCTATTTTCGACTTACCATATTAATTGAAAACAAAGGCAAGGAGAAAAGGTAGCTGAGAGCGAGCTTCTTTTCCATTCTACAAAGAGTCTCAAACTGCAAAATAAATGTTTCTCTAATAAAGGGTCAATGACATGGATAAGTGCTATCTTTCATGAGATGAATATAAGAAATCACCAAAAGAAAAAAAGGGAAATATTTACATATCAGTTACATAAGGAAGACAAAAACTTTCTTGAAAATTTGATTTTTTTAAAACTGTTTGCGTAAAAAGTCTTGATATGAAGCCATGGCATATCTCACCAAAAACTAATAAATGTCAGTTGAATTTTTTTAAATCATGTTTTTAATACACCAGGAGAGCTCACTAAATGAAGGAAAATAAAAATACTTTTAATTAAATTAAATGCATGTGGGAAAATAATTCAAAACGTAATGAGGGGTTTAAAATATGCACTAGGATTTGTTCATTTGCATGTAAAAGAAAATTTAAAGTAACAGTCACTGAAAGAAGATAGAAATTTATTTCTTTCTCTTGTAAACCAAATCTGGAGGTTAGTAGTTCAGGGATGGTTAGGCTGTCTCTACATTTTCAAGGACCTAGGCCCTTTTCTATCTGGTTGCTCTGCCATGTGTGACTTCCATTACCGCCTCATCTAGAGCTGTAGACATCATGTTTGTATTCTGTCGTAGAGGAGGAAGGAAATGCTGAAGAAAAGCACTTACTTTCACGTCCCATTTAAAGACTTGTGAAAAATCACATTATTGGTTAATGTATGTACTAAATTCATAAGTTGAAGTCCTAACCCCAGGACCTCAGAATGTGACCTTATTTGGAAATAGGGTATTTGCAGATGTATTAGTTAAGATGAGATCCTTAACGTACCCCTAATTCAAAATGGCCAGTGTCCTTATATAAAGGGGAAATTTGGACAAGAGACTTACATGCACACAGGGAGAACGTGGTCCTCTATAAGCCAAGGGGAGAGGTTTGGAACAGATACTTCTCCCACTTTCCTCAAAAGGAACAAACCCTGCTAACACTTTGACTTTGGGCTTCTAGCCTCCAGAACTGTGAGACAGAAAATTTCTATTGTTTGAGCTGCTCGGTTTGTGGCACTTTGTAATGGCAGCCCTAACAAACTAGCAAATTACACAAAACCCTTCTGCTTACATCATATAGGTAGATGAAACTCAGTCCTATGGCCAAATCTAGCTTCAAGGAGGCTAAGAAATGGAGTCTTTAGTCCGGACTGCTATGTGTCCAGCTAAAATTGTGGGACGGTGTTACTGAAGAGGAGAATGGCTTTGGGGGAGACAAGAAAGCAGTGTTTGCCACAAAGTGAAAAGGGAAAGTCTCTGCCCTAGATCTTCTAGAGAGAATGCAAACACAGTGTAATTTTTTGTGTGTACACCTCCAGATATATATATATATTTTTGCACAGTTGTTTGAAAGTGTCCCAAGTGATTCTAACATGTGCCCCCACTCCTTATTTGAACACTATTGATCAAAATCATGTTTTACAGTGGAGTTAATAAAACCTATCTATGTACCTTTTAGGGTTAGTAAAACTCATTGATCATTTAGCACAGCCTCTGACATATAATATGTCTTAAATTCATGTTATTGGCTGCTATAAAACAGGCAGGCTTATACACCTATATTTTCTTTATCATCTGACTTAAATGGTATTTCCTCTATAAAGTGTTCCTTTACTCTTCCAGGCAGAATTAATCACTCTTTTCTGTTCCCGTTGAACTTGTATACTACTTGTACATCTTCGTAAGTCATGTGAAGTTGCTATTTTCTCAATCTCTCAGTATAGATGAGGGAAACTAACGGATCACTAGTAAGCATGAGGGAAATGGGATGTTAATCCAATCCATTCAACAAAAAATTATATGCCATTTAGACTAAATATTATGTATGGTAATTACTCACTGAGGTAGACAGAATTTGGGCCCCCATGATCTCCACTGCCTGGTGCTACTCCCCTGAATATGGTAAGTTACATGGGAAAAGGGACTTTGCAGATGTAATTATTACTAATCATCTGACTTTAACATAGGTAGATTATCCTGGGTCCATTATTATCAGTATGGGTCCAATATAATCACATTAGGTCTTAAAAACAGAAAAGAAAAGTAGAAGGGGAGCTCAGAGAGATTCCAGGAATGAGAAAGACTCAACACATCATTTCTGGTTTGCAGATGGAACTTGAAAGCAAGATTCTTTTTCAGAGCTTGCAGATAAAAGCCCAATCTGGTTGACTACCTTGACTTTGGCCTTGTAAGACCCTAAGGAGGCAACCCAGCTTAGTCACACTGTGCCTGTACTTCTGAACCACAGAAATTATGAGGAAAAAAAGGATGTTGTTTAAAGCTTTTAAATTTCTGGCAATTTGCCATGGCAGCAAAAGATAACTAGTACATCTATTTACTTGTATCCTGCAGTAAATTCGGAGTTACTAAAATGTTGCTATTTATTTTTAACCACCCCACCCCAAACCAAACCACAGCATATGGCATACATTACTAGCAGTCACTAGTAGTAGTCAATATATTAGTGGCTAGCATTTATTCAGCATTTTCTGTGCCAGATATTACACTTCTTACACATAAGAACACATTTTTAATCCTCACATTATGAAGTAGGTAAATTTCTATCGCCATTTTACAGAGAAGGAAACTGAGGTTTAAGTAACAAAGGCAAAGTCAAACAGCCAGTAAGTGGCAGTGCCAGAATTTTGAATCCAGGAAGTTTAGTTCCAGAATCTGTGCAACACTGAGAACCACTATGCTTCATGGTCTATTGAATAAACACTCAATAAAAGTATATTAAATCATTTGTTGAATTAGCTTCAAGGAAACTACTTCCTCCTTTAGGAGGAAGGCCAGGTATTCAAAATAAAGGTCCGTTTAGGCAATTGTTTTGAGCAGTGTCTCAAATTTGCTCCAGGCTCCTTACCTAGATATTTGGATTGAGTAGGCTTGGGAAGGGACTGGGAAGTCTGCATCTTTAAAGCCCCAGGTGCTTTTTTTTTTTTTTGCGGTACGCGGACCTCTCACTGCTGTGGCCTCTCCCGTTGCGGAGCACAGGCTCTGGACACGCAGGCCCAGCAGCCATGGCTCACGGACCCAGCCACTCCACGGCATGTGGGATCTTCCTGGACTGGGGCACGAACCTGTGTCCCCTGCATCGGCAGGCGGACTCTCAACCACTGCGCCACCAGGGAAGCCCCCCAGGTGCTTTTTATGATAAGGCCAGGCTGGGAAATACTTGGCTTATATCATCCAAGTAGTGATTTGGTGTTAATATTCATCTAAACAAATTAACAAAGTAAAGAAGGCAGATGGCGAAGTTGAAGACTTTATTGCTCCTTGTAGGTTCCCCCTAAATAAGAGAAAAAGTCATGGAGCTATGATTTTTGAAGTACTGCTGTTTATCAATAAAGACCATCATAACCAAAGTAGTATTAAGTATCAACTCAGAAATACGTTGGTGACTTCCAAACATTCATATGATCTTAAAATGTAAGCCTTTCTAGTCTTTTAAATTAAAAAAAGATCATGATAAAGGGATAAGTATCAGACTCAGTTTTCCTTATAGTTATTTAAATCGCTGTTGACAATTTACATGACTTGTTATTAAAGTAAAGGGGCCTTTTAAACAGTGCTAAGGTATATTTATGTATGTTGTACACTGAATATTTTATCACAAGCTTTCAATGAATTATTTTATTGTACTGAATTTATCATAACAAGTTATTTATTACATGTTCTCTTATTCTTGTTGTTACCCTGCTCAGTGAAAAATAATTTATATTTTCATGACATTTACTTGTTGATAGTAGTTTTTATAACCTTGCATTTTGGTTCTACTATTCATTCTTATCCATGATGATTTGTGATTTAAAGATTTTACGACAGCCTTCTGAGTTTTATGCATAGTGAATCATAATACTGGCAAACTGTCTCCTTGTGTATGAGGTCAATAGTAGAATGAAAATATGTTATTATTACAATATTTTAGAATTAAATTATAAATGATGAAAAGTACAGACAAATCTTAATTCAGTAAGGAATACATGTATACCTATTCATTTTGACATAAATTATCTTTTCATTGTTTCATAGCCATGAGGACAGAAACCCAGTATTCAGATGACAAATTATGATGGATTATGCTCAGTAAATTTTGTTCCTATTCATTTGGCTGTGTCTCATAAACCAAATAAAACTGTCTAAATTGAGAAAATCCAACTGGAATGCTCTATTTTGGGAGAACTTATATTAATAATTATAGCCTGAAAGATATACACTATACTGAAGTGTTCCCTCAGCCAACAAGGGAAGATTACATTATGCCCAGCCCATAGTCTGTACTAAATCTATTTTATTTGTATTCTAATTCTATGAATAATATATGTATGGTCTATGATAAATATCTACTAGGCAGACTTTCGATTCCTCAAAACACTTCATTCCCTCACATTGTTGGATAACAATTTATCAAACTACACTCTTAGACATTCTCTCACTTTCTTCCTAAATTAAATATTAATGTTAGCTGCAACTGCCAGATGTCCTTCATTCTGAAAAACGTAGCAGAGGAGTTGGAGATTTTTTGAAGTGCCTAGCCAACCCCAATGAACCTGCTTCTTACTGCAAGGTGAGTGGGGAGGATTGGGGGAGAAGGCCAATTCAGTAGATAAAGGACTGGTTTCCCCTTCAGACTTTTCCTATATGCACTAAAATGTGCCATCAATTAGTGCTCTATTTAAGGATCTACTCCTGTAGAAGCAAGATAAACTGTATGAGCTTCAATTTTTATGCTCTTCTTTTGTTGTTGTTTCTTGAGGCCTATCTGGAGTTACTTAGCTGCTGAGGGATGTTTGCTACCACATACTCCAGTATAAAAGTTTAAAAATAAACAAATTAATTTTTAAAAGTTGTTGATTCTGCTATCTCTATCTTCTCCCTTCTCATTGCTCAGTCTATCAACCTCTTCTAATACACCTTCTCATTAGCTGCAGCTTCATATATACTACAGTATCAGCTATCATAAAGCAGTTAACAAAAATAATTATCAGCAAACATACTTTTAAGAATAATGTTAAGTCAATTGGCTGTTCCATGATGGCTTGAAAGAGGTGTTTTGGATCAAGTTCATGACGTTTTTCAGTGCTCAGTGATTGTTTTGTTTATTCTGATTCCTGGGAAACACATAGCTGAAATGTGAAAACTGATAAGTGGAGGTGTTAACTCATTAGATTTGGGCCATTAATATAATAAGTCAACAACAGAATCTTAATATTATAGGTTTTTTGCCATTCCAATGTCCCAGGTATAAAAAAATTAATAATCACTGCTTCCACCGCTAATACCACAAAGCAAACTGTAATAATAAGCTATTGTTGCTTCCAGAGCATAAAATTAAACAATGTTGAGGAAGTAACCCACACATATATAAAACAGTATACTTATATTTTACACAATAATAGCAATTACCTAAGGCATGAATCAGCACCAAGGTATAGGTTTTTACTCTCTCTTCCTTGATATGGGTTCTTTGAGGATGAACATGCACTTATTCAACTTTCCATCCTTTCATTTCCAGCCTCACACAGTGAATTTTCTCTATACTAGGCGTCAGTGAATGTTTGTTAAATGACTATCTAGATTATCCATACCTTGTAATTTAGCTATGTAATCAGTTACTGAACTGTTCAGAAGATGATATTTTCTTTGAAGACAGGCCTTGTCTAATTCTTCTTTATTTTTCTTAAGACCTCACACAGTTTGTTGAACATGACTGCATCCAATAAAACATTCTTGAATTGAACTGAATGGCACTGAGAAAGGTATTAATGTGACCAAGGCAATTTGTCCCATCTTTGAGCCATGCAGTTTGGATTCACACACACTGTATTCATAGGCTGGTTCTCTAAATATTATTTATGTCAACCTCCTGGAAAAAGTGTGCTACTGATTTTAAAAGGAATGGGTGAGAAAATGTTCATGGTTTAAAGCAGTGTTTGTCAAACTGTGCTCAGGAAAACCTAGGGTTATGCAGTGTCCTTGAGAAGGAAAATTAAACCAGAAAGTGACCCCTCCTGGAAAGATCTGCTTTTATCTCTTGAACATAATACACTTATAAGATTTTATTTCTCTAAAGTGTTCCTGAGATTTAAAAAAAGTTGGAAACCACTGGTCTAGACCGACTTATCCCTATGATTGTTAAAATAACAAAATAACTGGAAATAAAACCCTCCGAAGAATAAACAGAATAGACTAGAGTTTGCCATTTAATGCTAAGGTGCATAGCAACACAAAGGGGAAGACTTTTACTTGATTTTGGGGGGTTCCCTCACTATGAGAAGTATTTCATTCAGCTTTTGCCAGACAGATGCGGAAAATGAAAGTGTAGATTTGTTTTTTCCCTCAGTTTATTGAGATATAATTGACACATAGCACTGTATAAGTTTAAGGTGTACAGCATAATGATTTGACTCTATATATTGTAAAAAGATCACCACAATAAGTCTAGTTAACATGCATCATTTCATATAGACACACAAGAAAAGAAAAAAATGGTTTTTTCCTCGTCATGAGAGCTATTAGGATTTACTCTTTTAATTTTCAAATATACCATACAGCAGTGTTAACTATAGTCATCTTGTTGTACATTACATCCCTAGTACTTATTTATCTTATAACTGGAATTTTGTAACTTTTAACCCCCTTCATCCAATTCCCTCTCCCCCACCTGTGAAAATATGAATTTCTTATGGATTTTTAGAACAGTCATAAAAAGTACATCCTATTATTTATTGAAGCTTTAAGAGCTAGAACTATCATATCAAAAAGGATTTAACTCAATCAGATTGAGGTCATAATCAGTGCTCTTTCATTTTATTTAATGGTATTAAAATTAAAGACTATTTGACTACATTAAACAAATATGTCTTTCTTTTCCCCTGAGAATCTCATTGGGTAAGGAGGTCAAAATGGTCAATTCTTCCCAAATATGAAAACTGACTTAGTGAAAAAATTAACCTTTTTCTCTCCTATATCTTTTCTCAATATCCATTTGGAACTGATAAGCAACACTTGAAAACTTTCTTTTCATGGATAGTCATACATTGGGAAGAAATGAGCTGTCCTTGGTAAAACATCCCTTTGCCGCAAAAGGTTTCAAACTGTGTTCTCATGAGCACTTGTAGTGCTATCTTACTGGCCAAGGTCACCATTGGCCACATGTGGCTACTGAGCACTTGAAATGTGTCAAGTCCAAATTGTATTTGAAGATTTAGTTCAAAATGTAAATATTAATCATTTTTATATATTGAAGCTAACATTTTTTATATAGTGTGTTAATTAAATATATCACTGCACCTTTTTCTTCTGATGTTTTTAATGTGGCTACTAGAAAATTTAAAATTGTTTATGTTTCTCACACTTGTAGCTCATGTTACATTTCCACAGGACTGCACTGCTCTAAAGGTTTCTCCAAAATAGAGGATAGATTGTTGAGAGGAAACAAAAAGGCAGATCTTTTTTTTTTTTTTTTTTTTGCGGTACGCAGGCCTCTCACTGTTGTGGCCTCTCCCGTTGCGGAGCACAGGCTCCGGACGTGCAGGCTCAGTGGCCATGGCTCACGGGCCCAGCCGCTCCACGGCATGTGGGATCCTCCCGGACCGGGGCACAAACCTGTGTCCCCTGAATCGGCAGGCGGACTCTCAACCACTGCGCCACCAGGGAAGCCCAAAGGCAGATCTTTGAGTCCTACTTTCCTACGTCAACAAGAACAGCTCTGATTTAATTTGTTCCACATAGTTGCCTTCTGCTTAAGACTGTGTGTGGGGAAAAAGTTTGATAAAGAAAACAAAGAAAGCTTTCTTATTCATTACGTAAAATTTTTCATATTTATGAATGAGAGAAACTGTCTCAAATGTCTTATGAATCACCTATGGTCATCTCTCTCTCTCTCTCTCTCTCTTTTTTTGTCTTTTCTCTCACCTCTGCCTGGGAACTGATTAAATGACCATATCTCATCTTGGTTTCACTGGGAGAGTTTGAAAACCTGTTGTCTCATTTAATTATTATCATTGTCCCCTTTTCACTCTCACAAGTGTTCCAATGTGGACTCTAAGTTATATGGTCATCTTGGCTCTGACCAACTTTTGACAGATGCAGCCTCAGAGTCTCTGGCATCCTGCCCTCACAGCATGCCTCTTGCATCCTGCCCCAGGGTTTCCTGTTAACACTGCCATAAACACTGCCATGGGATCAGTGCCCTTGCCCATGTATGACCAACTTAGAAATACTGAGGAATTATAGCCCCATGAGTAAACCTTTGACCAATGGGAGGAGCAAGGAAACAAATTATCCCTTCTGCTTTCTCCCCACTTCCTTCCCCTGCAGGGATAGTCTATACATAGTCTGTATAACTTAGAGTGGCCCATGTAATCAGTTCTAAGAATCAGACAATCACATTTAGCATGTGGTCAGCTCAATAATACCTTCTCATATTAGCTCTTCCTCTTTCCCTGATTTTCTCTCCTTGTCCCTCACTCCTGCTCCCTGAGTTTGGACTCTCTAATAAAACAATAGCATGGAAGCTTTCTGCATCAGATCTGTTTTCTGTTGAACATGGGCCAAAATAGAGCCTCACCCTAGAAAGCTTAAATCTGTCAGGCTCTGCCAGGTTCCCTGTATCAACAGCCATCATGTATATCTCTTGGTCCTTGGTCAAAAACTCACAGATATGAACTAACCCTGAATTTAAGCAAAAAAGATTTAGGGAGCTCTATTTCAGTATGAATCAGTATCACATGATCCTATGCTAATTCAAGCCTGGTTTTGATAACCGGGCTTCTGCCTTCCTTTATTTTCAACTTCATTTCTAGAAACCAGATTTGTACCTCATTTCTAGAAACCAGATTTGTTGCCATGCCCCTTTCATCTACACCTCAGATTCTCCATGTGGACAAATACTAATACCACATATAGTCTATCGTCATTCTCTCTAGACACTATGTTCTGTATGTAGATCAGCTTTTAGGTCTTATCCTTTTTCTTCTGCAATTTCAACAATTCCCAATCCTATCAATGCCATAAGAGGTAGAAAACAAACTGGGTCAAGACCATAATTGAGAAAACTCAAGAGATATTCAGGATCAAATGGCATTCTCTTGGATCCTAGCCCATTGTTTATTGTACTTGAACAGTGGGAAATAAAACCTGCTTGAAGGTGCAGGTACACATACACATACACACAGAGAGAACTAACCTTTCCATAAATCACTGTAACATGAACCTATGGAAGATATCAAAACACAAAAAGTATATATCATAAGAAACTTAAAATAAATAAACCTCTAATAATATGTCATTTGACTTCCAGGCATACAGTGAAAAGGAAAAATAAAACTAAAATAGCCTCCATTATTAACAAGCATGTTCAGCCAGGAAGCACTAGAATTCCCAGGTTCTGTCTGTGAAATACTTCTAGGCCAAGGGTTTATGCAACTTGAGTGTACATAAGGCATATTTGTGGATCATGGTAAAATGTAGCTCCCCAAATTCGATTCAACAAAGACCCAGATGCTGTAGGTCTTGGGTAAGGCCTAGGAATATACACAAACACTGAATACAGAAATACCAACTCTGACACAAAACACCTATAAAAGTACAAGTAAGTTTTTGAGGAAACTAAGTTAACACCAAAAGTAAGACTGAAAGTTAACCTAATTTTATAGTTTAGAAGTACATTTCACAAAAATGTAATCTGGAACTGAATTAAAAACACTGTCGATGGCCCATGTATACTTTGACACTTAAATGAGAACAAATTTAAGAACAAATTTATTAAGCCAGTAATAAAGTAGGGAACACCTTAGGACATCTCCTAGAGTTAATAAGAAAGAGAAAACTGGGCAGCATTTTTTAACTACCAATATTAAGGAGATACTCATTTCTTGAAGAAGCACAAGAACTGTACTCCCCATACCTTCATCAATACATCTCCCAACTATACCTTTTGGAGACTATGATTCCCAGAAAACAGCTGGGAAAGACGTGTGATAGGATGGTTGCTGGTGAGTTCTGTATGTATAGGGTTGGCAATAGTGTGACGGGAAATTGCTCTTCTTATAAGAAAAACCTGTAGCTAAGGGCAGAGATGGGAAGAGCACAGATAGTGTAGCAAGGTGGATAATAGGTGTATGTAGTAGGTTTAAGGTAGAATCTGATCATTTGCCTTTCTAACGAGTCCACAGGTGATGCTGATGCTGTTGGTCCAGAGTTCATACTTTGAATACTGGTAGTTTGGATTGCCAAAGTGTCAAGCCATTAGGGGTAGGAAATAATTACAAGTGAGTAGACTAGAACTGCACTAAGGGAAAGCTTGCTAGTCGCCAGAAATTAGAGTAGGCTAAATACCATTTATTTATTTTCCAGCAACACAACTGAGAAGTGATTTCACTCATCCTTATATGGGAAGCTTGCAGGACAAAGGGCAATCCATGTGTGTTGTCTGTTGGTAAACACTGAATTTGGGCAAACTTTCCTTACTTAAGAAAGGAAAAAGGGTAATTTAATTTGGAAACTATTAAACAATAGTTTAGCTCATGTAAAATAACATTTGGGAGTTGCAGAAGAGCATACGTTTAAAGTAATTTCTTAAAGAAACTAAAAAAATATATTAGAATAATGTTTGGTATCATTAATGGGTTAATATGGTATACAAAGATGGGATACAAGTCATTAGGGAGTATAAGAATGTGATATTTTTTAAAAAGGGTTGCAGAGACAGGTATATATAAAAGAATGCCAGCCAAAGTAAGGAAGTTTTTCAAGAAAATTAAAATTGCAACAGCAGAATTAAAAACTGCCATAGGAGACAATAAATAACAGAGGTTCATTGTATTCTGTAGCTCATAAAATATTTTACTAGCAAAAGAATAGATATGAAGATCAGTGGAATACATTAGAAATAAACACACATAGTTAAGTACCTGCAACTCATAAAGGCACCATTTCAAATAAGAAGGTAAAAGATTTATTAGTCAACAAATGGTCTTCATGAAATTGGTTCACAATTGGAAAAGTTAACTCATTTTCTCACACGATACCCCAAAATAAATTCCCGAATGGAAAAAATATGTAAAAAATTAAACTACTCAAAGAGAAAGAAATATAGGTGAAAGATTTGATCTTGGTGTAGTGAAGTTTTCCATGGATGGCAGGAAAGGAATGCTTCTTAAAAAAAGACAGGAAAAGAGCCATAGTTTTGAATATACTTAGATACTAAAACTAGAATTTCTGGGACTTCCCTGGTGGTCCAGTGGTTAAGACTCTGTGCTTCCAATGCAGGAGGCATGGGTTTGATCCCTGGTTGGGGAACTAAGATCCCACATGATGTGCAGCCAAAAATATTTTTTAAAAAAAGAAAGAAACAATTGCAAGAACTATATACAATTAGAGAAAAAATTAAAAATAAATTTAAAATAAAATAAAATTTAAATTTCTATATGTCAATATACACAATACAAATGAACGAGGATATAAACCAGAAGGTTAGATAAATGTTTTCAATATACTTTAATATCCATTATGTATAAAGTGTCCTTAAAAATCAATATAGGAAATGGATGAAGTCCCTGGTACTTGTTGGCCCCTGTGGAACTAGGATCCAGGTCTGCCCAAACAGACTCAGGTCCCAGGCCCATCAACATAGACCAAAGTGCCAGGCCTACCCCAGTGAACCTAGGTTGCCATCATGAATCTAAGCACCAGGTTGATTCCTGTGTACACAAACACCAGGCCTGCCCACCTGCTTACCGAGGCACCAGACCTGCCCACCCATGGACTCCAACAGCAAGCCTGCCTACTGACACCACCAGATGGCCCAGCCAGAATCTCTGGACAGGCTGACTGGTGAAGTACTTTGCCTGCCATAGCCAGTCTGCAAAGACTGGAAGAGGTGCCTACTTCCTCAAATGCACAGGCATCAACACAAAGCCACAAGGATTATAAATAATCAAGGAAACATGACTCCACCTAAAGGAACTAATAAAACTCCAATGATTGACCATTAAAAAAATGGAGCTCTATGAACACTCTGACAAAGTATTCAGAATTATCCTCTTAAGGAGATTCAGTGATTTATAAGAAAAGATAAATAGATAACAAATGAAATTAGGAAAACAATTCATTAACAAAATATGTTCAACAAAGAAATAGAAAACATTTTTTTAAAAATCAGAAATCCTGGAGTTAAAGAATACATTGATTGAACTGAAAATTTAATAAAGACTTTCAACTGTAGATTTGACCAATCAGAAGAAAGAATTAGTGAACTTCAGGATAGGTCATTTATAATCATTCATTCAGAGAAGCATGAAGAAAAAAGAATTTTAAAAAAGAGTGAAGAAAGCCTAATTATGAAACAACATTAAAAGAAACAATATATGCACTTTTGGAGTCCTGGAAGGAAAAAGGGGTTCATGAGCTGAAAGCTCATTTAAAGAAATAATGGCTAAGAATTCTCCAAATCTGAGGTGAAATTTAGACATCCAGGTTAATGAATAGATTACTCCAAAATGTCAACCCCAACTAATATTTTTCAAAGGTACATTATAATAAAACTGTATAAAATCAAAGACAAAAAGAGAATTTTAAAAGAAACAGAGAAAAATAATTCTCAAATAAAAGAGAATCCTCATAAGGCTATTAGTGGGTATTTCAGTGGACACCTTGCAAGCCCGGAAAGAGTGGGATGATATATTCAAAGTGCTAAAAAAAAATGCCAATTAAGAATACTTTACCCAGAAAAGTTATCTTTCAGAAATGGAGAGATAAAGAATTTTGCAAACAAGCATAGCACAGGAAGATAGGCTCGGTGCTTTGTGACGACCTAGAGGAGTGGGATAGGGAGGATGGGAGGGAAGCTCAAGGGGACTGGATATGGGGACAAGTGTATGCATGTGGCTGAGTTGCTTTGTTGTGCAACAGAAATTAACATGGTATTCTGAAGCAGTTATACTCCAATAAAGATCTATTTAAAAAAATAAGATATACCAAAAAAAAAGAATTTTGCAAACAAACAAAAGCTGAAGGAGATTGTAACCACTACACCTGACTTACAAGGAATGCTGAAAAGAATTCCTGAAGCTGAAATAAAAGGGCACTAATTAGTAACATGAAAATGTATGAAAACATAAAACATACTGGTAAAGTTAAGTACATAGTCAAACTCAGAATACTCTAATACTGTAATATGGTAGAGTTTTAATCACCTAACTCTAGGATAAAGGATGAAAGAAAAAAGTATTAAAAATACTATAGCTACAATAATTTGTTAAAGGATACACAATTTAAAAAACTATAAATTGTGACACCAAAAACATAAAAGAGGGGGAAAGTAAAAAGATAAATTATCAATGTAAAATAGTTAGCTATATCTTGAGATGTTTTGTGCAAGCCTCATGGTAACCACAAAGCAAAAACCTATGGTGGATACACAAAAGATGAAGAGAAGAGAATCAGGGACTTCCCTGGTAGCACAGTGGTTAAGAATCTGCCTGCCAATGCAGGGGAAATGGGTTCATGCCCTGGTCCCGGAAGATCCCACATGTCACGGAGCAACTAAGCCCATATGCCACAACTACTGAGCCTGCACTCTAGAGCTCGTGAGCCACAACTACTGAGCCCATGTGCCACAACTACTGAAGCCTGCATGCCTAGAGCCCATGCTCTGAAACAAATGAAGCCACCTCAATGAGAAGCTCACACACCACAATGAAGAGTAGCCCCCACTCACAACTAGAGAAAGCCCACGCATAGCAACGAAGACCCAACACAGCCAAAAATAAGTAAATAAATTTAAAAAAAAATAAGGAGAAGAGAATCAAAACACACCACTATGTTAAATCAATTCAATGAGAAAGACAGCAAAAGTGGAAGAAAGAAACAAGGGAACTACAAAACAAGCAGAAAACAATAAGTTGGTGCTCTTACCTATCAACAATCACTATAAATGTAAATAGATTAAATTGTCCAATCCAAAGGCATAGAGTGACTGAATGGATTAAAGTAAAACAGGATCTAACTATGTGCTACCTTCAAGAAACTCACTTACGCTTTAAGGACACACCTAGAGCCAAAGTGAAGGGATGTAAAAAGATATTTCATGCAAGAGGAAAAAAAAAGAGAGTGTGGGCACCTATACTTATATTAGATGAAATAGACTTTAAGTAAAAAACTATCACAAGAGACAAAGAAGGCCATTATATAATGATAAAGGGGTCAATCCAGCCAGAGAATATAACAATTGTAAATGTATAAACACCCCACATATGAGCACCTCTAAACACACTAAGCAGATACTAACAGATATGAAGGGAGAAATAGACAACAGTATGATAGTAGTAAGGGATTTCAATATCCCACTTTCAACAATGGATAGATCATCCAGACAGAAAATCATTAAGGAAACACTGGACCTAACAGACATATACAGAACATTTCACCCAACAGCAGCAAAATACATTCTTCTCAAGCATACATGCAACATTCTCTAAGATAGGTCATATATTAGATCATGAAACAGCCTTAGCAAATGTAAGAAGATAGAAATCACACCAAGTATCTTTTCTGACCACAATAGTATGAAACTAGAAATCAATAAGAGAAGGAAAACTTAAAAATTCACAAATGAGTGGAAATTAAACAACACACTCCTGAGCAACCAATGGGACAAAGAAGAAATCAAAACTGAAATTTAAAAATATCTTAAAACAAATGAAAATGGAAAAAGAATGTACTAAAACTTAAAGGATGCAGCAAAAGCAGTTCTAAGAGGGAAGTGTATAGCAGTAAAAATCTACATTAAGAAAAAAGAAAGATAACAAATAAACTACCTTTACACCTCAAGGAACCAGAAAATAAAGAATAAACAAAGCCCAAAGTTAGCAGAAGGAAGGAAAAAATAAATTTATAAATGAAAAAGGAAATATTGCAGCTGAAACTACACATACGCAAAGTATCATAAGAGACTACTATGACCAATTATAAGCCAACAAATTGGATAGCCTAGAAGAAATACATTTCAGACCAAGACTGAATCATGAAGAAATATAAAATTTAAATAGACAAGTAGTAAGTCAGGATATTGAAACAGTAATCAAAAACCTCCCAACAATGAAAAGCCCAGGATCAGATGATTTCACTGGTGAATTCTACCAAATATTTAAAGAAGAATTAATGCCAATCCTTCTCAAATATTTCCAGAAAATTGAAAAGGAGAGAGCACTTCCAAACTCATTTTACATGGCCAACATTACCATGATTCCACAGCCAGATAAGGACATTACAAGAAAATAAAACTGCCGGTCAGTATCCCTGATGAATATAGATGCAAAATTCTCAACAAAATACTGGCAAACAGAATTCAAAATTATATTAAAAGAGTAATACACCAAGATCATGTGGGATTTATCCCTGGGATACAAGGATGGCTCAACATACACAAATCAATAAATGTGATACACCACATTAAATAGAACAAAAAATGAAAATCATATGACCATCTCAATAGACACAGAAAAAAAGCATTTGAAAAATTCAACATCCCTTCATAATAAAACTGTTAACAAACTGGTTAGGCGGAGTGTTCCTCAACATAATAAAGGCCATATATATGAAAATCCCACAGCTAACCTCATACTTGATAGTGAAAAGCTGAAAGCTTTCATGTTAAAATCAGGAACAAGACAAGGGTACCCACTCTTTCTTATTCAACATAGAACTGGAAATCCTTGCCAGAGCAGTTAGGCAAGAAATGAAAATAAAAGCATCCAAATTGGAAAGGAAGGTGTAAAATTTCTCTGTTTGCCAATTTTGTGATTGTATGTATAGAAAACCCTAAAAACTCCACCAAAACTCTCTTAGAATTAATATATCTGTATATCTCTATCTGTCTGTCTATCTATCTATCTATCTATAGTATTTATTTCTGACTCCAAATCTAGTGCTCTTCCCACAGGCTATCATTATTTATAGATTAAGACTATTACAATACCAAAAAGAAGTAGAAGGGTGTTACCTAGAAAAAATGATATATAATGAAAATATAATATATTTTCATGACCAGTGTGGTTGATTCCCCAATATCTATTCCAACTCTAAAATATTACTCTAAGCCTGGTAGGGTAATCCCACTCTTCTTAAAAATCAACATTCAACCCAATTCTATCGAATAAAATATGAGGGAAATTCTTTTGGAGGACTTCAATGAAAAGTCTTTACTCCTAAGAAAGAGACTCAAGAATCTACAGTCTTTTTCCTTTTGGATATTTCACTGTCTGGATGTAGCAACCTAAACTGCTATAGCCATCTTATTTCAAGCCAAGTTCAAGGACAATGCCAGAAAAATTGGTCCTTAAGGATATTATTATACCATGACTGGATTTTGCCTGCCCCACCTCTAATTTTTCATTTATGTGAAAAATGAAAATATTTTTTAAATAGCCTTATTTTTAAATCTCAATTTGAGCTGAGTTTTCTATTACTTGCTTCCTAAATGAAACATCTATAATAAACTAACTGCCAATGTTATACTTAACATAGAAACAGGAAACACGAAGTGAGAGAGTGGCATGGACATATATATGCTACCAAATGTAAAATAGATAGCTAGTGGGAAGCAGCCGCATAACACGGGGAGATCAGCTCGGTGCTTTGTGACCACCTAGAGGGGTGGGATAGGGAGGGTGGGAGGGAGACGCAAGAGGGAGGAGATATGGGGATATATGTATATGTATAACTGATTCACTTTGTTATAAAACAGAAACTAACACACCATTGTAAAGCAATTATACTCCAATAAAGATGTTAAAAAAAGAAACAGGTAACAAATTCCCATTAAAACCAGCCTTCCTATGTATCAGCAATCGAGGTGCTTTCTATCACTCTTATTTGATATGATTCCAGACACTCTAGCTAAGAATTAAGAGATACAACTTTTGGAAATGAAGCAACAAACATATCATTTTTTTACAGATAGAATAATTTTATGCCTTGAAAACTGGATAAGATAACTAAAAATTTCCTGGAATTATGAACATTCTAAAACGTGGCCAGAAAAAAATGATATATTTACCAAAAAATCATTATAATTCATGCATGCCAACAATAAGCATTTGGAAGCCATAATGGGGGTAAAGTTTCATTAATAATAGCAGCAATATTAAATTTATTGAAAAAAACCTTAACATGAAATGTGTGCAAATATATAAAAACAAACATCTATACAATGTTAAAGAAGGTTTTTAGTAGTCCGTTTAAACTTCCAGTGTGATTCTTTGCTCTCTCCCTTCCCCACACTTCTGTGGAGAAATAATGTACTATGTCAGGTGATGGATATGTTAATTAACTTGATTGTCACAATGTAGACATATATCAAATCATCATGCTGTACACTTAAATATATATAATTTTATTTGTCAATTATACCTCAATAAAGCTGTGGAAAAAATAATTAATCAAGTGCAAGGACATTACTGGAGTACAATGCTGGCAATTAGAGTTTTTGGTATAATGAGTGAACAGTTTAAAAGCTCAGGCTTCTTTGTAGCCTACTCTATATTGCTTTCTTTACTTACCTTTTTGGTTCCTATTTTAGAATTATGCTCTATGAGCTGCCACAATGAATCAGGCCTGATTACTTCCATGTTTGGTGCCATTCACCTTCCCTGTATAGGTCAAACTGAAACCAGGGTGAATTCAAGGTGTTAAGGGGCATCTTCTAGACCTCTTAGCACTGCTCTGTCTAGGAAAAGGAGTCTTCAACAGCTATCATGTGTTGCAACTCACTGCAGGCCTGGGATATATGTAGGGGGAAAGGTCCAAAGCATTAGAGCAATTTTAGTCAATATACCATACTAATATTGACATTTCTTCCTTCCTGAGCCTTGGGCCAATTTCTCTAGTTTGGCTGCAGCCATTATAGACAGCTAATAAAGGATTCACGTATAACAGTGACCTTGAACAAAACAGAGAATCTCAACTCTTGGCTATATACCAATGTAATATTTTGTGTTTGTGTATTTTTATTCACAGGAGCAAAACCACACCCTGAGGAGTGAGCAGCTCTTTTCCTTTAAAAAGGATAGGGTAATCCTGGAGGATGAAATGAAATAGGCCTTTCGACTTATTGACTGGACCTTCTCACCTCTCAGAACCTAGACTTCAAGGTAGCTGCCTCTGATCATGTGCAGTCATGGAAGATATAGATGTCATTCCCAAGCCCAGACTTTTTAATATGAGGGTCAATGGAAGCAGCAAAGTCAGTGGCAGCACCCGCAGTATAAGGACGTGGAAAGTTTCTGGGGTAGCCAATATCTTGGGAAGCAGTTGTGGAGAAATCTAGCTTCAAGGAGTTATATCTGAGTTCTGACCATACTTGCAAGCTGTAAGAGATACCAGAGCTTATCTTAGACATGAAGATAAATATGCCCCCTCAATAAGGCTGATGTTAGCATCAGTAGTGGTCACTTATAATGATATCTGTGTCCAGTAAAATAAAGATATTTGGGGTTCAGACAAGTAGAAGCTTCAGGGAAGAGCAAGATAATAAGACAGGGCAGAAATACCTGAAAAACGTATTCTGGAATACACAGGTGTAAACTCTTATTAGTAAATGGTTTGAGATGGTAGGATTGAGGGGGATGCTGTGGACTGAACTGTGTCCATCCCCCCGCCCCCAATTCATATGCTGAAACTCAGCTCCTAATGCGATTTTATTTGGAGATAGGAACTCTAAGGAAGTAATTAAGGTTAAATGAAGTCATAAGAGTGGGGTCCTGATATGGAAAGACCACTGGAAAGCGCTCTCCCCACCACCTCCTCTCTCTCTCGCTCTCTCCCATGTAAGGACACAAAAAGAAGGCAGCATCAACAAGCCAAGAAGAGAACTTTCACCAGAAACCAAATTAGCCAGCACCTTGTTCTTGGACTCCCCAGCCTCCAGAACTGTGAGAAACAAATTTCTGTTGTTTAAGCCACCCAGTCTGTGGTTCTTTGTTGTGTCACCCCAAGCAGACTAATATAGATTTTGGTACTGAGAAGTGGAGTGCTGGGGTGCTGTTGTAACAAATACTTAAAAATGTGGAAATGGTGTAGGAATTGAATAATGAGTGGAGACTGGAGGAATTTTAAGGTGTGTGCTAGAAAAAGCCTAGATTGCCATGAAGGGACTGTTGGTAGAAATATGGATATTAAAAGCAATTCTGGTGAGAGCTCAGAAAGAAAAGAGGAGAGATGTAGAGAAAGTCTTTCTCTTCTTAGAAAACATATAGCCATGAAAAGACTGTTGGGAGAAATATGGACATTAAATGTCATTCTGATGAAATCTCAGATGGAAATGAAGAATAAGTTATTAGAAACTGGAGGAAAGGCAATCCTTGTTATAAGTGACAAAGAACTTGGCTGAATTGTGTTCTAGTGTTTGGTGGAAGATAGAAATTTTGAGTGATGAAATTAGATATTTAACTGAGGAGATTCCTAAGCAAAGTGTTAAAGATGTGGCCTTGCTGCTTTTTTACTACTTATAATAAAATGCAGGAGGAGATAAATAAATTGAAAGAGTTATTAAGCATAAAGGCACAGAACTTGAAGATTTGGAAAATTTTCAGCCTATCCGTATGGCAAAAAATGAGAAGGCTTGTTCTGAAAAGAACAGTAAGGATGTGACTGAACAACCATTTGATAAGGATATTAGTATGGGTATGCACCAATTTAATCAGTCACCACAACAGAAGCCAGCAACAGAAATGGAATTATACCAGCAGAAATACTGCCAGGTGGGTCTAAAAGAAAAAAGAGAAAATGAGACCAAATGAACGAAGTCTGCTAACATAAGCTATCCTTCAAGAAAAGGGAGGAATCACCCCAAAGGCGATTCACAGATCATCAGGGCTGCCACTCAGGCTGCCACTCACACCACAGGCCTACAGTCCAAGGCTTCAATTTCAGAGGGTGGGACCTTTGAAGAGAGACCCAAAGTGGCAAGGATTCCCTCTGAGCTGAATAGGCGGGGCCACCCTGAAAAGCCCTGTGGATGGCATTGCCACTCCTGTGGGCTTGAAGGGCAGAGCAAAAAGACAAACAGGATTATTCTCAAACTTTAAAATTTAATAGAATTTGCCTTGCTAAGTTTTGAGCTTGCTTGGGATCCACTGCCCCTTCCTTCTTTCCTATTTCTCCCTTTTGCAATGGGAATGTCTATTTTATGCCTGTCCCATCAGTGTATTTTGGAAGCACATAACTTGTTTGGTTTCTCAGGTTCACAGATGGAGAGGAATTTTGCCTTAATATGAATCATATCTTGAATCTTACCCATATTTGATTTAGATGATATTTAGGTGGGACTTTGGACTTCAGACTTTAGAGTTGATGCTGGAATGAGTTAAGACCTTTGGGGCTATTGGGGTGGAATGAATGTATTTTGCATATGAGAAGGACATGCACTTTGGAGGGTCAGGAGTGGGATGCTACAAACTGAATTACGGCTCCCTCAAAATTCTCATGTTGAAGTCTTAACCCCCTAATGTAACTGTATTTGGAGACAGTGCCTATAAAAGGTTATTAAGGTTAAATGAGGTCATAAAGGTGGGGCCCTGATCCTGTAGGATTAGTGTCTTTATAAGTCTTCTTATAAGACATGAGAGGTCTCTCTCTTTCTCTTTCTCTCTCTCATATGTGTGTGTATGTATCTGTATCTAGATATAGATATAGATATAGATATATCCCCACCATGTGAGGACATAGTGAGAAGGAATTTCTCTACAAGCAATAAAACCAGCTAGTTCCATGATCTTGGACTTCCCAGACTACAGAGCTGTGAGAAATAAATTTCTGTTGTTTAAGCCACCCAGTGCATAGTATTTTGTTATGGCAGCCCAAGCTGACTAATACAGGGGGATGACAAGCACATAGAAGGGTTATGGCTATCGCTTCCTTAGATGTTGAGATACACAAAAATTCAAATTTCCACCAAAATTAGTATTCAATGGATAAACACTAGGATTTGGAGTATCATGTTCTGCCTGGAGAAAACAAAACAAAACATACACTTCTACACTGGAGAATAATTCAATTTAGATTAAAGAGTTACTATTTAAAACCGAAAACACATCTTATAGTTGCTGTAAGTAACTTCTCACATGGAGCCAGAAAATCTAATATCAGTGAACATAGGCCAGGGTGAACTCATTTGTGACTTCAAACTGTTAGTGAAGTTGCATTTTTGTAGACAAAGTCCCATATGGGAATCAAGGCTCCTGCAATGGGAAAGCATTTTTGATCAGTGATTCTTGTTAGTTATATTCTGATTTCTGGCAGAATGTATATCATTTTGAATGGCTCCCTAAAGGCAAAAGCTTGTGAAGCATAAGCAGAGGGGCAGCACGGGGCTCATGAAAGCCTTGAGAGCTCTACAGGATAACAAAAATACAGAGAGAAGAGCAGAGGATTGGAAACTTGGGAAATTCAGGGCCATGAACTTTTTTTTTTTTTTTTTTTTTCTTTTTGCGGTATGCGGGCCTCTCACTGTTGTGGCCTCTCCCGTTGCGGAGCACAGGCTCCGGATGCGCAGGCCCAGCGGCCATGGCTCACGGGCCCAGCCGCTCCGCGGCATATGGGATCCTCCCAGACCGGGGCACAAACCCGTATCCCCTGCATCGGCAGGCGGACTCTCAACCACTGCGCCACCAGGGAGGCCCAGGGCCATGAACTTTTGCCTTTTACAAATGTCAGGCACCCTGATCATAATATAGAAATGTAGGATATATGATGACTTTTAAAATTTTACTTTTGTTTTTCTAAGTTCTATAGATGAGTATCTGGTGATATGATATCCTTATGTATATTGGGGTATACATTTGACCTTAGAAAAAATGAGATTTGAGAGAGATTTATGCTTTTTAATACAGCGTTGGGAATAGGAAATTAGTAGCCTATTCTACCTTTAAAGCATAAGCACTTAGAAGGGAATGGGTCAAAATATTGTCAGTAGTTTTCTATGGCTATTGGATAAAATTGGATAAAATGAGTAGTACTGTAGTGGTGAAGAGTGTGGACTCAAGCTAGACTGCTTGGGTTTGAATCTTGACTTACACTTACAAGTGTGGCACCTTAGGAAAAAGATTTAAGTTCTCTGTACCTTTGTTGCTTCATTTGTAAAAAGGAAATAACGGTAATATCTTCTGCTTCTGGTTGTCATGAGCATTAAACAAAATAATCCGTGGAAAATATTATCAGAGTATCTTATCCATAATAAGTGCCCAGCCCCTGTTACACTGTTAGCTATTATTTTCTTTAAAAATTTCAGAATTTTCTACAATAAACCTATATTCCTTTATTTTTAGGAAAATATTTTAAAAACATACAACACTATTAAATTATATATATATATGTGTGTGTGTGTGTGTGTGTGTGTGTATATATATATATATATATATATATATATATATATATATACACTTTATTTTGTATATCTTGCAATTTTGGATTTGGATAAGTTTGAGATGAGAATACACTATTAGCCATTTATTTTGTAATCCAGTGAAATCAATCTGGATTCTAGACAAAGAATGTATATACAATCTACATTTTAATGTCCATAGCCCTTTCATTATATTTCTGACAGTGACCAACTGTGGGAGTCTATACATGTTATTTAATCTCTCTGTGTAAAATGAGGATAATAATACTGAACTTGTATGGTTATGGTGATGATTAGTTTGGATAAACATGGAAGGCTCCTCCCTGCCTGGTGGCTGGCATACAATAGGCAATCAATTAATATTAGTTACCATCACCCTAACTCACCTTTAACAAGTTAGACCAAGTAGTCTGACATGTACTACCTTCCAGTACAGTTGTGATTTAATATAGGAATCAGGTCCAGGTCACTAAATACATCTTCTTGCCAATGTTTTCATATAGACAATTCCCAGATATACTTAGGTTGTGTGGCCAAAACACAATTGTATCAAAATTTTTTTGCGATAACCATGGGACAATCTGTAAGATATATCTTCAATGTCAATTTTCTATATGGTGCACAAATGACTTGATTATCTCAGGAAGTTCCTCTAAGAGACATCCACTCTTTGCTGAACTTAAAATCACGTCCAGTCTAAAATTCCATTATGTGTGAGTTATCCTAAAAATGTGAGTTATGGAGTTCTTTTACCATCAATGCTTCTATAGAGATGACATGTGATCATCTGGGTTGTGAAATGGCAGGTGACTGTTCAAAACATAGCAATTTATTTTTGCCTAAAATACGGGGGTACTGCCACTATGGTGGCATAATTAACATTACAGGTTTACCCTGTGAAGAATCTCAAAAGAGACTTGAATTAATATAATTGTGAACACACAGCAATTAAGGACATTAGAATGTCTTGCAATTTATAATGATAGGAAGGACTCCTTTTGTCAATTTCTGTTTGTTTCTATTCTGTGCATGGAATTCCCCTTGAGTAGTTAGTAATCAGTGCTTCAATGCCATCTGGCACTTTGTGGATAGGCAGGCACATCTCCAAAATCATAAGGTGAAATATAAACTGTAAAAAACAGAGGTTTATATTCTCTGTAATGTACTAGCACAGGCTTGAAGTCAATAACTGTTTGCTAGTCTCAAAAAGAACGTAAAACTGGAAATTCAATACCATAGAATGTCAGGCCTACTTCCACCATCCAAGCAGGGAATGCAACTCAGCAGAAGTTGCCTTTTGTGAAATAAAAGTTGATACATTGAATAATGCCAGCATCCCCTTGAAGCGTACCAATTCCTAAAGACAGCTTAACGACCTGTTTTGGTTTTGGAGTAGGTATCTTGTGAATTCTATTAAGTGAATGTTAGCAGCATGGATGCAATAGACTAAATTATTCAAATCCTGAGTCTTTTTCTTCTCTAAGTCTAAATTCTTGATATGCAGTGATTAAGGGCAGGAATCTTTGATGTCAGGGAGACCCTGGTTTTGATCCTTCCTCTTTCAATTTCTTGTGACATTTAATGAATTGCTTAATCTCTCTGAGCCTCAATTTTCTCATCTGTTAAATGGTAATAGTCCCCAGGTTTGTTACAAGGATTAAATGTGTTCACATCATCATCTCTAATTTACTAGTCAATCTATTTCAATATTCTGCACTCAGAACTTCACTAAAATAACAACTGTCAAGGTTATCAATGACCTCCACATTGCCCTGTCAGCAGCATTCAACCCAGCTGACCATGTCCTCCAGAAGCATTCTCCTCTCTTAACTTCTGGGACACCACATTTTCTTGACTAGCTATTAAGCTCCTTGACACTTCTCAGGCTTCTTTGAGAGCTCAAATTTCTCTGTGTAATCTTGAACCTTGGTGTAGTTCGAATACTTCTCTTTTGTTTTCCTCTCTTCTTTTTCCTCGTTAATCGCTTTCTAGGTACTTCAAACCTAGCATTATGGCTTTAAATAGTATTAGTATTTTGATGATTTCAAATTTCTATCTAAAACCCAGACCTTTATCCTGAATCCAGATTTGTATACTACAGCTTCCTTGACATCACCACTTAGATATTTAATAGCCATCCAAAACTAATATGTCAAAAGAAGTCCTCTTGATTTTCATCCAAAAACAACAATAACAACTTTTTGCTCACTGTTACCCACAGTTTACTAAATATACCACTATAAACTTCAGTTCCTCAAACTGAAAACCTAGAATTCATCATCAGTACTGTTACCAAATGCAAGTTTGTGTGCCTGACACAGAGTGGGGCCAAATAACACTGAAACGTCATAGTTTGGAGTGCAGAAAGATTTATGCCAGGGCCATGCAAGGAGATGGGTGAGTCATGCCCCAAAACCCTGAACTCCTTGAAGGGTTTCAGCAAAGCACTTTTAAAGGCAAAGTGAAGAAGGGGCGTGGTTAGTTGTTGCAAACTTCTTGGTGTAGGAATCCTTTTGTTCTTATATCTATCCATGTAGGTCAGGTCATGATGTTCCTGTAAACCTCCAACAAGACAAATGTTATTCTGTGTTCTGCAACTTTTTATCTCTATATGAATGGACTCTTATAGGTCTGAGTCTTGAAAATAGGCTATCCTGTATATTTCAGGCCAGCAGTCCCCAACCTTTTTGGTACCAGGGACCAGTTTTGTGGAAGAAAAATTTTCCCTAGACCAGGACTGGAAGGGAGGGTGGTTTGGGGATGATTCAAGTGCATTACATTTATTGTGCACTTTATTTCTATTATTATTACGTTGTAATATATAATGAAATAATTATATAATTCACCACAATGCAGAATCAGCGGGAGGCCTGAGCTTGTTTTCACTTGCCACTTGCTGATAGGGTTTTGATATGAGTCTGTAAGCAATGGATTTATTATGGTCTCTGTGCAGTCAAACCTCTCTGCTGATGATAATCTGTATTTGCAGCCACTCCCCAGCACTAGCATCACTGCCTCAGCTCTACCTCAAATCATCAGGCATTAGATTCTCATAAGGAGCGCACAGCCTAGGTCCCTCACATGCACAGTTCACAGTAGGTTCCTACTGTGAGGAATCTAATGCCGCTGCTGATCTGACAGGAGGTGGAGCTCAGGTGGTAATGCGAGCGATGGGGAATGGCTGTAAATACAGATGAAGCTTCGCTTGCTCACCCACCGCTCACCTCCTGCTGTGCAGCCCGGTTCTTAACAGGCCACGGACCGGTAGCAGTCCGTGGCCTGGGGGTTGGGGACCCCTGTTTCAGGCTATAGGCAACATTCTTTGCAAAAAGTATAGAGCCATCATGGCTAAGCACAGGCAAAAGGGCACAAAGGTTAAAGTAAAAGAAACAGATCTAATATGGAGTCAAATTTGTCCTTCTCTATTAAAATACCTTGCTTTCCTTTATTCTCCACATCCCATGCAGTACCAAATCCTGTGGCTTTAGCTCCAAAACAAGTCTCCAATCAGTTCACTTCTCAATATCTCTAGTACTAATACCATCGTAATCCAATACAGCACTCTGAACGAATTCAACAGCCTCCTAATAGGTCTCCCTGATTCCATTCTTGACCGTCACTATCCATTCTCCCCACAAATTTTAAAATGCAAACAAGATCACATCTCCTCCCTACATAGAATACTTCAATGGAGTCCCATTGCTGTGAGGATCATTTCTTACTTCAGCTTACAGGATTACTAAATGATCAAGCTCCTGACTACGTCTCCATCATCTCATGTCATTCTTCTTCAGTGAGCTCTAACCAAACAGGCCTCCCTCTCTAACAACCTAAAATCCATTGTACCTTATGTCTGCAATGCTTTGACCCCAGATTTTTGTATGGCTTTTTTTCCATCTCAGTCCAAACGTCACCTCCTCAAGATCGTCTTTCTTAACTTCTCCCCAGGTATACTATCTCATCACCCTGTTTACATCCTTTACAGCATCTAATATAATCTATAATTATCTTGTTCCTTTACATGTTTATCCCTTTCCTCAAGTACAGTGTAAGCTCTATGAAAGCAAGGATGTTGTTTCCTAGAAAGGATTCCGTGTCTTAAAAGTGCTCAATATGTATTTGTGGAATCAATGAAGAATATCTATAAACACTTAGAACAAAGTCTATGTTCAAAAAAAGGTAGCTATAGTTACTATAAAACGAAGAAAATGCAGATGAAAAGGAGGAGGGAAGAGGAAAAGGAGGATGGGGAGGGATAAAGAAAAATAGAGGGAGGGCATGGGAAGAAGAAGGTGAGGAATAACAAGTATTTCAGTAAATTTATATGTTGTTGATTCAATGATAAGGACACACACACTGAATTCTAAAAGAATTATTTCCACCAAATTATGGAACATTACAGGGGGAAAATTAATTTTGAATTGACAGATAACATCAAATAACCCTCTCAATAGGAGGGATGTTTACTCATTTATAGCACCATTTCTCATATTGTTAACAGGGCACCAAATTTCTCAACCAAATATTGCACAATCAGTACGATTTCTTGCAAGAGCCCATCTGGGTTCTTCAAACTCTCAATTTTTTTTCTTCTTTGGAGAAACTGGCATATCTCTTATTTACAAGTGAGTAGACAAACTTAGTTGGAATGATGCTAATTCTGCCTTATAATATCTCCATTCCCAAATAATACATTGGAAATCTGTAACTAGATATTTTTATGAATTTATTAGACCATGATTCCAAGAGTTACTAACCATTTTCTACCCAAAATGTTTCTAATTTAAGCCCTTATATCTCTAAATGCAAGTTGCTCTGAGCAGGGCCACTCTTGTATGTATATGTACAAGAATATTAATCTTCCAGAGCATTAATCTTGATTGGTACCATGGTTTATGTAGTGAATTATTCTGCAAATATTTTGAATCTTACTTTCCTGTGTTATGCTAACATGTTGTCAAGGGCTCTCTGTCCTCATGTCCTTCTTTTATAATGGAAACTATGTTGCTTGAATTTAATGACATACATTTTCTTATACAACTAGGAAAGTTAAATCTGGTTTAATCACATAGAACCATCATTGAAGAGTCATTGCATGAACTGTGCAAAATTAATCTCATGCATTCTCTCTCTTTGTCTCTGTGTGTCTCTGTTTCTCTCTTTATCCTCCCTCCTCACTACCCCTTCCTCCTTCCCTTATTTCCTCCCTTTCTTTCTTCATATATTCAGGAATGAATATTTACTCTGTATGAGGTATCATTGTCTAAACAATACTTTCTATTGTAGTGCTGAAGAAGATAGCACAGTCCTAAGCCATTAAGAGGAGCATCTTCACTTGTGTAACTTAACATCTCTGAACAATGAGTGATGATATTGGTGAGCTATGGTTTTAATGAGCAAATTTTCATCCATTATCTTAATTTATTTGCAGCAAGGATGGTGTGCAAGGCCTTATTATTACATATATTAGCACCCCAGAAAGTAACTATGGCTAGGCTTTTTGGTTTCAAGATAAAGTTAAATTTTTAGTATATGAGCCCCACTAGGCAGATTGACTGATATCAAACTCTTCAACATGCCAAAAAGCAGTCATTTAAAATACCCTGTGACCTCAGTTTCCGTGGTGGACTTCCTATCCAACTGTTTGCTTGGAGCATTGAGAGTAGACATACATTGTCTTCTGTTATACCATTTTCTTGTTAAAGAAATCTTACACAGCTTAACATACATCAAAAGCAATAACTTAACTAAAGAGTCTATCATTTTGATGACACACTACTCTCTACTAAACCTAACCAAAACTACAGCAGCTGAAAACTACAGAGATCTAAAGAAAATTAAACACTAACCAGAACTCAAGGACAGCACAAGTAGAGACTTTTTAAAAAGCACAGTTCCGGAGACCTTCAATATGGCAGAAGAGTAAGACATGGAGATCACCTTCCTCCCCACAAATACATCAGAAATACATCTACACGTGGAACAACTCCTACAGAACACCTACTGAACACTGGCAGAAGACCTCAGACCTCCCAAAAGGCAAGAAACTCCCCACGTACCTGGGTAGGGCAAAAGAAAAAAGAATAAACAGAGACAAAAGAATAGGAACAGGACCTGACCCAGTGGGAGGGAGCCGTGAAGGAAGAAAGGTTTCCACACACTAGGAAGCCCCTTGGTGTGCAGAGACTGCGGGTGGTGGAGGGGGTAAGCTTTGGAGCCACGGAGGAGAGCGCAGCAACAGAGGTGCGGAGGGCAGAGCGGAGAGATTCCCGCACAGAGGATCGGTGCCGACGGGCACTCACCAGCCCGAGAGGCTTGTCTGCTCACCCGCCAGGGCAGGTGGAGCTGGGAGCTGAGGCTCAGGCTTCGGTCGGAGCGCAGGGAGAGGACTGGGGTTGGCGGCGTGAACACAACCTGCAGGGGTTAGTGCACCACGGCTAGCCGGGAGGGAGCCCGGGAAAAAGTATGGAGCTGCGGAAGAGGCAAGACACTTTTTCCTGCCTCTCTGTTTCCTGGTTTGCGAGGAGAGGGGATTCAGAGCGCTGCTTAAAGGAGCTCCAGAGACGGGCGCGAGCCACGGCTATCAGCACAGACACCAGAGGCGGGCATGAGACGCTAAGGCTGCTGCTGCAGCCACCAAGAAGCCTGTGAGCAAGCACAGGTCACTATCCACACCTGCCCTCCTGGGAGCCTGTGCAGCCCGCCACTGCCAGGGTCTCGAGATCCAGGGACAACGTCCCTGGAAGAACACACATCATGCCTCAGGCTATTCCGACCACAACACTATGAGACTAGATATCAACTACAGGAAAAATATCTGTAAAAAATACAAACACATGGAGACTAAAAAATACACTACTTAATAACCAAGAGATCACTGAAGAAATCAAAGAGGAAATCAAAAAATACCTACAGACAAATGACAATGAAAACAGGACAATTGAAAACCTATGGGATGCAGCAAAAGCAGTTCTAAGAGGGAAGTTTATAGCAATACAATCCGACCTCAAGAAACAAGAAACATCTCAAAGAAACAACCTAAGCTTACACCTAAAGCAATTAGAGAAAGAAGAATTAACAAACCCCAAGTTAGCAGAAGGAAAGAAATCATAAAGGTCAGATCAGAAATAAATGAAAAAGAAATGAAGGAAGCGATAGCAAAGATCAATAAAATTAAAAGCTGTTTCTTTGAGAAGATAAACAAAATTGATAAACCTTTAGCCAGACTCATCAAGAAACAAAGTGAGATGGCTCAGATCAATAGAATTAGAAATGAAAAAGGAGAAGTAACAACTGACACTGCAGAAATACACAGGAACATGAGATCACTACAAGCAACTATATGCCAATAAAGTGGACAACCTGGAAGAAATGGACACATACTTAGAAAAGCAAAACCTTCCGAGACTGAACCAGGAAGAAATAGAAAATACAGACACACCAAACATAGAACTGAAATTGAGACTGTGACTAAAAATCTTCTAACAAACAAAAGCCCAGGACCAGATGGCTTCACAGGCGAATTCTATCAAACATTGAGAGAAGAGCTAACACCTATCCTTCTCAAAATCTTCCAAAATATAGCACAAGGAGGAATACTCCCAAACTCATTCTATGAGGCCACCATCACCTTGATACCCAAACCAGACAAAGATGTCACAAAAAAAGAAAAGTACAGGCCAATATCACTGATGAACATAGATGCAAAAATCCTCAACAAAATACTAGCAAACAGAACCCAACAGCACATTAAAAGGATCATACACTATGATCAAGTGAGGTTTATTCCAGGAATGCAAGGATTCTTCAATATACGCAAATCAAAGTGATAAACCATAGTAACAAATTGAAGGGGAAAATCCATATGATCATCTCAATAGATGCAGAAAAAGATTTTGACAAAATTCAACACTAATTTATGATAAAAACCCTCCAGAAAGTAGGCATAGAGGGAACTTACCTCAACATAACAAAGGCCATATATGAAAAACCCACAGCCAACATTGTCATCAATGGTGAAAAAGTGAAAACATTTCCACTAAGATCAAGAACAAGACAAGGTTGCCCAATCTCAACACTATTATTCAACATAGTTTTGAAAGTTTTAGCCACAGCAAGCAGAGAAGAAAAAGAAATAAATGGAATCCAAATTGGAAAAGAAGAAGTAAAGCTGTCACTGTTTGCAGACGACATGATACTATATATAGAGGATCCTAAAGATGCTACCAGGAAACTACTAGAGCTAATCAATGAATTTGGTAAAGTAGCAGGATACAAAATTAATGCACAGAAATCTCTTGCATTCCTATACACTAATGATGAAAATCTGAAAGAGAAATTAAGGAAATACTCCCATTTACCATTGCAACAAAAAGAATAAAATATCTAGGAATAAACCTACCTAAGGAGACAAAAGACCTGTATGCAGAAAACTATAAGACACTGATGAAGGAAATTAAAGATGATCCAAGCAGATGGAGAGATATACCATGTTCTTGGATTTTAAGAATCAGCATTGTGGAAATGATTATACTACCCAAAGCAATCTACAAATTCAATGCAATCCCTATGAAACTACCGCTGGCATTTTTCACAGAACTAGAACAAAAAATTTCACAATTTGTATGGAAACACAAAAGACCCCTAATAGCCAAAACAATCTTGAGAAAGAAAAATGGAGCTGGAGGAATTAGGCTCCCTGAATTCAGACTATACTACAAAGCTACAGCCATCAAGACAGTATGGTACTGGCACAAGAACAGAAATATAGATCAGTGGAATAGGATAGAAAGCCCAGAGATAAACCCACACACATATGGTCACCTTATTTTTGATAAAGGAGGCAAGAATATACAATAGAGAAAAGACAGCCTCTTCAATAAGTGGTGCTGGGTAAACTGGACAGCTACATGGAAAAGAATGAAATTAAAACACTCCCTAACACCATTCACAAAAATAAACTCAAAATGGATTAAAGATCTAAATATAAACCCAGACACTCTTAAACTCTTAGAGGAAAATATAGGCAGAACACTCTATGACATAAATCACAGCAAGATCCTTTTTGACCCACCTCCTAGAGAAATGGAAGTAAAAAGAAAAATAAACAAATGGGACCTAATGAAACTTCAAAGCTTTTGCACAGCAAAGGAAACCATAAACAAGACAAAAAGACAACCATCAGAATGGGAGAAAATATTTGCAAATGAAGCAACTGACAAAGGATTAATCTCCAAAATTTACAAGCAGCTCATGCAGCTCCATATCAAAAAATCAAACAACCCAATCCAAAAATGGGCAGAATACCTAAATAGACATTTCTCTCAAGAAGATATACAGATTGCCAACAAACACATGAAAGGATACTGAACATCACTAATCATTAGAGAAATGCAACAAAACTACAGTGAGGTATCACCTCACACCAGTCAGAATGGCCATCATCAAAAAATCTACCAACAATAAATGCTGGAGAGGGTGTGGAGAAAAGAGAACCCTCTTGCACTGTTGGTGGCAATGTAAATTGATACAGCCACTATGGAAAACAGTATGGAGGTTCCTTAAAAAACTAAAAATAGAACTACCATATGACCCAGCAATCCCACTACTGTGCATATACCCTGAGAAAACCATAATTCAAAAAGAATCATGTACCACAATGTTCATTTCATCTCTATTTACAATAGCCAGGACATGGAAGCAACCTAAGTGTCCATTGACAGATGAATGGGTAAATAAGATGTGGCACATATACACAATGGAATATTACTGAGCCATAAAAAGAAACAAAATTGAGTTATTTGTAGTGAGGTGGATGGACCTAAATTCTGTCATACAGAGTGAAGTAATTCGGAAAGAGAAAAACAAATACCGTATGCTAACACATATATATGGAATCTAAAATAAAAATGGTTATGAAGAACCTAGGGGCAGGACAGGAATAAAGTCGCTGACGTAGAGAATGGACTTGAGGACATGGGGAAGGGGAAGGTAAGCTGCGACAAAGTGAGAGAGTGGCATGGAGTTATATATACTACCAAGTGTAAAAATAGATAGCTAGTGGGAAACAGCCGCATAGCACAGGGAGATCAGCTCCGTGCTTTGTGTCCACCTAGAGGGGTGGGATAGGGAGGGCAGGAGAGAGATGCAAGAGGGAGGAGATATGGGGATATATGTATATGTATAGCTGATTCACTTTGTTTATAAAGCAGAAAGTAACACACCACTGTAAAGCAATTATACTCCAATAAAGATGTTAAAAAAAAGCACAGTTCCCTTTGCTGCACACAACAGACTTAGAAATATGAATTCTAAGTAAACACTCTCCATCCTCTTCCTCCTACAGTTTTTCATTTTCATGAGCTTTTGCCTGGATGTTTCTAATTTGCTAGAAATATAACATACTAGATACCCAGTCTCTTTGGAAATGAGTCCCACCAGGGAGCCATCCAATTTTGCAGAACTGAAAACTTTAATCATTTTACTTCCAACTCTTCTTCAAGAGCTTTAAGCTGCATGAATATAGTAAAAGTGTTAACACCTGTTAACCATAAAATGGACAATGCAAAAGATAATCTGTTAACTTCAGGGTATGAATTAAAGTATTGTGCACATTATGTTTTTTGAATGAAACTTTCAAGCTGGAGATTATCATAGAGTTAGTAAATCTCTTAGGTAGGTTTTTTTTCTTAAATTGTTTATACAAGGCCATGTTTCCCAGAAATATTCTTTTGTGGAACACTTGTTCTGTGAGATGCTATAGAGAAAACAATGTCTACTGAAATTCTACTTAGAGGATCCTGCACTGAACATACATCTCTAGGAGATTCAGTGCTACTATATGTTAAAGACAGGGCCATGAGCAGCAGTAATAAGACACTTAATCTTGCTGAATCCAGAGATCTACAAATGCATTTCCTTAACTTAATATTCCTCCCACCCACCCCATGTGATTCCTATGAAGAACTTGCTATAGAAAATATCGATAAAACAATTTCTTTCCTAAACCAGATAGGAGACCATTGTCCATTTCAAAGACTCAGTCTTTTCCATATTCCCCAACTAATTTATTCTTCAGATAATTTTTCTTAAGAACTGTGATATTATAGAAGTGCTGTCTCCCTTCAATACTGAACACTTATGTCAATGCAATAAAACACAAAGTGATATTACAACAGTAATCAGCTGGTTTCCTCTTCCCAGTACACCAATTAATAGTCAATTCTTTCATTTACTCTGAAAATCCTTCTCTTGACTCAATTTCTATCCTCAAAACAAGGTTTTATCTCTCACTTTCATTTCACTGCCAAAGTGCTAACTTGTTGCTAGTCCCATCAAATCTGTCTCAAAGGATCCACTTGTATCTACTCAAACATGATATGTATTTTCACCTCTGTGCCTCTTCTATTCACTCCAGAAGGAAATGATCTTCTTTCATCTTTTCACTTGTTGAATTAACAAACTACTTATTTTTCAGTTTCATACATAACTGCTCCTGAATGTCTTTACTAGTCTCTACTTTCATAATGAATTCCTCATTTCCTTGCATTTTTCATAGAAAATTGCTTATGCAACTAATCCTGTTTAAACTTATATTTAATTTTACTTCATATTAAGATTGTTTTTTCCTATGTTTACAGACTGTAAACCTGAGAGCAGAAGGCCATGAATTATTCTCCTCTGTATTATTTAGAACAGTGCCTTATACAAACTGGCATTAAATATACATTTGCTAATTGAGTCAGTAAATGCCAATAAATTTAAGTTTGAAGAGAGCTTTACTTACTTCCATGGAGAGAAACACATTTAAATTCTAGAATTTTGTAATAATAAAACACTGAATTTACTCAAAGCCTGAGAAAATTCTTTCTTTAGGTTGTACACCCTTCTTTCTTTAATTTTTTTAATTCTCACAACCCCAAGTGTTTATTCTAGAGTAGGAGAATACATTTCATTTTCAAACTTTCCATGAATGATCTTTCACTTGAATTATATTTTGAATTAAATAGCACTAAATATTTCTTGTCTGAGTTATGTGATTAGCTTCTGTGATTTCACCATGTTAAGTTAATACAGGGACATATAGGAGATATAGGGGATTAATGAAAAATGAAAACTTGACCCATAATGATTAAACAGTAATAACCATATGCTCTTCATCACTCTGTCTCTTCTCCCCCCACCCCCAACTCTGGAGTTCAGAATGCTACATAATTAAATGTAATATCAAAACAGAAAAATAATATCATAAAATACAAGTTCAAATACTCAGGAAAAGCCCCAGTGGGCATCATCTTCTTTATTTTGTCAAAAGTGCTAACAACAAGAACAACGTCAATAAAAGAAACCCAAAAAGATCAGCTGAAGGCAGTGCTGACAATAATGAAAAGAAAGAACACAATGTTCAGGGAGTGGTATTAAGGACCCTAGGTATTTATGGGCTGGGGGATGAAGAAAAATGATCAATGCAAAATTCTTAAAGGGATAAGGGATGTAAAGCCAAAGTTTTCCTAGGTCATTTTGTCCTTCTTCAACTGTCCCATGAAAAGAATTCAATTATGAACATAAAGAGCAATAAACCATAGTCATTCCTTCTACTCAACTCTGAAAAGAATCCAATCAAAAATTAATTGTATTAGATAGCCTCATCCACCAGAGCACAGACAGCAGAAGCAAGAAGAACTAAAATTCTGCAGCCTGTGGAACAAAAACCACATTCACAGAAAGATAGACAAGATGAAAAGGCAGAGGGCTATATACCAGATGAGGGAAAAAGATAAAACCCTAGAAAAACAACTAAATGAAGTGGAGATAGGCAACCTTCCAGAAAAAGAAATCAGAATAATGATAGTGAAGATGATCCAGGACCTCAGGAAAAGAATGGAGGCAAAGATCGAGAAGATGCAAGAAATGTTAAACAAAGACCTAGAAGAATTAAAGAACAAACAAACAGAGATGAACAATACAATAACTGAAATGAAAACTACACTAGAAGGAGTCAATAGCAGAATAACTGAGGCAGAAGAACAGATAAGTGACCTGGAAGGCAGAATGGTGGAATTCACTGCCGTGGAACAGAATAAAGAAAAAAGAATGAAAAGAAATGAAGACAGCCTAAGAGACCTCTGGGACAACATTAAATGCAACAACATTCACATTATAGGGATCCCAGAAGGAGAAGAGAGAGAGAAAGGACCAGAGGAAATATTTGAAGAGACTACAGTTGAAAACTTCACTAACATGGGAAAGGAAATAGGCACCCAAGTCCAGGAAGCGCAGCGAGTCCCATACAGGATAAACCAAAGGAGAAACATTCTGAGACACATAGTAATCAAATTGGCAAAAATTAAAGACAAAAAAAAATTATTGAAAGCAGCGAGGGAAAAATGACACACAGCATAAGAGGGAACTCCCATAAGGTTAACAGCTGAGTGCTCAGGAGAAACTCTACAAGCTAGAAGGGAGTGGCATGATATACTTAAAGTGATGAAAGGGAAGAACCTACAACCAAGATTACTCTAGCCGGCAAGGATCTCATTCAGATTCGATGGAGAAATCAAAAGCTTTGCAGACAAGCAAAAGCTAAGAGAATTCAGCAGCACCAAACCAGCTCTACAACAAATGTAAAGGAACTTCTCTAAGTGGGAAACACAAGAGAAGAAAAGGACCTACAAAAGCAAACCCAAAACAATTAAGAAAACGGTCATAGGAACATACATATCCATAATTACCTTAAACGTGAATGGATTAAATGCTCCAACCAAAAGACACAGGCATGCTGAATGGACACAAAAACAAGACCCATATATATGCTGTCTACAAGAGACCCACTTCAGACCTAGGGACACATACAGACTGAAAGTGAGGGGATGGAAAAAGATATTCCATGCAAATGGAAATCAAAAGAAAGCTGGAGTACCTATACTCATATCAGATAAAATAGACTTTAAAATAAAGAATGTTACAGGAGACAAGGAAGGACACTACATAATGATCAAGGGATCAATCCAAGAAGAAGATATAGCAATTATAAATATATATGCACCCAACATATGAGCACCTCAATACATAAGGCAACTGCTATGAGCTATAAAAGAGGAAATTGACAGTAACACAATAATAGTGGGGGATTTTAACACCTCACTTACACCAATGGACAGATCTTCCAAAATGAAAATAAATAAGGAAACAGAAGCTTTAAATGACACAATAGACCAGATAGATTTAGTGGATATTTATAGGACATTCTATCCAAAAAAAGCAGATTACACTTTCTTGTCAAGTGCGCATGGAACATTCTCCAGGGTAGATCACATCTTGGGTCACAAATCAAGCCTCGGTAAATTTAAGAAAATTGAAATCATATCAAATATCTTTTCAGACGACAACACTATGAGATTAGAAGTGAATTACAGGTAAAAAAAAAAGTAAAAAACACAAACACATGGAGGCTAAACAATACGTTACTAAATAACAAAGAGACTACTGAAAAATCAAAGAGGAAATTTTTAGAAACCTGGAGAAAAATGAGAATGAAAACACGATGATCCAAAACCTATGGGATGCAGCAAAGGCAGTTCTAAGAGGAAGTTTATAGCTATACAAGCCTACTTCAAGAAACAAGAAAAATCTCACATAAACAATCTAACCTTACACCTAAAGGAACTAGAGAAAGAAGAACAAACAAAACCCAAAGTTAGCAGAAGGAAAGAAATCATAAAGATCAGAGCAGAAATAAATGAAATAGAAACAAAGAAAACAATATCAAAGATCAATAAAACAAAAAGCTAGTTCTTTGAGAAGATAAACAAAATTGATAAACCATTAGCCAGACTCATCAAGAAAAATAGGGAGAGGACTCAACTCAATAAAATTAGAAATGAGAAAGGAGAAGTTACAACAGACACCGGAGAAATACAACACATCCTAAGAGACTACTACAAGCAACTCTATGCCAATAAAATGGACAACCTGGAAGAAATGGACAAATTCTTAGAAAGGTATAACCTTCCAAGACTGAACCAGGAAGAAACAGAAAATATGAACAGATCAATCACAAGTAATGAAATAGAAACTGATAAAAAGTCTTCCAACAAACAAAAGTCCAGGACCAGATGGTTTCTCAGGTGAATTCTATCAAACATTTAGAGAAGAGCTAACACCCATTCTTCTCAAACTCTTCCCAAAAATTGCAGAGGGAGTTACACTCCCAAACTCATTCTGTGAGGCCACCATCATCCTGATACCAAAACTAGACAAAGATACTACAAAAAAAGAAAATTACAGACCAGTATCACTGATGAATATAGATGCAAAAATCCTCAACAAAATACTAGCAAACAGAATCCAACAACACATTGAAAGGATCATACACCATGATCAAGTAGGATTTATCCCAGGGATGCAAGGTTTCTTCAATATATGCAAATCAATCAATGTGGTACACCATATTAACAAATTGAAGAATAAAAACCATATGATCATCTCAATAGATGCAGAAAAAGCTTTTGACAAAATTCAACACCCATTTATGAAAAAACTCTCCAGAAAAGTGGGCATAGAGGGAACCTACCTCAACACACTAAAGCCCATATATGACAAACACACAGCAAACATCATTCTCAATGGTGAAAAACTGAAAGCATTTCCTCTAAGATCAGGAATGAGACAAGGATGTCCACTCTCACCACTATTATTCAACATAGTTTTGGAAGTCCTAGCCACGGCAATCAGAGAATAAAAAAAAAATAAAAGGAATACAAATTGGAAAAGAAGAAGTAAAACTGCCACTGTTTGCAGATGACATGATACTATACAGAGAGAATTGTAAAAATGCCCCCCAGAAAACTACTAGAGCTAATCAATGAATTTGGTAAAGTTGTAGGATACAAAATTAATGAACAGAAATCTCTTGCATTCCTATACACTAATGATGAAAAATCTGAAAGAGAAATTATGGAAACACTCCCATTTACCACTGCAACAAAAAGGATAAAATCCCTAGGAATAAACCTACCTAGGGAGACAAAAAACCTGTATGCAGAAAACCATAAGACACTGATGAAGAAAATTAAAGATGATACCAACAGATGGAGAGGTAATCACGTTCTTGGATTGGAAGAATCAATATTGTGAAAATGACTATACTACCCAAAGCAATCTACAGATTCAATGCAATCCCTATCAAATTACCAATGGCATTTTTTATGGAACTAGAACAAATCATCTTAAAATTTGTATGGAGACACAAAAGACCCTGAATACCCAAAGCAGTCTTGAGGGAAAAAAACGGAGCTGGAGGAATCAGATTCCCTGACTTCAGACTATACTACAAAGCTACAGTAATCAAGAAAATATGGTACTGGCACAAAAACAGAAACATAGATCAACTGAACATGATAGAAAGCCCAGAGATAAACCCATGCACCTATGGTCAACTAATCTATGACAAAGGAGGCAAAGATATACAATGGAGAAAAGACAGCCTCTTCAATAAGTGGTGCTGGGAAAACTGGACAGCTACATGGAAAAGAATGAAATTAGAACACTCCCTAACACCATACACAAAAATAAACTCAAAATGAATTAGAGACCTAAATGTAAGACCAGACACTATCAAACTCTTAGAGGAAAACAGAGAAAGAACACTCTTTGACATAAACCACAGCAAGATCTTTTTTGATCCACCTCCTAGAGTAATGGAAATAAAAACAAAAGTAAACAGATGGGACCTAATGAAACTTCAAAGCTTTTGCACAGCAAAGGAAACTGTAAACAAGACGAAAAGACAACCCTCAGAATGGGAGAAAATATTTACAAATGAATCAACAGACAAAGGATTAATCTCCAAAATATATAAAAAGCTCATGCAGCTCAATATTAAAGAAACAAACAACCCAATCCAAAAATGGGCAGAAGACCTAAACAGACATTTCTCCAAAGAAGACATACAGATGGCCAAGAAGCACATGAAAATCTGCTCAACATCACTAATTATTAGAGAAATACAAATCAAAACTACCATGAGGTATCACCTCACACCAGGTAGAATGGGCATCATCAGAAAATCTACCAACAATAAATGCTGGAGAGGGTGTGGAGAAAAGCGAACCCTCTTGCACTGTTGGTGAGAATGTAAATTGATACAGCCACTATGGAGAACTATATGGAGGTTCCTTAAAAAACTAAAAATAGAATTACCATATGATCCAGCAATCCCACTACTGGGCATATACTCAGAGAAAACCATAATTCAAAAAGACACATGCACCCCAATGTTCATTGCAGCCCTATTTACAATAGCCAGGTCATGGAAACAACCTAAATGCCCATTGGCAGACAAATGGATAAAGAAGATGTGGTACATATATATATAGTGGAATATTACTCAGCCATAAGAAAGAACGAAATTGGGTCATTTGTTGAGACGTGGATGGATCTAAAGACTGTCATACCGAGTGAAGTAAGTCAGAAAGAGAAAAACAAATACCATATATTAACGCATGTGTGTGGAACCTAGAAACATGGTACAGGTGGACCGATTTGCAGGGCAGAAGTTGAGACACAGATGTAGAGAACAAACGTATGGACACCAAGGGGGGAAAACCGCAGTGGGGTGGGGATGGTGGTGTGCTGAATTGGGCGATTGGGATTGACATGTATACACTGATGTGTATAAAATTGATGACTAACAAGAACCTGCAGTATAAAAAGCAAACACAAATAAGCAACTAATACTAAACTTTCTTTGGGTTAGTTGTATGGAAATATGTTAATATAAATGTTTCAGACATTACATGAAATTTTAAAAATCTTATATGTTCTGGTATAATGCTATAAGTCATAATTCTAGTTATTACTTTAAAATGTATATCTCAGAAATAACTAAATTTCCTTGTCAATTGCATTATTATGCACTTTCATCAAATCTTTAACTGTGGTCATTTTTAAGTCTTTTGTCATTTATAGACAGTTCTGGGTGTACTCTGATGCTTTTGCAAAAATGTTCCTATAAAAGGGTTTCATCTTCAAGGAATTCATGGAAAAGACTCTGACAAGTACAGGTTTCTGGTAACTGACTATACTGGTGAACTGAATGAATAAGCATTTTCAGAACTCTAATGGAAAACTGATGAATTCATAAAAGTGCTAACAAAGGATCAAGATTAAAAAAAACTAATTACATGGGACTGAGTGAACTGATGAGGATGATTATAATTTTTGTGACTTTCTGATTGAATTAAAAAATACCACAAGGACTCAGAGGCAAAAACTATACAAAAAAAATTAACTGTAAAACATAAATTCAAATTTTGAATACACAATACCCAACAGACATTAGTAAAAATAAATGGCATACTTTCTACAGTCATCATCATTGAAGTGATATAAAACGAGACAGAATATTCTAGGAAAGATATCTAACAAAACTAACACTTTATACACTTTGATTCTCTACTCCTCAAATATGCTTCACAGAGAATCATTACAAGTTCCATGTGTGATAAGCTCATTTTCCCTTATAACTCTGTCCAAAACCCCCAAGCCACCAAAATACACCATGGTTCCCAAACTCTAAGAGCCTAAGATTAAAATTAAAAAAACAAACCAAATCAAAACAACAATAACAACAACAACAAAACACTCTGCAAAATTCTTTTTTTTTGAAGAAAGGACATTCCCCAAGACGAAAAAATTTTCCCACTCAGTATACAAACATTGGTCCCAAAGCGCCAGCATGCTGAAGCCCTGGGAAGGCTGCCCCAGCAGCAAAATAAAATCTCTCATCTCCCTGTGGGTCACAGAACATAAATAACACCAACACAGAACTAATAAGTGGACTCATTTACCCTTTGCTGTGGCTTTCAGGAAACCTTTCATCAAATTTATTGCCAGAGCTGCTGCACATTATTGTGTTCTTTATTAGGCATTCTTCTCCCTGAAGATTAATTCAGGACTTTATGAAGCTGCGTGTTCCAGAGTAATAGATGATTGCAAGTAAGTTAAGAGGTGTCACATTCACATCACTATAGACACACGAAATTGTGGTCAAATATCTGATGACATTCTTAACATAGTATATTGGCTTAAAGTTGACATGACAGCTCTCTTTTGGGACCAGTGCCAAAATGGGAATATTTAGGGACATTCAGTTTCAAAGGAGATGGATAATGCAGAATAAAAAGAGTTGTAGTATGTTCCCTCAACTACATCTATAAGATGACTATACTGTACAAATTTTAGAAAAGTATTCTGTCAAATCACAGGGTCTTGTTTCTCATCTCCCTCATATCATCTTTGCCAAAAAACAGGACTGAACTGATAAAAGTATATGTTTTATACATTTTTCTATGACCTAACTTCTATGGAAATGAATTAACACTGGTTTAACTTATACATATAAAACCAGCTTTGAATTTACAATAACATGCTGACATAAATAAAACTTTGAATTTGTCTACATGACTTCAAATTGAATCCATCCTTCCATCCTTCCATCCATTCAATAACTATTAAGTGCCTACTATCTGTTAGGTACTCTTCCAGGTACCAGGGAAAAAAAGCCAAGTTGAGTTGCTGGTTTAAGGTCTATGTAATAAACAAATTGAAGGTTGATTAAATTGACCATTTAAATATTATTCAAGTATCTTTGCAAACAGAGCTGTATCTAAATCACAAAGCATAATGTCAAATAGACATTTAGTAAATTCCAATTAGCATATTCAGCATAGAGAAGCCATCTGTGTTATCTACACCTCAAAGTGGACTCCTGATAATGTTGCTTGGTCAAATTTACTGAAAACTCAAATGGCCTGTTTTTGTTTTAAAATGCTTCGGATATCTGAACTCCATGTCAAAATGGTGTTTGTACAGTTTTACTAAGATTAATATCTATAGGGCATGCTCTTCATCTGTAGTGCAAATAAAAACAGCATGTACTTCTCAAAGCACTTACCATGTGTCAGACACAGTTTTAAGTTGCTTGTATATTAATCAATGACTCTATGAGTTAGGTACTTTTCCCCTCATTTTACAGAGGAGGAAAAATGAGATAGAAGTTCACACAGCTAGTGAGAGGCAAAGGCAGGACTACATAGTAGGCAGAGGCAGAATTGTTAGACCTTATGAGAGAGAAAAAAGGGAGAAAATTTCCTATATTGTTGTTTGGTTTGGTAACTTTGAATTATAAACCTTAAATATCTCCTGAATTACCTACAGTCATGATTTCTTGAGAGCTTATTCAAGGTGCCCTGTACTTAAAAGGCATTCATTTGGAATGGAAGTAGAAATCTTGTTTTCTAACCATTCTCCTGAAAAAGATTGCTTTACAATTGTCAACAGTGGAGGGCATGGAGTTTTACATATGTCAGCTTTCCTAACTAAATGGATATGTTGATGGCTCTGTAATTCTAAAATTCGAAGATTCATTCACTCACAATTAGAAAAATAGCAGCTGGTAGTGAAAATTATGACCACATAGATAATACAAAATAAAAAGTATAATTAAGGGGTCCAGAAATGGACTGTCATTAATTAGTTTGAAATAAAGTCTTCATTATTTTTATTGATTTGGCTTCACCAGTTATAGTGGGCAACACAAACTGGTTGGTTGTGGAGTTTTTTAGAATTATTATTTTAAAAGTTTCTTTCTGCAAGCCATTTTCCCCTACAAAAAAATGTTCCATTGTTTCTAGAGCAGTTTCTTCACTGCCCAACAGGAAATAAATAGCAAGCCTGGACTCTCATGTTAAAAATAATCCAACTATATAGAACTAGGCTATTTCTATATGGAAATATACTGGATCAATAACTGAAAAGCCTAAATAAGTCTACTCTTTTAATCTTTGCTTCCAGATTTACCTACAGGTTTCCCTCATATTATTCCCAGTGTAGTGTGGAAAGTTTTTTAGGCTATACCAATCTAACTAGTTCTTTAAAAGCTTTTCTTGGACAGGGTTACTAGCAGAAGATGCTTGCTATGCTATGAATACAGTAGGGTCCCTTTTAGCTTTATATTAGTATTATTATTTAGTTAGTATTTTCAGCTATTTATGGATCAAGGTAGGAAAATTTGGAAAACTTTTTTTAAAAGGCTTGCATATTTTAGATCCAACTACATACTTGCATATTCTTAGGGTGTCAGATATTTCTCCAAGCCTGTAGTGACACAGCAAAAATCAAAAACAAGCAAACAAACAAAATCTTAGAAATCCTGGAAAAGAGGACATACTTTTATAAAGGCCTATAAGTTATTCCTGTTGATAAAAATATCCTTTGGGTATAACATTATAAAGGTCTGAAATGTGTGAAGCAGCAACAAGATTTTAGAGATGCATATGCAGAAATGGAGAATATAGAAATCAGTTGTTATACTAACTCTTAATTGCTACGGCAAATGAGTTAATCAAATCATGTCCACTAAATTGAAATAGCCATTTGATAATAACTCGTCACTTTTGTCCTTCAAAAAGAAGAAGAAGACATATGCTACTTGACTTGTGGAATGGCAAAATAAGGAGCTCAGCAGAAAGCAGTGATGAAACTGGATAAATTTATCAAAACCACATATTTCTTGACTCTGGAAATTGACCAAAGGCATATAGCACATTAAGAAAAGTTTATTCAAGAAAAACAACTAAACCTTAATAAGGACAATGGGAGTATATAGCATTTTAACCTGGGGCTGCACCAATCTTCAAGCCCCAGATCCATTTTTGATAGCTCTACAAGTGCAAAGTACACTATGAGGACTTGGCAGTCTCATGCTGGAAGGCAGCTCTCTTGATTTAGAGCAAAGAGAATAAAAACTCATGCCCAGATGTATTGTCAAAGCCAACTGTAATCTTGCTGACAAACAATCAGGGAAGGCTATTCATCTCTAGCTGAACATGAAGCTTTGTGTACCCAGAAAGAACTGACTTTACAAGGACTAACTGATTCACTGACTGAAATTAAAATGTGTACCCCCATCAACACTCAGATACATTAACAAAGTGTGGAAATCTTATTAACTTAAAAAGCTTAAACATAAAGTTTGAGCAATCACTGATTTGCCATTAAGTTATGCTGATCCAGAGGTAACCTCTATGAAAACAGTATTAAAAATAAAAGCAACAAAATACTTTTTAAAACATAGAGCAGAGACATCAATGACCACACAGTACATGGAATACAGGCATACAGAATTAGCCTAAGCAAGATACCAAACAAATAGATCAAACAAAGAAAAACTAGTAACAACAACCAAAAGTCCATAGAAGGGATCCAAATGCATAGATACTAAGCTAAATTTTCTAAGATAATCAACTTCCAACAAAAATTTACATGACATGCAAAGAAATAGGAAAATATGACCCATACTCAGGGGGAAAAAAAAAACAGTCAAGAGCAACTGTCTCTAATGGTGTCCAGATGTTGAACTTAGTAGAAAAAGACTTCAAAGCATCTATTATAAATGTATTCAAAGAAATAAAGAAAACTATGCTTTAAAAATTAAGGGAACATGTTTTGACAATGACTCAATAAAGAATATGAATATAAAGACAAAATTTATTTTAAAAATACCAAATGGAAATTTTATATTTGAATAGTACAATAACTGAAATGAGAAGTTCACTAGAATGGCTCAATAGCATATTTGAGCTGACAGTGTAAAGAATCACTGGAGTTGATGATAAATCAATGAAGAGTATCTAATCTAAGGAACAGAAAAAACAGAGACATGAACAGAGCCTCAGAGACCTGCGGACAACACAAACCATATCATCATATGCATAATGAAATTCTTAGAATGAGAAGAATGGCAGAAAGAATATTTGAAAAAATAACAACCAAAATATTTACAAATTTGAGGAGAAATATTAAACTACACATCCAAGAAACTCAACTGAATCAAAATAGTATAAGCATAAAGAGACTCATGCCTAGAGACATGTAAGTAAGGGGTTGAAAGACAAAGACACAGGGACCTTGTAAAACAACTATACTCCAATAAAAATTTAAAAAAAAATAGACACAAGGACTTCTCTAGTGGTCCAGTGGTTAAGACTCCACACTTTGACTGCAGGGGGCATAGGTTTGATCCCTGGTCAGGGAAGTAAGATCCCACATGCCATGTGGCCAAAAAAAAAAAAAGAAAATAAAAAAAGAAAGAAAAACGAAAGACAAAGACACAGAGACGCTCTTAAAGTGGCAAGAGAAAAAAAAAACTTATTACATACCAAAGTAAGATTAACAGCTTACTTCTAATCAGGAACAATGGAGGCCAGAAGCAGTGGGTTGGCATAGTCAATGTACAGGAAGAAAAATATTGCCTATATCCAGCAAAATATTCTTTCAAAAATGAAGATGCAAAGAGAGACATTCCTACATAAACACAGATTGAGAGAATGTGTACCTACCAGATCTCCTTTGCAAAATATACTAAAGGAAGTCCTTCAAGATGAAAAGAAACAGCATGACACAAAGACATAAAGAGCACTGGTAAAGGTAAACATGTAAATATAAAAGAGTGCAAACGTGTATTTTACTTTTTTCTTCTCATAATTATTTGTAATGACAATTGCATGAAGAAATAATTATAAAACTATATTATTGGCTTTATAACATATAAAGATATATATGACAACAACACAGAGGAGTGTGGTGAGAATAGAGCTACAATGGAGAAAATTATATACATTTACTGAAATTAAGTTGGCATAAATCTAAAGTAGATTGTAATAAGTAAAAAAGAATATTGTAAGCTACTATGTCCTAATCTGTGCCCCACCCCCCAAATTCATGTGTTAAAGCACTAACCACCAATTTGACTGTATTTGGAGATAGGGAAGTGATTTTAGGAATGATTGAGGTTAAATGAGATAATAAGAGTGGGGTCCTAACCCACTAGGATTGGTGGCCTTAAAAGAAGATGGGAGAGATATTTCTCTCTGTCTCCATGTGCACACACTGAGGAAAGACCATGTGAACACAGAGTGAGAGAGTGGCCGTGTGCAAGCCAGGAAGAATGCTCTCCCTAGAACCCAAACATGCAGGCATCCTGATCTCAGACTTCCACACTCCAGAACTATGAGAAATTAGATTTCTATTGTTTAAGCTACTCAGCAGTATTTTGTTACAACAGCCTAAGCCAACTAAAACATACACCCTATAGTAACCTTAAGAAAAATAACTGAAAAAAATAGTAAAAGCAAACAAATAGCAAATTAAATTGGAATTAAAGTATCACAGCAAAAATAATCTATGCAACAAAATGGAAGTCAGTGAAAGAGAAAATGTAGCCAAAAAAAGGATGTGTAATATATAGAAAACAAACAGTAAAGTATAGACATAAATTCTCAACAAAATACTATCAAGCTGAATCCACAAAACTTAAAAAAAATTACTTAGAATGACCAGTTATCCTTGGAATATGAGGTTGTTTTAGCCTCAAAAAATTAATGTAATATACTTTATTAATAGAAAAAAGGACAAAATCACATTATTTTCTCAATAAAGAGAAAAAAGCATTTGACAAAATCTGACACTAATTCATAATAAAAAGCCTCAACTAACTAGTAAAGAAAGGAAACTTGGTTAACCCAATAAAAGGCATCTATTAAAAACTTAAAACCAACATCATGCTTAATGGTGAAAGACTGGTTGCATGCTGTCTAAGGTTAAGAAAAAAACAAGGATGACAAAGATGTCTGTTTCTGCCACTTCTATTCAATATTATAATGGTGATTTTGGTCAGTCCAATAAGGAAAAAAAAAGAGAGAGGAAAATAAAAAGCATGCAGATTAGAAAGAAAAAAACAAAAAAGACTTCATTGGGATGATTCTGTATATAAAACACCCTAAAAAATACACTCTTATACACACACACACACACACACACACACAATTAGAACTAAAACATACATTTAGAAAAGTTTCAGGATACAAGAACAATGTATAAAAATCAAATATATTTCTATATACTAGCAATAGACTATCTGAAAATAAAAATAGGAAAATAATTTCATTCAAAATATCATGATAAAGAAAAAATACTTAGAAATAAACTTAACAAAAGAGCTGATAGATTTATATGCTTAAAGTTACAAAACACTGCTGAGAGAAATTAAAGATGATCTCAATAAAAGGAGAGAAAATTCATGTTTCTTATTTAGAGGCTCACATTGTGAAAATGGGAATTCTACTCAAATCAATCTACAGATTAATAGTGATCCTTATCAAATGAAGTTACAGAAACCAGCAGAGTAGGGAAATCAAAACTCTATCCATTCACAAACACAATGAATAAGCTGGAAAACTGTCAGAATCAAGTTACTCAGAACTCAGGAATTCAATCAAAAACTTACAACAACCAGGGCAGTGCTTAATGAAGAAAAAGAACGTGATGATTTCAAGTAAGAAAATTCTGTGACATTTTAACTTACCCTGTTAACATCCCCCATTCTGCATTCTACTTTGAAGATAACCACCTACATTCCTATTGCAGAATACAGGTATCAGAGGAAGTCATAAAGAACTTATTCTCAAAGAATTCTGGTTCTGTGTTTTGATCTGTCTGGTGGCTCCCTAAGAGATGGGCCAAAGGGCTTAAACTAATTTTTCCAGCCACAAAGCCCTCCCAAGGCTGAGGCAGCATTCTGGGCAGCATTAAAGTAAATTTATTAGCCACCATTGCTAGGGGCAAAGGATAACAGTCAGAATAGGAAATAGACCAAAAAGCTTGGGAGGAAAGAGGTTAGAAAAAGACATGCTTCAAGGAATAAGAGCTTTGAAAAACACCTGCATATCCCAGGGAATGTAGATGGCCATAGGCATGTCCAGTGACAGAGACATGCTCACAAGAGACCTGAGAAGACACCAAGCACTCAACTCTGACTTACCTTACCATGCAAGCAGGAAGTAATGGCTAAGGCAGAGTTGAAAACTGCCTGGCTAACTGCTTGGTTAAACATTAAGGAATTCCCCAATACAGACCCAATCTGCAAACACTAGGAGAGTTCTATTTTTAACTTTCCTTTTCTTTTCCTTCTCTCTTTCTTTTCTTTCCTTCTCTTCTCCTCTCTTCTTTTCTTCCTTCCTTTCCTTTCCTCTCCTCTCCTTCCTTTCTTCTTTCTTTCTTTCTTTTTTTTCTTTCTTCCAGGAGTATCAAGTAATCTGTCAAATCACTAACTGGTACTAAACTAATGGGACAGATCCTTCAGTGGCTGCATTCAATAAAGACTACAGATTTTACAAAATTAATACAGAAAATTCACTAAACAAATGAACAAACAGACACCCAACAATCACAAAACAGCATATAACAGCCCAGGAGAAAGGGGAGAATTTAATTTCTAGAGTTTCCACATTATAATATTCAAAATGACCACTTTTAATGAAAATTTTTTGACGCATGAAAAGAAAAAATGATTTGTGGCCCACTTACAGGCAAAAATATATTAATAGAAACAGTCCCTGAGGAAGTCCAGGTGTTGAAATTACTACACAAAGACATTAAATCAACTGTTTTAAATATATTCAAAGAGCTAAAGGAAGACATAGACAAAGAATAAAAATAAAAAAGGAGGGCTTCCCTGGTGGCGCAGTGGTTGAGAGTCTGCCTGTCGATGCAGGGGATGTGGGTTCGTGCCCCGGTCCGGGAGGATCCCACATGCCGTGGAGCGGCTGGGCCCGTGAGTCATGGCTGCTGAGCCTGTGTGTCTGGAGCCTGTGCTCCACGATGGGAGGGGCCACAACAGTGAGAGGCCCGCATACAGCAAAATAAATAAATAAATAATAAAAATAAAAAAAAAAGGAGAACAATATTTTACTAAATAGAGAATATCCATAAAGAGGTAGAAATTATATTAAGGAACCAAATAGAAATTCTAGAGTTGAAAAGTATAATAATTAAAAAGAAAATATATATTAAAGGGATTCAACATCAAGTTTCACCAAGCAGAAGAAAAAATCAGTGAACTTAATGGTAAGTCAATTGAAATTATTCAGTCTGAGAAGAAAGATAAAATAATAAAGAAAAATAAACTGAGCCTATAAGACTTGTAAGACACTATTAAACATATCAGTATATACACAGAGTCTCAGAAGAAGAGGAGAAAGAGAAAAAAGTTGAGAAAGAATATTTAAAGATACAATGGCCAAAATATCACAATTTGATGGAAGACATGAATGTACACATCCAGTGAAATTCAACTAGGAAAAGTTTAGCGATCCACACTAAGACACATTAAAAGCAAATTGTTGAAAGACAAAGACAAAGAGAATCTTTCAGGTAGCAAGAGAAAAGAAGCTCACCCTATACAGATAATCCTTAACAAGATTAACAGCTAATTTCTCATCAGAAGCTATAAAGGCCAGAAGGCAGTGAAATAATATATTTCAAGTGTTGAAAGAAAAACAACAACAACAACAAAACAAGTCTATATACACAAACTATCCTTCAAAAATGAAGGAGAAATAAAGATATCACTAGATAAACCAAAGCCAAGGGAGTTTGCCACTAGTAGACCTACCCTATAAGAAATGCTATAGAGAGTCCTTCAAACTGAAATGAAATGGCACTAGACAGTAACTTGGAGACATATGAAGAAATAAAGAACACTCATAAACATAGCTATAGGTAAATATCAAAAGCTACTATTATAGTATTTTGGGATTGTAACTCCTCTTTTTTTCTATATAAGTTAAAAGACAAATGCATAAAATTAATTATTAATCTATATTAATGGACACACAAAGAATAAAATAATTTGTGATAATAACATAAAAAGGGAGGGATGGACCTATATATGAGCAAATTTTGTGTATATTAGTTGCTATTAATTCAAATTATAAATAGATATAAAATAATTTAGGTTAAAAATTAAGATATTAATTTTAACCTCAAAGTACCCAGTAAGGAAAAAAATTTTAATATACAGTAAAAGAAATGAGAAGGGAATTAAAACAGCACATTTGAAAAAAATAGACACACAAGAAAGACAGTAATAGAGGAATTGGGGAACAAAAAAGGTGTGACATATAGAAAACAAATAGAAAAAGGGAAGAGTGGATACTTGTCAGTAATACCTTAAATATAAATTGATAAAATCCTCCAATTAAAAAGGAGAGATTGGTAGAAAAGATAATGTACATTATTTGTCAGACTCTTTCATATCCATTATCTGATTTGATCCTGACATGTCCCCTGCAAATTTGGCATTATTATCCCTATTTGAGAACCAAGGAAACTGAGGTTTACAGGTTGAGCAACTGGTCAAGATAAAATAGATACTAGGATTTGAACCCAGGTCTGCCTGATCCCATCCACTATACTGTTGAAATGTTTATTTGAAAAATGGAATTTATTGAGGCAGGAGAATGAGATAAAATTCCTGATGCCCAATCTGCATCAGGATTTTCTGGGGGAGTTTCTAGGCATTATAATTTTTTAGAGCACCAAAGGCAGTTCCAATGTGCATCCAGAGTTGAGAATGACTGCCAAAAGAGAAGTTGAGAGAATATAGGTCTGGGAATCAGGATGCTATGCTTTAGTTTGCTCTCACTGTCATTAATTTTCCCTGTGACATCTGGCAACTCACCCAGCCATGTTGCCATGGAGCTTTCATATTAAAGGGGGCAGGCAGAAAATAAAAGTTAAATATGTAATCGATATAGTATGGCAGAAAGTTACAAGTGTATGCAGAAAAATAGAGCACGGTTAGGGGACTCAAGGTGTGGAATCAAGTCAGAGCGGGACAAGGGGAATAGGGATTTCATTTAAATAGGAAGGTCGCAGAGATCTCACAGAAAAGGTAAATATATATAAAAATGTTGGAAATGTATAAAGCATTATATGAGAATATAAGATGGTTTTATATGACAGTTTTAGATTCTTGATCCAAGAAGGAAAACAAAAGCTACAAGCTTATTCTCATTGAAACATATTAGCTATTGAAGGAGATGATATTTAGGTTATAACTTCACAATGTCAATCAATTTGACTTTTTAAAACCACTCTGTTGACCAATTTTCCCCAGTTGTTTGAACCTGGCATGATTAATGCTAACATAATGCTATATAGTGCCTTCCAAATCCAAGCAATTAGTTTGGTCTATCCAGTACCCAATTAAGTGAAGACAAAAATTGGACAAAATGATTATCTGATCATGCTTTAAAATAGTAAGTTCACTATCCCACTATGGCTATACTATGACAATATATTCTGTTAATATTGTATAATACACTCAGTGCTATTTTCTGGCCTTATAGCTTCTGACCATGTCCATATGCCATTGCACTCAAATAACATTGTGAGATAATAAAAATGTGTTAGCTACAGTGTTGTCAACGGATTTTACTATTCATTATTCTCCTTTGTGTGCTACTCCAACTTTCTGTACTTTAATAGAGTCCATCAATTTCTGTATACCTTATGCATAATTATAATCATATTGTGAGGTTTCTGAATTGATAGTACAACATTTACTGCCATGTGCTTAAAAAGCCAAAGAGTGTCTTTTTTTATTTGCCTTGTTGTTTTCAGAATTCTAGCTTTTGTCCATTTGCCTCCTTCAAGTAAACCTTATGTTACTTATGTTAGCCATCTGGGTTCCCTGGTGTTCCCAGTCTACTCGGTGACCTTCAGAGAGATCAAAAAGTCGTGTTTATGCAGTTAATACTGGACACGGGTTTAGCTACAGGCTGATATTCTGAGTGGCCTTTAAGGCCGGCTGTCTGGCTTCAGAAGTGAAGTAATCCTAATGTGGGAGAACCATCTGTTACCCCTGAGCTTTTTTCATATTGTTTTTCTTACCTGAAATTTCCTCCCTCATTCTTCTTGCTCATAGTGCTCTAGCCACTTGCTATTCCTCAAACATCTCAAATATGCTCCAGGCTTAAAACATTTACAGTTGCTGTTCCCTAGGCTTAGGAAACCCTTCCCGAGCTACCCACATGGCTAACTCTCTCACTTCGTTTAACCTCATCAGAGAGGCATTCGTGCACATTCGATGGAAAATACTTCTATCCCCATCCTTTCACTCTGTCTCTTAACCAGGGCAGCTGGCTTGGTCATAGTCTACTGAGCTGTAATATTAAGAATTATATGCTGAATTATCTAATAGGCAGATATACATGCTAAGGGCACCAGAAAAGCAGGGTCACCAAAACACTTTTTAAAATAATTTGGTATCATTAAGGTAGTCACCATGGGACTTCCTTAAACTCATTTTTAATTATATATCGGGGATGGGAATGGGGAACAATTTTCTTTTTAGTTCTTTGGATCCCTAAAGGTCTTACTCTTACCCTAGAACTATGTCACTGCTCTTTGACAAACTATATTCCATGCTAAGAGCAAGTAGCTAACATATGTCATACATCTTATTTAGCCACTTCAAGAATGAGCATATGCTGGTTGCTTTACCTTATAAGAGGAGCGCCCTCTCTCAAGATGAAAAAAAATAAAATAAAATACACTTTCCCCCCTGACTTCCTTATTTTAAAGATACCATGTTCAGAATCTTGTTTTATTTTTTTTAAATTATGATGGTAACCACAAATGCCAATCAGACTCTAGTTAATCTTATTCTAGATTGATTTTGAAGGTGACTTCTCAGGATAGAGCATATACTAACCCTGAGCCGAAAGAGAAGCTAAGTAGCCTCTATCACTGTCTCTCTTAACTGTGCTTGTGTGCCCTATGATTCCAGAGGTTGCTGTTTAATAGTGAAAAGAAGAGAAATTGTGAAATTTAATGTTCTATGGACAATATGGCTAGAGCAGACACATAATCGTAGACTCTGTGAGGTACCTGATGCTTATGTAATTTTTCCCATTCTAAGGCACTGTCAATCCCACAGAATTTAGTCTCTTACGTTTCCCCCTTTTCATCACCATTCTTTGGAAGTATGTCACATATCACATTCTCCATCCTTTGAAACGTATGGTCTGGAACTATTCAATAGCTGCAATGCGATGATTCTGGGCTGCTGAGCACAGCTGATTAGCACATTAAACTGCTAGGAGACTCTTATTTGGGGTAGACAGAATTCTTTCCAATGTAGTCCTAAGGGACCCTCCAGTAATGAAAAATAGTAATTCGAAGTCCTTCCTACCTGTCTGTTGCCAGGCAGTTCTAAATGAAGTCTAAATGAAAAACTATTGTTTTTCTTTTCCCACAACCCATATTAAAGCAAATCAAGGGTAAGCCAGTAGAGGTTGGAGAATTTGACTAGACACCCTGGTGTTAGCAATTTAAGAATTATTTCAAACTCTATTCATCCCCATATATAATACTATAGAGCAATTTCATGGATGCAGTCAAGTTATATTTTCTTAAGCTTCTATCACTAACCTAGCTCATCAGTTTAAAAGAAAATCACACAACCCCATATACACATACACATATATGTGTAGTGATTATTTTTTAAATAAAAATTTAGCGTTATAAACCTGAAACATATTATTAAATCTAATGGAACTTTTCACGTTTCCCCACCCACACTCTATCCAGCCAAATCTGAACACATTTTGAAGATGAGGACGTTCTAGCTAATTAAAATAAAATGAGACCCGATTCAAGATTCTGAGTGTAAAGACAGATATTTCTTCAAATAAAATTTGAAGAATTTACATTTGAAAATTTGAATCTTGTCATTAAAACATTGTAAACATCATATAGTCTTTAGAATTGATGAGTTTTTAGAATGAATAAATCTGCAGTTGAATGGTAAGCATTTCAATGGCAGTATTTCCAGAGATGAAAGAAAATAATGTTGGATTGGCTTGTGTACAAGAATTGTACATTAGTGTGCTCTAATTGCCTATGGCATTCTTTTATTGCTTCTGACTAATTGTTACATAGAGTTGCTTTATACATCTAAAATCCTCCTAAATTCTATCTTTAGAGGTAGCTCCATGCTGCACTGACAAGTGATTGATGGATTTGTTGTAAAACATCTGAAAAATTATAAGGCATTATTATTTGGAAACACCTATGAAGATACAGTACAATTATTTTTTTTAATGCTTTATTATTTGACTAACTCAAATATTATTTCCTCCAGTTTCTCCTCTACCATTCTAGCTTAACTAATAATAATTTCCTTCATTAAACCAAATGGCTCTCCAGGGATGACTGTGTTGCTTTAAAAGTTCTTTAATGGAGGACAAAAGCTGAGATCTTTTTGATTACACGTATTTCTTTACTTTACATAGTCCCTTCTCCTAGTTGAAGATTATATCAAATAATTGTTTTGTTAAAATTTAAAGTACCTTATTTGGGTTTGCATTCTGTAAGGAACCCATTTGCCAAAACAACAATCCCTTAAAGATTCAACTGTGACTCAGTTTAAATACTACTTTTCTATTTTGCAGGCTTAAGACAAGAATTTCAGATTAATGAGCTATCTTTAAGTTAAAGCTCTACACAGCCTCACATTCATAAGTCTGAAACTGTAGAGAAATCAACAGCCTTTAAGCTTTCTATTAGTAGTATATGACATGTACTCATAGCAGACCAACGACTCAAGATGGACAGCCTGAACAGCAAGAAGAAAAGGTATGAATGGAATACTAGAAGATGTTTTTATAGATTTCGAGAATAAAATCCCACATTAATTTTATTTTCTATTACAAGTTTTTCATTCAAATGCAACATTCTATATTGATGGCAAGAGAAGTCTTTTAAAATGTATAATAGTTTGTGCTTCCTGGCATTTGGCAATTAACTATGTTTCCAAACTGCACCTGGGAAAAAAGCAATCATTTTTAATCTTTGGATAGTTGCATTTCAGTCGTAAGGACTAGGTTTATCTTCCAACCAACAGTATGATGGCAATAATATATTTAATAAGATTATTTAATCCATTGTATTAAAATGTCTTGCTATTCATAGTCTTAAATTACTGGCACATACTGAGCACTATAATGTAAGTTCCTGTATATTCTTAACTGGGTTCTAATAAGTATACTTAAATTTTAATCTGTAAATGAATAAAGTGACATGGACATTTAAAAGGCCTCTCCCACATTTCATTTAGAAACAAAATAAAACTTTTTCAAAGTTCAAGGGCAAATAGTAATGGAGAAGCAATAAAAGTAGAGTGTGTCTTATGTTTTTAATACTTCTTTGCTTATTTATCTGTTTTCTTTTAAGTGAGTGAGTATGTTTGTATGGAGGGGAACTGACAAAGGAGCATGTGGTACCATGATTATATCAATAAGGAAAATTAACCTTGGGAGGGTAAGTAACTTACTTATGACCACACAACCATTATGTGATAGAGCTGAGACTCAAAACCAGGTCTGTTTATTCCCAAAGCCCACTTCCTACTGTATAACATTGATTTGCCTTAAACTATGTGCTAACAATCTCAGACATGATGTGTTTAAATACAACTCCATAAAAAGAACACTTGCTTTAATAAGAAGCATATTTAGCAAGTGTTAGTTCCATCTCCCAACAACAGTAACATTAGTATCTGACATCTGTATAATTAGTTAAAAACATAGCCAAGGATTAAACATATCTTCTAGGTATTTATAACCTCCCCTTAGAGGGCTTAGAGCCAGGCAAGATCCTGGTGAGACTTAGGCCAATAAAAACTGAATCAATGAAATGAATTGAAAGAGCTTTCATAAGAGAAAGACAGATCCAATTCATTTCTTACACTATTCAGAAGATCCTCAGAAAAACTCTAAGTATAGTCATTGGTATAGAATGTTGAATTTAAGAGAATGATGGACTATGTCAAATAAAAAGCAAAAGTTTAAATCCTTGTCCTGAAAGGAAACATTTGTTGATAGACCACCTACTGCAGTCAATAGAAAAACCTTTGTTCTGTGCCATGATATGCAGAGTGCTCTAGTTAGGTACAATTAAGGTGAAACTCATTTACCTTACAGCCTCTGTTTCTTCATTTTCTGCAATATATTTAAGTAACAGGGCTAAGGCTAAAACAATTCAACTATATAGCAATCAGTATTTATGATGAATGGAAAAAAGAAAACTTTCAAACTGAAGATAGTATATTAGAAGACATTATCTGGGGTCCAAGATACAACTCTAATTTCCTTAAAAGGAAAATTATAGCAATTAAGTTACAGCACATATATTTGTATATCAGCTACAACATAGTTGAAATGATTTATTCAGTTCACCAGGACTGATCTTAATAATCCATATGAATCTCTGTTATCATGCATTACTCTGTAACAATTGTTAAAACCCATAGAGGAGGACTTCCCTGGTGGTGCAGTGGATAAGAATCCGCCTGCCAGTGCAGAGGACGCGGATTTGAGCCCCAGTCCGGGAAGATCCCACATGCCACGGAGCAACTAAGACCATGCGCCACAACTACTGAGCCTGCGCTCTAGAGGCCGTGAGCCACAACTACTGAGCCCATGTGCCACAACTACTGAAGCCCACGTGCCTAGAGGCTATGTTCCATAACAAGAGAAGCCACCGCAATGAGAAGCTTGTGCACCGCAACAAAGACCCAACGCAGCCATAAATAAATAAATAAATTTATTTATTTTTTTTTTAAAAAAAGAAACACACAGAGGCAAATCAGTATGGACAAAGGAGTGGGAAGCTTAACTTTTATAAGCAATGTGCTTAGATTATTTTGAGGGGCATACCTAGACAGAAATCAAAAGTCTAGTACAAGTTAGGCCATACTAAGATCCAGGCCTGGTTTTCCAGCTAGGTCAATCTTCTTATCCTTGTTCCCATGAATTTTCTCATCACACATCAATACAGTTTAAAAGATGGTACAGATTCTATTAGTAGTGTACCCAAAATCCTTTGCAAGTAAAATACTGTGTCATTTCATGACCCTCTAATATATCAGACGTAGCTTTGTGCTTTTAGCAAATCTTCTCTAGACTTCAGATGCCATGTGAGAAAAAGTCCAGTGAACCCACTAGTGTAATCTCTTTTCTACAGCATATTTACAATAGTCACAATTTGATTACCATAATACCCAGTGATCATCAAACTGTGTTTTATGTAATCCCAGCCCTCTGTGGAGGAGCCTTGGGATTGGCTTGAGTAGAAGAGGTGGTAAAGAGAGGAGGCAGGACTCCACATCCCTCCGTTGCTCCTGCTTCAACCAGACACTTCTCCTTTTTTGTTTGTTTTAAATACTGGAGTTCAAAGTAACCCTTTTTTTTTTTTAAGGTCAGCCCCCAAAACTGTTAGACAATTGCTCTTATAGCCTATGTGTATCTCTTCCTAGTGTCAATCACAACCACTACTTTCTGATATTAAATTGATCCTATTTGTGGGTTTCATAGAGAAGGCTCAGGCAAGTAATTTCCATAATTTACTAGATGTTAAGAAATTATGTGATTATGCAGTGGCTCTTCACTAACCAAAAAAATTATCATAGTACATAATCACACAATTCTTTGTAGGTAAGCTTAGCTGGACTCTATAGAACCACTAGTACACTTTAACATATTAGATTTACAAGACAGTTTTAACAAAGATCCAAGATTTAACTGAGCTAAGCAGAGCAAAGCAGCAATAATAAAATTCTCCATTTATAATATCTCAAGAGTTCCTTTTTGGGAGTAGCTGTGATGACTAATTTTATAAAACAGCTTGACCAGGCCATAGGGTGTTCAGATATTGGTAAAACATTATGCTGGATGTGTCTGTGAGGGTGTTTTTGGATGAGGCTAACATTTGAATGAGTAGACCGAGCCAAGCAGATTGCTTTCTCTAATGCAAAAGGGCTGAACATGCTTCTATCTTGGATAAAAGGTAGCTTTCCTGACCACTTGATCTGGGACATGGATCTTTTCCTGCCTGAGGACTAGAATTGAAACATCAGCCCTTTGTGGGTCTTGAGCCTGTCAGCTTTCAGACTGGAACTCACACCATCAGTTCACCTGGTTCTTAGGCTTTTGGAATCAAACTGGAACTAAACTATCAGGTATCCTGGTCCTCAAGCCTTTGGACTCAGACTGGAACTACAGCATCGGCTCTCCTGTCTCCAATTGCCAACTACTCTAGAGAAACTTGCTTAATACAGTTCCTTTTACATAATTAAATTTTAGCTAAACTTCATCGAAGTAGATCAGTGAAGTTCTAGCTCATGCAAAAGAGTAACAAGCCTTAACACTTCCAAAGTAAAACATGAAGTCACATCATCATTCATCTCTTTTTTTTAAGCAGTGCGTTATTGTATATAATGAATGAAAAACAGTTGGATAGGGTTTATTTAGTTCCACAGATCATGGATGTACAGCAAATAGAACTTAAAATAATCAGAAATTCAGCAGATTCTTTAGAGTTATTTGAGGAAAAATATTCAGTAAATCATGTTCACTTATAAGAAAAAGTCTTCGAAAATCATACTTTGTGTTTTTCCCTACTTCTAAGTTAAATTTTGATCATCCACTTGTAAATATTATGAATTTTATTTCAGTGTGATAAATATCCCATTCCTTCATTAATCCAATATATATTTATTGAGCAGCTTCTATATGTCCAACATTGTACTACATTGGGTACATACTGGTTAATAAAAAAGATATGATCTCTGCTTTTATGGGCCTTACAGTTTGGTGGGGGTGAAAGGCAATAAATAATAAACACACAAACCAAGAAAAGAATTTTTACTAACTGTGGAGAGAAGAGAGTAAATCACTATTTAACAATTCTATTTATACTTGTCCTCACTCTTCATGTAAAAATGCACTTAGCTCAAAGGCATTCACATAAAGAAAAAAAAATTTTCTAATCATCTTATTTCCAACAATAGTGCAGGCCCCTGATGAAAAATGAATCCTTGGTTTTAGTGACTTTGCCTTTCTGTCCCATACAGTTTCCCCAAAACCTCCTCTTGGCAACTTTTGTTCACATACACTCTGCATGAAAATTACAGTTTTGGCCCTATGTTATCTTAAGGGAGATAGATCACCTCTACATACCATCTTTGAGAACTATGCCAGCAGCAGGCAGATTCCTCATAGGTTATAGTGAATAAACTGTAAGAAGAAAGGCTGTAAGAGGAAACCTACTCTAAAGGATGGCACAAATCTCTGTGGACCGAGTATTCTGCTGTTCACATAGTAGGGGACAAGAAGATGAACCAGAAAGGGATATTGTCTTCAAATGCCCCTATTATCTAGCAGGGGTAATAAAACAAAAAACAAAACAAACAAAACAAAAACTACATGAACATATTATGCATAAAAAGAGAACATTCCAGAAGAATTTTTCCTATCTGATGTTTTAGATGCCAAAATAGCAGAAACAAGGTAAAGGTGAACATCTCACTGCCCTCTCAACACTTTATAGTAGACACATATACATAAATAAAATAGTACTTCCTGTCCTTTCCTCTTCATTTTTGTTCCTTTCCATAATACCTAAAACTGACCTTCTTATACTTGATAAGGCAATCCTATATTAACATAAAAATGTATTTTATTCATTTATTTAATTGCTATGTGCTAGGCTCTGAGCTGGAGTTGGGGATACAGGGGTTTTGTGAGTACCTACACAGTAACTTTCAAGGATATTTTAGAAGTTCACTGTCTAGTGCTGTGCTGTTCAATATGGTAGCCACTATATATGTGTGGCTACTAAGCAATCAAAATGTGGCTAGTCTGAATTGAGATGTGCTATAGGTATAAAAATACGTAACAGAATTTGAAGACTTAGTAAAAAAAAAGAAATGTTAAATATCTCATTACTAATTTTATATACTGATAACATGCTGAAATAATAATTTGGACATAATTTAATAAAATATATTAACATAACATCATTTCACCTGTATTATTATTATTTTTTTTTTACTTTTTAAGTGTCTCTGCTAGAAAATTTTAAATTACATATGTGACTTGTGTTATATTTCTATGGGACAGTACTGGTCTAATGGGAAGAACTGATAAATAATTATAATTAAGAGTGCCAAGTACTGGAATGGGGTGTATAGAAAAATTTCTCGACAGTAATTAAGACATCAAATATCTTACTCCATATTACACTCATCTTTATTTTCTTTTTACTGCTACACAGTCATTTATGAAAGAAGACATAAGTACAAAATCCTTGAAAGTTACTAGTGCTTTGTAGAGAGTCCCATGAAAAAAGGAGGGAATCTTCATTAAAGATATTTATTTTGCAATTATCCTAAGTTAAACCATCTATTTCTGGTAGTTTTGCTTGAGGATTCAATGTTTTCACTTATAATTTTCGTTTTTCATTTTTTGAACAATTAAGTATAGTAATCATAGCTTAATTTGCTGTGCATTTGCTAGAATTATTACCAGACACTACAAAAATACTGCACTGTTGTTCATCCTCTCTCTCCCTCCCTCTCCTACCTGTTATTTAACATCTCACTCCAAACACGACTATACTTTTTAAATTTTAAGCATGCTAAAATACCACACCCCATTTAGTTTTCTCTCTCCCTCAACTTAGTCACATATCTTGTGCCCAACCTTGTTGGCTCCATTTAATCACCTCTATTACTCCTCAACCCATGTTAGCATCTACCTCCATCATGCTATTAAAAATGTTCTCGAAATCATCAATGATTTTCAGGTCCTTAAATTCAGTTGAAACTTTCTGTCCTTATTTTACTCAACCTCCAGCATTACTGAGTACTATAAATCACTCCCTCATTCTGGGATCATTGATTATTTTTTATTTATTTATTTTTGCATCATGAAAACTCACTCTCCCAATTTCCCTCCTACATCTCTGGCTATGACAACTCTGTCTCCTTTGTAGGCTCATCTAATTTATTCCCTCCTATTAAAAGCTAGAGTTCTCATTCTCAGCCAATTTTTCTTTTATTCTATATGCTCTCCTTAGTGAATCTAATTTATGCCCGTGGCTTCCATTATCAACTGCATGCAAATGAGTTGCCAATTTCGATTTCTGGCACCAAGGACCAGATTTCTATATCCAACTGCCAACTTGGTCTCTCCACTCTGATATATCAAAAGGACTTCAATTTGAATATGTGCAAAACCAGACTCATAATATACCACCTATCCTAAGCTGGTTCCCTTCTGGTTTCTCCTAGAAATCTCCAATTGGGTAAACCAGAAAACTGAAATCAATCTTCATAACTCTCTTCCTCAATACCTAATTTCTGTAAATTCTAACTCCCAAATATAGCTTAAATTCATGTATGCCTTTCAATCTCTACCACCGTCATCAAAATAGATCCTTTTAAATGTTTGTTGACTAGATGTAGAAATGAATGAATGTATTAATAATAAAAACAACAAAGTATGAAAGCATAAAGTGACTTTGGGGGAGGCTCAGTAGTAGTCTGAATTGTCTGGTTTGTTTCAGCGAGTGCAATAATAAAACAGAAAACTATAAAGTAAGTTTGGTTTCAGGTCATGGTGAACTTTAAGTGCTATGTTTTTGAGTTTGAATTTAATTTTGTTAAGTACTAAGAGACCTTGGTTGCTTTTTTTCTTTATGTTTTGTTTTTATCAGGGGATGCACTGTACTTTAAGAAGAGTATTCATGACATGGTTTGTAACATTGATGGAAAGGAGAGATATTAAATATCAGATGAAAGTTTAGATGCTATTGAAAAGTTATAAGGAAGAGGTAGTGGGCGCCAGAATTAGGGGTTGCAATGCAAATGGAAATGGGAAATAGATCCAAGAGACACTGTACTGGTAGATTTTTCTTTATAGGACTTGTTTATATAGAGGGATAGGAGAGGGAGGAGGAATTAAAGATAATTCTGAGATTTAAACATGGATGATAGCAATAACAAAGAGTAACATTAAATCTGTATACCCTATTGCCTAATAGACATCTCCACCTGGATATACCACATACATCAGAAAATAAACATATGAAAAAAATGACCATGTCATTCCCCCAAAATATTCCTCTCTTATATCTCCTATATTGGCAAAAGCCATCACCAGCTACCTAGAAACTTCTGGGCCATCTTTGATTCTTCCTTTTACCTGGACCATAATGTCCAGTTACTCACCATGTCTGAGTTTACCTTCTGAACCTTGCTCAGATATTTTTTTTCTCTTCTTGGTAATTTCTCACATTGACTATTGCAGGAGCCTCTAATCTGTATCCTTGTTTCTCCTATCTCTTTCCAAGCACTTTATGTATGGAAAATGATATAGGGCAGTGGAAAGGACTGGGGTTTGGAAGTACACTGAGCTATGTTCATATATCAACCCTGTTACCTTCAATAAATTACATAACCTCTTTGAACTCCAGTTTCATTAATTATAAATGGGAGTTAGCTAATTTGGGAGACTGGAAACACATACATGTAATACATTTTGACATAATTAGTGCTGAAAGTTAGTGGTTGTTATGTTTATTACTCTCATTCCACATTAGTCTCATTAACACTAACTAGCTAGGTGACACTAGCCAAACAACATAACCTGCCTAGGTTTTAGTTTCCTCATTTGTGACATTGGGAAATTAACATTTACCTTGAAGTGTTGTTGAAAGGAGAAAAGTAGAGACATAGATTTCAAAAACATAATGCATGAGAAATAGTGAATGCTCAATAAATGTTAGTTCATTTTCTCCATTTTCAACTTTTTATTCTAACCTCTCAAATGTCTTATTTACTATCACAAGGTAAACATTTTAAACAATCTAAAGGGTTAAAAATGAAAGTTAAAAATACCTCTCCCTCTTTCACAAATCTCACTTCTAAATTTCAGATATAGTTTATGAATGTATATCCCAGAGTTATGCATTTGCATCCATATTAAGTAAACAGGATAATACTAAAGTGGTAGTTCTGCACGTTGACTTTTTCATTTAATAATATATTTTGGTGATCTTTCATATCAGCACAGATAGATTTAACTTATTTTTAAAAGAAAATATAGATATAACTAATTTTTTTAAACAACATTACTGTATCCATTGTATGGATGTACCATGATCATTTAAATTCCCCTCTTTCACTTCTTAAGGGGCATGTAGTTTGCTTCATTATTCAGCTAATATAAGCAAAGGCATAATGAAAATAAATACTTAGTTTCTTCAAACTTTTGCAAGTATATTGGCAGGATAGATTCCTAAGGTGGAATTAGCAAAATCAAATAGTATATGAATTTAAAATTCTTTGCCAATTAAAAAAAATGAGTTATCTTCTACTTAGATATTTGTAGAAACTCTTTTCATATGACAGAAATTAGGTTCTTTTTCCCTCTTAACTGATTTAAATGAAAGAATGAATAAACCAGTTTCTACTATTTTGCTTTTTTACTTTGTTTAGGGTATTTTGGCAAGCAAAATTCACCAGTGTTTATCTATAAATGTTTGTTGAACAAATGAGTTGATGAACTCTTGATTGAGCTGAATTAACACTAAACTAAAGCCTCATGAGCTCTCCTAGACAAGGATTATTTCCCTTCCCTAAACTAAAAGCCTATAATACTAAACCATAAGGGAAATCTTTCCAAGTTTCTCAAAGGCTCCATTTCGCAAACTTGGAGTATATTTAAAACAAAATGAAGTTTCCTTGTTCAAATTTTGTATAGAAGTATTTATCATTAGCTGACATGAAGTTGAAACCGATTATTTATTGGGAATCCTTTCCCTCTTTGACCTCATTCAGACTTGATGGAGACAATCTGTGAAATCTCTTCTTTTGTTATGACTAAACACTAAAATTCCTCTGGTGGTTCTGTGTGATTTATGTATGGCTATAAGCATAAGTCATGTAAGACAATAAAGTCTACATCACTTATAAGAATGACTCATATGCTGCCATACTGTATGTGAGATTTATCAAGAGAGTACCACTATTTTGTCACCTTGTTCCTAAACGCATAAATGAATTTTAGATAACACTTATCAGAGATGAAAACAGATAGGCTAACATTAGTTGAGCCTACTGCTTTATAGGTGAACACAGGAATGAAAAGACCTCAACAAAAAGTGTGTCATAATCATAGGGACATTTTTATCCAAGCAGACAATTAGATCTGCAAAAAAGGTGATAAACTCACTAGCATTTTGATTTGTGGAGAAAAAAAAATGACACACATATTATTCAATAAAATGAGTGATTAAGAGTAGTGCCTGGCTGGGTTTGGAGGTGGGAGATTATTACAAAATTAAATTCCTTTCTTCAAGAATATATGTTCTTTCTGAAATATAATGGTATGTAGTTTGTGTCATTTTTATCCCTAATATGTAAAATCCTTTATACTAGAAGGAGATATGACTTAAAACTGAGTTTAGTCACAAAAACAAGAAAGCTCAGATACGACAATATTTAGGGGCTTGCTGCAGGGAAAATAGGTAATGAAATGAACAGATAATTGTACCATTAATTAAGTTTGCTGAACCCCAATCTTCTTGGAGTTAGAGGGTCCAGTTATTGTTTGACTCTGTGAAAGTCCTCTTCACTCATTCCTAGAATGAATAAGGATTTGAAAATGTTTTAAAAACCTCATAACACACCTTAACCCTGTAGATGTTTTCAGACATTGCAAAAACAGGGTTAGGACTCCCTACTTTATCCACTGAGCCCTCAGCAGGACAGTCTTTGCACTTTTAGGCCTTGTAGCTCTATTATTTCTCCAAATATGGGGGTCAAGGGGACAAAAAATTTACTTTCCTGGAAATGTTAGTTCTCTGGAGTTAGTGTGTAACAACTTCTAGAACCCCACTTGTCACACTGGCAGCTGACAGATTTCTTTTGAGTTGATAGGGGCTCCTATTACAAACCTCACTAACCAATCCCATCCCTATTTCCCTATAACTATACCAGAATTGAGCATTTACCAGAGAGAAGTTTGGCACCAAAGGTAAAGGATTGCATCATTGGGCTTCCCTGAAAAGCCCACCTTTTGAGTACACATCTCACTGCATTTTCAGGTTGTATCTCACATTGGTTTTCAATGCAGTGATGGTATCAGATGTGGGATATAGAGAGATGAGAGGTGGCACTTGTCTAAGAATCACTGTAGATCAGGGAAGAATAAGGATTTTTTTGTATCAAGGATCAGGCTTTGGGAAAGATGAAGCAGAGAATCCTGCAGAGGTACAACCCTGTGGGCCTACTGGATCAGGCTTTCAGTGAGGAGGGAAAAGTTTCCTATCGTCTCCCCCAAGAAGAGGAATTCAATTACAGACACATTTTGTAATGAAATCAAGTCTATTTGGGGAGAAGAAAAAAAAAGAAATAGGAGAGAAGTTATTTCTCATATTCTGGCTGAAATCTCTGACTGGAAAAAAAAATCACATTAAATATAAAATCTATGTAAAAACAATATCAGGGAAGTCAAACTGCCAAAAGCAAAAACTACACAGTTAAAATGAAAACTGCAGGCAATTTTAAAAATATAAGCTGAACCTTCTTCTTATGATATAGTGTCTAAAAGAGAATTCTGAATTTACATATCTATCTATCTATATCTATCTTTTCAATAGGATCCCCAATCTTCACCACATTATATATCACACTGAATTATACATCACATTGTAAAATAAAACTCAAGCAGCATCCATACAGGTGAGTATCTAGACACTTCACACTCTGACTTTTCAAATTAAGAATAAATAAAAAGTATTCCATCCCAAGGAGAATTGGGCCTCTCATTTTGGGAGATTTCACAGGGTGAGAGGAAGCGAATAGCTGTATATCCACTTTCAAGTCATTCTGAAGATAACCTCAGTAGTTCAGATATCAGAAAATAAATAAATTAATAAGTGACATACTGATGCATTTTCAAAGGAGACAATCAGTAAGGTGACAAATGCTATAATGACAAGATGCCAATGCCTGACAACTGGCTTCACTTTTGGAACAAAGGAGAGAGTAAGATCAAGGCAGAAATACGAAAATCAAATAGAAACAGGGAGCATTTTTTAAAGGTCCCAGATTCTACATAAAGCTAGGAACAAGTCATGTGGGTCTTGTTTGAGATTCGTCCATTATGGATCAGTGGAACAGCACAGGTGGCTAGCTTAAGGGGGATCCCAAACCCACCACTATCACTACCACCTTGCTCATCTGGGCTATAAATTTAAGGCCAATCTGTGTGACACTGGGCTGAAAATTCTCAGCGTTGGAGTAGCTTCTTTGGGATACATCTTGCTACAACAAAAATGAAAAGATGAAAAGATTGGGCTATAATTAATCATCAACACCTTAGTATGAACAGCTTTATGGTCATCAACGCTTTAGTATGAACATGTTTTATGACATTCAATGGCCAGTCAATTACAAATGCTCTGAATGAGTTACGAGACAGGAATAGGTTTATACTTTCTAAACTCTCTTCCTGGATGGTCATATCCAATGCCAAGATTTAAAATAGTGCCTATATGCCAATGACTTTCCAAATCTCTATCTCTAGCTCTGACATTGCTCCTAAGCTCCAGATCTATGTTACAATTGTCTTTTCTTTATTTGAAAACTCTACTTGGATCTTAAACTTAATATGTCCACCTTCCACCCAGTTACTCAGGCTAAATAATGCAGGAAACATCCTTGATTCCTTTATGTTTCGAAACTCTGTTTCTTCTAGTTCATCATAAAATGCTGCTAGATCTTCTTGCAAAATACATCTCAAATCCACCTAGATATCTGAAACCCCACTGTCACCAACCTAAACTAAGCCACTGTCACATTTTACCTATACCTTTGCAATCACATCCTAATACATTTCCCTGCTCTCAGTATTGACTTTCTACAGTACATTTTCCACTCAGCAGCCAGAGTGACTTTTTTTAAGTGAAATAGATCCTTTCATGCCTATGCTTAAAAAAATCTTCCAATGTCTGCCCATTATACCAAAAATAAACTCCAAACTCTAAACCCTTGTTGGATCTACCCAAGCTCTCTGTGTTTTTATTCCTCGAATATGTAAATATCCTTTCCAACTCAGGACCTGTGTTCTTTGTATTCTCTCTACCTATAAAACATGTAAATTTTTGCAAGGATAGTTCCTTGTCTGTAAGATCACAAGTAAGTGACACCTAATCAGAGAGTTCATTACTGGTCAATTTAAATAGTCTCCTAGGCACTCTTCATCCCACTCCCACTCTTTATAGCATGTGTTACTGATTTTTTAAAATTTCTTTATTGCTTTATTTGTTTTATTTCCTGCCCCAAGATGAGAACGTAAGCTGCGTGAGAGCAATGACCTTGTCTGCCTCATTCACTGCTTTATCTCCAGAATCTAGAACAGTGCCTTGCACAATGCAGACATCCAATGATTGAGTGAAATTAGGATAGCATATGCTCTCCTTTACCTCCTAATTTAATATTATGCCATCCATATCATTCTCTATCGTGTTCACATCTTTTTTTTTCTTCATAACTTTATAGCATTTATCATTGGTTGGAAATATCACATTCATTTATTGGTTTCCTTTTTTTTATTGTCTATCTCCTTTGGCTAAAATGGAAAAACCATGAGAGTCAGGGTCTTATCTGTCTTATTTATCATTGAATATTCAGTACCTATACCTATACCTAGAACAGTGATTGACATATAAGTAAGAGTACAACAAATGTCTGGTGGTTAAATGAATGAGTTCTGATGAAAAGTTGCAGAAAGAAAAGGTATGTATTTTGGCTCCCACTCTTCAATAGCTGTGTTCCTGCAGTTGAGGACCTGGTAAGGAATAGGTATTTGGACAGTGTAATAAAAACAGTTGAAATTTATAGAGAACATTGTTGACCGAAGAAAAATGCACAACCTAAAAGTTGTGAGTTAAATTATATTCAGGGATCTTACTGAGGATTTTAGCCTGAAAGTCACCCTCTCAGAGAGCTCTGAGGAACTCTGAATAGGTAAGGGAAGAGTCAGGATATATAGGAGTATTTGGCTGGAAAAAAACATGTAGTCAAATGTCGAAAGATTACTGCTAATCACAGAAAACAGACATCTCATGCTAATGATTTTAGTTCTTTTCTATATATGGAAAGATGCAAGAATCTGGGCTCACTGAAATGACTCCTTAGATATGCATCTTAACTCTCTAGGACCAGTATCCATAGCACAGAATGCTTCCTGCTTTTCTCCATTCTGAATGGAGAAAATGGAATGGCAGGCAACATTTTCTGTCCACAATATAATTACAGCAGTCACTGTTATAAGTGTTTTACATATACTAACTCAATGACACAATAATCCTGTGAGGGAGGTTTTTGCTATCAACTCCATTTTAAGGTTCAGGAAAGCGAGGCAAAAAATTGATAGAATAAAATGTCCAAGACTGGTTTCCCATTATTATTACTATTATTATTGAATTAAGCTCTCTCCCTAATTAATAGGCCAGAATTTAAACATAGGCTATCTATCTGGAGGGCTCACCCTCTAAGCGACATGCTACAATGCTTTTAACAGGGGACTTGGAACAGCTAAGTTTTAAATAAAAGTTTATTCAGAAATGGATGGATTCACTCCTATGGGCTGCCTAGGTGTGGCTGAGCTCCAGACCCTTGAGAGAGGGAGAAAGGTGGTCTTTATCATCTCTAGGTCGCCTTTAGACCCAAGAGCTCTAGGGAAAGATTTTTTTCTGAATCGGCTTATTTCACCCTTGACCTCAGGATGCCCTTGATTCAGATCATCAATGAAAAACAATTTGAGATACCATCAGTGGAAACATTTGAAAAAGTCATTGTTTTCCCCTATTCTGAGAAATTGTCAATGTATTCTCTATCAATTATCTAAAAAAAAAAAAAAAAGCGAAAAGCCTCTTTCTCTTAGCACCACCTACTTCAGCTTCCTTCCTGTGTGACTTTAGAGGGAATTCTTTCTTGAGGCAAGAAACCTCTGTGTCATTAGCACAAAGTAATCCTTAGTATAATGGGCTTTAATTGCTTTAATTATTTTATATCTGAATTACCGTACACTGCAGGACATTTAGAACCATAATAATAAAATATCTTATTATAGTGGTTTATTGAAGTACTACACTAAATGTTAACTTCTGGGAATCACTCTGAGGTCTAACAGTGCCTGTAAATCAGTCTAATCTCACAGCAGAGATTGAAGGTGCAATAGGATCTTGAGTAGGAAATGAAACATATAAACTTTTCAAATTAATTCGTATGAAAGCCTGGGGCTTTATTCTTACTCTCATCCTGCTTGAGTTATGACAAAGTTTAAATAGCCAATCTATTCATCAGCCACATGGTAAACTACCTTTAAAATTAAAAATAAATGAATATTTTTATATTTCTAGCATTGAACTAATGATATTTTTATCCTAAGGTATCCCAGCAGCTAGTGAAAGTAAAGAAATATCAGCTCCATTATTATTCATCATCAGATGTTAGGTGGACTATTGATCTGAAGGCTACAGATATTAGAGAAAGATTGATTCTTTTAATCCAAGGCTAGCATCTATCTCCCTATAGCCTATTAGCCTATGTCTCAGTTAAGTGCTCATTAAGCAATGAGGATTGTCAGGTTTGGTGAGGGTGGTGAAAGAAAAATGTCAGATATATTATGGATACTACATCAGTAATCATTATGACATTACATAATGACATTACATCATTATAAAGTTAGATATATTAGATGGGGGAGATAGTTTTTAGTCACATTCCAATATTTCCCACAATTGCCTCTATTGAATGCCATAACATTTTGTATCTATTTATTCAGACACATACAGTACATACAATAGACTCACTGAAAGGGGAAACAGTCCATGTAAATAGACAAGCTGGCCGCAGCAAATGGGACGTACAGAATAAGGACTTCCTTTGGAGCTTGGTCCCTGAGTATGTGACAGTTGGTTATAACCTTTCAGAAACCTGCTCCTGGGCTGTGTCACCTTCACAATGGCTGAAATACCATTGAAGGAAGTAGCATCTATGTCAATCCAAGTTTGATCAAGCACCACAGAAAAGCTGCTATAGTCTGCTATCTCTTTTATAAACGCCATGGACAGTAATTCAGGGAGGCTGAGCCTAGAAATCTCATTTCAGGCCACATATGTCTTTAAATAGCAGAAGGCTATAAAAGAGTCTATGAATAAAAGGTGAACTCAATTTTACAAACCTGAATTACCTCACAAGTGTTAGATTATGCTTTCATTTGATTGCTCTCTCAGTGTGGTTTTTCTAAGCACGCTGAGCCTCTGTCTTGAGCCAAATTATCACTAGGCCACATTTTGGTTATACTTTACCTTCTGTCCATCCAACCCATGTGATTCATCTCTTTAAGGTCAGTGCAATGTCACCTCAATAAGGAGCTAATACACTTTGGATATAATAACAAGGATACAACATTCAGGAAACACTTGTGAGAGATTTACAGTGCCTTACACTTCCCTTGCCACCCACCCCCAAGCCAACCTGATCTTCGTTGTATTTACCTAAAAAACGTATTGAGGATTATTTTGTTCTTTAACTCTAATAATAACACTAATTTTCTCTTGCACTTAACATGAAAAGCTGACCCTAAAGCTCTCAGATAATGACATACGAGTCCTCAGTTTGAATGAGCTCATAAAAATGAAGATGAGGGAACAGAAAGTAATGATTATATTGTGAGTACCCATTGTACATTCATCACTCTATGACAAATATTTCATATATTTTTCCCATTTAATGCACATGAAAAGGTTGCCATTTGGTTGTTGTAACCCTTCTTGTTTTAAAGAAGAAGAAACATGCTCAGAAATGGAAATTATTGCCCCAAATCACACAACTATAAAAAATATTAGCTAAGATTTGAGCAAAAGTCTGAGTCTAAACCAACAGTGCTTTGTATTTTACCACCTTGCTTGTCTCACTACCTGCCTCAAACTAGCTTCTCTGGTGCCTCTAGAAATCACAAACCACTAACAGATCAAAATTCCACAAAAAAATTTTAGATCAGATGTGAAAATAGCTTAACCTTGTATCTATGGTGACCATCTGTCCTGGATAGAAAAGTTTGCATTTAAACAGAGGTCCATTACACAGTAACTATTGCAAAAGTACATTATTTTAACAATCAAACTATACTTCCCAGATCATCTCCTAATCTGGAAGTATCCCAGAATGCTAACACCAGTTCAACTGAGTTTTCTTATTCAGAAGTTAAGATAACTACTCCTGTACCCCTTGTTCCACCTTAAAAAACAAAACAAAAAACAGTAAAGCATAGGACTCATTTATACAAGAAGGAAAAAAAGTGTATGTCAAGAAGCTTCTTGTTAGGATTAGAATTTTATTCTTTATGCTGCTAGCTTGAAAAAAAAATTTTGTAACTGGGTGAGTGCACAGCTCAAGAGAAGAGGTGAGTAGCCTTTGAGGTACTTACATATTTTACTCTGTTAGAACTATTGTGATAGAATTTAATCTGAGTAATAATGAGGCAGCAGATAAACTTCTCCATTAGAAAATGTGTTAATTTCTTAAATAAGGCTACTTGTTCTAAATTAGTTTTGACATTCTGATTTTGAAGTCACAAATCCTTAGAACACAGTAGCCTTTTATGAAAAAATTCTTTCTTTTGCTGGTAAGGATGTTCACCCAACTTGTCTCTTAGGGGTTTTCTTTTTGAGTGGCATAATCCTCCACACTTGACAATGAAGCCTAAGATTCTGTGATTCAGGAGTAATTCCACTGGGAAATTCTTATTTGCATGCAATATTCCTGAGATGAGTAATGCATTAACCCACTGCTTGTACTAATAAACTTTATACAATTTATAGAGTTAATTTTTAATCTGGCAATTCCCAGATCCCATGGCTTGTTGTAGTCAGGGGGAGGTGAGGGGAAGATTTGTAGGAGTAGAAGATTCTGATGGGAGACTATAGCTAGGAAGGATACAGATCAGGGAAAGATGCTTAATTGAGAAGAACAAAATTGAGGGTTGGGATGAGTGAGAAGATGGATAGTGAAAAATAAGGTAGGAAGGTCAAAAATAGCCTATCTACATGCCAGTTGTCAAAGTAAGACCTTGGGAATAGGCATCACAGCGTCCAACTGTGCCTCAGAAGGAAGAAGAGCTGCCTTTCCAGCTGGAAATGAGTCCATCCAAGTTGCTTCTATAACTTCAGGAAATGAAAATACATAACAGTAAGTCTGAATAAAAAATGTATGCCTCAAAACGAAGATGAAAAACAGCTGTGATCTCTTTCACAACAATCATTAGACTTCACAGACAGATGGGAACAGAGATGGAACGATGGACAATCAAATGCGCTCTTAGTTCTAGCAGATTCTAAATATTGGCTGACTTTTGAAGCTTGTATGAAAATCAACCTGATAGAAACACTACATGTATTCAATGAATGTTAAAGTATATTTGGCAAAAGTATTTAACTTTATTCTCCTCAAGCTTTTCCTTATTTTCCTTAGATACAGCAATTCTGTTTTCTTCAAGCCATGAAAAAAGTGAATCATTCAAATGGGGAAGACATGGAAATATGATTTTAGAGTAAAAAAGTCTGTCTTTTTTCTTTTTTCTTCAGCTAGCTACCAGTGGGAAACTTCAAATTTGATGCTTATAGAGAGCTGATCTGTTACTTCAATTTAATGACTAACTGGACTGCATTTTATTCATTTGCTTGGAAAAAGATAAGTATCTGTGGTATCCGGGAAAAATGCAAGAAATCTACTTATGTTGTCTCATTAGTTTAAGTGACTTTTTTTAACAAGCTTGTTTGAAGAAGGGTCATTCAGATTGCATCCTAACACCATCATCCACAATCTACCACCTATTACTGGCACACATGTGTTCTTGTCACATTGTGATATCTTTGAAAATAAAACTTTAAACTGCCTTCTGCGTGTGAAAGCTAATAAGTATGAACATGATTCAGGAAAGCACTGTGCTACTAACGATTAGAATCACCACATGTAAGGCTCTGCTAGTCAAAACTCCAGGTATGGGAGCAAAGCAGTTGCAGCATAATAATAATTTTTTTAAGTCAGAGAGAATTATTTGTCTTCAGTCATGCTTATGAATAATTTTGATTTATTTTTTATGCCTCAGAAAAGGGCACCTTCTTACTTCATGTCCTGTGGTGTGGTGACATATAACACTATAGGGTACATTTTCTAGAAACTGTTTTATTATGTATGGAGGCATAAGAAGAAGGAGAGGGGATTACTGTATGCCATGGATTAAACATCGACTATTTGAATGCACAGGACGGTGCCTTTAGAACATGGTGATACCTTTTTATTCCACTTGCCATGTGCCTCCAAATTCAGAAACATATATAGTCATTTGTAAGAAATATGCTTCCTTTGGCCAAACAGGTACCCCCTTATTCATGTAGGCTTGGTCGGACCAGGTACCTGCCAATGAAATGTTCCAAATACATCTCTGTCACTTCATTTGCTGTGCTAAATCAGCACTCTCTGGGCACAGAGTTTTCTTGGAAGTTTCTTCAAAATATTATACACTGGGGCTTCCCTGGTGGCACAGTGGTTGAGAGTCTGCCTGCCGATGCAGGGGGACACGGGTTCATGCCCCGGTCCGGGAGGATCCCACGTGCTGTGGAGCGGCTGGGCCCATGAGCCATGGACGCTGCACCTGCGCGTCCGGAGCCTGTGCTCCGCAACCGGAAAGGCCGCAGCAGTGAGAGGCCCACGTACCGCAAAAAAAAAAAAAAAAAAAAAAAAATGTATACATCTATCAAATCATCACTTGTGATCTGAACCAGGTCTCTAATTATCTTCTATTGTGGCCTCTTCAGCAAGCTACAGACCTGTGGTTGTTGAGGGTCCTCCCGTGGTCACCACTTTGCTTTAACTTCTAATATACCTCTTCTAAACATTTGGGAATAACGAAAGGAAGTACAACATAAAGAATAACTTAAAAACTGTCTAAAGATGTGGCATCGCTTAGCGTCTCTCGACCCTAAAGCAGGTCGACGTTCGATAAGTTCTTAAAGGAAATCCTCCCCGCGTTACACAATCTCAGAGAAGCCGCTTAACTCACCGTCCCACGAGCATCAACAGGATGGGTTGTTGTTTGTTGTTCTATCTAGTTCAATCTCAAAACTTCAGGGCTCGGGCTTCCCTGGTGGCGCAGTGGTTGAGAGTCCGCCTGCCCATGCAGGGGACGCGTGTTCTCGTGCCCCGGTCCGGGAGGATCCCACAAGCCGCGGAGCGGCTGGGCCCCTGAGTCATGGCCGCTGCGCCTGCGCGTCCGGAGCCTGTGCTCCACAACGGAAGAGGCCGCAACAGTGAGAGGCCCGTGTACCGCAAAACAAAAGAAAACAAAAATATTATATACTGGAGGGGATACTTTCACAAAGGCTGATTCAGCAAGTGGAGCAAGAGGGGAAGTGAGAGATTCATTGGGTTCTTTTTGAGCCCTGCTGACGGATAAGAGGATGATTATGCAAGTTAGCCGTTCTGCGCTGAACTTCCAGAGAATGAACCTCAGTCTCTTCATTTCGTTTGAAATTAACGCTCTCTGTAGCCTAGTCTATACTCTGCTACTCATAGCACAGGCCCTCTATCACACTTGCATTTGGATGACACTTTTCACTTTTCAAAACGTTTTCTCATTTGCCATTTCATTTGTTCTTCTTCATACTACAGTTAGGTATGCGAGTCATGTATGATTAGCTAAATTTGAGAGATAAAGAAAATAAGGCAGAGTGAGATTAAATAACTTGTCTAAGATCGCATAGTTAATTATTGGTAGAGTTGAGCCTTGATGACTATAATCCAGGTTGCTTGACTTCCATTTGATGAACTTTTCAACGTATATACTGTCTATATGTTTGGACATGTAAATTCAATATGGAGTTAGAGATGATAGAGCTAGAGCTAGGGCTAGAGTGATAGATGAATGGAGAGAGAGAGAGACAGAGGGTGAGAAAGAGAGAGAGAAAAGGGCATTTACTATATGCCAGGGATTGTGCAAGGTTATTTAGTTACATTTATGAATAAATCTGTCTCTGTCCTCAAGGCAGAGTGAGAAAAAACAGTTTAAACTCAAATTACAACTTAAATCTCATGACTTCTGCTAACTAACATATGAAGAAAATGCATTCTCTGATTTGTATATTTGAATGTAGGCATTAATTTCACCCGTGATGCCAAATTATTTCTAGAGCTACTGAAAGTATTTCATTATCTCGCTCTAACTCCTGCTAAGTTTTTTAAACTTAAGATCCCAAACACTGACAAGAACTTACTTAAAAGTAGAGAGCTATATTTCTACAGTTACTGGGCTCTTGGGTTTACAATACCGAATACTCATTTAACACTTCTCATACATAGCACAGTCCAGAATAGTAGGTCCCATGAGAATTGATTAATTCTGCCTTTCCACAAGCAAGTAAACAACTCTCCATTCCTAACTTGTTTTTCATTTCACAAATGAAACTTTTTAATCTGTGCACATTGAGTTTCCTTAAAGCATAGCATATACCTGCATCTTACTAGCATACTCTTAACACAATCTAATTAGGGAAAACTGAAATCCATTCCTTCATTCACCAAATGATTATTGAACACCAGCTATGAGGCAGGAACTATGCTATGTGCTCCAGTCCTTGCCCTCATGCACTTATACTGTAAGAGGGAGAAGACAGACATTAATAAAATAACTAGAAACATAAATTTGCAGCTGTTCCAAGTGCTGTGAAGGAAAGCTACATGTTTTATTTGAGTTTATAATAGGTGTATTTGACATAGCCATGGTAGTCAGGGAAGACTTCCCTGAAGAGGCATCTGTTGAGCCAAGAACTGAGGAATAAGGAGTTAAATAAGCAAAGAGTTTAGAGTAGACATTCCAGGCAGGAGGAAGAGCATGTATGATGATAACACAGGAGGACACTTTTGCAGACTGGATTAATAGCCCTTAGCATGGGTTGAGAAACCAACAGAATAGCAAATTCAGCAAGGCAAAATTAGACTCTATTTGAGTAAAGATCAGAGGATTTTTTTTTTTTTTTTTTTTTTTTTTGCGGTATGCGGGCCTCTCACTGTTGTGGCCTCCCCCGTTGCGGAGCACAGGCTCCGGACACGCAGGCTCCGGACACGCAGGCTCAGCGGCCATGGCTCACGGGCCCAGCCACTCCGCGGCATATGGGATCCTCCCAGACCGGGGCACGAACCCGTATCCCCTGCATCGGCAGGCGGACTCTCAACCACTTGCGCCACCAGGGAGGCCCAAGATCAGAGGATTTTATGTAGATGCTCCCAATCTTCTTTTGGACTATGTTCACCCTATAACAACCTCCTTTCCTGAAGGTCTATCCTTCCAATTACCCATTTTAATCTTTTATCCCGTTGTTTCGAGAAATGTCTTCAATTCAATTTCATGAATGGGAGTAGAAAATGGGGGGTTACCCATGTTACCTCGATCTATTCAGCCACTGGGCATTGTCTTTGCTGGCGGTGGAAAGTGTATTTTTTCTCTAATCAGGACAGACGTCAAAGGGGGAATCAGATTCTTTGAAACTGGTGAAATGTTACACCTTATTCTAGAAAATCTGTACATTCCATTCCAGGTATCAGGACCTAGTCATCATACCACTAGACTAGACCTACACTAAACACAGCTTTATAAGTCAGCAAAGCAATTTAAAAGATCAGTTTGATGTTTGACAGAGAGTCAATATGTATAGCTATGTCTTGTCATAACATGCTGAGGTAGCACTTTACTCAGCTTTGAGCCTATGCAGCAGTCCCAGAAGATGAGTAAAGTCAAATGAAAAAATGATAAGAAGCTAACAATGGAAGGCACGCTGAGAATCTGACAATAAGTGGGTAATGCATTCTCCATGGAATGCATAAGGACATAGTGCAAAGACCAATTCCAGAAAGCCTTGCTTGCCCCTATCAGCCCAGGTAGCCTTTCCAGACGGCCTTGCCTGCTTCTTTTCATTCACGTGCTACAGCCTTCTCATATCATTTACACTTCACTTATTAAGCCTCGCTTATTATTTATCACTCCAGTATCTTCTTTCCCCAAGGAGATTGTAAAGTCCTTGAGGACAGAAACTATGCTTTCCTTCTACTCTTTTTGTTGTCTCAGGTACTTTCCCTAATTCTATCTATAGACAACGAAGGTACTAAATACTGTATGTGCTAGTTCAGGAAATGTATGTGGTATTGGAGACCATCCAACTTATTTGGCCAAGGTTAAATGGCTAGGAAATGGTGAAGGCTATATTTGTACCTTGGTCTAGCTGGTTCCAGTTAGTTCTGAAGTCAGACAAACCCAGACTGGAATCCTTGCTCCACTGTGGATTTATTTGTACGAATGTGGGGAAAAGATAAACTCATTAACTAGCCAAGCACCATGTTAAATTCCTATTCTCATTTCTGTTTCTCATTCCCATTGGTCTTTTCACTACATCCTTATGTATTCAGTAGAGACTGATGGCCACTTATTTTCAGATCTTCAGTGTGGCTTTTATTTTTAGTTTCTTATTTTTTTTCATATAATTTCTCCTTACTAATCTACCATAGCTGTGAACTCTCTTGCTCACACTGTTTCCTGTAGGTGTCCTGGTGAATTAGGAAAGTGCTATTATTATTCCCATACCACAGAAACAAGACACAGAAAGGGTAAGTAATCTGTCCAAGGTCACACAGTTCAAAAGCAGCAGAACTGAGATACAACCCCAACAAGTTTAACTCTAAGCTCATCAGTGTAGCTGATGTTGCCTCCTTAATTGTAATGAACATAATTGAACGTGCGCTAGATCGGATACTCCTGGCCTCCTGGAATGGTATGGAAAGTTCTACTCTCTGCATAGGCATAGTTCCCCTAAAGTCAAATTCTCAAAGTTGTCCATGACTCCATAAAAGTAAAAAAACAGTTCTTAGGATAGGATGCAGAGGAGGATGGGGATACAAAGTAGTGTGGCACGTGTTCCCTGTGCTCCAAGACCTCTTGATTCACTTGAGGAGGTAAGGTGGTCAAAGAGGTAAATATGGTATAAGATTCAAGACAAGATATGTTCGCTTCTAAACAAGTGACTTAGAGGAGGGAGAGAGAATTCTGAGGAGGGAGAGAGAATTCTGGCTAAGGCGGTAAGGAAAAACATCACAGAGGAAAGTGGATTTGAGTTGTGTCTTGAAATATAGGCAAGATTCTGAGAGGTAAAAAAGGGTAAAACAAACCGTTCAGGCTGCAGAGACATAGGGGGATTCAGTGTGAGCAAAGACAATGTCACTTTCCAATGTTGATACAGTGTGTGAAACATCTATCATTTCTCCTTACTGTCCCAGCACAGCTGTGAACTCTCCTGCTCACACTGTTTCCTGTAGAAGTCCCAGTGACTTAGGTAGGTTTGGCAGAAAGTTTTGCAGAGCACCTGTTTTAAGCTAGTGGTTTTCACAACCTTGCATTCAAGCATCCCAAAGCCAAAGTGAAATTAAATTAATTTGACCCTTAAAAATTACATTTGTAATAAGGAGAACTAAAGACCATAAAATGAAGATAGCACAACAAAACAGAAATCAAATTAAGAGGCTGTCCTGAAGACCTTTAAGGTGAGGAGGAGCTTTTATGCATTGGGTGTTGTTAAATCATTCAGTTCATTTCACAGTGACTTGCTTTGGATGCAGTCTAGGATGAAATGTACCTCATTGCTCCTGTGCATAATTAATATCATCCTGTAGTCTTCATCAGATAGGTCACCTCTGAATATAAAGCAATTGTATTTTTCCTGATTTTTCCTTTCGCAGTGGATCCTCAAAACATGCATGAGGAACCATAGAGGAGTGTCTGAAGAACTACTGTAAGTGCTATCCTTTAATGAATTTGACCTTACTATCTACCATCTATTCATTCATTTATTCATGCATTCATTCCTTCATCCACCCATTACATCAATCAATATCTAATCATCCTTTTATTTGGTTACCTGAGTGCTAATTACCATCAGGCACTGTGGTAGACATTGAGTATATGATGATGAGTAAGATGGGTTCTATCTTAAGTTTCTCACAGTCAAGTGGAAAAAACTGGTGTATAAGCAGATAGAGTGTAACAGGCTACAAAAGTAGGATTTTCATTTTTAAAGGGGCACGAGAGGTTCATTTTAAAAACCTTTGTATTAAAAAAGAAAAAAATGCATGCAATAAAATAAATCCAGGCAGTACAAAAGGAATTATAATAAAGAGTGGTACTATGACCCCAAACAGTCCCCCTACCCAAAGGTGAACACTATTCGCAGTTTCTTATATTTTTTCCAAAATAATTTTTGCATGTATGCACATGCACACACACACACACACAGACACACATTGTGTTCATTCCTCTTCATCTTGCTTTTTTCTCTTGGAACGACTTGTGGTTTTTCTACTCCTCACTCTCTGTGATAACTAGGTGGTATTTTATTGTGTAGATTTAGTCTCTTCTCATGTACATTTCGCTCATTTTCAGGTAGTTGCTACTTCAAAACAAATAATACTCTAATAAAAAGCTTTGTGTTTATCATTGTGCAATACATTCCTGGTGGTGGAAGTTTTGTATAACAGGTTAAGTGACTATTATGTTTAGACCCACATTTCCCAATTGCTTTTCAAAAATATGGTTTGCTTTAATTTTATTGTAGTACTAGGAATGTCTAGAGGTGGGAGCAACTAATTTTTCCTGGAGACTAGGGAAGATTTTTAAAAGGAAGGGAGGGCTTCCCTGGTGGCGCAGTGGTGGAGAGTCCGCCTGCTGATGCAGGGGACATGGGTTCGTGCCCTGGTCCGGGAAGATCCCACATGCCGCGGAGCGGCTGGGCCCGTGAGCCATGGCCGCTGAGCCTGTGCGTCCGGAGCCTGTGCTCAGCAATGGGAGTGGCCACAGCAGTGAGAGGCCCACGAACCGAAAAAAAAAAAAAAAAAAAAAGGAAGGGAATTTGAGTAGGGTATTAAGGAATGAATTCACCAGGTGAAGCATATGCACAGGGACACTCTAGGTAAAGAGCATGAAGTTGAAGACACTTGAAAGAACATAGTGTGCTCAGAGAAAGTTGACAAGTTCCCTGTAGCTGTAGAGTATGGTGATGAGAAAGTAAGGGCAAGAAATAAGATTGAAAGGGCAGGTTGGAGCCAGAAAATGAGTGACTTTGCTAAAAAGTTTAGAATTTTTCCTGCAAATGAAAGGAAGCTTTGGACATTTTTGAGCAGAAAGAGACATGATCAAATATTTTTTGAAAGTTTATTCAGGCAGCAATGTTTAAAATGGCTGCAAAAAGGGGACAAGGGTACTAGTTAGAAAGGCATTACAATAATTGAGTAAGGAAATATCTTTGTTAATAGAGACTTATTCACAAAAGTTACCCTAATGTAAAATTTCCTACTCTATCCTGGGACCCCTAAAGGCTGCACTCTAAGATAGTGAGTGGGTGGATAGTACTTTACCACCTTAATACGTTTGTCTTGAAGTACTAGTGACTCCAGATGTCAGGCAGGAGGAAAGTAATTCCTTTCTGGAGATAGATAATGTCATTCGAAGTATAAGATGATTTCTAAAAGTATTTTTCAAATAAAATACATGGAAAATAATCAATGATGGGGCATATGACAATCATTGTAATTATCGGATTTAGACTGTAAAACAACTATGCTTACTATAGTCATGGAAATAAAATCCGTACTTTTAAAAACGTAGCAATGAACTGGACACTATAAAACAGATAATACCGATTTGAAAATTAACCAAACAGAAATTACAGAACTGAAAAAAGTAATAATGAAAATTAAAAATTTATTGAATGAGGTTAACAGAAAAATAGACACAGTTAAAGGGAGAATGATCTGGATTCTAGAATGTAGGTTAGAAGAATTTACGAAAAGAAGTACAAACATATGAAAAAAGGAAAGGCTTATTAAGTTTCAAAGGGTTAAATTTAAAAATATATGTTAAAAATAATAGAATGAACAGCTTGTCTGTTACTCAACTTAAGAAATACGGTATCACCAGTGTCACTGTAACCCTTTGTGTGTCCCCTCTTTGCTTTAATGTCTCTCCCCACAAGAAGTAAACACCATCCTAAGTTTCGTGCTACTTATTCCATTGCCTTTCTTTATTATTTTATCACATTTATACGCTTACATAAAAATAACCATTGAGGTTTGCCCATGTTTTGAATGTTCTATATATGAAATCATATTATTTGTATTATTTTGGCTTATTTTTGTCTCTCGGCATTATGCTATGTTTTTGAAATTCATGCATGTTGATGAATGCATCTGTTGTCACTGTTGTATAATGTTTTCTTGTGTATGAAAATACCACAGTTTATATATCTCTTTTACCATTGACAGAACTTTGTGGGGTTTATTTTTTCCATAAGTGTTGCTACTAGCATTCGGCTACATGACTCCTAATAGAAATGTATAAGAGTTTCTCCAGGGAGGAAATATTTTAAGGAGTGGAATCCCTCGGTTGTAGGATATGCCATATAGGTAATGCCAAATTATTCTCAAGAGTGGGTAATAATTTACATTGCGACTGTGTATGAGAATTCCAATTTCTCAACATCATTGCTAATGTTACCTATGGTCAGATATTAAAATTTAGCTCAATCAGGTTGACATGGAAAAAATTATTGCACTGTAGTTTTAGTCTGAATTTCTCTGATTAAAAATTAAACAGGGCCTCCCTGGTGGCGCAGTGGTTAAGAGTCCGTCTGCCGATGCAGGGGATACGGGTTCGTGCCCCGGTCTGGGAGGATCCCATATGCCGCGGAGCGGCTGGGCCCGTGAGCCATGGCTGCTGGGCCTGCGCATTCAGAGCCTGTGCTCCGCAACGGGAGAGGCCACAACAGTGAGAGGCCCACATACCGCAAAAAGAAAAAAAAAAAAAAAAAATTAAACATATTTTCAAGTTTATGGACATTGTGTTTCCTCTTCTGCCTGTTTTGTCTTTCAACAATTAAAAAAAAAAAAGACAGACTGTCTTCTTTCAGAATCAGAGAAGTTCTTTACATATTTTGAATTCTAATTGATTGTCCATTAGAAATGCTGTGTTCCAATAAAATTTTATATGTGGGAGAATCTGATTTATTTCATCTTAAGAGGTTGAGGAGTAGTCAAGCATAGGGATTTTTCACATCTCCAAGGGAATCTTAATATGCATGCAGAGTTGAGAAACACTACTAGATCTATATTTTTTTTAAATTGATCTATTTAAGACTCTGAATTCTCTACCCTTAATGGCTTTTAATAAAGTATTTATCAATTTCTATGCAAAGGCTGTGCATATCTTTTGTTATATTTGTTCCTGGGTTTTAATAGCATTATTAAAAATGAGAATGGTGTCTTTCTAAATGTTTTTTTATATTTGTTGTTAATGTATAGAAATGCAGTTGAATTTTTGTACAGTGGTCTTATATCTGGTTCCTTGAAAGAACATTTTATATATTTTTTTAGTGCCAGAGCATTTTGAAATTTAATATACTTTCTTTTTAGAGTGGTTTTTGATATACAGAAAAACTGAGTGGAAAGTACAGAGAGTTCCCATATTGCCATCCCCCCAATTACATACACACAGTTTCCCCTATTTTTAACATCTTGCGTTAGTGTGGCACACTTATTACAATTGATGAGCCAACATTGATGCATTACTATTAACAAAGTGCCATAGTTTACATTAGGATTCACTGTGTGTTGTACATTACATGAGTTTTGGCAAATGTATAATGACGTGTATACACCATTACAGAGTCATGCAGAAGAGTTTCACTGCCCTAAAATTCCCTGAACCCCATGTATTCTTCCCGCCTTCCCTTGAAGCCCTAGTAACAACTGATATTTTTACTATGTCCAGTTTTGTCTTTTCCATAATGTCATATAGTTGGAATCACATGGTAAACAGCCTTTTCAAATTGGCTTCTTCCACTTAGCAATATGTATTTAAATTTCCTTCATGTCTTTTTGTGGCTTGATAGCTCATTTCTCATTAGTATTCCATTGCCTGGATGTACCACAGATTATTTATCCATTCACCTACTAACGGACATCTTGGTTGCTTCTAAGATTTAGCAATTATGAATAAAGCTGCTATAAACATCCATGTACAGGTTTTTGTGTGTACCTAAGTTTTCACCTCCTTTGGGTAAATACAAAGGAGTATGATTGTTACATCCTATGGTAAGAGTATGTTTAGTTTTGTGAGAAATTGCCAAACTGTCTCCCAAAGTGGCTGTACCATTTTTCATTCCTACCATCAATAAATGGAAGTTCCTGATGCTCTGTATCCTTACCAGCAATTGGTGTTTTTGTATTTTTGGATTATAACCATTCTAATAGGCATGTAGTGGTATCTCATTGTTTAATCTTCATTTCCCTAATGATGTATGATATAGAACATCTTTTCATATACTTATTTGTCATCTGTATTTCTTCTCTGGTGAGGTGTCTATTAAGGTATTTGGCTCATTTTTAAATTGGGTTGTTAGTTTCATTGTTGAATTTTAAGAGATTTTATATTTTGGATAAAAGTCCTTTATCATATGTGTCTTTTTCAAATGTTTTCTCCTAGTCTGCAGCTTGTCTTTTAATTCTCATGACGTTGTCTGTAGCAGAGCAGAAGTTTTTAATTTTGATGAATCCAAATTATCAATTATTTTTCTTTCATGGATCATGCTTTTGTACTGTATCTAAAAAGTCATTGACAAACTCAAGGTCACCTATATTCTCTCCTACACCATCTTCTGGAGTTTTATAGTTTTGTATTTTACAGATAGGCCTATGATTCATTTTGAGTTAATTTTTATGAAAGGTATAAGGTTTGTCTTCAGATTCATTTCCTTCTATCTGTCTCTCTTTCTTTCTCTCTGTTTTTTTTTTCCTTGCATATGGATGTCCAGTTGTTCTGGCACCAATTGTTGAGCATTTTTCTTTACATTTTAATAATTTTAATTTTTCTGATTATTATTGTGAATCTTTTAAGTTTTCTATATAAACATTCATAGTATCTGGCAATAATGAGACTTTGTTTCTTCTCTTTTAACTTTATATGTTCTTTCTATATCTTTTCCAGATGCACTGGCTAGGGCTTCCAGTACTATGTTAAATTGATGTGGTGATAAGATGCATGCTACCTTGTTCCTGATTTTAAAAGGCATGCTTTTAACATTTCACTGTAGGGCTTCCCTGGTGGCGCAGTGGTTGAGAGTTCGCCTGCCGATGCAGAGAACACGGGTTCGTGCCCTGGTCCGGGAGGATCCCACATGCTGCAGAGCGGCTAGGCCCGTGAGCCATGGCCGCTGAGCCTGGGTGTCTGGAGCCTGTGCTCTGCAACAGGAGAGGCCACAACAGTGAGAGGCCCGCGTACCGCAAACAAAACAAAACAAACAAACAAAAACTTTCTCTTTGTGATGTGGACTCTTAGGATTTACTCTCTTAGCATTTATCTTAAAAGTGGAATTGTACCTTTTGACCACCTGCCTCCAACCCCCTCTCCTCTGCCCATTTCTTGAATGTTTGTAGAACATACTCATAAAACTGCCTCAGTTTAGTGGTTCTTGTGTGGTGACTTTTAAATACTGATTCCATTCCATTAATAATTGTATAAGATCAATAAGATGTTTTATTTTTTTCTTGCATCAGTTTCAGTAGTTTTATTTCTTTTATTCACCCATGTTTTCAAAATTATTAGGGTAAAGTTATTCATGATATTCTCCATGTATCTTTTAATATCTCCTGCATTACACCTTTTCCTATTTTCTAATGACATAAACCTGGTCCAGGAATTCTGATTTCCAGCATATATCCAGGCAAAACCGTAACCAGGAGTTACGGTTTCAAAATATGTTTGAAATTTAGGAAGAAGTGAGATACCAGGAAGTCTGAAATGACCTCACTCTCTTCTGATTCTTCGAGAAAATCACAGTTGTTTAAAAAAAAATAAGTGATAGGGAAATACATGATTTGAAAAGTTACAGTCTCTTACAATCTTTTTTCCGGGTGTAATCACTGTTAACACTTTGGAATATAGTTTTCCCAGATATTATTTATTTCTATAGGAATGAGAACATAGTAAATATGCTCTTTTCTTTTTCTTTCTTTTGTTTTTTTACTTAATATACCTTGGCTATATTTTCATGGTATAAATCCTGGAATTTAAGCGTATGATATGTTGCATATTAGAAGGCCAATCTAGTTTCATTTCCATCATAACTCTTCTCTCTTGTATATTCCAGCTCACTGTTACCTCTCCCTTCTTTGACCTCCTTTGTCTTATTATTTAATCTCTGATATACCATCTTCCATTTTATTTAATACATTGGTCTCTTACTGTTTCATATGAACCAGTACTGTTTCCTTAGTAAGACTAATTTTTTTTTTCTTGTATCCCACCATCACAGTAAGAGTGCAGTGGACGCTCATCTACTTGTTAATTTCATTTGATCTTAAAAGTCTGGGCTTCTTGAATTCAGCAGGCAAAGGCATACAAATGATGTTCATACGAAAGTTCTCCTTAACTAACCAGGAAATTTTTTTCGCTCCATTCTTGAAGAAAGAGACCCTTCTGTCTTCACATTCTGCACAGCCGCCAGCACATTGCCGAATCTCAATACATGTTAAACAAGAAAAGCTGAGATATATTAAACATCTCTCTGCAGTTCATTCCATCTGCAGATGTCAGTATTTATTCTAACCAAAGCTTTCTCTGGCCTACAGTTGATTTTCATAAAGGGATTCATCTGTTCATCTGTCCCTTCATTCTAAGCCAAATGTGTTCCCAGGAAGGGGTGGGGCCAGTGGCATAAATAGTTCAATATTCCTTATCATGTTTTTTGTTCATTAACAAATAGAAATAGTCTTACACTAAATTTTTAAAAAAAGCTTTTCAACAGTTGATGAGCTTTCCCAATACATTCTCATTCACTTGTGCTACTAAACTTTAAGATATATGTATAGAGGACTTAATATACTTAGCATAGAAGATATATCTTTTAACATCTTCTGGCAGCGTTCTCCTTTCTGTACCTAAGAGAATGGCCTCAGGTATGAAGTATCCTGTTCTGAAAAGTCCTTCAGCATTGCTTCCTTGCTTGTGCTACACTAAACTCTATGTGTTTTATTAATATCCTTGTGATTCCCTTATCTTTCAGATAGCTGTATAATAGAACCTCTCTGCTACTGCTGAGAGGCAAGTATTTCCTGCCACAAGAATTTGGTTCTGAATGTGCAATCTTCTCAACAAGAATGCCAAATGCATCTATGGTTCCCTCCCCGGTTATGTATACTACAGGCTTCTAACAGGATAGTGTCCAGATAGTTTTTGCTGAGGTGTAGAGGTCTTATAAGAAAAGGATTTGCAACTTGACATGGACAGGAGCCTTCATGGCCAGTTGTGTGTGTGCCTCTATTTCTAGAGGAGAGCTTTGAAATCTTTCATACAGAACGTGTTTGAAATAAATGCCAATGCATGGTGATTCTTAAGTTACTCTGGCCTAGGTCAGATGTAAATTACCATAGTGAGATTTCAAACTGAGTCTTAGTAAACAAAACCCTCTAGGTCAGAGTCCCTCCAGCAAGCACCTCCAATCTTACTCTACAACTGTGAAGCATGTTAAAAACAAAACATATCATGCTCTATATGGCACCTGCTTCTTACATGTTCTACAACCACATCAGATGAGCCAGCAGTATTTTCTCTGGTAGTCTTGTTGGGAAATGTGGAGAGAAAGTGCACCCATGGATGGCATTAGAGGGATATAGATCCTTTTAGTTTAAACAAAACATACAGCACATTAAAAGTGGTAGAAGTGGAGTCATTTCAATATTTTTTTAAATTTTTCTAATATTTACATTTATTCTTTAAAAAAGCACAAACTAAGTGACGATACTTGCTCTACAAAAGTGGAGAATAAACATGGTGACTTCTGGCTAAACATGGCAGATTAAATATTTTAAAATAATGAAAATTAAATAAAAATCATAATACTAAAGAAAAAAGAAAAAAAAAACAATAGAGGAGAAATGCAAATAACCCAGAGGAATAGTAACAGATATAATAGAACTTAGAAAGCTAAAAGCTAAGTCTCTGAGAGGAGGGAAGGAATGCGATGGAATATAGCAATGAAACAAGTATATTTGTGTTCAGAGCCTAAGAATGGTCAGAAATTACAATCACCAGGCAGTTCTGAAGGTTTGGATGCGGTCATGGTTAAAAAAAAAAAAAAGACAAGCAGAGTGTTTGATAATCTGTATAAAGAGCACTAAGACTTCCAGATCTATTCCCTATTCTGACATAAAACAGGGAAGGTTGAAACGAGGGGATCCTAGACCTGTGGATCATGGCATAGCCAAGAATGAGGATGCCACAACTGAAACTAGGATATTATCTGGGAATCTACATCCTGAGTGATGGGATGCTCTCAGTCTGTTCTCTCTCTCAACTTCTAGAGCACTGGCAACCAAGACTAAAGTACCAGGAAAGGGATTGGTGGGTGGATTTCTGCCTGGGCTCGTTGACTGACCCAGGAAAGGTAAAACACATGCACGCACACAATGCAATCAGCTTTTCAGTGCCTCACTCCTAAATATGAAAACTCCTAGAATTAAAACTTCTAAAATGAAAAATAGACCAAAACAAACAAAAAAGGGAGTTTAGAGGAAACAGAGATAGTACAGGGAGCAAAACAGGATGTCATCATCATCATCATCATCATCATCATCATCATCACCATGAACAGAACAATGAAAAAAATCCATAGAATGGATGGAAGAAGTTGTTGACACTGCACAGAAAGCAAGTAAAATGTCAGACTTTGGAAACAACAGAAAATATGAAAAAATAGATCAGTTCTGGAGGTCCTACTTCATAATTGACTTTCCACAAAAGCCTGAAAAGTAATCACAGGGGAGGAAATGATTAATAAAACAATAAAATGGAATTTCCCATAACAGAAGGACATGAGCTTCCAGAATGAAGGTGCCAACCAAATATAATAAATGAAAGAAAACTTACACAAAGTCACATTACTGTGAAATTTCAGAGAGCTGAGGTGATGAGAAGCTCCTCAAAGCTCCCCTAGAGGAAACAAAACAAACAAAGAGAAAAACAAAGTAACATACAAAGGATGAAACAAGAATATGTTTTCTCAACAGGAACTCTGGATGGTAGATGATACTGGAGAAGTGTTTTCGAAATCCAAAAGACAAATCATTTTCAACCTAAGAATTATATCTCACTAAAGCATCAAACAAGTGAAAAGTAATGCTTGAGATGATGCTTAAGAGAATTCATTATATCCCAAACTAAGTCAAGAGATAATATCTAAAACTAAAAATTAAAAAATGCAAGTATTAGCATGTTATTTAGAAATAGCAAGATAAATATCAAAAGAAACATCTAAAAGAGTTGAAAGCTAGTAGCTTGGGGAATGGTACTTGAGGGTGGAGATGGGGTGGAAAGGTAGACTGCTTCTTTTCTTTCTTTCACTTTTTAAGGAATGGTCATGTATTATTTATAAAAAATAAAAACTACATAAAAAAGAAATATTATGACTTCAAAGGGGAGTTTATTTTTGAGCCTCAACATCAAGTCATCCCAGTCTTAAGGTAACTATATGATTGATATGAAGAACCTAGCCACCTTTTATTGATATAAACCTTTCCAGAATAATCCAGCAGGTTTTTAATGCTTTACTCACTAAAGTGAGATTTTATGCTAGTTGAATACCAGTGATATAGAAAGGTCCTAAATAATTTTGAGTTGCAAAAGTAAGCACTGGACTTTTAGCTTCAGAAATGTCCTTTTGAGAAATCTTCCTATTGTGCCTCCCATAAAAACTCTCTGCTCTTGGTTGGCCTAAGTAGATGTGTGGCACCTCTATCACTGAAAATTTCTTACTAACCTTCCTAAGAAAGACACTATTCCAATAAAAAATACTAACTATAATCCAGCTCTGATTAAAACTTTATACAGAGAGGGGAGTTAGGATCTCTTATGTGTGATAATGTGAGAATTCTTCATGTATAGCCTGTGGGAAGGGATGGTATAAAAAACAGCCTGGAGTGAGGAAACTCTGGCATCCTTTTGAGATTAATGTGGCGCTCCTGTATCCATTCTAACAAAACTGCTTTTGTAGAGTTTCAGCAGCAAATGTAGTAGACATAGTATAGTTTGGTCACTAACCAACTCTATAACCTTGGATAAGTGACTTAAGCTCCATTTCATGTGTATAATGGAGGATGGAATATTATCTACATCACAGAGTTAGTGTAAGGATTACATGAGATAATATATGTAAGGTGTTCAATGCACTACATGACACATTAGAGTTCATGCAATGTTGTTTCTTAGTTCCTTCTTAAAACCCCTCCAACTTGAGATTTATTTTTATGAGTGACTTATTTTCTATAAGTTATTTAGCCTGTAGTCACTACAAGGATGCTATTTCCTAAATCCTTACTTCTCTCCTTTAAAAGTTTAGGAAAATGCTGGTGATACTATTTTGCATTTAAATAGCCCTTTTCCTAGAGAGTACACAGGAGGAAAATACAGTGATTGAAATCTTGAAGTTTTTAACATTACCAAAGATCATATAGGAAAATACTTTAAAATATACAGCAACAGATGATCAGCACATCTTGACACGTATTCATTACTGATAGGAACCTACCATAGAACTTTTTATACGGTAAAAAATGGACTACATTTATATGGGCTGCAGCTTCTTATCTAAGTTTGGTCTGTATTTCAAAGTGAGTCTTAATATCTGAAACTCTCCAAGTGAGAGTCCCTCCATCACGTCCTTCCAATCTTACTCTACAACTGTGATGCATTTTAAAGTCATTGTGTCTAGAGCTGTTATGCCTTTTTTTAAAACACTTTGAAGAAAAGTGCAGCTATAATGTAAAATCCTTGCATTTGTAAAACTTTCCTTTCATCCACCTGCAATATTGCATTCTTTCCCCACATAGACAGTGTCTTGTATGCTTTCTTACTTCTACTTTATGACCTTCTCTGATACTTTTATGTCTTCCCCCTTCTCTTGGACTTGTATTTGGCAAGGTCCCTGATGATCCAATTCAATATTTATTTTTTATTCATGTACTTGATAGTGGGACTCAGATGAAAAGAAAAGAGCTGCCTTTAAAGGACCTACACAAAAAAGAAGAGATGGCTTAGGTCCACTGCTTTTGGTTGAATCCTTAAAAAGTCTTATCTAGAAGTATGTAAGAGAGATCTGGAAGATAACAATATAGCTCAGTGCCTAGCCTATAGTATGTGCTCAATAAATTTGCTATTATTCTTTCCCAGAATAATTAATTACATATTCTTACTCTATTTACTGTTATCTATTATTTATATTTAGTTTTTTTTTCTTATTTGGATTACTGTTTGTTTTCATTACCCTTTAAGTTTGTTAGGACCACAATCCCTGATTCCAATGCTACTCTGCAGAACACTACATATAGTACACTTCCCACAGTAAGTCCTCAGTCAGTGCTGCTGTAGGTTATTGTGAAGGAATTTTTGCGTATCTCTCTACCCATGGTATAATTACATCCTGGTTCTCTTCCTGTATTTCCAGTTCATTCAACCTCACCTCTGGTAATGTTTTTTTTTGTTGTTGTTGTTGTTTCCATCTGAGTGCTGCCAGAGCCAACAGAGTAAGTGACCATATATGTGGAATATTTGAGGGTCACAGAAAGGTGTCTATTTTATACACCATCCCTGTTATTTTCCTATTATTTTTCAGTTCACATAGCAACATCATGCCCATGGATTACTACAAAATAGACTCTCCTTTGACCAATAAGAAAATTTAGGTTCAGAAACTCAAATGGTTTGTCCAAGGCCATTTAGTTAATAAATGTTGGAGCTGGAATTAAAGCTCCAAACCCCCAAGCAGGTTTCTTGCTCTAAGTATACTATAATTTTTTAAATACATCTATCACTCAAAAGGAGAGATAATTTATTTCCTATATTTCCTTCTGAACTGAAAATTATAGAGATGATAACTGCATACAAGGCCGATTACTACCAAATCTTTAATATAAAAGACTTGAGCCTGTGTTTTTCTGTAAAATTTCCAGCTTGCTCAGGATGCTACATCCTTGATTCATGTTAGGGATTTAAATATGGACCACAGCCTTGAGCACAAAAGTGTTATGAATTCATATATAAAGGCACAGCACCCCTGTCCTACAGCACACTTCCTGATACTAATGTCAGTGTAGAGACTAGGGAAGCTAGATTGCTACATGAGGCCTCCTCCTTCGTGACCGAGAGGAGCTTTTCCTTTTCTTATCTATACTTTTTCTGGCTGTAATGTCATTTACCCCCAACCTCTCCCAATTCCATTCTTTCTCTCATTTCTCAGCCCAGCTTTGTTTGGTCAACTGCATTAAATTTCTCATTTGTTCTCCAAAGGGAAAACAAGTCAGGAAGGGGGACAGAGAGGGAGAGAATGACTAGATCTCAACGACTGAAATCTTTACACTGCATTTTCCATTTCAAACCCAGAAGGGGTGATAGACAAGCCTTAACTTGTCTATTAAGGGTACAGCATAGCAAAAAGATGATCCCAAGAAATATCTAATTTAGGTAAAACTCACACCAGGCTAATCTGAGTCTTGGGAAAGTCAGAAGATTTAGTTTCCCCAGCTGGCCTCTAGTTCTCTCTAGGACACTAAAATAATTCACATTAATGTTGATAGCCCCATTCTTTCAACCTGCACAACAGAGAAGAATATTGTTCAGCTACCTGTTCTATAGAGATGTGTGAAAATTGGTCAGCAGTTCTCTTGGTTTGCCCTACACAAACCACTGAGGCATTTTTTTGTTGTTGTAAAGAGCTTAAGAGCTCCTAGTACTTTGAAAATTACAAAATGAAATACTTCATAGTAGATTTTCCCTGGAAGCAGAATATCAGTAAAGACAGCAAAGTGGCAGGCTCTCAGACAATGCATATTAGTACAGCCCAAAGCTATCTAAAGAAGAGTTTCTGGGTGAAATGAGGTTTGGTAGTGTGTGGGATACAATTTGAAAGTGCTAGTAGTGAGGAAGGGAAGGGTGAATGGGTGGTAATTGAGAAAGGAATTTGTACTGTTCTGATGGTTAAGTGGCAGACTTTATTTTAGTACAGCATATCTAAGAAAGGCTTTATGATCATAATCGGACCCTAAAATACCTCATGAAAAAATTGGGTCATTGCCTTGAAGCACCTATTTTAATTTAAGTGGTTCAAAGATTAGCCGCAGCTCATTAGAAATTCTGTTGGTAGGGGAGGCAGGTCCCTGGACTTGCATTTGGAAATAGTTCATTGAACAGATTTCCAAGGATCCTACTGCACAGCCAGAGCTGTACAATAATATCAGTAGCAGTTTATAAGAAAATGGAATGGGCTATGGAAATTAGAATTTGTAACAGCTAGGGTAGCAATAAGCAAGGAAGTTAAATTGCCCTTTGCACAGAATTACAGAACTAACCACGTCTAATTTCTGTGGTGTGTAAATAAAAGGGACAAAAAAGTGAAACCATATACCATCTACCTTCGGCTTAGATTCTTGTCAAACTCTTAATATTTTTTTTCAGTACCTTTCTAAAATGCCCTCCGGAGGGGGTGGGATCACGGTGGTGGGATAGGAAGACAAACCAAAACTACAACGACATAGAGAGCGATGTTCACTGAAATTGACACGGGGGACTAGCAGAACAGCTCTTCTACAACCAAGGCTGCAAAAAAAGGTACACACAAAGTTTGGTAGGAAGGGAGGAAAAGCCATCTGGTTGGAACCTGCACCCTAGCGGGGGACACAGAAGAGGAGGGGGATATCACAAGCTCAGGGTTAGTCCCTAAGGAGTGAGGGGTTCGAGCCCCAACTAAGCACCCCAACCCTGAGGCCAGACACCAAAAAAACAAGACCTATTAGCTGGCCTGAAATCAGTGGGGCTTACCGGAGAGCATAAGAAACCAAGACTCTGCTCTTGAAAAGTGTGCACAGGCTCGTTTGTTCCCAGTCCCAGCACAGAGGCAGCAGATTGAAAACCACCTGGTGCTCTGGCCAGCTTGCCAGGATCACCCCAGCATGCATGCCAGCCCACACCAGGCCCCTGCTCCAGTAATCATTCCTCTTAAGGTGGATCCAGCTCAGGTCCCGGCCCTGCCTCTAGCCAGAACAGAGATCACCACTGGCTTTGTACACACACACACACACACACACACACACACACACCAGGGAAGAAGTGAAGCCCACGTGGGCCCCACTGCCACCCTGTGCAAGGGTACACCAAGGAAGGAACTGATCTGGTGTAAAGAAGAAGAAAAAGAAATAATATGGGATTTCTATTTTTAGTAATCTGTTCCATGCACTAAGAGACACAGTTTGTTGTATTGTGGTCAGTCGATAACTGGTAATCACAGTTAATAGGACGAGATTCAGCAATTCAGTAAAGTAAGATGAGGATTAGAATGTCATTCACACAGAGGAAGAGGATGCACTTAAACAGAAGAAATAGTGCATTTGCTTACCCTGGCACTATGGTCCTGAACAGAGAAGACTTCTAAAGGCAAACATTGTAAAATATTCAACTGCCTACACTAATGGTCTTAGGGTAGATGCTCTTATTGAATCAAGTAGGGTTTGAAAACAGAAAACTAGAAAATAGCATGGACTTGTCCTTTGTTCTTCCATTATTGTAAATATTAATTGATTTTAGTCTTCAGCTGTAAAACAAATGGGTCATGTAGCATCTGCAACAAGAGGGAGATTACATATGAAGTCTGTATTGAAAGAAGCCTGGTGTGCCTATTGGTTGTCATGATCTCACTTTGGGCCACAAGTTCTTTGAGTCTAGAGGTTATGTGTTACTCATCTTTGTGTCACCCTAGAGTCTCTTATGGAGAATCTAACATAGTCTCATAAACTTTTGGCATTAAGCTGTCATGTTAATCAATAAAGAAGTACTTGCATTTTCAGGATTCAAAGCTAGTAAAAAAAAAACGGGTATTTACATACGATGCTGGGTTTTAGTCAATATATAAGAATTGTTTGTAGTTAATATGTTAGGTGTCCAAAAGCACATTGACATACCCAAGAATATTTGGGAAGTTTCTTGACTATTTTAAACATACTCAAGTAAATCTAGTTAAGTACCTTAGAAATTAACATAGTTAATTTACTTAGAAAATATTTTTTCTACATATTTTAGAAAAATATTTTTTCTAAAAAGGTAATCTACCTAACCTATGTGTGAGTTATTAATAACTTATAATAGAGGTGTTTGAATTTGTGAGATTCTATAAATATGCAGCACTGAATCTCACATGTTGAAGAGAGGTTGATTATGGTTGGAAAAGGCAGACTCATGTCCACAGTGTTTTCACCCCTTGGCCTGGAACACTGCCTAACCAACAGATAAAGAGCCCACAAAGACTCTGCTGGGCTTATCTCCTTGTGTGGGAATACCTAATTGTTCCCTTGTTCTGCTTAAGTGAGTACAGTACAGTACAGTGGCCTTCAGGCACACTCTCAGCTTTCAGTACTTCAGACTCCTTTGGGAGGGAGAAAGGTCCTTCTGCTGAGGAATGAGTGTTGCCAGTAGATCCATTGCTTTTCACTGGCTGCCTGGGCCACGTGCTATGCATTGGGACCGATGTCCACTGTTAAGCTGATCTTGCTCTCTCTCTTCTCTAGGTGAATAAAAGCTTAGTTCATCCAGTGCTTGACTGCTGTGTCTTCCTTGGCAACTCTGATACCAAGATGCAGTGGGCAGAAACATTTGGGCTTCTATAACCTGGTGGCTGGCGCTGTAATGACCTCTGCTAATCCTTCATGTAATCAAAATCCTTCCTTGCCATTGGTGACCAATGCATGGTGTTCTTCTCAACAACTATAATAGTGATGATGAGATGATACTGGGGCAAATGATAATGGAAACCATAAGGGTTTCAGAAGTCAAATATCACAGTCTGTGTATAAAACTTCTTTCTATGCCAAAAGAAATATCAATTTGTTAAGGATCCATGTAAGTATGAACTAAAAAACAGAATAAATAGTTAAAAGCTTTAGTTAAAATGTGTTTAACAGGGTTTCCCTGGTGGCACAGTGGTTAAGAATCCCCCTGCCAATGCAGGGAACACCGGTTCAATCCCTGGTCCAGGAAGATCCCGCATGCTGTGGAGCAACTAAGCCGGTGCTCCACAACTGCTGAGCCTGCACTCTAGAGCCTGTGAGCCACAACTACTGAGCCCAAGTGCTGCAACTACTGAAGCCTGCGTGCCGAGAGCCCATGCTCCGTAACAAGAGAAGCCACCACAATGAGAAGTCCACGCAGTGCAATGAAGAGTGGTCCCCGCTCCCTGCAACTAGAGGAGGCCCATGTGCAGCAACAAAGACCCAATGCAGCCAAAAATAATAAATAAATAAATAAACATTTAAAAAATGTGTTTAATACTTGATTGTGAAATGTGAGAATAACAAGTTGAAAATATTCATATTTTCCTGTAATCCACAGTACAGAAGGAAACTACAGAATTAGTTGTCATACTTAATGCTTGAAATTTTAAATTTGGGGAGCCAGCCATGAGATATCATTTTTACCTCCCTTCTTAAATGATGACAAAGTCCTCTCCATCAAATTGACTGCCTTGCATATCTCCTTCAGCTTCAATATTAATGTTCTCAGAAGTCCCCAAATTTGGAAGGGCTCGAAGAGTCAATCTGTCCTTGCCAAACCCAAGCACATAATTAGGATTTTTGAACATGCATTAAATATTTCTTCTCCAGAAAAAATACCATGAAGACTAGTCATTTTAAGATCCAATTGTATAGCATGCTCAACTTCTATTTCCTATTTCTCATTATATAGGTGCATTAGAAAATTCTTGGTTGAGGAAGTTTAGACTTAGATGCAAGGCTCTCCTTATCCCATCCTTTTCCTTTGTATCATTTTTGACCTTAAACCAGTAAAACTACCAATGATGGATATAATTAGTTTAACTTTTGGTGAAAACTGATATGGAAAAGGTTCATTTATGACATCCAAGGAATGAAAATTACACAAGTGCTTGCAATAATAATGGAATTTTTGGAAGGCTTTAGTACCATTGCAGCCACTCCAGAGGTACAAATTTTTCAAATACCTTCCATGACTATCCCCACATTTACATAAATGTCCTTTAATTTCTTTCCTCCCCATGTAGAGTATTGCTAAGAGTTGGTGAGATCAGAAGAGGAGGGAAAGTAGGAATAAATAGTCAGCGTTATAAGCATAAAGGCATTCTAGCCTGGCTAAATTTGATGTATTGGTATGATATACATTTGCAAAAACCACACATTTTGCTAAGAATCTTTAAACAACCTCAGTATGGAAAAGTCAGCGTCTGAGACTTCTACTGCGCATTTTAGGATGACATGGGTTGATGGGGGACAAAAAAAATAAAACACCTCATAGGCAAATACTCATTTTAAAGCCACCTGAATTGCCAACACATTTTGTCTTACAAATGTGAAGCTATACTTCCAAGAAACAAAACCAAAAAAAAAAATACTGAAATCCATTAGAAAGTGCTTGTGAAACAGTCAGGCTTTGAGGACTCACTTGGTTTTGATGATTTGAAAAGCAGAGGAAGAGTGTGAAACTAATTTCCACCTGGATAGGGGTTTGTTTTCCTTGCTCATTTGATATTAGAGCCAGCAGTAATAAATGCTTTAGTGTGACCCTAAAACTCTCTCTTCATTTAGACCAGACTGATAGGCAAGTCTGTGAACAAATAGGTCATTTCCCATAGAAGAGCTATGATACATGCACTTTCTATTGGCAGATTTGAAACCCCTTCATATTTTAGTTGAACTGCAATCATTGGCATGCTGACTACACAAGCATATCCTATGACCATGGGTTAGTGACAGTGGTTAGTAAAAATAATTACTCATTATAATTAATAACAACATGACAAAGCTTTCAGGCTGCTTAGTTTGGCATATAATGCTAAGTTTGAAAGACATCTTCCTTTTTTTCAGCCCTTCACATCAGAAGGGACTATTTGCTGCCCTTGTTTTCCAACACTGGATATAAGGCAGAGAGATAAAAACAACTTGCCAAAGGTCAAACAGAACATCAGGAAAAGTACTGGGTATTAAACTTCAGGCTTACTAATAATGAGGCACTTGGTTTCATTGCCTGATGTTCTCATGTGTAAGACTCTGACTTGTCTCCTACAGGATGCACTACTATTGCCACTTCATTCTCTATAATTGCTCATTAGACTGGCACTAACATGAAGCAACACCAAACAGTGGCTTTATCTTAAATGAGAAATTTGAATAAAATCAAGCTCAACTCTGATTCAAACATACAGAATAATCAGTAGAGCTTCACAATACTTTTAACCATTCCTCTTTTAGTTTACCTTGAAAAATCAAATTTCAGGTTTCTCTTGAAAAATTACTTTTCACATTTCTCGTAACAAATCACTTCTTATATTAGCACATGATCAATTTTGTTGCTAACTGGTTATAACAAGACAATAGAGTTAGATGGCCAAACACAAAGGATACTCATAAAAACTTAGCTGGCCATACCTCAACCTCAAATTTACAGTCCCAAGATGTGTTATTACTATAGTTATGAATATAGCCGCATACAAGGAGACATTTACGTTTATATGGTATGTACTGATTGAAAATAGACATCCTGTCAAAAATCCATCCGTAGAAGCCTGCCTTAGAGATAGTTTTAATTATGCTGCCAGATCACTGAATATATAAATACTCCTCTTCTTCTTAGAAGAATTTTGATGGCAAAAAACATTTGAGACAACTGTATCAGCAGCTGGATATACTTGAAATGCATGCTGTATGAAAGTAGGCAGTATTATATTAAGTTATCACTTTTCAAGCTATCTCTATATTGGGCTACTAAATTGATAATTTTTTATTAAATTATAAAATTAAGTTACATAGCAGAGAGAGATATTCCTCAAATTGGTTTTACAGATGTTTTAATTGAATATCTTTTGGAGTGGGATGTAAGAAATTGAACTGACTTGTCATTTCAATACATTAAAATAATCTGTGTAGATGGTATGAATGTTAAGATAATAGAGCATTAAACACTTATTGGAATCACAATAGTTTGAAATTGTGAGTGTTATAAATAGCACTCTTTCTGGCATTATTATGCACATTCCTAATACATAGAACTAAATGCACTGGTAGGCTGAGTTTCTCAGTTTTGCATTCCTACTGCCTTTTTAATCTAGATGCTTATCAGTAGAATAAGTCATGTGCCAACTCAGAGTTAGAAACCAGAACTGAGACCTTGGTATTGTGTTTTTCTAGCAAAATGTTTTTACCTGCTTTGACTAATCTTATGTTAAATACTCTAACTTTAAATAGCTCACAGGGCAGCACCTGTAGCTCTTACCTTGATATAACTGATTCAATTCTTAATTAAATTTTATGACAGCTTAGATCTGAAAAGCAATCTATTGTTCCCCCGTCAGACTTAGAAAAGACTGATATGTCCAAGTGCATACTTCCTGGCGCATACCAAATTGATGTCTACGTCTACAGGAAACAAATACACTGGTTTCCTTGATTGAGACTTGATTGAAAGTGTTCCACACATTGAGAAAAATTTAAAGAAACTTATCCAATTTAATAATTTAAGGTTAGAATAGTAAAAAAAAATATTTTTAAATGGATTCCATAAGATTTTTTGTAGCTATATCATGCATGAAAGCAGAACACTATCACATTCATTTCACATTATTTGAATCAATGTAACATTCACCTTTTTAAAAAAGACTAGTTTTTTTTAGAGCAGTTTTATGTTTAGAACAAAATTGAGAGGAAAGTACAGAGAATTCTCATATACTCCCTACCTTCATGCATGCACAGCTCCCTTCATTATCAACATCACTCACCAAAATAGTACATTTTTTACTAAGGATGATACATCCTAATCACCCAATGTCCGTAGTTTACCTTAGGGTTCACTCTTGGTGTTGTGCATTCTATGGGCTTTGATAAAAGTATTATGACATATCCATTATAGTAATATCACACAGAGTATTTTCACTGCCCTAAGAATCCTCTATCCTCCACCCATTCATCCCTCACAACACCCTAACCCATGGCAACAATGGATCATTTTACTGTCTCAATAGTTTTGCCTTTTCCAGAATGTCACGTTGTTGGAATCACACAGTATGTAGCATTTTCAGATTGGCATTTTTCACTTAGTAATATGCAATTTAACTTTCCTCCATGTCTCCATGTCTTTTCATGGCTTGATAGTTCATTGCTTTTTAGCACTGATTGAAATTTCATTGTCTGAGTGCACCTCAGTTTATTTATCCATTCACCTACTGAAGGACATCTTGGTTGCTTCCAAGCTTTGGCAATGATGAAAAGCTGCTATAAACATCCATGTGCAGGGTTTTTGTGGACATAAGTTTTCATCTCCGTTGGGTAAATACCAAGGACTGTGATTTCTAGATCTTATAGTAAGAGTATGTTTAGTTTTGTAAGAAACCACTAAACTGCTTTCCAAAGTGGCCGTATGCTTTTGCACTCCCAGGAGGAATGTAGGAATGTTCCTGTTGCTCCACGTCTTTGGCAGCATTTGGTGTTCTCAGTGTTCTGGACTTCGACCATTCTAATAGATGTGTAGTGATATCTCATTGTTTTAATTTGTGTTTTCCTAATAACAAATGATGTGGAACATCTTTTCATGTGCTTATTTGCCATCTGTGTATCTTCTTCCATGAGGTGTCTGTTAAAGGCTTATGACCATTTTTTAATCACGTTGTTTGTTTTCTTATTTTTGAGTTTTAAGTGTTCTTTGTATATCATGGATAGCAGTCCTTTATCAGATGTGTCTTTTACAAATATTTTCTCCTAGTCTGTGGTTGTCTTTAATTCTCTTGATATTGTCTTTCACAGATCAGAAGTTCTTAATTGTAATGAAGTCCAGCTAGCTCATCAATCATTTATTTCATGGGCCATGCCTTTGGTGTTGTATCTAAAAAGGCAACACCATACCTACAGTCATCTAGGTTTTCTCCTATGTTATATCTCCCAAGAGTTTTATAGTTTTGTATTGTACATTTAGGTTTATGATCCATTTTGAAGTAATTTTGTGAAATGTTTAAGGCCTGTATCTAGATTTTATTTTTTTGCATGTATATGTCTAGTTGTTTCAGCACCATTTGTTGAGGAGACTATCACTCCATTGTATGGTAACATTCACCTTTTTTGGTAATTTAGATTTTGCTTCAGTGATGACAGTAGAAACTGGTACTCTGTTCTGTCACTTCAGGTAATAACTGCATTTCTATTTTCTTTTCATTACAAATCAATAATGCAATTAACATAACAAGCTCCCCAGAGCTATCTAATTATTGTTTTTATAAAGTAAAGAATTGCCACATAAAATGTAAAATAGCTCAAAACAAAATCACAAAACAAATTCCAGAAAACCACTCCCTAGAAAAAGAAAATAGTGTACCTTTTATACAACTGGTTTTCTTTAAGATTTTGTAAGAACTAAGGATAGACTAGCACCAACCAAATCAAGGAACTCACTCTATTCTCTTAAAGAATCAGCATAATCCAGTTTGGGTTCCCAAAAGAAAACGTGCTGCCCTTCAGATATGTTGATACCATTTTAGACCATTAATTCCTTTATTTTGTTTAACTCATGGAAAAGCAACTTTAGTACATGAATAAGAAACTAAGAAGTCTGACTATACATATATACCAGTTACTATTTTAATCAAATGACACTTAGAACCAACTTAATCTGATGTATATTTAATGGCATTCATGAATTTTTTTCAGGATAAATAGACATAAATTGTAAGTAGTTAGCATATATAATGCTAATTGATTAGTATTATGTTTACATAGCCACATCTTTCTCTTTCTCTCTCTCTCTCTCATACACAGATAAACACACACACACACGTTTCTTGCATCACTTTTAGATCTTCTTTTTTTCAAACAACTGTACTGCATTTGAATTTCATAGGCTGTGAATTAAAGACAGTAAGGGGGCACTGACTGGGATGCATATTAAGACAAGTCACATAGTTAAATAACCGTGGGAGATGCAAGCATCAGGAAGAAAAGTGAGGTACATTTAGGTGGATAGTTAGTGTTCAAAGGTCTTGGCACATAGGTAGACAATGAGATATGACAGCCAGAAATGAGACACCAAGATCTGAGTTGATAACAAAATCCATAATTAATGCATGGTAGCAACTGGAGGTGGATAGGGCAACAGGGGTAGTCTCAAGTTTGGAGAAGTGCTGTGTTCTTAGTCAGCTCAGAAAGTGACTCTAACTATAATAATTAAAGGGCTTCTGGTCCGGGTAATACTGGGATAACTACTTAAGAAGTACTACTTTAAGCCTCATCAGAATTTATGCCTCATACCAAAATGAAGCCAGAGCGTAAAAGTAAATCAGGGCATTTCTTGGTCCCCACTTCCAGTGGTTTTTCATCACTGGAAACTTTCCCTCACTGGAAACAAACCTAAAATTTATCATAGCTTACAAGACTTACTTTGACTTGCCCCACCCCTACCCTGTCTTTTTGATATTCCTTGGAACATGCCAAACTCGCTCTCATATCTGGGCTTTTACACTTTCTGTACTCTCTGCCTAAAACCAAGGCTCATTCCATTAAATCATTAAGGTTTCTGCTCAAATGTCACTTTCTTGAGATGTATTTTCTGAGAATCTTATCTAAACCAGCAACCCACCACTTGCAAACCTCTTAACGCTATCAATTTTTCTTTATATTTGACATCGTTGAATATATTTATTTATCTTATACCTCCTCTATTAGAATACCAGTTCCATGAAGGCAGAACTTTCTGTCTATTGTGTCACTCTTGTATCACTAGCATGAGAGTTGGAATTACTGCTATGAAGCTAATGAAACTTAAACTTCAGGGATTCTCATTTGCATAGGCCCTTTTCAAGGCACTGCATGTAATTTTGTACTTATAATTTTGTAGTCTTCTTTGCAAAGTGGGCCTATCAAAATCGTGTAAGCTTTTAGACCTCACTAAACTCTTGCTTAGCATCTAGTGTCTGACACTTCATAAGCCCTTAATAAATATTTTTTGAGTGAAAGAATAAAAATGAATGAATAAGCATCTTATGACAAAAAGGTTTCTTAGCTTTTCCCTTCATAGCAAGTTTTAATAAGGGTTGAACTTGGTTGAAAAGTAAAAGATGTTATGTAACCATTGAGGATATGGGAACAGGGCTGTTCTGAAGAACATGGAAGAGATACTAGAAGAGGATGCTGTTGGGATATTAAATTAGAGCAGAGATGTACATTATGATTTATTGCCTTAATAAATGGTACTCCAATTATAATTCCATTTCTTGTGACACAGCTTTCTTTCTCTTATATTTTCTAGGAGCTACTCTTTCTAGTATATCCAGGGAGTATCCATACTTTTAAGAAAATTACTGAAGCATGACTGCCTCCTCATTACTGCACTGGGTTGCTTCTTACTTTTCCCTGCATCGTTTTTATAATCTTCAAGGCTTTTAAGAAAGTTTATAGATTCAATCAGGATTGTGCCACAAAGTGGCCTTTGCCCAGTGGAAAAATAGATGCATACTGCATGCATACCTTATAAATACAGTTAAATATCTATGTCTATAGATATGTGTATAATATACACAAATATACCATAGATGATATATGTGAGAGAGAGAAAGAGATTTAGGATTTATTTTCACTTGTTAATTGTAGCTGTTCCATAGGATCTTTCAGCTCTTCCTGAGTCATTAATAAGGAATTCATAAAAATGAGCCATTAATAAAAGAGCTTGGTTAAATAATACATTACACTTTAAATAATGGTCAAAACTAGTTACAATGAAAACTATCTATGAATTGATCACTCTCAATTTATAGAAGCCCATCTGCCTTGGTTTTTAATCTACTCAAATTGTTTTTTGGCCAGTAGCACTGCCTGAGGCAAATTTATATCAACCTGACAAAAAGCAATAGAAAGTCTTGCTTCAGAGGTTCTCATTGCTTAAAGCTACGATACTTCTTTAAAAGCTCCAAGGTGTTATAATTAAAAATGTATCAATTGCTTAACTTGTCAACCAAAGGCAGTTATTGTAAAGCATTATTTCCCCTCAAACAGCTAGACTCTCATTGTTCGTGTGTGAGGCATTTATAGAAAAAAATATAATTAAAGTGTAAATTTAAATTTTGGGAAGGAAAACTCACCAAAGCATCTCCAAAACTTCTGGAAACTGTTCACTTTCTCAGAAGTTGTACGTACTAACTTTCTATTAACATTTACAGATAAACATGTGCAAACACAATTAACATGCAAATTTTTGATGGTGACTTGAGAGTAAGGGTGAAAAGACTCTCTCCACAAATGTTGTATTGACTTCAGTAATGGAATGGCAATTGAAGTTGTTGTTAGATATTTCTTTTTAGTGATTTCATTCTTATTTGATCTTTCTGTTGCCCCCTCTTTTTCCTCAAGAAATACAGAATGCAATTACTAGCATAATGATTAAAGAAATAATTAGGCACTGCAGGCTCACATCACAATAATTTAGGACAATTTCAAGCTTTTACTACCATGTCAAAGTAGCAAATTCTCTCTGCTACAAAAAAGTTTGTGAAGCAAAACTACTCTATCTTCCTCTGATTCCACCACCACACACACAAAAAACCCCACGTTGATGGCAAAAGGAACATTCTTTTATCTTGTATAAAAAGGAATAAAATCACTTCTCCATAAATTAAAATGCAAGAATCAGTTCTACTCTTGTTTTTGTGCAAACAAGCTGCTTTTCATGGAAAGCTTTTATTTTAATTAAATAACAGACTCAACCCACTGCAAATAATTGTGTTGTTAATCTCACTGCATTACTTTGAACTGAAAGTGAGGAAAAACTGGTCAATGTTAATCAATTGCCTTGGAGGAACAGAGAGCTCTTTTGACAGAGTTGCATAATGGATGAAGCACAAAATGAGATAATTGGGAGATGTTTGTCCTAGAGGTGCTAAGTTCGTAATTACAATTAAAAAGTTCTCTCATATCATAATATTGTGCTTTGTAAAAACACACACTCTGTCTTTATTTGACTGCATCAATATATATTTTTCCAAACCAATAATGTTCTGTTCATCTGTAACCTAGCCTGAGGCTGGAAAACTAACGAAGAATGTAAATAATCCTGACTACTCATATTTTTTTGTAACATGAGTGCTATTGCATGCTCATTCATAGATAGCTCCTTGACCAGAGAAGTGAAGCCTTTCTTGGATACATGATCCTAGAGTGACTGGAAAAAGTAAATATTTGATTGAAAATTTTAACTCTGCATTGTTTCAGGATTATGTTTTATAAACTCTAAAATCTCCAAGTGAAGTCTGGTATATGAGGATGTTAGAAAATTCATGGGCAGATAAAGATTATTTCAGAGATGCTTTATATCCAATGGTGATAGTTCAACATCTTGTTTCTTTCAAGAAAATCAAAGCATTTTGTTGGGAGCTCTTTGGGACCTGTCATATAGTCAAGGCATAATCCCTTATTACATAAAAAAGAGTTACTAATATATTGCATTATGATATTTTTTCACAGTTTATAAAACCCTTCTGTTGGTTTGAGATTTCAAGAGCTCCTTGGGTGAAATCTGAAACTGGCCCCCATACACGGAGGGCTAAGAGAGATGGAAGAAAGAGGCAGCCCACCTCAGATTGGTAGGTGGAAGTTTTAATAAGCAAGAGAAATTACATACAGACTTATCTTGGGTGACCGCAAGACAAGTAGATCTCCACATCAGCCCTCCAGAATCTTGAGTTTAAATAGAGGACTTAATGGGGTTTAGTCACATACATAGTTCAAATGGTCTCAGTAACACTTCACTCTCTCAAGGACACGTCCTTGAAGTGACTCCTACTGAAGAAACTGTGGGCAGAATGTACATTCCAAGGACAGGGGAGGGGTTGAAGAACATCTGACTACCTGGGTCCGGCTGTCAGGTCAAAGGATAGCTGTGTCCACTGATGATCTCCTCCATCAACCTTCTTATTTGCAACAATCTTGTGAAGAAGGTAAAGCTGGTTTCATCATCTCTGTCCATTGTATAGTTGAGAAAATTAAGACTTAGTCAGTAGTTACCAGAAAGAGAATTTGAATTTGGGCCTTCAACCTCCAGGTCTAATGCTTGTTTTCCTATACAATATTAAGAAGTACTAATTTAAAGAGCCAAAGAAGAAGGTGGAAAGGGGTTAAAACCATGAAACTGGTGCCCATTCTCTTTTGCAGGCCAGTCATGGGTCTATTTACTAGCCTTTTTTATTTCACAAGTTTCAAAGGGCTAACGATGCATGTCATAATGCCCAGGTGAGTGGTTGGTCTGTACAGATTATACAAAAAGTCCATTTTAATTTAAATATTTATAATTCACATCTCTCTGCCAAGACATGTACTCCTGTTGGTCAATAAACCTTTAACAATTACCTTGAGAAGGTTTTACTGTGGCCATACAATTATTATTAGTGAAAAAGAAATATCCCAAGAATCAATGCTCAGACAGGAATGGGGACCCTCAAAAATTTCATAATACATCAATGCTGAAGCTTTCATTTCTGTTTCAAAGCTTAAGTGCCATTTAAATCTTATTACTTTCAGGGTAACTATATAGAGTGTTTAAAAAAAAACATCTAATACATCCAGGCAGAGTTTCAAGACGCTTATTTAATATTAGGGTTGAAAGGAAACTTAGACAGCATCTACTCCAACCCCTTCCTTTTACAAGCAAAGAAGATAAGGTTCAGAGGTGTTATGACTTGCCCAAGTTCTCACAGTTAGTGGTATAGTTGGAAATACAATCCTGCTTTCTTGTGTCCCACTTAAATCTCTTTCCATCATATCTCCTAAATCTCTCCTCACTCTACTGCAAAATGTAAGTTTGAATAAAATATATATTAATTATTTTTAATATTAGTATAACAGTAGTTGCATAAAAATCAGTACTCAGAGCTTCCCTGGTGGCGCAGTGGTTGGGAGTCTGCCTGCCAATGCAGGGGACACGGGTTTGAGCCCTGGTCAGGGAGAAGCCCACATGCCACGGAGCAGCTGGGCCCATGTGCCGCAACTACTGAGCCTGCGCTCTGGAGCCCACAAACCACAACTACTGAAGCCCGTGTTTAGAGCCCGTGCTCCAACAAGGGAAGACACTGCAATGAGAAGCCCCGGCACCGCAGCAAAGGGTGGCCCCCACTCGCCGCAACTGGAGAAAACCTGTGCACAGCGGCAGAGACCAATGCAGCCAAAAATAAATAAATAAATTAATTAATTAAAAAAGAAAGAAAAAAATCAGTACTCAAATAAAGTGACTTTATCTTATGTTTAATAATATGAATCCTCTATGTTTTCCACTAGTAAAAATAACATTATTTTATTACAAATTACATTATTATGTTTTCTAATTCTGTATCAGTGTTAGGTTAATGTATTTGATATAAAAGCCTCAGGGCTTTCAGAACATGTCAATATGGAGCTATTTCCCAATAATTACATGAATAAAAATCTTGTGTACATATGACCTACAAGTTTAACATTTAAGACTATTCTTTTTTTAAGACTATTATTTTTTTTAAGATGAGATGTTCTGCACTGAATGAAGACTGGTACCCATCTTCTGACTGGGTAGAACATTTTTATGTTTTCTTAGCGCAGTCACACTGTATGATATGAATCAAAGATAATTAACTAACCTTTCGTCTCATAAAAGTATTATATGTAGTAGAACACAACACAGTGAAAAGAACAAAAAATATTGACACTTATACTTTGCATTTGTTCATAGGCTACAAAACAGAGACATCAGGGTTTCAGACATTTAACATGAGATATGATGTCTAGACAATATCACAAATATTCCCCAAATTCTTGCTCCTATTCTCCTTTTATAGATTTTTCTCATTGCAATCCAAGAGTATTATAACTAATCTCACTGCCTCTCATTTCTCCCCTTTTAATTCTGAAGTCAGCTGTCAGATTAATTGTCTAAAGCTCAGTTTTTAGGATACTACTTTTAATTTCTGCTCAATACCTAAATTCAAATGCTTCCATAATTTGTCTCTACTTGTCCTTCTCCAGTTTTCTCCTGCTTGAGGGTCATAAAGCCTAGTGCATTTCCAGAACTGTCCAGGGGAGGGTGCCTGTATCCACAAATAAGGAGTATTGGGCTTCCTGGTTATCCCTGAAGTGGCCTCAGGCTATCTCAGATAGCTAAGGGGGGAACCATTAAGAGCATTCAAAGAATATCTCTAGTTCTTAATATTTTTAAGACAAATACAGGTCATTGGGTGAAAGCACTAAGAATCTCTCAAAGTAAACACCCACGATACTCACCTTAAACCACAGTGATCTCTCTGCCTTCTTCCTTGCATATACTACCCAATCCCTAAAGTACTTCTCTTCTTTGTCTTCCTCAACAATTCTGTGTATATTACTTAACTTCTCTGTACCTCAGCTTTCTCATCTATAAAACAGGGATGACAATAACAACATCTAATCCATAGAGTTGATATGAGGATTGAACATAAATCACATGGAACAATGCCTGACATATAGTGAGTTTTCAATAAACATGAACTATTATTCATTTTGCCATCATCACTAACATTATTATTATTACTATGATTATTATTTCCCAGAAACCCCTAATTGAGCATAATATAGAACAGAGAGATAGATTTTATTTTTATTTTACCCATTACATTTAAGTTCAGGTTTCTATTCTTAATTCTAAAATGCCATATGTTGAATTCTCAATATGTAATTAAGAAAATAATAAAAACAACATTAAACTAATTACTCCTTATGCCTGTTTTTCTCTTGTAATCAATAGCTTTAAATGGGGAGGATGGGAGTGGAGAAGATCTTCATTCCTGCTCAAGTGGGTAAGGTGAACTTTTTGAAAAAGAAGAGGGAAGGAAAGGGGGAGTAAAAAGAGGAGGAGAACCCTTTACAACATTAGCTGCAAAGAGGCATCCCATTCAAAGAGTTTCAACTAGCCAGAGTTTGTGAAGGCAGAAACATTTTTTCCTTCAATTTTTGTAGAGAGCTAAGGTGTGTTAATTGTTGAAATGGTGCCTGCTCTTTTGAATAGCTCTCAAATTCTGGAATAATGTGATGCATTTAAGAAATAAATGTTGAGTGCTTACTCTCTGACAGAGATTACATAAAACAGGATCTCAAAAAAGCTCAGTGAATAAATACATATGTCTGGATGGGGTCTTAATAAGCAGTTGATGATTGAGAATGAAAAAAAAATGAGGGCTGTTCATATCATTAAATGCCCTACTTTGGTTAAAATGTATTCTTACATAAGCAATTCTTTGTTCAAATCCTTGACATTTATTGCTATACTCATGTGTACTTGTTATACAATTATTTTGTCTCTCCAGATAGATTACAAGGTCTTTGAGGGCAAGGACTCTACCTGTTGTAAATGTTCGGGAACTTTTCAACCACTCTGTTTCCTATGGATTTTAAATGTTCAGGAATTTACTGAAAATAAGAGTGTATTATTTGGTTGCACATGTACCCAAAAGCATCTTAGCATAAAGGTAGAACAGAGTGAGTGTTTTTTCTGAGACTCTTGTGTTCAGTTTCCTCAAGTAAGTATAATGAACCTTCAGGAGCTACTTTTTCAACTGATTGGGATTTTCAACAACTATCTCTCAACCAGTAGTTTTTAGCCCTCACTGAATCCATGTTTTCCACTTCAGTTTCTTCCTTGTTTCCTAGCCCCCACGAAGATGGAAAGCACTACAAACAGCTTACTCTCTCTTCATTTGTTTCTCATTACATGTATTACACAGAGATTTGTGCTTCGTTTTGTGTTTAATGAGGGTGTTTGCAAAATCATCATGGTTTTATGTCCTCTATTACAAATTATAAACATGTGATTAGAATATTTCAATTTTCTACCAAAGGAAACCTCAAGATGCCATGATTTCTGTTACACGCCTCACTTAGCTGGCAGTAACAGAAGTGGGGTTGGAAGTTGGGAGTAATGTTTTTACCCCTACGAGTCATAAAATTTCAGAGCTGGAGAAAAAAAAAAACAGAACTCAGAAAATCTGTACTGTAAAGCCACTGGTAATAATTTCAGTGTGCCTTATTAGAAAGAAAATATCTTCTTCCCTTTTAGGGGAGGAAAGTGTTTTTCACCTAGTTTAAATTTAATGACTTCCTGTTACAGCTATTGAATTTTAAATGACAAATTTTGCCCTTCAGTTTTCACACTGGATAAAGGGATTTGGCACTTAGCATATCTATAACTCAACCAAATTTTCGTGAGAAATATTTGATATTTCAGATAACATAATGAGCTCATGGATGTTTCAACTAAACAGTGCCATTTTCTCATTTGTGTATGGATTTTATTACCAATTGAAAACTCTGAACACCTCTCCCCTTCTTCCTTTTCCCTCCTGTCCTTTCCCCTCACTCCAGCAGCCTTTTAGTGAAGGTGCACATCTGCTGCCATAAACACACAAATTAGCACATCAATGTTTCTGACAGAAAAAAAAAGTGCAATAAGAGAATGTTTTGAAAGCAAGCCAGTTTGTCAGTAAATTATAAGCTTCATTACCATAAAACTCGAACAAAATAGAACCCACATCTCATTAACTGAAGGCACAATATGACTGCAGCAATATTCATCTCCCCAAAGAGTGCTTATCCATAGGAAAAAAAGATAAAAGTTTTGCTTAGAGCTGCCACTAATGACAGCATTAACTTTATTTATTAAAGAATGCCTAAGCATTTTGCAAAACATACATTTTACCCCCTCCCCTATCTTTTTTTTTTCGGATTAAGCACAGTGGTGGGTTATGCAGTACAAGAGTTATATGATGGCTAACTTGATTCCACTTTAACATCATTCTAATTATGCTCTACTAAGGATGGAGACCAGTTTTGTTTTGTTTTTTTTCCAGGCACTGCTTCTAACTGTGTATTTCTGGTAAAATTTTTCCACATTGCATTTAAAGCCAAAATTCCATATACCATTTAGTTCCCTGATGAGTTCATTTCTGTAAAGGTAGAAGGAAAGAAATTCACTTCACCACTTTATCCAAAATAGAAACTTATTGTCAAACTTAGAGTGCTCAATAGGTTTTGGAAGTGCTTGGGTACCCCTAAACCAACTTCTACAGAAGTTATCTTGTCATGATTTAGAAACAATTTCTTAATAACGGTGCTATTGTGTGTGTGATTCTGTATATTTAAGAATATTTTTTACATTCTAAGAAAGCAAAGCTATGTTTAAGCTTGGGGATATGGGGGGGGCTGTGACGGGGCGGGGGAGAGGCATGGACGTGTATACACTGCTGGGCGTGGGGTGGATGGATGGTGGGGGGTGGCCGTGTGGCGTGGGGGGATCGGCTCGGTGCTTTGTGGCCGCCTGGAGGGGTGGGATGGGGAGGGTGGGAGGGAGGGAGACGCAGGAGGGAGGGGATATGGGAACAGATGTATATGTATGACCGATTCACTTTGTTGTAAAGCAGAGACTAATAAAAAATAATAATAATAAAATAAAAAAATAAAATAAAATAAAATAAAAAAGAGTACCACTTTCGGAGGAGACCTAATCCTAAATTAGATAGCTCAAATTGCTAAAGGGTACCACTTTTGGAAGGGAAACAATCTCAAATTAAGAAAGTAATTAGGCTGACATAAGGGAACACAGAGTAATTAGGAGTAAAGACAATGCTAGCATAACTTGAGTAAGACTGGTTGTTTAGTCAACTATTTGATTATGGACCAAGTTTTTGAAAATAATAGGGCAAGAGTTTAAGTGGCATGATGTCTTGTACTGGCTTGAAAAAAACAGAGGGACAATGAACAGATGAAACAAGACTGGGAAAAATGTTGATAATTGTGTAGGCTGGGTGATGAGTTCATGGGAGTTCTCTGTACTGTTCTCTTTATCTCTGTGAATGCTTGAAATTTTTCATAATTTAAATTTTAAATAGGGAAAAAGGATTTGAAACTCACATTAGGTAAGAAGATCTAACCTTCCTTTCATCTGTTTTCTATTATGCAAGGAAAACAGGAAAGGCTGAAGGAGAGGCAGCTTTATAGAGGGAAAGGCCGATTGTGTTTCATATCAGAGCAGGAGTTGATCCAGAATGTGCCAGCTATTAGCTTTATGGCCTTGTGCAAATCTCTGAGCTTATTTCATTTATGAAATGGGGATGATTATTCATACATCACAGGGTTGTTATGAGGATTAAATAGAAGAAGATTTGTGAAAGTAGGGCGTGCACATAAGTCCTGCATAAATGCTCTCTTCTTTTACCTGTAAGCAAGATTGGTGGTCTAGCAAAACTTCTTTACAAAAATTAAAAACGCCCAGTTTAATTAGAATTCCAGCAAAAGAATAATTTTTAATATAAGTATGTCCCCTGCAATACTGGGGGCAGAAGGAGACCAATTTATCTGAAAATCAAAGAAAACTTGGTACCCTGTATTTGAACTGGCAGCCATATCCAAAAGGGATACTTTAGTAAGTGAAATAGTCTTGCAAAGCTTTGCCATAACAAGCATAATGCACTTCCAGATAAGAGTGTTAGCTATAGCATTAGGGTTAGCACCTAATTGAAGATTCGGCATTGAAAGAACAAGAAGAGACTAATGAGAGAGAATTTCACCAGAGTGGTAACAGACCCAGAAATATGAGCAATTCCAAATCTCCAAGGGCTAAATATTGCTTGAAGTTATCCATGAGTAAAGGGCAGGCAAAAAAAAGAAGGAGCATTCAGAAACCTAGGCTCCCAAAGAGGTTACAAAATAAGAGGTTTCTGACTTCAGAAAAGAGACAGATGTATTTAAATGAAATTTATTCTCTCTGTCTCTTTCTGTCTATGTGTCTCTGGCTGTCTGTCTCTCACACATACATAGTTTTAACTTCTCTGTTCCTTCTATTGTTCAACTGCTCATTGCTTTTTTTAATGTTACTAGATTTTCTATAACCATTCTATAAGGAACATGTCTATGAATGTTCTTAATATTCTTTTGGACTTCTAACAATGATTTAAAAAAAAAAAAAGCTCAGCCTTAAAACTATAAAATGGTGTGACAAATGCTCAGTAAGCAATGTCCAAAGAAAGACTGGAGCTTAAAGTTTTGTTTATCAAATAATGGAGTATCATCTCAAGTGAAACGAATACAAATATTTCTCCACTCTGTGTAGTATTACTGTTTCTCATGGGGGGATAGTTAAATAACAATCCTTATCTACAGCAAATCAAAGCTGTGAAGGTATTAATTTTAAGTTGGAATTTCAAAAAAGGAAACAAACAAACCCACAGCCGTCTTAAAGCAAGCAATTCACTTGAAGTTCTATACACATTCATGAGCTGATATAGAAATAAAATACACACTATTTTCAGCTGATATACAAATTTTAAATGGCCATTCGCTCAGTGAATCTCTATTATCAAGTACTGTTGTGTGGAATTTTAGCTTGCCAGTATCCAAACATAAATTTGCTATTGTTCTCCATTTGTTTCATGTGATATTTAGATGTTACTACTTGCATGTTGCCTTTATGTTTCATATATATGCTTTGTTCCCCCAAATGCATGCATTTGCCTTCTTTTATAACACTCCAGAAGCACCTAGTGAAATGTTTTACAAAAAATGCACAGTGACCAAAAACCGACTTAGAAATATCAAATAATGTTATATTCCTTCTCTTAAGTAGTCAGATAACATCTAGCACATAAATGTCAATTTTTAAAACCAGACCCAGACTACAGTGAGGCCAATGCGGTGTACAGGGTGTATGTTCAATGAGACACTCATTCTCAGTGAAAGTTTGACACTTTTGTGACCCTGAGAGCAAGAACCTCCTTAAATTTTGTGCCCAAGCTGCCTCATTTGCCTCACCCTAGTCCAAGGTCTGTCTTTAAAAGTGCCAGCATGTCTATAGTAGTATTTGTATGTTTAAAATGACATTTTTGAAACAAAGAAAAAATGATTTCTTATGAAAACTTTAAGAAGAATGCATCAAAGAACTTTGCCTGAATAAGTCTCAGTGTTTCTCTGGCAGGTCTCATAGCCATTCCCAAACATCTGCTCACCTTTGCCTTCGGCTTTCAGCTTCTTGACACAGGACTAGTTCCTAATTGCCACCTGCTTGTGCAGCTCGTGTGCTTTAAGCCTTGTCATCCTTTCCCAATTCTTGCTGTTCCTCTGGGACCAAGAGTAAGATAGAAGAGATTCTTTGTATTCTTAAGACATTACATTTAAATATATTTTTGGCATTTTCCCCTTTCTCAGATTTTCTCTTCATAGTCAGGGTGTTTCACATCCCAAATGAAAATATTGAACAATATCTATTCATAAATGCTAAAGTGAAGATAATAATAATGCAATTATAATTAACATGATATTAAACCCACGATACTACTTGACAAAATCACTGACCCACATGTGCTTAGGAAGATGTTGGATTTGCTTTTGTAGTAGAAGGTTACAACATGGTTCCTTCTTCACATTCTTCTTATGCAATGGAGAAGTACTCAGTAAAATAATACAAAACTAACTGTTGCAAACTAAGACTGAAGCTGTGATCTTGCTATTGTTGCCCTGAGTGGGGAAAACATGAGCTATCATGATGGCATCATGTAATGTTTTTAGTTTTCTCTTCTTTTTACTTTTGGCCCTTCCTTTATTTATGGCACTGTAAGATGATCCAGTCTGATCTTGAACATTTCTTGTCCCAGTCTCCACTCAACTATATCTTCAAGGGGCCCTGGTTCCCTCATTGGAGAATGATGTTAGAAAACAAGATCTGGATAGTACGTGTGCTCATTGCTACTAGGGTGCTGTTGCTTCTTGACCTCCTCCCGAGGCAGGAGGTAGATGTGCCCCAGGCTGAGCAGCTGGAATCTGTCCCCTGTGGACAGATTCTCCAAGATAAAGATAATGGCAGGAGCAAGGAAGAGCTGAGTCCTACTTGGATAGAAGATAAAGAGACCACATATTTCTCATTTTTGAGGTCAGGGAGACCTCCCACACTACACATGCACAGGAAAGCTCCTTGGGGGTCAAAAGGGAGGGGGCGCCACCTCATAATATGTGTTGTTGACCTTCCTATAGGCCTCTGCACTGGAATCCATCTTGGCTAAAATATGTGCACGCATGTCGGGAGGGACCTACGACAGGTCAGGTGTGGAAAAAGAAACCAGATAACTAGCCAAAGGTAAACAAAGACCCAGAAGAACTGCCCTATATAAATGATTTAACCACCTCATTATTGCGTTCCTCCTCATTAGGGAGGAAGCCCACACCCTTTCTCTCCAGGTGTGTATCTCTGCCTTGCTTCTGTCTTAAATAAACAAACAGTTTCTCTCTGTGCTCTTCCACTTGTTGTGCTATGTCTCTAACAATAAACTTTGTACCTGTTTTTACAGTTTTTGCCTCCTTGAGAAATTCATTTTTCACCGGGGGCAAGAGCCAGGGAAACTTTGCTGCTAGCCTCTAGGCCCTGGTGGTCTAGAGGCTAAGGTTCCTGGTTTCCACACAGGCTTCCCAGGTTCAATTCCTGGGTAGGGAACTAAGATCTTGCTTCAAGCCACTGCTTGCTGCTGTCACCTTGAGATCATTAAGTTAACAAAGCAAAGGGCTGTAGATTTGCATAATAAACAATGTGTATACAAATATCTAAAAATATTTCTATATGCAGTCATCTGTATCTATATAGTAAGCTAAACATGAGTTCATACTGACGTGTCCAACTATAATCCGTCACCACATGCATCATTCAGGCTTCATTCCCTTGCTTAACTATGAACTTCCACTCCAATGGAGACAATCCTGGCTCTCCCCATTCGCTCTCTATTTAATGGTTCATCTCCTGTGTACACGTATAAAAATATCATAGTTGTTAACCCATACCCCCACAGGAAAGAATTTTACCAACTAGAGCTTAGTGTTTCTGTACAGCTTCTTTTGCCTTTAGCGTACAGATACCACTCATTTCCAAATTTACTTAGTTCTGCAACTTATTCCCCCACCTCCTTCAGTGAGGTCGTTTTATATATTTGTAATATAGTTAGCTGGTTTTGTCACATTCTGCCTTCCACCCTGGGATTTCCCTGAGCTCACAAAGGATGTTTTTTTTAAATTTGCATACATTAAGATTAACTCCTGGGCTTCCCTGGTGGCGCAGTGGTTGAGAGTCCACCTGCCGATGCAGGGGACACGGGTTCGTGCCCCGGTCCGGGAAGATCCCACATGCTGCAGAGCAGCTGGGCCTGTGAGCCATGGCCGCTGAACCTGCACATCCAGAGCCTGTGCTCCGCAACGGGAGAGGCCACAACAGTGAGAGGCCCGCGTACCGCAAAAAAAAAAAAAAAAAAAAAAGATTAACTCCTGTGCTTAGAAGTTCAATGAGTTTTGACAAAAAATGTGTCATGTATTCACACTTACAGTATCATATCCAATAGTTCTATTCTCAATAATTCCCTGTGCTTCACCTATTCAATCCTCCTCACCTCCCTTCAGTCCTCTGGTAACCACTGATTTTTACTACCTCTATATGTCATATAATGGGAATCATAAAGTATGTAACCAGCCATTTTCAAGGACACAACCTTGAGAGAGCAGTGTGTTAAGACTATCTGAACTGAATTCGTGGGTGAACCCCTTTAAGTCGTCTATAGAAACTTAAGATTCTGGCAGGAGGGTATGAAGATATACTCGCCTTTGCCTGTCTAAAATAAGCCTCAAGAAGAGACAGATGGATTTAGAATCTCATTAAAGGTTTTGGAGCTAACAAGTGGCAGAGCTGAAATTTGAATCCAAGGAATTTCACAAAATGAGCTTGGCTTTCTTAACTGCTAAGCTATACTCTACACATTCTTAAACTCCTAGTGCACTCCCCATGTGAAGGACTGCGACCCATGTACAATTGTTTGGGCAGCTTCTACTCACCTATCTTCAAGATCATTGGTTCCTTCCTTGACTGTGCTAAAAACGTCAAAGCCGTGTGGCTGGCAGGGGTTTGGTGCTCCAGCCGGGTGTCACGCCTGCATCTCTGATGTGGGAGAGCTGAGTTCAGCACATTGGTACACCAAATATCTCCTGGCCCCTCATAATATCAATCAGCGAGAGCTCTCCCAGAGATCTCCGTCTCAACGCTAAGACCAAGCTCCACTCAACGACCAGCAAGCTCCAGTGCTGGACACCCTATGCCAAACAACTAGCAAGACAGGAACACAACCCCACCCATTAGCAGAGAGGCTGCCTAAAATCATAATAAGGTCACAAAACACACCACCAGACATGGTCCTGCCCAACAGAAAGACAAGATCCAGCCTCATCCACCAGAACAGGTACTAGTCCCCTCCACCAGGAAGCCTACACAGCCCACTGAACCAACCTTAGCCACTGGGGACAGACACCAAAAACAACAGGAACTACGAACCTGCAGCCTGCGAAAAGGAGACCCCAAACACAGTAAGTTAAGCAAAATGAGAAGACACAGAAATACACAGCAGATGAAGGAGCAAGGTAAAAACCCACTAGACCTAACAAATGAAGAGGAAACAGGCAGTCTACCTGAAAAATAATTCAGAGTAATTATAGTAAAGATGATCCAAAATCTTGGAAACAGGATGGAGAAAATACAAGAAATGTTTAACAATAACCTAGAAGAACTAAAGAGCAAACAGAAAATGATGAACAACATAATAAATGAAATTAAAAATTCTCTAGAAGGAATCAATAGCAGAATAACTGAGCCAGAAGAATGGATAGGTGCCCTGGAAGATAAAATAGTGGAAATAACTACTGCAGAGCAGAATAAAGAAAAAAGAATGAAAAGAATTGAAGACAGTCTCAGAGACCTCTGGGACAACATTAAATGCACCAACATTCGAAATATAGGGATCCCAGAAAAAGAAGAGAAAAAGAAAGGGACTGAGAAAATATTTGAAGAGATTATAGCTGAAAACTTCCCTAATAATGGGAAAGGAAATAGTCAATCAAGTCCAGGAAGCACAGAGAGTCCTATGCAGGAGAAATCCAAGGAGAAACATGCCAAGACACATATTAGTCAAACTACAAAAAATTAAATACAAAGAAAAAATTCTTAAAAGCAGCAAGGTAAAAGCAACAAATAACATACAAGGGAATACCCATAAAGTTAACAGTTGATCTTTCAGCAGAAACTCTGTAAGCCAGAAGGGTGTGGAAGGAAATATTTAAAGTGATGAAAGGAAAAAAATCTACAATCAAGATTACTCTACCCAGAAAGGATCTCATTCAGATTCGACAGAGAAATTAAAACCTCTACAGACAAGCAAAAGCAAAGAGAATTCAGCACCACTAAACCAGCTTTACAACAAATGCTAAAGGAATTTGTCTAGGCAGGAAACACAAAAGAAGGAAAAGACCTACAATAACAAACCCAAAACAATTAAGAAAATAGTAATAGGAATGTACATATTGATACTTACCTTAAATGTAAATGGATTAAATGCTCCAACCAAAAGACATAGACTGGCTGAATGGATAAAAAAACAAGACCCATATATATGCTGTCTACAAGAGACCCACTTCAGACCTAGGGACACATACAGACTGAAAGTGAGGGGATAGAAAAAGATATTCCATGCAAATGGAAATCAAAAGAAAGCTGGAGTAGCAATTCTCATATCACTCAAAATAGACTTTAAAACAAAGACTGTTACAAGAGACAAAGAAGGACACTACATAATAACCAAGGGATCAATCCAAGAAGAAGATATAACAATTGTAAATATTTGTGCACCCAGCATAGGAGCCCCTCAATATATAAGGCAAATAGTAACAGCCATAAAAGGGGAAATTGACAGGAACACAATCATAGTAGGGGATTTTAACACTTTCACCAATGGACAGATCATCCAAAATGAAAATAAATAAGGAAACTCAAGCTTTAAATGATACATTAAAAACATGGACTTAATTGAAATTTATAGGACATTCCATCCAAAAACAACAGAATACACTTTCTTCTCAAGTGCTCTTGGAACATTCTCCAGGATAGAACATATTGTGGGTCACAAATCAAGCCTTGGTAAATTTAAGAAAACTGAAATCATATCAATCATCTTTTCTAACCACAACTCTACGAGACTAAATTTCAATTACAGGAAAAAAAAACTGTAAAAAATTAAAACACATGGAAGCTAAACAGTACGCTACTAAACAACCAAGAGATCACTGAAGAAATCAAAAAGGAACTCAAAAAACACCTAGACACAGATGACAATGAAAACACAATGACCCAAAACCTATGGGATGCAGCAAAAGCAGTTCTAAGAGCGAAGTATATAGTGATACAATGCTACCTCAGGAAACAAGAAAAATCTCATATAAACGACCAAAAATTACACCTAAAGCAATTAGAGAAAGAAGAACAAAAAAACCCCAAACTTAACAGAAGGAAAGAAATCATAAAAATCAGATCAGAAATAAATGAACAAGAAATGAAGGAAACGATAGTAAAGATCAATAAAACTAAAAGCTGGTTCTTTTCTTTTTTTTTTTTTCTTTTTTTTTTTTTTGTGGTACGTGGGCCTCTCACAGCTGTGGCCTCTCCCAATGTGGAGCACAGGCTCTGGACGTGCAGGCCCAGCAGCCATGGTTCACGGGCCCAGCTGCTCCGTGGCATGCTGGACCCACCCCGACCGGGGCACGAACCCACGTCCCCTGCATCGGCAGGCAAACCCTCAACCACTGTGCCACCAGGGAAGCCCCTAAAATTGGGTTCTTTGAGAAGATAAACAAAATTGATAAACTGTTAGCCAGACTCATCAAGAAAGAAAGGGAAAAGACTCAAATCAATAGAATTAGAAATGAAAAAGGAGAAGTAACAACTGACACTGCAGAAATACAAAGGGTCATGAGAGATTACTCTAAGCAACTACATGCCAATAAAACGGACAACCTGGAAGAAATGGACAAATTCTTAGAAAAGTACAGCCTTCTGAGACTGAACCAGGAAGAAATAGAAAATATAAACAGACCAATCACAAGCACTGAAATTGAAACTGTGATTAAAAATCTTCCAACAAATGAAAGCCCAGGACCAGATGGCTTCACAGGCGAATTCTATCAAACATTTAGAGAAGAGCTAACACCTATCCTTCTCAAACTCTTCCAAAATATAGCAAGGGAGGAACACTCCCAAACTCATTGTACAAGTCCACCATCTCCGTGATACTAAAACCAGACAAGTATGTCACCAAAAAAGAAAACTACAGGCCAATATCACTGATGACTATAGACACAAAAATCCTCAACACAGTACTAGCAAACAGAATCTAACAGCACATTAAAAGAATCATGCACCATGATCAAGTGGGGTTTATCCCAGGAATGCAAGGATTTTTCAATATATGTAAATCAATCAATGTGATAAGCTATATTAACAAATTGAAGGATAAAAAGCATATCACCATCTCAATAGATGCAGATAAAGCTTAAAACAAAATTTAACACCCATTTATGATAAAAAACCCTCCAGAAAGCAGGCATAGAGGGAACTTACCACAACATAATAAAGACCATAAATGACAAACCCACAGACAGCATCATCCTCAATGGTGAAAAACTGAAACCATTTCCACTACGATCAGGAACAAGACAAGGTTGCCCACTCTCACCACTATTATTCAACACAGTTTTGGAAGTTTTAGCCACAGCAATCAGAGAAGAAAAAGAAATAAAAGGAATCCAAATATGAAAAGAAGAAGTAAAGCTGTCACTGTTTGCAAATGACATGATCCTATACATAGAAAATCCTAAGGGCTTTCCTGGTGGTGCAGTGGTTGAGAGTCCACCTGCCGATGCAGGGGACATGGGCTCGTGCCCCGGTCTGGGAGGATCCCACATGCCGCGGAGCGGCTGAGCCCATGAGCCATGATTGCTGAGCCTGCACGTCCGGAGCCTGTGCTCCACAATGGGAGAGGCCACAGTGGTGAGAGGCCCGCGTACCGCAAAAAAAAAAAAAAAAAAGAAAATCCTAAAGATGCTACCAGAAAAGTACTAGAGCTAATCAATGAATTTGGTAAAGTAGCAGGATACAACATTAATTCACAGAAATCTCTTGCATTCCTATACACTAATGATGAAAAAGCTGAAAGAGAAATTAAGAAAACACTCACATTTACCACTGCAACAAAAAGAATAAGATACCTAGGAATAAACCTACCTAAGGAGACAAAAGCCCTGTATGGAGAAACCTATAAGACACTGATGGGGCTTCCCAGGTGGCGCAGTGGTTGGGAGTCCGCCTGCCGACGCGGGGCACGTGGGTTCGTGCCCCGGTCCGGAAGGATCCCACGTGCCGCGGAGCGGCTGCACCCGTGGGCCGTGGCCGCTGGCCCTGCGCGTCCGGGGCCTGTGCTTCGCAACAGGAGGGGCCGCAGTGGTGAGAGGCCCACGTACTGCAAAAAAAAAAAAAAAAAGACACTGATGAAAGAAATTAAAGATGATACAAAGAGATGGAGAGATATACCATGTTCTTGGATTGGAAGAATCAACATTGTGAAAATGACTCTACTACCCAAAGCAACCTACAGATTGAATGCAATCCCTATCAAAGTACCAATGGCATTTTTCACAGAACTAGAACAAAAAATTTCACAATTTGTATGTAAATACAAGAGACCCTGAGTAGGCAAATCAATATTGAGAAAGAAAAACAGAGCTGAAGCAATCAGGCTCCTGGACTTCACACTATACTACGAAGCTGCAGTTATCAAGACAGTATGGTACTGGCACAAAAACCAAAATATAGATCAATGGAACAGGATAGAAAGCCCAGAGTTAAACCCATGCACATATGGTCACTCTATTTTTGATAAAGGAGGCAAGAATATACAATGGAGAAAAGGCAGCCTCTTCAATAAGTGGTGCTGGGAAAACTAGACAGCTCCTTGTAAAAGAATGAAATTAGAACACTCCCTAACACCATACACAAAAATAAACACAAAATGGATTAAAGACATGAATATAGCCCAGACACTATTAAACTCTTAGAGGAAAACCTAGGCAGAACACTCTATGACAAAAATCACAGCAAGATCCTTTTTGACCCACCTCCTAGAGAAATGGAAATAAAAAGAAACATAAACAAATGGGACCTAATGAAACTTAAAAGCTTTTGCACAGCAAAGGAAACCATAAACAAGACCAAAAGACAACCCTCAGAATGGGAGAAAATATTTGCAAGTGAAGCAACTGACAAAGGATTAATCTCCAAAATTTACAAGTACCTCATGCAGCTAAATATCCAAAAAACAAACAACCCAATCCAAAAATGGGCAGAAGGCCTACACAGACATTTCTCCAAAGAAGATATACAGGTTGCCAACAAACACATGAACGAATGCTCAACATCAGTAATCATTAGAGAAATGCAAATCAAAACTACAATCAGATATCACCTCACACCTTTCAGAATGGCTATCATCAAAACATCTACAAACAATAAATGCAGGAGAGTGTGTGGAGAAAAGGGAATCCTCTTGCACTGTTGGTGGGAAGGTAAACTGATACAGTCACTATGGAGAACAGTATGGAAGTTCCTTTAAAAAGTAAAATTAGAACTACCATACGACCCAGCAATCCCACTCCTGGGCATATATCCTGAGAAAACCATAATTCAAAAAGGGTCATGTATCACAATGTTCATTGCAGCTCTATTTACAATAGCCAGGATATAGAAGCAACCTAAGTGTCCATTGACAGATGAATGGATGAAGAAGATGTGGCATATATATATACAGTGGAATATTACTCAGCCATAAAAAGAAACGAAATTGAGTTATTTGTAGTGAGGTGGATGGACCTAGAGTCTGTCATACAGAGTGAAGTAAGTCAGAAAGAGAAAAACAAATACCATGTGCTAACACACATATATGGAATCTAAAAAAAATATGGTTATGAAGAACCTAGCAGCAGGACAGGAATAAAGCTGCAGATGTAGATAATGGACTTGAGGACATGGAGAGGGGGAAGGGTAACCTGGGACAAAGTGAGAGAGTGATATGGGCTTATATATACTACCAAATGTAAAATAGATAGCTAGTGGGAAGCAGCCGCATAGCACAGGGAGATCAGCTTGGTGCTTTGTGACCACCTAGAGGGGTGGGATAGGGAGGGTGGGAGGGATGGAGACACAAGAGGGAAGACATATGGGGATATATATAAATGTATAGCTGACTCAGTATGTTATAAAGCAGAAACTAACACACCATTGTAAAGCAATTATACTCCAATAAAGATGTTAAAAAATAAATAAATAAAGTGAATTGCAAGCCATTGTTAGCACTGAATAGAGAAAAGACATTGGCTACTTTCGCAGCAGTTGAAAAGCTCCCAGTGGTCCTACATAGCTCTGAGCACAAGCCATGCAGCAACTGGACATTCCATATGTAATGTCAGCTGAAGCTCCCTAGAGAGCGTTTGAGTCTCAATACAGAGGCTTCAGTCCAAAATAATCTGACCAGTTAAAAATACATAAAACAGTGCCCCCCCAAAAAAAGAAAAAAAAGAGAGAAGAAAGAAAAGAAAACAACCAAACAAAAAAATACCCAGAGTCATATAAAAATGAGGTGGCTATACAGAGTAGAAACAGGGAAAATAAGATTTTGAAGCCAGGCTTTGGTAACAATTTTCTATATGGCTTTAGCCAATAGCCAAAGGTGAATAAAAGGTCTATGACTGTTAATCTGAGTTAATTCCACTGGAAAAACAATTCCTTCTTAATTTCCAAGCCCCTGAGGCAGGGGTTTCAGCTTGTTTTAGCCTCTAATAGTCTGGATATTGCTTTACATCTCTGAGATATTTTTTATTGTTTTAAAATGTTATTGCTTAGTAAAATCATGTTATTTGTAAAATGAAATCAAGCAATATAGGAAGATAAGGGATGACAATAAAAATCCCTTGAAATTCTAACTGTCATAGCTTTTAGGAATGGATTTCACATGACAGCATGTTTCTTTTCCTATTCAAATCTCCTTCATCCTTCAAAGTAGAGCTGTGGTTCTACCTCTTCTGAGAAACCCTCTGTGATTAGATTGCTTACCTCTCACCTGTCTTTGCTTTTGATTAAGTTCTAAAAAATAATGGAAACATTCTTCAGTTAGACATTCATTAGATATAATTTATTTCTATTTTCCCTAAAAGAATGTAAGCTGCTCAAGTCAGAACATATTTTTACCTCAATTACAATATCTTATGTAGTAGTGATAATGCAGGAGACATTCAATAAGTCAATAATTGTTTACTTGTTTTGTACTACTCTTTTCTGTCACTGGGTTGACGTGCCTCGTAACAAAATAGCTTCAACCGAGGAGGTCAGCAGAAGACCTAGACCAGCAACCTCAGTCCCTCGATAGTAAGCAAAGAATTGCAAACCATCCCCTTTAAGTGTAAGCGCAAAGCAAAAATTTATTGAAACAAAGATACACTCTCAGAGAGAGAGAGAGAGAGAGAGAGAGAGAGAGAGCAGGCTGTTTCTGTGAATTGAAAGCCGCATCCTTATACAGGCTTAAGGGCACTTTGTGTGTGTGTGTGTGTACATGTTTTTATTTGAACACCTACATACAGTATTTGGGTATGCACATAAGAGTTGAAAATGCTGGGTCACTTGGTAATTTTATTTTAAGCTTATTTAGGAACTGTCAAACTGTTTTTCACAGTGGCCACACCATTTTACATTCCCAGCAACAATTTCTAAGGGTTCTAATTTCTCCACATTCTCCAACACTCTTTTTGGAGTGACAGGGGATCATTATTTGATTGACACTCCTGAGTTTTGGAACAAGTTTACTGCTGCACATGCTCTCACCCTTGACTCGCTAAGAAATGTCCACCGGCGGGGGCTGGGGGGAAAAACCACATGTATATTTTATTTTTTTATATTTTATTTATTTATTTATACAGCAGGTTCTTATTAGTTATCCATTTTATGCATGTAAGTGTATATGTGTCAATCCCAATGTCCCAATTCACCACACCACCACCACCCCCGTCACTTTCCCCCCTTGGTGTCCATACGTTTGTTCTCTACATCTGTGTCTCTATTTCTGCCCTGCAAACCAGTTCATCTGTACCATTTTTCTAGATTCCACATATATGCGTTAATATATGATATTTGTTTTTCTCTTTCTGACTTACTTCTCTGTATGACAGTCTCTAGATCCATCCACGTCTCAACAAATGGCCCAATTTCATTCCTTTTTATGGCTGAGTAATATTACATTGTATATATGTGCCACAACTTCTTTATCCATTCTTCTGTCTATGGGCATTTAGGTTGCTTCCATGACCTGGCTATTGTAAATAGTGCTGTATTACACTATGTAATACAACATGTATTACTTGACCATAGGTGCGTGGGTTTACCTCTGGGCTTTCTATCCTGTTCCATTGATCTATATTTCTGTTTTTGTGCCAGTACCATATCATCTTGAATACTGTAGCTTTGTAATATAGTCTGAAGTCAGGGAGTCTGATTCCTCCAGCTCCGTTTTTTTCCCCTCAAGACTGTTTTGGCTATTTGGGGTCTTTTGTGTCTCCATACAAATTTTAATGTTTTTTGTTGTAGTTCTGTAAAAAATGCCATTGGTAATTTGATAGGGATTGCATTGAATCTGTAGATCGCTTTGGTAGTATAGTCATTTTCACAATAATGATTCTTCCAGTCCAAGAACATGGTATATCTCTCCATCTGTTTGTATAATCTTTAATTTCTTTCAGCTGTGTCTTATAGTTTTCTGCATACAGGTCTTTTGTCTCTCTAGGTAGGTTTATTCCTAGGTATTTTATTCTTTTTGTTGCAATGGTAAATGGGAGTGTTTCCTTACTTTCTCTTTCAGATTTTTCATCATTAGTGTATAGGAATGCAAGAGATTTCTGTGCATTAATTTTGTATCCTGCAAGTTTACCAAGTTCATTGATAAGCTCTAGTAGTTTTCTGGTGACATCTTTAGGATTTTCTATATATAGTATCCTGTCATATGCAAACAGTGACAGGTTTACTTCTTCTTTTCCAATTTGTATTCCTTTTATTTCTTTTTCTTCTCTGATGGCAATGGCTAAGACTTCCAAAACTATGTTGAATAATATTGGTGAGGGTGGACATCCTTGTCTTGTTCCTGGTCTTAGAGGAAATGCTTTCATTTTTTCACCATTGGGAATGATGTTTGCTGTGGGTTTGTCATATATGGCCTTTATTATGTTGAGGTAAGTTCCCTCTGTGCCGACTTTCTGGAGAATTTTTATCATAAATGGGTGTTGAATTTTGTCAAAATCCTTTTCTGCATCTATTGATATAATCATACAGTTTTTCTGCTTCAGTTTATTAATATGACATATCACATTGATTGATTTGCATATATTGAAGAATCCTGGCATCCCTGGGATAAATCTCACTTGATTATGGTGTATGATCCTTTTAAAGTGTTGTTGGATTCTGTTTGCTAGTATTTTGTTGAGGATTTTTGTATCTATATTCATCAGTGATATTGGTCTGTAATTTTTTTTTTTGGTAGTATCTTTGGTTTTGGTATCAGGGTGATGGTGGCCTCATAGAATGAGTCTGGGAGTGTTCCTTCCTCTGCAATTTTTTGGAAGAGTTTGAGAAAGATGGGTGGTAGCTCTTCTCTAAATGTTTGATAGACTTCACCTGTGAAGCCCTCTGGTCCTAGACTTTTGTTTGTTGGAAGATTTTTAATCACAGTTTCATTACTTGTGATTAGCCTGTTCATATTTTCTAATTCTTCCTGGTTCTATCTTGGAAGGTTATACTTTTCTAAGAATTTGTCCATTTCTTCCAGGTTGTCCATTTTATTGGCATAGAGGTGCTTGTAGTAGTCTCTTAGGATGCTTTGTATTTCTGCGTGTCTGTTGTAACTTCTTTTTCATTTCTAATTTTATTAATTTGAGTCCTCTCCCTCTGTTTCTTGATGAGTCTGACTAATAGTTTATCAATTTCGTATATCTTCTCAAAGAACCAGCTTTTAGTTTTATTGATCTTTGTTATTGTTTTCTTTGTTTCTATTTCATTTATTTCTGCTCTGATCTTTATGATTTCTTTCCTTCTGCTAACTTTGGGTTTTGGTTGTTCTTCTTTCTCTAGTTCCTTTACGTGTAAGGTTAGACTGTTTCTCTGAGATTCTTCTTGTTTCTTGAGGTAGGCTTGTATTGCTATAAACTTCCCTCTTAGAACTGCTTTTGTTGCATCCCCTGGGTTTTGGATCATCGTGTTTTCATTGTAAGTTGGGTCTAGGTATTTTTTGATTTCCTCTTTGATTTCTTCAGTGATCTCTTGGTTATTTAGTAGCATATTGTTTAGCCTCCATGTGTTTGTGTTTTTTACGTTTTTTTCCCTGTAATTGATTTCTAATCTCATAACATTGTGGTCAGTAAAGACGCTTGATATGATTTCAGTTTTCTTAAATTTACTGAGGCTTGATTTGTGACCGAAAATGTGATCTACCCTGGAGAATGTTCCATGCACAGTTGAGAACAAAGTGTAATCAGCTGTTTTTGGAGGGAATGCCCTATAAATATCAATTAAATCTATCTGGTCTATTGTGTCATTTAACGCTTGTGTTTCCTTATTAATTTTCTGTTTGGATCATCTGTCGATTGGTGTAAGTGAGGTGTTAAAGTCTCCCACTATTATTGTTTTACCCTTGATTTCCTCTTTTATAGCTGTTAGCAGTGCCTTATGTATTGAGGTGCTCCTATGTTGGGTGCATATATATTTATAATTGTTATATCTTCTTCTTGGATTGATCCCTTGATCATTATGTAGCATCCTTCCTTGTCTTTTGTAACATTCTTTATTTTAAAGTTTATTTTATCTGATATGATTATTGCTACTCCAGCTTTCTTTTGATTTCTATTTGCATGGAATATCTTTTACCATCCCCTCACTTTCAGTCTGTATGTGTCCCTAGGTCTGAAGTGGTTCTCTTGTAGACAGCATATATATGGGTCTTGTTTTTGTATCCATTTAGCAAGCCTGTGTCTTTTTGTTGAAGCATTTAATCTATTCACTTTTAAGGTAATTATCAATATTAAGTTCCTATTACCATTTTCTTAATTGTTATGGGTTTGTTTTTATAGGTCCTTTTCTTCTCTTGTGTTTCCCACTTAGTGAAGTTCCTTTAGCATTTGTTGTAGAGCTGGTTTTGTGGCCTGGAATTCTCTTAGCTTTTGCTTGTCTGTAAAGCTTTTGATTTCTCCATCGAATCTGAATGAGATCCTTGCCAAGTAGAGTAATCTTTGTTGTAGGTTCTTCCCTATCATCACTTTAAATATGTCATGCCACTCCCTTCTGGTTTGTAGAGTTTCTGCTAAGAAATCATCAGTAAACCTTATGGGAGTGCCCTTGTATGTTATTTGTTATTTTTCCCTTGCTGCTTTCAATAATTTTTCTTCTTTAAAATTTTTTGCCAGTTTGATTACTATGTGTCTTGGCATGTTTCTCCTTGCGTTTATCCTATATGGGACTCTCTGCACTTCCTGGACTTGGGTGGCTATTTCCTTTCCCATGTTAGGGAAGTTTTCGACTATAATCTGTTCAAATATTTTCTCAGGTCTTTTCTCTCTCCCTTCTCCTTCTGGAACCCCTATAATGAGAATGTTATTGCATTTAATGTTGTCCCAGAGGTCTCTTAGGCTGTCTTCATGTCTTTTCATTCTTTTTTCTTTATTCTGTTCCACAGCTGTGAATTCCACCATTCTGTCTTCCAGGTCACTTATCCTTTCTTCTGCCTCAGTTATTCTGCTATTGATTCCTTCTAGTGTATTTTTCATGTCAGTTACTGTATTGTTCATCTCTGTTTGTTTGTTCTTTAATTCTTCTAGGTGTTTGTTCTTTAATTCTTCTAGGTGTTTGTTCTTTAATTCTTCTAGGTCTTTGTTAAACATTTCTTGCATCTTCTATTCTTTGCCTCCATACTTTTTCTGAGATCCTGGGTCATCTTCACTATCATTATTCTGAATTATTTTCCTGGAAGATTGCCTATGTCCACTTCATTTAGTTGTTTTTCTAGGGTTTTATCTTGTTCCTTCATCTGGTATATAGTCCTCTGCCTTTTCATTTTGTCTATCTTTCTGTGAATGTGGTTTCTGTTCTACAGGCTGAAGAATTGTTATTCTTCTTGCTCCTGCTGTCTGCCATCTGGTGGATGAGGCTATCTAAGAGACTTGTGCAAGTTTCCTGATGGGAGGGACTGGTGATGGGTAGAGCTGGCTGTTGCTGTGGTGGGCAGAGCTCAGTAAAACTTTAATCTGCTTGTCTGCTGATGGGTGGGGCTAGGTTCCTTCCTTGTTAGTTTTTTGGCCTGAGGCCACCCAGCACTGGAGCTACCAGCTCTTTGGTGGGCTGAATTGTGGACCCTGGGAGTGCCCATTCCAAGGAGCACCTCCCAGAACTTCTGCTGTCAGTGTCCTCATCCCCATGGTGAGTCACAGCCCCCCCATCCTCTGCAGGAGACCCTCCAACACTAGGCTGTAGTTCTGGTTCAGTCTCCTGTGGGGTCACTGCTCCTTCCCCTGGGTCGTAGTGCACACACTACTTTGTGTTTGCCTTCCTAGAGTGGAGTATCTGTTTTCCCCAGTCCTGTCAGAGTTCAGCAATCAAATCCCGCTAGCCTTCAAAGTCTGATTCTCTAGGAATTCCTCCTCCCATTGCTGGACTCCCAGGTTGGGAAGCCTGACATGGGGCTCAGAACCTTCACTCCAGTGGGTGGACTTCTGTGGTATAAGTGTTCTCCAGTTTGTGAGTCACCCACCCAGCAGTTATGGGATTTGATTTTATTGTGATTGCGCCCCTCCTACCATCTATTTGTCGCTTCTCCTTTGTCTTTGGATATAGGGTATCTTTTTTGGTGAGTTCCAGTGTCTTCCTGTCAATGATTGTTCAGCAGTTAGTTGTGATTCCAGTGCTCTCACAAGAGGCAGTGAGAGCACATCCTTCTCTATGTAGATTTTATTATAATGATTATATAATGAGTTTGTGTTTACTATAGGTTATACACCTTTCTGTTCTGGGCATGTGCATCCTGGGGAGGTTCCCTCGTGTTACTGTGCCCCTCTTTATCAGGAGATGCTGCCCACCACACGACCATAGTTTCACCTGTTCTGGGTGGGGTCAGGGGAGAGTCCCCAGATGGTTGGGTATAACTTGACTGCTCTTTCTTGTCTTTCTCACCACTGTCACCTCCTTGCTGCTAATGTCTGACTAACTACCTAACATTTCTACCTTAAGAATTTATAAGAGGAGGCAAAAAAATAGGAATCTGAATATTTTAATCAGGTTTGAGATTTCCTTGAGATTTGGTAACAACTTCATCAGTTTACATTAACTGATGCACATTTTAAAACTATGTTTGGTTACATAGGACAGAAGTCCTAAAACTTTTTGGTCTAGGACCACTTCACACTCTTAAAAATTATTCAGGACTCCAAAGAGTTTTTGTTTTGGTGGGTTACATCTATCAATAATTACCATATTAGAAATTAAAACTGAAAAAGTTTTAAAACCCAGGATATAGAACCACAGGTTTCATTAATCTCAAAGCAATGACATCACATATCAAGAAGCCTCTGGAAAACTCCACTGTACACTAGTGAGAGAATGAGAGTGAAAAAAGCAAATAATGCCTTCATACAATGATGAAAATATTTTGACCTTGTGGACTTTTGGAAAGGATCTTGGGGACCCGAGTTTTCCCCAGACCACACTCAGAATTGCTGCTCTAGATGAACTAAACTCAACACATCTGTTCAAAACTAATCATGGTATTTGGAGGTTTATGAAACAAAAAGGAACTGAAGGCATGGGGTATGGTCAAAAGGGTTTTATGTTCTAGTGCTCCTGTAGTCAGTTGGTTAGACCTATAGAAAAAGAGTATCCACTTGAAGGCTGGATTCTTCCTCAAAAAGCTAGGCTTCAAGGCTAAAAGACCATCTAGTCGGTATTTCTCTATTGTGATCCAAAGAACCCCACATCAGAATCATTAAGGATTTAAACTGCAGATAACTGTACTTCACTACAGATCAGCTAAATCAGAATCTTAGAGGTGGAGCCTGCGAACCTGCTATTTCAATAAGATCCCCAGATCCTCCACTTTCAGCTTTTAGAGAAATGAATTGATAAGTGCGTTTATTCAGGGGAAGAGTTCATCAGAAGAAAAGATCAGACTCTGGAGGGCCAGGCAATGGGAAATTGTCTCTTCTAAGATTACTAGAAGATAATGGAGGAATCTCACTCAGGCATTAAAGTTTCAACAGCTCTATAGTCCTATCTGAAACAAAGTGATGAACCCTTCCAGAGGCACTGGGTCATTCTGCATATGGCCAAACCAGAGCAAGTGGAGATATGGGCTATTGCATATTTCAGGTGACCTATGAACTTATTTATATCTGTGGTTCCTATTTTTTCTCTAAAGTAGCAAATCATTCCGAGAATCAGTAAATCAAATCTGCACTATCAGGAAACCAAGCAACCTTCTTCTTTTTTTTTTTTTTTTTATGCGGTATGCGGGCCTCTCACTGTTGTGGCCTCCCCCGTTGCGGAGCACAGGCTCCGGACGCGCAGGCTCAGCGGCCATGGCTCACGGGCCCAGCCGCTCCGCGGCATATGGGATCCTCCCAGACCGGGGCACGAACCTGTATCCCCTGCATCGGCAGGCGGACTCTCAACCACTTGCGCCACCAGGGAGGCCCTTCTTTTCTTTTTTTTTTTAAAGGCTTTCATTCTAATCATCACAGGGGTTTTCAGTGATTCCTGCTGTGCAACACAAGATTCTGAAATCTAATTAAGTATATAGTCAAATACAAAAATGCAGACTCTTTATTCTAACACAGCTACCACATTAAAAACAACAATGGGTGAGATTTATGTAGCACCAATTGAAACATTTAAAGCATTTTACACCATGTTTTTTTTTTTTAATACTGTGGTTAATCCTCCCCACCTTAATGATTCAGGAAATGAAGAACAGCCTTATGGGTAGGTGAAATAGGTGGCTACCTACACAGTGATATTTAAAATGTGTCCCCAAATCTTCTTGCCCCTGAAATATAACCCATGGTTTTATTAACCTAACATATGTACAGTGATTTACAGATTGCAAAGTGATTTCATATAATTATCCTATTTAATTTCCTCAACAGCCCTGAAATAGGTAAGAGGCATCATCACCCCCATTTTACATATAAGAAAGCTGAGTCAAATATGCACAAGGAAAGGGATTATATTTTAATCACCTAGTTTGTAACAGTCACTTTTCACACACGCTTTAATATAATTCTCTCTATAATCCTACTTCACAAATGAGGAGAATGAGGTTCAGAGAAGTTAAGCAACCTGCCCAAGGTCACAAAGCCAGTAAGTAGTAAAGCTGAGATTTGAACCCAGGTCTGTGTTCCTCTGATTCCAGAACCAAAGCCCTTCAAAAGTTGGCACATATGATTCATTTTTAATAAAGCTTGATAAAATGTTTTCAGCATGAATTTACAGTCTTAATTATAAGCAAGAAGAAACTAATCTAAAATAGTTTTTGTTTTTTAAACTTAGTGCTCAAGAAATTAAGTATGCCTTCAATTCCCTTGCATGTGTGTGTGTGTGTGTGTATCTAATTGTTATAAACTTATGGTTTAATGGGTTACTGTAAAACAACTTTTTTCATTAACTTTCCTCATTTTACTTATTAGTCCATGTTTATATCTTAATTTATAATATATATCAATGTGAACATAAAATACATTAATTTTATTTTTTAATTAATATGTTTCCCTAATTCAGAAAGGTATTCTCCAGAGTTATCATTAATAGCTCACTTGGACAACTCAACTATCCCCACCCCCACTTCACCCAAGACACACACACAATTAACTCTATATTCTCCCACTTGCTCCAATACTGGAAGATGGATGAGCTAATCATGATTATAAGCTCAGTCCCACCTTAGTGATATAGAAATAGTCTGAGCAACCCTATACCTGCAGTTCAAAAACTCAAAATCAATTTAATTTTAATACTGGTCATACTGAGCACATATTAAAATTAATTCATTAGTAATGATCACTCAGTGCTGTCCTATGACTAAGTTCTTTTCTCTGTCACCAACCCTATTCGATCCATGAGAGGACTTTTAGTCCTCATCCTCTTGCTGGACTGCCACCAAATGCCTAATCTTCAGTCACTTGCTACATTCCTGCATGGGCAGGCTTTCTGAGATGCATTGCAGTTTGTATGATTTCTTCATTGCAGAACTATATTAGGATGAGTGTCAGTGAGTACATGCATTAAATAAACTAAACTCGGATCTGGTACACATCTGGATCACATCTGGATCAGATGTTTTGATCTGAGCCACCTATGTGATTCACCTAGAACTACAGTCAGGAGGCCACGTGGCTGAATGAAAGAAATACGGGCTCTGGTGTCAGATTGTCTGTGTCTCAATATTGTCTGCTGTTTACTAGTTGTAGGACCTTGGAAAAAACTACTTAAACTTCTCCCTGTCTTTATCGTCATCCATAAAATAGATATAATAATAGTAACGGCCTTAAATGTTGGCTCTGAATATTAAATGAGACGAAATGTATTAAATATCTGGCATAGAGTAAGTAGTAAAAAAAAAAATCTCAGTTTCCTTTTCCTTCTTCATTTTTCTCATCTGCCTTGCCCAGCTGTTACTTAATTTCTAGTTCTGACTCTCAGGAGATCAAGAAAAATTAGAGTGATCTGTTGAAGGAATTTCTGATAGCTTCTGATTTCTATAAGAAAATAATCTGTTTTGGAGTCATTGCCATAAATTACCTGTTTAAAAAAATTTTTTTAAAGTCTGGAGCAAAGAACTTGAGAAAAGCAATAATGGTCTATTGATCTTCATACACATAGGTCCAACAGTGAGGCATGCGTCGTTAGTTGCTTTTGCCAGTACGGGTAGTGAAATAACCACACTCTCACCTGTTCACCCTTGTCATTTACCACATAGAGTTTGCAGGACAGCTGGTGGCAGAGAGGACAGGAGTACTGCCTATAGTTGTGCAACTGAATATTTCTGTCTGGCCCATTCTGGGGTAGTACCATGTCTTCATTAATCTCATGCTTCTTAATACACTGAATTAAATAGCAACACACCCTTAAAAATATCTGGTCTATCTTCTAGAGGTACTTTTAGACATCCTAAACTGAGAGCTTTCCACAGGCATAGCTACATTACATTTTGAAAGAGAGTTAATGGATGAGATCTTTTGACAACTGTCTCCCTAGGGATCAGCATGACAATCTCTTCATCACCTTCTTATTAGCCTGATGGAAAGAGAGAAAATCATCCTTATGTCTCTACCTCCTGGATTCTTTTTTTAGCAAAAAAGAAAGGATGTATTTTAAATGATACTTTGCCTGTACTTAAGCATCTGCAAAATTTCTTTGAAAAACAACCAACAACATCATTTTGGCAGTACAACCACATTTTTAATGACCTAGTAATTGCTGGGCAAATGTAAATATATCTCTTTATATGGTTCTTACTTAGCATTTCAATAAAGTCCTCAAAACCTTTTGAGAGATATGAGAGTGATATCTGGAGCTGTGTCATGAAATTAGAGGCCATAGGTAATGAAAGGCATTTATAGCTTAACTACTTTCACAGCTAAGCTACTTTTTGGCAAATCCTCAACTTCCATTACCCATTTTTTCCTCCCCAAAACAGTTATTCAAAGAAACAACAACAAAAAGTATACACTTTATTACTTCATTTTCAGAGCTCAGTGGATAATTGAAGCAGCTAATAGCTTTGTGTCAAAAAGTAGGTTTTGAGATGATTCTAGTTTTATTTTTAACTATAAAATCTGAGTGCCTTCAAATATTCCCTGCTGGGTACAACTTTACTAGTTATCTGGCTGATCTTACTATCTCTAGAGGGTCCAATTGGCTCTTTAAACTTCTATTTCTGCCAAATATGAGCCCAGTTTGGATTAAAAATTCCAAAATTTCCCCTTCATTCCTACCTCCATACCTGTTCTTTTTCTTCTTCTTTTTTAAAATTTATTTTTGGCTGCATTGGGTCTTAATTGCAGCACGCGGGATCTTTGGTTTCGGCACACGGGCTTCTCTCTAGTTGTGGAGCGTGAGCTCCAGAGCGCATGGGCTCTGTAGTTGTGGCACGTGGGCTTAGTTGCCCCACAACATCTGGGATCTTAGTTCCCCAGCCAGGGATTGAACCACATCCCCTGCATTGGAAGGCAGATTCTCAACCACTAGACCACTAGGGAAGTCCCCTCCATACCTGTTCTTGACATGGAATATTGCACCCACCCTTCAAAACACAACTCAAGCCCCAACCCCACATGAAATATTTCACAACTACTTTTGCCTAAAATTATAGCTTCTTCTTCTGAATTTCCATTGTGGAAAATGAAAGCTAATAGTCTGTGTCTATTCTTTCTTACTGCATTCTTCTTTTATAGATGTTGTTCTCTCCCACCAGAAAGTTTGAATATTTCTTGAAGTCACTACCAGTTGCATATTTAACTTTTGTGGTATAATCCACACTAAACCAAATAGTGAATGCATGCAGTAGGTATTCAACAAACATTCATTGCACAAAAGCAAACAAGTTGCAAGGCAAAATCTGAGCTAGAATCCATAAATTTATAATACCTATTATGGTTTTGGAAAATTCTAAGGTGTCATTGGCTTTGTCACTATGCCCAGCTATTTGCTGTCTATATTACATTTCACTCTCACGTAATCCAATTAAGGTGACACTTGACTAAATAGGCATTTCTAGCTAAAAACAGCCAATTATTGCAATAGTTTGATAGTCATAAAACGGTTTCCTGGGGAATCCTTGCCATTATTCAGAAAAAAATGCAAGCTTTCAAATATAAACTATATAAATACGACTTACCAACTATTAGCAGGCATTAACCCAAGTTTCATTATTCCCTCTGATATGGCAAGTGTTAAAAGGGCTTTAAGGCTCTACCACAATTATGTTGCTAATAATAACTTTTCTTTTACATAAGGACAAGTAAATAATAAACTAAAGAAAAATAGAAACTGAAGCTGGAGAATCAAGATATTTCTTAACAGTGAGCCATGATAGGCAAGGGAACAGATTCCTCTGGGAGAAGTTTTGGAAACATGCCGCTTTCATCTTTCAATGAGATAAAGAAAACTCGACAGTGTATAGACAGGGACAAGGCACCCTGGCAGGAAGATGTGGACTTAGAGACCCAAAAGGTCATTTCTATTATGAGTCTGTTGCTTCACAGCAGTGACCATTTCTTTGCGTTAGTATCTTGTACCTACCCACTGCACACACACATGCTCGCGCACACACATTCCACATATAAATTGAAATATATATATATATATATATATCTGTTGAAATGTTGAAATGTAATAGCATATACAGCATATTCTGATATTGGGAATAAAGAAAGTTATTTTAAGGTATTTGAAGTCTAGTCTGAACAGCACAAATCTTAGATGAATTTAAGGAAGTGGGCCAAGTTTTTGGCTTTATCCTAGAGCAAGATTAGTAATCTTAGATCAGGGGATGGCTGTCATAATTTCAGAGCCATTAATCTGTAGATCGTTGGCAGAAAATAAAAGCTGAGGAAGTATACTTGCTTAAGGTAGGGAGGGGGAAGAAATTTAAACTGGAAGAACAGAAAGTGCCTTATGCAAAAAGTTACAAGGCAAAATCTGAGCTAATATTTGTAAATTGATGTTATCTACTATGCCTTTTATTTCCCCTCTCACTTGCAGGGAAGTTTCCAGAGCTCTATTCTGGGAAATATGTGTATATACACACACACACACATACACACACACACACATACAACCTACTGAGCCAATAAACTAGAAGGTAGGATGAAGGGAAGAATTTCAAATTGAGGGGCTAAAAAGTAAAAGCCAATATGATTCTTGGAGGGATATTTTTTATAGTGCTATTCTTGTTTCATCTTCACAAATGAGACTCAGATTGCAAAGCAATTTAACCCCCCAAAGTCTGTTCTCCACCAAGTTAATAATATACATCCCCTAAACTGGAAGTTTAAATTACAAGATTAGGCATGGTACTCTGCTCAATGTTTGTAATTCCACCCTGGAAGAGGAGGTTTGACAACTACCTTTTCTAAATAAAACTTCAGAAATAACTCTTAACAAAAGACCATGCCACCATGATTCTTCTAAAATTGTCTTGATGATTTGTCTTTCTAACTGGACTGCAACAGGGTTAATGTAGCGAATGCCTTTAAGTTCATCTACTACTGTGCAAAAAGGAATCATACATTTAGCTTCAGAGGAGTGTCACAGATTTATCCCCCCCCTCCTCCCGGCTCCTTTTCTCCCTCCCTTCCCTAGCAACTGGTAACCTCATAAAGAGGACTCCAAATCTAGAAAGAAGCAGTTGGTCCCTGGCTTCATTCGACCTGCCAAGCTGCTCTAAAGCAGAAGCACCAGTCTTTTCTCCAGACTGAGTTGTCTTGGTGTGGGCGTTCAGCTGGTTTTCTCCATCACCTCAAGAAGGCTTTGGTGATCAAATTTCTCCATGGCTTTTACTGAAAATGTGTAAGTACAAAACTGTGTACAACTGTTTAAGTTGAAGGTAAAAGGCAATTTGAATTGTTGTCCTGTGTGAGTGTGACACGGACAACAGGGAGGAGGGGGTTGCGAAGGATGCGGAAGGGGATCAGAGACAAAGGCGTGAAGGACATAAATTCAGGTACTAAGAATACTGGAGTTTTAAATGTAGTTTTGAAGTTGCAAATCCTTAGTCTAAATTGTGGGATTTAAATATGAGGAAATTCTTACTCTAGGGTGTGGTATAGGTTGAATGAAAAAAATTTAACAAAAGTTGGTATAAATGTTGAATGATGCTTCATGAAAGAGAAATAAACTGAAGAGTTTGTTAGCATAACTAACCTTTCTTCAGCTTCTGTGGAGAAAAAAAAAAAAAAAAAAAAAAAAAGGTTTTCCCTCATAAGACTTTCCAGGGCACTCCTCCCAGAATCTAAATGACGGGTTCAGTGGATAATAGATCCTACTGGGACTGAAAGAGCTGGTGTTTATCTAGCGTGCCTGCGCACTGCAGCTTTTAAGGAAGCTATCTGAGTCTTCTAGGCTGCCTTGTTGCCTTGAGGAGGTGGGAATATGGGGAACCGGGTGGAGCCACAGGTCAGCCATAAAGGGAAACCACAAAGCCTAATGCCAAAGAGGCCGCCTGGTGAAGGGCAAGTGAATCGTAGAAGTGTTTGCTGACTACACCTAGGAGGAGATCGGGCTCTCCCTTTTCCCACCGTGTATTCCAGAGAATTCGATCAATCACATATTTCAGATATTTTCTGGTCACCGCATTTTTTTTTTTTTTTTTTGTGGTACACGGGCTGCTCCCTGTTGTGGCCTCTCCCGTTGCGGAGCACAGGCTCCGGACACACAGGCTCAGTGGCCATGGCTCACGGGCCCAGCCGCTCCGCGGCATGTGGAATCTTCCCGGACCGGGGCACGAACCCGCGTCCCCTGCATCGGCAGGCGGACTCTCAACCACTGCGCCACCAGGGAAGCCCAGCATTTTCATTTTTATTAACCTATTTATTTCTGTTTTGACAAGCCTTGGAGGGCACGCCCCTTCACCCACAGCAGTAGCTGCCGATGAACACGGGACCCCGGAGCTGCGCCCCGGCGTGCCCCTCCAGTGCCCGAACTCCATGCAGAAGGACGATGTGGAGTCCTGGGGCCTCCCTCGCATCCCCCTGAGACCTCCCTTCAATGTACTGACCGATCTGGCAAGAGAGCAACTGGAGTGTCTCTCAGAGAGAACAGGATCCTGCATTCCTGTCGACGGTTCGAGAGCTCTCAAACCCCCCTATGAGCCACCACCTGCTGTTGCGGAAGAGACCCTAGCAACAGCAGAAGTAAATAGCTCTGAGGGGCTGGCAGGCCAGAGGCAGAGGGGACAGGATTCTATTCATGTGTCCCGGGAATTCTCTGGTGGCCCTCCCGCACTGATGGTGGGGGGCACGAGGGTCAGCCATGGGGGCACTGAGAGAGGTGGCAGTAACACAAGGTTATATGTGGCTTTGCCAAGGGGTCAAGGATTCTTTCCAGCCAGGGGCTCTCAAGTAAGAGGCCCGCCACCCATTCCCACCCTTAGATCAGGGATAATGATGGAGGTGCCTCCAGGAAGTACGAGAGTGACCTGCAAGGAAAGGTTGGCTCAGGTTTCTTTCCTACTGGGAGGCCCGCGGCACCCCGTGGAGAACTGGCCAAGGCCTGTGCCCTTGTCGTCCAGCCCTCCAGGTTTACCTTCTTGCGCTCCTGCTCATTGCTTCATCCCTCCTCGACCTCCAAGTTTCAATCCATTTCTCGCTGTGCCTATGGCTTTTGCTCCTCCCCCGGTATTTGCTCCTCCACTGCCTTCCTATTTTGCCAATTTCCCTTCCTGGGGAATGCTGGCTCCTGCATCCTCAAACAGAGAGAACAACTGATGGCAAAAAAAGGAAGGAGGGGGAAAAAAACGCTTGGGAAAAGAGGTGAAAGTTACTCATTTATGTTTTTATATTTGAAACCCCCTACCCTCTTGCAGCCTGTTTAGCACTAATGTGCCTTACATACTTGGAAATTCAATAAAAGCTCTAAACTTTGAAATAGTGTGAATTATTTTTAAAAATGCCACTTTTGGAGCTGAAGCCTTGGATTTTGTTTTCTACTTTGAAGAAAATGAAAGCAGTAATGTGCCAGGGTTTTGTAAGTAGCTTCGTTGAAACCCTACCAATGGCTTGCAGCTGTGATTGTGGGGAGGGGGCATTGGGTTCTTGTTAGACTTGGCGAGTCCGGGGTGGGGAATTGCTTGCTACCTACCTAAGGCTATGGGGGTTGCTCAGTGCAGGATGGGTGAATGAAGATAAGGTCCAGGAGGTAGACCCAAATCCAGATAATAGAGAAAAATGCCCAAACACTAAAAGTAGTCAGATGAGACTGAGGTGAGAGTAACAGAGCCAACATTTCACAGCCAGTTAGAGGCAGAACCAGGCTGAAAAGTTAGGAAAGAAAAGGGGCAGGGGAGATGGGAGAGTTCTACACCATTGCTTCAAACATGAACTCGTGTTTGTCTCTCAGCATTTCACTGTTGCTAAATACATGGTATAGATAAGGCTGGCTTAATAGAAGTCTGGGGACAAGATGGAACCGGGCTGAATCCTTCACCCATTCTCGAAACAAAGGGTACTATATACTCAGAACTTTTAAAGGCAAATGAAAACATTTCACTTGTGTGGAATTTTTTTCTCCGACACTGCTATGTTTGTATTCTTCATAAGTGCTACAGAACCCCATTATCATGATGGCTCTGAGAGATTATCAAAAGCCCAGATGGGAGCTTTTTCAAATTCTAGTGACAAAGATATGGGCACAGCATGCAGGGTGGAAGGATGGCCATTCTGACCACTATACAACTTCATTCACACAGTGGTCCTAAAACACACCGACACTGTCTATGAAGAACCACTAAATTAGAAATATCTTTAGAGGAGGATTCTTCCAATGAGCATTTTTCATGCGCAGAGCTGATGATGTAGGTGACGTAAGCAGTCAGTTAATGGTTGACAAAACCTACAGATCCAAAAGGCACCTAGCCTATAAGCAAAACCATTCATGTGTTTTTAGCACCAATCGTAGGTTCTTCACTACTCTGGGAAAAAAAGACACACGGATCCATGAAGTTTCTTTTTCTCCATTTGATTCAGAATAGATTGTTCTAAATTTACAGGTGGTAGTGCAAGGAGCACTGGATAAAAGGAGCATCTGGGTAGAGCTTGCTAAGATTCCCCTCACTCTGTCCTGAAGCTGGCGCAATTCCATCAATTCACCGTGGTGGGTTGAGCAGAAGCATGCAGCAAATCATTTGACAGCTGCTCACTGTGAGGTAGCTTAGTCCCAGCGTACCAAACACTTATTGAATTTTCAGCCTTAATGAACAGAGGAGTTGGGCATGCTTATAGTCATCAAAAATATCTTTTGAGCCAGATGTTAAAAGATATTTTGACAAGAAATCAAGTTGTTGTGTCAACGGCAGTGCTGCATCTCTGGAGAGCTGCCAAAAGGTGTGGTAAGTGACAGCAGAACAGGATACGTTTTCCTTCTCAAAGGAAGTAGCTCCGATAAACACTCAGAAAGACTTTACTCACAATTACAGCAATCCATGACAAATTTACTGTAACAAGAAAGTGCCACCAACACAAGCTGCTCTTTTCAAACCCTCTGTTCTCTTTCCTAATACCCTCTGCATGTTATTTTCTATGCCATTTTTAAACACTGAGCACCTACGGTACACAACAAAAAATAACTATTAGCAAATTGAGGCATTGAAGTTTCCTTTATACATCTGTGGTGTAGGATAAATACATTTCCTTTAGTTTATGCAGAGCTCTGTGCCTATATAACAGGTTTCAGTAAACACAAGTATCAAATAAGCCTGGTATCCTGTTGTTAAATGCAAGTGAAATGCAAATATTTTTGTTTATTCACAGCTTCCGTATAGAAATTCTGTATTACCTTTTTATCATAGGTGCCAGCATCCTCAATGACAGCAAAACACCCATTTTAAACACATGATTTGGGGCTTCTCTGGTGGTACAGTGGTTAAGAATACGCTTGCCAGTGCAGGGGACACAGGTTCGTGCCCTGGTCCGGGAAGATGCCACATGCCACAGAGCAACTAAGCCCGTGTGCCACAACTACTGAGCCTGAGCTTTAGAGCCCACGAGCACAACAACTGAGACTGCATGCTGCAACTACTGAAGCCCACGTGCCTAGAGCCCATGCTCCACAACAAGAGAAGCTACCACAATGAGAAGCCCGTGCACCGCAAGGAAGAGTAGCCCCCGCTCGCAGCAACTAGAGAAAGCCCACGTGGACCAATGAAGACCTAACACAGCCAAAATAAATAAAGAAATAAAAGAAGTAAAGAAGTAGAAAAAAATGTTTAAAAAACACATGATTTGCCTTAAAATAGCTAATTTTAAATTATTCTGGTGCAATATGAGCTAATATTAATCCTACACCAAAATATCTTATTCATTTTGGAAAGTGCACATAATTCAATATATACAACACTCTTGAATATATATGTTTTCCCTTTCTTTTCTGTGGCTTAAATAGTTCCTAACCGCAAGAGGGAAAGAAAAACATCAACAAAATAGCCCTTTCTCCTGATAGTAATGGGAAAGGGTTAAGTATTTCCTGTTCTAAGTTATAATCATTGTCACAAGATGATTCATGTTGTACTGTTTATTATTTATAGTTCTCATTATATTCTTTGTCACAAGACTGTAGCATTAGAATTTTAATGTCCTATATATTCTCTAGAAGATAATAATAAACTGTACAACTTTGACCTTTTCTATGTCCCTAAGTAAGATTCATTAGCCATTTCTACTTTCCACTGTTTACAACTTCTGTAGCCTGATTGGAAGAGGTACACATGTAGCCAATCAAACTGTAGAATACTGAAAATGTTAAAGTTCAAATTATAAAATGTTTAAAGTCTTTCATAAACCAGAATGACATCAAAATTACACATTATTCTTCTGAGAATTATTATAACAAACATAAAATAGGACCAAAAATTTATTTTCACTGGAGTCTTAAGGTTGAGATCTTGGTGCTATCTTCATCTACTATGGAACAAGTGGTTTATTGCATGGCTGTTACTAAATAACTAAGTAATAAAAAATATATATACACACATACATATATGTATGGAGAAAGATGATATCCTTCCATAACTATTACATTGTACTGTAACAATGGCATTGAATTATCAAGTGCTATTGAGAGATGTTGATTTTTAAAGGACCTAATACAGAACTACATGAAATGACTCTATTTCAAGATCAGTGGGCCAAAACCAGAGATAAAAGAAATTTTACACAGATCAAGGACTCTATGTCATGTCATAGGTTAATTCCATAGCTATGACAAAACGTTGCATGTCTTCTTTATAATGAGCTGGATTGAGTGATATTCCCACAGAAAGAGCAAGTGTTGAGACTAAATTAAGTGAAAGAACCCATCTGTTTCTCTGTGATGATGTTCATTTTTTCTTATAATGATGGAAATATATAGCATTTATCAAATCAAGTCTAGATTTGAGAAGTCAGAAAAATTGTGATTCATCATGCAGTCATTTTCTTAAGTGCTTGAGAAGGTGCTACTCTTGCCAAAGACTAATTAAATATATATGCTTTCTCACCCACCATTGCGAACTTACTGCCATTCAGAAAATCTTTCTCAGCATCCCAGTTTCTCAAAGAAACTATCTGTGGAACTTGTTTTCATGAAGTGACTCTACCATTGCTTTTTTGAGAATGGACTAGTATCCTGCAATACTTTATGGAGGTAAACTGACCACATTTTTCCTGACTCTGAAAATCTCTTTCCCCAAGTAAAATAAGATTGTAAAGCACACAACTCCATCATTCCTATCATAAAGGGCTTTGTCTATCTAATAGTGTTTAATTATATAATTTATTGAGAAATATACATTTATAACTGACTTCATCTAACACCCTGATTGACTTTGCTTTGACTCAGAGGCAAAGCAACACAGGGAATATGGAGGTTGATGGATGGTGCTTGTGCATGTGAGAAAGAGGAAAACAGATGGAGAAAGACAGAGGATTAAAAATAGAGAGGGGCAGGGCCACTGTCAGTTGAGAAGAGATGAGATGAAGTCCTGTAGAAGAGGAAGCATCTTCATAGTGGAAGTACTGTTGGAAAAGTAATACATTTGGCTATGGGAGAATATAATCCAGAGAAGACAGAAAGGGGCAGTTTGAAAAGAAGGAAGTTACAGGGATTAAGTGTTTCATGAAAGAAAGGGCTCTGTGTAGGAGCCACACATTTGAGAGGGTGGGGATGAGGTGATTAGAGAAACACTATCCAGCCTTCCTAAAAATGAATCTATCTCCACTGCTTCATTCCTTCCTATAAATATCATCTCTCTTCAGATAGCAGCCAATCTCATATTGCCTGTGTGAAACTGGAAGCCCATTCTGGTTTAGGTTTCATCAATCCCTCAAACTGGCCTTGGCAAGCAGACTCACCATCATCAAGGTTACTTTATTAGTGAAGCTGGTGTGCAATGAATTAGGCTCACAAAAAAGCATTCTCTCTTCAAGTTCTCAAATATATCATACCCTAAATTTGTTTTTCTTTTTAAATTTAAACTCCAATCTTTTTTCCCCTAGCGAGGTACACTGATTATTTTCTAATTTTGCCTTTTCACCCCTCCTATTAAACCATAATTTTCTGAGGTGGAGTCACTGGCTTTATTAATCACACTTCATCCAGAACCCAAGCAATCTATTATTTTTCCCAGGGGGCATATTTATACCTCCTTTAGGTATAAAATCCTTACACATTGTGTTAATGCTCACTGGTGCTCAATAGCCATTAGCAATATACAGTAAATGTACTGAAGATACTATTTAATGCCCTAACTAAAAAGTTCATTATCCATAAATAGAATAATTTAAAAACATCTTGTATTAGTAATTCACATTAGTAATTACTTAATTAGTAATTAAGTAAGTAATTCACTTAATTAGTAAGTCACAGCTGGAGGAAAATAATCAAATATAAATAATGTTTCATAGTTAAAAAATATCTATGAGATAGTCTTACAAAGAGTATCAGTAAAGTCACAGATGATCCCAAATTTAACAGAATGATATGGCTTTAAAAACGATCTCTTCAGAATTTATATAAACATTATTGCTTCAGTGCTAGGCATTTTCACAAACCAGTTGCAATGTATGTACATCTCAAATTGTCCAACTTTATGATTAATTAACACTGCTAACATCACCAGTCAAATGAATCCATGTACATATCACTTCAAAACAGTGTAAAAGCTCATTTCTCCTTTAGGCATTTGATATGAAGTGAAGTTATATAAGAAAATTGCCAATTCCAATGTCTAAATGTTACCTTCTCTATTTAACTTGATGCTGTTATCCTTTTAGCATAGCCAGCAGTGGAGCCTACAAAGGTCAGTCAACCCTTAATTGGGAAACTAGTAAGAGGACTTAGGTCTTGGGTCTTAGGCTCATTTAGTCAAAACAAACAAACAAAAAATCAAACATAACAGAGTGCAAAACACAGAATCCATGGGCTTGAAGATTAAAGTTATTCAACGTGCATTTATTGAATGCATAGTATATGAGTAGCTCTAATTGGGTGCTATAGAAAATAAAAACCAAGCAGACACCTATGGAAGTGACTGATTACTAAGAAAACACTTGTTTTCCTTCAGTGATAGAAAACATACACTTATAGTAGAATGAGTTTTCATGTGCTCACGTGTATTTAGAATTTCCATGTCTTCTGTTGGTCTGATAGGTTCTCAATTTACAGATGGAGAAACTGAGATTCAAGAGATTTAGTGATTTGACCAAGAACAAAATGTGACTTTGTGGCAGAGTCAGGATCCTCTTCTTATTCCATACTTCAAAATGTGTTTCAGGCTTCCCTGGTGGCGCAGTGGTTGAGAGTCCACCTGCCGATGCAGGGGACGTGGGTTCGTGCCCCAGTCCGGGAGGATCCCGCATGCTGTGGAGCAGCTGGGCCCGTGAGCCATGGCCTCTGAGCCTGTGCGTCCAGAGCCTGTGCTTCACAACGGGAGAGGCCACAACAGTTAGAGGCCCGCGTACGGCAAAAAAAAAAAAAAGAAAAAAAATGTGTTTCAAATATATTAAAGATATAAATGAAAATAAGAAAATAAAAATTGCCATAAATTCTAGAAGAAAATATAAGTGAAATAAATGAATATTTATGTAATCATGATCTTTCTTCCCATGACAATAAAGTCAGAAATCATAACAGAACACACTACAATATTGAAATGACCTCTGTGTCAAAATTATCATAAACAGAATTTAAAAGCAAATGAAAAGCTTAGGGAAATTTTGCAGGATATCTAGAAAAAGGTTTAAAAGTTGTTAACAAATACAAAATTTGTGAGCCAATAGAAAAAGTGTATATCCTCATATAAAATGAATAAGTGACATTAACAGGTAGTTGAAAAAAGAAAAAAAGAAAAATGGTTAATAAACATGTAAAATAGCTTATAAGTATAAATTAAAATAAATACATTTTTATCTGTCATAATTGGCAAAGTTTTTTTCACATAATTATATCCATTGTTGGGGAGGGTTTGGGCATATGGGTGCTCTCACCCACTAGTTATGGGAGTATAAGTAGGAGAACATTTAGTGAGAACATGTTACAATATTCAACAAATTCCTTAAAATTGTAGTGTTCTTTGATCCAAGAATCCCAGGTATTGGACTTTAGCCTAAGGAAATAATCATGGATATTGGATAAATTTTTAGCTACAACCAGGCTTATCTCATCATTATAACAGCAAAAACTTAGAAATAAACTAAACTTTTCAAAATAGACAACTGTCCAATTAAATTGTGGTCCCTTCAGAGGACAGAATATAATGCCACCATCAGAACAATAACAGAGAACTATAATTTTTAAAATGAAAACTTATATGCATTTAAAGTGAAAAAAATGTCAAAAGTATGTGCCAGTACGATCAGTTTTCTTCTCTTTGCTTATCTATATTTTTGAATTTTTATAAGAAACATTTTTACTCTTGTGAAATTTAGGAGTTGTGATAAAAAGGAGATCATATATGATTTCTAAGGTCTCTTTCAGCTCTACACTTCAACGAAAAAATTATATAATAGAATAGAAAACAGAATGATATATTCTGTAATCAGAATTTTAAATAAATGAGTACTCAGAGAAAGTGAGAAAAACATCAAGTGTGATGGGAGTAGTTATAGAGGTTTATGTCAAAGAGTTTAAGACAAACCCTGGAGCACTGTATCTTTGCAACATATGGTTTCTTGATCCTTTGTGAAATGAGGCCCTACTTTAGTCGTGTTAGCCAAGATCTGATGATACTTGGCTGTACGCTTGTTTTCACGAGACATTGAGCGTCAGTGAGTTGCGGGGGGGTCTATGCAAAGAGGGGCTAGGAATCAGGAGGCCGAGCAAAAAATGGGATCTGGAGTATATAGCAGGTTTAGGCAGGCAGGGGGTCAAATCCAGACAGGTCTGCTGAAGCAGCATGGTGCACGTAGGTATAAGTTCAGTTTAACAACCCTTTCATTTTGCCATCCTTTCTAATTTCAAAGTTCTTGATTTCCCATTGAAGTAAAATGATCCTAGTTTTAATTCCAGCAGCCTGGACCAGCACGTGTTAACTGTGGCCAGGAAAATGTCAGAAGCATGTAGGTGAGTCACGCTTCTGATCTAGGCAGGAACAAAGATCCTCGGATTATCACAATATTTGGCTCAGTGTCTTGCCCTTCTACACTGTTTCCTGTTGAACGTGAGCAGTTTAAAAATAGGAAGTTAAGACAAGCATGGATGAGTTAAGCATTTTAAAACTGCATATAACCTAACCATGACTGCGGAGTACTGAGCATAAATTGTTTTCTATGACTTATGATAATCACACTTTAAAATGACTGTTCAGAGCAGGCCTACCAAGAATATGGTTGTACAGTTTGTATCCTGCACAAGGGTGTCTAGCCAAAGTGGTAAAAGTAGGAATTAAGTTCAGTTTGTACTCTGCTTGCTAAGCAGTACACCTGAGGAGAGGCACCTTTTTCTAATTTGTCCACCCAGAGTGGATACCTTTTTCTAATTTACTCATAGAAGCAGCAACTACTAGCTGTGGTTCAGGTTAATAACCAATGGGTCCAAATACATTCATATTCAATAAGATTGGAAAATCATTAAAAAGTATGAGCCCAGTTTAGAGAAACCACAATGTCGATGTTGATAGAATTAAAAAATAATTGTCATTCAACATGCCCAGCAAATGATCAAAGACCAGCAGGCTATCAACTATAAATTACCTGCTAAAAAGCTACCATTAGACATGGAAAATTGATTCATATGAAAAAATAAATGAAAAATATAATTGACAAAAGGCAGTTGCTCTAATGATATCTCTACAAAGAAAAAGTCCCATGAAGTATCTCTCTTGCACCTGCATAAAAAATATTCTTAATGGGAATAATGTAGAAATATAGCTAGAATCCTAAAACCCAAACACCAGGCTAACATTTCAAACGTACTTTGGTAAATTACTGCTATGACTGACACTATTAAAATATTAAAAGTAATAACGCTGAAATTCACAACAACCTTACAATATAAGCCTGCAAATATAGACTAAATATAGTTCAGTATGAAATCTACCCTTTAAAGCCTATGTTGAGTATAAGGTGCGAATATATTAATGAGTCACTTTACACGAGCAAAATAATTTTGCTCCCTGAATACATTTAACATGTTATATTTCTTTCTGTATTTATTTTCTTTTTATTTTTTTTTTAAGGGTGAGGTAGCACTGAGGTCCTTTAATGGAAATTCATCATGCCACTCAGCTGTATTCATGTTTCTAGTGAAGAAGCTTATTTAACAATTTCTTAGAAGATGTCTCTTGGGTTTAGCTGTAGTCAGGAAATGGTGTATAATTAGCACTTTTATGTGGCATTAACAAACAATCTTGTTAGTTCATTACTTTTTAATATTTGCATCAGTCTTCTGAAAGCAGATCAAGAGCAACTATAATTTTCATATGCAAGTCGTTAACTACAAAGCTCAGAAAATGTTCACTTTAATCAAAACCATACCACAATACTGTATCTTCAATTTCTTTTCTCCCCACATTTCTTTTCAGTCTATTCAGACCTTCAACCCCAGGGATTTAGAAAGATTTTATTTTAAATGAATGAAATACGCATTTTAGTTCAGTCTATCATGCTCATTAATAAAATAGAACAAAAATTAATAAATATTTTGTTTTGTCACTGACCCACATGACAACTATTATCTGTGATTTGTAATATTTTCAATGGATGGATGTTATGGGTAAAACCTTTTAAAGTTAGAATTGGTTAACTTAGAAGTCCTGGCTTTGAGGAAGCCCTGGTAAGAGATGTTGATTACAACTATGGGAAATAGCTGCATAAGTTATACTTAGATATTGTATTTATAAAATTTCTTAATCTTTCCTAGACAAAGCTATACCAATATTACTTGAGTTGCATTTTCTGCACACATGTGCTACATATTACAGGCATTTTCAATCTGTTTTAGGTACATTAAATGAATCTGACCGTACTCATGGGTTCATTCCAAGACCACCAGGGCTAAAGGGTTGTGAAAAGAGGAAGAATAGCACAAAGTGAGGTAGGAAAGGTAAGCAAGTCCAGACTATGCAGAGAATTATGGCCATGAAGAGCTTGGATTTTATTCTAAGTGCAATTGCAAAGGCAGAGATGGAGGAACAGCCCTAACATACTTGACTATTTAGAACTGGTGTGCAGAGTGAAGTCACGTGATGGTATCAACTCCCTTCCAGGTCCCCATATACAACCTTCAGTAAATTCACTGTACAGTACTGCACTAAAGGCTGTTCTCTGTACCTAGATATTACACCATCACTAAGTGGAAAGTATTCAATTATTTTTATTTGAAATGTAACATCAAATATGTATATTCCTAAAATTAGACACACCATTATTGTTCTTTGTACTCCTAAAAACATTAAGAGTAAACTTTTATCTGACAACTTAAATTATTTTCCCTCTGAAAAAGGACACTAAAAACATGAGACCTTATTCCTTTGAATTGTGACTATATACAGAAACCCAGTGAGACTCTCTGGATCCAGGATCAAATACGTCTAGCATCTAGACAGACATTCACCCATCCTTCACGAGATTGTTTGGCTACCAATACAGTCTTGACTTCTGTTGAATAGGTTGTAAACAGAAACACCTGTGTCATTTAATGTCGAGGTGCTAGAAAGCTAAATTTTCACTTGCTCTACTTTATGTATTTGATTCTTCAAACTTAGACACAAGAATTACCTAACATGTCTCTCATTAAATTCTCTTTTGTTGATTTAAGCCCATTATTACAATCTCTGTTATTTGAAAAATATTTACTTCAAAGTAGTAACATTCTTTTACCCTTACATCAAGTTATGACATGTAGTTTTAAAATATGAAAACCATTGATAACAGGAAATGTCGAATTGGTTCAATGCAAAGTCCTGAGAGGCATTCCACTGGAGACCTTCCTCAATTAATCAATATTATGAGTATCTGGTCATTTAACCAGCTACGAATGCATTCAACTGCACAGTAAGGTATTTTCCTATTTTTCCCAGAGCATGCAATGAAAGGTTTTGTTCAAAGACTTTTAGTCATCAAGACATACCATGAATATGGCATTTCCCCTTTAAATAGATCACATTTAAATTTTCACTCAGGATAATGATTAATATCATCTAGAAGGGAAACAAGAACCTTCATTTTTATATAATTATCTCCTTAAACTATGTACATTCCTGAATATTTTGGGGGAGAGGAAAGCACATCCATTGAAAGTGAAATATTAATAGATAAGGTGTTATCTGAGCAGAAAATGGGCATATGTATATTACACACTTAGAAATAAACTAGTTCAAATATCTTATTTTGTGTTCAAGGAATGTAATGCTCACACAGATCAAGACCTCAGGCTTCCTAACTCAGTTACGGACTTTGTCATCTCAGGATGCTTTCAAGAAGAGAAACAATAAGGGATTCTATGGGCAAAAATGCAGACACAATCACCTAACCACTACCAACCTAGAAGTTAAAGAAGATAGAACATTACAAGAGAAAATGATTGCCTTCAAAAGGTTTACAATCCAGTGGTATTATTACATAATGGAAAGCAATGATAATGCTGTGTCTAGAAGTAGGGCCAGCACTTATATTGTTAATTTGGGTTTGTTTTTTTTAATTTATTTATTTATTTATTTATTTTTGGCTGCGTTGGGTCTTCGTTGCTGCGTGCGGGCTTTCTGTACTTGCGGCGAGGGGGGGCTACTATTTGTTGTGGTGTGCAGGCTTCTCATTGCGGTGGCTTCTCTTATTGTTGAGCACGGGCTCTAGGCACGTGGGCTTCAGTAGTTGTGGCTCACGGGCTCTAGCGCGCAGGCTCAGTAGTTGTGGTGCACGGGGTTAGTTGATCCGCGGCACGTGGGATCTTCCCGGACCAGGGCTCGAACTTGTGTCCCCTGCATTGGCAGGGGGATTCTTAACCAATGCACCACCAGGGAAGTCCCAATTTGGGGGTTTTAGGATAAATTTTTATGTTGCAGGAAGATGCAGGTTTTAAAAAGTAGCACAATTGAATCTGCATAGCAGTAAGTCAACTTATGTTTGAGTTTAGGCAACTACATGGTATGTAAACAAGCTAGATTCAGGAGGCTAATGCCTCTTGTTCTAGTCTACCCTATGACTGTAGAGTAGAACATTCTGAAGAAAATCTTATACAGATTTCAGAGAGGGTAAGAGAGCACCAGGACAAAGAAGAAGTGCACCTTCTTTGACCTTCCTTCACCTCATGTTCTTTTACTAGCCTTTATTTTCTTCTGTAGTTTTTATTAAATACATAATTAAAAATACAATGCCTTCTGCCCTGTCAGTGCTTCGCCTCTGTTAATGCTTCCTTAGATATTCATACCTCGCACTCTGTCAATGAATGAAGGAGGCTGATAATGTACACCTTGCTCAAGAGACAAACTGAAAAGTTGAAATGATTCTTCCCACTTTAACTTAAAAACATCTTTGGTAACAAATGAAACAAATATTTCCCAGAGTAATTTCCTCTATGGAAACAGAAAGATTCACAAGTTAAATGTGCCTGCAGTAACTGACTCTGTCCACTGCCCCCACTCAGCTTATGAGCATTTTCTTTCCTCTGACTTTGTTTCCTCATTTCTTGCAATTTAAATTTTTCTAGTTTTTCTTTGAGCAACATATTCATTATTTATGCTTACCCAGAATAACGGCTTTCCTGAATGTACAGAAGTTTTGTTGTAATTTTCTAGAAGTGCTACCAGCTTCCATATTGTGTGCAGGGCTGCACCAGAGCTCATGACCGTTGCTACCCAGAGATTGTGAGCTTCCAATTTTTTATCAGTAGCTGATCAACTCACCCCAGAATTTCTGAGATCTTTTATGCTTTATAGTTTGGAGACTGTATCATCCACGTGAGTTTTGATATTATTGGAATTCAGTTTTCCTAGTGTCAATAATGAACTACCAAGCAAAGATCTACTAGCTCAGAGGTCCCCAACCCTCAGGCCACGGACCTCTACTGGTCCGTGTCCTGTCAGGAACTGGGCCGCACAGCAGGAGGTGAGCGGTGGTGGACTAGCGAGTGAAGCTTCATCTGTATTCACAGCCGCTCCTCATCACTCACGTTACCGCCTGAGCTCCGCCTCCTGCCAGCACTATGGTGAGTTGTATAATTATTTCATTATATATTACAATGTAATAATAATAGAAATAAAGTGCACAGTAAATGTAATGCTCTTGAATCATCCCAAAACCATACCCCACCCTGGTCCGAGGAAAAGTTGTCTTCCACGAAACCAGTCCCTGGTGCCAAAAAGGTTGGGGATCACTGCACTAGCTTAAGGAAAAGAGGATTTATGAGAGATAGGTGGACAATGCAAATGAGATTATTTGCTTTTTTCTCTTCAATGGTATTTTAGAATTGAGAATTCATTGCAATTAGAATTATTAGTGCTATTTAGAAAGCTTCCTGTTTTTATCGTATTAGTGGGAAGGACTCCTTACTTTTATTAAAATAAATTATTAAATTGCTGAGTCAGTAATTTTGATAGACAAAAATGGCAATTTCATATGGCTGAACCAAGTAGGTTTTTGGAAAAGTTTTATATCTTACTTTCTAAGTTGAGATATAATTCATATACCAGAAAATGTACCCTTTTAACCTATATGAGTTGGTGATTGTTTAAATTGAACTTGAAAATTTTTTTAAATTTTTCTTACAATTTTTAAAGGTTACTTTCCATTTACAGTTATTACAAAGTATTGGCTATATTCCCCATCCTTGAGCCTATTTTATGCCCAATAATTTGTACCTCCCAATCCAACCCCCACTCCTATGTTGCCCTTCCTTGCCTCTCCCCCCCGGGTAACCACTAGTTTGTTGTCCATATCTGTGAGTCTGCTTCTTTTTTGTTATATTCACTAGTTTGTTGTATTTATTAGATTCCACATATAAGTGATATTGTACAGTATTTGTCTTTGTCTGTCTTTTCTGTCTTTGAGAGCATGCCCTCCAAGTCCATCCATGTTGCTGCAAATGGCCAAATTTCATTCTTTTTTTATGGCTGAGTAATATTGCATTGTGTATGTGTGTATATATATATATATATATACCACATCTTCTTTATCCATTCATCTGTTGATGGACACTTAGGTTGCTTCTATATCTTGGCAGCCATAAATAGTAGTGCTATGAACACTGGGGAGCATGTATATTTTCAAATTAGTGTTTTTGTTTTTTTCAGCTATATATCCAAGAGTAGAATTGCTGGGTCATGTTCTAGTTCTATTTTTAGTTTTTTTGAAAAACCTCCATACTGTTTTCCACAGTGGTGGCACCAATTTATATTCCAATCAACGGTGTACAATGGTTCCCTTTTCTCCACATCCTCACCAACATTTGTTATTTGTGTTCTTTTTGATGACAGCCATTCTGACAGGTGTGAGGAGATATCTCACTGTGGTTTTGATTTGCATTTCCCTAATGATTAGCAATGCTGAGCATCTTTTCATGTGCCTATTGCCACCTGCATTTCCTCTTTGGAAAAATATCTATTCAGTTCTTCTGCCCGTTTTTTATTCATCTGTTTTTTTGATGTTGAGCTGTATGAGCTGTTTATATATATTGGTTATTAATGCCTTATCTGTCATATCATTTGCAAATATTTTCTCCCATTCAGTAGGGTGTCTTTTCACTTTGTCAATGGTTTCCTTTGTTGTGCAAAAGCTTTTAAGTTTAATTAGGTCTCATTTGTTTATTTTTGCTTTTATTTGCTTTAGGAGACAGATGCAAAAAAAATATGCTGCAGTTTATGTGAAAGAGCGTTCTGCCTATGTTTTCTTCTAGGAATTTTATAGTATCCAGTCTTACATTTACTTCTTTAATCCATTTTGAGTTTATTTTTGCATATGGTGTTAGAGAATGTTCTAATTTCACTCTTTTACATGTAGCTGTCCAGTTTTCCCAGCACCACTTATTAAAGAGACTGTCTTTTCTCCATTTTTAATTCACGATTGTGTAATCATTACCACTATCTAATTCCATAGCATTTACATTGTTCCCAAAAGAAACCTCATACCCATTAGCAGTCACCCTCTACTTTCATTCGTTCTTAGATCCATGTATGAAAAGTTCTTGAGCACAAAATAGGAGAGGGAGTAAGAAGCAGATATAATTTGGACACGTGGAAGCATATGCTAAATGCTATAAGAAAATCAGACATAATGATAAGAGTTAAAAGGATGACAAGCCAATTCTAATATATGTAGTAGAGAAGAATTCATGGAAATGACATGTTTGAATAGGACATTGAAATATTGGTAGAATTTCTCCAGATGGTGATAAGGAAGTGTTAAAGAAAAAGTACATGGGATATACTATCCAACAGTTTCGAGTTCAAATTCCAACATTTACTACTTGTGGCAATTTGCACAATGTATTTTCTCAGGGTCTAAATATAGGAATATAACTACATTGAAGGGTTGTAAAGATTACATGAAAAGTTTAGTGTAATTCTTGGCACATACACCTGTATCTACAATGGTAATTAACAATTGTTAATATTGACATTATTGGAAGAAAAACGACCAAAACTACTATGTATCAAAATAGGGTGAAAGCACCACCATCTAACCCTCTGAGTCATGGCTTCTTTTCTCTAGCTCTGTACTTTACAGTCTGGTAAATGTTTAACAATTGGGTCTGGATTTGGGGAGAGGAAGAAAACCTTGATATGAAGCACTTGGTGATTCCTGTGGTGTAAATACTTCTACTATAGCCTGTTTCAAGCTACTGTTTAACAACTGGTTCAGATATTTCTTGTAATTTAAAAAATGGGCTCTGTGAGCCAAGCCACTGTGAACAGCTCCAGCACACCACTGCTCATAGTGCACAAAAACACTAATAGCAGGCTTCCCTGGTGGCACAGTGGTTGGGAGTCCGCCTGCCGATGTGGGGGACGTGGGTTCGTGCCCCGGTCCAGAAGGATCCCGCGTGCCATGAAGCGGCTGGGCCCGTGAGCCATGGACGTTGGGCCTGCGCATCCGGAGCCTGTGCTCCACAACGGGAGGGGCCACAACAGTGAGAGGCCCGCGTACCAAAACAAAACAAAACAAAACAAAACCCAAAAAACACTAATAGCTTCATTGCCAATTAACTGGAAAACTTGTCTTTTAATTATTTTATATTATACCAAAATCCTTGATGAATTATTACACAGGTATTTAACAGCACTTTAGGAGTATTTTGGGAAGATGATTAGTGTTACTAGATGAGCTGGGAATACACTATTACTTTTCTCATTAAAAACAATGAAATAGAGCATTCCACTTTTTAAAAATTTACTTTTCACTGCATTTTCAGAAGACATCTGATTAAGATAATGAGAGACTCCTGCAGTGTCAAAACCAGCATAATTAAATTTAGTCATAGAGTATCAGCTCTGGATGGATCCTAGGATCATCCAGTGTAGTGTTTTCAAACTATGCTGGGTCTCATACAATACATACTGTAAAGTATATTTCTTACCGTGGGTCTCAATCAAAGCAATTCGAAGCATCGCTGATCTAAATCAAATAAGAAGATTAATGTTTGGAGAGAGGAGATGAGTAGTCCAAGGTCTCACAGCCAAGTTAGTGGCAGAGCTGATATTAAAACTCAGACTGGTTATTTGTTCATAGCTCTTTCCCATACATCATAACTTGACAACTTATGTTTCAAATCAACCTTTGAAATATGTAAACAGAAAGCTGTAAGTTCAGCCTATTCAATTAAAATAATAATGCATTAAAATATTTGTTCTTTATTCTCTTCTCTTTTTAAAAATCTGCTCTATATTCTTGGATTTTGCTTTAGTGTATTTGAATTCATGTTTGTATACTTAGCATGATGGAACTCTTTATTGATCTATTTTGATATTGGGCTACATTTAGGATACAGAGTATTCTAAATCTGTATTGAGCCATTCATTTGGTTACTCTTTTTTTTTTTTTTTTTTTTTTTTTTGCTGTACGTGGGCCTCCCACTGCTGTGGCCTCTCCCGCCGTGGAGCACAGGCTCTGGACACGCAGGCTCAGCGGCCATGGCTCACGGGCCCAACCACTCCATGGCACGCGGGATCCTCCCGGACTGGGGTACGAACCCGTGTCCCCTGCATCGGCAGGCGGACTCCCAACCACTGAGCCACCAGGGAAGCCCCATTTGGTTACTCTTGAATGGACTCCTTTCCGTTTTCTGCACTTCTTTCTCTAGAAGCTGGAAGACTGTACTGCTTTCACAACCGTAGTTCCTAGCTCTTGAGTACAACTAGTTCCATGAAAGGGACACCCACAGAAATGTGCTTGAATCCTAGACTAAAAGCTAGTTTATTTTAAAGGGACAGATGCACCATTTATTTCTCTATTTTACACTGTACAAAATGTTATCACATTAAAATGTAAGGAGGGACTTCCCTGGTGGCGCAGTGGTTAAGAATCCGCCTGCCAATGCAGGGGTATGGGTTCTAGCCCTGTTCCAGGAATATCCCAGAGGCCGCAGAGCAACTAAGCCCGTGTGCCACCAACTACTGAGCCTGCGCTCTAGAGCCCGCGAGCCACAACTACTGAAGCCCACGCGCCTAGAGCCTGTGCTCTGCAACAAGAGAAGCCACCGCAATGAGAAGCCCGCACACCACAATGGAGAGTAGCCCCTGCTCGCCGCAACTAGAGAAAGCCCGCATGCAGCAATGAAGACCCAACACAGCCAAAAATAAATAAATTTATTTAAAAAAAATAATGTAAGGGAAGGGATTTCCCTGGTGGTCCAGTGGTTAAGACTTTGCCTTCCAGTGCAGGGGGTGGGGGTTCAATCCCTGGTCGGGGAGCTAGGATCCCACATGCCTCGCAGCCAAAAACCAAAACATAAAAAACAGAAGCAAAATTGTAACAAATTCAATAAAGAGTTTAAAAATGGTCCACATCAAAAAAAATCTTTAAAAAAATAAATAAAATGTAAGGAAAATAATTTCACTGTATTTCCTGTTTCTTTGCTATGAATCTTAACATTAGTGTGTTCCTCTGTTTTTGTTTCTATTTTTCTCTTTCCATGCATTTTGTTCTGTCTCACTTTCTCTTTGTTTTTAAACTACACACACACACAATTTTTTATATGCACTCTGAGCTGAAGAATTTGGTGTGAGTTTTTAATATGCAGCTTAATTTCCTCTCTAAGTTCATAAAGATTTGGGCTGCCAGAGGTCTTTTTCACACTAGTTTTGTATATATCTGAAATACTATGGGAGAACTAAATCATTCTGACACCTTTTTCCAGAGTGGTTACAACAGATTGCAAAGACAGAATTTGAAAGGGGGATTAAAAATAGGAGCAAATGAGGTAAATGCCTATCCTGGAGTGCTAGACACTTGCTATGGCTGAGCACAAACATTTATGAGCTTTCTAACTGAGATGGTTTTCCACTTTGTATTGTTCACAGACTATGACCAGGGCTGATATTGAACTAGTATGCACCAGTACAGCCATAGATGTTGTTTATAGCTGGTCTCCCCTCTGATTGGTTGAGGGCCCATATCAGAATTGTTCAATATTTTGACTCTCACTTCTGGTATCGACCAATTGCTCAGGGCATTCAAATACTATTCTTTGTCCTAAGGACAGTTAACGATGTCTTCCACATAAAGATGATGCTCAGTAGTATAAAATGCCAACAACAATATAAACAGCAACAAAAACAATGGCTAACAATTAGGTAGTACTTACCATCTGCACGGCACTGGTCTAGGCACTTTACCTGTAACAATTCACTTAATTCTTACAAAACCTTTATGGGAAAAATTCTATTATAAAGATGAGAAAACTGAATCAGGGTGATGTCAAATAAATTAATTAATGACACATAACTAATGAGTATTAAAGCCAGATTCTTACACAGTCAGTCTAGTTCCCGAGTCATGTGAGTTAATACCTAAGATGTAGTGAAGTCGTGATTACTTAATAAAATGGTCATATTTATTTCATAGAAATATTTCTGATAAACTACCTTGATTTAAGCCAGTAATTTTGTGTCAAAGTACACTCCACAACAAATGCATCTTTTATGAAAGGAATATGTTATCTATGGTATAATGTAGACTGTGTATCCTGGTGCTGGTGTGCTTGATTCAGTAGTGAATAGAGACTGTCCCACCTCAGGGTCACCACTCATACTGCATTTTGTGAGAATAGCTCCTCTTGGAGGTGTGCAATGTGTTTGATCATTTTTGTAGGTATGTGTGACTACATGTGCCACAAATATTCTGTCCTGAACCTAGAATAGCTAGTTCAGAAGTTGTTGGTTGCTATCTCTTATAAGTTTAATTTGCATGTATCTCACTGGATTATGAATATAGTTAATGTAGCTTGTGGTGTTCTGTTCTCCCCAAGAAGATTCCTCGGGTGATCCAGACAAGAAAGGTGTCATGAATGCTGGGAGCAATAGGTTTTAGTTCTGCTTTGACTCCACAGTGTTTGAGAGTTCAGGTTTTGGAATCAGACTGATCTGGGTTCAAATACTGGCTCCACAACTCAGTAGCTGTGTGACCTTGGGCAAGTCACTGAACTTCAATTTCATCATCTATAAATGGGGATAATAAAGATGATAATCAAGTGAGATAATGTACTTAAAGTCCTTAGCATAGTTACAGGTATACAGTAGGTGCTCAGTAAGAACTAGAAAACTATACTCTGAATTCTTCTGGAACTTTCTTTTCTCACACAGCGTTCTATTTTTGTCAGCTAATCATGTTCACAAGGAAGCTCTAGTTCATTCCTTTTCATAATTTTAAATAGGATAGGATTCTATAGCATAACTATGCATTAATTTATTCATTTGTAGTTTTCATAGTATTTTGTTATCAGTAAGAAATACTGCAATGTAAATTCTTGTGCATGGGTGCTTGGGCAGCAAATTACTTCTTAATGAGTCTTTAAGCATTAAGTATTATTTTAATTGTTTAAAATTTGTAGTATAGCAAATCCAACAGACATTGCCCAGACATACTGTAGATCTGATGAGCTAATATTTGTAGATAGTTGGTTTCAAAACACAGACAGCTTTGTTCAGATAAAGTGATAAATTAGTAAATAATTTTCATCTATAAAAGGAGATACAAAACCAATTTATCATAATCATAAGGAGAAAATCTATTAAATAATAAAAAAGTATTTGATGGAAATCTTGATTTTTTAAAAAAATTGAGATGATTACTCCCACAAAACAATTATTTGCCATACAAATGTCCTAAAACCCCCTATTATGAGTCTCCCTCTGCGTGTATACAAATTGTTGAATTCCCCCCACCCCCAAACCGTGGCTTTCTGGTTGTTTTGTTTTGTCTTCATACAAACAGCTTTTGAGTAAAACATGTGTTACCAAGGTGTCAGTGTCTATGACAGCTGCAATGGGGATGTAATTTCCTATAGGCATTTTTCTCTCTGGGGTGCAATTTACGCTATAATATTCACTGCAGTGCTCCCACTCCTGTTCTGGTTGCAGAAATAATGCTGCTGATCCTCCAGTCATAGCTGGCCCTTTCCCCCTTTTCTCTCTCAGCCCAAATCTTCGACACCTGCCTCATTAGCCCCATCTGTTGGAAAATACTGGACTCATTGAATAAAAGTCTCTATTGAGAGAAATTGTGTGGTGCTGAATCTGTAACATCTCTCGTTTCCTCAACTTGCTTCCCTTCATGAAGCTATCCAGAAATTTCTTCCTTGTGTCTCTCTGTTCACAAAAAAATCAACTTTGTCACAGCTAGACAAACCTTTCCATATTTAATCAATTCTTGAAATCGAACTGAAGGGAAAAACACCCTCATAGCCCTAAAGAGCTCTCTGTGACTTTTATTTCATTCTTTTTTCTATTTCCTTAAATCAAAGCAGTTAAAAAAAATGAAGTTGCCTAGGAAAAATAATCCTCTTTAATTACAGAATACCATTATAAATTATACCATCACACCCTTCACCATATATCAAAAAAACTGCCACACTTTTAAAAACTTTAGTGCCTTTTCAGTCACTATTGCAAAGATTGACTTACAAAACTGGTATTTGCCTAAGTAATCATGATTTTAAGAATTCTAAAATTCCCATTTTATACCATAAAGTCCCCATTTGAAAGGTTTTAATGTTTTCATGTATTTCTATTTTTTTGTTATTTTTTTTGTTACACACCATCAGAAATAATTTTTCATTTCCCATAACCCTATCCAATCTATAAAATATTTAAATACATTTTTCTAATTCTTTAGTAAATTTAAGAACAGATATAAACTCATTATAACAATTATTTTTGATAGTTTGCTCCAGGACCTACTTGCTCAGAGATGGACAAAAAGAATTGTCAGTCATCTTCAGGGGAGGACAGATGTTGATTGACACGAACATATATGTCAAGCACTGTGCTTAAGATATTCTTTTTTTTTTTTCTCAACACTGATTCTCAACTATGGATGTATGATAGAACCATCTACATAGCTTTTGAAAAGTACTGAGGCAGAGAGCTTGGTTACGTTACTTATTGCCTAGCTTCCCTTGGTTCCTCTCGATTTATTTTCAGTGTTTTTAATTTTTTTTTAACTTTTATAGTGAGATTTAACATGAGAAGAGTACATAAAACATAACTGTACAGTATAGTGATTGATTGTAAAGCAAGCACCTGTATAAAAGCAACCCAAATCAATGAATAAAACATTGACTGTAGCAAAAAAAAACAAAAATAAAACAAAATAAAAAATTTAAAAATTGACAGCACCCCCAGAAGCTGCCAATGTATCCTTTCTCAGATTCCTTTAACTACCCCATACCCTACAGAAATAAGATTATTCTGGCTTTTATGATAAGCAGTGACTTGCTTTAGTCTATAGTGTTATCATTATACCTGAGTCCTTAACAATATAGTCTAATTTTCTGTTCTTGAACTTTAAAAAAATTACACAAGAAACTACATATCAGTTTGCATTCTTTTTCTTTTGTTCAACATTTATTTGTAAGAATTATCCACATGTAGAACATATAGCTATACTTCACTCATGGTTGTTGATTTATAAAACTTCATTGCATAAATATTACAATGTATGTATTCATTCAACTGTTGATGAACATTTGGTTGTTTTCACTCCAGGACCATTTCAAACAATGCTGCTCCTATGAACATTATAATCCATGTCTCTTGGTGTACATTTGTAAGCATTTCTCTAAGGCGTATACCCAAGAGTGAAATGCTGGTCAAAGGCACCACACTGGCCTCATTTTGTCAGTTCCATCTTAGGCCCGTAGTCCTAGCCACTCCCCTTTCTGTGAGAGTGAGCGTTAGCCTAGTCACAAGGAATACGTTCAATCCAGATAAGTTCCCTATCAACTTTTACCCTTGCCTTCATCTGATATGAAAACTGGAAACATGTTTAATATATCCTCCAATATCCTTAATATATCCTCCAATAATGCCTTCTGAATGCTTTTGTTGATGTAGATGATTAATGGTCCTCGAGTAATAATGGTCATGAGACCCCCAGAGGGAGGAAAAATGCTTGTTTCCCATTGGCGCAGATGTGCTTCTCCCGTACTAGTCAGATTCTATCTTTAGCCTTGGCCCCTTTAAATTCCCCTCTGCCCCTTCTGGTGGTGCGGAGTGCAGCTACTTTTTCCTCTGGATCGTGGTCAGCCTGATCCTGCCTATATGTACCCACAATAAACTTCATAATTGCACTTATGGAGTTGCCTGCTTCATTTTTTAGTCTCAAAGTTCCTTCTCAGAAGAATATTATTCAATATCCCTCTTGCCCAACAACATCTGTTCATTCAACCTTATTAGATAATGACGAATTATTTTCCAAAATGGTGGCACTAATTTACACTCTCACCAACAATGTATAAGAAATTCCTTTTGCTCCACATCTGTACTAACTTTTGATGTTTCCAGGACTTTAAAAGTATTTTGCCAATTTAGTGAGTGTGGTTTGACCTGCATTCCCATGATTTACTAATAATTTTGAGAAACTTTCATATCTTTATTGCCCATTTGGATTTTGTCTTTTGTGAAGTGTTTATTAGGTATTTTGCTCATTTTTCTTTGGCCACACCACGGGGCTTGTGGGATCTTAGTTCCCAGACCAGGGATCGAACCTGGGCAGTGAGAGTGTGGAGTCCTAACCACTGGACCGCCAGGGAATTCCCTGCTCATTTTTCTATTGGATTGCTTGCCTTCTTTTTTTTTTTTTTAATTGATTTGTAGGAGTTTTTATATATTCTGGATATAAGCCCTTTGTCAGTTACATGTTTATAAATATCTTTTCATTCTTCATTATTTTTTTCATTCTCTTTAAGGTAAGTTTTGAATTAAATTATACATCACAGTTAAGGTAGATAAATTTGGTGATTTTTTTTGTTATGCTGAGTGCTTTTGTATAACGTATGAGAAAAATTTCCTTACCCTGAAGTACTTAATATATCCTCCAATAATGCCTTCTGAATGCTTTATAATTTTGCTTTTCACATTTAGGTTGAAAATCAATTGGAATTTTGTTGTTGGGTATGCTCATCATTTATTTTCTTCTGACATGTACATTTAAGACAACACATTTTCTTCTATGTATAGCTTTAACTATATCCCAGAATTTGATATTTAATGTTTTAAATATTATTTAGGTTAAATTATTCTTTAATTTCATTATGATGTTCTGGCACACAGATTGTTTACAGTTGTATTTTTTAATTTCCAAATATGTGGAGAATAGTCTATGTTCCTTTTTTGTTAATGATTTCTAGTGTCTCTGTGTTGTGGCTAGAAAACTTAGTTTGCATTATGTCAGTCGTTTAAAATGTGTTGAAACTTGAAATGTATTGAAACTTGCTTCATTGCCCAGCAGGTGGCCAAGTTTTATAAATATTTCTTTCTGTTCTTGAAAATAATGTGTATTCTGCACTTTTGGAGTGTTGTGACCTATATATGTAAACAACTTAAGAGCGTGTTAAACATATTGTTCAAATAGTACTAATTTTTGTCTACTTAATTCTCACTTATTCAATCAGTTAATGAGAAACAATAGTTAAAATTATACCATATAGTGATAAATTTCATTCCTTGTGTTTCTGTCAACTTTTGTTTTTCATATTTTGAAGCTAGATGATTCAATTCATAGAAATATAAAATTATTTCATCTTTTTGGTGACCTGAATCTTTAAAAAATCATTTTGAAATATCCATATTAATTAAGTTTGCTTTAAAGTCGAATCTGTCTGACATTATTATAATAGCACTAGCTTTCTTTTGATTTTTGTTTTTGTTTATCTTTTTCTATCATTTTATTTTCAAATTTTTGCTCACCTTATGTTTTTTACAGTAGCATTTAATTTTAAAAATTAATCTGACAATCATCATGTTTTATCTAAATCAGTTGTCCTTTTATGTTTTATGTAATTACTGATCTATTTGGGTTTATATCTACAAGTTTATTATATATTGTATATTATAGTATATACTTCCTATTTTTCTCAGCCATTTTATGTGTCTTTTACTCTTCTTTTGTTACTTTCCTGCTATTTATGCCATTGTATCATCCCTTCCCCTTGAATGTGGACAGAAATTGAGACTTCGATCTAACCAATAGAAAATGACCAAAGTGAAGGTATTGCACAGATTTAATTAAGTTCCCTAATCAGTTGACCTTGAGTCATCAAAGACTGATGATGGTGGGCCTGACCTAATCAGATGAAACCTTTAACAAAGGATCCCATCTTTCCTGGAAATTAGAGACTCAAAGTACCAGAGAGACTCCCCATTGCTGGCTCTAAAGAAGCAAATTTACATGAATTCTACATCTGGAAGGAAACAAATTTTGCCAATAAACCAAGGGATTTTGGAAGTGGGTCCTTCCCTAATTGAGCCTACAAATGAGAATGCAGCTCAGCTAGCATTTTGATGCCAGCCTTGTGAAACCCTGAAAAGGGACACCCATCTAAGCCATGTACAGAATTCTGACCTACAGAAACTGTGATAATAAATAGGTTTTATTTTAAGCCACAATGTTTATGGTAATTTGTTATGGGGCAATACAAAATTAATACATGGGGTCTGACCTTTCTGAGGTCTTAGCTTTCTCTCAAGTCCTTTTAGGCCATTTACAATGTAGTTCAACTCACCTAAAACTGTTTCTTCCAGATCTGCAAGTATTCCTATGGAAAAGCAACACTTAGTGCTTTACTTATGCTTATGCCCCTGGAATCTCCTATTCTGGCTGTTTTCTCAGTAACTTCTCACTACTTGTTAGCTCTAAGATGTTTTTAAGAAGATATATATTTCAGCCTCAGTGAGTAGGTTGGTATAACTTATGTAGATTATCATTACTGGAAAATGGAGACTGGTTCCTGCCTATATTCTGAGTCAGAGTTTCTGGCTTTCCAATGAATTTGGTTAGCTACTCAACACCTTTCATAAATTAATTTTTTCTGCTTATGTTGTCCAGAGTAAGTTTTTGTTGCTTGTAAACATGAATCTTGATTAATTCCAGATGTGATAAGCTAAATATGAAGTTACCTATGTTCAATGGATAACTAGGGAGAAAAATGCACATATACTTGGAAAATATTGAAAGGAAATAAATAAAAAATATATGGATAGTAATTGTAATTTGGATGGTGGAACAGTAGGCAATTGCTTTATTCTTTCTGTTACTGCAAATATTTTAATAATGAGCATGTCCTTATTTTATGATATAAAACACTATTAAACTACATAGACATCTAGAAAAGTCTTAATAGTAGAGTTTTATTAACACCATTGGTTCTTAATGTTGTTTAGATGCTATATGTGCATTATTGAGAAGTGGTATTATATTATATGTTAGAATAGTTAGTTGAAACCCAGGTCTCAAATCCCAATTATCTTTCCTTGTTGGAGATGCTTTTCCATAGTCTTCAACTGCTCATACCCCCTCAACCTTATCCTTGATTATTAAAAGCTGTCTTTAGGAAACTCATTTTACCAAGCAATATATTTTTTTAATCTTTAACTACCCTCTTAATTACATCAAAGTAGAGAAGAGGCTAAAAGTGGAAAGTTATGACAAAAATTTCAGTAATAATCTAATTGTTTGGTATGATAAATAGAACCCCTCATGCAATTTACCTCTACATAAAGCTGGCCTTCAAAATTACCAAATTTAATTTGCTTTGGTGTGGTGGGAAGTTGCATGATATGAGTGAATATCCCTGGGCCATGATGCAAATGTAAATTTTCTTTGCCTAAAATTATTGATGGGGCTACAGAAGATACAAAAGAATTAGTTGAATCCTTATTGGTTCCATATCATTCCTCTGGAAGTGTTTTGTGGATAAATCTCTATAACCAGTATATTTGAAAATTTGTCCATTTCTACAAAACATGAAGAATTAGTTGGGAGGGATATTTAAATGAGGGTTCTGTTATTTAGGTTCTAATTATTTTAGTTGTTCCTGCATTAGGATATTTATTTTCCAGATTTATGAACCCAAACCCAAATTACTGTTTATTTAGTTAAGAATGTGTATTTCAGTTGGAACAGGAATATTTTGCAATGAATCTAAATGCCGAGGGTATTTTTTTTCCTCCAGTTTTCATTGCAACAGCTGTGGTTTCTACCCATTTATTTTCTACACATTTTGTACTTTACTCAACAAATTATCCTTCTATAACAACCTGAGATAGTTAAAAATATATATTCTTTTCAGGCTTGCTATCATTATGCTATATCATATGGAATAGTTCAAAAAGGTAAACAAAATATAAGAAAAGAGTTCCACATGGAGTCACACAGCATGGTGAAAGATGCTCCATGCTGAGGAAAATGTTGAGAGTGGATAAATTCTATACATTAGACAGAATAATGCACAAGCAGAGAGTAGTTATAAGTGCAAATATATTTTGAGATCCTATGGAAGGGGAAGCATTGGTAGGCATCATTAGAGAGTCTTTTAAATAAATTAGCAGACATAATCATTACTTCTCCAAGTGCTAGCCTTTATAGAAAGAATAGAACATACACCATTAAATACACAACTGAAAATTTATGGTAAGCAAGTCTTTTTCCATCTTTGTTGCTAAGTAGAAGTTAGCACAACTAGTAATTTTACTTTACCTCAAATAGATAATCTTTTACGTATGTGGCAGTGAAAGAGGAAATCACCTATGCATGGGCCACATCTGTCTTTCCCATCACTGTATCTCCAGTACTGAGCATGGTTCCTTGCACACAGTAGGAGATAAATATCTGTTCATTGAATGAAAAGATGACTTATTGGGTCTATCTGATACTTCTCATTGGATTCTGTGTCAAATACTAAAAAGTTGGTATCAATTTTGACACTTGCTTGCAGTAAAAGGATACTAAGCCAGATTGTAATACCAGTAGTGGGATCTAGGGAAAATTAAATATGATAATAGGCACTTATACTGTACAATTGGATTCTGGGTAATGGTTTCATTTCTTTTTATAAAGTGCTTTGATGAAAGTTAACTGGGAACTAGCTATAGACTAGGATTTGCCAAATCTAGGTTAGTTTTCATGGACAAATCCTATTTATGTCACTGGTCCACAGAACTGGATTAAAAGGAATAAGGAATAAGGCATAAAAGAAAAATAAAACAAAAAAGCCTCTTTTTCTCAATAATGATTATGAATATGACATTTGCTGCTGGAAAACACAGAGTTGTAATAGCCTTGGATAATCCTAATGTTTGGATACCTGGCAGAAAAGATCTATAGAAAGCTTACTTTTTCAGCAAGGTTGTAAACTACACCAATAATAGTTATAAACTAGGCCTACTAACATATATTAGCATAACATTTGCGCTCCAGTGATCCTGAGACAATTGTTCCTTGTGAAAATAATTTGTGAAATCAAGAAAACTTATTGGCTCTGTTTCTAGAAGTAGAGGAGGTGGGGAAGGGAGAGGGAAAACTTGCCTGATCTGCTGTTACTGCAACTCAACCTACCTGATATCCTGCAACAATAATTTATTTGACTTAGGGCTGGAGAACATCACTGAGATGAAATCAAAGAATAGATTAAATTTAATTGCAATGTATGCCACAACTGTTCTGTGTAACTAAGGAAATAAAATTCAGCATCATATAAAAGCCACTCCAATCCCTTCAGACTAAGTAATAAATTAAAAAGTACTTAAGGAAAGCAATGCTCAAATTTCATGTTATCCTCACAGTGCCAAACCAGACATCGCCATGTTAGCCAAATTTGTGTATAATAGAAGTCTTAAAAGTGTCATTATAAAAGGATAGATTACATTTTTTTCTATCACCTCTAATTAGTTTCGTGGTTATTCAGAGCCCATTTAATCTCCTTGATCCTCCTTAGGCAACAGGTAAACAGAATGATTTCAAAGTGAAATAAAATTAGAATCCTTTTCTCTCTTGACTTAGCACAATATTTCACAAAATTACATTTGGAATTACCCCCAAAGATGGATTTCTGTGTGTCAATTAATAGTGGGATTAAAACTGAAAAATTCAACCAAACTTAAGTTACAGTGAATTGAACAGAGAGGAGACAGGAAATATTACAAGCCCCACTTTACAAATTCATTCATTCATTCATCAAGTATTTACAAAGTACCTACTATGAGCCACATGCTGGGAATATACTGCTGATCTCACAGAGCTCGCATATTTTATACAAGTAAATATATAAATAAACCAATAATATAACGTCAGGTAGTGGCAAGTATAATGAAGGAACTAAAACGGGGTGACGTGAGAGTGACTGGCAATCACTTTCTCAGGTTGGGGTGGTGCCTAATTGACATTGAGTGGTGAGCGAAGGACTTTCTGAGGTGGTGATACATTTAGTTATGATCTTAATAATGAGGAGCCTGTGTGACGGAAGAACATTCCTGACAGAGAAAACAGACAATGCATTGGTACAGAGGTGGGATGATTGTGAGATTAGTTGTTTGAAGAATATAGCAATTATGGTTGGAATTTCTGGCCTGAGGAGGAGAGAGTGGTCTCAGATGTACTGGAGAGGTAAGCAAGGCTAAATCATATAGTGCCTACAGATCGTAAGCAGTTCCATTTTATTCTATGTGCATTTGGGGTTAGTCAAGGGCGTCACACGACCTGATTACATTTACCCTGAGTTTCATGTGACCATGTGAGTAGGAAAGGGAGGCCAGACCAAATGGAGGTAGGTGTTACGAGGGAACTGTAGGAATTCAGGTGAAAGATGACAAGGTCTTAAACTACATTAATTTCAGTGGAGGACACTAGAGTCTACCTTATGCCATAAGATAGAATCTGTGCTGTATCTACTCAACTGAGATTAACCATGTTTTCCTTTCATAAGTAAATTTTATGATTTTACAGTGGAAGTGATAGTTTGTGACATCTGACGAAAATCACGTTTTTACCTCATTTTCATTCATTATTTTCAGTAGGAGAAGTAGGCTAAGATGGAAATAATTTTACTGTGAGGACTAAATAGGTGGGGACTTCCCTGGCGGTCCAGTGGCCAAGACTCCACGCTCCCAATGCAGGGGGCATGGGTTTGATCCTTTGTTGGGGAACTAAGATCTCACATGCTGCACTGTGTGGACAAAAAAAAAAAAAAAAAGTAGGTGAATTCCCGGGGAAAAATCTCCACTGTCCTTAACTTTTCCATTATCTACCTCATTTTTGGTTGTCACAAGATGGGGGTCAAACGGATGTTGCTACAAGTACCTACTGGATAGAGGCCAGTGATGTTGATAAACATCCCACAATGCACAAGGCAGTCCTCACCACAAGGGAAAGAAGTATGCAGCCCAAAATGTCAATAGTGCTGAGATTGAGAAACTCTGCTTCTCAAGTGGTGGCTTTTTTTTTTTCCAACACTACTTATATTATTGAGCCTGGAGAGTGAGGTAAATGTTATACTTACTCTTCAGTGCTACTTTCAGATCATTCTTCTCCCTTTTATATCCCTAAAATATCCCAGTTTTGAATCTCTTGTTATAGTCAGCTACAGATAGCTAGATCACCTGCCACTCTACTCACCCCCCTCTCCCGCCACCTTCTCATATATTGTCTTAAAGAGTTTAGTTCCTGGATCCCTGACTTGCTGTCTAACACTACTCCTGTAATTATCCTGGGCAATTTCAATATATGTGTAAAGGATCATTCCAATACCAGGATCTTTACACTCCTTAAAATCATCTCCTTCAATGATCTTGATGTTGATGCTACCTCAGCCACTCACTCTCATGGTTATACCCTAGACTCTATCATTACCAGGAATTGCTACCCTCCCCCCTTTTTTAAAAATTTTATATTGGAGTATAGTTCTCTTTCCCTTTTCTTATTTCATCATACTCACCTGGTGAAAAATAAACTTCAATAATTACAGTTTTCTACCTACTCTGTGACACCACTCATGCAACTGGATACAGCTGGAGGAAAACTCACAACTGGTCTTGTTTTAGATTCATAATTGCTAACTTTAAGTGGGACTTGCATGATCCCCAGCAAACATCTTTCATTTCCCTAAGGTATTCACCCTCTTCTAAACTACATTCTCATATTCAAATGGATACTAGTAGCTCCATTTGGATGTCTAATGAGCATATCAAACTTACACAGTCAAAACTAAGGTTTTCATATCCCTTCACCCTTTAAGACCTACTCCTATTGCAACATCCCCATTTCAACTAACGGCAATTAAATCCTTCCAGTTTGTTGAGGAGGAAAAAATTTTCCTCTACCTTTCTAGGTTCTTCTGGCTGGTCTAAGAATTAAATTGACATGAGACAGGTTAACAGCAGAATATCAAACAAAGGTACTTCCAAGTAGGTCTTATCCATCTCAAACTCTTTACTCTCCCCCATCCACCAGCTCCAATGTGAGAGGTGACAAAAAGTCAGAAAAATTGAAATGATAGCTTCTCTTTGTATGTATAAACTACAAATTATGTAACACTTCTAATGGCACATTTTTATACAAATATTCTCATATACTTAGACCCTGGACTATAACTGAGTTGATCTATATTCCCTTTTCTCTATAATCTGGGCAATATATGAAATTCTCGCTTCAAAATTATTTTAAATCCACTGAGAGAAAAGATTATAAAATACTTATAATAACTCTTGTATATGAACTTCTTGAATAATGAAAATTGTTTGATAATCCTGGTGTTCATGCCCATTCAATTCATGTTCGTCCATTGTAATAGTTGAGAACTCCACTCACTGGAAGCCATGATTTGATTGCCCTAAAAAAAACTACATTGGATGAATATTTATGAGAGTATGTTGCTCATCCCTTCTTTGAACTAACTCTAACATAGCATCCATTTTTGGAGGTGGGCAAGAGAAGAAAACATTTTTTTCAATCTTAGTGTAATTTCTTTTTTTTCTTTTTTTTTTTTTTTTTTGTGGTACGTGGGCCTCTCACTGCTGTGGTCTCTCCCATTGCAGAGCACAGGCTCTGGATGCGCAGGCTCAGTGGCCATGGCTCACGGGCCCAGCTGCTCCGTGGCATGGGGGATCTTCCTGGACTGGGGCACGAACCCGTGTCCCCTGCATCAGCAGGCGGACTCTCAACCACTGTGCCACCAGGGAAGCCCTTAGTGTAATTTCTTAATTTCATCAGTATTGAAACCATCATTTCCAAGATGGTCAATCTGTGATTTTTCTCTATTACCACCTGGGAATCAACAGCTCAAACAATAGCCACTGGATGCTTAATGACTCCTTAAATTATGTTTCTCACTCCATGGAAGCCTCAGTGATTTCACCTGGGTGAGGAAAGAAGTCATCTTCGCTGACTTCTTTCTGGGTGTCTCTAGCTCAATCCCGATGGCTGCCAGAGCACTATCCATTTCACCTTCATCTGGGGACCTTTTCCTTTCCAGATATTTTCCCTGTTGTATCACACTTTCCACAGTACATTTGCATTTTTTGCTGTTGCTGCTGTTGTTATCATTTAGCATAGTATTAAACCCTGGAGTTCAGCTTGAGAACTCCAAGTTGAGAATTGTGGGGATATTTTTAAGATTCCTTCAAATTTGAAGTTCTATTATTCTTTCATACTTTGAAAATAGAGGATTAAAAGACTGGGAAACTAGGAAAAAAGACACAAGACCTTTCAGCCATTTTAATTACATAACTCTTCCTGAGTAGCTACAATATATCAGGCATTCTAGGTAGTCGGCAATATCTGCGCTGAAGAACTCACATTAATGCTTTGCTGTAAATAAATAAATGAGTTCCTCAACAAAGAAATAAATAAAGGAAGGGCATGGGATCACTTTCACTAGAAATCATTAAAGTTACAGTACTCGTTTGTCTAAACTAGTTTAGAGACAGTCTCACCTGAAGGCAAGGGGATAGACCAGACAAGCTCTCAAGACATCCTACAGCTCCAAATCCATAATCTTCCAATAAAATAGACATTGATCTGAATGCTTGATCCTTGTGGGTTAGAGCAGTGGGAGAAACAACATTGCCATGTCAATTTAGAGAAAAGAAATTTGTTTTGATAGGTTTACTCTCCTTTCATTTAATTTTTCACTCCAGACACTTTTTTATTCCTTTTATTGAGTTTGTTTATATAACAAGCCCATGATATTGAGCTCCTTTCCCCTGAAACTTTTTTAAAGGGATACTAAGATGACTGAGAAGTTCAATTAGGTTTAGATTAATTTTTGCAAGTTGCCTGCGTATTCCAGAGTTCCCCAAACACCTCTTTTTTAAAAGAATTATTTGATTATTTAAGCCAGGAGACAGAAAACAAATTGAATAAGAAAAAGAAAAACTTACATTCTAAAATAGAAATCGGACCTCTCTCATAAGGTTCCAAGTGGTTATTAGTATCAACTCTTTAAGAAACAAACAGCATTTGATATGAATCTCATATCATGCTTCTTAGCCTGTGGCAGAAATAATATTCACTTTAGATGGGTATCTACTAAGAATCACATTGATTCTATTTTTAATCTTTCATCATATGGTTTTAATCTTTGTACAATATCATGACATACTGTTATATCCAAAAGAACTTATTATAAATTACAATTCCTACTAGACATCTAGAATTGCCAAAAAATGTATTTTTGTTTGTTTACCATTAGTATTTCTATTACTCTTCATTTGTATTAATTATCTCAAGACAGAAAGAGAACATATTTCAATAATCTAAACCCAAACAATAAGTGTACATTGCATCTGACTCTGATTTCTTTTCCTGCTTTGGTATTGGTCTGTCCCTCATGCTATCTTTCCACCCAGATTAATCAGTTCCTATTTCATTTGTTTTTAGCAAAAGAATGACACATATGAAATTTCTATTATAAAACTACTGCTGGAATCTTACCTGACTTCATATTTCTAGGCAAAATTTTTCCTCTTTTAGACCAGTTACAACCTAATGTTGTATGTCCCTCTATTCAAAGATATTGATTATTTCCCAATATCTTCTAAAAATAATAACTCAAACTATAGCATTGTGGGTTTAAAACCTCTGGAGTTGCCCAGGTGAAATCTGAAACTGGCCCCTGTACTCAGAGAGCAAGAAGGGACCAAAGAAATAGGCAGACCACCCCAGATTTGTAGGTGGCAGGTTTAATAAGCAAGGGAACTTACATAAGATGCTTGTTTTTGGTGGTCCGCAAGACAAGTAGACCTCTGTACCTGCCAGTCAGAATCTTAACAGTTTACATAGATGCCTTAACTGAATACAGTCACATATTCAATCCAAATGGTCTCAACAACACCTTACTCTCTCAAGGCTGCATCCTTGAAACAGCTCCTACTGTGTCAGAATGGTTGATGGACTTTACATTCCAAGGACAAAGGGGATGAGGAGCCTCTGATTGCCCAGAGGCAATGGTCACATCCTCTCTATGATCTCCTCCAACAAGCATCAAAGCACAGACACATACACACAAAACAATTTTTTGTGTGTTTTGTGTTACTGTGTTTCCTCTATTCATTAATAGAGTATATGCTTCATTTGATTATGTTTTCAATCCTTTTGTTAATAAAAGCAATTATAAGGGTGAAAATTGGTTGCAAATGTAAAGAGAGATTTATATCTCGGATTAAACAAAATAAACATTAAAACAAAAAATATGGTATAGAGGGCTGGTACAATAAAGCAAAAATCAAACAAGTAGCGCTTAAGTTGAAAATAAATAAATTTGGAATTGGAATAAGGTTTAGAGAACAGAAGTATGGCAAGTTTATATTTGGGTGCCTATATATAGCCCTGTGGCTGCAGACTTATTGGCTTCTTAGTAAAAGGAAAAATACATTTAGATCTTCTCTGACCATACATTGATATAATCTCTGTTCACTGTAATGTTTTTTTAGTATTTATAAAGTTGCAGCTTCTGTGCTAGATAACAGAGACACGAAGATTAATTAACAGGTTAAAAATTAAGAGGAGGAAGCAGAGTTAATACATTACCACCAGCATCTTCATAATCATCATACAATCTACCTTATTGCTTTTACAATGTTCATTTTTCATTCATTTTCACATCTATTCGTCACAACCTTGTGAGGCAGTTATATTTATTATGCCTGTATTACAGATGAGGATGTTGAGGCTTAGAGAACTCAGTGAAACTCTCAAGGTAAAAAACAGACTAAAACTAAGTCTATCTGAATTCATGTTGCAATTTGACATAGTACAGTGCCTGGCATATAGAAAACATATTCTAAGCATTAACAATTTTTACCATGCTTATTATTACTATTATTGTTTTATTATTTGAGTATGAGTTTTTTTTAAACCTTTATAAGAATAAATAATGCACATACAGATTTCTGCAAAAGATGCCTTGGTAGAATGTTGTCTTCTGACTTTTTCCTATTTACCTATAAATTATTAAGGAGATGTATTGGATAAAAAACTAAAATAAAACTTGAAATATCTGGTAGCCTGCATAGGCACTAAAAACTTGGTTGAAACGGAACAAATATGTCAGTCCACTACCGAGCTTGGCAAGTTTTGAACATTATCTGTATAGTCAATATTATTATATCATTTGAAACAATAATGTATTTTGATACTTTGTCGCTATCATTTACACTTGACAAGGTGAAAAGATAAAGGCTGGCCTAATCAGAATGCCAGTTTATTAAATACTGAAGGCTTATTTTCACATTTATTGTTAACAAAAACAAAGACACATTGAAATATAACACAAAGTACATGGTAAACTGAAGTCTACTAAAATGTTGGGAGAACTGTAGATTGCTGTAGGTAGAATGATAGGGAAAGTTATTAAAAAATGTCAAGATAAGATAGAAAATTATCTGTATAAGAAAAGTGGTATATGTAGGGGAAGAGGACACTGAAAAATAATCTATATTTAGAATATACTTTATCATTTTGAAATTATTACCATTATAATATTTTAATATGGAGAATTTAAAATGCATTCTATTTTTTCAACTGTTACTATATATTTCTTCATTGCTCACATATTTCTGAGTTTCATGCCATCTTATTTAGAAATTTGGGAAGGTAATTTAATTCTTTTTGTCTCTAAGAGAGCTCTTAACCAAGTTTTGGAGGCCACTTTTTCATTAATGATAAACTCTCTTCCTTCAAGGTATGGAATAAGAAATCATTGGCAGTGACAACACTCCATTGAGTAATTTGAAACTTTTGCTTTCCAGTTGGGCTGATGTGATTAATTAACCCATCAGCAAGCTCAGCTGTCTGATGAACAGTAGCTGTGTAGCAGTGAATCTCAAGGAGAACTTGAACTTTTCAAGGATCTTGAACTGAAATTTCTTTTCAGACAAGTGGCCTAATTGAATTTCAGTGAACTGGAAATCAAAGCTTTCTAGACTTTTAAATTTCCATAAGTATAATTCTCTTTCTTTTAATATTTTTCCTCTTAAGTGTTACAAGTGTGTAATCAGATAATATATCTTGAAATTTTGGGAGCTCCAAATTTCCCAGAATAAAATTATTTGCTTTATTTCAAAACAACTTTACTGATGAGGCTCACATATACTCTACTAGTATTCCTCTTATTTGCAGTTTACTGTATTAAAAATAATAGCGACAATATTTTTTAAAAGGTGTGCAACAGGGACTTCCCTGGTGATCCAGTGGTTAAGACTCAGCGCTCCCAATGCAGGGGGCCCGGGTTCCATCCCTGGTCAGGGAACAAGATCCCGCATGCCACAACTAAAAAAAGATCCCTCATGCCTCAAATAAAAGATCCTGCATGCTGCAACTAAGGATCATGCATGTGGCAACAAAGATCCCATGTGCCACAACTAAAATGGCGCAGCCAAATAAATAAGTAAATATTTTTTTAAATAAAAAGGTGTGCAACATCGCTTTGTGTCCTTGTTATTAAACAAGTCTGAAAACCAATGCATAGGAAGCATCTGGTGACTTACAGTAGAGATATGTTGACACCACCCCCCAGAGATTTTGATTCAGCCAGACTGAAGTAGAGCCGCATAGCTAGATTTGTAAATGTAGGGAAGCTTAGTGATGGGTTAGGTTTCTTTGAGCAATGGCATATTCCAATTTAAAATATATTTTCATGTGTTTCTGTTTGTACTTTTATTTCGAATTTACTGAAAGTTTTTTACTGAAACTTCAATAATCTATCTTATTCAGAGAGTCCATCTGATTTATCAATTATAATTGAAATAACACTGACATCGCGATGATTCTAAGGAAGTTACTAAATTGACAATGTGATGCTTCATCTATTTATAAAGCAAATACATATTAAAACATCTCATACTGTCTGTTGAAATTCAGTGTAAACACAAGAACAAAACTGAATACCACATTGGATGAATCAAATGTTCTATCTAATATAATCTCTCTCTTATAGTATATCTAAGAGTCATTTAATGGGAGAACATAGCTGCTGTTATCCACAGTATCAACCACATTGGAAGAGCAGGTCCAATAGAAAGACCATAATTCCTCTTAGTAATATAGACCTCATTTAAAAAGTTTTACTTCTGTGGCAGAAACTGTAGGCCAGCTAACCCCAAAACACATTTCCCAAACCTTTATACCCTACTTACCTCCAGTCTATATGAAGTAAAAGGTAAATACTTTTTAATCCAAGTTTCATTTGTATCTAAGGGTCAGGTAAAGAGTTCTGGCTAAATAAACATGTAGATGGGTTGGGATATAAGTGGGATGCCTGGAACTTTGGCAACTGTTTTGCAACCTTGTGGGAAAGAAAAATAGAATCACAGAAATTCCAGCCTGACTGTATTTAGTCAGTGAATCAGCTCCTGTAGCAAAAAAATATGAAATATTATTTGAGAAAAGTAGACTCCCATATGACACAGTGTTATTTGGATCTTCTCTTGCAACCAAAATTGTTTCTACCTAATATAATGTCCAACATCCCTAATTTAGCCCATTCAGTCATGATAAAGTCAAAGTCATCTTGACCATTTAAAAAGAAATAAGCTTCTACATGTTCTATTTCTAAAAAAGTGAAATACATAGTCAATACTACAATCTTTCAATATTTAAAGTGCTGATCTCTATGGCATATTTTCCACCAATGATTGTTAACCATTAAGTTTAGGACACAATGTTTTCATAATACTTAGAATGATGTTAATATATACAGTTCATTGTAGAGGTCTTTGTATTAGTTTATCTGTGTAATGAGATTCCCATCATTACACATAAAAGCCATCTTTATTCATAATGCATGTTTTGCTTGGGATGTTCAAGCATCTAAAGGTGATTCCAAAGTTACCCAATGTGTGCGTGTGTTTGTTTTTAATCATCAGCCCTGATACACCAAGGTAAGTGATATAATCATTCATTTTTGCTGCAAATGCTTAGCTTATTGATTCTTTGGCATTGGTCAGAGAGTGATGAGAAAACAGTTCTCATACACTTCCATTAAAAATCTAAACTAAGGGGGCTTCCCTGGTGGTGCAATGGTTGAGAGTCCGCCTCCGATGCAGGGGACACGGGTTTGTGCCCTGGTCCGGGAAGATCCCACATGCCGCAGAGCGGCTGGGCCCATGAGCCATGGCCACTGAGCCTGCGCATCTGGAGCCTGTGCTCCACAACGAGAGGGGCCACGGCAGTGAGAGGCCTGCATACTGCAAGAAAAAAAATCTAAACTAAGGAATAAAAAGAAAGAAACAGTACAATTTTTCTTAATAACTCATGATAGCCATGGGCAGTGACATCTTTCTTTTCTTAAATTACTTGTGCTCTAATTTCATTCAATCTCCTTCTTTTTGTTCAGTCCTCAGAACAAGTAACTATCTTATCAGCAGCATTTATATTCTTTAAGCTAGTTACTGGAACTGCAACCACTGGATACTAAGGTAGAGAACTGAATAAAAATAAAAAGAGTGAGTATGATTTATTTTCTTTTTTTGGTATCGTAAAAATTCATTTCTGTGACTATATCATTTTTCAACACTTTGTTTTCATATCATGGAATTTCTTTCCAAGTATATAAAATTTACATGAGCTAAATAATACTAAGAGGTCCCTTAGCATTTGTCAAACACCAGATAATGATCATTTGTAAATGACGTACTTTTTACATGAAGATAAGTAGTAATGCTGAATTATTGCGTTCAGTGATTCAGCAAAAATGCTGAAGTCACTTTATTCTCCAAAGTAGGTAAAAGATGCTTACTAAAGAATAAATAGTACTATTAACTGCTTAAAGGAGGGAATTAACAATGATTGATAATTGTGGTGCTAGGTACTTTCTCACACACAGAATACTGAAAAGGGTAGGCACTATTACAATTACCATTTTAGAGTGGCTTGGAAAGACTAAGGTGTACACCCAATGTCACATAGCTAGTAAGTAGAGAAGTTTGGTTTTAGACCCAATTTGATGTCAGAGTCAGTGTTGTTTTCACAAACCCTTGGAGGTTTTCTTTTTCATTTGTTTTCAGAGTTTATTTTTTTTAACACCTAGACTATTCCAAACTTCAAAATTATTTGGTCCAAATTAGTATTAAACTAGCACAGTTGTTTATAATTAATAGATGGTCAAAAATAAATACTTGCTAAAAGGAAAGGAATTTATTAAAATATGTAACTAGTTCTATAGAAGTATGCATGTAGTAGTCATACCTAGTTTAGAAACTACAAAATTTACTGAGCACCTCCAGTGTAATGTGTGTATATTGTCCATTTGGGGGTAAAAATCAATATTTTATAATGGTTTAGAGCATGTGCTCTGGAATCAGCCTGCCAGAGGTAAAATTTTGGTTTTTTCATTTACTAGCTCTGTAATTCAGAGAGGAGTTTAACCTTTTGTGTTCAATTTCCCCAACTGTAAAATGCTAGTAATCATTGGATTTACTGTTGATTTCTTGCTTTCTTCTGGGCAGGCCAAACTCTTTGGAATGATGAAAAGAGTAAGAAAGTAATCCAAGCAACAGGCTGTCTAAATAACACATTACCAAGGATATAGGAGAGTGAGCATCTCCCATTTATCAGTCCTTGGTTTCATTCCTGGAGCTATGTCAGTGAGGCAATGGGAATGTATAACGATCAGACTTTGAAATACACTGTTTTGACCAGAGTTGTGATTTGGGGGGGAGCAATAAGTCTTCAGTTTCCTAGATGTTTTCTACAGTGTGGTATAGGAAAAAGGATGAGTGAGTCAGGAAATAATTCCTGGATTTTGAAATAAGTTTTTAATAAAGAGTAGCTTTAAGCTAGACAAAGAAGGAGGAAAACACATTCTAGGTAAGAGGAATATGATATGTAGAAGTCTATAGAAATAAACAAGCATAATCACATTTTTAAGGAAGTGCAAGTAAATATGGGTGGATGGGGCTAAATTATATATGGCAGGACTTTAGAGAGATAGGTAGGGGTCAGATCATTAAGAGTCTTGGTGTCAAAATAAGGAGTTCATTCTTTATATTTAAAGTGATTGGAGCAAAGCCATATTGGAAGCAATGAGACCATTTATGAGACAATAATGGGAATCTAGGTAAAAAATGAGACACATCAGAAAAACCCCTTTACTTATGTTTATGTGTTTGAATGTGTCTAGAGAAAATAGGGGCAAGAAGGAAAGAAGAGGAAATTAGACTGCCAAAGAAATGGGGTTGGTGGAGAGGGAAATACTATTTATTATTATTTGATTAGTTACAGCAGATGTTTTATATTTCTAAAAGAAGTGTATTTTTAAAAGTCATTAAGTTAGAAGCCTGTTTTAATTCTTTCTGCTTAAAAAATATGTACATCATCTCACTTTAAAGTTGCAGCTACTTTCTATTGTCCACATATACAAAACATCGACTGACATCACCTATTTCAGTTTTTGTTGCTTGTGCTCTTGTTGTCATATCCAAAGAATTGTTGCCAAAATCAGCATTAATGAACTTTTCCCTGTTTTTTTTCTGGGAGTTTTACAGTTTCAGGTGTTATGTTTAAGTCTTTGATCCATTGTGAGTTAATATTTTGTGAGTGGTATAAGATGGGGTCCGATTTTATTCTTCTGCATGTGGTTATCCAGTTTCCCCAATTCCATTTATTGAAGTCTATCCTTTCCCCATTGATTATTCTTGGCTCCCTTCTCAAATGTTAGCTGACAATATATGTGAGGATTTATTTGGGGGCTCTCTATTCTATTAATTGGTCTACGTGCTTATCTTTATGCCAGTAGCATGCTCTTTTGATTACTATAGCTTTTTAGTAGCTTGAAATCAGGAAGTGTGTTGCCCCCAGCTTTGTTCTTCTTTCTCGGGATTGCTTTAGCCATTCAGGATCATATGTGGTTCCATACAAGTTGTAGGACTATTTTTTCTATTTCTGTGAAAAATGCCATTGGAAATTTGACAGGGATTGCATTGAATATATAGGTGTCTTTAGGTAGTATGGACATTTTAACAATATTAATTCTTCCAATACATGAACCTGGAACATCTTTCCATTTGTTGTCTCCTCTTTAATTTCTTTCATCAAAGTTTTGTGGGTTTCAGTATATAGATCTTTCACCTCTTTGGTTAAATTTATTCTTAAATATTTTATTGTTTTTGATGCTATTGTGAATGGGATTGTTTTTTTTATTTCTTTTTCAGATATTTCATTGTTAGTGTATAGAAACTTAAGTGATTTTTGCATACTGAATTGGTATCTTGCAACTTCACTGAATCCACTGATTTGTTTTAACAGTTTTTTGGTGGATTCTTTAGGGTTTTCTATATATAATATCATGTCATCAGCAAACAAAAACAATTTTAATTCTTCCACTCAGATATGGATGCTTTTTGTTTCTTTGTCTTCCCTGATTGCTCTGGCTAAAACTTCCAGTACAATGTTGAATAGGAGAGGTGAGAGTGGGCACTTTTATCTCTTCCAAACGTTCACCATTGAGTATGATGTTTTATCTCTTCCAAACTTTCACCATTGTGGGCTTGTCATATATGGGCTTTATTATACTGAGGAATGTTTCTTCTGTGCCCAATGTATTGAGTGCTTTTTTCATGAGAAGATGTTGTATTCTGTCAAATGATTTTTCTGCATCTATTGAGACGATCATATGACTTTTGTCTTTGATTCTACTAATGTGGTGTATTATGTTTATTGATTCATATACTGTGAAACATTACAGGGAAAAATTCCACTTGATAATGGTGTATGATCATTTTGGTGTGCTGTTGAATTTGGTCTGCTAATATTTTGCTGAAAATTATTGCGTCTATATTCATCAGGGATATTGGTCTGTGTTGTTTACTTTCTTGCAGTGTCCTATTATGACTTTTGTATCAAGGTAATTTGGGCCTCCTAAAATGAGTTTGGAAGCGTTTCCTCCTCTTCAATTTTTGGGAAGAGTTTGATATGAATTAGCATTAATTTAACTGCTTGATGGAATGCAACAGTGAAACTATCTGGTCCTAGAATTTAGCTTTTGGGAAGTTTTTGTTTACTGCATCAGTCTCAAAGATTTCATTTTAAATTTACAGACAAGTTATTGGAATTTCCATTATAAATAGGAGATACCAGAGGAGGTTTTTTGTTTTTAATGTTTTTATTGGAGTATAATTGCTTTACAATCATGTGTTAGTTTCTGCTTTATAACAAAGTGAATCAGTTATACATATACATATATCCCCATATCTCTTCCCTCTTGTGTCTCCCTCCCTCCAAACCTACCTATCCCACCCTTCTAGCTGGTCACAAAGCACCGAGCTGATCTCCCTGTGCTATGTGACTGCTTCTCATTAGCTATCTATTTTACATTTGGTAGTGTATATATGTACATATATACACTACCACTCTCTCACTTTGTCCCAGCTTACCCTTCCCCCTCCCCATATCTTCAAGTCCATTCTCTAGTAGGTCTGCATCTTTATTCCCATCTTGCCCCTAGGTTCTGCATGAGAATTTTTTTTTTTTAGATTCCATATATATGTGTTAGCATACGGTATTTGATATTCTCTTTCTCACTTACTTCACTCTGTATGACAGACTCTAAGTCCACCACCTCGCAACAAATAACTCAATTTCGTTTCTTTTAATGGCTGAGGAATATTCCACTGTATATATGTGCCACATCTTCTTTATCCATTCATCTGTTGATGGACACTTAGGTTGCTTCCATGTCCTGGCTATTGTAAATAGAGATGAAATGAACATTGTGGTACATGATACTTTTTGAATTATGGTTTTCTCAGGGTATATGCACAGTAGTGGGATTGCTGGGTCATATGGTAGTTCTATTTTTAGTTTTTAAGGAACCTCCATACTGTTCTCCATAGTGGCTGTATCAATTTACATTGCCACCAACAGTGCAAGAGGATTCCCTTTTCTCCACACCCCTTCCAGCATTTATGGTTTGTAGATTTTTTGATAATGGCCATTCTAACAGGTGTGAGATGATATCTCATTGTAGTTTTGATTTTCATTTCTCTAATGATTAATGATGTTGAACATTCTTTCATGTGTTTGTTGGCAATCTGTATATCTTCTTTGGAGAAATGTCTATTTAGGTCTTCTGCCCATTTTTGGACTGGGTTGTTTGTTTTTTTGATATTGAGCTGCATGAGCTACTTGTAAATTTTGGAGATTAATCCTTTGTCAGTTGCTTCATTTGCAGATATTTTCTCCCATTATGAGGGTTATCTTTTCGTCTTGTTTATGGTTTCCTTTGCTGTGCAAAAACTTTTAAGCTTCATTTGGTCCCATTTGTTTATTTTTGTTTTTATTTCCATTTCTTTAGGAAGTGGGTCAAAAAGGATCTTGCTATGATTTATGTCACAGAGTGTTCTGCCTATGTTTTCCTCTAAGAGTTTGATAGTGTCTGATCTGGCCTTACATTTAGGTCTTTAATCAATTTTGAGTTTATTTTTGTGTATGGTGTTAAGGAGTGTTCTAATTTCATTTGTTAACATGTAGCTGTCCAGTTTTCCCAGCACCACTTATTGAAGAGGCTCTTTTCTCCATTGTATATTCTTACCTCCTATAACAAGATAAGGTGACCATATGTACATAGGATTATCTCTGGGCTTTCTATCCTGTTCCATTGATCTATCTTTCTGTTTTTGTGCCAGTACCATACTGTCTTGATTACTGTAGCTTGTAGTATGGTCTGAAGTCAGGGAGCCTGATTCCTCCAGCTCCATTTTTCTTTCTCAATATTGCTTTGGCTATTCTGGGTCTTTTGTGTTTCCATACAAATTGTGAAATTTTTTGTTCTAGTTCTGTGAAAAATGCAAGTGAAAGTTTGATAGGGATTGCATTGACTCTGTACACTGCTTTGAGTAGTATAGTCATTTTCAAAATGTTGATTCTTCCAATCCAAGAACATGGTATATCTCTCCATCTATTTGTATCATCATTAATTTCTTCCCTCAGTGTCTTATAATTTTCTGCATACAGGTCTTTTGTCTCCTTTGGTAGGTTTATTCCTAGCTTTTTTATTCTTTTGGTTGCAATGGTAAATGGGAGTGTTGTCTTAATTTCACTTTCAGATTTTTCATCATTAGTGTATAGGAATGCAAGAGATTTCTGTGCATTAATTTTATATCCTGCTACTTTACCAAATTCATTGATTAGCTCTAGTAGTTCACTGGTAGCATCTTTAGGATACTCTATGTATACTATCATGTCATCTGCAAACAGTGACAGCTTTACTTCTTCTTTTCATATTTGGATTCCTTTTGTTTCTTTTTCTTCTCTGATTGCTATGGCTACAACTTCCAAAACTTTGTTGAATAATAGTGGTGAGAGTGGGCAAACTTGTCTTGTTCCTGACCTTAGTGGAAATGGTTTCAGTTTTTCACCATTGAGGATGATGTTGGCTGTGGGTTTGTCATATATGGCCTTTATTATGTTGAGGAAAGTTCCCTCTATGCCTAGTTTCTGGAGGGTTTTATATATATATATATATATTTCATTCAATAGGGATATATTTTATTTTATTTTATTTTATTTTATTTTTGTGTGTGTGTGGTATGCGGGCCTCTCACTGTTGTGGCCTCTCCCGTTGTGGAGCACAGGCTCCGGACGCGGCTGGAGCTCAGCGGCCATGGCTCACGGGCCCAGCCGCTCCGCGGCATGTGGGATCTTCCCAGACCGAGGCACGAACCTGTGTCCCCTGCACCGGCAGGCGGACTCTCAACCACGGCACCACCAGGGAAGCCCTCTGGAGGGTTTTTATCATAAATGGGTGTTGAATTTTGTCAAAAGCTTTTTCTGCATCTACTGAGATGATCATATGGTTTTTCTCCTTCAATTTGTTAATATGGTGTATCACGTTGATTGATTTGTGTATATTGAAGAATCCTTGTATTCCTGGGATAAACCCCACTTGATCATGGTGTATGATCCTTTTAATGTGCTGTTGGGTTCTGTTTGCTAGTATTTTGTTGAGGATTTTTGCATCTATGTTCATCAGTGATATTGGCCTATAGTTTTCTTTTTTTGTGACAACTTTGTCTGGTTTTGGTATCAGTGTGATGGTGGCCTCATAGAATGAGTTTGGGAGTGTTCTTCCCTCTGCTATATTTTGGAAGAGTTTGAGAAAGATAGGTGATAGCTCTTCTCTAAATGTTTGATAGAATTCGCCTGTGAAGCCATCTGGTCCTGGCCTTTTGTTTGTTGGAAGATTTTTTATCACAGTTTCAAATTCAGTGCTTGTAATTGGTCTGTTCATATTTTCTATTTCTTCCTGGTTCTGTCTTGGAAGGTTGTGCATTTGTAAGAATTTGTCCATTTCTTCCAGGTTGTCCATTTTATTGGCATATTGTTGCTTGTAGTAATCTCTCATGATCCTTTGTATTTCTGCAGTGTCAGTTGTTACTTTCCCTTTTTCATTTCTAATTCTATTGATTTGAGTCTTCTTCCCCTTTTCTCTTGATGAGTCTGTGTAAGGTTTATCCATTTTGTTTATCTTCTCAAAGAACCAGCTTTTCATTTTATTGATCATTGCTATTGTTTCCTTCACTTCTTTTTCATTTATTTCTGATCTGACCTTTATGATTTCTTTCCTTCTGCTAACTTTGGGGGGTTTTTTGTTCTTATTTCTCTAATTGCTTTGGTTGTAAGCATATGTTGTGTATTTGAGATGTTTCTTGTTTCTTAAAGTAAGGTTGTATAGCAATAAACTTCCCTCTTAGAACTGCTTTTGCTGCATCCCATAGGTTTTCGGTCATCGTGTTTTCATTGTCAATTGTTTCTAGGTATTTTTTGATCTCCTCTTTGATTTCTTCAGTGATATCTTGGTTATTAATTAGTGTATTGTTTAGCCGCCATGTGTTTGTATTTTTACACATTTTTTCCTGTAATTGATACCTAGTCTCATAGTGTTGTGGTCAGAAAAGATACTTGATAGGATTCCAATTTTTTTTAATTTACCAAGGCTTGGCTTGTGACCCAAGATATGATCTATTCTGGAGAATGTTCCATGAGCACTTGAAAAGAAATTGTACCCTGTTGTTTTTGGATCAAATGTGCTATAAATATCAATTAAGTCCATCTTGTTTAATATATCATTTAAAGCTTGTGTTTCCTTATTTATTTTCATTTTGGATGATCTGTCCATTGGTGAAAGTGGGGCATTAAAGTCCTCTACTCTGATTGTGTTACTCTCGACTTCCCCTTTTATTGTTGTTACTATTTGCCTCATATATTGAGGTGCTCCTATGTTGGGTGCATAAATATTTACAATTGTTATATCTTCTTCTTGGATTGATCCCTTGATCATTATGTAGTGTCCTTTTTGTCTCTTATAGTAGTCTTAATTTTAAAGTCTATTTTGTCTGATATGAGAATTGCTACTCTAGCTTTCCTTTGAATTCTATTTGCATGGAATATCTTTTTCCATCCCCTCACTTTCAGTCTGTATGTGTCCCAGGAGCTGAAGTGGGTCTCCTGTACACAGCATATACATGGGTCTTGATTTTGTATCCATTCAGCCAGTCTATGTCTTTTGGTTGGAGCATTTAATCCATTTACATTTAAGGTAATTATCCGTATGTATGTTCCTATTACCATTTTCTTAATTGTTTTGGGTTTGTTATTGTTGGTCTTTTCCTTTTCTTATGTTTCCTGCCTAGAGAAGTTCCTTTAGCATTTGTTTTAGAGCCGGTTTGGTTGTGCTGTATTCTCTTAGCTTTTGCTTGTCTGTACAGCTTTTAATTTCTCCATCAAATCTGAATGAGATCCTTGCTGAATAGAGTATTCTTGGTTGTGGGATTTTCCCTTTCATCACTTTAAATATGTCCTGCTACTCCCTTCTGGCTTGCAGATTTTCTGCTGAAAGATCAGCTGTTAACCTAATGGGGATTCCCTTGTGTGTTATTTGTTGTTTTTCCCTTGCTGCTTTTAATATTTTTCTTTTTATTTACTTTTTGATAGTTTGATTAATATGTGTCTTGGTGTGTTTCTCCTTGGATTTATCCTTTATGGGACTCTGTGTTTCCTGGTCTTGATTAACTATTTCCTTTCCCATATTAGGGAAGTTTTCAACTATAATCTCTTCAAATATTTTCTCAGTCCTTTTCTTTTTCTCTTCTTCTTCTGGGACCCCTATAATTTGAATGTTGTTCCATTTAATATTTTCTTAGAGGTCTCTGTGACTGTCCTCAATTCTTTTCATCCTTTTTCCTTTATTCTGCTCTGCAGTCGTTATTTCCTCTATTTTATCTTCCAGGTCATTTATCTGTTCTTCTGCCTCAGTTATTCTGCTTTTGATCCCTTCTAGAGAATTTTTAATTTCATTTATTGTGTTGTTCATCATTGTTTGTTTGCTCTTTAGTTCCTCTAGGTCCTTGTTAAACATTTCTTGTATTTTCTCCAATGTATTTCCAAGATTTTGTATACTCTTTACTATTATTACTCTGAATCCTTTTTCAGGTAGACTGCCTATTTCCTCTTCATTTGTTAGGTCTGGTGGGTTTTTACCTTGCTCCTTCATCTGTTGTGTATTTCTGGTTCTTCTTATTTTGCTTAACTTACTGTGTTTGGGGTTTCCTTTTCATAGGTTGCAGGTTCATAGCTCCCATTGTTTTTGGTGTCTGTCCCCAGTGGCTAAGGTTGGTCAGTGGGGAGTGTAGGCTTATTGGTGGAGGGGACTAGTGCCTGTGTTCTGGTGGATGAAGCTGGATCTTGTCTTTATGGTAGGCAAGTCCATGTCTGCTTGTGTTTTGGGGCGTCTGTGACCTTATTATGATTTTAGGCAGCCTGTCTGCTAACAGGTGTGGTTGTGTTCCTCTCTTACTAGTTGCTTGGCATAGGGTGTCCATCACTGTAGCATGCTAGTTGTTGAGTAGAGCTGGGTCATGTCATTGAGATGGAGATCTCTGGGAGATTTTTGCCGTTTGATATTACGTGGAGCTGGGAGGTCTCTGCAGGACCAATATCCTGAACTTGGCTCTCCCACCTCAGAGGCACAGCAGTGACCCCTGGCTGGAGCACCAAGAGCTTGTCATCCACATGGCTCAGAATAAAAGGGAGAAAGAAAGAAGGAAAGAAAGAAAAAGATAAAATGAAATGAAATAAAATAAAATACAAGAAAAAGTTATTAAAATAAAAAACAAAAACTAATTATTAAAATAAATTTTTAAAATAATTTAAAAAAAGAAAGAAGAGAAAAACTAAACCAAAAAACAAACCCACCAATAATAACAAACGCTGAAAACTATACTAAAAAAAAAATCAGACAGACAGGACCCTAGGACAAGTGGTAAATGCAAAGCTATACAGACCAAATCACACACAGAAGCGTAGGCATACACACTCACAAAAAGAGAAAAAGGGAAAATATATATATATATATATATATATATATATATATATATATATATATATATATATATATATATATATATATATATATATATATATATCTCGTTGCTCCCAAAGTCCGCCTCCTCAATTTGGGATGATTCGTTGTCTATTCAGGTATTCCACAGATGCAGGGTGCATCAAGTTTACTGTGGAGATTTAATCTGCTGCTCCTGAGGCTGCTGGGAGAGATTTCCCTTTCTCTTCTTTGTTCGCACAGCTCCCGGGGCTCAGCTTTGGGATTGGCCCTGCCTCTGCGTGTAGGTCGCCTGAGGACGTTTTTTCTTCACTCAGACAGGACGGGGTTAAAGGAGCAGCTGCTTCGGGGGCTCTGGTTCCCTCAGGCCAGGGGGAGGGAAGGGTATGTAGTGTGGGGCGTGCCTGCGGCGGCAGATGCCAGTGTGACGTTGCACCAGCCTGAGGCGTGCCGTCCATTCTCCCGGGTAAGTTGTCCCTGGATCACGGGACCCTGGCAGTTGCGGGCTGCACAGGCTCCCGGAGGGGAGGTGTGGAGAGTGATCTGTGCTGGCACACAGGCTTCTTGGTGGCGACAGCAGCAGCCTTAGTGTCTCATACCCATCTCTGGGGTCCACGCTCTTAGCCACAGCTCGCGCCCATTTCTGGAGCTCCTTTAAGCAGCGCTCTTAATCCTCTCTCCTCACGCACCAGGAAACAAAGAGGTAAGAAAAAGTCTCTTGCCTCTTTGGCAGTTCCAGACCTTGTCCCGGACTCCCTCCTGGCTAGCTGTGGTGCACTAGCCCCTTAAGGCTGTGTTCACGCCGCCAGTCCTCTCCCTGGTATCTGACCTCCGAAGCCTGAGCCTCAGCTCCCAGGCCCCATGTGTCCCGGTGGTGAGCAGACAAGTCTCTTGGGCTGGTGAGTGCTAGTTGGCACAGATCCTCTGTGCGGGAATCTCTCCGCTTTGCCCTCTGCACCCCTGTTGCTGTGCGTTCCTCCGTGGCTCTGAAGCTTCCCCCCTCCACCACCTGCAGTCTCCGCCTGCAAAGGGGCTTCCTAGTGTGTGGAAACCTTTCCTCCTTCACAGCTCCCTCCCACTGGTGCAGGCCCGGTCCCTATTCTTTTGTCTCTGTTTTTTCTTTTTTCTTTTGCCCTACCCGGGTACGTGGGGAGTTTCTTGCCTTTGGGGAGTTCTGAGGTCTTCTGCTAGCATTCAGTAGGTGTTCTGTAGGAGTTGTTCCACATGTAGATGTATTTCTGATGTATTTGTGGGGAGTAAGGTGATCCCCACTTCTTTCTCTTCTGTCATCTTGAAGCTCCTCCCCAGAGGAGATTTTTAAATTACATTTGTTTGGTTTGAGTAAAATCAGGTTGTTACAAAGCGTATCTTTACTTCTTTCCACTCCTTCCATTTTTTCTAGGAAAAGCCTTCTTAAAAGAAATAATATCCACTAAAACACAGTAACTCTGAGATTTCCAAATGGAACAATTTGCAAATAGAATCTATTTCATTCCAATCAGAACCCAGATGTTTTAAAATAAGCAATGGATATACACTGAATAAACATGATCCATTTAACAAGTCCACAGAATATAGTCTTTTTTCACATGCATAAAATTAACAAGATTCTTATTTAAATGCAGTTTCCAAAAAGCTACAGTCAGATAAGATATACTTAAATCCATGTGCTTTGACAGCCCCTCTTTATATGAATTACATTAATCATTTAAAACAATGGGGCCCAGACCTCCAGAGAGGCAACTATTAAAAATGCATTCTCCTATACAATTTATAATGAATACTTGCTCCTGTTATTAAGGAAGATAAATTAACCAGTACAGGAGAATTAAAAATAAGATAATAATACATTGCACTCAACATTTTACCCAGACTTCTATCAGTAATATTCTTTCCCGGTTTTAAATATGAATGCAATTTGCATAGTTATTGTATTTTAAAGTAGTAAAAAAAAGTGAGAAAAAACTTTTTTGATATTGTTGTTAAGAACAGAAACACTGGGCTTCCCTGGTGGTGCAGTGGTTAAGAATCTGCCTGCCAATGCAGGGGACATGGGTTCGAGCCCTAGTCCAGAAAATTCCACATGCCGCGGAGCAACTAAACCCGAGCACCACAGCTACTGAGCCTGCGCTCTAGAGACCACGAGCCACAACTACTGAGCCTGCATGCAACAACTACTGAAGCCCGTGTGCCTAGAGCCCATGCTCCACAACAAGAGAAGCCACTGCAATGAGAAGCCTGTGCACCACAAGAAACAGTAGCCCTCACTCACCTCAACTAGAGAAAGCCCGTGTGCAGCAATGAAGACCCAGTGCAGCCAAAAAGAAACAAACAAACAAACAAATAAATAAATAAATGTATATTAACAAAAAAGAACAGAAACACCATTTTGTTGTATTTATCCTTATTTGTTTTTAACATAAAAATTGATGAAACTATGTCCCTTTGAACAATTGGTTCAATAATTTTGACCTAATTAGCCAAGCACCTTTTCCAGCTCAATGTAGCTGTCAGAAAAACTAGTTTACTAAACTTTCTATGTTTCTCCTGAACTGATCTTTTTGTAATTGAATATGCAATTAAATTCAGCAAAAATGGTCAAAATATTTGTACATGTCATTTAGAGAATAAAATGCCATGCAAATAACTGCTCAAGTGAATGGTGTGGGTGTGTATTTTCATGAAGGATAAAACCTAAAAAGAGGACAGAGATTAGCCAGAAGTAGCCATGACCTTACAATCAGAATGAACCCCAAACTATAATGTGGTAGGGGAAATAAGAAGGTAAAATATGCAGCACATAATAAAGTCCTAGATTTTCATTTGTGTCTTGACCCACATTTTGTGTGAATAATCATAAACTAGGCATTAACATTGGAAAATTTTCCCAAAGATAATCCTGCAATAAAGCTAAATATTGGATTGACAGTTATTATACAATTATTGAAGTGTACTTGAGAAGCTCAGTGATCATTTGCTGTTTTTCATTTTTTGTCCATTACTCAACCACTTAACCATCTTAACTGTTCAGTGACCTTTCATCTCATTTATAAACATGCAGGAAAAGACAAATGAACAAACATTCAGTGCTGGCTGGCCTTTTTTAGATTTCTGAGACCACAAACTCTCATTTATTTTTCTTCTAAAAGTGTATAAATCATAATAAAGCAGGGCATACAATGAAGAGATAATTTTGGCAGTGACATATATTTATGTCTTCACTAAAGAAAAGTCTAGGTTCAAGATGGCAGAATAGAAGGACGTGTGCTCACTCCCTCTTGCCAGAGCACCAGAATCACAACTAACTGCTGAAAAATCATTGACCGGAAGACACTGGAACTCACCAAAAAAGATACCCCACATCCAAAAACAAAGGAGAAGCCACAATGAGATGGTAGATGGGGCGAAATCACAATAAAATCAAATCCCATAACTGCTGGGTGGGTGACTCACAAACTGGAGAACACTTATACCACAGAAGTCCACCCACTGGAGTGAAGGTTCTGAGTCCAGTGTCAGGTTTCCCAACCTGGGTGTCTGGCAATGGGAGGAGGAATTCCTAGAGAATCAGACTTTGAACGCTAGCAGGATTTGATTGCCAGACTTTGACAGGACTGGGGAAAACAGACGCTCCACTCTTAGAAGGCAAACACAAAGTAGTGTGTGCACTGGGACCCAGGGAAAGGAGCAGTGACCCCACAGCAGACTGAACCAGACCTACCTGCTAGTGTTAGAGGGTCTCCTGCAGAGGCGGGGGTGGGGGCTGTGGCTCACCATGGGTACGAGGACACTGGCAGCAGAAGTTCTGGGAGGTGCTCCTTGGCATGGGTGCTCCCAGGGTCCACAATTAGGCCCACCAAGGAGCTGGTAGTCTCCAGTGCTGGGTGGCCTCAGGCCAAACAACTAACAGGGAAGAAACCTAGGCCACCCATCAGCAGACAAGCAGATTAAAGTTTTACTGAGCTCTGCCCACCACAGCAACAGCCAGCTCTACCCACCACCAGTCCCTCCCATCAGGAAACTTGCACAAGCCTCTTAGAGAGCCTCATCCAACAGAGGGCAGACAGCAGAAGCAAGAAGAACTACAATTCTTCAGCCTATGTAACTAAAACCATATTCACAGAAAGACAGACAAAAGGAAAAGGCAGAGGACTATGTACCAGATGAAGGAACAAGATAAAACCCTTGAAAAACAAATAAATGTACTGGACATAGACAACATTCCAATAAAAGAATTCAGAATAATGATAGTGAAGATGATCCAGGACCTCAGAAAAAGAATGGAGGCAAAGATGGAAAAGATGCAAGAAATGTTTAAGAGAGACCAAGAAGAATTAAAGAACAAACACCTAGAGGAATTAATAAACAAAAAAACAGAGATAAACAATAAAATAACTGACATGAAAAATACACTAGAAGGAATCAATAGCAGAATAACTGAGGCAGAAGAAAGGATAAGTGACCTGGAAGACAGATTGGTGGAATTCATGGTTGTGGAACAGAATAAAGAAAAAAAAATGAAAAGAAATGAAGACAGCCTAAGAGACTTCTGGGACAGCATTAAACACAACAACATTCTCATTACAGGGGTCCCAGAAGGAGAAGAGAGAGAGAAAGGACCCAAGAAAAGATTATAGTCAAAAACTTCCCTAACATTGGAAAGGAAATCGCCACCCAAGTCCAAGAAGTGGAGAGAGCCCCATACAGGATAAACCCAAGCAGAAACACGCCAAGACACATAGTAATCAAACTGGCAAAAAATTTAAAAAAAAGAAAAATTATTGAAAGCAGAAAGGGAAAATGACAAATAACATACAAGGGAACTCCCATAAGGTTAACAGCTGATTTCTCAGCAGAAACTCTACAAGCCAGAAGGGAGTGGCATGACATATTTAAAGAGATGATAGGGAAGAACCTACAACAAAGATTACCCTACCCAACAAGGATCTCATTCAGATTTGATGGAGAAATCAAAAGCTTTACAGACATGCAAAAGCTGAGAGAATTCAGCACCACCAAACCAGCTCCACAACAAATGCTAAAGGAACTTCTCTAAGTGGGAAACACAAGAGCAGAAAAGGACCTACAAAAACAAATCCACAACAATTAAGAAAATGGTAATAGGAGCATACAAATCGATAATTACCTTAAACGTGAATAGATTAAATGCTCCAACCAGAAGACAGAGGCTCACTGAATGGATACAAAAACAAGACACGTATATATGCTGTATACAGGAGACCCACATCAGACCTAGGGACACATACAGACTGAAAGTGAGGGCATGGAAAAAGATATTCCATGCAAATGGAAATCAAAAGAAAGCTGGAGTAGCAATACTCATATCAGAGAAAATAGACTTCAAAATAAAGAATGTTACAAGAGACAAGGAAAGACACTACATAATGCTCAAGGGATCAATCCAAGAAGAAGAAATAACAATTATTAATATATGTGCACCCAACATAGCAACGCCTCAATACATAAGGTAACTGCTAGCAGGTATAAAAGAGGAAAATGACAGTAACACAATAATAATGGGGGACTTTAACACCTCACTTACTCCAATGGAAAGATCATCCAGACAGAAAATCAATAAAGTAACAGAAAATTTAAATGACAAAATAGACAAGGGAGGTTTAACTGATATTAACAGGACATTCCATCCAAAAACAGCAGATTACACTATCTTAACAAGTGCCCATGGAACATTCTCCAGGATAGATCACATCTCGGGTCACAAATAAAGCCTCAGTAAATTTAAGAAAACTGAAATCATATCAAGCATCTTTTCCAACCCAAACGCTGTGAGATTACAAATCAATTACAGGGAAAAAACGTAAAAAACACAAACACATGGAGGCTAAACAATACATTACTAAATAAACAAGAGATCACTGAAGAAATCAAAGAGGATATCAAAATATACCTGGAAACAAATGACAGTGAAAACACGACGACCCAAAACCTATGGGATGCAGCAAATACAGTTCTAAGAGGGAAGTTTACAGCAATACAAACCTACCTTAAGAAACAAGAAACATCTCAAATAAACAACCAAAGTCTTCACCTAAAGCAATTAGAGAAAGAAGAACAAAAACACCCCAAAGTTAGCAGAAGGAAAGAAATCATAAAGATCAGATCAGAAATAAATGAAAAAGAAATGAAGGAAATGATAGCAAAGATCAATAAAACTAAAAGCTGGTTCTTTGAGAAGATAAACAAAATTGATAAACCATTAGCCAGACTCATCAAGAAAAAAAGGGAGAAGAATTAAATCAATAGAATTAGAAAGGAAAAAGGAGAAGTAAAAACTGACACTGCAGAAATACAAAGGATCATGAGAGATTACTACAAGCAAATCTATGCCAATAAAATGGACAACCTGGAAGAAATGGACAAATTCTTACAAATGCACAACCTTCCAAGACTAAACCAGGAATAAATACAACATATGAACAGACCAATCACAAGCACTGAATTTGAAACTGTGATTAAAAATCTTCCAACAAACAAAAGGCCAGGACCAGATGGCTTCACAGGCGAATTCTATCAAACATTTAGAGAAGAGCTAACACCTATCCTTCTCAAAGTCTTCCAAAATATAGCAGAGGGAGGAACACTGCCAAACTCATTCTATGAGGCCACCATCACCCTGATACCAAAACTAGACGAAGATGTCAAAAAGAAAGAAAACTACAGGCCAATATCACTGATGAACAGAGATGCAAAAATCCTCAACAAAATACTAGCAAACAGAATCCAACAGCACATTAAAAGGATCATACACCATGATCAAGTGGGGTTTATCCCAGGAACGCAAGGATTCTTTAATATATGCAAATCAATCAACGTGATACACCATATTAACAAATTGAAGGAAAAAAACCATATGATCATCTCAATAGGTACAGAGAAAGCTTTCGACAATATTCAACACCCATTTATGATAGAAACCCTCCAGAAAGTAGGCATAGAGGGAACTTTCCTCAGCATAATAAAGGCCATATATGACAAACCCACAGCCAACATCATCCTCAATGGTGAAAAACTGAAACCATTTCCACTACGATCAGGAACAAGACAAGGTTGCCCACTCTCACCACTCTTATTCAACATAGTTTTGGAAGTTTTAGCCACAGCAATCAGAAAAGAAAAAGAAATAAAAGGAATCCAAGTCAGAAATGAAGAAGTAAAGCTGTCACTGTTTGCAGATGACATGATACTATACATAGAGAATCCTAAAGATGCTACCAGAAAACTACTAGAGCTAATCAATGAATTTGGTAAAGTAGTAGCATACAAAATTAATGCACAGAAATCTCTAGCATTCCTATACACTAATGATGCAAAAGCTGAAAGTGAAATCAAGAAAACACTCCCATTTACCATTGCAACAAAAAGTATAAAATATCTAGGAATAAACCTACCAAAGGAGACAAAAGACCTGTATGCAGAAAATTATAAGACACTGAGGAAAGAAATTAAAGATGATACAAATAGATGGAGAGATATACCATGTTCTTGGATTGGAAGAATCAACATTGTGAAAATTACTATACTACCCAAAACAATCTACATTTTCTTTGCAATCCATATCAAATTACCAATGGCATTTTTCACAGAACTAGAATAAAAATTTTCACATTTTTTTGTATGGAAACACAAAAGATCCCAAATAGCCAAAGCAATCATGAGAAAGAAAAACGGGGCTGGAGGAATCAGGCTCCCTGACTTCAGACTATACTACAAAGCTACAGTAATCAACACAGTACGGTACTGGCACAAAAACAGAAATAGAGATCAATGGAACAGGATAGAAATCTCAGAGATAAACCCACACACATATTGTCACCTTATCTCTGATAAAGGAAGTGAGAATATACAATAGAGAAAAGAGAGCCTCTTCAATAAGTGAAGCTGGGAAAACTGGACAGTTACATGTAAAAGAATGAAATTAGAACACTCTCTAACACCATAGACAAAAATAAGCTCAAAATGGATTAACAACCTAAATGTAAGGCCAGACGCTATCAAACTCTTAGAGGAAAACATAGGCAGAGTGCTCTATGACATAAATTACAGCAAGATCCTTTTTGACCCACCTCCTAGAGAAATGGAAATACAAACAAACAAACAAAAAAATAAATGGGACCTAATGAAACTTAAAAGCTTTTCCACAGCAATGGAAACCATAAACAAGACGAAAAGACATCCCTCAGAATGGGAGAAAATATTTGCAAATGAAGAAACTGACAAAGGATTAACCTGCAAAATTTACAAGCAGCTCATGCAGCTCAATATCAAAACACAAGCAACCCAATCCAAAAATGGGCAGAGGACCTAAATAGACATTTCTCCAAAGAAGATATACAGATTGCCAACAAACACATGAACGAATGCTCAATATCATTAATCATTAGAGAAATGAAAATCAAAACTACAATGAGATATCATCTCACACTGGTCAGAATGGCCATCAACAAAAAATCTACAAAGAATCAATGCTGGACAGGGTGTGGAGAAAAGGGAACCCTCTTGCACTGTTGGTGGGAATCTAAATTGATACAGCTACTATGGAGAACAGTATGGAGGTTCCTTAAAAAACTAAAAGTAAAACTACCATACGATCCAGCAATCCCACTACTGAGCATATACCCTGAGAAAACCATAATTCAAAAAGAGTCACGTACCACAATGTTCATTGCAGCTCTATTTACTATAGCCGGGACATGGAAGCAACCTAAGTGTCCATCAACAGATGAACGGATAAAGAAGATGTGGCACATATATACAATGGAATATTATTCACCATAATAAGAAACAAAACTGAGTTATTTTTAGTGATGTGGACGGACCTAGAGTCTGTCATACAGAGCGAAGTAAGTCAGAAAGTGAAAAACAAGTTCCGTATGCTAACACATATACAGGGAATCTAAGAAAAAAAAGAATAAGGTCATTAAGAACCTAGGGGCAAGAGAGGAATAAAGACACACACCTACTAGAGAATGGACTCGAGGATATGGGCAGGGGGAAGGGTAAGCTGTGACAAAGTGAGAGAGTGGCATGGACATATCTACACTACCAAATGTAAAATAGATAGCTAGTGGGAAGCAGCCACATAGCACAGGGAGGTCAGCTCTGTGCTTTGTGACCACCTAAAGGGGTGTGATAGGGAGGGTGGGAGGGAGACGCAAGAGGGAGGAGATATGGGGATATATGTATATGTATAGTTGATTCACTTTGTTATAAAGCAGAAACTAACACACCATTGTAAAGCAATTATACTCCAATAAAGATGTTTTAAAAAAAAAAGTCAGCCTACCCCACACTTCCAATCATTGTTTTTTTGTGTTATATATTTATGGTAAAAATGCTTTATTTATCCCTTGCAGTGCTAAACCTAATGCTGGACAAATCAAAGATATTGAAAAAATACTGGTTGGATTATGTCGTGAATATAGCAAATCCTTGTAAAATTCATGAAATATTTAACAATTCGAGCTAGGAAAATGAAGGTAAAAACAGCACATCAGGAAGTCAGTTTCATATGCGTATAAATGTGATTCACACACACAAACACACGCACAGTGTAGGACATATTTTAGGCTGTGTTTTATGAAAGTATCTCAAAATCTGCTTGAGAAAGTAGAAAAGAAGACAAGGAAATGGTAGAACACATGGGTTACTAGCCCCTCGGTCTCTATTCATTCAGAAAGATAGAAGTTAGAGGGAGGATACACTACTACATAACTTTAGAAATTTGAAAAAAAAACTTACTTATACTATAGGTATTAGATATATGACCAATTGTTACATTCTGAAGTGGAAAATAATTTTACCTGGATCACTTTCACAATTATAAAATCACAGTACATTTTGTTTACCCTTAGGGACAAGATATTTCAAGACACTCTGTTAGAGTTAGCTGTATAACCAAAAATATGAAAATAAAAAACTAGTTTAATAATGCATTGGAGTTAACAGGGTCCTTTCATTTGATTAATCATTTACCAAGTTTTCCACATCCTAGTAGAGTGACACTAATACCCAGAAAGGACAAACAGAAGAAGGCATCTACCAGTGATGCTTTCTAGACATTTGGAAACACAGAACCTATTCTCTCAAAGGAATGGTACCTTGCCATGTACAATAGACTCCTTAGAGCAATGATTAAGTAGGTGATTTACCAATGGATCACAGCAAATAGAAATGTTTCTTCTTTTTAAGAACAGTAATTTTTGTCTATCTAAAACTAAATTCATTTATTCATTCTGACATACACTTACAAAATGTGTGTGTGTGTGTGTTTGTGTAATCTTCCACACTGTTTGTTAATTTATCAAGGTACCTTAATGAAGAGTCAAGTTTTCCATGGTAAAAATATACTCTATCTATCTTGGTATCACATAATGACATAAATAACTTATCCTTGCCATAGATAGCCATTTGAAATGCTTCTCAGTAACTAAGTATAGTCTCCCTTAGATGTGAATTTGGATAACAACATGAAAACTGTGTGCTCAATTATTTTCATCTTCATCATTTACTAATAATAGCTTGAACAATTAGGCTGATATTTTATACAAAGAATCCATCTTATAAACTTATTGGAATCTTTCATTTAGAGATAACAAGTACATTCAGCCCCTGGTGTGTTTTTCCAAGAGCTGGGACTGTTGTGTTTTTTTGACTCTTTGCAGCTACGGCATTTATATTCATTACAAAGCAGATGGAAATCATTTACTTACAAAAAATGCATAAAACTTTAAATGGCAAACCTTACCTTCTAAGTTATTATTCTTATTCTTCTTCTCATTATTATTATTGCTTTAGGAGAAACAGCAGCCTGGGACAAGACCACAAACGACAGACTCTCTCTGTTTCCACTTAATATGATTAAATAAGAACACAGTTTGTCCTTACTCACTCCCAGTAGCCTTATTGGAGCTAATACAACAGATGTTTTGTCACCCAGCTAGTCACGTGATTGCTTTTCACTCTAGTGAACATATTTTGGAAACAAGTTAATGAAGCTATCTGCAGCAAACACACTTGGTCCCCTTTGGCTGATATTTCTTTGCTGATGTCATTTATCCTTCATTGTTAATTAAATGAAAATAAGCAGCAATTGCCTTCCCAGTATTATACATTCAGAAATAAATCTGGGTAATGTGGTGTATAAATTTGTTTTTGTTGGAATGTTCAAGTTCAAGTGATGAACTTTGTCTGTACTAATTGTTTAAACGAGGGCACAGACATTTATGAAGACCCAAGGTCATTATAAGAAGCACCAGTGTAACAAGTATATGTTCTTAATGGAACCCTCTCTCCATTTATATGATGCAAGCATTTTGGTTAATCCTGGAATTTATGAACCAAAATATCCCTGTTGAAATGCTAATGATATAATGTGATTGACATCATCTACATAACAAGTGACTAGACATGCTTATCTGCAGCATGTGGTAACTGATGTCCAATGGCTAGCCTTATGTTTACATATATAAGTAAAAAGAAACCCCAGCTCTGAGTGCTTCCAATCACTTGCTCGGAGCTAATGCTTTTTCTTAATTGACATCTAACTTTAAAATATTGATAAAAATGCAGGGGGGGTCTTCCCTGGTGGCACAGTGGTTGAGAGTCTGCCTGCTGATGCAGGGGATACGGGTTCGTGCCCCGGTCTGGGAAGATCCCACATGCCGCGGAGCGACTGGGCCCGTGAGCTATGGCCGCTGAGCCTGCGCGTCCGGAGCCTGTGTTCCTCAACAGGAGAGGCCGCAACAGTGAGAGGCCTGCATACCGCAAAAAAAAAAAAAAAAAAAAAAAAAAAAAGCAAGGGGGTATTTCTTGCAGAGTAAGGTGTCCAGGGAGTTCATAATTTTAGGATGAATTTTCTGCTTAGAAGTTATTTCTATTATGAAGTTGGTTGAAATGCTTTTTTAATTTTTGTCTTGGTATCTACAAAGTTTTGCCTTTCAGATACCACTATTCTATTCCATCCTCTCAACCTCTACCTCTTCTGGGAATGGTCCATAGGGAAGGGTAAACAGTCCAAATTAGGTAAAACCATTAGATGCAGAAGTCTTAAGGCTATGCTTCCTAAGTTTTGTATTTAATGAACCAACACAAACTTAAAAAAATAATTGAGAATGACAGTATTCCTAAAGTATTTTGTTGGTATTTTCCAAGTAAGGCCATTAAAACAACACAACAGGGGAGTTCCCTGGCAGTCCAGTGGTTGGGCCTCTGTGCTTTCACTGCGCCATGGCCCAGGTTCAGTCTCTGGTCAGGGAATTAACACCCCACAAGTGGTATGGCACAGCAAAAACAAAACAAAACAAAAACAAAACACACACACACATACACACAACAAGTAAACTAATAATACTTTTGCAGTGGCTCAGCCAATGATCTCCATTGCCTCCCTCAAAACCATCCAAAACAAGTACATCTAAGGAAAAATTGTTCTTACTATGTAAGTGGCTCCTTTCCAGTCATTCATGGCCCAAAGCTTTTCTTAGATAGAATTTCTAGAAATATCACTAACCATATCCTATCATATCTCTTAAGAAAATAAATAATATTTTATTACTAATAATGTAGGAAGTATAGAGTCTTTGGACATATTTTCTACAGTTTAAACCCAACACATTCAAATCTGAACTCTGCTTCTACACCAACGAACTTATTCTATCCACAAATAGGTCTCTTGAGCTAGAAATCTGGAAGTCACCCAGGACCCTTCTTCCTCCTCAGTCTCCAATATTTAACTGGTCACTAAATCCAACCAGTTCTCTCTCCTTGTATCTCTTGAATCTGTGCACTCTAGTACCTTTTCTAAGGCTCTCATCATTTCTCTCTGTCTTTCACTGTTAGAGTTGGCAGATAACATACAGGATACTAAGTTAAATTTGAATTTCAGATAAGCAATAAATCTTTTTAAGTATCAGTATGTCCCCAAATATTGCATGGGACATATTTATAATAAAGAAAAATCCATTGTTTACCTGAAATTCAATTTAACAGGGTACCCTATATTTTCATTTGCTTAAGCTGGCAACCCTTGACTAAGTGCAAAAGACTCTGTCTCTAGCCAGTATTCTCTCCAGTCTTCCCTCACCTATAAGCCCCATGATTATCTTCCTAAAATGTAAATTGGATTATAGCAATGCCTTACTGAAAAAGAAACCTTATTTCCTGTAAGATTACTTCTAAATTCCATAGCTTGACATCTAAGGCCACTCGAAATCAAGTTTGAATATATCCTTGGAGCCATATCATCTACCAGAGGTCCCCAGACCACATGTATATTATACCACACTGGACTTCTCCTTGTTACTTGAACTCATATACAGTTTATACATGTGACTTCCTTTGTGTGAAATGACCATTTTCTGCTTCGTTGCCTAGAAAAATCTTATATAACTTAAAAGAAAATTCAAGGATTAGTTAATTGTTTGCATATTAATTCCTTTGAATTCCAGAATTTTTCAATTCCAATGCTCCCAAGTAGCTGCTTCAGTAACTGTTTCTAATGGCACTTCGTTGTGAAAATTGCCACACTGTACTGCAGTGATCTGTTTACATATCTGTCTCCCCTTCACTTAATCATGAGCTATAACAAACAAATGAGGACCATGTTTTATTCATCTCTGCCTCCCTAATACCTATCAGAGTGCCTGACATACATTAAATACTCAACAAATGTTTGATGAACCCACAAATACCTCCTATATCTGAATTCTTTTACATCTGAAGTAGAAACCCACTTTCTACTTTCCTTCCTCTTGTATTCCTAAGTGGTGTACATGAGTCCTCTTTGAAATTCTGGTTTTATTTTCCACAATCATACCATGTAACATCTACTAAAGGCTTCAACTCCAAAGTGTGTTCAACATTGAATTTTGCAATGATAAGTAGAAATCCACTGAAATGTCTAATTAAAAGCAAAGGTCTTTTCTGCAGGTTCTTTGCAAATGATTTGCCTCCATAGGCATCTATCTAAAAATTGAGTTAAATGCAATACGTTCATGTCATTTTTTTTTAAAGTGTGGAGAAACTCAGAGGTCTATGGAAATTGTTAGCCAGGTTCTGGCACTTTTCGTAGCACTTCTCAAGAAGTGAGAATGTTCGGTTGGTCATTAAGATCTTATTTTCCCTCCTCAGATAATATTGAAGAGGGAAAACTAGGAGTTAGAAGCAATAGTGTCAAAGCATAAAAGTTCTACCAGACCAGTTCTGAGTGTTTCTTTTGTCCCCAACCTTCTGCCAAGACGGCCAGCCTCAGGTAAATAAATGCAACAAGACACCCAGACAAGGATAGGTACTGTGGAACAGCCTGAAAGCAACACATGTAGTAAAATTCTAGTCACATTTGGAAGCTATAAGGCACGATCTTAGACCTAGAAGTAAAACACAGAGTGAAGACCTCTGGTGAGGTCCCAGGAAAATGAAACAGCCTACTTACTTGTTAATGGCCATGGGAGAAGCAACTAGTCATTTAGAGACTGAACAGCCCAGAAATTGTCAGCCTCCATAAAAGTCTATTAATTTGATAATTGATATATGTATCTATATACATTTTCTATTAATTAAAAATATTTCTGTAACTTTATATTTTACCACTGATATTGGGGAAATGAAAAGTGTCACAGCCTTGCTTGTTTCAGGTAACCCATTACCTGTTCTCATGGGCAGGTATGAGGAAAAGTCAATAGAAAATAATATCGCATGAATCTAGTCACCTAGGGAATTAATGGAAGAGTGCGCTGATGTGGCTGTTACCTGTCTCTTGTAACTTTTTGATGGATATTGAGTCAGCTATCTTCAGTGTCTCAATTTACCAGCCTTTTTGCAGTGGGATCAAGCACATTAAATTATCAACACTTTTCTCCTGATTGATTTAGTAATCTATGAACATTATGAAAGATTTACACAATGGTTGCCATCAGGTCTTACATCTTGCAATACACATTAAGGTCGATTATATAAAATCTCAAGTCTCAAAAGACAGATTCAATAGAAAGGAATAATAAAGAACATGTATTTTATGTAAAGAATTTTAAAGTATGCAGTAAAATAGAAGAAGAAAGGGAATATACACATGAAATAGACCTATGGTCTTTGCTAAATGATCTACAGGGTTTGGAGTGGCCCTAAGTCTGTATTTTATTTTTTTAAACCAATTGCATCCACTTGATTACTTCTTCTGGGGTATACTAATGGCACAGGTGTTTCAGGGGAATCAGAGAGACAGATCATGCAAAGCAACACATCATGAATATATGTGCTGAGACTGGTGGAAATGCATTAATATACAGCATCCATTGCAATTTTGCACAACACATTGACCTAGGCATTGCTAATGAGAGACATCACATTGAATATACTATTTAATGTCATTTAATTTATCATATGTTGTAATGTATTATCAATAAACTCTGTATTTCACTTATGTATCCAGACTTTATGGTGATTCTGTATACTTACATATATAATGTTCATTACAAAAAATAAAAATTCAGGAACACAAGGCAAAATATGTTTCCTGAGGCTCCCAAATTTTTTCAACTGTAGTTTCAATAAACTGTATGCTTTTTAGTAGAATTTGTTTACATACAGAGGTTTGTGACATCCATTTTGGTATGTGTTAAGCCTTTAAAAATTGTATCATAATATTTCTTTTCAATTCATTTCATTTTTCTTAGTACTCAAAAGTTTTAAAATAAAACAGAATATACTGAAATGTGTTAGAGAGATATATTTTATTGATACAGGCCAACATTGTAATAAATTGTTTACCTGATATACATTTTCTGTCTCTCTGTCTACACACACACACACACACACACACACACACACACACACATACACACAGAGTTTCCTCCAAACATCATTATCCACCCCTAAGTTGTACCATTAATTAAATTTTCATGAATTAAATAAAATGAGAAGAATGCCTAGAATAATGCCTTTCACACAGTGCACATATAATACATGGGACTCCTTGCCTTAACTGAATGTGATTTCTTAGTGTGAGGGAGGAACCATTACTAAGAATAAAGAGCTGACTTCATTTCATCTTGAACCATGCCTGGCAAATTTCCTCCTCTGTTGAGTGGTAAGAGGATACTGATAATCTCCAAAGCATCTGTCCTCACTTTGACACAGCACGATGCATATGCCTTGGTATGAACTGGGTGAAATATCTGAATTCATGTGCAGTAAACTTTTTAATCTCACTTATTAGACATTCTCAATCAAAATGTATTTATTGGGTCCTAGGAAATTCCGTAGCTACAAAGAATTTTAAGACATAACCCTTATCTTTTAGGAGCTTCTAATCTGTTTTTAAATAGAGATGCCAAATTGTTCAGTTTCATTTGAAATGCAGGTCTTTACTCTTTTATTCTCCCAAGATCCATGTTAAAATTCCTTTTAACACACCAAATATGTTTCAATTTCATATTTTTGAGAAGACAAAAGGATATGTGGATATCATTATCCATCATTATACATTCACAGAATTCGAACATGGGTAGCAGCATGATCTGAAAGTATGGACTAGCGGTAATAAAGTGCAATTGCTGCTTATTGAACGTTCACTAATTTAATATTATACTAAATGAAGCTTACGATGGCCAACTTACTTGGCCTTCATTGATTGACCCTGTGTTGCTATTTCATTTTGAATGTACATGGAAACACACTGGCCTATAATAAGCCAAACTCTTCAGAGATATGTGCAATGATCTTTGTCTGGAATATCTTTGAAACATGATCAAACCTAAATCTATGCCAGATTATTTTCCAGTCAAAGGTAGAAAGAGCAGATACACATTTAAATAAGATGGAATGAAATATTTATTTCTTGGAGAAAAACCAAAATAATGTCTTTGTTCAAGCTGTGAGCAGGTGTATGCCTTGTACAGAGTCCTTATAAAAAATTACATAAAAATTGAGACCTGTAAACAGCTAAACCCTGCATCATCAACAGATGCAGAGTATAGCAATCAAATATAGTAGTAATGATAATTTCTGATGCAGTTTCTAAGTTCTGGTTACATAGTTATCCAAAGAGTAACTGAGTCTATTTCCAGTGAATGCTTTACGTTTTCTAGGACACAAAAGGGACAATGGTATTTGTTCATGAAAAAAAAAATATCCATGAGTAAGGAGTTTTCAATCTGTAACTTATCATAACAAAACCTTAAATGTTGACTTTTTTTTCTAATTTTATTTGATGTAGCCTGTATTTGAATCAATCAGGGAGGAAAAAACATCCAACTTCCAATTACCTGGCTCGTTTTTCACTTTCTAATGGCAGGTATAATTATAAAATAGAATGGCACAACTCATTGTTGGTACAGTTTAGACAAAAATAAAAATTAAAAAGAAGGTATAAGAAGCTCTGTTATGGGTACTATAATTCTCCAAATCAAAACAAAGTCTGTAAACAAATACCAGTAGGGAAATGATCTTAACTAGCAGATGTATGAAGAGTCTCAACCTTCAGTTCTTAAATTATAGCTGCTTCCAGATTAAAGCAACACTCCTGATGGAGCAGTGTGCTTTACATCCTCTGGCAACATCCTTTTTATTGCACTAGAAACCAATGTTGAATTTCCTGAATAATTACATAAATAAACCATGCACTTTACTTATTTGTGTGCCCATATTTAATGATATATTGTGCATGTAACTTTCAAAAATATGATTTATGATAGTTTATATTGCCACAGAGGGGTGTTTACTTGAAATATGTACTTGAAAAATATCATATAAAATGATGTTATTTGATATGAAATGATCTGATTTTTCAAGAAAATGCAAACTGTAAAACCTAGTTCCAATTAAATCATTCTGAGTGTTCTTAATTGAATTCTCAAGTTTAAATGATGTAAGAGACTAACGAACATAAACATGTAAATTATATTTATTTTATTCTATGTTAACAGTGCAAGGGATCAAAATTGTGCTATGGGTTGGCTGGTGCTACCTTCAAAAAGTATAAAGCAAATCCATATCCCTGAAGTCCAAAACTTTTAACATACGTGAAGGAAATTTTCAAGCAAATTTTGAAGGGCATCGCTCATACATCTAACTCTATGCTTCTTCTTTTATAATTTATTTTAGTTTGATCTAAACTTAAAGAATTTCTTAAAGTCACATTCTCATGACCTCTCCTTAATTATACAAATGACAACTTCAGAAATACTATAAATCTTCCTGGACCATCAGGGACTAATTCAGAAAGGTACTACCTCATGTTTCTAAACGTAATTCAACTTAATCCTTAGCATATTACATAGAGAGAAAATTCAGTGTGATATGGAACTATCTTGAATCCTATGCAACAAATTAAATTATTGAAACACTAAAAAAATCTACTTATTGAATGGTGTAACCTAAGGTAGCTAGTAGCCATTTTAATTCACCTCAATACTACATTTTAGTTTCACTTGCCCCCGCTGACTCTTTTACTTAGCACCTTATTCTGTGGTCCTCAAAGTCCCCATTTTGTTGCTGACAACCTTATTAAATATTTAGTGTCTTTCTTCAACCTTTTATTTGTATTTATTTATTTATTTTTTTTGTGTGTGTGTGTGGTATGCGGGCCTCTCACTGTTGTGGCCTCCCCCATTGCGGAGCGCAGGCTCCGGACGCGCAGGCTCCGGACGCGCAGGCTCAGCGGCCATGGCTCACGGGCCCAGCCGCTCCGCGGCATATGGGATCCTCCCAGACCAGGGCACGAACCCGTATCCCCTGCATCGGCAGGCGGACTCTCAACCACTTGCGCCACCAGGGAGGCCCTCTTCAACCTTTTAAAACTCCCTTGACTTAATTAAAATCTGGCTCTACTGACAATGCCATTTTTGGGGCTACATATTCCAAAGAAGACTACTGCTTGTCCTAGGACAAACAGAAAGAAGTGGTGTTCTCCTTATTTCCATTGATACTTCTACACCATACCCCTGGACACTTCAAGCTCTTAAAATATGACTCCTGCCCTATTCTCTTGAAAGTTCTCCATGAAATGAGGGAGATGATGATATTTAATGGATGCATCCTTGTCCATATCTTATTGATCTCTTCCCAGTACTTGGTGCCATTAAATTCTCTCCCCTTGGATTACTTTTATTCCTTGGTTTCCATGAGAGTGCACCCATATGTATGCTTTGCCCTCCTTTGATTCTTCTTTGTCTCAGTCATGGATTTGTCCACACTCCTTCTCCCTGAAAATATCTTGATCTCCAAGATTCTGCGCTCCCTTTCTTTCTTAATGAGTTGACTCACTCCCAGCGCTATCACACAAATGAATCATAAATGTACTCTAGATCTATATTTCAAACTGCCTGCTAAAACTTCCATCTGGATATTCCAGAGAACCTCAAATTAAACCCACTTCAACCTAAGCTAAGTTATTTAAACCCTGTTTTGAATCTTACTCCTGATATGCATTTCTCAGTTGACAGCTTCTCCATCCTCCCAATAACTGGTTCAATATTAAGAATGCAACAAACCTCTCTGAAAGTACCTCAAGGATGAGCAATAAGAAAAGCATGAAGGAAAACAAACATATCCCCTGTTATTAAAAATAATAATAATACATATTATGTTTCGTTTATTATGCCTGTGATCAGAGCTCTTATCAAAGTTTCTGCACTTATTTATTTAGATATCTTCCCCCACATCTTACCCTCAGTTCTTCAAGGCAGCAACTGAACCTTATTTCTTTCTGTAATCCAACAACCAGGTTCTCAGCTTTCTCATCTATTAAATGCAAATTAAATGCACCTCCCCTGCATACCTACAGATGCCCAAAAACAAAAAAACCCAAACGATGTAAGTGATAGGAAGTCACCTTGAAAACTATAATGTATTTCACATAAATAAAACACCATATTAGATTCATTTGTCAACATATATGTTGTGACTACTGTGTAAAAGTTAGTAGGCCAGGAGATAAAGTAGCATGATAATTAGACATACAGTCTCTATAGCTAGAGTGCCTCAATTCAAATCCTGCTTCTATTACTCAATGGTTGTGTTACATTGAGCAAGTTACTTAACCTCTCTCTTCTTCACCTTGTAAAATGGGCCTGGTAACTGCTTATTTCATAGGATCATTATGCGGATCAAATAAGTCAGTATGTACAGTAATAATTGTTATTACTGCCTGATGTTTTGTACTCCTTACTCTTAAAACTGAATTCTTACCCGAAGACAACAAGCCCATCAATTTCTTTCTTTTTTTTTGGCCATGCTGTGCAGCTTGTGGGATCTTAGTTTCCCGACCAGGGATTGAACCCAGGCCCTTGGCAGTGAAACCTCAGAGTCCTAAGCACTGGACCACCAGGGAATTCCCAACAAGCCCATCAAACTTAAGGCTCTTTACCATTATTCAGTCCAACTGTGGCAAAAAAAAGAGATTGACTTTCAGTGCAATAATTCTATTGATACAGAAGTATGTACCTGTTTATTTCTGTTTTATTTGAGGAAAGGCTGTACTGAATGTGTCCTTCTGATTAGACCAGACCAGGTATTGTCAATGCCCGATGAATGACTATTTTGTACTAATTAAACTGAATATAAGAATAGGGAAAAAAACAAATCACTAATTTGTTCATTTATTTTTAGAACATTACAAAATCTGATCTTAAAGGCCTGACAGCCAATTTCTTTTTCCTTTAGGTGACTTTGCTTATCTCTGTCTGATCCATTAGGTGCTGATTTTGCAGTTTGCCTTCCAAGGAAACTCTATTTACCTTATCTCCAAGTTTTTGAATGGCATCACATTGTAACCCTTAAATATATAAACACAACCCAATTAGACTCCTTATCAAAAGCATGGATTTATCCAGCAAATGATGTAGGAGTCATTTTAATGCAATGGCTACGCAGTTTGGGACAGCTTTAATCCTGTTTTTCATAGAGATTCGAATAGTTTATACTTATTTTTCCTTACTTCTTTCCCCCCTGCCTCCACTGGAGTTTAAGGTCATGATAACATTGGAAGCACCAAGTTAAAGTATGATGGGATCAGAGTGGAGGAACTGAGACTGTTGTAATTTCTTTTCAAGTTTCACAAGTGTGTTTTGAAAAATTTTCTAAATGAATATTTGGCTCAAAACATATTAATCTGGATTCTATTACCTGTCTTCAAATGACTCCTATCAGGGAAACACAAGAAAAACAAATACAAAATTCAAAACATTACACTTGTTCTCAAGTTGCTTATGACAATTTCTTTTATAGTGAAATAAAAATCATTTCCTATCTTTTAAAAGAAACCTTTCTTAATATTTAGGTTTGAACATCCCAAGTAGGTTCCCACAACACTTTAGTACCAGATACAACTGGTTTTAATTACTAACCTCACCTACTGTAAATTAGAATCGCAATAATCTGCAAATGCTAATTTAAACCTGGACTTGCTTCTGAGCAAGCTGCATGTAATAATGAACAAGCAGATTATCCTCAGAAGGGCAATATACTGTACTACAAATCACAAGTTGCATTTCCTCCTCTTTTTTTTTTTTGAGTGCAAAATGTGATTCCGAAAAGATGTTATTAAGCTATAACACCTTAGCCATTTTCAAGCTCTCGGCAACTTAAAGTGCTGAATTTTAGATTACATTTTTATATTCTGCCTGTGCCTAGTTTCCTTACTGCATGTAAAGTTATTAAAGCTGTCTGCTCCAATTTCTTCTCTACTTAGGAAGATATGACAGAAAGATGAAAGAGACTACCTTTAATCTCAAAAGTCTAAACTCAACACGGCAATGAAACAGTAGAATACATAAAGACAATAAGAGTACTTTTCCAAAGGTAGTTTACGTTCATTGAGTGGTCAGTAAAAAAGCACTAAACTGGAAGTATGTGACAACATAATAGTCCTGAGGCTCAATTTCCTCTCTAGATAGTTGATATTGTTTTTTATTATGCTATGTAATTGAAATGCCACTTGCCATGTAATGATTTGCTTTACTTGGGGTGGGGAGTGAAGATATTTGCTCTGTAAATTGCATTAAGGAAAAAAACACATATTAAGGCATGAGTGGCAATTAGATTTAGCAATACATTTTCAAAAAGTACCCTCAATTCTTTTTCAAAACCAAAAGAGAATGTTGTGGTATTACTTTTTTTCCATTATAAAGATTAAAATAGAAATGGGCTCAGGGATCTAATGGAATGACCACCTTTCTAGGTTCCTTGACATTCTGATAAGGGGCATAGATTTTTATTGATTTATGTTTTGTTGCATTTATAATTCTCAGGGTTTATATCTATTTATTAGATTTTATTAAAATCTCTTCTGAGATTTCTATAGCTAAAAACATTTGAAGTCACTTGGACCTGAGATCACAAGTTCTCACCCTGCATTGAGGTTTTCATTATGTAATTCTGCTCTCTCTCAAGTTGAGTATTCTATTAATCTCTTCCCATTCCTCTCTAACTCATACTCTGCCCATTCATCCAAACTGGAAAAGTAGAATCAGCTTTGACTCTAAAATTCCTTTTTCCTACATCTAATCAGTTATGAAGTCCTGTCAAAAATAATTGCTCGCCCTATTTACAATAGCCCAGAGATGGAAACAACCTAAGTGTCCATCATCGGATAAATGGGTAAAGAAGATGTGGCACATATATACAATGGAATATTATTCAGCCATAAAAAGAAACGAAATTGAGCTATTTGTAATGAGGTGGATGGACCTAGAGTCTGTCATGCAGAATGAAGTAAGTCAGAAAGAGAAAGACAAATACTGTATGCTGACACATATATATGGAATTTAAGAAAAAAAATGTCATGAAGAACATAGGGGTAAGACAGGAATAAAGACACAGACTTACTAGAGAATGGACTTGAGGATATGGGGAGGGGGAAGGGTAAGCTGTGACAAAGTGAAAGAGCGGCATGGACATGTATACAGTACCAAACGTAAGGTAGATAGCTAGTGGGAAGCAGCCGCATAGCACAGGGAGATCAGCTCGGTGCTTTGTGACCGCCTGGAGGGGTGGGATAGGGAGGGTGGGAGGGAGACGCAAAAGGGAGGGGATATGGGAACATATGTATATGTATAACTGATTAAATTTGTTATAAAGCAAAAAAAAAAAAAGAAAGAGTATATGCTTGGATTATTTTTGCAACAATGTGTCAATAATTTTCAAAAATCTCAAGTTTATTGTTTTTTTATTGAATAAATTCAGCATATTTCCCCCAAACAATAATAATAATTGCTCTATTTGTCTCCTTTGCCACTGTGCAGGTGTTGGCTTTCATTACATTCCACCTGGATTATTGCAAATCCTTCTCACTGGTATTCCTGGCTCTCCATCACCCTTTTCCAGTTATTACTGCAATCATCAGAGTCTTTTTTCAAAAATATGGATTCGATAATCTTATTCTATGGCCAGGGTAACCAAATCAGAGCTTTCAAGACAAATCCGACATAAACTCTTTTAAGGGCTGCCTATAACCTATGGGATAACATATAAATTTCTTAGCATAAAATACAAAATACTTTGTGATCAAACTCTTACGTACATTAACAGATTATGACCATCTAGTGCCCTGAACATCCTTGTATCTCAACATACAAACCATATGCTTCAACCATATTAAACTTCTATTTATGGTACACACACATACACACACACATACACACACACCCCAAATGTTCTTTCATACTCCCTTGCTGCTCCCATTGGCCTGGAAAAATTCTCTATATTGTATAAGACTTGGTTAAAAAGTCATCTCCTCTGAGAAGATATTTCTTGATTAACCTATGCTTTGCAACCTTTTCTTTAAGTGTATCCCTATGGCACTTTACAGGTGCTTTTAGTAGTATTTATGGCATTATATTATTATTACTTAGATTGAGATGATTATTTTTTGTCTTCTGTCCTAACTTTTCTCCCAACTGTGAAATTCACAAAGATGGGAATTATACTTTATTCATTCTGTAGTCTCAGGATTTATCATAGGTTCTGGCATAATGCTGGCACATACTAGAATGCCAATAAGGGGACTTCCCTGGTGGTACAGTGGTTAAGAATCTGCCTGCCAATGCAAGGGACACGAGTTCAATCCCTTGTCCAGGAAGATCCCACATGCCACAGAGCAACTAAGCCCCTGTGCCACAACTACTGAGCCTGTGCTCTACAGACCACGAGCCACAACTACTGATCCCACGTGCTTAGAGCCCATGCTCTGCAACAAGAGAGGCCACCACAATGAGAAGCCCAGGCACTGCAAGGAAGAGTAGTCCCCGCTCACCACAACTAGAGAAAGCCCACACACAGCAATGAAGACTCAACGCAGCCAAAAATAAAATAAATAAATTTTAAAAAGAGAATGCCAATAAATATTTGTAGACAAAAATCGAAGAAAGGAAAGAAGAAAGGAAGGAAGGGATGAATACAGAATGAAAATTAAAAAGAAGAGTAAATCTGACCAAATATAGTACAATATTCAAAGTAATCACAAATCATACACATAATTAGAAGACATCTAAAATTGTTTCTTGTCACTAAATATTGTAAACTGCAAATTAATAAGCTTAATATGGAAAAGGAGTTCTTGCCATCCTCATCACAATGAATGTTCCCACCATATTTCACAAATAGTAATGATTATGGTGTCATCATCATCATCAAGTGATTTCACTGTGCCAGGCGCTGCTTAATGCATATTGTACATATTTTCTCATTTAATTCTCACAACAGCTCTATCATCTATCTAGTTCACGTTCATGGATTGAAAGACTCAATATTGTCCCAATTTTTCCCAACTCAATCTACACATTTAACAATATTTCAATCAAGATACCACCAAACTGTTTTGTAGATATTGACAAACTGATTCTGCTTGTATGAAAAGGCAAAAGATCTAGAATAGCCAATGCAATACTGAAGCAAAACAAAATGGGAAGATTTACTACTTGATTTCAAGCCTGCTTATAAAGCTACAGTCTTCCAGACACTGTAGTATTGGCCAAAGGGTAGAAGCATAGATCAATGGAACAGAATATATATCTCAGAAATAGATCCAAACAGATATAGTCAACTGATCACTGATAAAGTAGCAAAGAAAATTCAATGAAGAGGGCTTCCCTGGTGGCGCAGTGGTTGAGAGTCTGCCTGCCGATGCAGGGGACACAGGTTCATGCCCCGGTCTGGGAAGATCCCACATGCCACGGAGCGGCTGGGCCCGTGAGCCATGGCCGCTGAGCCTGCGCATCCGGAGCCTGCGCTCCGCAATGGGAGAGGCCACAACAGTGAGAGGCCCACGTACTGCAAAAAAAAAAAAAAAAAAAAGAAAATTCAATGAAGAAATTAGTCTTTTCAGCAAAAGGTGCTGGAAAAATTGGAGGTCCATATACAAAAATAAGAATCTATAAATAGAGCTTACAGCTTTCACAAATATTAAACCAAATGGATCTTAGACATAATGTAGACTGTAAAACTATAAAACCTCTTAACCAAAGCATAGAGGAAAATTGATATGATCTTGGGTTCAGTGATGAGTCTTTACATAAAATGCAAAAACACTATACATGAAAAAAATGATGTTGAATTTTATTAAAACTAAAAACTTCTGCTTTGTAGAATATGGTGTCTTAAAAATGAAAAGATAAGGCACAGACTGGGAAAAAATATTTGAAAACACATGTCTGATAAAGGACTTGTATTGAAAATACACACAGAACCCTTAGGACTCAACAATAAGAAAACAAACACTCCATTAAAAATATGGACAATAGATCTGAACAGACACATTACCAAAGAAGATATACAGATGGCAAATAAGCATTGGGAAATATGCTCAGTATTATTCGTTATTAGGAAATTACAAATTAAAACAATAATGAGATACCACTAAAAAAGTATTAAATCCGCTAAAATCCAAGCCACTGATAATGCAATCTGCTGGCAAGGATGTGGAGCAAGAAATCTCATTCACTGCTGATGGTAATGTAAAATGGTACAGCCACTTTGGAAGACTGGCATTTCTTAGATCACTAAGCATAGTCTTACCATACATTCCAACAATCACACTCCTGGGTATTTACCCAACTGATTTAAAAACTTAAAAACCACAAAACACCTTGCATGCAAATGTTTACAGCAGCCTTATTCATAATTGACAAAAACTGTTAACAGGGCTTTCCTGGTGGTGCAGTGGTTGAGAGTCCGCCTGCCGATGCAGGGGACACAGGTTCATGCCCCGGTCCGGGAGGATCCCACATGCCATGGAGTGGCTAGGCCCGTGAGCCATGGCTGCTGAGCCTGCGCGTCCGGAGCCTGTGCTCTGCAACGGGAGAGGCCACAACAGTGAGAGGCTTGTGTACCGCAAAAACAAACAAACAAACAAACAAAAACCTGTTAACAACCCAGATATCCTTCAATAGCTGAGTGGATAAACAAACTGTATTTATCCATACATTGGAATATTATTCAGTGATAAAAAGAAATGAGCTACCAAGCCATGGAAAAATCAAATGCATATTGCTGAGTAAAAAAAACATTCTTAAAAAGCAACGTACTATATGATTCCAATGATACGACATTCTGGAAAGGCAAAACTACAGAGATGGTAAAAATATAAGTGATTTCTAAATTTTTTGGGAGGGGATGTTATTGAATAGGTAAAGCATAAGGTTTTTTTTTTTTAATGTGATGAAACTATTCTTTCTGTTGCTGTAACTGTGGATATTGTGGATATCCACATTACATTATCCTTGCATTCACAATTCCTTTGTCAAAACTCATTGAACTTTTTACAGCCCAAGGAGTTAAACTGAATATATGGTAAATTTTAAAATATCCATTTAGGAAGTTGGAGCAAATCCCAGGATGGAGTGCAGCATATGACAAAACAATCTAACTGTATGACAAATGTATGAAACAATCTCACTGAAAGGTGTAGGCAAATAAGGTCCTAACCTAAATAACTGTTGAAATGAGTAGAGTCTATAAAAATAAATGCAAAATAAACTGTATATAAAAGCAATGTATTCTAGTTGATAAGATTTTCCCCCACATGGTACAAGTCAATAATTCTAAAACCAATATATACTGGAATTTAACAATTAAGTAAATGGGTAATGGATGGAAAGAGCCATGTTTCTCACTGTTGGAGTGTGGGATTACAGATAAGCAAGGGGAGGGAGGCTAGTATGATCCATGTGGTAGTGATTTTGAGTGGGAGACATTAGTATGAATAGATACTCAACTCAACTTACTAGAGATACAGATGATTACATATAGAAATATTTTTATATAGAGATCTTCCTTGACTTGTGATGGGATTATGTCCTGACGAACCCACCATTAATTGAAAATAAATCAAAAATGCATTTAATGCACCTAACCTACCTAAAATGATAGCTTAGCCTAGCCTACCTTAAACGTGTTCAGAACACTTACATTAGCCTACAGTTGAGCAAAATCATCTAACAAAATTTCATTTTATAATAAAATGTTGAATATCTCATGTAATTGATTGAATACTGTACTGAAAGTGCAAAACAGAATGGTTGCGTGGGTACAGAGGGTTGTAAGTGTATCAGTTGTTTACTCTTGTGATCACATGGCTGATAGGGAGCTGCAGCTCCCTAAGCTGCCCAGTATTAGGAGAGAGTATTGTACCACATATCATTAGCCCAGAAAAAGATCAAAATTCAAAGTACAGTTTCTACTGAATGTGTAACTCTTCCACGCCATCGTAAAGTTAAAAAATCATAAATTGAAAAGTCAAAGCATGTTAAGTGGGAGACTGTCAGTACATGTGTGAGTATATGCAAAGGTTTCTGTTGCTATTCTCCAGAGTTTCTTGGAAAAATGGCCGTTTTTAGGACTGGGGTAGAAAATACACATGGAGCATCTTTTAGTGCCAGAAAGTAAAAAAGTTCTAAACAAAAAAAATGGGAGTATATCAAAGGGGTCACAACGGCCAATTGAAAGCTCCCAATGTCCAAAGGTGGAATAATTTGAGCAACAAAATAAATAAATGGTACTGGATTTTAACCCAATGTATTTTTTAAAAAGGCCATGAGTCCACAATGATATGAATAAATAATTGAATAAATAAACAAATGAAGGAAAATTGTCAAATCTCCCACATAGAAGAATTTCAAATACTTTACATAGATAGTCTCCACTTAGGGAGGTTAAATACATCTTTCCCCTCCTTAATTGTTGGCTGTGCATAATGATTTCCTTCTAAAGATTAAAAAATGGGAAAGGTGAAAAAGAGTTAATGTACAGTGAAAAACCTGAAACACTACTTCAGTCAGGCAATCAAGATCAGTGTCAACAGTGATAAGTCGTATTGATAGTATGTCTTTTGATAAAATGTGATGAGAGTGACACTGTACCTCAGCAGTCTTTCTCCCAAAACCCATAACTTCAGTCTAATCATGAGAAAAACATCAGACAAATTGAAATTGTGGGACATTCTATAAAGTACCTGACCAGTAATCCTCAAAATCATTAAGGTCATAAAAACACAGAATGTCTGAGAAACTGTACAGAGAATAGGAGCCTATTCTCTACTAAAGGTGTTAACGTGGTATCCTGGATGGAACCCAGGAACAGAAAAAGGACCACAGAGAAAAATTAAGGCAATCTGTAATATGAGCTTTAACAATAATGTATCAATATTGTTTCATTAACTGTGAAAAATGTACCTTAGTAATGTAAGCTTGATACTGCTAATAAAGGAAACTTGATGTGGGATATATGGCATTCTCTATACTACTTCATAATAATTCTGTAAAGCTAAAATGGTTCTAAATATTTTTTAAAATATAATTTAAAATAAAAACTTTAAAAAAACCCTGAGACACAGAGAGGTTAAGTAACTTTCCAAATACATCTGTTCAGGACTATCTCTGGCCTAATTACTAAAAGATATCTTTTCTTTAGTGATGTCCTACTTTCCCCCCTTTCTCCCTGTTTTCCTCCACTGTGCTCCTCAGATCCCCATACCTATGTCTGTCTCTTTTTTTTTTCGGAAAATTAAAAGATCTGAAACCAATCTGCAGTGTTTTAGAGATTTATGTATTATTGCCATTACCATCACCAATCTCAAAGTAGAAAACATCTTACAAAATAAGAAGGGAAGGGGCTTCCCTGGTGGCGCAGTGGTTAAGAATCCGCCTGCCAATGCAGAGGTTACGGGTTTGAGCCCTGGTCTGGGAAGATCTCACATACTGCAGAGCAACTAAGCCTGTGTGCCACAACTACTAAGCCTGTGCTCTAGAGCCCACAAGCCACAACTACTGAAGCCTGTACACCTAGAGCCCACGTTCTGCAACAAGAGAAGCCTGCGCACCACAGCAAAGAGTAGCCCCTGCTCTCTGCAACTGGAGAAAAACCCACGCAGCAAGGAAGACTCAATGCAGCCAAAAATAAATAAATAAAAGAAATAAATTTATTTAAAAAAAAGAAGAGGGGAAAAGTATAGATGATTATTAAATGATAATTTAGCATATGTAAAACAAGATTTAAGTTTACAAAAATATATTATACATATACATATCACAACATTTTTAACATTCTGTTAAGCTTTTTAAAAAATGTAGCCCCAGATGTCTGACAAGTTAAATAACAACATATGCTGTGTTAACACAATTAGTTTTGTGGATACCATTTCTATACTTTACTATAAATCATTCACTAAAAAGAAAAAACAAGGTATTATGAGTTCACAATATGTCATGTCTGTGTGATGTAAGGAGACACAAAAACAGAAGCCCCAGAGTCCACCCAGCAACAGCTGTCTTGGACCATTAAGAAGTGAACTTGCATTTACGAGTGAATTTGTATTTCCAACACATTGGGGAAACACTACTGTTTTGCAACTATTGAGAGTTCAAGTACTACACTTCTGATCATTGTTTTATCAACACATGTAGAAGATAGATTCATTTTAATATTTTAAGAAATAAACAATGAGCATATTAGAAAGCAATTTCTCATTTGGGCAGATTTCTCAGATACCCTTTGAATCGGAGATAATGCTCAACTGTAGTGTAGTACTTCTTACAAAACCATAGAGCAAAATGTGAACTTTTCCTTATGTGAAGAATGGTAGCAAGGAGCAATGCTGGAAAAAAATGAGAAATTAATAGTTTCTAAATTCAAATATAGTTCTTAACAAGTAACATTAAATTCCCAATTCTCCTAACATTTATATATTAAAAGAGCAATATATATTAAATATTTTAAAATAATATGAGGAGTATAATTAGACTTATTTTTCATTGACAAGGATTTTGGACTTTAAAAAAAGTTCCAAGGAAAGTATTGTTTTGGCAAATTCTATAAAAAATAAATGCTAATAAATTCAAATACTTTTACTTCATGCAAATATTTCCATAGTCCACGTACTTTATTTTTTCAAACATTGTAATTTACATGGAATATATATTGTATACTCTATTATGTCTTAATGAGCCATATTTGCTATACTATCGATATATTTGGAAAGAGGTTGAATTTATATAGTGACTCCAGAAGCATATATTATTCTACAGCAGCAGGAAAATCCTCAAAATGATAGCACTTCCAGTTTGTTCAATCTCTTTTGCCACTCTTTTGAGAGAAGACATAATGGCATTATTTTGCCTTTGAATGTCATGGTTGGCAGTGTGCAAAAAGTGTCTCATTATTTCAAGTGAGGAAAGAAGTAATGTTTCAACAAGCAAAATGACATAAGTATATCTACAATTATTACTCTTGAAGGAAATTAAAGAGATTGCATTTTTACATCAAAAGGTAGTTTAAGCTGTATGATAGTCTGTGCCAAAGAAATCAAGTTATAAGTACCCTATGCAAATCTTATCTTCACAAGAAATAACTGAAGCCACATATACACAGACCATTCATCACCACATCAGCTCAAGAGAAAACCAAAACCTAATCTAATACTGTGGAAAAATGAAGTGCTCTAGAATCGAGATAAATCTAAATTAATCTAATATTCCTATTTATCTGTGAAGTAGTCATTGCAAGTAATTGATGTAAACCAAACAACTCAGACCAATTTTAATGTTTAAAGTGATATTTACATAGAAAATTCAATGTGGAACATACTGTCAGAACTATTTCCTGATTTATTATCCCTATCATCAATGTGATTCACAAAGTTTGGTATAACTGGTACTATAACAGTTTGTTAACTATTAGGGCTGGTTTTCTATTAAATCGCTGCTCTAAAAAACCACCTAAATGTTAAAAAATATAGTAGTTTCAAGCATGTTTTAAATATTTGAATGGAAGTCCATAATAGTTTATTAAGGAGAAGAACAGGACATTTCAAAAACACCTGTGTTTCAAAAACACAGAAATCTCTTGCATTCCTATACACTAATGATGAAATATCTGAAAGTGAAATTAAGAAAACACTCCCATTTACCATTGCAACAAAAAGAATAAAATATTCAGGAATAAACCTACCTCAGGAGACAACTGACCTGTATGCAGAAAATTATAAGACACTGATGAAAGAAATTAAAGATGATACAACTAGATGGAGAGATATACCATGTTCTTGGATTGGAAGAATCAACATTGTGAAAATTACTATACTACCCAAAGCAACCTACATTTTCATTGCAATCTGTACCAAATTACCAATGGCATTTTTCACAGAACTAGAACAAAAAATTTCACAATTTTTTGTATGGAAACACGAAAGATCCCAAATAGCCAAAGCAATCATGAGAAAGAAAAACGAAGCTGGAGGAATCAGGCTCCCTGACTTCAGACTATACTACAAAGCTACAGTAATCAACACAGTACGGTACTGGCACAAAAACAGAAATAGAGATCAATGGAACAGGATAGAAATCCCAGAGATAAACCCACACACATATTGTCACCTTATCTTTGATAAAGGAGGTGAGAATATACAATAGAGAAAAGAGAGTCTCTTCAATAAGTGATGCTGGGAAAACTGGACAGCTACATGTAAAAGAATGAAATTAGAACACTCTCTAACACCATAGACAAAAATAAGCTCAAAATGGATTGACAACCTAAATGTAAGGCCAGACACTATCAAACTCTTAGAGGAAAACATAGGCAGAACCCTCTATGACATAAATAACAGCAAGATCCTTTTTGACCCACCTCCTAGAGAAATAGAAATAAAACCAAAAATAAACAAATGGGACCTAATGACACTTAAAAGTTTTTGCACAGCAAAGGAAACCATAAACAAGACCAAAAGACAACCCTCAGAATGGGAGAAAATATCTGCAAATGAAGCAACTGACAAATGATTAATCTCCAAAATTTACAAGTAGCTCATGCAGCTCAATATCAAAAAAACAAACAACCCAATCCAAAAATGGGCAGAAGACCTAAATAGACATTTCTCCAAAGAAGATATACAGATTGCCAACAAACACATGAGATTGCTCAACATCATTAATCATTAGAGAAATGCAAATCAAAACTACAGTGAGATATTATCTCACACCAGTCAGAATGGCCATCATCAAAAATTCTACAAACAATAAATGCTGGAGAGGGTGTGGAGCAAAGGGAACCCTCTTGCGCTGTTGGTGGGAATGTAAATTGATACAGTGACTATGGAGAACAGTATGGAGGTTCCTCAAAAAACTAAAAGTAGAACTACCATATGACCCAGCAATACCACTACTGGGCATATACCCTGAGAAAACCATAATTCAAAAAGGGTCATGTATCACAATGTTCATTGCAGCTCTATTTACAATAGCCAGGATATAGAAGCAACCTAATTGTCCATCAACAGATGAATGGATAAAGAAGATGTGGCACATATATATCATGGAATATTACTCAGCCATAAAAAGAAACGAAATTGAGTTATTTGCAGTGAGGTGGATGGACCTAGAGCCTGTCATACAGAGTGAAGTAAGTCAGAAAAACAAAAACAAATACCGTATGCTAACACATATATATGGAATCTAAAAAAAAAAATTGTCATGAAGAACCTAGGGGCAAGATGGGAATAAAGATGCAGACCTACTAGAGAATGGACTTGAGGATACGGGGAGGGGGAAGGGTAAGCTGTGACAAAGTGTGAGAGTGGCATGGACATATATACACTACCAAACGTAAAATAGATAGCTAGTGGGAAGCAACTGCATAGCACAGGGAGATCAGCTCAGTGCTTTGTGACCACCTAGAGGGGTGGGATAGGGAGGTTGGGAGGGAGAGAGACACAAGAGGGAAGAAATATGGGGATATATGTATATGTATAACTGATTCACTTTGTTAGAAAGCAGAGACTAACACACCATTGTAAAACAATTATACTCCAATAAAGATGTTAAAAAAAAAAACACGTACCTTTAACTTTTTGAGGTTAACATTGTCTGCAGTAATTATGTTCTTTAAAAGAAAAAGGAAATAAAGCAAAACAAAAACAAAAAGCCCCTCCTGGAACCCATTGTCCAGAGATAGAACACTGAACTAGGGAGATCATTGTCCTGGATCGTACACTTATTTTAACAATATATACTTATTAAATAAGAATTTAAAAATTAGAAAGGTCTTTGACTATGCAGAAATCTGGGTATATGCCTTAGGGCTTTTACATATGAGAGGTGGACAATACAGTTTTCTACATGTTGATTAATCATCTATAAGAAGAAGACTCTCAAATCTTTAGCAAGGGTTTCACTTGCTAAATTCCCTAATAATTAAGCAATTTTCTAGGTCAAAATAGCATTAAAAATGTCTTCACCAACGATTTCAACTGTCATAGCTTTCCCCCACCAAGTAGTGGCTGACTTACTGCAGCAGGAGTTGTGGAATTCATGATTTCAACATATAAACATGAAGACATTTGCTGAGAATTTATGGAAATCAATCAGATCCATTATTATGTTTCTGTTCCAAAACAAGTGCCCACCTTAGGGATTAATTTCCTTTTAACCTGTACTTGAGTTAAAAATTACAGTGCTGAAATCTGGTTTCATTTTTCATTAACCTATCTGTCTTCAAGGTGATATAATTTATACCTCTCTGCTACTAATCTTCATATATCTCAGGTAATTAGAGAAAAGCAGGTTTTGAAATCCCTTATCTGCCAAGGTTCCTCAATAAAGGAAAATTTGACTAATATGGTACCTAAAAAAATGCAGCAAAGGTGTTCCCAGCACCACTGAAATTATTCCAAGTGTCATGATTGTTCACTGCCATTGCTGAAAGTATCGTCATATTATCAGTACCTAGCCCAGACAGCCTAAGTGGAAAAATAAATTAGATGGACTATATAGCATGGAAGAGCATTAAGGAAAAGGAAATAATCTAACATTGAGAACTGAAAGGCACTTTCCTTTTTCCCCTCTTAATCTTGTAGTCCCTTCTTATTCTTGTAAATGGTTCTGAGACATTTATAATAATGTCATAGTTCAGAAAAGCAACTCTTCTTACATTGTACATAGACAGCCAATGAAATAGATACCAATATCTGGAACCTGGGTAGAGAATTGATAGAGAATGTAAATGTTTCCTGTGTAGACAATTGGAACTATTTTACTGTACATAAATATTGCTCACACATCTTTCTTTGGCTGATTCTCTTCCCTGGGAGATGTCATGAAAGTCATTGAAATCTCAGAATATTTTCTAGACATATAAAAAATTCAGTATGAGATACTCAATAATCATTCAGATTTTTTTTGAGTAATAACATCAGTTTTTTTTTTTTTTACCATTCTGGCTTTTCATCCACAGTATTTTTCATCGGTATGCCTGGCTCTGCTACTCTCTATTGCTCAGATGTGCCCCTTCTACTATATGCATTTACTCTTTATTTCTATTGAACTTTTTCTCATGGGTTTCTGCTCTAATTGCTATTAATTGTTCATATATATGATCTTACTAATACATAATGTATTCTTTGATATTACTAACATCAGTATTCAAAATTAATTCACCTTGCAGAATTTAAATAATTTGCCTTCCTGCTACTGCTTCTTATATTATCTTAATCTCTTTTCACTACTGTGATATGCAGGGAATAATGATGTCTACTCTTTTCTCACCTTTATTTTTATATTCAATTTTAAAGGATTCTCTTAAAATTAATTGGCTTAGATCCAGTTGTAGTAAATTTGGAGGCAAAATTACAATTTCACATTTTTACTGTGGGAATACATTTTTATTCTGCTCACTCTCAACCTTTGCCAGGACCTCTTCTAAAAAAGAGAACTGGAAGTGAGCATTCTTTGCTATGTATTTCTCTTCACACACATTGCAAAGACAGTATGTGGTTAAGTCCTTTGATATATATTTTCTGGGTTTCATGGAGGTCAGGTTGCCTAATTACTGGAGCATATTTTGGTGGTATCTGAAGGTGAGCAAGCAGGAAGATTATTTTTGTTCCCACTCAATTCACTAATCTATATTTTTCCTGTCTTATAAGTTCCAGCTCCCTTCAAGGCATAATTGCAAGTAGTACAAGGGACAGAAAGTTAGGTATATGAGTCAGGTTGCATAAACAAACACAATGCCTACCAACCTATGATAGACTGAAGGAAGAAATCACAAATTATCGGCAAGAGGCAGTTGGAACTAGGCTTGAGGTAAACAGACACACAAACAACATGTCAGCCATGATAAAGAGTGTAAATTTGAACAGATGTCACTTCTAGAGCAGCAGCAGGCAGATTAAACAAAATTGGCTTTAGATGAAATCCAAGGGAGAGGAAGAATATATGAAGCCTGTAGGAGCACAGTGTCCAGAAGCTCTTCCATAGTAATCCGCACCTCAGCTGGGTAGAAAGAAACAAACACCTGTTGGTTAAAAAAAAAATCAACAAAACCCATGCTGATCAAATGAACTAAAAGTGTGGCTTTTTGAAAGAAGATCAGCTAGAGTCTGAAATCAATAGTCTAAATAAATAGAAAGATGTAGGTGAGATGCTTATTTATCAATCTTCTCCATATATCATTACGTTGATTCTACTGTGTCACTAACCAGATGATGTTATGGGAAAGTCTTATAAATATTTACGCATCTCAGAAGAAAACCTAGAGATTTAGATTAGTTTAATAACCATTTATGTTATTTTGTCCAGTCTGGTTTTAGTTCTGGAGGCAACTCTGAAATAAAATGATTGTGTATGTATGTATTAACCTGAGCATGGTTATAAATCACAATATGATTTATAGGTTCAAGTATACTACTTTTCAAGCCTCATCTTTTTGTACTCTTCCTTCTCAATCTATGGAAGTTCCCTGAACACATTATGTTCTCTCATATTCAGGTTTCCTATGTAAGCTGGATTGCCAATTTTTGGCTAAATTTTCTAATTTGTAAAATATGTATAATATGCCTAACTTAAGGAGCTTTGCAAGGATAGATTGTAATAGCATAAGCTAAAACACTTAGTAAGCTCTAAAGTACCACACAAATGGTAGTAATTTTTTTTCTAAGTGCAAACATGAGAAACATCAGGACTTCAAGTGCCTAGTATGTGTACTATAAGCTAGTATGTGTACTATGAGCAAGACCAGAAGCAGTTACTTTTTTTTTGAGCAATTAAAATGTGCCAGGGGCTTAAATTCTTTGCATACATTATCTCATTTAATTTTTACAACAGTTCAATGAGGTAGGTATTCTTACTATCTCATTTTACAAATGAGAAAACTGAGGTTCAGAATGGTTAAGTAACTTTTTCAAAGGTAAATAGCTAGAGTAGGATGAGTTCAAGGCCTGTATGAATCCAAAGCCCATGCCACCCACCCTTGTCTCCAAGCGCATGGTTGATACCAAGATAGAATGTAAGGAGCTCTTTGCAGAAACTGCTCTCAGGAGGAAAACCTTTTTCTCTTGTCACTGTAGCAAAGCTATACTGTAACTAACCTTAAACCAGGCACCCTTGTGCTCTATTCATCTCTGGCCCTAGAATACATTTCAAGACTTTTGATCACACAATACCTTGCCTTACCTGTTGGTTCTTTCCGTAGATCAAAGAAATGAAGAATAAGTAATTAACAGATGACCAGATCTCTTCCCTAGCTTCCCCTTCAGTAATCTTAAGAACAAACTGTGTGAACAAGGTAGCATCTAAAGAAAGATCACAAGATGTCAAGAAGTCAACAAGCCTAAGTGCAGTGGGGGATGGTGATGACTCTGACCCCCTATCTCAATGATTAACTGAGATTACTTCCTTTTAAAGACTTTCATGGCAGAACAGAATCTTCAGAGTTGGTTTTGCGGGGGGACATGAGTCTGTCTTCTCCCCAGATTGCCGGTGTTCTGATTAAAAGCAACTTTTCTTTCTACCAACAAATGCCTCTTGGGTATTGATTTTCAAGCAGCAAGCATCTGGACCTGAGTTGGGTAACAATAAGGCACAGTCCCTATTCCTCAGATACTTCCAGTGGTGTTAAGGAAACTACAGACAACCATAACTGAAATTCTTTCCTCTTTCCCTTGTGTGAACTATCAAAATAAAAAGTTATTTAATTTTGTTTTCTTATAAAATGGTTAGTAAGTTTTGAAGCTTTTTACTATTTATGTTTAGAGTATCTAAACAGTTGCTCTTTCTTAACCAGGGGTGCATATCAGTATTGCCTGGGTTACATTTTAAAAACACTTGGGACTTCCCTGGCAGTCCAGAGGTTAAGATTCCATGCTCCCAATGCAGGGGGCATGGGTTCGACCTTTGGTCGGGGAACTAAGATCCTGCATGCTGCATGGCATGGCCAAGTAAATAAAGTTAATAACTTCAAAAAATAAATAAATAAAAACACTCATATTTGGAAATCACCACCAGAAGTTCTGATTTAGTATTCTTGGCTGAGAACCAGTGTCCTATAAGAAATCATTACCATATACACTAAGCAAATTAAGTCACAAAATCAGGGATGGTGAAATGGTTTTAACTGACACCTGAAGGTAAACCAGTAAGTGAACAGAATAAGTATGATCTCCTATAACTGAAGGATGTTACATCAAAATGTTAGGCTTTCTGAGCAAGAGTATGTGATAACCATTTTTATTTGGAGAAAGAAGAGCATAAGACAATCAGGTGAGCTTATGGGAGTGGAGAAGAGAGAGATGATTTTTAGCTAGAAGTAAATGAAAAATAGATATACAGAGGGTCTCTTTGTAATGGAAGAGACAAGCATGCTTATAGGCTAAAGATAAGGGGATAGAGTGAAAGGTTGAAGAAAAGGTTAGGAATAGTTCAAGGAAAAGTACAGTGATCAAAAATAAGGATAAAGGAGAGATTGAATGCCATCAACTCATTATGGTACTAATCCACAGAGATTCCTTTCACTCTTCAACTATTCAGGTGTAACAATGACTATGGCAGAAGTTTCAATTAATACAGGGTTGGAGATTGTGAAGGACAGATGCAAAAGCAGGACAAGCGGCCAAGAGAATTAAGGGTGATAGTAAGAAAATGAAATGGTAAGTCATGGAGGAACACATTGGCTGGAAAAGGAAATAAATTCATGAGGGTCTAATAAAATGAGAAAATGAAGTACTAAGGGACTGGTGTATTCAATGAGATCAGAGCATATGTAGTTGGGAGGAGAGAGAGAGAATGGGAATTAAAAGAAGTCATTATAAAGTAGGTTATTTGAATTAATTATTTCACAAATAGAAGAATTATGAGACATAGCAAGATTCATGATGTGGGAGTGAGTGGCTGAAGTGGCATGAAAAAAAACTGTAGTTACTTACTGTACATATAAACATAGAATTCACTGTGCATTGATGGCAGGGATTGGGGTACAGAAGAAAATTGTGAGTAGGTACCAATACCTTTAATGAATATTAAATAATCACCAAAAGTTTTTTTTAAAGTCACAGACAAGGAGGAATAAGATAGATACACAACTGGATGGCAGAGACATCGGAATAATGCTTTAACATGGGAACAGAGAAGTTATAGTTTGAATGGAATATTGGTAGTAAAAAGTATGCAGTTCCCACCTCACAAACTTGGGGTACATATACCAAACAGGTTTTACAGGTGCATTTTTAAAAATTCTTGATTGCAGCATAAATTTGGAAAGTAAAAGGACTGAGGCAACTTTGGAAATTTAGGGAGTAGGATATAATGAGCAGCCTCATCAAGAAATCATTGTTGAGATGAATGAATACCAACCACGTTTGACCTTTGTGTTACTCCACTCTCAATATTCAAATCCAGGAAGAAAAGATCTGATTGGCCTAATCTGTGTCCTATACGAGTTTGTCAGTTTAGGATGACCCTGTCCATTTGTGATGCACCTATATTTGCTTGAAACCCTATCACACATATAGTGAAGAAATTTTCATCCTTCCAGATATCTTTGTCATGATGTACTCTTGGTCATTTTTCTCTTATTTTTCTGTTTTTGTTGAATATTTAAATTCTACCAAAATGGGTTCTTGAGGCTGTTTCCATTTTGCCACTTTGCACAAACCCACATGTGAAACATGGTCTCCCTTCCTTGATTTTGTGTATTTACCCATAGCCATTGTATGTAATAGTATTATAGAATGGAAGATTTAAGGATAACGGAACAGCAGAGGGGAGTGTAGGAGGCTTTTACATATCAGCAACAAACAGAAGGAAATCTGAAAATGAATAATATATGTCTTTCCTTAAAATTCTCTCTCTCCCCCCTCCCTCTTTCTTCCTCTCTTCCTCTCTTTGTTCTCATTTCCTCCTTCCATCTAATCACTAGCTCCTTCACCTCTGACTCTAGCACTCAACTTCAATTTTTATGCAGAACAGCTGAGCTATCTTCCACTCAAGCCGAGCCTAATTAGGGGTGCAACTGAGAGCAGTTTAGCTAAAAAGTGAAAATGACCAAATCAGGCTGCTTTGCTAAACTAAGGAAGTTGGAGTCTATACATAATTTCTATTCACATTTTTAAATATATAATCATATCTTTTGTTTGTTTGTTTAATGGTATATTCTTTTTTGCCATTGCTTGAGAGCTGTTTCCCTACTATGAGATTAAAAAGTTAGTCTCCCTCTTTTCATCTTTTAGTTTAGGTCTTTAATCTACTTATGCTTATGTTTGGATATGTATAAATAGCTTTATTTTTCTTCATATAGCAAGCTAATTTTTCTAAAACCATTTATGAAACAATGTATTTACTACAAATTTGTAGTACCACATCAAATGCATTTTTCTGACCTTTCTTTTTTCATTGTATTTTATTTTACAGTAGTTTTTTCTGTATGGTTGTAATTAATTTCTAATCCTCAGAGACCAGCACCATGGGAAAACGTTTTGCCTCTTAGATTTGTATCTGAATCCTAAGATAGTTTCAAAAATCTAGGGTGACTTGCTCCCATTTTTCGAGGAGCCTTAGATCTCAATGAAGGAGGTAATTTTGTTGTCATTGAAATGCTGACATATAATAAGGGCTGATAATCAGGCTACTTGGTGAAAGTATTCTTACTCTCATTCAATGTTTGGGTTACATGTTGTGCTTTTATTAAGGCATGGCTTGATCAAAAGCTGGAGAAGAGGCCAGGATCTATTTCTGCCTCCATTCCAGGAACTTGGCTTCAAAGTAAGTGTTCTTTTGGAGTCAAGTTTTGATAACATGTCAGCTAATGGTGGATTATGAAAGATATATGTATAAGAATGTACAGTATATTTGATTTTTGACATTTATTTTAGCTCTGTTGTTGAGTTTTTTATAGACAATTTCTGGGAAACAATAAGATGACATCTCTGATATTTCTGCTTTTTTATTTTTCTCAGAAGCTGAAATTCACATTTAAGATCATATATAAAGCCTTTAGAATAAAAACACTCATGAATTGTTCATTATAATAATATTCTTCAAATGCCTGGTGACCTGCTAATTGCAGTAGAACCACTAGTGAAGAAAAAAAATATATATCTATATATAGGTTCTTGAGCCTCAGCCCTGAAGACTGAGATTTAATGATTTAGTATGTAGCCTCTAAAATCACTCCTTTAAAAAAATCTCTGAGAAAATTTTCATATGTGCACAGATTTAGAAAAACCTGCATACAGTAAACAAATCTGTAACATGAAAGATATGAAAATCTTGAATAAAAGCAAATATTACCATCTAACTAATGCTGTAACAGGGAAGAGCCAAATCTGACTACATGTTGGATCTGTTTCTTTTACTTTAACCTTTGCTTCCCGTTGCTTTTGCTCACTAAAAGGACACTGTCTAGGGGCTTCCCTGGTGGCGCAGTGGTTGAGAATCCGCCTGCCCATGCAGGGAACACGGGTTTGAGCCCTGGTCTGGGAAGATCCCATATGCCGCGGAGCAACTAAGCCCGTGCGTCACAACTACTGAGCCTGCGCTCTAGAGCCCACAAGCCACAACTACTGAGCCCGCGTGCCGCATTTACTGAAGCCCCCGCATTCTAGAGCTCGCGCTCCGCAACAAGAGAAGCCACCGCAATGAGAAGCCCGTGCACCACAACGAAGAGTAGCCCCCGCTCGCCGCAACTAGAGAAAGCCAGCGCACAACAATGAAGATCTGACGCAGCCAAAAATAATTAATTAATTAAAAAAAAAAAAAAAAAAAGGACACTGTCTATACATAATGGCCTGCCTCGGGGAACCCTGCCCCTCTGCCTGAATGTTAAAACCAAAGTGCCTTTGTTCAGGGAAACGTTCGGACCCTGTCCACCTGTGGATGGCTGCAAGAAAGAAGAAATTAACACATCCCCTCCCCTAAGGCTGGCCGTTCCAGGGGATGTTTGCAAAACTTACGGCCTTTTTATTTTACTTCCTCATCTCCTCCCGCCTCTCTGTGCTATAAAAGAAACTGGCATCTAAACCCCATAAGATGGTTATTTAGAGACGCTAGTCTGCCATCTTCTCGGTCTGCCGGCTTTCCAAATAAAGTCCTTGCCTCCACACCTCGTCTCCGATTTTTTGGCCTGTAGTGGGGCGAGCAGAGCGAGCTTGGGCTCGGTAACAATATTAGTTTTTGCTATGTTTAGTTACCCTTTTTTTGTTGTAATTAATGAATTTTATTCATGCCTAATACACATATTAAGAAAATCTAGGCTTAAGAAGCTGGAAAAAATACTGTGTGAGGGCAACAGATATCTTTAATTTTTATTTACCAACTTTGAAATTTATCATTTAACCGATCCATATGCATTCTTTCGTGTGGTCTTCATCAAATAATTCTGAGTATATTTCATGGAGCATTGATTCAGTTTCATGGAGAGTTTTCATGGAGAGTACAAAATTGAATGACAAGTTTTAATTTTTCAGTGGTAATTAATACTAACTTTCCTAGTTAATCTAAAGCTCCATGTGGAAGATGCAAAAATAGCTTGCTTCATTTAATATGCATAACAGATGCCATTATATTCCTACACATCAAGTAGTGTTTTCATATTGTTAAGAATTGAGTGTGGTATTTCAATGTGAATTGTTGCAGTTTTTTTTCAAGTCAATAATACAAGCCTACAAAATTAAAATGCACTACTTGTGTCAAACATAACAAAATCATTGTTTGTTTATTTTTTAAGGTGCTAATAAAAAAGATTAATGATACTGCTGGATAATGAAACAATCTGCCAGGAGGCAAGCCCCAGAATATAGAGTGGCACAGTAGCAAGGAGAGCTCAGGAAAAAAATTACTTTCCCCCTTGAATACATTCAACAAAATTCTTTTTACCACCCAGCTGACATTTGGGGTTTAAAAGAGTTGGCTTTCTTTTTATGTGTTGCTCAACTGTCTGAGATTATTTACCTCCAAACAGGAAGCATTTGCATTTGAAAAGACTTTTGTCAAGCAATCAATAAGGGTATTTGACCTCCATAAAAACTCTATTTCCTAAACAAAGACACCCACACTTAAACATATTACACACAGTAACACCTCATTAATGCAGACCTCAGTAACTCAAATTGATGACAGTTTAAACCAGTTACCTTCTGAAGATAAAGAAGGGTTCTACCAAACAAATTGATAGTTTATTAAACTTAATGGGGGAAAGAGGGCTGGCTAAACTTTTTACTTTAACTAGGAAACCATTTCAAGTACTTTCAGTGGTACAGAATTACAAGTATTTTTATGCCAACAGAATCATTCTTTCCATGTATTAAATAGAGTCCCAAAGGAACCCTACTAGTCTATACTTGATTAACTTAGTTACCTGTGTCTGGTGAATCTGAATGCTTAGGGAATCAATATGATAACGATAAAAAAATATAATGATGGTAACCATGTATCCTTAGACACCAGGCATATAGCTTGTTGGGAAAAAAGAATTTTCTTCTACCCTCTGAAGTTTCTTTCAGCTGGTTCTAATAATCAAATCAACATGAGACAACAGGAAAAAAACAAATTTAATTTCTTACATATGGAAACCCCACATACCTGAGGGGTTCAAAGACAGAAAAGTAAGGAGAGGTTTATATGTCACCCTGAGCTAAGGAGTGGGAGAGGGACCCTGGGGCTTCAAAGGGGAAGAGGGCAATTCACAGGGCAATAAGAAGAGCATATGTTTGGTAATTAGATCTTTGCCCTGCCATACAGATGAGTCACTCAGATAAAATTTATCTCTGATAATAACTCTCATTCTGGAAAAGACCCCCCCGATTTAAATTATTCTAGATTAATGTAAAGGGAGGAGCAAAAGTTTCTCATGAGCCTGAAGGGTCTCAATTGCCTTTAGCTCAAAATAATCCACATGCCATAGTGACACATCTTGGGGAAGTTTGTACTGAACTTCTTCAAGCTCTTTACATATATTGCTTTGTGTTACACTAAGTCCATATAAGGTACATATTATTATTTTACAGATAAAAAACTAAGGCTCAAAGATTAATGCGCCACACAGTTCACACAGTTTTCAGTGGCAGATAACTTGGCTTTAAAGGCTTAGATCTAAAACAATAGGGTTCAAAGTGTGGTCCCTGATCCGGTAGCTGCTGATCCAAATGCTTAGGTCCCACTCTAGACCAGCTGAATCAGAAACTCTGGGGGTAGAGCCCAACCATCTGTTTTTAAAAAGTCCTCCAGGTGATTCTGACACATGCCAAAGTTTGAGAACAACTGATCTAAATAGTAAATATCATAGATAATAAATAATATCTATATATATCACTATATAATATTACTGTACTATATTAACCATTTGACTTGTGGAATAAAATTCATATTTTAGGGCAAGACAAGAAAAGTTGACACACAAAAAAATGTTCTCTGCCCTTTGGCCTCCTCTGTCTCCTGTACTGTGCACTGTGTATCTGCATGATGCATCTACCAAATCTCCTCCATCGGCAAAAATACCTACTCAACCATAAAGAGCAACATTCTCCTCGCATCAGTAAGACAACGCCTTAAAAGATAATGATCTCGGGGACCTCAGCCTGCAGTGGCTTGAAGCACGATTTCAGTTCCTGGACAGAAACTGAAGTCAGGCCTCAGCAGCGAGAGCGCTGAATCCTAGCCACAAGACCACGATGACCAGTGGCCAGGGACAAGGCCCTTGCCCATCGGCTTTGTAGAAATAAATTTCCATAAAAAGACGGAAAGTAGTGAAACAAGTAATGTGTTTCTTAGGAGGAGTACATGTGGATAGACACATGGGCGGACTCAGAGAGGGAGTCGAGCCCTCATGGTAGTTTGAATCACTTATGTGGGGTGTTTCTCACAGGTTTCCTCTGGCAGACCATCTTGCTTTGCCTGGCTCTGAGTCCGTATTCAGTTTATCTCAGGGTCCTCCCATGTGTGTGCATGCGCATCCCTTAGCCAAGATGGGTTCTAGAGAAGAGGTCCAATGGGCAGGTTGACATCACTCCCTTTTTGACCTCCAAGGAGCCTTTTTGCACCTGTGTAGTCAGGAAGGTCTCCTTGACCTCAAGAATGAGAAATATTTGGTCTCTTATCTGGGCAGGGCTCAGCTCCTCTTCCTGTTCATCTTAAGAGTATCTGTCTCCAGCTGCTCAGCCTGTGGCACATCTAGCTCCTGTGTCAATAACATTCCTTCTTCATCTTTATTTTATTTTATTTTTTTTGCTGTACGCGGGCCTCTCACTGTTGTGGCCTCTCCCATTGTGGAGCACAGGCTCCGGACGTGCAGGCTCAGCGGCCATGGCTCACGGGCCCAGCCGCTCCGTGGCATGGGGGATCTTCCCGGACCGGAGCATGAACCCACATCCCCTGCATCGGCAGGCGGACTCTCAACCACTGCGCCACCAGGGAAGCCCCCTTCTTCATCTTTTAAGGAGCCACAGTGACGCTTAGATCTGGATTGTGTGAACTGTCCTCTGTCCCAAAAATCTTATATATCTGTGCCGTAACTTCTAAGAGGAGGAACAGCTTTCTGAGATGCTGCTCCTGGGTTATAATTCTCAAAGTTGGCTCGAATAAAATTTTTCATTTCTTTCTTAGACTGACTGATTAATTTTTCATCTACAAACTAATACCGAGGTTACTAGCTTACTAGGTTAAGAATTTCATTTCTTGGGACTTCCCAAGTGGTGCAGTGGTTAAGAATCCACCTGCCAATGCAGGGGACACAGGTTCGAGCCCTGGTCCAGGAAGATCCCACATGCCACGGAGCAACTAAGCCCGTGTGCCACAACTACTGAGCCTGCACTCTAGAGCCTGCGAGCCACATCTACTGAGCCTGAGTGTTGCAACTACTGAAGCCTGTGAGCCTAGAGCCTGTGCTCTGCAACAAGAGAAGCCACTGCAGTAAGCAGCCCATGCACTGCAACGAACTGTAGCCCCCACTTGCCGCAACCAGAGAAAGCCCGTGCTCAGCAATGAAGACCCAATGCAGTCAAAAATAAAATAAATAAATAAATTTATTTAAAAAACAAAACAAAGAATTTCATTTCTTGGGAGATTAGTTTCCTCCATCTCCAAAAACTATACTTAAAACTTGTGTATTGTGCAAAAAACAGTGCATTGGGAATCAAAAAGATTGATTTCTGGTCTTATAAATATGAACTAAAATCTGTGGGCCTCAGTTTCTTCGTCTATAGAGTGAAGTAGTTGGATTTAGATGGTCTCTAAACTCACTTTTAGCCCTAGTATGATTTTAGTTGCCTTGTAAGTGTCAACTGTTAATTACAGGAATGTTGGTTGATCTGTGCCCTTGTTCTACAACTCTAAGTAAGGGAGGCATCATTCACGTTATATTCTATATGAGTAGTAGTTGTGCCCCAAGGCTGCACTATTGTTTCTTGACTGCTCCTCCTTTGTTTTGCATTCCCTCCCTTCCCTGATTAGCAACTATTTGAATCTGCCCTTTGGAACTCAGGGAAGGTCAAGGAGGTTGAATGAACCCTACAAACAAGAAACAGGGGACACAGAAATGATTTGTACCCAGGAGGGCCCCACAAGGTCCTGCTCCATTTCAGCATGTACAATCAGCAGAGCAGCTTGCAGTTTATTCATCATTAATTTAAAGAAATAAGGAAAGAAAAAGAAAAGAAAAGAAAAAGAAAACAATCCTTAACTGTAAATGCTCTACTGTTAAAGAACAGCTAAGGCGTTATTTTCAGAGACAGCTCACGCAATGAAGAAGACAAGGAATTTGGAATGAAACAAATGACTCTAGACCTGGTTCTTCCATGATTTGGCTTTGAGAACTCCAGGAAGTTATTAGCCTCTCTGAGACAGTGAGTTTATAGGAAAAAAGATAGAGATGCATATTATAAGACCTAATTTATAGAAGAGTAAGAACAATTAAATAATATTTATATGAAAGCATTTTTCAAATTTGACTACTAATTGTATATATTAAAGTCTTATAACCTTGAAAGTTTAAAAACTATTCCTCTTAAAATATCTCATAATTCATAATTTTGGCAATTCAGATGGGTCTTCTTCCAACTACAAAAGAATGAAAATTTACTATACATGAAAGTAATTATTTGCCTGCTATTACTGTACTTAAAAGTTAAGCACATCAGGTAAAAACTTTGCACGTTCTGTAGAGTATGATCTTGGTTCTCGATAAACCTCAAGTATTATGACTTGTTGAACATGAAGGAAACAGAATATGCTACCCCAGAATATTACTCTTTGTCATAGGATTATCATGAACTGATTATTTTAAAAATAGAAAAGAAAAGAAAAACAGCAATAACAGGAGAATCTCTGAAAACCAAGTAGAAGTTACCCTTTTGTAAGGAACATTTACATTTATAACTAAACTCTCCATTTGTAAGGTTGTCTCCCTCTCTGTAGCAGGAAGAGAAACATGACTCTAAATCTCTAGAAACTGTTATCAATGGAGAAGACAAAGACTTAAATCTGTATAGCAACATTACCCCTGTGTACTTTGCTTTTCCTGGTAACCTCCCAAAACAGGCCTCTGCCCCCTCTGCCCCCAATCTTTCTTTTTTCTTTAGCTGGAGATGGTATTTAAGGTGATGGCTTGGGCCATTTCAGGGAGTTACTCAGTTTTCCTGGGTATCTCCCATGTATACAGGAGGTATGTGTGTGATTAAACTTCTGTTTGATTTTCTTCTGTTAATCTGTCTTTTAATATAGAGGGGTCTCAGTCAAAAACCTAGAAGGATAGAGGAAAAATTACTTTTCTCCATTACAAATATAAATGCATACTGAAATTTTGCATTTTTTAATTGGTCAACTTTCACAATGACTGCTTCTCCCACCTCAAATTCTATGCTCCACCAAACTCTGGGACCCAAAGCCTCCCACACTCTCTCTGGCTTTCAGATCTTTGGACATGCTCCTCTCCCTGCCTGGAATACTCTATCTTTCTCTTCCTATTCCCCTGTAACTTTGCCTATCTGACTCCTATTCCTCCTTTAGGGCTCAGTTTAGTCATGATCATCTCTTGAATGACTTTCTGGTCCTCCAGGTCTGCATAGGGAATCAAGTTGATTGTGATATAGAAGGAGATTTTATTGGCTAGTGGCAGGTGCCAAAGCAAAAACAACTCCAAGGTGAAGGTACTATGCAAATAGCATGAAGTGGCAGAAGCTATGAGTGAAAAAAGGCTTGGAGACTGAGCAGGTAATGGTAGGAGTGGTAAATGTGGCGGGGAAAGAAAAGCCAATCAACTATTATTGTAGAAGAGTCATCAATTCTTGCTTAGAAGGTGTTGACCTAAAACAAATAGACTGCCAGTTATTTCTCCAGCAAAGATGGGTTTATGGAGGGTTAGCAGAGAATTACAATTTGAGGTTTGAAACCATGGCAAGCCACATGTAATTCCCCCACATGGTAAGGGAAGAGAAATGCTTTTATAGAAGGGAAAAGGAAGTTGGGAGGGCTATAGTAAACAAAGAGTCCATAGCTTTTCATTGGCTGAGTTCTTGGCCTGAAGGAGACCCTTCTCCCGGTTGGGCTCTGCTATCATCACAGGGTGTAAGAGCTCCCCGTTCTGGTCTCCCAACTCTATTTAATTGACGTTTCTGTTTATTATCTGTTTTTTTACATTTCCTCCTATTGATCAAGGTCTTTCTCTGAAAGCATCACAGATCAAAGGTCAGGTTTTCTGGTTTCAGCTGTTTTTTTTCCCCTCAGCACCAGGAAGGACCTTTCCTGAGTGTAGTGTCTCACGTCAGAGGAAAAGTACACAGACTGGAAACCTATTGAGGTCACATTCTAGTAAGAAAGACAGGTAGAAGGGAAAACTCTCAGGTACTTTTATCTAAAGTTCATATGTTAGTTATCAAGATCATAGACATTGGAGATCATCTGAAGTGTTATGTCATCATCGAAGGTTTGGTGACAAACTTCCAACAGGCCTGGTCCAGATATTTGGAAAAGTTGTCTCATTAAATGTCATCTGCTTCAATTCCAGAAAATCTTTACTTTCAGGTCACCAGGCAACGTGCAGGTCCAGTCACAGTTCGGTGTTTTCTTTACATGTGTCACTTGAATCCAAGACTCTATTCCTTGGAATTCAGTGGCACAAGGGTCACTCAGCAGTATCTGATATGGGCCTTTCCAGTGCAGGTGAATAGAGTTCTTCTGGAGGTGTCTTTTTCAATAGAAGAAATCTCCAATTTTTAAGGTTTGATGCTCAAAGTCTTCATCTTCCAAGGGCACACTGTGAAAAGATTGCTGTACCAAAACATGGTTATTTTTAAGGGAAGAAATTAGGAGTTTGCAATATTGGAGTATCTCTCCTTTTTATCAGTTGTGGGTTAAAAGAAACAGGAGCCACGTGCATTGGGCAATCTGTGACTATCTTAAAAGGTGACAGTTTATGAGTCCTGAAAGGGATGGATCTGAGATTTAGAAGGACAAATGGAAATGCTTTTGGCCAAGGTATTTGGAGAACCCCTACAAATTTTGCCAGTTGAGTCTTAACGATGCCATTAGTGTGTTTGATTAAGAGGATTGAGGGTCAAACCAGTGAAAGAGTGGTAAAAGTGACCAAACAGCACAGACTCGTCAAAGTACCTGACCAGTAAAATGGGTTCCTCAGTTATTATGAAGTTTGAAATGAGTTCCCAAAGTAGTGATAATCTTTTCCAAAAGGGCTTTATCCACAGAACAGGTAGTAGCCTGTCTGCAAGGGAAGGCTACCAGTGTGAAAACATAGACCATGACTAAAACATATTTATATCCATGAGATGAAGGAAGTTGTATGAAATGCATTTGCCAGACCTTGAACGGTCCATTAGGCAGTTTAAAATGTCCAGGAGCAATATGAACAGGCTTCCCTGGGTTGTACTTCAGACAAGTGGGACAAGTGAGGTAGACGCTTTTTGTGTCCTTGTTAATGGTTCCCCACCAATAATGATTCACAGAGGCTATTGTCTTTCTGGTAGATCAACGGTTTAATCCAAGTACAGTGGTAAGGAGTGGAACTTTTAGAGTCTCCAGGAGGACTGGGTTGTTATTTGGTCTGAACCAGAGCTCTGTTTTTTTTTTTTTTTTTTTTCTTTTTGCGGTATGTGGGCCTCTCACTGTTGTGGCCTCTCCCGTTGCGGAGCACAGGCTCCGGATGCGCAGGCCCAGCGGCCATGGCTCACTGGCCCAGCCGCTCCGCGGCATATGGGATCCTCCCAGACCGGGGCACGAACCCGTATCCCCTGCATCGGCAGGCGGACTCTCAACCACTTGCGCCACCAGGGAGGCCCCAGAGCTCTGTTTTTTTATCAAACAAATAATTGTTGAATTTCTAATCTTGTTTTACCTTTTCTGAAGATAACTGTTGGGCTTCTCTAGCCATTTTTTCTAAAGTATCGTTTCAGGAAATATCCCTTTGGACCATGACTGAGGTTTGGCTGTTGCTGGTTCCTTTAAGGGCAACATTCCTTGCAGAAATGTCAGCCAGGTGATTTCTCTTAGCTTACAGAGAGTCAAGTTTAGAATGTCCCCTAATCTTAATAATAGCTAAAGTTGTAGGTAAAAGTATTACATCCAATAATTCCTAAACATAGAGGTCATTTTAAATATTATTTCTGCTGGAAGCAAGGAAGCCACGTTGTTTTCATAACATTCCAAAATCATGAGCTACTCTGAAAGCATATCTGCTATCAGTGTAAATACTGGCAGTTTTGTCCTTGACTAAAATGCAAGCCTATGTAAGAGCTTATAATTCAGCCTGTTGCACTTAAGTAGCCATAGGCAAAAATACTGCCTCAGTAACATCTAGAGGAGTCGCAGTAGTGTAGTCAGGAGGTGCTCCATCATCATTATGCAGTCATAATGGATTTCATTGGTGATGGAGGGGAGAAGAGTATCAGTGTTAAGGTTATAACAATGTAAAAGAGTTATGTGCGGAGCAGGTAACAAAAGGATTTCATAGGAGATGAGGCAGCTGAGAAATGTTGAGTGTGTTGCAGCAAAAATAGAAATGAGAACTTTTCTGATAAACAAGGAAAATAAGGAAAAAATGAACAGGCTGGGGAAACAACATAAACGGACCTGAAGGAGTTAGGCAATCTTGGTTATTCTTTAGCTGTGACTACTAACAAACACTTGTAGCTAGACTTGTCCTTCACAAAGCTGATTACTCTCTGACTCCATACAAATTATCCTTTGCACCTGGCATTTCTTCTCCCCCTACACTCCCTTGTAGCACTCTTTATTTCAGAAAGAAGGTGACGGGCCGATAACTTCAGGGACACCAGAACCTGTTGTTGAGGTGCCTGATGCCAGCTTTGGCTACGAATTTGCAGAAAAAAAAAATGCAAGACCTTCACTACTTTTGATCCTTATCATATACCCCGGACTGCGAGCCCCACGTATAAAATCTTCTCTGACTCCCCAAGAAGGGAGGCACAGTTCTTGAGGCACTAGCCTGCTGCGTTTTCCCTTTGCCTGGCAAAGAAAGTAAAAAGCCTTTCTATTTCTTATCTTCCAGTTCTCTGTCTCCGTATTTCTATTTGGCATCGGTGCACAGGGAGCCAGATTTGGCAACAAGTGTGACAAGAATTCAGGAGGGCTTCTACTGGGTGAAGTGCAAAAATGGTTAAAGAGAACTCCACAATTATTCTCTCAATGGCCTTTACTAAAAAGGCAGGGGCCATAATGGCTCTAAGAGAAGAGGAGTATGCCCATGCCACAGGGTCCAGTTGCTAACTGTATTATATCATGGGTCAATGGTTGTGCCTGTGTTTTGGAGTGAGTACCATATATATATATATATATATATATATATATATATATATATATATATATATATATCTCCAGTTTTTCCCATAAAATTGGGTTGGGGTTGTTATTCTTTTTTTTTTTTTTTTTTTTTTTTTCTTTTTGCGGTATGCGGGCCTCTCACTGTCGTGGCCTCTCCCGTTGCGGAGCACAGGCTCCGGACGCGCAGGCCCAGCGGCCATGGCTCACGGGCCCAGCCGCTCCGCGGCATATGGGATCCTCCCAGATCGGGGCACGAACCCGTATCCCCTGCATCGGCAGGCGGACTCTCAACCACTGCGACACCAGGGAGGCCCGGGGTTGTTATTCTTTAGTAAAACTTACAGAGGTTTGGCAATAGAGAGAAATTTGGAATCCAATTTTGACAACCAACTAGTCCGAGAAAACCTCACAGTTGGCTGTTAGTTTTGTGTTTTGGGAAACTTAAGAAACAATGAAGCCTATCTGGGTCTAGTTGTACTCCTTGTTCTGGTATCAGATGCCCTAAACATCAAATCTGGGTTTAGACACACTGCAGTTTTTCTTTCATAACCTTATGTCCCTTGAAGGCTGAAAGCTTTAGCAAGTGATCCTCTCTTCCTGTGAGGAGCCTTGAGAAGGAGAGCAAAAAAGAAAATCATCTACATATTGCAACAAGGTAGAACCTCTAGGGAACTTTATATCATCCCTATGAGCCTTCAGGATTTGTGAGAAATAAGGACTCTCAGTAAAACCCTGAAGCATTACTGTCCAGGTAAATTGTTTTTCTTCCCAAGTGGAGGTCCAAAGGTATTGGCTAGTTTCACCAACTGGAATACTAAAGAATGAATACCTGCATAAATCAATTACAGTAAAGAATTTACTTCTGGTGGGAATGGAAGTTAGAAACCTATGAGGGTTAAAAACAGCACTGTTGAGGGAATAACAATGTTGTTTATTTGTTTGTAGGTCCTGGACAAACCTCCACCCTTGGCCTTTAGGTTTTCTCACCAGTTAAATGGGGGTGTTACAGGGGCTAGCACAAGGGATAATGAAGTCTTGAGCCTGTAATCTTCTGCTGTGGGCTTTATGCCTTGAAGGACTTCTTTACTTATAGGGTATTACTTCTGGGAAGTGATTTTGAGGTGTCTATTTGAAACTTGATGGGAGGTGCACTGGGAATTTTGCCAATATCTGATGGAGATTTTGCTAAGGAAAGTGGTACCTGATTTAATAGGGACAAATGATTAGTGGTTCCATAATTGGCCCTAGTACCATCAGAAACAGAACAAACGAAAGATGTCAAAGGGTCATTTAATTCACCTGGTTGGTTACTTTGATGACTACTGTCAATCCAGAATTATTTCCCCTTTTTGGAAGAAAGAAATTTCAACATGATACTCCTCTGAGAAGTCTTGGCCTAATAAATGTGTAGGGATGGAAGAACTAAGGAGAAAAGGGTAGGTATCCTTAGTGGGCTTAAACAAAACAGAAAAGGTTCAGAGACAGGAACCTCTTGAGGTTCATTAGAGATCCCCACCATTTGAACTGTTTTACTACTCCAAGGCAGGGGCTGCTTTATAGTAGTGGGTTTGAACACTGAGAGTGTGGCTCATGTGTTAGTTGGACTGGAAGAGATTCATCCCTAATAAGGAGACATATTTTTCCAAGCCAATTAAGAAGGAGGATTGGGAAGAGCCCATGTATTTCCTTGGAAGCCCATCATTGAGAATTGGGAGAATGTTGGAAAGGCTGATTAGAAGGGTGAAGGCACCTGAAGTGCTTAAATTTGTAACAATCTCTTTGCCATTGTCCTGGCTCTTTTCAATAATAGCAGAAACTAGGAGAGTTTTGGTTTCATTTAGGGGCCTTCAACTACTGGAGTTGAAGATTAAGAATTTTGGTGATCCTTCTTTTAGGTGACTCATCTACAGTGGGAGAAAGCTGCTTTGCCAGATTAACTAAATCTGGAGTGGACATAGTTTCCCACTTCATTCTTATCCTTTTTACTGGAAGGATCCAGTTCAGCCCATTAGTAAACATACAGTTAAAAGCTACTGCAGTGTTATCAACAGCAGAAGGAAGACCAGAATTTTCTTTATAAACAGTCTGAAGTTGACTGTAACAGTCATAAACATATTCATCATACTTTTGTGTGCAAGCCTGAATTTTGTTCCAATCAACAGGGTTTGGAAAAGTCTTAGGAATTGCTTGAAGTTGCCTAGCAATTGCATGAGCCTGATCATGTAATAAGTTAACAGGCTGGTCTCCTGCTTGTAATTCTGGAGACCTGTCAGGATTTTCCCAATTAGTGGTTTTCATCCAATGCTGGGCCTGGCCTTCACAGACAAGCAAATGCACTAACTTATGTAAGTCAGAGACCCCAGGTTGATAAGTTTGAATGACTGTATTAAATTCTTCAGCAAAGCTGTGAGGATCTTCAGTTACTTTGGGGAAAATCTTTGACTATGGCTGGCAGTTAAGGTTTAGTCTAGGGAATATAAGAAATTAAGGGTTTAACTTCTAGGTCCTCAGAAGACTTAATTTTAAATGAACAGGTTCTGACAAGTTGAAAGGATAGGAAAGGGATTGGGAAGAAATGTCAGAGAAAAAAAGAAGTTTGGGAAAATAATTAGCATGGGGGAACTGAAGGTATAGAGGAGGTGTAAGCAGCATGGAAGGGAAGGAAAATGGGACCAGTGGTGGAGTCTGACCACTAGGAACTGAGAGGGAGAGACAAGATGGCACTGGAGTTGGAGTCTGAGACAAAGAAGCCAGAGAAGTGGAGCATGAGGCTTCAGGAGCCATTTTATCTTTCTGCAATCTTTTAATGCTTCAGTTAATCTTAAAATCTTTTTTTCCAGAGGCAATTTTAAGCTCTGATTACAGTTGGAAGCCTCAAATTACCAATTGAAATTGGCATACCATTCAGTTCTGGAAAATTTTGAGCCACTGTATTCCAATTCTGTGTTAAGAAAGTTAAGTTTAGGGATTTCAAAAGTTCCCCATAATGGCCATTGATATTCTAAATTTCCTTTGGTTAGGTCTCTCCACTTAGTTAGAAACGTGCATGAGGAGGGACCTCATAAACATAAATTTTAAACCTAAAATTGGGCAGAGCCCCTTGTGAGGGGGCACCTTCAAAATGCTTAGATAACTGGGATCCCATTTCTCAGAGGTTTTTTCTCTAGAGTAAAAGAACAATTTTTCAAACAGCTCAATTCAAACAGCTTGCAACCCAAAAGTTCAAACAACCCACAGGTTTAATACCAGCTAGTTCTAAGCGAACAACTTGGTCCTAAAGTATCCAGGCTGAAGGCTTCTCAGTCAGTTCACATAGAACAGCTCCTATTCCAAAGGAATGGGCGGATAGCTGAACTGGGACAGTTTCAGTGAAACAGCCCTTGTACCCAAAGGAGTGGGCTGAAGGATTCTCAACTGGTTTCTGTTGCAACAGTCTGATTTCAAAATCAGACTGAAGTGCCAAACAAGTACTTGAATACAGAACTAGGCTCTAACCAGAAAAAAAGACACCATAAAGTAGATCCAAATAAAGCCTGGACAGCTTCAAACACAAAGAGGGCAGAGGCTCAGATCCAAGAGCAAGACATATCTTCAATTTCTGGGGTTGGTGAGAAAAGCATTGAGCTCAGTGGTCTCAATTGTAGGTACTGCACCTGTTTGCTCACCAGCCCTGGAGCCATCCTGGATCTTCTCTGGTCCTCACACAGACCACCAAAATGTTAACCTAAAACAAAAAGACTGTCAGTTATTTATCCAGCAAAGACAGGCTTATTTGGAATCAGCAGAGAATTGCAATTTGGGGTCTGAAACGATGGCAAGCCATGTGCAAGTCCCCCACGTGGCAAGGGAAGGAGAAGGCCAGAGAGGAAAGGGAAGTTGGCAGGGCTAGAGTAAACCAGGAGTCCATGGCTTTTCAGTGACTGAGTCCTTGCCAGGAAAGAAGAGTCATTCTTCCTCCTGTTGGGCTCTGCGATCTTCACAGGGCACGAGAGCTCTCCCTTCTGGTTTCCTAATTCTACTTAACTGAGGTTTTTGTTTATTAATTTTTTACAAAGGTAAGAAATAAGTGAGTCATTGGAGTTGGTTGGGACACTTCTAATTCTTCAACTCTCTTTAAGTTCTTATGACATTTTCATTGCATGGATATTCTGATGAGGCCTGACCACCCGCCTAACACCACGATAAAACCCTTACTAGTTAAAGTGAGTGAAATCTTGTTCCTTGCCTTCAAGAGTCTAATTTATAATGACTCTGGGGACTTCCCTGGTGGTCCAGTGGCAAAGAATCCTCCTTCCAATACAGGGGCTGCAGGTTTGATCCCTGGTTGGGGAATTAAGATCCCACATGCTGCAGGGCAGGTAAGCCCACACGCCACAACTACTGAGCCTGTGTGCCACAAACTACAGAGCCCACATGTCCTGGAGCACGAGTGCCACAACCAGAGAGAGAAAACCCTCACGCCACACCTAGAGAGAAGACTGCATGCCGCAAGGAAGATCCCGTGTGCTACAACTAAGGCCCGACACAACCAAAAAAAAAACAACAACTCTGCAAGGTAGGGGTTATTATCACTAAAAAGTAACTGAGGAGTAAGTAAAATGGTTAATTGACTTTTCCAAGGTCAAATAGCTTGTTGGAAAGCTATTGGGGGGAATGGAAGTTGCAAATGACAGAGGTTGGATTTGAACATTGTTCTGATTCTGATTCCAAAACATATTTGCATAGTCTGACTTACTTTTAATTATTTTTTATTTTTATGATGATGTTGTTCAAAATATCAGTAGAAGGGACAATAATACCCATGTACTCACCACCCATTTTTACAGACATTAACATACTTCCATATTTGCTTCATATCTTTTTCTTTTAAAATATTACAGCTACAGCTGAAGCCCAATCCCTGTTAATTTCTCCTTCCTTCATTCTAAAGATTGCTTTATATTGAGGTCAGTGTGTTTTATTTCCTTGCATTTATATATACTCTTACTATGTAGTTATGTATACAGAACAAACAAAGCCCAGAAAGCTGAAGTGACCTATCTAATATTAGTGGTTCTCAGACTTCTGGACTTCATGGAGGAGAAACATTTATAAATAAATGGATTTGTAGATAAACCATAAATAGGGGTTGCCACCAGTGTGTGTGTGTATGTGCCAAGTAAAAATCTTTAAAATGCCATCTACTATCATACCTACTACACCAATTCCCATCTACTATCACCCATTTTAATGCAACAATTAGAAAATACTCTCAGTAATAAGGATAGTTATTAAAATTGCATATATTTAAATATTGGAAAGCCCTCTACATTGTCCTTACTTTTAACCAGTAACAACTTTACCAGAAGCTGCTAATCACTTTATTCAGACCAGCTGTGGGGAGACAGCTGATGAATGGTAGAGCTGGGAATAGAACTTGGGGTTCCTGACTCCCTGGTGCAGTGCTCTTTTCAGTACATCATTAGTTATTAGTCATCTACTTCTTATGGTTGACCCAGGACACAAAAAGGTCTACTTCATAAGCCTAAGAATAGTTTTCCATAACTAAATCCTTGAATTAGAACATTTGAAGTCCCCCTTTAAAAGGTCAATGTGCTATCTGGATGTGATAACCAATAAATCATTATCATTCACTTAACATTAATTTGTCAGATTTTTAGATTAGTCACTGGTCATTTTAGGGCATGAAGTATTTGACCAAGGGCTGGGGACCTTTGAAAACCAGAGGGATTAAAGGAAAGAAGGAATCATGCTTTAATAACTGCAAAGGGAATGTCTAATAACTTCATATAATGAAGTTCAATAACAAAAACAATTTTTTAGCAGTAAAATGCATGGAAGGAGAATTTTCTTTGCAGGCTTTCTTTTCTCCCTAACTTCGTAAAGTTGGAGGGCTCCAAGATTCATTTATTACATCTTTTTTTTGTTCTATCTAAACTAATTTTTGGTGATCACATCCAGTTTTAAAAGTCTTTAAATATCAAATGTTATCTCCAGTCTAGGTATTTTTCCTCAAAACTAGACTTTTATATCCATTTGCCTACTCAATATCTCCATGTCAATGTCTAGTAAGCATCTCAAACTTAATATATTCAAATCCAAACTCTTGATCTCCTTCTCCAAATCTATTCCAACTGCAGTTTTTCTGTGTCCATTAATGGTAACTCAAGCCAAAAACTTTGGAGTGATTTTCGATGTTTTCTTTTTCTCATGCTCCACATCATTCAATTTGTCATGAAATCCTACTGGTTCTATCTTCAAAGTAAATCCAGAGTCTGACCACTTCCCATCATACCCACCACTACCAAATGGCCCAAGCTAGCATCATTTCTCATATGAGTTAGTGTAATAGTCTTAAATCTGGTCTCTCTGCTTCCATTATTGTCTTTACATTCCATTCAAAACAGAGCAGACTGGATAATCTTTTAAGTGGAAATTAGACAATTTAAACTTTGATCAACGCTTTCCCATAGTTCCCTACCTCAAAGTAAAAGACAAAAGCTTTAAAATCACATACCATGGCCTATATGATAAGTTCTGGTACTCTCCAATAGAAATATATGTGAGCAACTTATATAATTTTAGATTTTCTAATAGCCACATTAAAAAAGAGGCAAAATTAATTTTAATAAATTCTACCCAATATATATAAAATATTATGAGTTTACCATGTAGCCAATATAAAATATTATTAATGAAATGTTTTACATTCTCTTTTTTATACTAAGTGTCCAAAAACTGGTGACATCACATTTCAGTTTGAACTATTCACATTTCAAGGGCTCAATAACCACATGTGGTCAGTAGATATTGTATTGGACAGTGCAGATCTAGCTCTTCATTATTTCTTTGACCTCATCTCCTAATACTTCCCGTCCTGCTCACTTACCTCTAGCACTTGCTTACTCAGACACTCTGGGAAGACACTACATGTGCTGTTCCTTCTGCCTAGAATGTTCTTTTCCCAGTTACCCAACTGATTTACTCCCTCGCCTCCTATAGGTTTTTAGTCAAATGTTATCTTCTCAATGAAACCTTCCTCGACTATGCTATGGAAAATTGCAGTGCCCCTGGGCTGTCTAGCCTTTTCCCAGGCTTTATTCATATGCATGGAACTTATCAATAAATTAATATTGAATATCATTTACTTTTTGAAGATTGTTTAGCTCCATAGACTAGAATGTAAGTTCCAGAGGGCAAGGGTTTATTTTGGTTTGTTTGGTTTATTACTGTTGCATCTTCAGTGCTTAGAAAAGTACCAGATACATAGTAAATAATGACAAATTATTGAATCAAAGAATTTTTGTGGATGTGGCCAAACAAAGTCCTTATCTAAAATAATAGTCTTTGATTTATCACACTCGCAGTCCTATACCAGATGTTTCAAAACCACTACTATCGAAGTTTACATGGGCCACTGTGACTCCATTTAAACTACTTAACATAGCTGAACATAACTTAAATCCTACGTGTTTCACAGAAGATGAGTAGGAATCAGAACACAAAAGAAATCACATCATAACACTACTGTGTTCTATATATTTGCGAAATGTTATGATTGGGAGAGTAAAAGGTACTGAGTAAAAAGTACTCAGTCACTCTTATTATTTCTTACAATTGTGTATGGATCTACAATTATCTCAAAATGAAAAATAAAAGTGCTCGATGCTATGAAAACATAGAGTAGATCTGGTGAATCAAGAGGGCTTTCTTGAGGGGGAGACATTTGGCCTCAAATAGGAATATGAATAGGAGATAACTGGTTGCGGGGGAGGGAGGAATATTCCAAGCAGTAATATTATTCTGTTGAACTGTGCAGGATAAATTAGAGTGGCTGATGCGGGAAAATGGATGGCTGTTATAGTAGTGTAGGCAAGAAATAACTGTAGTTTGTTCTTAGGTGATATCAATCGTGAGGATAGTTAAATGGACTCAAGAGCTTTCCAGTATGTGAAATAAAGTGACAGAAAAGTATTAAAGATGGATGAAAATAAGTTATTTTGATTTATTTAATAAAAATATCTCATATATTTCAGGAGTACTGCAAATCATTAGGTCATTGTAATTCTGAAAATGTTGTAAACAACCAGTTTGGAATAACACATACCTTTCAGAAATTACTTTGATTTGCAACACATGATATTTGCACAAAACTCTAATGGATGCCAATTCATCTGCCATACAAGCAAAGAAAATAATTGTTACATGTAAATCTCTTCTTCCTAACAAGTACTCAATAAACACCACTAGAGAAAAATGAAACTCTCTCAAAATCATCTGTATGTCCTCTTTCACTCATGCATCTGTTCAACGTATTGAACAGTAACTATATTCAGACATTAAACATACAGAGATAAAAAGACTTGGGTCTTATCAAAGCTTAGTCTCTGGAGGCCTTCAGACCTGAGTTTGAATTTTGGGGGTGTGTTTAATATCGGCATTATGTTAGGTAAATTACCTGTATTCTTGTCATCAGTTTCTTCATCTTTAAAATAGAAACAACAGTATTAGCTAATTTATAGGACTTCTGTGTTGCTGCACATACAACAAGTACTCAAGTTGCTATCAGCCTGGTCATCTCTGTTAATTGAGAGTAGACCACTTCCTTGTTCTTAACACACCATGCTTCACTAACTTCTGGGAAACAACTATACCTGGGTTCTCCCAATAACTCTGACAGTTATTTCTCCTGCTTCTTTGTGGATCTATTTCCTTTACTATGCCATAGAAATTAATTTGTCTATGGCTTTGCCCTCAAAACACTGACTGCCTCAGTCTATGCATTCTCCCCAGGACTCTTGTAAAAGTACATGGTTTCATCAAAGCCATATAAGTTCTGAACATCAAGTCTCTATCTCTAACCCCATTGCTGCACTGATACTATATTTGGGCATATTTATTAAATGTTTGTTGGAATTCTCTTCCTAGATTTTCCAAGGCTTGTCAAATCAAACACCAGCAAAACAAAATTCATCATCTTACCTACAGAACATGCTCTATTCTATTTATTCTCTATCTTGCCTAATGTCACAAACACACCATCCGTTCATCCTAGATAGAACCTGGCAATGTTGTTGAATTGCCTTCCCCTCAAAAAATAATGCTGTGAAATAATTTAGATAAACATAAAACTTATAGTATAACATAAAAACCACTCATGTGTCTATCAACCAGCTTGTCAAGACTTAAGTTTTTGCAGTATTTGTTTTAGGTCCTTGTTTTAAATAAACAAATCCTTGGAGATATATATGTAGGTAAATACCTCCAAAGTACCATTTTTCTCCCTCCCTCTCTAGAAGTGACCAATATTTTTTATTTATTTATTTATTTTTGCGGTACGCGGGCCTCTCACCGCTGTGGCCTCTCCTGCTGCGGAGCACAGGCTCCAGACGCGCAGGCTCAGCAGCCATGGCCCACGGGTCCAGCCGCTCCGCAGCATGTGGGGTCCTCCCAGACCAGGGTACGAACCCACGTCCCCTGCATCAGCAGGCGGACTCCCAACCACTGTGCCACCAAGGAAGCCCAAGAAGTGACCAATATTTTGAACTTAGTATTCATGAGTTTTTGAACTTAGTATTCAAAAACATCCAAGAATGTTTTTGTACTTTCATAACAAAGTATCCACAAACATATGTATCCATACACATATTCTGAATATATACATGATTTAAACTTTAATAAATAGAATGATCCTGCACATATACATCTAAAATTTGATGTTTTTGTTCAGCCTTATAATTGTAATATAGGTCCATGTGCTTTGAATCATTTTTTATTGCTTTATAATAATCCATTGTAGAAGCATACCATGATCCACCTTCTTGATTGAATTTGTTTTCTTTTTTTTCTTTTACTACTAGTGCTACAATTTTTATTCTTTAAAAAATGTCTCCATGTGTACATGTATAGGAACTTTTCTAAGGAATAACTTGGAGTGCAATTGCTTGGTATGCTTATCTTTATCATTAGTATCTATTTCTCCTTCTTCTCCAAAGTAGTTGTACCCATTTGTGCACTTACCAGTGGCATGTAAGGGTCTCATTGTTTCACAACTCCACAAACACCTGATATTGTTGGATTTTACTTTTTTTTTAATCTAATATGTATGAAAAGCTGTCTCATTTATTTTAATGTGCATTTTCCTGATTTTCATATATACATTAGCCATCAAGGTTACTTCTTTTATAAATTACCTGTGTTCATTCTTTGTCTTTCATTTTGAATTTTTATATTTTTCTTAGACTTTTGTGATATATATATTGTTTATCATTCTAAACATAATCTTTTGTCTGATGCATTGCAAAGAATTCTTCCAATTTGAGAGGTGCTTTTCTAATTTTGTTTGTACTTATCTTTTTTGTACAGAAGTGCCTAATTTTAATATAGCTAAATGTGTTACTCTTGTTTTTTAAGATTTAAGGGTATTTGTCTGTGTTTTATATACAAAATCTATTCTTACTCCAAAATCACATATATTTTCTCATCTTTTCTTTGTAAAATTTTGGTGTTCTTTTTTTTCATGTTTAAATCTGCATTCAATCTGAAATTTATGTTTGTTTGTAGTTTAAAATATGAAATAAATATAAATATTTTCTTAAGTAGAACTAATTGCCCCAGTACCATTTATTTAAAAATCCATATTTTTCTGTACTTATTTGTAGTACCCCTTTCTTTTACATATCAGATCCTTATATTTGAGTGGGCTCATGTGTCCACTGGGGAAGGTCTATCCTTGTAATAATGTATTCCTTACCAAGTATTTATAATATCTTGATATATTGTAGTGCACCTACCCCCTTGATTTTCAAAATTATATTGTCTATTCTTGATATCTTATTTATCTATATACGTTTTCAGATCTATATGTCAATTTTCATGACAAAAAATCTTTTTTAGAATTTTCAGGGGAATTGCATTGAATTTATAAATTAATTAAGGGATTACTGTCATTTATGCTGTTTTGTCTTCCTTTCTGAGACTACAATATACACTCCATATAATTAATTTCATTTTATAATTTTCGCACATATTTATGATTTATGCAAAAATATTTTGCCTAATTTTATTAGTTTTATTCCTAGGCACTGTATTTTTTGGTTGTCCTTATAAATAGGACCTTAAAAGTTAAAATTTTTATTGCTTATTATTGGTGCAGAAGGGGATCAGAATATGCCACCCCAAAACATGCCTCTTTGGCATAAGGATTATTTTCAGCTGATTATTTTTTTAATTAATTAATTAATTTGGGCAGCGTTGGGTCTTTGTTGCTGTGCATGGGCTTTCTCTAGTTGTGGCGAGCAGGAGCTACTCTTTGTTGTGGTGCGCGGGCTTCTCGTTGTGGTGGCTTCTCTTTGCTGCAGAGCACGGGCTCTAGGTGCACAGGCTTCAGTAGTTGTGGCACGTGGGTTCCGTAGTTGTGGCTTGCAGGCTCTAGAGCACAGACTTAATAGTTGTGGCGCACGGGCTTAGTTGCTCCATGGCATGTGGGATATTCTTGGACCAGGGCTTGAACCCCTGTCCCCTGCATTGGCAGGCAGATTCTTAACCACTGCACCACCAGGGAACACCTGGTATTTTTAAGAAATAGCAGCCACAGGAGAAGCTCTGAAAATGGAGTAGATGTTACCTATTTGTAAGAGATATTTATTTACATTTATGATAGAAATCTCCATCTGTAAATGTGTCTCTCCCTTTCTGTACCAGGAAGAGGAGGATGACTAAAACTCTAGAATCTCTTATTAATGGAGAAGGCAATGGCTTAAATCTGCATAACTGCCTTACTCTTGTTTACTGTGCTTTTCTTGATAAGCTCCCATAACTGGCCTCCCTCCCCCCACCAACATCTTTTGTCTTTAGCTGGAGATGATATTTAAGGTGGTGGCTTGGGCCATTTTGGAGAATTATTCAGTTTCCTGGGTCTCTCCCATGAAGTATGCATATTATTAACCTTCTGTTTGTTTTTCTCCTGTTAACCTGTCTTCTTATTACAGGGGGTTCTCAGCCACGAAACTAGACAGGTAGAAGCAAAACGATTTTTCTTCCCCTACAGTGCACAGGAATGCAGATGAGTTTTTGGTATTGATCTTTGTATTCCTCAAGTTGTTATTGTAGGGGAAGAAAAATTATATATTCAAACAATGGAACATTTTTCAGCCATTAAAAGAAATGGAGTACTAATGCATGCTACAACATGGATAAACCTTGAAAACATTTTCTTAAGTGAAAGAAGTCAGTCACAAAAAGCCACATATTGTTTGATTCCATTCACAGGAAATGTCCAGAGCAGGCAAATCCATAGAGACTGAAAACATATTAGTGGCTGATGAGAGCTGAGGGTAGGAGAGTAAGGATATTGACTGCTAATAGCTGTTGGGTTTCTTTTAGGGTAATAAAATATTCTGGAATTAAATATAGGTGATGGTTGCACAACTCTGTGAGTATACCAATAAACAGAATTCCATATTTTAAAAAGGTAGATTTTGTGGTATGTGAATTATATCACAAAAAGGGAAAAGTGTGTAATATGGGTTTCAGATCTTGATGATGAAACTGTCTGGGACTAGTGTGTGTGTATGTTTCTGTGTGCCCATGGGTTCCTTAGATTGTAAACTACTGATTCAGGTTCTTCTTTTTTTTAATTTATTTTTTATTTTTTTATTTTTATTTTTTGGCCATGCCACGTGGCATGTGAGATCTTAGTTCCCTAACCAGGGATCAATCCCGTGTCCCCTACAGTGGAAGTGTGGAGTCTTAACCACTGGACAGCCACAGAAGTCCCCAGGTTCTTTACTGATTATAATTCTACTCACTTTTCCATTTTATATTGTATCAGTTTTGAAAAGTTATTTTTTAAGAAATAATCTAATTCATATAATTTATTGGCATAAAATCATTCATAGTATTCTCTTATAATGTATTTTCTTATTATACTTTATATTTTGTTTAGCCTTTCTTGATATTTATAGTAGTAGGTTTTTCCCATTATCTAGTCAGCTTTGTTGTCAGAAGTGGATGGCCGTGTCCAGTTGATAAACTCAATTATCCATGTGTCTTGACAACATTTTATCAAACCTTTCTTGAAGCCATCTCCTCCTCTATACCCATGATAATATTGGAATAGTTTCAGCCTTCGTGATCTTGTTTGTAATTATTATATGCCCACTAAGGTGAATATAAAATGAAAATTGCTTTGCCTAAAACCTTTGCTTAAACTTTCCAAACCTAGCAATGACATAAAAGATTATATTATGTGCCTTTCATGATTTAGCCTGTTTAGTTTTCCAGCCTCATTTCCTACCACTCCCTACTTCATGCTTCAACAATACCAAACTACTTATAGTCCTTTGTCCATACCATACTACTACTCATTTCTATGCTTCTGTTCATGTTTCTTTGCCTAGTTTGCCCTACGCCTTCAGCCCATATGTCTATTTACTGAACTAAGTTCTACTTATCTTTAAAGACTTCACCCAAAGGTTACTTCCTCCAAAAGCCCTTTCTTGAAGCACTTCCCTATCCACAGACCATGTTTTATTTCATTATCTTCTGTACTTTCCTAATATCCTGCATACCTCTTACTGGTTGCACTTCCACATTGTTTTGTAATTATGTGATTCTATGTCTCTTTGTCCCTCTAGAACATAGAGTCCTTGAGTGCCAGATAACTGTCTTATATATTCTATTCCAAATACCTACCATGGTACTTGATATATTGAAAGATTTTTAATGCATATTTGTTGAATAAGTGAATAAATAACTGCTTGGAGAATAAACTTAATTGAATTTGAAGTAGATTTATTAAGGAAAATAAGCTTGAAAGTTAGTTTGGTGCCAAATTTTACAGGGCTTTGAATGTAAGTTGAGTATGGTGTCAATTTAATATGAAATTTAGGAAATCAGGGATTACTCAATTCTCTGGTTTCCACAACCCTAAACTATTTCCTCTTTGTTCAATGATGTATTTTAAGAAAACATTTAATTATCATGAATTTTCAATATGTGCTCATCATTTATTACTTTACCTATATGCACATACAACTTTTATGGGTATTTAGCCCATGAAGTATCTATAAATAGATATAAACCTTTTAAAATTTATCATTGTGATATAAGTGGTGTCAAGGAGGGGGAAATTTCTCCCAACTCCCCAATCCTTCTTGAGTTCTTGTGGCTGAACTAATAATAAAATTGACACAAGACGAATTAATAGGAGAAAAAGAAATTTTAAGTCTTGGGCATAGAGGTCTCATAGAAATGGCACCTAAGAAGTGGCCAAAGCAGGTAGCTTTTATACTTTTTAGACAAAGAAACAATAAATTTGTGAGGAATTGACAGGACAAAGAAACTTAGGTTTGGGTTATGAAACCAAGCCCCTCTGTGTTCCCCATTTTTTGTTTGTAGATAAAACCTTTAGTCTCCTCGGCCTTCCCTGAGTTCCAAAGAGCAGACTCAAGCCGTTACTAATTAGGGAAGTGAGGAAATGCAGAAGCAAAAGAAAAGTAGTTAAGACACAATAGTTCAGAGATAAAACATAGTCCTAATTCCTCCCCAAGGGATATACATAATAATAATCTGATGCATACCTTTGAGTTGTTCTGCAGGAACTAAGACACCCACTCCCCCACCCAGGTGGAGGATAGTGACTACTTGCTGAGCACAAGCAGAGAGACCCCAGACTGGTTGGAACCAGAAGGTTGATGATTAGGATTCCTGAAACATCACCCTGTTACCTCACCAAAAACAACCAATAAGAAGATAGTCTATGAGCTGATCACATACCCTGCAAACCCCAGCCCTGATGTTGCCTTAAAAACCCTTCCCTGAAAACTATCTGGGAGTTTCAGTCTTTTGACTGTGAGCCATCCTTTCCTCTTGCTTCGTGCCTGCAATAAACTCTGTACTTTCCTTACTACAACCCAGTGTCAGTAAATTGGCTTTGCAGCATGGTGGGAGAGTAAATCCAAGTTCTCTTTGGTAACAGGTGCTTGGTTAGAGAAGAGTCTAAGCAGAGTTTGGGCTTGAGGTAGCAAATTAAAGTAACAAGGTTTGTTTAAACAGGATTCTCAGTCCAAATTCCCTATCACTGGCCATAAGTGTGCTCGTCTATCTCTTGATGCAGGGAGTGCACTTTTTACATGAGCAATATGGTTCCTGCTTTCAGGGAGACAAGAGAAGAGGGTCAGAGTGTTACTCTTGTGTTGGCCATTTCTTAAGTAACTTTAATTTGAAATAATCAATATGCCATTGTGGTAAATTTTGGGGTGGCCTGCCCTGAGCCCCAACAGTGGCAAATGGCATAAAGGAAAATTTTATAAGATATTTTAAGCTCTTTAAATCTAAATAAACTATAAAAACTTATCATTAAATTGTTACTGAATGCAAGTTCTTGTGCCTGACACACAGTGAGGCCAAACGAACCGAAACGTAGGAGTTTGGAGCAAAGAAAAGTTTATGGCAGGGCCAAGCAAGGAGAATGGATGGCTCATTCTCAAAAACCCCAAGCTCCCCAATGGTTTTCAGGGAGTTTCTATAGGCAAAATTTGGGGTGAGGGCTGCAGGGTGTTTGACTTCCTTTTGATTGGCTGGTGGTCAGATAACAGGGTAGAGCTCCAGGAATTTTGTGCTCAGCCTGAAGATACCATCCTCCACCTGGATAGGGACCTTAGTTCCTGCAGAAGAATTCAAAGATGTTATGTATATTCCTGTGGAGGAACCAGGAAGCTGCCCCAAGGCTGCACTATTGTTTCTTGACTGCTCCTTCTTTGTTTCTGCATTCCCTCCTTTCCCTGATTAGCAACTGTTTGAATCTGCCCTTTGGAACCCAGGGAAGTTCATGGAAGCTGAATGAAGCCTTTTTCTTACAAACAAGAAACAGGGACATGGATCTGTACCTGGGAATCCCATAGGGTCCTGCTCCATTTCAATCTATGCTATTGTGATTTATAAGAAATATATATTTGGTCATTCAAGTGACTAAAATATATTTCTTATATATATTTGGTCTTCCTCACAGTACCTGGCTCACAGCTCTTAAAACCCTTGGAATTTCCTGAGCAATAAGAGCAATGGGAGCATCTTTTGTCATATTTGGTCTATTGTCCTCAATTCCTGAAATAGCTTTAGAGCAATAAAGGTGACATGGGTGTTTTGTTATTCATAACGAGCCGCTTTCCGCAACTAGGTTTACAGTTCCTGAGGTGACTTTTAGAAGTCACCTAAGAATGGGGGCTGGTTGCCAGGGGAACCAACCAAGAATAGAGCATTGGAACTTTCAGTCCCACCCTCGACATTCCTGGAGAAAAGAGGGGTCAGAGGTTGGATCAATCACCAATGGCCTATGATTTAATCATTCACACCTATGTAATGAGGCCTCCATAAACCCTCAAAAGGACTGAGTTCAGAGAGCTTCCCAATTGTTGAACATGTGGAGGTTCAGGGAATGTGGTATACCTGGTGAGAGCACAGAAGCTCCATGCCTTTTTCCTATATCTTGTCCTATGCATCTTTTCCATCTAGCTGTTCCTGAGTTACATTCTTTTATAATAAGCCAGTAATACGTAAGTAAAATGTTTCTCTGAGTTCTGTGCGTTGCTCTAGCAAATTAATTGAACCCAAAGATGGGGTCATGGGGAACTCCAATCTGTAACAGGTGAGTCAGTAACAACCTGGGCTTGTGATTGGCACTGAAGTGGGGGGGGCAGTCTTGTGGGACTGGGCCCTTAACCTGTGGAACCTGATGCTATCTCTTGGTAGATAGTGTCAGAATTGAGTTGAATTGTAGAACCCCTGCTGATGTTAGAGACTTGTTTTATGGTGTGGGGAAATCTCCATACATGCACATTGGAATTGGTTCCAGAACGTTTATTATCATAATATTATTTCAATGTTAACTATAAATATACAATAAATATATTTCATAATATTATTAAAAATATTGTGTTGCTTTTTTAATGGATGGATATAAAGCTTCTTATTTATACTGTATTTTCTTATAGAGCATTATGATTTTTATCTGAACTCTCATTTAATTCATCATTAATTTTCATAATGTTCTAAGGGATTCCATTTAATTCAAAGACACTTTTGATAAGCATTGTATTAGAAGACAATAAGGAAAAATATTCCCCTTAGCAAAGCTGCCCTATCATTTAGTTCTCCACTCTGAAAGCTAATTTCTTTTCTTTACGGATTGATGACTGCAAAACAAAGATCGTGTAGTTATAGTAAAACTCAGCGAGTATCAGTAGATCTAAATTTTCTATAAACTCTTGATTATCTGAAGGCCAATTAACAAGTTTTCAGCTATAAGTGGCTGTAGCTTGTCTCAGGTCTCTGGCTGCTTACCCTTAGGGCTCAGAGCTACTTCTCAGCACCTCACAAAGTAGGCAGGAGGGAAGAAAAATAAGGCAATTTGGCTCCTTGACAATATCTTTGGAGTAATTGGATTTGGGGAGGAAGATTCAAAACAGAGCATGGCAAGCTACAAACACATAGCTCCCATTTGTTGTGAATACAGGTTCGTGCTCTGCTTGATTTCAGAGACTAGGTCAGTGGGTTGTGCAGAATAGACAGATGGTTCTAGAGTTGGAGTTATTCTCTGCTGAAATTCTAAATTTTAAACATAATTCAAAATCATCTCTACCTCATATTTGTCCATATGCACTAGCCAGTAATTATTAATAAGAATTATTATAACAGAGTTACAAGCGAACATATATGATTTTTAAACGTGTCTTGGCTTATCTATTTAAAAAAAAAACCCTTCTGCAGAGCCAAATAGTAATTATCGGTCCCATTTTTCAGTTGAGAAAACTGAAACAAGGGCAAATAAAGAGGTTTTTTGCCTCTCCCGTTGCGGAGCACAGGCTCCGGATGCGCAGGCTCAGCGGCCATGGCTCATGGGCCCAGCCGCTCTGCAGCATGTGGGATCTTCCCAGACCAGGGCACGAACCCGTGTCCCCTGCATCATCAGGCAGACTCTCAACCGCTGTGCCACCAGGGAAGCCCAAATAAAGAGTTTTTTTTTCCCTAGACACGTTACCACAACTTTTGCTCTGAAACAGCATTTGTCAGATTGAGGCAAAAAAAAAAAAAAAAAAAAAAAACGGATTAAATTTTGATAAGGGAATTAGGGAAAGGTTCATAAAATTCAGCCTAAACACAAAGTACAGTGTGTAAAGGGAATGTTGCCTGCCATTCCAGTAAACCAAGAATGTTGCCAGCCATAAAGCCATTAGCTACTGCAGCGCTGCGCCCCACCCCCCGCCTTATTATTCTAAGGAATAATTTCAAAGAGCCCTGACTCTTGCTTCTTCTCATACATAGAAAAGCACTAAAATCATTAATTTCAGATGTCTGTTTTTTGGATTAACAGTAATCTTTTGATGTTCAACTACATTTTTTTTTAAGCAAAAACTTCTATATATTCTGGCTCCTCCTCCCTTATCTCTTTGGAGCAGTCCCTCAGAGCTGAAAGTCTGTCTACCCAGCTATAGTTCTCAGTAAGGTCCCTGAATAAAGTTTAACTCAAAATTTTTGGTTGTGTGTTTTTCTTCAGTCAACAACAGGCATATGTCAGTGATATTGCAGGTGTGGTTCCAGACCACGACTATAAAGCAGATATCGTAATAAAGCAGGTCACACATTTTTTTGTTTCCTAGTGTGTATAAAAGTTATATTTACACTCTACTATAGTCTCTTAAGTGTGCCATAGCATTATGTCTAAAAACAATGTACATACCTTAATTAAAAAATACTTTATTGATAAAAAATGCTAACCATAATCTGAGCCTTCTGCAAATCATAATGTTTCTGCAATAGTAACATCAGACTCATCAATCACAGATCACCCTAACAAATATAATAATAATGAAAAAGTTGGAAATATTGCGAGAATTACTAAAATGTGACACCCAGAGGAAAAAAGTGAGCAAATACTGTTGGAAAAATAGCGTCAATAGACTTGTTTGAGGCTGGGTTGCAACAAAACTTCAATTTATAAAAAACGCAATATCTGCGAAGCACAATAAGACAAGGTGTGCCTGTACTCACTTCAGTTAAAACTTCAAGAGTACTCATTAGCTGAGGAAGAGGGTTTACTTTGTTGAGGGTTCATTCTTTGCAATGCTGTAGGAGGCCAGTGTGAAACGGAATGTAGTGTAATCAAAAGTCTAGGAAGTAGAGAACGAGCCCTGTCAGCTGTTTCACGTTTTTCTCCCATCAGAATTATGAGCCCTAGAGGTCAAACATTAAAATAGTACTTGTAAGTGACTTTAGTTATGGTTAACTAAATATTGAGACATTTTCCAAAATTCTTCTTTGAGAGCCTAGCTTTTCAGGTTAAACTACTACTATGGAGTATAGGAACACCAGTGTTTGAATAAAGGAGATTCCAGAAGTAGTGTCTTCAAAGCTAAGATATGGAGCAAAGGAATCACAATCCATGTCTGTTACCATTTAATACCCTGTATTTATCTTGTGCATTAAAAATAATATAAGAAAAGTTCTTGGAGGAAATAATTTTAAGTTCTTTAAAACTGTATACACACACACACACACACACACACACATATTAGTATGGCGTATATCACACATATACAAAGTACTTCCCTGTATATACGATTTAAAAAAATATTCACCCTGAATACAGAGTTAGCATGTGACAGTTACTAAGCCCTTAATTCCAGTTTATATGTCTTCCTTTGCATGCCTAATAGATTTGTTCACAAAAGGCTAACTCATCAAAAGACCCAGGGAGCAAAGTTCATTCATGTACAGTATCCCTCTTCTCCTCCTCTCCCCTGAATAAAGATTGACATGAATCCCACTTTTCCAAGCACAGTAGTTCACACTGAGATGCTGAGATCTTTGTAATTCCCACACCTTTCTTACCCAGACCAGTGTCAGTACTTCTTCAAAGGTACAGGAGTGTCACAAATCCTACAGGCTGGTTATTCCCTTGGGGACCATAGTTTATCTTCTTGGTAGAATATTATCTCCTTTATTTCCATGTGAGTGTGTCTACATGTAGGCTGTTTGTTTGGAGGATGCTAATTAGTAAGCTATTGCTTCAGAAGCTTAAAGGTGGTAGTATTCCCTTTGATCTTCCTCTCTGGCCCCTAGGATAATCTCCTGCCCTTGAAACAACCAGTTACTCCTTCATAGAAGGAAACATTGTTCATTGTTCATCATAATTTTGTACTTGCCAAGTGCTACATCTGCAAAATATTCAAAAGAGCATGACTTTAACCTCTCCTGGTCTTTAATAGGATGATTATATGTGATCATTAAAAGCTTAAAGGAAAAAAAACCTAATTGATAATGGAAAAGCTCACTTTAAAGCTTACTTTGTTTTACTGCTCATTTAAGGGGTTGTTAGTGTACTCACTCTCTGTCTTAGGCATCTAACCCATTCTTCACACTGCTACCAGGATAATAGTCTTGAAGCAGAGTTATAATGCCACACCCCTGTTAAAACACTTTCATGAATCACAATGGCATGCGAAGTAAAGTTGATTCATCTTAGAGTCAATTATTGAGAGCTTCCTCTGAGTGGGACACCATGGGAATACAAACAAAACAGTCAAAGTTACTGCCTTCAAGGAACTCACAATGCGTGGGGAAAGAAGACATTGATGAAAAAGAAATGTGCTATGTGCCACAATGGAAATATACTTGAGATACTATGTGACCACAGAGGAGAGAGTATTTAATAGAATCCAGGGCTAGGGATGGGAGGAATAGGAGTCAAGGATAGGATAGATATTTACAGACTTGATAATGGTAAAGCTGAACCATATTAACTCAATAAGTATTCTTAAGACAAATTGGAGAGTTCATTTATTACAGACAATGTTACCACCCTGTGCAACAACAAGGCTTACTTATAGAAAAGGCTTGAGACACTTGAAGAATGCAGTTGGTTCTGTTGTCTCAAAGGAAATGGAATGCAATTCATAGGTGATGTGATAAATCTGGGAAAGTATGTGAACTCTAAAGGATTTAAGTATGATGCCAAGGGTTTAAGCAGGGTACTTATCTGCACAGATGTTTTTTAAACTGATAAATCTTAGAATGTAAAGGATGCACTAGATGAGAATGAAGGCAGGAAAACCAACTAGGAAGCTATTGTAGTGGTTCAGTCAAGAAGCAATAAAGTCCTGAAGTTTGGTAGCGGTGGTATGAATGGAGAGGAAGAGGTAGATTCATTAGAGATTTGAGAAGTAGAAATGAAATGACCTGGGGGACTGATTGATGGCAGGATGTAATGACCAAAAAAGTGTCTAAGATCATCTTCATATATCTGATGTTGATAACTCTAACTGGGTAAAGACAGAGAATGCAGGAGAAGGAATGCATTGGAGGGAAAGAGGACTAATTAGAGTTTGGACATATGGAGTTTGGAGATGGTCTTTTGTGTGTGTGTGTGTGTGTGTGTGTGTGTGTGTGTGTTACATGGGCCTCTCACTGTTGTGGCCTCTCCTGTTGTGGAGCACAGGCTCCGGACGCGCAGGCTCAGTGGCCATGGCTCACGGGCCCAGCTGCTCCGCGGCATGTGGGATCTTCCCAGACCGGGGCACGAACCCGCATTCCCTGCATCGGCAGGCGGACTCTCAACCACTGCACCACCAGGGAAGCCCTGGAGATGGTCTTTTATTGAAATATATAAGGCCTTCCATGATCTGGCTCCTACTCTCCTTTCTAGTCTCATCTCCTATCACATCTTTTCCCAAATGCTGTGCTGGCCATATTAATTGTTCCCTGAAAAATACATGTTCACTCCCTTCTCTATGCATTTGCTCAGAAATAGTAGTTTGGCTTATGAACAGTGTCCTCTAATTTATTTATTAATTCAGGCATTTATTAGAAATACTTTTTGATCATCTACTATGTGCAAGGTCCTGTTTGAGATGTTGGAGATATATCAGGGAACAAAACCATCAAAACCCTATTGTCCAACTGCTCTAAATGTACCTATAGCTCTCAAAGTATCTTCCATAAACATTTATTAGATTATATCAGTTAGATTCACTCATTAGTATTCCTCTATATAGCATTTTGCCCATCCATAATATAATGGATCCCTCTATCATCAGCATCCATCATAGTTTATTGTGTGCATACTCTCTAGACCAATACTGTCCAGTATAATGTTCTATGATGATGGAAATATTCTATAATGCAGTGTCCAATAGAGTAGCCATTAACCATATGTGGCTATTGAATACTTGAAATGAATCTAGTATGACTGAGCAGCTTAATTTTAAATTTTATTTAATTTTTAAAAAATATATGTAGAATCTGATCCATTCTTTTTTTTAAATTTTTTATTTTACTTTACTTTTATTTATTTATTTATTTTTTGTTACATTGGGTTTTCGTTGCTGCATGTGGGCCCTCTCCAGTTGCAGCGAGTGGGGGCTACTCTTTGCCACGGTTCGCAGGCCTCCCACTGTGGTGGCCTCTCCTGTTGCGGAGCACGGGCTCCAGGTGTGTGGGCCTCAGCAGCTGTAGCACTCGGGCCCAGTTGCTCCATGCATGTGGGATCCTTCCTGACCAGGAATTGAACCCCCATCCCCTGCTTTGGCAGGCAGATTTCCAACCACCACGCCACCAGGGAAGTCTCTACTTAATTTAAACTAACAGAAATTTAGTTATCCATAGATGGCTAGTGGCTACTATATTCAACAGCACATTGGACCACCAACTCCTGGTGGGCAAGGAAAATGATTTTTTCATGTGAGTCAACATATCAGTTAATTATTTGAGCTTTGGGATCATACACAGCTGAATTTGAATTATGGTTCTACCATTTGTTAGTTGGTAGCTTTAGGCAGTTTGGGTAACTTCTATGGGCCTCAATTTTTTTAAGGGAATATAAAATAGGAATAATGATAGGATCAAACTTTGAGCATTGCTGTGAAGTTAAAATAACACTATTGGACAAGTTCCACTTCTAAGAAGATAGAGTAGACATACTTTCTCCTATTTTTCCTGCTAAGTATAACTAAAAACTGTGGGGATGATATGATATATAAAACAAAGGCAAGAAGACTGAGAGATGAATAGAAGGCAGATCAGCTGGTAAACTGTGAACTCAAAGAGTGACATAGCAGTGAGTTCCCTTGGCTTTATTTTTATTTCACCTCTTCTAGACTGGGTCCTGAAGAAACCAGCAACCTAGAAACATCAACAAGCACAGACATTTAAAAAATACCCTGCTTTCTCTAGTCGAAAGACCAGGAAAGGGGTAGCTTAGTAAGACAGAAAACTTTTGGACTATAACCAGAAACACCACAGAAAAAACTGTGCACCCACTCCCACCAGCAAAGGCAAAAGGAGGAGCCTAGACTTGCACTCTTTCTAGGCTGTCAAAAGGTGCCCCACTCCTCCCTGCCCCCTTTGCGGTAGTGTCAAAAAAGGCTGAGTAAGGTGCTGAGACTTTTATCCCCAACTGGTGGTAACAAGTAAATGTCCTGTCCAGTGGTGTCGGTGGAGACTGTGTGGAGTACTGAGGTGTCCTTCCCCCACCTCCCCAACTGAGGAGGCATCAGTGGAGGCCTAGTGGAGAGTCAGGACTTTCACCACCTTGCAGTGGTAATAAGGCCACCACCCTTAGTGACAGTGGAGGCCTTATGAGGAACACTAAGGAGGTACTTCTATGCTTCTAAGCTTGTGAGGCATCAGAGAAGGCATAATGGGTAAATAGAACACTCACTCTGCTCAGCAGGGACAAGGATAGGTTATGTATATTATGTAACACCAAGAGCAACCATTAAAAAGTTACAGAAACAGACATACTCAAAAACACTATTGATAAATTAAAGTTAAAATTTAAAAAATGTTTAAGTAAACCACAGAAAGGCAGGAAAAAGCAATCAGAGAAATGAAAAACAGAAGAAACAGAAAATAAATGGCAGACTTAAGCTATAAGATATCAAAAATTACCTTAAAAATATGTGATCTAAATATACCAATTAAAATCCAACTATATACTACGTATGTGAGACTCACTACAAATATAACAGTATAGGCAGGTTGAAAGCAAGAGGATGGAAAAAGATTTATAATGCAAACAATCAAAAGAAAGCAAGAGTAGGTGTATTAATATTAGATAAAGTAAACTAAAGAGCAAAGAAAATTACCAGATACAGAAAGGGTCATTATATATTGTAAAATTGTCAATTCAAAAAGATATAGCAATCTAGATGTGTACACATCAAACAACAAAACAGCAAAATATGTTAAGCAGAAACTAATAGAATTGAAAGAAGAAATATGCAAATCCACAATTATAATTGGAGACTTCAATACCCCCTCTCAACAACTTACAGAACAACTAGAAAGAAAATCCACAAGAGTATAGAACTCAACAATAACATCAGACAAGCTGATCTAATTGATCTTTATAGAGCACTTCATCATCACCCCAAAGCAGAAAACACATTCTTTTCAGTTTCCCATGGAAGATATACCCAGATAGACCATATCTTGGGCCATAAAACAAACCTCAAAATTTTTAAAGTAATTGAAATCATACAGAGTATGTTCTCTGACCACAATGGAATCACAGTAGGAATCAATAACAAGAAGATAATAGGAAAATCCCAGAACACTTGGGAAACTGACATACTTCTAGATAATCCATGGGTCAAAGAGGAAGTATTAAAGGAAATAAAAATATATTAAACTGAATGAAAATGAAAATACAACATATTAAAATTTGTGGCACACCACTAAAGCAGTGCTGAGAGGGAAATTTATAGCACTTAGGCATACATTAAAAAAGAGGAAACATTTCAAAGCAATAAACTAGTCTCTTATCTGAAGAACCTAGGAAAAAAGAAGAGCAAGATAAATCCAAAGCAAGCTGAAGGAAGAAAATAATAAAGATAAGAGCTGAAATCAATGAAATTAAAAACAGAAAAACAATAGAGAAAATAAATGAAAGAAAGAGCTGATTCTTTTAAAAGACCAATAACTTCTACAAATTTCTAGCAAGACTGACAGAAAGAAGAGATAAGATACAAATTATCAATATCAGGAATTAAACAGGATATCACTAAAGACCCTGCAGATATGAGAAAGATAATAAGGGAAAAATATAAACAACTATTCAAAAATAAATTTGACAACTTACATGAAATGGATCACTTCCTTGAAAAACACAAATTATCACAATTTATTCAATAGGAAATATTTACTTTGAATAGCCACACAAATATTAAGGAAATTTAATTCATAAGTTAAAAATGCCCCCAAAGAAGTCTTCAGGACAAGAATTCTGTAGAATTCTACCATGTATTTAAAGAAGGATTAACACCAATTCCATAAAATTTCTTCCAAAAAATTTAAGTAGCAAACACTTGCTAACTCATTTTATGAAGCTACTGTTAACTCTGATAATAAAACTAGACAAAGATAATGTAAAAATGAAAACTATATACCAGTATCTCTTATGAATATAGATGTAAAAATCGTCAATGAAGTATTAGCAAATTAAATCCAGCAGCATATTAAAATGATTACACACCATACCCAAGTGGGATTTATCACAGTAATTGCAAGAGTGGTTCAACACAAGAGTGTCAATGTGTTTTGTATATGTATGCTATTCTCCATACATACATATGTTTTTAGCTTTATAGAAATTAAAATAATATCCTCTAAAAACATTTGGTAAAACTTGATAAACTGAAATTCATAGAATTAAAAATTTTAGCTCTGTGAAAAATCCCTCAAAAGGACGAAGGTGTAAATTATAGACTGAGAGAAATTATTTGCAAATCATATATTTGACAAAGGATTCATATCTAGTATATGTAAAGAACTCTCAAAACTCAACAGTTAAAAGAAACCCAAAATGGGCAAAAGACATTGAGACAAGTCACAAAAGAAGACATACAAATGGTAAATAAGCACATGAAAAAATATTCAAAACATTAGCCGTTAGTGAGTGCAAATGAAAACTAGAATGAGATTTTACCACACACCTATCAGAATGGTTAAATAGACACTATATAAAATATATACACTATAGAAATAGTAACAACACCAAATGCTTGCAAGGATGCAAAGAATCCAGATTGCTCAACAACTGACAGTGAAATGTGAAATAGTAGAGCAACTCTGCAAAAGTTTGTCAGTTAAAAACAAACAAACAAAAAACAACTCCTAGACATTTATTCTCTAGACATTTATCTCAGAAAAATGAAAAATTATGTTCAAGCAAAAACTTGTACATGAGTATTTATAGCAGATTTATTTGTAATAGCTCCAAACTGAAAATAACCCAAATGTTGTTCAGTAGATGAATGGTTAAGCAAACTGTGGTACATACATACTTTGGAATACTACTTGGAAATAAAAAGAAATGGAACATTGATACAAGTAACAACCTACATGAATCTCCAGAGAATTATACTTAGTGAAAAATAGCTGATACTAAAACCTTACATATTATACAATTCAGTTTATGCAACATTCTTGAACTTGCAAAACTATAGACGCAGCAAACTGATCAATAATGACCAGGGACAGGGCAGAGGGTTTGGGAGGATGTGTTGGGTGTGGCTATAATAGGGCAAAATGACGGATCCCTGTGGTGATGGAAATGTTCTGTATCTTGACCATATTAATGTCAATATCTTGGTTGTGATTTTGTACCATAGTTTGGGTAGGTATCCCCATTGGGGGAAATGTGTAAAGGGTACACACAGGAACTCTCTTTATTATTCGTTACAACTGCATGTGAATCTACAATCATCTCCAAATAAAAGTTAATTTAAACATGAATGCATATAAAATGATGCGTGCAATTAGGAACAATATGTAAGTACTAAATAAAAGGCTTGGCACAGTAACCAACTCAGTGCCTGCATATAGAAAATAGTCAGTATTTACTACTGACTTGAATTGGTTTTTTTAATTGTTGCAGTTGTTTTTGCTTTGTTGTTGATGTTTTCAGCAAAAAGCTGTTTCCTTTTGGTTTACGGCTTGGGCGAGGGCTCCAGCGTGGTTAAAAAGCTGCCTGGGGGGGCTTCCCTGCTGGCGCAGTGGTTCAGAGTCCGCCTGCCAATGCAGGGGACACAGGTTCGTGCCCCGGCCTGGGAGGATCCCATATGCTGCGGAGCGGCTGGGGCCCTGAGCCATGGCCGCTGAGCCCGCGCGTCTTAAGCCTGTGCTCCGCAATGGGAGAGGCCACAGCAGTGAGAGGTCCGCGTACCAAAAAAAAAAAAAAAAAAAAAAAAAAGCTGCCTGGGGGCTGGAGGGAGAGGCTCAGGCAGAAGCCCCTGACAGCAGGGGGATGCAGAGGGACCCCCTCAAAGGCTGCTGGGCTCCAGATGATTGAGAGTGAGACTTTCGGAGAGCTACTGGCTCAGCACCCCCACCCCCCTCACGTGGGGTCAGTCAGGTGGTCGCTATCTTCTTGATGAGTTTCAGCTGCTCCTCCAGGAAGCGGCTCTCCCGGAAGTCAGGGGGTGGGGCGTCTGCACGGCCAGAATACAGGGCATCCGGGTCCTCAAAGGCCTGACTCAGGTGCTTCTCCAGGGCCGTGGCAGCTTCCTTAGTGTCCAGGGTTTTACCCCATTCATCTTGGGACGGCTTTTGCACGTCCTGGAAGAGGGCACAGCCACTGTCCCGGCTTTGCGTCTTCAAAAGAGGCTCAGCGCCCTCCACAGCCTCATCCTTGCGGTGGAAATAGAAGCCCAGAGAGAGGTAAGTGTAAGAGGACGCACATGCAGGTTGACTCTGCGGTTGACGGCGGCCTCCACCTCAGTGGAATGATTCTGACAAATCTGGGGGCCCATGGTTGGTCAGCAATAAGGAGTTAAGCAAAAAAAAAAAAAAAAAAAAAAAAAAATGGCGTTTGCTTGTCCGGGAGGCCAAGGAGGGCACAGAAGATGGTCGCAGAGTTTGCAACTGGAAAAGAGGCTGGAGGGTGGTCAGAGACTGGAGGAAGGGGCGTCCCCGGGTCTGTTCGGTACAAATAATGTTGAACCAAGAGATCCACGGACCAGTGGGCACACTATGAATAGTTTTAAATTTAAAGCCAGTCACTTCTTTAGGACAGACGAAAATTAGAAGTTCTAAGTATTGCCCTGTGGATACTGACAGGCTAAATTATTTGATAGATACTGAGAAAGAAGGCCTGAAATAGGAAAGGGCTACCCTGGAGAAGGAGGGAAAGGAAAGAAGGAAGGGAAAGCTTTTGAGGAGAAGGACAGTAGAAACAAAGATAGGAGAGAGAATGGGAGACAAGGGAGAGAGGGGGAGGGGGGAAGGAGGTAAGGGATGGAGAGAGAAAAGCAAGAGTAATCAAGAGGAAAGCTTCCATCCAGGCCAAATAAACGTTAGCTTCTTGGTGGGACATGAGTGACACCATTGTAAGGGACACCACCATTATACTCAAATACTGGTTTAGAGATTCATTAGAAATTTATTCCTTTGAATTAATGGCCTACAAAAGATTAGGGCAAGTGCCTTTCTGAGAGGTAACATGTTGTTCATCTCAGTTATTAGAACTCTTGTGTAAAGACATTTATCAGTCATTTAGAGAATGTAGATAGAAGAGGGCAAAGAGTGAATCAGTTAGAAAGGAGGGAGTAATTAAAAATTCACAACATGTGGCTCTTCCTAAATTGAGAGCATCTGGCAACAGTAGTCTGGTTATGTTAAAGTGTTAACATGAGGGTGATGTGAGAGGCGGCGCCTACAGGAAAGTAGGAGGACAGCGAGGAAGGAACCTTGTGAAAATAAAAGTCAATGTTTGAATCATGAAATTGCCATTTTAGTTGGTTAAAAAATGTTTCCTGTGGTTCTACCTAATATATGTGAAAGCACTTTAGAAAGTCGAAAACGTTTATATAAATGTTACTATGAGGCCAGTGACAATTCACAGTGGGGAAAAAAGGACAGGATTTAGAATCCGGAGATCTTCCTTATGGTTTTAGCTTTGCACTTCCTTGTGTTACTTTGAGCGAATTACTTCACTAAGTCTTCTCTTTTGTGAAATGAGAATGCTAACATTTCCCACCCTCTGCCCAATTTCAGAGTTTCTAGGTGAGCACAAAATGAGTGAGTTTATTTAAAAGTGCATTGCAGGGCTTCCCTGGTGGCGCAGTGGTTGAGAGTCCGCCTGCCGATGCAGGGGACACGGGTTCGTGCCCCGGTCTGGGAAGATCCCATGTGCCACGGAGCGGCTGGGCCCGTGAGCCAAAATTACTGAGCCTGCGCGTCTGGAGCCTGTGCTCCGCAACAAGAGAGGCCGCAATAGTGAGAGGCCTTCATACCACAAAAAAAAAAAGAAAGAAAGAAGTGCATTGCAAACCACACTCTTCTATCCAGATGCAAATGAATCAGGGTAAATGCTGTATTCAAATACATTAAAACAAGTTGTGTTGATTTTAGATGTAGATTTTTTTTGTGTGTTTTTTAAACTTTTGTCTTTAAGTTTTTCCTGTGGTGGCATTTGGGATACTTATCTTAACCTAGATGGAAGATTTTTGTTGTTTTCCGAGTTGCAGGTTTTTGTGGGGTGTATAGAAGGATTAAAGGAAGAATGACCCCTGCCATATGAGAAAGGTGGGTTCAAGGTACAAAAATAATGGGAGGATCCCACAGCCTTCCTTACTCCAAGCAAAACATCTTTGTTTCTTTTTTTTTGTTTTTGGATGCACCGCATGGCATGTGGGATCTTAGTTCCACGACCAGGGATCAAACCCACAACCCTGGCATTGGAAGGTGGAGTCTGAACCACTGGACCGCCAGGGAAGTCTCTCTATTCTTTTTAAAGCCTGAAGAATCAATCTGCTTTCTATGAAGTAAATACACTTAAACTCAGATACTGTCAGATTCCTTTTCAAGCTGTATCATCATCTCTAATGACACGGAAGGGTTATTTAGTTTGTCCTTCATTTATTTGGTAGGCAACCAAATTGCATCCATGACTTCCCTGGTGGTGCAGTGGTTAAGAATCTGCCTACCAATGCAGGGGACATGGGTTTGAGCCCTGGACCTGGAAGATCCCACATGCCACAGAGCAGCTAAGCCTGTGTGCCACAACTACTGAACCTGTGCTTTAGAGCCCACGAGCCACAACTACTGAGCCTGTGTGCCACAAATACTGAGCCTGAGCTTTAGAGCCCACGAGCCACAACAACTAAGCCCGTGAGCCACAACTGAGCCCGTGTGCCACAACAACTGAAGCCCGCATGCCTAGAGCCCGTGCTCCACAACAAGAGAAGCCACCACAGTGAACCGCAACAGAGTAGCCCCCACTCGCAGCAACTAGAGAAAAGCCTGCGCACAGCAATGTAGCCAATAAAAACAAAAACAAAAAAACAAATTGCATCCATGTTTTTCCACTCTTGATCATTGTCAAGATTTTTTTCCTTTATGCTTGTCAAAGTTAAAAGGGCTTTAAAAGTACTTAAGTGGATAAGTGAAACATTTAATATACTTGTAGGTTGTTCTTCATTAATAAGCGTCTGTTGTGAATTTTTCCTTGTCACCCAGGCAGTTTGGAAGAAGCCATCAGCAGTCTAGCTCTAGCGTGTCTTTGTTATCATTTTGGGTTGGGAAGGGAGGTTGTCATGGCTAGTACTGCTGTCTCTACTTAGCTGATAGAGAAATTGAAATCCAGTAAGACTCTGCCTGTACACAAAGACAAAACGAAACAACAAAAGTGAACAGTCGACAATCACCAGACTGCATCATGAAAAACATCAATTGATAGACTGCTAAAGCAGGTTTCGATACACTTAAATAAACATGCTTGTAGCAATGTTTATTGATCACACACACACACACATACATAAAATAGTCCCATCAAATTATAATGACTGATTTTGCCTGCTGCAGGGTATTTTGATGGCCATATATGACAATGACATTAGTAAAATGTATGAATGATTTATTTCTATTGCAAAATGAATCCTGTCTTCCTAAAAAGTAGAACTAAGGCTTTAGGATAATCTATAACCTCACTTGTTCAGTTATATTGTGAGATACTGCCATGTGGCATGGATTGTCTCATTTTATAGGCTCAGTGTAACATATCAATAGTATATGTTCATACATATTTCACACAGTAGGTTTCATGTGGTACTATGAGATGTATGACATCATGTCTAATCCCTTTGATTTGATAGACAAGATGTTAGACCGAAAAAAAAATCTGTCTCCTCCAGCTTGCCTAAACAATTAACAAAATGCCTTTATTTGTTGCTTATAACCATGGATTTTCTATTCCTCCCAGTCAGCCCCTGCATCTCGTTTCTTAGTCACCTCATTTCACACTAGTATTACTTTATGCTTTTGTCTTTATTGATTCCATTATTTTTACATCTACCCCTCTATAGATTCATTTCCACTAAGCACCAGTGAAGCACTCCCTTACTTCCTTCAAAATTTGGTTTAAAATTTACTTCTCTAGGATGTATTCCTTACTGTACTAAAGTGAGTTTGATTACTCCTTTATGGCACATTTCCTTAGAATTATTTCTTCATTACCAAGCCATTGTTTTCATGTATTCTTAAATGATGATATCAGGGAAACTGAGGATAAACTAGCATTCATTTGACACTTAAAACTTTATTGATCACCTTCATATGCAAGCCACTCGAGAGTTGTAAAGAATAAAAAAAGAATAAGAGATGCCAGCACTGTGCAAGGCAGAATTAAATCATTAAGAGACACTGCAAAATGCTATGAGCAGATAGGAGGAAACAAGTTTATTCAATTCACTATTGTAGCTTGTTTTCACTTTCTTGATAGTATCCTTTGATGCACAGAAGTATTTAATTTTGATGAAGTCCATTTTGTCTGTTTTTAATTTTGTTGCCTATGCTTTTGGTGTCATATTTAGGAACCCATTGCCAAAACCCCAAACTTGAAAATTTGCCTTTGTTTTCTTCTAAGAGTTGTACAGTTTCAATTCTTTTTTTTTTTGCTTTATAACAAATTTAATCAGTTATACATATACATATGTTCCCATATCCCCTCCCTTTTGCGTCTCCCTCCCACCCTCCCTATCCCACCCCTCCAGGCGGTCACAAAGCACCGAGCTGATCTCCCTGTGCTATGCGGCTGCTTCCCACTAGCTATCTGCCTTACGTTTGGTAGTGTATATATGTCCATGCCGCTCTTTCACTTTGTCACAGCTTACCCTTCCCCCTCCCCATATCCTCAAGTCCATTCTCTAGTAGGTCTGTGTCTTTATTCCTGTCTTACCCCTGTGTTCTTCATGACATTTTTTTTCTTACATTCCATATATATGTGTCAGCAAATGAATGTCTTTAATTCATTTTGAGTAAATTTTTGTATATGGCGTGATATAGGGAACAACTTGATTCTTTTCATGTGGATATCCAGTTGTTCCAGCACCACTTGTTGAAAAGAACTATTCTTTCCCCATTGAATGATCTTGGCATCCTTGTTGCAAATCAATTGAACATACATGTCTTGGTTTATTTCTGGACTCTCAGTTCTGTTCCATGGATTGATATGCCTGTCCTTATGCCACCACCACATTCTTTTAATTACTGTAGCTTTATGGTCAATATTGAAATCAGGATATGTGAATCCTCCAACTTCTTTCTTTTTCTTCAATATTGTCTCTGCTATTTGGGTTTCCTTGCAATTCCACATGAATTTAGATTGGCATTTCCATATCTGCACAAAAAGCCATTGGGATTTTGATAGGAAATGCACTGAATTTGTAGATTACTTTGAGTAGTGCTGCCATTTTACAATACTAAGTCTTCCTATTTATGAACATAGGATATCATTCCACTTATTTAGGTCTTTTGAATGTGCTTGAACAATATTTTGTAATTTTCACTGTAAAATACTTGTACATTGATTCGTAAGTATTTTATTGTTTTTGATCGTATAGTAAATTGAATTGTTTTATTAATTTCCTTTTCTGATTGTGCATTGGCATAGTATAGAAAAACAAGTGACTTGTATATATTCATCTTGTATCCTGCAATTCTACTGATTTGGTTTTTTAGCTCTAATATATATATTTTTTTGGTGTGTGTGAATTCTTTAGCAGTTTCTATATATAAGGTCATTTTTTCTATGAATAGATTTAGTTTTACTTCTTCCTTTCCGATTTAGATAGTTTTATTTCTTCCTCTTTCCAACTTATCTAGCTAGAACTTCCTGATACTATGTTGAATAACAGGGTGAAAGTGAGTTCCTAGTTTTCTTCCTGAACTTAGGGGAAAAGCTTTCAGTTTTTCACCATTGAGTATAATGTTAGCTGTTGGTTTGTCATGAATGCCTTTATCATGTTGAGAAAGGTCCCTTATATTCCTAAGTTTTGAGGGTTTTTATCACGAAAGAGTGTTGGAATTTGTCATATGATTTTTTTTTTAGATTTAAAAAAATATATTTATTTATTTCGGGCTGCATTGGGTCTTTGTTGCTGCGTGCGGCTTTCTCTAGTTGTGGCGAGAGGAGGCTACTCTTCGTTGAGGTATGTGGGCTTCTCACTGTGGTGGCTTCTCTTGTTGAGGAGCATGGGCTCTAGGCACGTGGGCTTCAGTAGTTGTGGCACACGGGCTCTGGAGCGCAGGCTCAGTAGTTGTGCCGCATGGGCTTAGTTGCTCTGTGGCATGTGGGATCTTCCCAGGCCAGGGCTCGAACCCATGTCCCTTGCATTGGCAGGCAGATTCTTTTTTTTTTTTAACATCTTTATTGGAGTATAAGTGCTTCACAATGGTGTGTTAGTTTCTGCTCCACAACAAAGTGAATCAGCTATAAATATACATATGTCCCCATATCTCTTCCTTCTTGCATCTCCCTCCCTCCCACCCTCCCCATCCCACCCCTCTAGGTGGTCACAAAGCACCGAGCTGATCTCCCTGTGCTATGTGGCTGCTTCCCACTGGCTATCTGTTTTACGTTTGGTAGTGCATATATGTCCATGCCACTCTCTCAACTTTGTCACAGCTTACCCTTGCCCCTCCCCGTATCCTCAAGTCAGTGTTCTAGTAGGTCTGCACCTTTATTCTCATCTTGCCCCTAGGTTCTTCTGATCATTTATTTTTCTTTTTTTAGATTCCATATATATGTGTTAGCATACGGTATTTGCTTTTCTCTTTCTGACTTACTTCACTCTCTACGACAGTCTCTAGGTCCATCCACCTCACTAAAAATAACTCAGTTTTCTTCCTTTTAATGGCTGAGTAATATTCAATTGTATATATGTGCCACATCTTCTTTATTCATTCATCTGTTGATGGACACTTAGGTTGCTTCCATGTCCCGGCTATAGTAAGTAGAGCTGCAACGAACATTGTGGTACATGACTCTTATTGAATTATGGTTTTCTCAGGGTATGTGCCCAGTAGTGGGATTGCTGGGTCGTATGGTAGTTCTTTTTTAGTTTAAGAAACCTCCATACTGCTCTCCATAGTGGCTGTATCAATTTAGATTCCCAGCAACAGTGCAAGAGGGTTCCCTTTTCTCCACACCCTCTCCAGCATTTATTGTTTGTAGATTTTTTGATGATGTCCATTCTGACTGGTGTGAGATGATATCTCATTGTAGTTTTGATTTTCATTTCTCTAATGATTAATGATGTTGAGCATTCTTTCATGTGTTTGTTGGCAATCTATATATCTTCTTTGGAGAAATGTCTATTTAGGACTTCTGCCCATTTTTGGATTGGGTTGTTTGTTTTTTTGATATTGAGCTGCATGAGTTGCTTGTATGTTTTGGAGATTAATCCTTTGCCAGTTGCTTCATTTGCAAAGATTTTCTCCCATTCTGAGGTTGTCTTTTCGTGTTCTTTATGGTTTCCTTTGCTGTGCAAAAGCTTTTAAGTTTCATTAGGTTCCATTTGTTTATTTTTGATTTATTTCCATTCCTCTAGGAGGTGGGTCAAAAAGGATCTTGCTGTGATTTATGTCATAGAGTGTTCTGGCTATGTTTTCCTCTAAGAGTTAGATGGTGTCTGGCCTTACATTTAGGTCTTTAATCAATTTTGAGTTTATTTTTGTGTATGGTATTAGGGAGTGTTCTAATTTTATTCTTTTACACGTAGCTCTCCAGTTTTCCCAGCACCACTTTTTGAAGAGGCTGTCTTTTCTCCACTGTATATTCTTGCCTCCTTTATCAAAGATAAGGTGACCATATGTACATAGGATTATCTCTGGGCTTTCTATCCTGTTCCATTGATCTCTATTTCTGTTTTTGTGCCAGTACCATACTGTCTTGATTACTGTAGCTTTGTAGTAGAGTCTGAAGTCAGGGAGTCTGATTCCTCCAGCTCCATTTTTCTTTCTCAAGATTGCCTTGGCTATTCGGGGTCTTTTGTATTTCCATACAAATTGTGAAATTTTTTGTTCTTTTTCTGTGAAAAATGCCAGTGGTAGTTTGATAGGGGTTGCATTGAATCTGTAGATTGCTTTGGGTAGTATAGTCATTTTCACAATGTTGATTCTTCCAATCCAAGTACATGGTATATATCTCCATCTATTTGTATCATCTTTAATTTCTTTCATCAGTGTCCTGTAATTTTCTGCATACAGGTCTTTTGTCTCCTTAGGTAGGTTTATTCCTAGATATTTTATTCTTTTGGTTGCAGTGGTAAATGGGAGTGTTTTCTTAATTTCACTTTCAGATTTTTCATCATTAGTGTGTAGGAATGCTAGAGATTTCTGTGCATTAATTTTGTATTCTGCGACTTGACCAACTTCATTGATTAGCTCTAGTAGTTTTCTGGTAGCATCTTTAGGATTCTCTATGTATAGTATCATGTGATGTGCAAACAGTGTCAGCTTTACTTGTTCTATTCCGATTTGGATTCCTTTTATTTCTTTTTCTACTCTGCTTGCTGCGGCTAAAACTTCCAAAACTATGTTGAATAATAGTGGTGAGAGTGGGCAACCTTGTCTTGTTCCTGACCTTAGTGGAAATGGTTTCAGTTTTTCACCATTGAGGATGATGTTGGCTGTGGGTTTGTCATATATGGCCTTTATTATGTTGAGGAAAGTTCCCTCTATGCCTATTCTCTGGAGGGTTTTTATCACAGATGGGTATTGAATTTTGTCAAAAGCTTTCTCTGCATCGATTGAGATGATCATATGGTTTTTCTCCTTCAATTTGTTTATATGGTTTATCACGTTGATTGATTTGCGTATATTGAAGAATCCTTGAATTCCCGGGAGAAACCTCACTTGATCATGTTTTATGATCCTTTTAATGTGCTGTTGGATTCTCTTTGCTAGTATTTTGCTGAGGATTTTTGCATCTATGTTCATCAGTGATATTGGTCTGTCATTTTCTTTTTTTGTAGTATCTTTGTCTGGTTTTGGTATCAGGGTGATGGTGGCCTCGTAGAATGAGTTTGGGAGTGTTCCTCCCTCTGCTATATTTTGGAAGAGTTTGAGAAGGATAGGTGTTAGCTCTTCTCTAAATGTTTGACAGAATTCACCTGTGAAGCCATCTGGTCCTAGGCTGTTGTTTGTTGGAAGATTTCTTTTTTCTTTTTTTTTTTTTTTGCTGTACGTGGGCCTCTCACTGTTGTGGCCTCTCCCGTTGCCGAGCACAGGCTCCAGACGGGCAGGTTCAGCGGCCAGGGCTACAGGCCTAGCTGCTCCATGGCATGTGGGATCTTCCCATACAGGGGCACGAACCCGTGTGCCCTGTATCGGCACACGGACTCTCAACCACTGTGCCACCAGGGAAGCCCTGTTGGAAGATTTTTAATCACAGTTTCAATTTCAGTGCTTGTGATTGGTCTGTTCATATGTTCTATTTCTTCCTGGTTCAGTCTCAGAAGGTTGTGTATTTCTAAGAATTTGTCCATTTCTTCCAGGTTGTTCATTTTATTGGCATATAGTTGCTTGTAGTAATCTCTGATGATCCTTTGTATTTCTGCAGTGTCAGTTGTTACTTCTCCTTTTTCATTTCTAATTCTATTGATTTGAGTCTCCTCCCTTCTTTCTTGAGAAGCCTGGCTAATGTTTTATCAGTTTTGTTTATCTTCTCAAAGAACCAGCTTTTAGTTTTATTGATCTTTGCTATCATTTCCTTCATTTCTTTTTCATTTCTTTCTTATCTTATCTTTATGATTTCTTTCCTTCTGCTAACTTCAGGTGTTTTTTGTTCTTCCTTCCCTAATTGCTTTAGGTATAAGCTTAGGTTGTTTATTTGAGATGTTTCTTGTTTCTTAAGTTAGGCTCGTATACCTATAAACTTCCCTCTTAGGGCTTCCCTGGTGGTGGAGTGGTTGAGAGTCCGCCTGCCGATGCAGGGGACACGGGTTCATGCCCTAGTCCGGGAAGATCCCACATACCGTGGAGTGGCTGGGTCTGTGAGCCGTGGCCGCTGAGCCTGCACATCTGGAGTCTGTGCTCCGCAATGTGAGAGGCCACAATAGTGGGAGGCCTGGGAACCACACACACACACAAAATTCCCTCTTAGAACTGCTTTTGCTGCATCCTGTAGGTTTTGGTCATTGTGTTTTCATTGTCATTTTTTTCTAGGTATTTTTTGATTTCCTCTCTGATTACTTCAGTGATCTCTTGGTTATTAAGTAGTGTGTTGTTTAGCCTCCATGTGTTTGTATTTTTTACAGATTTTTTTCCTGTAATTGATATCTAGTCTCATAGCATTATGGTCAGAAAAGATAGTTGATAGGATTTCAGTTTTCTTAATTAGCAAAGCTTGATTTGTGACCCAAGATATGATCTATCCTGGAGGACGTTCCATGAGTACTTGAGAAGAATGTGTATTCTGATGTTTTTGGGTGGAATGTCCTATAAATATCAATTACCTCCATCTTGTTTAATGTATCATCTAAAGCTTGTGTTTCCTGATTTATTTTCATTTTCAATGATCTGTCCATTGGTGAAAGTGGGGTGTTAAAGTCCCCTACTATGAGTGTGTTACTGTCGATTTTCCCTTTTATGACTGTTAGCCTTTGCCTCATATATTGAGGTGCTCCTATGTTGGGTGCATAAATATTTACAGTTGTTATATCTTCTTCTTGGATTGATCCCTTGATCATTATGTAGTGTCCTTCTTTGTCTCGTGTAACAGTCTTTGTTTTAAGTCTATTTTTTCTGATGTGAGAATTGCTCCTCCATCTTTCTTCTGATTTCCATTTGCATGGAATATCTTTTTCCATCCCCTCACTTTCAGTCTGTTTGTGTCCCTAGGTCTGAAGTAGGTCTCTTGTAGTCAGCATATATACAGGTCTTAATTTTGTATCCATTCAGCCAGTCTGTGTCTTTTGGTTGGAGCATTTATTTCTTTTTTTCCCTGTGAATGGATCATATTTTTTGTTTCTTCGTGTGCCTTGTAAATTTTTGTTGAAAACTGGACATTTTGAATATTGTAATGTGGTCACTCTGAAAATCAGATCCTTACCCTCCTCAGGGTTATTTTTCTTGCTTGCTGTGGGTTGTAGCTGTTTGTTCAGTGATTTTTCAAACCTGTTTTTTCAGGCTGTTATTCTTTGTGTGTGGTTTTTGTTGTCCCTGTTTCTGTAGCTTGTGGTCAGCTAGAGGTGTGACAGAGATATTCCTATATGTATGGAGCCAAAAAATAAATAAAATAGTAAAAAGAAAAGAAAGAAGAAAAGAAAATATACTGCCAGACTTTGCAGAGATTGACTCTGTTTTGGGGAGGTGTTTTAAAGCTTATTCAATAGGTCCTTTGCAACATTGCCTTAACCTTGACTTCCTGCTGGCACTGAACCTAAAAATCCGCTGGAGGTGAAAGCTTAGGGTTTTCTCAGGTCTTTCCTGATCATGAGTCCCTGGACTTGTGCTTGGCTTTCTAGAGTCCCCATTATATGCTGGTGCTTTGAGAAGCACCTGACCCAACTGTGATCTTTTGCCACTGGAAGCAGCAGCTTGTTTGTCTAACAGTATTATTATTTTTTCTTCTGGCCACACTGGGCAGCATGTGGAATCTTATTTCCCTGACCAAGGATTGAACCCGTGCCCCCTGCATTGGGAGTGTGGTCTTAACCCCTGGACCACCAGGGAAGTCCCTGCTTTTCAGTATTTTTGAGGAAAGCTATATGTTTAGCCACTTTTCTGCCCTGAGAGAGTTCTAAGTTAGGTGAAACAGATACAAGTATCCTATTCCAATCCTTTAGGGAAACTCCAGACAGGTCAAAACAGAGAAACAAAATTTTTTGGGAGCAAGGTCTGCTCTGCTATCCCCAGAGTCAGGTAACCACACTGGGAACATGGGAACTCATCTTCAAAATCACCCTCATGCTAGTGAGGGAGGTAGGACAAGGCTAAGTTCAAATGCTACAAAGTTCTCCTACTATATTTAAGTCACTTTTTTCTTGATTGAGCATTCACTTGGTTGTTACAAACTTTGACTATTTCTCAGAATTCCGACAAGTTGATTCTGTAACAGAATCAGTTTTTTGCTCACTTGCCATTTTTCCTGATGTTAAGCTCATGGAATTTTTCTTCTTTTTAAATAAACATTCAAAAATTAGTTTAGATTTCTAGAAAAGCTGCAGAGCTAGTACAAAGACTTCCCATATACTCTCCACCCCGTTTCTCTTAATGTAACATCTTACATTACCATGATACATTTATCAAAACTAAGAAACGGGCATTGGTATATTACCATTAATTAAATGATATACATTTTGGGGTTTCACCACTCTTTTCCTATACTCCTTTCCTTTGAAAGACATTTTTTGAGCAGTTTTGTGTTTATAACAAAATTGAGAGGAAGGTACAGAGATTTCCCATATGTCCCCTGCCCCTACACATCTAAAGCCTCCCCCATTACCAGCATCACTCACCAGAACTACTGTCCTTTTTTAACAATCCAGGATTCTAGCCAGGAGACCAGATTAGATTTAGTCATCATGTCTCCTTAGGCTCCTAATGGTTGTGACAGTTTCTCAGATTTTTTCTTCTTTTTGATAAACTTGACAGCTTTGAGGAATTCTGGTCAGGTATTTTGCATAATGTCCTCAGTTTGATATTTGTCTTATAAGACTGAGGTTACAGATTTTGGGAAGAATACCACAGAAGTGAATTGGCCTTCTTATACCATAGAAGAGGGCATATGATATCCCTGTGGCTTCAGTGGTGGTATTAACCTTCATTTCTTATTTAAAGTGATGTTTGCCAGGCTTCTCTATTCTATAAAAGTAAGTCAGGAAATCCAGCCCACTCTCAAGGAGGCAGTTAACTTCTCCTTCTTGGAGGGAGATGTAGCTACACATATTATTTGGAATTCTGTAAGGAAGATTTTGTCTCTATTTATTTATTCAATCATTTATTTATGGATCTATGCATACTTAGTTCGTATTTTTTTTTTTTTAATTTTGGCTGCACTGGGTCTTTGCAGCATGCAGGATCTTCCTTGCAGCATGTGGGCTTCTTAGTTGCAGCATGTGGGATCTAGTTCCCTGACCAGGGATCGAACCCGGGCCCCCTGCTTTGGGAACGCAGAGTCTTACCCACTGGACCACCAGAGGAGTTCCTTATTTCGTATTTTGAGTTATAACCAGTAGTTTGCTATTTTATTTGCTGCTCAAATTGTTTCAGCTTTGGCCATTGGGAACTTATACAGGTTGGCTCCCTCATTCCTTTGACATGCTCCCATCTTCTTGTGTTTTGAACACTTTCATACTTTCTGGTACTGAATATTTTTGAATGTTTTAAATGTTTTTGAAGAGGAGAGTTTCATGTATTGACTTGTATTTCAGAAAGAAATTATTGGCAATTTAAAGGATAACTTGGAGGGACATTATATATTAAGAGATACATGGGCAGGAGGATAATCTGGACAATGAAGAATCACGAAATACATCACACACACATTGAAGAAGGTTATCGGATATGAGTGATGTTACATAGATTCTAGTCAGGGATTTGCCGTTAATATATGTTGTAACTTCTGTGAAGTCTCTTCCTTTCTCCAGATGTCAGCTAAAACTACCTTCTCAAAAATTTCTACCAACAAACCCATAACAGATAAGGAAAATAGCTATGATTTCTCTGTAGACTGGGGTGTGTGGCAGAAGCCCTTTTCAAATATGACATTTCATTGAAATTTCTTGTTTTATTTGGCAAATTCATGTGAATTTTTCACACCAGTTCCCTGTGTACCTATATTTTAATATAAAAACATTTTCATGCAGTGATTTTTGAATAGATGCTGCAGAACAATATGATTCAATTTCTCTCATGGCTTTCTCTGTGCCCTGGCACATGTCTTGGTGGCTGAGTACTCTAATTTGAAAATCAGGGAACTCTCAGTTTTGGAACTCTATGATTTTAGGAATTCGCTCCAAATATTTAAAGTTCTATCATATAAATGAGACCAGACTTGTTCTTTATTTGTCCAAAGAGAAAATCTAGGTAGTATTAGGAAAGGAAATTGCAGAAATAAATTATTTACTTCATGTAAAAAGTACATTCATTCAACAAAATTTTATTGAGTATGTACAATTTTCCAGTCACTGTTAAGTGCTGGGAATCCAGTATTACATGTTGAGTTTAGCGTGAGAGACAGACATCCTCCAAAAATTTTTTTAAAGATATCAGCCATCTCATGAAATGGTAAACTCTTCACATTTGGAATTATCCATCAGGCTGAATTATCATCCCTCAGTGATGCTATAGTAAAAAATCTGAACCTCTGAGAATTATTCTTCATACTATGATCCTACCTAATTTTATGTATATGTGCGTACTTCCCTGTGCATCTAAACATTCCAATCAGAATTGAAACTTTATGAAGGCAGAGATACTTTCTTCAATCCAAGTCTCTCCACAGAGTGATAGGCAAATGATGCTTGTTGACTGTCATATGGTCATAAAGAAAAGTATCAAACCATAAGCATCATTACGAAATAACCATCATCCTTATATCGGCTTGATTTTTAGAAATATTACAAATATATTAGGATAATCTTTTATTTTTGTATTGATATGTCTTTAATATGGAAGGAATCATAGCATGATAATTCCCCACCAAATACTCTGTTAACCAGTTACAAAATAAGTTTTATTTGAAGATTCAGTCATGTACACTTAATGTCCCAGTTTCTAACACAGCTAAATTTATTACTCAGTGACTGCATAGAAAATGGCTAGAGAGATATTAAAATTATTAAACAATAGTCATTTATAACATTTTTCTATAATAAGGATTTTTGCTGGAGCAAGGTCATAATGAGGTTTACCAAAAAAATGTTGGGAAACAAAATGTGATTTTAGAGAGGAATATGGAAAATAAAACAACATATTTAAAAAACCTGGTTTGAGACTGTTGTAGATTCTCTACAATTTAACTTTCATGATTTTCTAGAACTTGAACAATGATCCATCACAGTTGCGATATTCCAGTTAACTTGAGGGCCCTCCAGTGGGCAATTTTAAGAATTTCCAAACCAGCTTTGAAAGTAATTTTCAAGGAATCTATGGGGGGGGGGGGGAGGGGGAGAACCAACTAAAACAAAACCAAAAAATTGTCAAAGTGGAATTACCTTGAACAGAATGTAATTCTACTCTTCGAGTGCAACCTTAGGCAAGACCTTTTAATTTCGAGGGCATATGTTTCTTTGGAAGTTTGCTGTAGCTCTAAATATTGGTTTGACCAAAAAGTGCCTTTGGTTTTTAAGTAAAAATAAAAGACAAATTTTTCATTTTCACCAAGAACTTTATTGAACAACGTATTCACCCTTTTGTTCCACTACCTTCTGCCATTTTTCAGGCAACTTCATAATTCCATCTTCCCAAAACTTTTTATCTTTTTATGCAAAGAACTATTCTAGGTGCCTTTTACAGACTTCCAAGGAATTAAAATTTTTTCCATTAAGAGAATTTTGTAAAGACCGAAATAAATGGAAATCCGAAGGTGTAATATCTGGTGAATACGGCGGATGAATCAGAACTTCCCAGACAAGCTGTAACTGTTTTTGCCTGGTCATCAAATAAATATGCGGTCTTGCGTTATCCTGATGGAAGATTATGCGTTCTCTGTTGACTAATTCCGGCCGCTTTTCATCGAGTGCTGCTTTCAGTTGGTATAATTGGGAGTTGTACTTGTTGGAATTAATCGTTTGGTTTTCTGGAAGGAGCTCATAATAGAGGACTCCCTTCCAATGCCTCCATATACACAACATTACCTTCTTTGGATGAAAACCAGCCTTTGGTGTGGTTGGTGGTGGTTCATTTTGCTTGCCCCACGATCTCTTTCATTCTACATTATTGTACAGTATCCACTTTTAATCGCCCACCACAATTTGTTTTAGAAATGGAACATTTTCGTTACGTTTACGTAGAGAATCGCATGCAGAAGTATGGTCAAGAAGGTTTTTTTCACTTAACTTGTGTGGAACCCAAACATCAAAGCGATTCACATAACCAAGCTGGTGCAAATGATTTTCACCACTTGATTTGGATATTTTGAGTATGTCAGCTATCTCCCACGTGGTATAATGTTGATTGTTCTCAAATAATGTCTCAATTTGATCGATATCAACTTCAACTGGTCTACCTGACCGTGGAGCATTGTCCAGTGAGAAATCTCCAGCACGAATCTTCACAAACCACTTTTGACATGTTCGATCAGTCACAGCACTTTCTCTATACACTGCACAAACCTTTTTTTTACGTTTCAGTTGCGTTTTTACCTTTCTTGAAATAATAAAGCATAATGTACCGAAAATGTTGCTTTTTTCTTCCGTCTTCAATATTAAAATGGCTACACGAAAATTCACCAATTTTGATAAGTCATTTTTTAAATGCACGCTGATATGACAGCTTTCACGTACAGTCTAACAAAAATTGTTTCCAATGAAGTTAAAGACAACTAACTGCTACTAGAGCCATCTTACAGAAAAAAACGAACAAACCTTTGGCCAACCCAATATATTCTTTTCAGGATAATGGTTCTCAAGCTGTACTTACTTCAGATCCATAGGAGGATCTGTGGAAGGGAAACTAAAAGCTGAACATGTACATTTCATTATGGTCATAATTATGTATTATTTATGGATGGAAGAACGTATTTTGTACTAGGATATTTGATTTCACCATACATAGTTGATTTGCCCATTGTTTTTCTGTTTTGAATAGTCTATATATGTTGAATGAAGAAGTCAGTGGAAGGAGAGTCAAATTATGAGGAAAACAGGGATGCAGAAGCAGATTTTCATCAGGTGGGGGAATGATGACAATACACTAAAGCCAAGACTGCATGAGATAATTTTTCCTTCTTAAATTATTTGGCTGAAAAAATTTTTAAAAAGTATGAAATAGAAACATTTCTATTTCAGATCAAATTATTCTATAGTGGTCTACAAATATGATTCCAAATTTTCAAGTCATTTCGGACAAATAATGTTTTTTCCAAGTAGTCAAGCCAGTTGTATAACATTATGTAGACAAAAAAAAAAAATGGTTAGTGCATTTATTTATTTATTTTAGCTGATGGCCTTGGCATTAGATTATGAGGTAGCTATCTCTGCCTGTACTCATATACTTCCTATAGTTGGTTAGTTACCTGTGATGTATTAGGCTTTATCAGTACTGTATTAAAATGTGGTGCCATAAGTATATAAGCTACAACTTGTAATTCTGAAACAATGATTAACATTTCTTCATCCTTTGTCTGTTGTACTGTAGTTTAGCTGAAATATTTTATACATTGTGTATTTTGCAGCCAAAGCACACATTATTTTTTGAATGTGTGAAATTTCCCTAATTCTTCTTTACTAAAGATGTCAGTGTGTCACAGAATATTATTTCATTACTGGGCATCTTGTTTAACATACTTCTTTTTTAAACTTCAAATCACCCTTGCTAACTAATGAAGGGATAAAAGAACCTCACTGAAGAAATATTTATAGTAATATCAGAATTAGTTTTTAACCATCTTTCTGTAGTGTTAGACGTTTCAGGTTTCTGATTTTCTTAATTATTTAAGAGCTTTGAGGCCACATGACATTCAAACTTGAAATTTTCTATTCATAGTTGATTTCAGAAGTCACAAACTCAAAACCCTAGGTCTACAGGAATATGTATGTAAATGTGAATGAGTGAAATAGGCTCTTTGTAAGATCAAATAGAGAGTGGTGGAGAATGGTAAACTGAAACACACCTCCTGTTTAATGGTGGAATCTCCTACCCAGCTTCTGCCAATTTTTGTTGTGTGGGGATGAGGACCCAGTGTTTCCAGATCTTTTTATTTTTCAAGAGAAACCTCCCGTTGGGATTTTAATGTTAACTTCTTAACTTTAAAATGCTGTCAAATAATACAAAAACCGTTTAATAATGTGTAGGTCTAACACACACATTTGTGACAAGATTTGGCCCATGAGGTCATCCTTTTCAAAGTGATCTCTAGACAAAATAGTTCAGTACACCAGTTGATCTTTGACAACTCTTGTCCCTTCCTTGCATTGAAACACAATAAAAAACTCAGGGTCTCCTACAGGATGGCAGGAATAGAAGAATGAGAATGGAAGAGAGTTTCAGATGGCCTGAGTTTAAATCTTATTTCTCCTTCTAACTCATTTTTGACTCTAGGTCTTTTAGGGTCTTAGTATCCACTTCTGTAAAATGAGACCATTTGATTAAATACTTTCAAAGGCGTTTTCAACTCTAAAATCCTAGGATTCTCAACTTGTTCAAAATCAAAATGTATCTGTACTATTTTCCCTTTATCAGACTATTTATAACTGGAAGGTAATAGATGCCTCTGGCAAATTCATTCCCGATAATGTTTACCCTTCCCAAATAGCACATTCCCCTTGTTTAATGAAAAAACCTGACTCCTTTAGGATTGGTGGTTTCGGAAATGTCTAGCACAGTGACAGTCTAGTCACATGTTTCTTGTTCAGATATTCTTGTAAGCACTTATCAGCATACATTAAAGTTTTGCTCTATTTTAAGAAATCTTGCAGGTTTATAAGGAAAAATGTCATATACCAGTAAAATGAGATTTTGATTAATTATCGTAGATTGTGAGTCCTGATGATTGGGTCCTGTGACTTGCCATTTTATCCCTCATCTGACTGCCCATATTGATTCTCAATAATTGTTTATTGAACTGATTTTCCGTAACCAGTCTCTAAATACAGCCTTACAAACTTTTGAAGTTTCTGTCCATTCATCACATAGTTATTACCCACCTACTCTTTACCAGTTGTGATATACTCCAGCTATATCACAGTTTGAGCACAGTCGATGCTGATCTATTTATTTATTTTTAGTGATGTTCTATTGATTTATTTTTAGCCTTCTCTTTTCCTCACTATAAAGAAGTATAGCTTCTTTTTACTCTAGCATTAACAAAATTTCATTTTTACTATTCTTTTTTGCTATTTCCTTTACTCTTCCATTCTAGAGCACATACCCTTTCCAGAAGCAGACGAAATCAGCCTTTCTCCAACTTCCCTTCCCTAATTTCTAGGCAGTCTAATAAATGTATACATAATCATATACAGTCCCTTGTTTCTATTGAGTCCTTATGTCCCTTGATAAGTGTAGCAAGCACAGGAACATGTGTGTACTTAACACCTTTGTGACCTTAACAAAAAACTAAAGTGCCATGAAGGTCATGGCCTAGATTTTCAAGAAAGCTGAGATGAACTTTTTCGCCTGAGCTTCCAAAGCTTTTTGTCACTTTATGGCACTTGTTTAGCATCCTGGATCCCAAGAGACTAGTGAGAAATCCTTATAGCATCAGCTTTTTTCACCCTAGGTTATCTTCACCTCCAGCCCCTTCCCAATATAGTGGTAAGAGTATGAAGCAGTTAGAACAACTCCTTTCTCTGGGACTTGATAGAGCCCAGGCCTATGACACATTTCCTTTTCTGTCCCCTTTGTGGGATCACACAGCCACAGCCTGACATTTCTTTAAGTATTTCTAAAAAGCAATAGCAGTTTATCAAGTGGCAATTCAAATAATAAAACTCTCTTAAAAACACTCAGAGGGAGAGAGGACAAAGTTCATATTTTGATCCATTGATATAATTATTTGTAGAGTATATGTGCTAGTAAAAAGGTGGCCATTATTATTGGTTTTGTGTACAGGTGTGTATTAATTAGAAAAGTATGTATGTAGAGTTTGCTTTATTTACATATAAGCATCTTGGTCCTTTGTTTTTGTTATTAAGCTGCCATTTATTGAACACTTTTTTGGGGGGCAAATTTAATTTTATTAAACCTTACAATGAATGTTGTGGCATATCATTTTCCATTGTGTGACAATTTATTGGCTGGCATCTGAATACAGTACTTTTTGGCAAAATACACAATGGGAATTGACAAAAGGGAGAGAAACTAGTTGTTTAGTGGTATATGAGGGCAAAAAACAAAATATGACAACCAATTAATTTTAGTTTCCTTAGTATCTAACTCTAAAATGGTTAAAGTTCCAAATAATAATGCTGCTGTTACAGTGCACAAGAATATGGTCATTATCTCATATGACCCCCACAATTCTGGGAAAATTACAAGGATTATTACACCTGTAAATTTCAACCTAAGGTTTCTGCTGAGCAGTATGATTTTAAAGAGCTACTTTTTCAAATATAACCTAAACAATTTTCCCAAGTCATAGTAGATGGGCCCTGTATTTAGTACAGGGCCTCACACTCTAAATTGAGTGTGAGGCCCTGTACTAAATACTTTAATCTTAACATCAGCCCTTTGAGTTAGTTATTATTCTTCCCATTTTACAGACGAGTAAACTGAGGATTGGAGGAGGTGACATACTTACGTTACAGCTAATAAGAGGAAAAGCCAGAGTTTGCATTTCATTACACTTGACTCAAAAACCTGTACTTTTTAACCACTGCACAACACTGCCTCACTGTGGTAAAGTTGAGCATAGCTCAATTATAGCAAACATGAAATAGACTAGTTGAACTTTGAATTTAAAGATAACTTCCCTTGAATCTAGCATTTTGCAGTGTGAACTGTTACTCTTAATGTGCTTGTTTTATATATTAATATAAAGCAGTGTATCTGGAAAAACAACTTTATTTTTCCTGGAGAAATATTGATATGCTGAGCTTAAAAATTAAGACCCAAACATCTTCTGAAGATTCAAAGTTATTGAAACTTTTTGGGGGGGAGTGCTCTGTTGTATTCTAATTAAGGTAGAATGAGAGGGAGGACCAAAGTTTCCCCGGAAAGGTGGGAAAAGCACTATTAAATTAAAAAAAAATTAAGATTAGTTAATGACAAGGAATTCCCTGGTGATCTAGTGGTTAGGACTCAGTGCTTTCACTGCTGGGGACTGGGTTTGATCCCTGGTTGGGGAACTAAGATCCCACAAGCCACTTGGCGTGGCCAAAAAAAAAAAATTAGTTGATGACAGCCATATTACTGTCAAATATAAGTGCTATTAAGTGCTATTAAAATTAAACATTTTGGCAAACACAAAACTAGATCTACACCTCCCCCCCCTTTTTTTTGCACAGAAAAAGTGCTATTCCTATGCCTGAGCAAAAGAGTAGGAGCTATATCTTGGTGTGCTTGCTTTGAAGGGATTCTGCTCAAAAATATAGCTCTGTCATCTATTTGCCAAAATGCCTGAAAGATAGCACTCCCTTCTAGAAGGCATGACGCTTGAAGCCATCCTCATTCTTTTTTTTTTTAAGTCGTTATTGAATTTGTTACAATATTGCTTCTGTTTTATGTTTTGGTTTTCTGGCTGTGAGGCATGTGGGATCTCAGCTACCCAACCAGGGATTGGACCCACACTCCTTGCATTGGAAGGCAAACTCTCAGAGGGATTGAGCACCATAGACTGGAAACAGTCGGAAAGAGAGAGCTGAACACATTTCAGCCTCTTCCGATTTGGCCTGTGATCCAGGACAATGTCGGGGTAGCAACTTTGCCTGGAATATTGATTGATTGTGATGAATATGATGGACTGCACTTAAAGGTTTGGAACCAAAGGGTCCTTAGAGAGCAGGTTTGGCTCTCATCGCAATGCTGTAAAGTCAATCAGTTGAAATGCATTTGCAAAGGAGTTGTTTTTGTCCTCATCTAGATATAAATATTAGCAACAGGAAGAGGAAAGTTAACATCATTTCAGATTTTTCTTGTTGAGGTGATGATAGTTATTAATACCACACTTCTTGTTTATGTGTTTCTGATGAGAATCTGACAGGGCAAATCTGTCTTTTTTTGGAAACAAACTCTTCAGAGCCATCAAAAGAAAGCTCAGTGAGATGTAGACCCAGTGGAGAGATTCAGAGAGAGGGTCACAAGGAGAAGCATGAAAAAGAGCTGCCCTGAGAAACAGCTTCCTCACCATACTTCCTCGCCTGTTGTTCTTCCTAATGCAGAACTTGATGTTCAGAAGATAGGGTTAGAAGGGTAACTTCAAAGTTAATGGAAGGTTTTTGTTGTTGTTTTTTAATAAGTGGTGTAGGATGGAAAGATGGAATGATGGCCACTTAAGCTCCAAAAACATTTGTACACAAGTGTCATAAGAGTGAATGAGTCCCTTAAAATAAAACATTAGTGATTACTATAATAATTCACTTCTACTGAAAGTGAACTGCCAAGTACCCCTTTTAATAGTTACATGTAAAAGCGCAAGGCATTTAAATCTTCCTATTGCTCTTTTATAGTGGCCATCATGCCAAGGCTTCTGAATCTGCCATTGCTTTAAGAGCACATAGCTCTGAAATAACATGGCTGAACTGTAAAATGCACAAAGTAAACATAGGATAAGCCACTTTAATGCCATTTAGTCTGGAATAGCAAGAAATGCCTGTTCTTTGGTATTTGCATATGCAATTCAGAAGATTCTGAACAATTCAGCCTTTTCTCAATAGGAGGTATTCAAATGTCTACAAACAATTGTATGAATATCAGTAATTCAACAAATACTAGGTTGTTCCAGCTCTTAATGTGAAAATTTATATATGAATGTAAGGCTTATGGAAGCAATTTCCTATTACTTATACTTTTTGGTATAAGTAAAAAGAAAGACTGAAATATTTTTAAATGGAAATGCATAGAGAACAAAGGGTAACATGAGTTCCATTTTTAATAGCCTTTCATTTTTATTGAGAAGCAGAAATGGGAAAATTCACATAAAAACAGGTAAGTGCATGGATGCTTTTTGCATATTTTTATCAGTTGCTTGTGTGTGCCCAGGAATATATGGGTCACTTGCAAGAATGCATTAAAAGATAGCCTAAGTGGGACTTCCCTGGTGGTCCAGTGTTTTAAGACTCTGTGCTTCCAATGCTGTGGACGTGGGTTCGCTCCATGGTTGGGGAACTAAGATCCCACATGCCACATGGTGCGGCCAAAAAAATTAAAAAAAAATTAAATAAAAAGATAGCCTAAGTAGAGACAAATAGGTGGAACAACAAGAGGGTAGGGGAATAACTATCTCAGTGACAACTCCCAATGTAACTGCTAAGGAAAGCAGCAGTGGTAGTAGAAGGAGCACTGATCTGGCACTCAGGTGAACTCCTCTGTATTCTCAGTCTAGTTCTGAACTGGTGAACTGGTAACTCTGGGCAAAACCTTAGGCAAAGAATTTAGTTACCTTTAGAAGAGATGACTAGAAGGAAGAAGGAAATTAATTTTTTAGAAACATAGTCTGAAGGAAATTGAGTCCCAAAGGCTCTGATTGGCCATCTGTAGAATGTCTATTTCTGTATAGAAATCTTTTCTACAACATTCCTGATATATGGTCATTAGTTATTTGCTTCAACAGTTGAGGAAAGGAAATTGTTATATAAAAGTCATACTAATCCAGTTGTAAAAATGTTCTGATTGTTGGAAAACTGTCCTTACTTAAAATCCTTCAGGTTATTTTGTGCACCATTACCTTTTCAAATGTGTGTGTGTGTGTGTATGTATATGTATGTGCGTATATAAACAGGAATGAAGAACTTTACATTAATCTTTTCATTAATTACCTCAGCCTATGAAGTCTATTTTGAATCATAATTCCATTATGTAATATAATAACTGTGCATTTCAGTTTATATTTTTGGCAAATTTAATAGGCTTCTATTTATGTCATCAGTGAAGTCCCCTATAGAATCTTGACTGACATAGACAGGGACAGAGCAACATGAGATATCACCAGAGAGACCACCCTCCTGGTTCTCTGTTTTCTGGAGGGAAGCCAATGAGACTAATACTTGCCTCTATAGTTTGTAAACATATGCCATGAGTATTATCTTTTGTAACCTACTGAACCAGGGACAAGCTCTATAGCCAATGGTAATCATCTGTAACAGCATTCTCAACTCAGTAACTTGTGACCCATATATAGTTTGCTTACCTCTCATACTGCTAAGAAATGAATTAATTGTCAACATGGTGGGCCCTTCTTTACAAGGGGGACCAGCAGACTCTAACTTGGCCTTGCTTAAGAACTCTAACTAGCACAGTGTGTGATATGGAGGGAAGTATAGCTGGAGTGAAGAACGAAGATAAATAGTAGGAAACAAAGAGGGTAGATAGAGAAGAGAGATGTTGAATCTTGAGGTTGGGTAAAGTCACTAGTGTAGGCAGCGAGAGATACCCACTTTTCCAGAGTTGGCAGAATGATATACAGAGTCACCGGACTTACTATTGGTTCACAAGAGCTAGTTGTGTAATCTGAATGATGCGATATTTTTCCAGCTATGCATAAGGTATAGTTGCAAAAGTGCTAAGATAGTGCCTATGATTTTTTTTTACTTTCCAATATATACTTCAAATAAACACCCATCAACTGATTTATCTATGTAACAAAATGTACCATTTTTGCATATATTTAATTCATTAAAGTTTAGGAAATTCTTCCTCATACAGAACTCATATAAAGATTGACCTTTATTTCTTTTAATATGTTTACAGTTTTATTTTAAATACTTAAAGTTTTAATTCAAGTGTAATTTAATTTGCACTATTTGAGGCTACCCTCTTAGTTGATTTTTGCAAAATTAATTTTTCCAGCATGTTTTTTTTTTACTGAGCATCTTTTATGTGCCAGAAAAAAAATGTTACCATAATACGTTATTTAATTTAATCAGCATAGCAACCATTAAGACAGGCATTATTGTCACCAATGTACAGATAAGGAAATTGAAGAGGAGTTAATTAACACCCCCAAATCACACAGCTAGTAAGTTCTATTTCCACTATTTAAAGTTTTACCTTCCAGTTCCTGAATGCTTTGTACTATTCTATGCTTTCATTCCCATTTGTATCATAAGAAACTTTGTTAAACACTGGTGGAAAAATATTTACTCTTCGTAATAGTTTTACTCGGATCAATTATATGATGACATCAGTAACAGCAGCAGCAGCATCAACAACAACAATAACAACAAGAAATGTAGTTAGCTTTGTGAAGACCAGTGATCCCAGGATGGTTTGTAGTGATAACAACTTTCTAAATCATAATAGTGACACAACCTCCAGTATTTGGAGCATGATTAGGACTCAGTTAACACTTGTTAGATAAGCAGAGGAAATGCCCCAATACTGTTTTGAGCATAAGATTGTAGAGGAGAGAGGTTGTTTTGTTTCATTTCTTTTAGCTGGCAAAAAAGAAAGTTTCTTCATACTCATATTTCATGTTCTGAAAATCAGAGTATCTTCAGCAGTGCTCCCAGAAGAGTGTTCTTTGCCACTGCCACAATGTTGATTCACAACCTTGGGAGTTCCCTGGGTAAAATCTGAAACTGGTCCTGTACCCAGAGGGCGAGAAAGAGGCAGACTGCCCCAGAGTGGTAGGTGGCAGTTTTAGTAAGCATGGGAACTTACATACAAGACTTGCTTTGGGTGGCCACAAGACAAGTTGACTGCTGCACCCACCTGCCTGAATCATAAAAGTTTATATAGAGACCTTAATTAAGTTCAATCATATATTACTACCCAGATGGTCTCAACAACACATTACTCTCTGAAGACTGGCTTTGAAGCCACTCCTACTGTGGGAACAGTGGGCAGAATGTACATTCCAAGTGCAGAGGAGGGTGTGAGGAGCCACTGATTATCGGGTCCAGCTTGCAGTCCACTTTGTAGGTCAACCAGTGGTCACCTCCTTTCAGTGACCTCCTCCAACACACAGTCCCTTCCCAGCAAAAATAAAAACAAAGGGAGAGCCTCTGCTCCTTTTGTAACCATAGTAAATTTTAGTCAGTTGTCTCATAATATGTTAAACACATCTTATCAGTCTATGTTGCTAAAAGAATTGATGGAAAGCTGGAGAGACATAAAAAGCACCAGATAAATGATGTCCTCAAACTAATTTAGAAAATTTTATGAATAGAAAACTAAAGTATTTCCAAGAAATTCAGTCAAAATAACATTTTGACTAAGAGCAAGTACTTCTTTGACCAAAAAGTCAATCAGTATGTAGTCAAAACTTTTATTAGAGGTCGAATTAATAGACATACACTTAAAAGGTGGCTTAAAAAACTCATACTCAAATGAATATAAGGCAGATAAAATAACACATACAGAAGTGTAACAGGAGCTTCCCTGGTGGCGCAGTGGTTAAAAATCCACCTTCCAATGCAGGGAACTCAGGTTCAAGCCCTGGTCCGGGAAAATCCCACATGCCGTGGAGCAACTAAGCCCATGCGCCACAACTACTGAGTCCACGTGCCACAACTACTGAAGCCCATGCGCCAAGAGCCCATGCTCTGCAGCAAGAGAAGCCACCGCAATGAGAAGCCCGCACACTGCAACAAAGAGTAGCTCTCGCTCGCTGCAACTAGAGAAAGCCCATGTGCAGCAATGAAGACAACGCAGCCAAAAATAAATAAATAAATAAATCTATTAAAAAAAAATGTAACAGGGCAGTTGAATCACTGTTCCACACACTTTCTACCTGTTGCCCTATATAGGATTTTTCTACTCTGTAGGTCAGAGTAGTCAAAATGTTGGTGGCCTGCCAACCAGGGAAATCCCCCAGTGGACATTGTCCATGAATACCTAAAATATACTGCAGTAGGAAAGGTTGAAGAAATGGAGTATCCTGAATTTTTGAAGGCACTTTATGTTAGCTAATCCAATTTTGGCTAATGCAGTGGTTTTCATATTAATTTGGATGTTTTGAAAATAGTACCTATATATTGAGCATTACATTAATTAAACTATGGTCAATGTGACAGCCTTAATAACCTAAATTAGTAGACAAGTTTTAAGTTTGTTTCCTCCATTCCGTTTCTCAAGAATTAAGCTCTAAAATTGTTACAAGCATCATTACTTGTTCAAATATTCAGTAGGTATCTTCTCTGTACTGTTTTGGGGAACAAAGTGGTATAAAATGTGGTGAACCTTGAGGATAGTCTCACCAATAATGTATGAGAATTCAAATTTCTCTACATTCTCATCAATGCTTGTTATTGCCTGTCTTTTTATTATAGCCATGCCAGTGGATGTGAAGTGCTATCTCTTTGTGGCTTTGATTTGTATTTCCCTGATGGCTAATGATGTTGAGCACCTTTTCATGGGCTTGTTAGCCATTTGTGTATCTTTGGAGAAATTCCTATTCAAATCTTTTATCCATTTATAAAAAATTGAATCATTATTTATTTACTTGAAATGTCACCTTTTAAATAGACTTTTTTTGTGTGTGTGTGTGGTACGCAGGCCTCTCACTGCTGTGGCCTCTCCCGTTGCGGAGCACAGGCTCTGGACATGCAGGCTCAGCAGCCATGGCTCACGGGCCCAGCCGCTCCACGGCATGTGGGATCCTCCCGGACCAGGGCACGAACCTGTGTCCCCTGCATCGGCAGATGGACTCTCAACCACTGCGCCACCTGGGAAGCCCCTAAATAGACCTTTAAGAATAGTTTTTAGCTTCACAAAAAATTAAGGGGAAGTATGGAGAGTTCCCATAAACCTCCTGTCACCACACAAGCATAGCCTTCCTCTCTATCAACATCTTGTCCCAGAGTGGAAGATATATTAAAGTCAATGAACTTACATTGACATATCATTATCACCCCAAATCCATAGTTTACATTAGGATGCCCTCCTGGTGTTCTTCACCAAAAGAGAAGAAACACATGCAACCTATGGGTTTGGACAAATGTATAATGACATGCATCCACCATTATAGTATCATAGAGAATAGTATCACTGCTTTAAAAATCCTTTGTATTCTAACTAGTCATCCCTCTAACCCCCAGCAACCACTGAGTTTTTAAAGGTCTCCACAGTTTTGACTTTTCCAGAATGTCATATAGTTGGAATCCTATGATATGGAGCTGAAGGAAACCAGAATATGTTATCCCAAAATATGCCTCTTTGATGTAAAAATTATTTTGTGCTGAAGGTAATTAGGAAGCAGGAAACACGGAAAAAACTCCCCAGTTTGTTCCTAAAGGCAGGATATAAATTCTCCTTTACTGGAGACAGAATCTTTTGAGCCCAGAGATGGCAACAGAGGAATCTTCAAGAAAACCTTACTCCTTCCATATATTTACTTCCCATAGTTTGCCACCCTTAGAAACCTAAAAGTGCTTTCCTTTATCCTGTCATTTGTCAACAAGTGTATTGTTTTTTTTGTTGAAGATGCTATATGAACTGGAATTCTAAGCTACCATTTTGAGTTACTTTGTGTTAGGTTTCTCCCTCATGCTGCATATGTTAAACCTGTTTTTCTCTTGTTAATTCTCTTTTCTCTTGTTAATTACAGGAGTCTCAGGAAGGAATCCAGAAGGGTAGAGGGAAAATTATCTCTCCTTCCCTACTAGTATTTTCAAATTGGCTTCTTTCACTAAGTAATGTTTATTTAGGTTTCTTCTATGCCTTTTCATGGTTTAATAGCACATTTATTTTTAGTGCTGAATAATACTCCATTGTCTAGATGCACCACAGATTATTAATCCACTCACCTACTGAAAGACATCTCGGTTGTTTCCAAGTTTTGGCAGTTATGAATGAAACTTATCAATATTGTGCAGGTTTTTGTGTGGGCATAAGTTTTCAGCTCTTTTGTGCAAATACCAAGAAACATGATTGTTGGATCATATGATAAGAGTACATTTAGTTTTGTAAGGTACTGCCAAATTTTCTCCCAAAGTGGCTGTACTGTTTTGCATTTCTGCTAACAATGAATAAGAATTCCTGTTGCTGCACATCCTCACCTGCATTTGGTGTTGTCAGTGTTCTGGATTTTGGCCATTTTAATATCTCATTATTTTAATTTGCATTTTCCTGATGACAGATGATATGGAGCATCTTTTCACATGCTTATTTTCCATCTGTATATCTTCTTTGGTGAGGTGTCTGTTAAGGTTTTTGGTTTATTTTTTAATTGGATTGTTTTCTTATTATTCAGCTTTAAGGTTTCTTTGTATATTTTAGATAACAGTCCTTCATCAGATGTGTCTTTTGCAAATATTTTCTCTAAGTCTGTGACTTGTCTTCGTAGTCTCTTGACATTGAATTCCTCAAAGTAGAAATTTTTAAATTAATGAAGTCCAGCTTAGCAATTTCTTTCATGGATTGTGCCTTTGGTGTTGTATCTAAAAAGTCATCACCATACCCAAGGTCATCTAGGTTTTCTTCTGTGTTATTTTCTAAAAATGTATAGTTATGGATTTAACATTTTGGCCTGTGATTCATTTTCAGTTAATTTTTGTGAAGTGTGTAAGGTCTGTGTCTAAATATTTTTTTCTTTTGCCATGTGGGATGTCCAGTTTCAGCACCATTTGTTGAAAAGACCATCTTTACTCCATTGTGTTGCCTTTGCTTCTTTTTCGGAGATCAGTTGACTATATATATGTGGTTCTATTTCTGGATTTTCTTCTTTTCCATTGATCTACTTGTCTATTCTTTGATTTTTTTTTTTTTTGGCCACACTGCATGGCTTGTGGGATCTTAGTTCCCCAACCAGGGATTGAACCTGTGCCCTCAGAAGTGAAAGCATGGAGTTCTAACCACTGGTCCTCCAGGAAATTCCCTACTCGCCTATTCTTAAATCAGTACCACACTGTCTTGATTACTGTAGCTTTAGAGTAAATCTTGAAGTCAGGTGGTCTTAATCTGCCAACTTTGTTCTTCTTCAATACTGTGTTGGCTATTTTGGGTCTTTTGTCTCTTCACATTAATTTTAGAAGAAAGTTATCAATATCCATAAACTAACTTCATAGGATTTTGATGGGGATTGCATCAAATCTGTAGAAAAAGTTGGAAAGAACTGAGGTCTTGAAAATATTGAGTCTTCCTAATCATGAATATGGAATATCTCTCCATTTATTTAGTTATTATTTGATTTCATTCACCAGAGTTTTGTAGTTTTCTTCCTATAGATATTATACATATTTTGTTAGATATATACCTCAGTGTTTCATTTTTGGGGGTGTTGATGTAAATGGCATTGTGTTTTTAATTTCAGTTTCTACCTGTGCATTGCTGGTATTGTATATGACAATGATTGACTTTTGTATATATATATATTTTTTGTGTGTGTGCAGTACACGGGCCTCTCACTGTTGTGGCCTCTCCCGTTGTGGAGCACAGGCTCTGGACACGCAGGCTCAGTGGCCGTGGCTCACGGGCCCAGCTGCTCCGCAGCATGTGGGATCCTCCCGGACCGGGGCACGAACCCGTGTCCCCTGCATCAGCAGGCGGACTCTCAACCACCACGCCACCAGGGAAGCCCTGACTTTTGTATATTAACCATGTATCCTCTAACCTTTCTATTATCACTTATTACCTCCAAGAGATTTTTATCAGTTCTTTTAGATTTTCTAAATAGATGAGCACATCATCTGGGTACAAAGACACTTTTATTTCTTTCTTCCCAATTTGTATACTTTTGATTTTCTTTTCCTGTCTTTTTGTAGTATGATGTTGAAAAGGAGTAGTAAGCGGGGACATTTTTGTTGAAAAGCTTTTAGTTTCTCATTTATAGGTTTTTTTTTGTAGATTTTCATTGTCAAGTGTAGGAAGTTCCCCTCTATTCCTAGTTTACTGAGAGTTTTTTAAAAATTATAAATGAGTGTTAGATTTTGTCAAATGCTTTTTCTGCATCCATTGATATGATCATGTGATTTTTCTTTTTTAGTCTATTGATGTGATGGATTACATTAATTGATTTTTGAATGTTGAAGCAGCCTTCTATACCTGGGATAAATCCTACTTGGTCATGGTGTATAATTCTTTTTATATGTTGTTGAATTCTGTTTGCTAATATTTTGTTGAGGATTTATACATCTGTGTTGATGAGAAATATTGAGCTGTTTTCTTGTAATGTCTTTGGTTTGGATATTAGGGTAATGCTGGCCTTATATAATAAGTTAGGAAATATTCATTTTGCTTCTATCCTTTGAAAGAGATTTTAGAGAATTAGTGTAATTTCTTTCTTAAATGTTTGGTAGACTTAACCAGTGAACCCATCTGGTCCTGGTCCTTTCTGTTTTGAAAAGTTAATTATTGATTCAATTTCTACAATAGGTATAAGCCTATCCAGATTGTCTATTTCTTCTTGTGTGAATTTTTGAGAATTGTGTTTTTCAAGGAATTTTTCCATTTCATGTAGATTATCATATTTGTGTGCATAGAGTTGTTTACAGTATTCCTTTATTATCCTTTTCTTGCTGCTACTGATTTCTACATTTGTGTGTGGCTTTGAACAAGTCTCTTTACTTCTTTTTGTTTCAGTTTTTTCTTTATGAAATGGAAATTATAATGCTAATCTTGCAGAGCTGTTGTGAGGATCAGCAATGGGGAACCTAAAATGACTGGCACTATGCAGTTGTCAATAAATTATAACTGCTATTGTACTATGGTCTGGGAGCATTTTGTTGTTTTCTCATAGAATTTTTTTTAACATCTTTATTGGAGTATAATTGCTTTACAATGGTGTGTTAGTTTCTGCTTTATAACACTGAATCAGTTATACATATACATATATCCCCATATCTCTTCTCTCTTACATCTCACTCCCTCCCACCCTCCCTATCCCACCCCTCAAGGTGGTCACAAAGCACTGAGCTGATCTCCCTGTGCTCTGCGGCCGCTTCCCACTAGCTATTTGTTTTACATTTGGTAATGTATATATGTCCATGCCACTTTCTCACTTTGTCCCAGCTTACCCTTCCCCCTCCCCGTATCCTCAAGTCCATTCTCTAGTAGGTCTGCATCTAGAATATTTTTCTTGTTATTTTTTAAAGAACATTTGAGGAAAATAATCTCAGATGTTTAAAATCTTCTTTTATGTTAAGAGATGTTAGAAATAGATGGTTCCTTATAATTTTAGTTAAAGCTTCTTGAGGCTCTGATCGTTTCTAATTTTCCCAATTAAGGTCTGAAGGTTGGTACATCATCAGGACTAATTTTTGTATAAGAACTTTTTACTAACCATATCAGTAATCCATAGGAATCCTAATCAAGTTTCTATGATCATATTTTCTTGAATGACATATGAAACGTACTTTTTAGAAATACTGACTTTAATGAAGAGATTGTTGGTGGTCTATTAAAATAAATTTTATGTAAATGTCAAAAGCAGAACTCATTAATTTTTTCATTTTCTTTACTAATGTTTAACCTTCATTATTATTATTTCAAAAATAGTTATGCTCATCCTGAATAATTGGGAAAAACAGAAAAAAGAATACAGAAGAAAAGAATATTCATAATGTCTCAAGCAAAGGGATCCACCAAAAATATTTTGTACTATGTAACAGTAAAGATATGCTAGATTATCTTGCAATAACAAACAAGCTGCACACACAAGTGGTTTAAAACAGCAGTGTTCTTTTTTTCTTGCTCATGCTAAATATAAAACAAAGATGGGCAGCAAGCCTATGCCTAGAGTATTCACTCAGGGATATAGGCTGGTAGAGCCTCCACCACTTTTTAGGACACTAAATTCTCCACATGAGACTTCAAAGTTTGATGACTGGGAAGGTAACCATGGAAAATCATGCACTGGCTGCTAAATATTCTTACCTAGAGACCACAAATGTTATTCTTGCTTATTCCATTGACCAAATAAAGTTAATATGGTCAAGTATCACTTCAAGGGGACAGAGAGATGTACTCTTCCCTTGTGCCTAGAAGGAGAAAAGTATGAAAATATTAGCAGTCACTTACAATGTCTAAACAAGCTATATATTTCCGTTTTTTTTTTATTGTGTACTTACGTAAGTATGCATTCATGCAATTGGTGTCTTACTGTTAAGAGCTGATTCTGCCAATTTTCACTTAACAAGACATGGTAAACATTTTCCCATATCAGTAAATATTCTTCAACCTTATTTTTTGTTATATCACTTAGATGTCCCAAAATTTCTTTTTTCAAATCCAAAACTGTGATGTATTCAACATTTCCAGTTTTATGTATGCTAAATAATACCACTGTAAAGGCCTTATTCATAAATATTTGTCCAAATTGTTTTTTCTCAGGATAAATTCTATTATGTATAATAATATATCAAAGGGTAAGAGTATTATAAAAGCCACTGAAGCCATTGAAGTATTATAAAAGCCATTTCATTCTTACTGTGCCTTCTCTATCTCTGTATTCCAAGTCATGTTCTACACCACAGCAGAATTCCAGAATAAAAAATTTAAATGTCTATTTCATTATTTTTCCTCATTCTTCATGGAAATCTGTGGATACTATTATATATGGTCCAATTGACTGTTAAATTATAATTACTGCATATTGAAAATGACAAGTATAAACCAAAGGCTTATGATAAAGTTCCATCCTAGGAAAGGTCCCTAATTAAGGAGACTAAAAATGTAAACTTCTCAGTAGTTCTCTTCTATATAGATTTTGTAAAGAGCTCGTAATGTTCTGCATATTTTAAATCAAATACTGCCACATTTTCCACTATATATCCCTACCCTGTGCCTCTATAAGAACAGATAATCTGACAAACAATAGCAAATACATTAACTTAGGATTTTCTACTAAAGCAACACAGTGGAAATGAAACTGTGAGCATATGGCATTTCTTACGATGCCAGGTAATACCAATATATTTTGCTTTATGATCAATTTCGGGGATGTAAACTATTACAAACATAGTTGTCCTGTTTTGCATTTTCAAAACTTGCCATTTGACCAAGTGTTATGACCAAATTTAATGAATTGTATGTAATAAACATGTAAAATCTAGAACTGTGAGACTCCTGAATGTGTTTTGGGTTCCCTGTTTAGGACCTAGAAACAGCACACTTAAACCTAGAAAATTATAACACAATCAAGTTGAGAAATTCTGATCCAAAATTAAAAGGTGAAGATGTAGAAACAAAACAGTATTTTATAAATGATTCTATGTATAAGTCAAAAGATGTCTAAGTATATTATGTTCCTTCAGAATTAGCCATTTTTTGTAACTATGTGAATGGAGAGGTAGTGATCTAAACATATTATCGAAAAATTTGTGTGGTGCCAGTTTATGTTACATCAGCATAAATTGGGGTGATTAGGTAACTATTATTTGTGAATGGAGGTACCTATGTGCAATAAATAGTTGCCTCTCTGATCCTTTGTGGAAAATGAGTAAAGTTGGGAGAGCTGGCTAATTTTGTTTATGTATTTAAATGGTTTTTACTACAGCTATATTTACAAAGCTATCAAATCTGTTTTCACAGGCCAAGTGCTACCCTATTGAGATTTGCATCATATTTGCATTTTATTTGTCAAAAATGACAGTGCAAGTCACTCAGGTAATTTTGGACACACAAAAACGTACACACACACACACAAACACACAATTTTATTTTATTTTATTTTATTATTTTTTAAACATCTTTATTGGAGTATAATTGCTGTACAATGGTGAGTTAGTTTCTGCTTTATAACAAAGTGAATCAGTTATACATATACATATGTCCAAATATCTCTTCCCTCTTGCATCTCCCTCCCTCCCACCCTCCCTATCCCACCCCTCTAGGTGGTCACAGAGCACTGAGCTGATCTCCTTGTGCTATGCGGCTGCTTCCCACTAGCTATCTATTTTACATTTGGTAGTGTGTATATGTCCATGCTGCTCTCTCACTTTGTCCCAGCTTATCCTTCCCCCTCCCCATATCCTCAACTCCATTCTCTAGTAGGTCTGTGTATTTATTCCCATCTTGCCCATAGGTTATTAATGACCTTTTTTTTCTTAGATTCCATATATATGTGTTAGCATACAGTATTTGTTTTTCTCTTTCTGACTTGCTTCACTCTGTATGACAGACTCGAGGTCCATTCACATCACTAAAAGTAACTCAATTTTGTTTCTTTTTATGGCTGAGTAGTATTCCATTGTATATATGTGCCACATCTTCTTTATCCATTCATCTGTTGACGGACACTTAGGGTGCTTTGATGTCCTGGCTATTGTAAATAGAGCTGCAATGAACATTTTGGTACATGACTCTTTTTGAGTTATGGTTTTCTCAGGGTATATGCCCAGTAGTGGGATTGCTGGGTCATATGGTAGTTCTATTTTTAGTTTTTAAAGGAACCACCATACTGTTCTCCATACTGGTTGTATCAATTTACATTCCCACCAACAGTGCAAGAGGGTTCCTTTTTCTCCACACCCTGTGCAGCAATTATTGTTTCTAGATTTTTTTAAGATGGCCATTCTGACTGGTGTGAGATGATCTCATTGTAGTTTTGATTTGCATTTTTCTGATGATGAATGATGTTGAGCATTCTTTCACGTGTTTGTTGGCAATCTGTGTATCTTCTTTGGAGAAATGTGTATTTAGGTCCTCTGCCCATTTTTGGATTGGGTTGTTTGTTTTTTTGATATTGAGTTGCATGAGCTGTTTGTAAATTTTGAAGATTAATCCTTTGTCAGTTGCTTCATTTGCAAATATTTTCTCCCATTCTGAGGGTTGTCTTTTTGTCTTGTTTATGGTTTCCTTTGCTGTGAAAAAGCTTTTAAGATTCATTAGGTCCCATTTGTTTATTTTTGTTTTTATTTCCATTTCTCTAGGAGGTGGGTCAAAAAGGATCTTGCTGTGATTTATGTCATAGAGTGTTCTGCCTATGTTTTCCTCTAAGAGTTTGATAGTGTCTGGCCTTACATTTAGGTCTTTAATCCATTTTGAGTTTGTTTTTGTGTATGGTGTTAGGGAGTGTTGTAATTTCATACTTTTACATGTAGCTGTCCAGTTCTCCCAGCACCACTTATTGAAGAGGCTGTCTTTTCTCCACTGTATATTCTTGCCTCCTTTATCAAAGATAAGGTGACCATATGTGCGTGGAATTATCTCTGGGCTTTCTATCCTGTTCCATTGATCTATGTTTCTGTTTTTGTGCCAGTACCATACTATCTTGATTACTGTAGCTTTGTAGTGTAGTCTGAAGTCAGAGAGTCTGATTCCTCCAGCTCCATTTTTCTTTCTCAAGATTGCTTTGGCTATTCGGGGTCTTTGTGTTTCCATACAAATTGTAAAATTTTCTGTTCTAGTTCTGTGAAAAATGCCAGTGGTAGTTTGATAAGGATTGCATTGAATCTGTAGATTGCTTTCGGTAGTAGAGTCATTTTCACAATGTTGATTCTTCCAATCAAAGAACATGGTATATCTCTCCATCTATTTGTATCATCTTTAATTTCTTTCCTCAGTGTCTTATAATTTTCTGCATACAGGTCTTTTGTGTCCTTAAGTAGGTTTATTCCTAGATATTTTATTCTTTTTGTTGCAATGGAAAATTGGAGCGTTTTCTTAATTTCGCTTTCAGATTGTTCATCATTAGTGTGTAGGAATGCTACAGATTTCTGTGCATTAATTTTGTATCCTGCTACTTTAAAAAATTCATTGTTTAGCTGTAGTAGTTTTCTGGTAGCATCTTTAGGATTCTCTATGTATAGTATCATGTCATCTGCAAACAGTGACAGCGCTACTCCTTCTTTTCCAATTCGGATTCCCTTTATTTCTTTTTCTTCTGTGATTGTTTTGGCTAAAACTTCCAAAAATATGTTGAATAATAGTGGTGAGAGTGGGCAGCTTGGTCTTGTTCTTGATCTTATTGGAAATGGTTTCAGTTTTTCACGATTGAGGATGATGTTGGCTGTGGGTCATATATGACCTTTATTATGTTGAGGAAAGTTCCCTCTGTGCCTACTTTCTGCAGGGTCTTTATCATAAATGGGTGTTGAATTTTGGCAAAAGCTTTCTCTGCATCTGTTGAGATGATCATATGGTTTTACTCCTTCAATTTGTTAATATGCTGTATCACATTGATTGATTTGCATATATTGAGGAATCCTTGCATTCCTGGGATACACCCCAATAGATCATGGTGTATGATCCTTTTATTGTGCTGTTGGATTCTGTTTGCTAGTATTTTGTTGAGGATTTTTGCATCTATGTTCATCAGTGATATTGGCCTGTAGTTTTCTTTTTTGTGGCATCTTTTTCTGGTTTTGGTATCAGGGTGATGGTGGCCTCATAGAATGAGTTTCGGAGTGTTCCTCCCTCTGCTATATTTTGGAAGAGTTTGAGAAGGATAAGTGTTAGTTCTTCTGTAAATGTTTGATAGAATTCCCCTGTGAAGCCATCTGGTCCTGGGCTTTTGTTTGTTGGAAGATTTTTAATCACAGTTTCAATTTCAGTGCTTGTGATTGGTCTGTTCATATTTTATATTTCTTCCTGGTTCAGTCTCAGGAGATTGTGCATTTCTAAGAATTTGTCCATTTCTTCCAGGTTGTCCATTTTATTGGCATAGAGTTGCTTGTAGTAATCTCTCATAATACTTTGTATTTCTGCAGTGTCAGTTGTTACTTCTCCATTTTCATTTCTAATTCTATTGATTTGAGTCTTCTCCCTTTTTTTCTTGATGAGTCTGGCTAATGCTTTATCAATTTTGTTTATCTTCTTAAACAACCACCTTTTCGTTTTATTGATCTTTGCTATCATTTCCTTCATTTCTTTTTCATTTATTTCTGATCTGATCTTTATGATTTCTTTCCTTCTGCTAACTTTGGGTGTTTTTTATTCTTCTTTCTCTAATAGCTTCAGGTGTAAGGTTAGGTTGTTTATTTGAGATGTTTCTTGTTTCTTAAGGTAAGATTGTATTCCTATAAACTTCCCTCTTTGAACTGCTTTTGTTACATCCCATAGGTTTTGGGTCATCCTGTTTTCATTGTCATTTGTTTCTAGGTATTTTTTTATTTCCTCTTTGATTTCTTCAGTGATCTCTTGGTTATTAAGTAGTGTATTGTTTAGCCTCCATGTGTTTGTATTTTTTACAGATTTTTTCCTGTAATTGATATCTAGTCACATAGCATTGTGGTCGCAAAAGATACTTGATATGATTTCAATTTTCTTAAATTTACCAAGGCTTGATTTGTGACCCAAGATATGATCTATCCTGGAGAATGTTCCATGAGCACTTGAGATGAATGTGTATTCTGTTGTTTTTGGATGGAATGTGCTATAAATATCAATTAAGTCCATGTTGTTTAATGGATCATTTAAAGCTTGTTTTTCCTTATTTATTTTCATTTTGGATGACCTGTCCATTGGTGAAAGTGGGGTGTTAAAGTCCCCTACTATGTGTTACTGTCGATTTCCCTTTTTATGGCTGTTAGCATTTGCCTTATGTATTGAGGTGCTCCTATGTTGGGTGCATAAATATTTACAGTTGTTATATCTTCTTCTTGAATTGATCCCTTGATCATTATGTAGTGTCCTTCTTTGTCTCTTATAATAGTCTTTATTTTAAAGTCTATTTTGTCTGATGTGAGAATTGCTCCTCCAGCTTTCTTTTGATTTCCGTTTACATGGAATATCTTTTTCCATCCCCTCACTTTCAGTCTGTTTGTGTCCCTAGGTCTGAAGTAGGTCTCTTGTAGTCAGCATATATATGGGTCTTATTTTTGTATCCATTCAGCCAGTCTGTGTCTTTTGGGTGGAGCATTTAATTCATTTACATTTAAGGTAATTATCAATATGTATGTTTATATTCCCATTTTCTTAATTGTTTTGGGTTTGTTATTGTATGTCTTTTCCTTCTCTTGTGTTTCCTTCCTAGAGAAGTTCCTTTAGCATTTGTTGTAAAGCTGTTTTGATGGTGCTAAATTCTCTTGGCTTTTGTTTGTCTGTAAAGGTTTTAATTTCTCCATCAAATCTGAATGAGATCCTTGCTGGGTAGAGTAATCTTGGTTGCAGGATTTTCTCCTTCATCACTTTAAATATGTCCTGCCAGTCCCTTCTGGCTTGCAGAGTTTCTGCTGATAGGTCGACTATTAACCTTATGTGGATTCCCTTTTATGTTAATTGTTGCTTTTCCCTTGCTGCTTTTAATATTTGTTCTTTGTATTTAATTTTTGATAGTTTGATTAATATGTGTCTTGGCGTGTTTCTCCTTGGATTTATCCTGTATGGGACTCTCTGTGCTTCCTGGACTTGATTAACTATTTCCTTTCCCATGTTAGGGAAATTTTCAACTATAATCTCTTCAAATATTTTCTCAGTCCCTTTCTTTTTCTCTTCTTCTTCTGGAACCCCTATAATTGGAATGTTGGTGAATTTAATGTTGTCCCAGAGGTCTCTGAGACTGTCCTCAGTTCTTTTCATTCTTTTTTCTTTGCTCTGCTCTGCAGTCGTTATTTCCACTATTTTATCTTCCAGGTCACTTATCCGTTCTTCTGCCACAGTTATTCTGCTATTGGTCCCTTCTAGAGAATTTTTAATTTCATTTATTGTGTTGTTCATCATTTTCTGTTTGCTCTTTAGTTCTTATAGGTCCTCGTTAAAAGTTTCTTATATTTTCTCAACTTTATTTCCATGATTTTGGATCATCTTTACTATCATTATTCTGAATTCTTTTAAGGTAGACTGCCTATTTCCTCTTCATTTGTTAGGTCTGGTGGGTTTTTACCTTGCTTCTTCGTCTGCTGTGTGTTTGTGTCTTCTCCTTTTGCTTAACTTACTGTGTTTGGGGTCTCCTTTTCATAGACTGCAGGTTCATAGTTCCCGTTGTTTTTGGTGTCTGTCCCCAGTGGCTAAGGTTGGTTCAGTGTGGTGTGTAGGCTTCCTGGTGGAGGGGACTAGTGCCTGTGTTGTGGTGTATGAGGCTGGATCTTATCTTTCTGGTGGGCAGGTCCACGTCTGGTGGTGTGTTTTGAGGTGTATGTGGCCTTATGATATTAGGCAGCCTCTCTGTTAATGGGTGGCGTTGTGTTCCTGTCTTGCTAGTTGTTTGGCATAGGGTGTCCAGCACTGTAGCTTGCTGGTCATTCAGTGAAGCTGGGTCTTGACATTGAGATCGAGATCTCTGGGAGATTTTCGCCATTTGATATTACGTGGAGCTGGGAGGTCTCTTGTGGACCAGTGTACTGAATTTGGCTCTCCCACCTCAGAGGCCCAGCCCTGATGCCTGGCTGGAGCACCAAGAGCCTTTCATCCACAGAGCTCAGAATAAAAGGGAGAAAAAATAGAAATAAAATAAAATAAGTAAAGTAAGCTTTCAAAAAGTTATTAAAATAAAAATAAAAATAATTATTAAGATAACATTTTTAAAAAGTAAAAAAAAAAAAACAAAAAGAGAAAAAACGGGCAGACAGAACCCTAGGACAGATGGTAAAAGCAAAGCTATACAGACAATATCACGCACAGAAGCATATATATACACACTCACAAAAAGAGAAAAAGGGGAAAAAATAATATATCTTTGCTCCCAAAGTCTACCTCCTCAATTTGGGATGATTCGTTGTCTACTGAGGTATTCCACAGATGCAGGGTACATCAAGTTGTTTGTGGAGATTTAATCAGCTGGTCCTGAGGCTTCTGGGAGAAATTTCCCTTTCTCTTCTTTGTTCGCACAGCTCCCGGGATTCAGCTTTGGATTTGGACGCGCCGCTGAATGTAGGTCTCCTGAGGGCGTCTGATCTTCACTTAGACAGGACGGGGTTAAGGAAGCAGCTGATTCGGGGGCTCTGGCTCACTCAGGCCGGGGGCAGGGAGGGGTACAGATGCAGGGTGAGCCTGGGGCAGCAGAGGCCTGCGTGACATTGCACCAGCCTGAGGCACACTGTGTGTTCTCCAGGGGAAGTTGTCCCTGGATCATGGGACCCTGGGAGTGGCAGGCTGCACAGTCTCCTGGGAGGGTAGGTGTGGATGGTGACCTGGGCTTTCACACAGGCTTCTTGGTGGCTGCAGCAGCAGCCTTAGCATCCCATGCCCGTCTCTGGGGTCCGTGCTGATAGCCGCGGCTCGCGCCAGTCTCTGGAGCTCCTTTATGTGGCACTCTGAATCCCCTCTCCTAGCGCACCAGGAAACAAAGAGTCAAGAAAATGTCTCTTGCCTCTTTGGCAGCTCCAGACTTTTTCCCGGACTGCCTCCCAGGTAGCTGTGGCTCACTGGTCCCTTCAGGCTGTGTTCATGCAGCCAACCCTAGTCCTCTCCCTGGTATCCGACCTCTGAAGCCCAAGCCTCAGCTGTAGCCCCCACCTGCCCCGGCGGGTGAGCAGACAAGCCTCTCAGGCTGGTGAGTGCAGGTTGGCACCAATCTTCTGTGTGGGAATCTCTCCACTTTGCCCTCCACACCCCTGTTGCTGCACTCTCCTCCGCAGCTCCGAAGCTTCCCCCCTGCATCACCCACAGTCTCCGCCCGTGAAGGGGCTTCCTAGTGTGTGGAAACCTTTCCTCCTTCACAGCTCCCTCCCACTTGTGCAGGTCCCGTCCCTATTCCCTTGTCTCTGTTTTTTGTTTTTTCTTTTGCCCCACCCAGGTACGTGGGGAGTTTCTTACCTTTTGGGAGGTCTGAGGTCTTCTGCCAGTGTTCAGTAGGTGTTCTGTAGGAGTTGTTCCCCAAGTAGACGTATTTCTGATGTATTTGTGGAGAGGAAGGTGATCTCTGTGTCTTACTCTTCCGCCATCTTGAAGCTCCTAATCTACAATTTTAAAAGTGCTTCAATTGATCTGGTAAACTTGAAATTATATTTTTAATTTATTTATTGACTCAGTCAGCAAATATATTTTGGTACTTACTACGTATCAGATGGTGTTAGATGGGCTAGTGTCACTTTAAGACACTGTTGTTATTGACATCTAGTAGGGGAAACATAATAAACATACACACACATATACATATGTATATTCTATGTAAAGTGGAGATAAGCTTATGAAGGAGACTAAAATGGGATAGGGGGATTGAAAAACTGTGTGTTTGTAGTGAAGGCGAGTTCTGTTTTCTATAGGGTGATCATGGAAGTCTTCTCTAATATGTAGTCAATTGATCTTTGATAAAGAGCAAAGACAATTCAATGGAGAAAGGATGGCCTTTTTAATAAGAAATGGTGCTGATTGTCCACATGCAAAAAAAAAAAGAGAATTTAGAAACTGACCTATAAAATTCACAGAAACTTAACCAAAATGGATCATAGATCTAAATGTAAAACACGAAGACATAAAACTTATAGAGATAACATATGAGAAAATCTAGATTATCTTGGGTTTGGCAATAAGCGTTTATAGATACAACACCTGAATCATGATCCTTATAAAATAAAACTGATAATGTGGACTTCATTAAAAATGTCTACTGTGTTGAAGTTATTGTTAAGAGAATGGAAAGGCAAGCCACATAGTGGAAGAAAATATTTGCTAAAAGAACTTGAATCCAAAATATATAAAGAAATCTTAAAACTTAACAATAAGGAAATAAGCAACCCACTTTAAAAAATGGGCAAAAGATATGAAAAACATCTTCCAAAGAGGATATACAGATGCCAATAAGTATATGAAAATATATTCAACATCATATGCCATTATGTAATTTCAAGTTCAGACAACAATATACCTATTGGAATAATCAAAGTTCAAAACACTGAAGCATGAAATGCTGGCAAGAATGTGGAGCAGCAGGAAAAGAAATGCAAAATGAGGTAGCTGCTTTTGGAAGATAGTTTGGCATTTTCTTAGAAAGATAAACATAATTTTACCAGGTATTTTCCCAAATAAGTTGAAAATGTATGTCCACACAAAAACCTGCACACAAGTGTTTATAGTAGCTATATTTATAATTGTCAAAAAGTGAAGCAACCAAGATATCTTGCAGTCAGTGAATGAATAAACAAATTGTGGTATTTCCATGCAGTGGAATACTATTCAGTGATAAAAAATAGATGAGCTATCAAGCCTTGAAAAACATGGAGGAATGTTAAATGCGTAATGCTAAATGAAAGCAGTGAGCCTGAAAAGTGTAAAAAGCTGTATGATTCCAACTATATGAAATTCTGCAAAATGCAAAACTATTGAGACAGTGAAAAGATCAGTGGTTACAGAGGTTTGGTGTGGGGGAGGAAGGATGAATAGGTGGAGCACTGGGATTTTTAGGGTAGTGAGACTATTCTTTATCATGTAACAGTGGATATATCATAGTACACATTTGTCAAAACACATAGAACTGTGCAACTCAAAGTGAATCCTAGTGCAAACATTGAACTTAGTTAATAATCAATATCAATATTGGTTCATCAGTTGTAACATATGAATCACAGTAACACAAGATGTTAGTAATATGGAAAATTTGGCAAGGTGGTAGTGAGGAGGTTTATAGGTACTCCCTGTACTTTCTGCTCAATTTTAAAAAACTGCTTTAAAAATAGTCTGTTAATTTAAAAAGCTTTTACTGAGCTATGAATAGAAACAAATTTCCTTAATCCTTAAAACCCTACAACAAATACCATACTTAATGATAAAATATTAAAAGCTTTCACACTGAAATCGAGAATGATAGAGTTACATTAACTATCACCATTTCTATTAAAATTTTTTTCTAAAAGTACTAGCCAGTGTAACAGGGCAAGAATAAAAGTATTCTGATTGTGAAGGAGAACAATAACAATATCAGTTTCCATAGACAGTATGTTTGTGTATGGTGAAGGTGATTTTAAAAATCAAGAAGATCAAGTATTATTAGCCAAGATGTGAAATACTCCACTCGACAGAAATAAATTAGAAAAATCTTTTGGAAAACTCTTTGGCATATATCAAGTAAAGCTTAACATACACATACCCTATAACCAACTATTCTACTTCTACATAATATACATGAAAGAAATACACATGAAAAAGCATGTGCAAGAATGATCACAGCACCACTATTTGGAATAGGTGAAAAATGGAAGTAATATAAATGTCCTTCAACAGGAATAATAGACAAATTGTAGAAATCCATTTTAAATTCATAAAATGAAATTCTTTACAACATTAGGAATGTATAGACTGTTACAACAATCCTCAAAAATATAAAATTGAATGGAAGAATACAGACAGTGGTATGCATGCTGTATGATTCCATTCATATAATGCTCAAAAGCAGTCAAAATTGAGATATAAAGTAGAAGTAGCAAGTAGAAGGGTAAAGAAAAGGGATTTTGGTTGGGTTGGTGCTTATATAAATATGTTCATAGTGATAATTAATAGAGCTGTATCTTTTTTGTACCTTTAAAATATATGTATATATTAATGTTATATAAATTTATAACAGGAATATTGATATTTATATTAATGTATTTATATAAAATACTATAATTTAAAACGTTTAACTCTTCATAATTATCTCCATATAAGTTTACTCATATATATGTGTGTGTATATATATATATATATATATATATATATATATATATTTGAATTAACACCATATTTTATGTGGGTTTAAATTTATACCATTTTCCAGGCCTAGGACTACTGTGTAAGTCGAAGGAAGATTGTACTTTATTATGTTCAGCACTTTTCCAAGAATTGCTCAGCAATCATGCCACAACAGCAATAGAATTTGTGGCATTTGATGTGGCAAAACAAAATATTTCTGTCAATGTGGATCTGTAGATGTCACATACTGTTTTTAAATGTAGGTGCAAGCGTCTGATTACTTCACTATATAATGTGGAAGAGTGATACTTGGTCATCTATATAGTAAAATATACAGTTTCATTATTTTTTAAAAAGTTAAATGAGGTGATTGAAAATTAAAGGCAGAAGAAAACATACTAATACATAGAACATAAATGTGGAAAATATAAGGAAAAATAAGAAACCTTGAGGATTGAACCATGGAGTCCAAAAAAGGAATGAAAGAGAATAGGGGGGATATTTTTTTTTTAAAGAGAAAATAAGAAAGAAAAGATGCAAAGCTTTAAGAAGGATTTAGGCATTCTATCAATACTTGAAAGGACCTATGAAGTGTCAAGCAGCATAATTTTCTTGTGTGTGTGTTTGTGTGTAATTCTTTCTTATTTTTCCACCCTTTTTCTAAGTGATTATATATGTATATGTGTGTGTATATACATGTATTGTGTGTGCGCATATATATCTGTATGTTTGTGTGTGTGCATACACACGCACATACATACATAATAAATACACATATATACTCCCTTTTAACAAGGAAAAATTAAAGAAGGATGAAGGGAGAAAAAGAGTTAAATAGCCAAGTTTTCCAAATTCCTCTCATTTCATGCCAGGGAGGAAATAGGTAATAGATATTGTGCTAAGTAGGAAATTAATATGTAGAGGTATAAAAAGTACAGGTATAGGTAGCCTTTATTTGTGAAAAATAGGTAAGTTGAAAAGTAGAGATATCAGGAAGTTCTTCTTTATTTAGAGTAAAAGATATTATCACCATAATAACTAAAAAACAAACTGTTTAAAAGTGTTTACTTATGAAGAATAGGACTGGAGCCAGGGCATAAGACATTTAATTTTCATTTTACAGTATTGAGTAGTTTATTTTCCTTTACCTTATGTATATTATAACTTTTAAGATAATAATAAGATTAAATAAAAGAGAGTCAAGAACTTTGAAAATAAATGAATACATGAAATTAGGCTAATCTGAGCTACTACTAACCACCCTCAAAGGGTTTCTGAAAATTTGCCTCAGCCCCTCTTATGTAAGTATTATACTTTTCAAGGCTTTCCTTAATATAGGAACAACTTAAATGCTTTCACTACAGAAACAGTTAACTATTATGGCACATTCATAGAACAGAAATTATGCAGCCATGAAAACTAATCTTATGAAAACTTTTAAATGGCATTAAACAGTATTATGGACTAGCAATTACTAGAGGCTTTGGAACCATACAAGTTTGGGTCTTAATCCAGAGTCTGCCACCTACTACCTATGTAGCTTGAGCAAGTTTCCTTCCTTGGACATCCAATTTTTCCCACTGGCATAATTGGGATAGATAATAATATTTACCTCCTGATGTTATTGAGATAAGTAATTGGGATAAAATAAAGCACTTATCACGGTGCCTGACCCATACATATTTGAAAGGTAAGTAATAGTAGTAGTAGTAGTAATCTATAAGGTACAAGAAATCAGAGTACAGCTGTGAAAACAGTACAATTTTACCTATGTAAAGAGAAATGCATGAAAAGAGACTTAAAGCAAATATGTGAAAGTAATAGCCATAGTTATCTATGAATAGTGCTATCATGGGTGATTTTTTTCTCCTTTATACTTTTGTATAGATTACACATTTTCTACAATGAGTACATTATTCTTATAATAAAAAACAAAATAAAAGAAGAAAAATTAAATTCTAGGCCATAAAATCAACAAGATACTGCCACTAACGTAAGTCAATAGTATATAAGCTTCTGTTTTTCCATGCATCTCATTACTAGCTATTATTTGGCCTTACAGAAAAGTCAGAATCCTCTGTTTATATTACCTATGATTTTTGTCTGTGTTCTGCAATAGTTATTGCTGTCACTGGTTTTTCTGGGCAAAAGAGTATATATGTGGGACCTGCACTCTTCCAATTAACTTCTCTTCAGTCTTCTCATTTCTAAATTTAAAAGCCCAGAGTATAAGGTATAGTTTTTGTGAGATCTAGGACACAGCATTTACAGAATTATGAACATGATCCATCTCTCACTTGTTGAATTGTGATTGAATTACCAAACTCCATGTGTGTAGGAAGAGGAAATGTAGGAATAGTTGCTGTCTTTCCCTTCTCCAGTGCCTCTTTCATTGCCTTTTCATGACTGGAAGAGATAAGGTAATCAGTAAGGATTTTTGATAATAGAAAATTATTTAGACTTTAAGATGAAAAGAAAAGTGTGGGAAAATACTGGGAGTGAATGACTATAAAGTAACCACTGTTAGGGAAATTGTATGGAAAAAGAACAGTGTATGGTCAGCACACACTGTGCTAGGTCATTTCTAAATCAATCTACTCTCAGATAATAGGATATGGCAGATGGATGCAGTCAACACCTGTGTTTGGAGAACTTAAATGAAAGATAGTATGTGCAATGCCAAGGTTATCACTGACTGAAAGGTACTGATGGGCTCTTTGCCAGTTGAGTTCATCAACTAGGTGAGGAACTGGGATGGGTCTAATAAATATTGGGTGATACATAGGAAAGAAATGTAACATGTTCCACCTTTACTTTCCTATTTCTCTACATTTGTGTTTCTTGGGAACTCACATGTATGGTGAAATTCTGACACTGTTTCCAGATATCTGTGTGCCAGTGGTAATATTAGATTTAGCTTCTTGTGCAGTTTGTTAGTATATTTGGTGTAATGGATTATTGGTTTCTCCACCTATTTCTTCACTGTGTACATGGACTAAATCTGCTCAATTTGAATTATGTTGTTATAGAGGTTACAATCCAACTCAACATATGACAGCCTATACAACAAAATTATATGGAGATATTTTTAAAACTCTAAGTGTAATTTGGTGATGACTGAGGTATTTGATCCTTTAGTAATACCTATAGTGGTCTTCAAGGTTAGGTTACCTGGGAAGCACATTCTAAGATGGGGCTTTGGATTCAGAGAGTTACAGTATGCTCTCTGGGACAACATGTTGGAGAGTAAAAGAAACAGGATTGGGCAGAGAGAGAACACTGAAGCAGTTTCAATAAAGGGCTCAGATGATCCCCTCAGGAACTTTGGAATTGGTTTGGCCTTTCAGAGTTGTCCTGAATTGAGGGGAGTCAAACCAGGCTTTTAATACTCTTTCGTCAACCAGTTATTGAATGTGAGAGGTTCCCTGGCAGGGGAGTGACCATTGACATGGAAACTCTTTTCAGCCTGAGGTAAGTTCTGGAAAGGAACATAATTGAGAGCTGTTGGACATCAATGCTCAGAGCAGCTAGAAGAATGAATGTTTCAGTTCTAGAGAAAGAGAGGAGGTTAAGAGCAGCAAACCACAGCATCCACTGCAAGATATATGTCCTTATATATGTTTTTCATGTGCTTTGGGTAGTTTTTTAGGGAGTGCTTTTATTTTTTCAGAAAAATACCAGAATATTCTGCTTTATGTAGGATGTGCTGCTCTTGTGGGGGCAGTTGCTATAGAAAATAGGCATGTCCAGAAAGGCTGCAAATATGAGTAAAAGTATTATGAATTTTACAGACCAAACTGCTTTCAAATCTAATAATTAAATTCTTATAAAACAAATGTCAAGTTTTATTATAATATCTATAAGTTTGGTAGTTACGAAGAAACTCCTAAGCAGAGTCAACAAAAATAGAATGAAAGACTATTACTGTTAAATTTTTCATATAATAATATACAACATGGAAAAATATTGAAATTTGTAACATTTCCTTACTGAATAATGAACAATAGTACTCTGAATTTATTCTTAGTTTGTTGCATGAAATTCTAGCCACCTAAGCTATGTGCTTGGTTTATACATCTACTAGCACCTATTTTTATATTGTATGAAATAGTACACTTCATTTGGTTGATTTCTAGTTATAGTAAAAACAACTTGAGTATGTAACCACGTTCCTGGCTTATTTATAGTCATTAATTAATTTAACTACCCCTTCATTTCATAGCTCTTGCTTTCTTTATTATCCTGTCAAGGGTTCAATTCATCTAACAAACACTTATGAAGACCCTATTCTAGGACTGACATTATGTTAGCTACTAAGGCTAAAATTATGAACAAGACACAGTCCCTGCTTTCAAGGGCTTCAGACTAATGTATCTGATTTTTATGGTAAGCACCTTTGTAGTACCTTCTGAACTGGATGGTGTGTTAGGCAGAACTTAAAAAATGGCCCTCCAGATTCCATGCTCACATGGTATCACTCCCATGATTAGGTTTCTGTCTCTGTCTCTCTCTGTGTCTCTCTGTCTCTCTCTCTATATATATTCTCTCTATATAACCTCTATCTATCTATCTATCTATATCAGGATAGGGAAGATATCAGGATGGGCATAATCTAATGACATGAGCCCTTTTAAAAGCAGATGGATTTATGTGGCTGGTAGCAAAACAGGAGGGCAGAGATTAAAAATACAAGAAACATTTGATTTGTTGTTGTGAATTTGAAGATGGAGAACCCATGTGCCGAAAATGTTGAGAGCTTTTAGTTGCTGAGTGAGGCTTCTGTCTGATAGCCAGCAAGAAAATAGGAATATCAGTCCTACAACCACAATAAACTGAATTCAGACAATTCTTGATGAACTCGGAAGTGGATTTTCCTCAAGAGCCTCCAAATAAGCACTTATTCCAGCCAAAACTTTGATTTGAAAATCCTCTACTCCATCAAAGCAAGACGAACACTAGTAAAAATTCTCAAAATCAACTTTTTCAGAACTCAGGCAATTAACAAAAGACTTGCAACAATCTGAGGAATGTTTATTCAAGGTTAACAGCAGAATATCAGTAAGAAAAATGTTGTTTATTGCATTTTACCTTCCCCTATTCCTATCCCATCTTCCCAGTTCCATGGTACTTTGCATACCAACAGCCTTCTATCATTTTGAAAACCAACAGCCTAGAAGGCACTGGAGGAATCAGAGTGAGATTGAAGCTCTTTTAAGAGCCTGTTTTCAAGGAGTTGTTGTCATTTGACCTGTCTGGCAGTTCCCTGGAAAACTCCTAAGTCACAAGACTCCAATTTGACCTGGCTCAAAGCTGCACAATGTGAACAGTTATTTCACTAAATATGTTTGTCAAAAACATTCAGTGGCAATTGCTTAATATCATATCTGCCCAAGATGGAAATAACAATTGGAGAAAACAAGAAGCTAACCAAAAAACTTAAAAGGAAAAGCTGGGAATGAGATATCCATAGAGGCTCTGAAAAGCTCCAACATATCCCTGGGAAAATAGAAGCTGATAAATGCATGGAACTATGCACATACTTAGGGCTGTGGACGTACCTAGGATAGACCTCAGACTGTCCTAAAATCTCAACCCTGGCTAACTTTGAAGTTCTCTGCAAGCAGGAAGTGATGGCTGTGGCATCTCTGCAAGCAGGAAGTGATGGCTGTGGTGGAGTTTTCAACTGGCACTAGAAATTAACCAAATGTTGCAGTAGTCTGGAGAAAATTTATTCAAGAAATATAGCTAAATCTCCAGGAGAACAATAACACTTAGCCTTGGGAGTGGTAAAGTTGCATTCCAAAATGCACACAGAGATCATCAGCAAGGAATGGGAGATTTATTGGTTCCAGGCAATTAATGAAGTATCTGTCCAGTCACTAGTTGACTATTAAGGTATCTGAGTAATGATTTCAGTGGTAATACAAGATAAAAATAAAGAAATCTAGAATAAGTTCAGCAAGGTTACTAAAGAGTTGAATAGTAAAATTGACAAACAGTAGCAACAGCAAAACCTGAGAAGGCAAAAATCTGATTTTCAGTGTTGCTACATTGTATTACGTAAAATGTACAGTTATTAACAAAAATTACAAGACATGTAAAAAAAATGTGTGACCTATACATAGTAAATACACCAGTCAATAAATCTTTCCCAAAGGAAGTAGAGATATTGGACTTATTACATGAAAACCTTAAATCAGCTATTTTAAATGTGTTCTAGGAACAAAAGGAAACTGTCTAAATAACTAAAAGTGTGCAAACCATGCCTCTTTAAACAGAATATAAACAAATAGACATTATGAAATAAAAAGCCACACAGAAATTTTGAATTTGAAAATTATAATAACATATTCAACATGCTAGGAAGATAATATAAATCAAGAATTCTGTATCTAAAGAAGTTAAGACATTCCCAAATAAACTAAAACTGAGAAAATTTGTTGTTAGGATATCTACCCTATACATGAAACTAAAGGGAGTATTTCAGGCTGAAATGAAAGGATGTTAGATTGTAAAAGGAATCCATATAAAAGAAATAGAGTAACAATACAGGTAACGAACTACATAGGTAAATATAAATGACAGTATTAATGCATTTTTAATACTTTTTCTCTTATTTGATATAAAGGACATATACATACAGGAAAAATTATAAATCTGTGCTAATGAGAATATAAAGTATAAAAGTGTAACTCCTATGTCAATAATAGTACAAAGGAGGGTGGAGGAAACAGAACTATGTTGGAGCAAAGATTTATATACTATTGAAATGACAACAGTATTTATCTAAATTAGATTGTTAAAAGATATGAATTGGAATCTCAAGGTAAACCACTAGAAAAATAACATTCAGTAAAATAAATGACAAAGTAAGTTAAAAGGTACAATAGAAATATAAATTTAACACAAAGGCAGTGATGGAGGATTACAGGTACAAAAAAGACGTGAGACATACAGAAACATATAGAAAAATGGCAGACAAATATTACTGTGTATAATAACATTTAATATAAATAGATTAAACTCTCCAAGTAAAAAGTGCAGATGGGCAGAATGGATAAAAGAAAAATTAACTGTGATCCAAATATATGCTGATCAAGAAACACACTTTAGGGACTTCCCTGGTGGTCTAGTGGTAAAGAATCTGCCTTCCAATGCAGGAGATGCGGGTTCGATCCCTGGTCTGGGAACTAAGGTCCCACATGCCGTGGGGTAACTAAGCCCACGTACCACAACTATTGAGCTCACGCTCCTCAATGAGAGAGGCTACGTGCCACAAACTACAGATCCCACACGCCCTGGAGCCCGCACACTGCAACTAGAGAGAAGGCTGAGTGCTGCAACGAAGAGACCGCATGCCTTAATGGAAGATCGCATATGCATGCCTCAATGAAGATCCCGTGTGCCGCAACTAAGACCCGATGCACCCAAAAAAATAAGGAAAATAAATAAATAGAATAAATATTAAAAAACACTTTAAATTGAAAGACCCAAATAGGTTGAAAGTAAAATGGTGGATGAATTTACCATGCAGAAGCTCAAGTAAGAGAGCTATAGTGTCTAACATAGTATCAAACAAAAAATCTTTAAGACAAAAATCGGTATAGATGGTCAATCCATCAAGAAGATATAACAATGATAAACATATATCCATTTAATACCAGAGCTTTAAAATACACAAAGCAAAAACTGGCAGAATTAAAAGGAGAAATAAACAATTCAACAATAATAGTTGGAGATGTCAATAACCCAATTTCAATAATGTACACAACAACTAAGTCAATGATCAAGGAGGAAATAGAAGATTTCAAAACCATAAAACATATAGACCTAACTTCTGGTTTTTCATTCCACATATAGTGAGCTTGGGGTTGGCACTCAATCCTAACAACAAGCAAAAAGCTGAGAAGACTGAAAAATTAACTCTTCTTAGATCCAGAAGAAGGGGGAGGACACAGGGAAAACCACTGCCCCCCAAGAACAGAGAGACAGAAAGTCATATTAGAGTAGACTCACCATCAGAAACTGCCACATGATCTAGTGCTGGGAAGAAAAACCTGAACTGTAATTAAGAATTTCTGGAGGCTCAGTATGGACAATTCTGAAAATTAAAAACTCCAGGAGGACTTAGTCATGGGGGGGGCCCCCAGTATTGTGAGATTTACTTGCAGGAGCTGGACCAGGTTCCCACAGTTAATATCAGAGAAAAAAATTCCCTTGAGCTTCCAGCAAGGGAGTGGTAAATAAACCATTTGAAATATGCATGAAATAGGCCTGCACTCAAGAGAAATTAGTTGATCAGAGCCTAACCTTTTGGGGTACAATCAGTGCCTAACTGAATTGAGGTAAGGGAAATAGCCACCTCTGGTCAACTCTAGCCTTCTACTTGGGAGAACGGAAATAACCAACTGCACCCCACGCTAGCCATCCTGTCCCAACTAGGGGGAGAAAAAACTGAGCAACAATTGTGAAGCTCACATTTTAGAGGCATAGGCTCACTAAAAGACTGAGACCTAATCATAGGACTATTGAATATTTCCCCTCCTCTACACCTTACCACCATATTACTAAAGGCCTATTTACAGCAGTTTCTTTTACCAAGTACATTATGTCTAGTGATCAAGAAAAAAATGACAAGAAATACTAAAAGGCAATAAACACAATTTGAAAAGACAGAGGAGGTATCAAAAATAGATATGTCAGGGATGTTGATTTGATACATATATATTGCAAATTGATTGTCACTGTAGCATTAACACCTCCATCACATCACATAATTAGCATTTCTTTTTTTGTGTGGTGAAAACATTTAAGATATACTCTCTTAGCAACTTTGAAGTACATAACACAGTATTCTTAACTATCACCACAATGCTGTGCATTAGATCCCTGGAACATAGTCATCTTATGACTGGAAGTTTGTACCCTTTGACCAATATCACCCCATTGCCTGCACCCCCCAGCCCCTGATAACCACCATTCTACTATTTGTTTCTACAAGTTCAGTCTTTAGATCCTACATATAATTGATATCATACAGTGTTTATCTTTGTCTGTCTGAATTGTTTCATTTAGCACAGTGTCCTCAAGATCCATCGATTTTGTCACAAATGGCAGGATTTCCTTCTTTTCTTGTGACTGAATAATATTCCACCGTGTGTGTGTGTGTGTGTGTATGTGTGTGTGTGTAATCAAAACATCTTTATCCATTCATCTGTTGACAGACACTTAGGTTGTTTTCATATCATATCTTGGCTATTATTAATAATGCTGCAATAAACATGAGAGTGCAGATATCTATTCAATATCCTATTTGCATTTTCTTTGGGTATATATACTGAAGTGGGATTGCTGGATCATATGGTAGTTATATTTTAAAATTTTTGTAAAACCTCTGTGTTCCATAGTGGCTGTACCAATATAAAATCTCACCAGCACTGCATGAGGGTTCCCGTTTCTCTACATCCTCCTAGCATTTGTTATCTCTTGTCTTTTTAATGACAGCTATTCTAATAGATGTGAGGTGATATCTCATTTTGGTTTTGATTTGCATTTCCCTGATGTTTAGTGATGTTGAGATCTTTTTATGGACCTGTTGGCTATTTATATGTCTTCTTTGGAAAACTATTCAATTCCTCTGCCCATTTTTAAAAATCAGATTGGTTTTTTATTGTTGTTGTTGTTGTTGTTATTAAGTTGTGTATGTTCTTTATATACTTCACACATTAACAGCTTATCAGATATGGTTTGCAAATATTTTCCCCATTCCATAGGTTGCCTTTTTATTTGGTAAAGTGTTCCTTTTGCTGTGCAGAAGCTTTTTCACTTTATGTAGTCTCATTTGTTGATTTTGGCTTCTGTTGTTTATGCTTATGATGTGAACTCCAAAAAAACATTGCTAAGACCAATATCAAGGAGTTTTTCCCCGTATTTTCTTGTAAGATTTCTGTGGTATCAGTTGTTACGTTTAAATCTTTAATCCATTTCAAGTTAATTTTTGTGACTGATGTAAGTTAAGGGTCCAATTTTATTTTTCTGCATGTGGTTATCCAGTTTTCTCAACACCATTTGTTGAAGAGATTATCCCTTTGCCATTGAGAGTTCTTGGATCTCTTGTCAAATATTAGTTGACCATAATTGCAGTGGTTTATTTCTGGGCTCTTTATTCTTTTCCATTGGTCTGTATGACTATTTTTATGCCAGGACCATACTGTTTTGATTAATGTAGCTTTGTTATTTAGTTCGACATCATGAAGTATGATGTTCCAACTTTGTTCTTCTTTCTCAGGATTGCTTTGGCTATTCACGGACTTTTTTAGTTCACACAAATTTTAGAATTATTTTTCTATTTCTGAGAAAAATGCCATTGGAGTTTTTCTGCATTGATCTATAGTTGGCTTTGTGTAATATGGAAATTTTAATAATATTAATTCTTCCTGTCCGTGAATGTGGGATATCTTTCCATCTGTTTGTGTCTTCTTTGATTTTTTTTCATCAAAGTCTTATAGCTTTCAGTGTACAGATCTTTCACCTCCTTGGTTAAATTTATTCCTAAGCATTTATTTATTTTTTTGATGCTATTGTAAATGAGTTTGTTCATTTAATTTTCAGATATTTTGTTCTTGGTGTATAGCAACACAATTGATTTCTGTATATTGATTTTGTGTTAAGCAACTTTATTGAATTGATTGATTAGTTCTAATAGTTTTGGGGTTTTTTTGGTGGAATCTTTAGGATTTTCTAACATAAAGTTATATCATCTGCAAATGATGACATTTTTACTTCTTTCTTTCGAGTTTGGATGCCGTTTACTTATTCATCTTGCCTGATTGCTTTAGCTCAGACTTCAGTACTATATTGAATGAGAGTGGTGAGAGTGGGCATCCTTGTCTTATTTCTAGTCTTAGAGGAAATGCTTTCAATTGTTCACTGTTGAGAATGTTGCTAGGTGTGGGTTTGTCATATATGACCTTTAATATGTTGAAGTATGTTCCTTTTGTACTCAATTTGTTGAGCTTTTTTTTGTTTTCCATGAAAGGATATTGTATTTTGTCAAATTCATTTTTTGCATCTTTTGAGATGATATGATTTTTATATTTCATCCTACTAATATGTTGTATCACATGCATTGATTTGCATATGCTGAACCATCCTTGCATCCCAGGGATAAATCCCATTTGGTCATAGAGTATGATCCTTTGAAGGTGTTATTGAATTTGGTTGACCTAATATTTTACTGAAAATTTTTGCCTCTATATTTGTCAGAGATATTGGTCTATAGTTTTCTGTTCCTGTAGTGTCCTTATGTGACTTTGCTCTCAAGGTTATGCTGGCCTCCTAAGATGAGTTTGGGTGTATTCTCTCCTCTTCAATTTTTTGGAAAAATTTGATAAGAATTGGCATCAATTCTTCTTTAAATGTGTGGTGTAGAGCACCAAATCCTAACCACTAGACCACCAGGGTATAGACAATATTATTTACAAAGCAGAAATAGAGACATAGATGTAGAGAATAAATGTATGGATACCAAGGGGGAAGGGAGGGGTAGGATGACTTGGGAGATTGAGATTGACATATATACAGTATTGATACTATATATAAAATAGATAACTAATGAGAACCTACTGTATAGCACAGGGAACTCTAACTCTACTCAGTGCTCTGTGGTGACCTAAATGGGAAGGAAATCCAAAAAAAGGTGATATATGTATACATATAGCTGATTCACTTTGCTGTACAGTAGAAACTAACACAACATTGTAAAGCAACTCTACTCCAATAAAAATTTTAAAAATTAAAAAAAATTATTTTGAGATTTAAAAAGAAAAAAATGACCTAATTGCAAAAAAGAAAAAAAATGTTTGGTAAAATTCGCCAGGGAAACTATCTGGTCCTGGGCTTTTCTGTGTTGGGAGGATTTTGATTAGTGATTCAGTATACTTGCACGTTAGTAGTCTGTTCAGATTTTTCTATTTCTTCATGATACAGTTTTGGTAGGTTGTATGTTTCTAGAAATTTTCTACTGCTTCTTGGTTATCTAGTTTGTTGGCTTGTAGTTGATCATAGTAATGTCTTATGATCCTTTGTATTTCTGTGGTATTAGCTGTAATGTCTCCTCTTCCAACACTTATTTGAGTCTTCTCTCTTTTTTCCCAGTTACTGTAGCTAAAGGCTTTTAAATTTATGTTTTCAATAAACCAGCTCTTAGTTTGTTGACCTTGCTATTGTACCTAGGCACATGGTATTGAGTCCCACAACAATCACAGAGGCACTCTTATTTGTAGATGGATAATGAATTTTTGTTGTTGAGGGAGGGGACAAAAAACAAGGGATGTCTTATGCTACCATGCTGTGACTTCACTCCCCCAGACCTGGAATTTAAAACAGTTATGATTAATATGCTAAGGGGGGCTCTAATAGATAAAGTAGACTACAAGAACAGGTGAGCAAAGTAGGCAGAGATGGAAATCTTAAGAACCAAAATGAAATGCTAGAGATCAAAAACACTGTAACAGGATGAAGAATGCCTTTGATGGGTTTATTAGTAGACTGGATATAGCTGAGGAAAGAATCTCTGAGTGATGAAATGTCAATAGAAATTTCAAAAACTGAAAAGCAAAGAAAGCAAAGCTGGAAAAAACAGAACAGTTTTGAACAATTACAAAAATTGTAAAATATGTGTATTGGGAATACCAGAAGGAAAAGATAGAAAGGAACAAAAGAGATATTTGAAACAATAACGACTGAGAATTTCCCTGAATTAATGTCAGAGAACAAACTACAGATCCAGGAAGTTCAGAGGGCACCATGCAAGATAAATGCCCCCCCACAAACTACACCTAGACTTATCATTTTCAAACTAAAGAAAATCAAAGATAAAATCCTGAACATGGCCAGAGGAAAAAATACCTTACCTGTAGAGGAACAAAGATAAGAATTACATTGAACTTCTCCTTAGAAACTATACAAGCAAGAAGAGAGATACAATACAATAACAACCGACAAGAGTTCTATATACCCTGTGAAATTATCCTTCATAAGCAAGGTAGATGTAAATCATGTCATCAACATGCCTGAATAAGATGTCCCTTGTATTCACCTCTCAACAACAACAATCTGTCATTTACCCATGGACAGAAGTTCCTTTATGTGAGCTGTGGGATCCAGCACCATATGCCAAAGGGCCCAGAAGGAGTCTTGCCCAATTGTACATCAGATAATAGGCATATGTAGACCTGGCTGTGGATTCTGCAGTGGCTCCAGCCCCTCTTAGCCATGGTCCAGAAACCCCTAGAGAACATTATCTTAGACAGTCACCTGTAAATGAGAGAGCCTTTGTGGAATCCCAGGTTTCCAGCAGAGAATTCCAACACACTATTGGAGAAACAAAAAAAACGAATCTGAGTGCATTGGAGAGTGTAAAAGGAACAGTTTGACTTTATCCATCCCCCCCGCCTCCTCCAAAGTAGAACAGATCAGTGTCAAGAGAAAACTTCTCAGCTTGTGATTTCTCCCTCAGGGAAAAAGGAGAGCATATACATGAGTATTTTACTCACCCAGCTATATGAGAAGTTGCCAAAGAGACCCAATTCTTTCTCACACCATCCAGAGTACTGAGTCATGAGCTATATGCTGGGGGCGGGGCAAGAAGAGGCTGGAAGAGATAGGACTCTCAGAGGCATTAACAGGATGTAGATCCTACTAACTGCATCACAGACTCCATCAAGAAGCCTGCTAATGAGCTACTGTGTTTGCCTTACCCTCAGATCCCTCGGATGACCCACAGATACACCCAGCTCCCTGCATGCCTCACCCATTGCTGCATCCTCTGGCCAGTTATCTGTGTACTCTCCCGATGGTGGTGAAAGCAAGCTTTGGCAAAGGGGCAGTGAGCATACACAGAAAACCCACCCAGATCTGCTAGGGAGAGACCATAAACTTGAGCTTTAGCTCCACCCTTGGGAAAGCACAAAGGAGGCTGTCATGACCAGGCCTGGTGTGTTCCAGGATCCAAAGACAGTATATAAGCTTCAGAATTCTGCCACAAGAGGGAACGAGAAGCATGGAGTAGGGATATCCACAGAAGATCTGAGAAAGCCTCAGAATCCCTAATAGGTCTGACAGAAGTCATTTAGTCAGCATGGAGGAGGTGGCTGCAACTACAAATACAACCAGGTCAAAAGTATACAACCAAGTCAGTGATGCAAGGCTTCAATGAAAATGAAAAATCAAAGAAACTTGGTACCATCAAAGGATCACAACAATCTTCCAGTAACTGCCCCCCAGAACAGAAGATCAGTGATTTACCTGATAAAGAATTCAAAATACCTATTTAAAAAATGTTTTTAATTGAAGTGTAGTTGATTTACAATATTGTGTTAGTTTCAGGTGTATAACAAAGGATTTCAATAATATATATATTATTTTTTTCAATTCTTTTCCATTATTGGTTATTACAGGATATTGAATATAGTTCCCTGTGCTGTACAGTAAATCCTTGCTGTTTATCTATTGTATATATGGTAGTGTGTATCTGTTAATCCCATACTCCTAATTTATCCCTCCCCCCATCCCCTTTGCTAACCATAAGTTTGTTTTCTATGTCTGTGAGTCTGTTTCTGTTTTGTAAATAAGTTCATTTGTACCATTTTTTAGATTATACATATAAGCGATGCTACATGATATTTGTCTTTCTCTCTCTGACTTCACTTAGTATGATAATGTCTGGGTCCATCTGTGTTACTGCAAAAGGCATTATTTCATTCTTTTTTATGGCTGAGTAGTACTCCATGTGTGCACCGCATCTTCTTTATCCATTCATCTGTCATTGGACGCTTAGGTTGTTTCCATGTCTTGGCTATTGTAAGTGGTGCTGCTATGAGCATTGGGGTGCATGTATCTTTTTGAATTAGAGTTTTTATCTTTTCTGGATATATGTCCAGGAGTTGGGTTGCTGGATCATATGGTAACTCTATTTTTAGTTTTTTAAGGAACTTCCAGACTGTTTTCCATGCTGGCTGCACCAACTTACATTTCTACCAACAGTATAGGAGGATTCCCTTTTCTCCACACCCTTTCCAGCATTTATTATTTGCAGGTTTTTTGATGATGGCCATTCTGACTTACGTGAGGTGATACTTCATTGTAGTTTTGATCTGCATTTCTCTAATAATTTGCAATGTTGAGCATCTTTTCATGTGCCTGTTGGCCATCTGTATGTGTTCTTTGGAGAAGTGTTTATTTAGGTCTTCTGCTCATTTTTTTTTTTTTTTTTTTTTTTGCGGTATGCGGGCCTCTCACTGTTGTGGCCTCCCCCGCTGCGGAGCACAGGCTCTGGACGCGCAGGCTCCGGACGCGCAGGCTCAGCGGCCATGGCTCACGGGCCCAGCCGCTCCGCGGCATATGGGATCCTCCCAGACCGGGGCACGAACCCGTATCCCCTGCATCGGCAGGCGGACTCTCAACCACTTGCGCCACCAGGGAGGCCCTTCTGCTCATTTTTTGATTGAGTTGTTTGTTTTTTTGATATTGATTTGTATGAGCTGTTTGTATATTTTGGAAATTAACCCCTTGTCAGTCACATCATTTGCAAATATTTTCTCTCATTCTGTAGGTTGTCTTTTTGTTTTGTTTATGGTTTCCTTTGCTGTGCAAAAGCTTATAAGTTTGATTATGTCCCATTTGTTTATTTTTGATATTATTTCTTTTGCCTTAGGAGACTGACCTAAGAAAATTTTGCTACAATTTATGTCAGAATGTTTTGCCTGTGTTCTCTTCTAGGAGTTTTATGGTGTCATGTCTTAAGTCTTTAAGCTATTTTGAGTTTATTTTTGTGTGTGGTGTGAGGGAATGTTCTAACTTTATTAATTTACATGTGGCTCTCTAGATTTCCCAGCACCACTTGCTGAAGAGACTGTCTTTTCTCCATTGTACATTCTTGTCTCCTTTGTTGAAGATTAATTGACCATAGGTGCGTGGGTCAAAATACCTGTTTTAAGGAGGCTCAGTTATCCACAAGAAAATATGTGGAATCTAAAAAAAATGGTACAAATGAACTTATTTACAAAACAGAAATAGAGTCACAGATGTTGAAAACAAACTTATGGTTACTGGGGGGAAAGGGGGATGGTTACCAGGGGGAAAAGGAGGGGAGGGATAATTTGGAAGATTGGGATTGACATATACATAGGTAACTAATAAGGTCCTACTGTATAGCACAGGCAGCTCTACTCAATACTCTGTAATGACCTATATGAGAAAAGAATCTTAAAAAGAGTGGATATGTGTATATGTATAATTGATTGACTTTGCTGTACACCTGAAACTAACACAACATAGTAAATCAATTATACTCCAAAAGAAAAAAAAAAGAAAACAGATAATTCAACAAAATCAGGAAAACAATACACAAACAAAATGAGGATTTTTTCCAAAGAGATAGGAATAATAAAAAAGAACCAAACAGAAATTCTGGAGCTGAAGAATTCAATAAATGAAATGAAAAATATAATAGAGAGCATCAACAACAGATTGGTCAAGTAGACCATGTTATCTGTCAATTAGAATACAAGAGCTTTGAAATTACCAGTAACGTTATAAAGCAGAAACTAACACAACATTGTGAGCAATTATACTCCGATAAAGATGTTTAAAAAAAAAAGAAATTACCAGTCAGAGGAGAACAAAGAAAAAAGATTGAAAAAAAGTGAAGAAAGCCTATGTGATCTAAGGAATACCATCAAAAGAAAGTCATTGGATTATTGCAGTTCCTGAAGGAGAAGGGAGGGAGAAAGGGGCAGAAAGCTCAATTAAAAAAATAATGGCTAAGAACTTCCCAAATATGTGGAGAGATTTGGACATCCAAATTCATGAAGCTAATAGGTCACCCCATAATTTCAATGCAAAACAATCTTCTCCAAGACACATTATAACTTTCAAAAATCAAAGACAGAGTCTTAAAAGCATCAAGAGAAAAGAAGATTGTAACCTAAAAAGGAACCAGAATTAGGCTTTTAGCACATTTCTCATCAGAAACCTTACAGGCCACAAGAGAGTAGGATGGTATACTCAAAGTGCTGAAAGAAAAAAAGCACAAACTGCCAACCAAGAATACTCTATCTGGCAAAGTTGTCCTTTAGTGATGTAGGAGAGAGAACTATTTTCCCAGACAAACAAAAGCTGATGGAGTTCATCACCACTAGTCCTGCCTTATATGAAGTGCTGAGATGAGTTTTTCAAGCTGAAATTAAAGGACACAAATCAGTAACATGAAAATACATAACACGCTTGTAAAGGTAAATATAGTCAAATTCAGAATCCTCTCATACTGTAATATAATGGTGTGTCAACCACTTAACTATAATATAAATGTTAAAGGACAAGATTATTAAAAATAGCTATAGTTACTATAATCTGTGAATGAATACGCAGTATGAAAAGAAGTAAATTGTAACATTAACATAACGGGTAATAAAAAGGTAAAATTTTTGTATTCAATCCAAGTTAATTTGTTATCAGTGTGAGATAGGTTATTATATCTATAAGATGTTTTATATAAGCCTTATGGTATACACAAAACAAAGACCTATAGTAGATTCACAAAAGATAAAGAGATTGTAATTAGAGAATACCACTACAGAAAACCAAAAATTCCAAAGAAGGCAGCAAGAGAGGAAAAAGGAACAAAGGAACTATGAAACAGCCAGAAAGCAATATGATGACAGTAGAAGTTCTTATCTATCAATAATTACTGTAAATGTAAGTGGATTGAATTATCCAATGAAAAGGCATAGAGTGGCTAGATGCATAAAAAAATAAGACCCAACTACATGCTGCCCACAAGAGACTCACCTCAGCTTTAAGGACATGCATAGAGTCAAAGTGAAGGAATGGCAAAAGATATTCCATGCCAGTGGAAACCAAAAGAGAGCAGAGGTAGCTATATTTATATCAGACAAAATAGACTAGGCCAAAAATGGTATGAAGAGACAAAGAAGGTCATTATATAATGATAAAGGGGCCAATCCATCTGGAAGATATAACAATCATAAATATATATGCACCCAACATTGGAGCACCTATATATATTAAGCAAATGGATCTGAAGGGAGAAATAGATACAGTAATAGAAAGGGACTTCAGTACCACTTTCAGCAATGGATAGATTATCCAAACAGAAAATCAGTAAGGACACATTCGACTTGAACTATGTTTCAGGTCAAATGGGCAAACTATTGTTGGATTCTTAATTTTATTTTTTAATTATCTTTACAATTTCTCAGGAAATTTTATCAGTTTACATGAGGAATAAGTCAGTATTCAGGAAATGTTTGTTGTAATCTTTATTTTCCCCCCCTAAAAAATCTCAGTAACTCTCTATCATATAGTAATTGAATGTACAAGATCACTTCAACTATGAAAAAGTGAGATTAATGAGCACGTTTCATTTGACTTCTGCTTGTTTGAAATGTCTTTGATACAGTGAGATTACCTGAAAAAGAATGAGCAAATGTTTACTTATGTTATTTAGATCTAATAGTTTTCTATGATTGTGAAAAATCATCTAAAATTGTACCTATGAACAAAGCAAATAATTTATGAAATTTTGACATATCTGTTACATGAACAGGTTGTCTGGATCACTCATTAAAAAAATGGGTTTGGACTTCCCTGGTGGTGCAGTGGTTAAGAATCTGCCTGCCAATGCAAGGGACACGGGTTCGAGCCCTGGTTCAGGGAGATCCCACACGCCATGGAGCCACTAAGCCCCTGTGCCACAACTACTGAGCCTGTGCTCTAGAGCCCGCGAGCCACAACTACTGAGCCCACGTGCCGCAACTACTGAAGCCCGCGTGCCTAGAGCCCATGCTCTGTAACAAGAGAAGCCACTGCAGTGAGAAGCCTGCACACTGCTACAAAGAGTAGCCCCCGCTCGCTGCAACTAGAGAAAGCCCGTGTTCAGCAACGAAGACCCAAAGCAGCCAAAAATAAATAAAATTTTTTTTTTAAAAAAGGATTTGGGCAAAGTTTATACACTTTACAGAGTGCTTCTTTTACTCAATATAGTATATACTGCTCTTTATTCAAAAAAAATTCTTTGAGCAGGACATTTATATATAAGCAACACATAGAGCTCATTATGTTTCTATTTTGAGCACTTTGGGATCTTCCAATACTACTGGTTCTTTCATATGCTCTGATCTAATTTTCTGCTTTGAATCTCTGACACTATTGATATACGAGCTACTTGCTTTTTCCAAGGCAATGCATAGCTACGGTGTTTTGATTATTCACTATATACAGTGTTGACACTATTCAGTGACAGTGTTGAGAAACAGGAATCTAAGATATATTACTGTGATTTTGTCTGGCTTAGTACCTATATAAAACCATGGCTTAGTTTGATAATTCAGTGAATATTAATATTGCTCAAGCATCCATTGCAGGTGCATTGTGCAACATTATTGTTTTTCATTGTGTGATATATTAAATAAAAAAGTATATCAAGTCAGTAGACTGGGGAAAGTTTTTTTTTTTTGTCATCCAGGAAGATGGTTTAGTCCTAGTTAGTTAGCTTTATATTTTTGGAGGGAAGGAATAAAACTTTATATTTTTCATGTGTGGAGTATGTAACTCCCATAATATTCTGACTTGAAATGCATTGTTGAGATACTCAATCAATATTAGTTGCTTGACTGATAACAAAAACCTTTGTTGTGTTGTCTATCCAGGCCTCATTGGTATTCTCAGGGAGCTATGAGTCACATCATATCTATCTACACTTTCAGTACTATAGTAAGGCTGATTAAAAAAGGAAGAATAGATTTTTATTGTCCAAGCTTAGTGAGATAATTTAGTAGAGAAACATTTCTTGAATCACTGATGTCGGCACAGAAAGTTTGACATGTCTCCATAGTACATTGTTTGTTCCCATTACCTTGAACATAGATTAAGGAAAGCCCAATACAGCGTTCCCATTTTCTTACACTCCCTATTTATTTGGAGAAGGATAAAAATAATATTTATCACTATTCAGGAAATACAAAGGTCAGGGCCAGATCTGTGGAGGTTATGTGTGCATAAACTAAAATTATGTAGTTGCTTACATGTGTTCATGATAAATGCTAGGTTGAATGTATGAATACTCTTAAACACATGGCGACATGGTGACTGTTTTTCCCCCCAGGATTCAGTAATGTGGTCATATATTCTTGTGGCGTCATTATATTTTTTATTCTCTGTAATAGAGGTATATTTGAAAATTTTGTAACTGAACATAAAGGGAGTTAACAGAATGCAGTTGTAAGTTATTTAGGTATATACACAGGAGGTTAGGAGACTCTGCCTACAATATGTCTCAACTCTCTAGCTCTCTCAGTAACTAAAATCTAGTTATTCAGAAATCATATTAGAAGTACAGGTTACTTTGGGTCCTCTGTAGAATCAGTGTGCATAAAATATATCAAAATCCAAGAGGAAGACTCTGCCATGTAGTAGTTCATCTGTCTAATGAAATCACTTGAGAACTGTGAGTGTAATATTTAAATTAAGTGGATAAATTCTGTCCTTGGTTTAGCAGTTATGCAAAAGTATGACTGTAGCCAGCAATTCATTGACTATTAATGAAGCTTTTAATAATCCACTGGCTAGGGTGTCCTTTTAACTAGCAAATTCTGACCTTTAAATGGATACTATGCTGTTAAATTGTTTTATCTTGTGTTTTCATAACAGTGTTTTTCTTTTTTGGCACATAAAGTACTTTCTTAGTTTTGAAAAGCACATATGCATTTCCTGGAGGATAATCATAAAAATTTAAAGTAGAAATATACAATTAATTTCAGTATAAACCAACCAAAAGAGATATGGACCATAGTCATTAAAGAAGGATCATGTTTGCTGGATTTATTATCTTTTCCTCCAAGCTCATTAAGAAACAGTCCAGCAAGGGGCTAAGGTCTCAATTAATTTTAATGGGCATGACCAAGGTTTAATAAAGTATGTGTTTTAATTGCCTGAGATTAGGCTAAATTGTAGCCTCAGTTTGCTATTGATAGAAATGAGGTTTTGATCAAAAGGTACAAAATAGTTTTCTAAGAGAAATTGATAAAGCTGGTAACCTATGGGAAAGAGCGTTGGTTTTTCTAGAAAAAATACTTATTAACATAAACTTCAAAAATAAATGAAGAAAACTGGCTGCTAACTAATTATAGAATCATTTTTCAAATACAGATGCTGATCCAGATATAGCAGGTGGTGGATACAAAAACCCATCTGCCATCACATTGTTTGTTACTATATAGGTAAACCATCCAATGCTCTGAATATCTATGTCATGGATGGCAAGCCGTATAATTTATAATTCAAAATGGCTTTCTTGCAGCCTTTAATCATTAACTAGCCAGTCAAACATGTTGGTGGGACAGAGGTGTTTCTTTTCCAAAATGGTATTGGCTAAATGATATTTTATCTTGAGAGGTTTTAAGCTTGGTTCAAGTAGTGTTGGTCAGTTGCCAATGAATGCTGTAATGAATACATTTATCTTCAGTGCTATTAGCTAAGCAAAACTGCCTAAGCATTTTACACATTTTGGAAATCTCAACCCCTGTGAATGATAGAAAAAGAAAACAGCCTCCTCACAGGAATCCTACTTTATCCTCAGTAAATTAGCATATTAACTGTGATACAATTAATTTCAGAGAAAGGAAGAGCACACTTCTCAGAAAGCCACTAAGGAAAGTTCTATTTTTAATAATTCATGAATTTTCACTACTAAAATATGTTATTTTAATTTTTCTTTAAATATCCAATGTGATTATTTTAGTTGTTTAGAACACAGTAATAATGAAGCCAGTGTTGTGCATGTATGTGTTTGTATGTGTACATATGTGTGTACGTGTACCTATGTGTGTTTGGGGGGGTTGTTGGGTAATTTTTGTGTCAAGTTGGGTAGGTTGTTTGGTCAAACACTTGTCTAAATATTGCTGTGAAAATCTTCTTGTATGTAATACAAATTTACAATCAGTTGACTTTAAAGCAGAGTACCCTCCATAATGTGGGTAGACTTCATCCAATCAGTTCAAGGCCTTAAGAAAAAAGCCTGAGGTTTCCCAAAGACGAAATTTTGCCTTGAGACTGCAGCATAGAAATCATGCCCGAGTTTTCACTCTTCTTGCCCGTTTTATGGATTTTGGACTCAAAACTGCAACATCAACTCTTATCTGAATTTCCATCCTGCTGGCCTGCCCTACAGATTTCAGACTTGCCAGCCTCCATAATCACACGATCACATTCCTTAACTTAAATTAATCTCTCAATAGACAGATAGATATAGATATAGATATAGATATATAGACAGGTACATATATATATATATATATATATATATCCTCTTGGTTTGGTTTCTCTGGAGAACCATTTCTGATACATGGGTTTTGCTAACTTTGCCCTAGACATATATTTCACAAAGATAGGTGTTTTATCCAAAGGGCAGAGTATGTCAGTATGGATAGCCTGGAATAAACCAAAAACCACTGAAAAATCCCAGTGTTTTTATTCTCCCTACAGAGGATCTGGGATGGGAAAAAAGAGTACAATCGAAAAACAAAAGGTTTTAAAAATAACCTCAAACTCCAGAGTAAATGATATTTTTTTATCATCATTTATTATCTCAACTAAAGCTTAAAATTTGACTTCAGTGACTGGCAGCCAGTCTAGTAAGTGAGACAGTTAAATTTGTGAAGTATCAAGCATGCTTGTACGTGACACTCATGCTATTAAGGAAACTTCTGCCTTGGGTTTTTCAGCTACTTATTATGACTTCCACAATGTCTGGAACTTGTTTTGAATTGACATCCGTATCCATCTTGCCTTGGCAAATGAACAAGTAGAAAGATTAATTAGTTCTTGGGTACTTTATATTCCAGGTCTGTGACTTCTCCAGCTAGTGGCATAGTTAGTGCAGTGGACTTGGTTTATTTTGCACTAACTGTGACAATGCCAAAAGCCTGTGTTTCTGTATGTTGGTGTGTGTTCCTTTTTGGCACTCAGGCTGAGCTTAGTAATGACTGTGGAATCAACACAGCTAGTTGTAAATGATGTATGAAATTAAAAAAATCTCTGGCCAGTGCATTAAAAGAGTGCAGAGTAGAGAGGAAATGCTGTGCAGAGCTGCTCTGTAGTTTAGTTTGTGGGTATCTTGATATGCTGCCAAATCAAGAAGGGGAAGACTGAAACCCAGCAAATTTGGGAACACTAAACCTTATTGCATTCTAGTCTTTATTATTTTTGTTTGGCTCTCTTCTTACATTTATTTAAAAATATCTGATAGGTGCTTTAATTGTAGAAATTAAAAACAGTAGTAAATATTGATGCTTAAATCTATGGAGAAGGGAAATATAGGACATGGATTTTTTTAACATCTTTATTGGAGTATAATTGCTTTACAATAGTGTGTTAGTTTCTCCTTTATAAGTGAATCAGCTATACATATACATATATCCCCATATCTCCTCCCTCTTGCATCTCCCTCCCACCCTCCCTATCCCACCCCTCTAGGTGGTCACAAAGCACCGAGCTGATCTCCCTGTGCTATGTGGCTGCTTCCCACTAGCTATCTATGTTACGTTTGGTAGTGTATATATGTCCATGCCACTCTCTCACTTCATCCCAGCTTACCCTTCCCGCTCCCTGTGTCCTCAAGTCCATTCTCTATGGCTGTGTCTTTATTCCTGTCCTTCCCCTAGGTTCTTCAGAACCATTTTTAAAAAATTTTTATTGGGGTATAATTGCTTTACAATGGTGTGTTAGTTTCTGCTGTATAACAAAGTGAATAAGCTATACGTATACATATCTCCCCATATCCCCTCCTTCTTTCCTCTCCCCCCCACCCTCCCTATCCCACCCCTCTAGGTGGACACAAAGCATCGAGCTGATCTCCCTGTGCTATGTGGCTGCTTCCCCTTAGCTGTCTATTTTACATTTGGTAGTGTACGTAGGGACATAGAATTTTTGCCAGGTGTAGTTCATTTCCTCTCAGAGAGGTCTTTCTCACTATCTTCTACCTAAACAACCTGCATGTTATGTGTCTATTGGTCCATGTAACTCCAATTGTCTCCTTCCGTTCTTTTGTCTTTCTATGTGTGATCAAAGCTGCTGAAGAATATGTTAACTTGTTATCTGTTGATTCAGTAAATTGAGTGAACTAAACAGTCAGTTTGTGGAGAGAAGAAGAGAATCACCAGGTATTTCATTGAATCACTGGTTTTCTTAGTCAAAAGTTAGGTCAGGGGCTTCCCTGGTGGCGCAGTAGTTGAGAGTCCGCCTGCCGATGCAGGGGACACGGGTTCGTGCCCCGGTCTGGGAAGATCCCACATGCCGCGGAGCGGCTGAGCCCGTGAGCCATGGCCGCTGAGCCTGCGCGTCCAGAGCCTGTGCTCTGCAACGGGAGAGGCCACAACAGTGAGAGGCCCACATACTGCAAAAAAAAAAAAAAAAAAAAAAAAAAAAAGTTAGGTCAGTGTATTTTGGGGGAAGTCTACTGTCTGATACCTTAGAATACAATAGTGGTAATGAGTCCCAAACCTAGAGTCAGATTGCCAGGGTTTGAATTCTGGCTCCAACGCTTAACTAACTATATGTCCTTGGTAAAATCATTTATACTTTCTCTACTTTATTTCCCCCTCATCCATAAAATTATCCTACTTTAGTATTTATACCTTTATTGTAAAGATGATTATTTTGAAGATTAAATGAGATGACAAATGTAACACTTATTGGAGAATGGCTGATATGTAAATAGAGCCAAGTCATGGTGCTATTCTTTTTTTTTTTCCTTTTCCCCCCCTAAGCTTTACTGAGGTATAATTGACAAACAAAATTGTAATACATTTAACATGTATGTGATGATTTGATATATGTATACATTTTGAAATGATTACCATGGTCAAGTTAATTAACACATCCATCACCTCACACAATTATTATACTTTTCTTTTTTGGTGATAATGCATAAGATCTACTCTCAGCGAATTTCATGTATACAATACAGCATTACCTATAATTACCATGCTGTACATTAGAGCCTCATAACTTATTTTTCTTATAACTGAAAGTCTGTACCCTTTGACAATATATCCCATTTCTTCCACCCCCCAGCCCCTGGCAGCCACCATTATGTCTTCTGTTTCTATCAGTTTAACTTTTTTTTTTATTAGAACCTTGGGAAGTATCAACTGTAGCAAAAAACAGAGACACGTGAAATAAACGCTCTTTACAGATTTTTGGTTCTACTTTAAAACTCTATATGACTACAATAGGTATTCTTATATTTAACCCTTCTGTGACTTTTTTTAATGCAATAGCTGAGATTGGATAAGTCTGAAAACTATAAGAATTGCAAATGCTATGTATTAGGCAAGAACAGACTGTTTCACCAAATCCCTAAATTTTAAAATTAAAGGGCATGCTTTAGAAAACTCAGTAGTCCTATTTCACACAGCAAGCACTAAACTCATGCAACTCCTCAAACTATCCAAAGAGAACCCACAGGATAAAAACATGTATTTATTGTGAAATGTTTAGTAAATACATAGAATTTAAAGATATAATGACATCTTAAGGAAAACTGCAATGAAATCAGAAGAACATATGCTCTTCTACAACATGACTGGCTAGAGCATTTAAGCCAGAATCTTCATGAACAATGATGAAGACCCAGTATGTCTATAGTGAATATCATATTTTCAGAAGTTGACAAGTTATCTCAATTTTCCGAGTTATTAGAATTCTTTTGGTAAAACAACAAATAGCTCTTTTGCAAATAGATTATACATACACTATATATATGCATTTTGTGTATAATATATATACCCTGCCAAAGTCCTTCATTTTCTTTCATAGAGGGGATGATACTGAACATAATCTGAAAAGATGTAGATCTTTAAAAAGTGCTCTGAAGATGTAGGAAGAACTAGAGAATGGAAATGTTAGCCAAACACAATTCACTTTTAAATGATAAGACAAGTTTTAAATGAAAATTTCAAGGAATCCTTCTTAATACAACAGAGGCATTTAATACAAAAATTTAAGTGTTTTCTCCTTTAAATGAAAGTAATATTTCCCATGTTATTAAAAGTCATTTTCAAAACCAACTTAATTGCTTTAAAGTTGTATCATATAACTATCATAATTTAAATAGTTGCTCATGCAGATTATTTCTAATTTTCTCACTATAAATAATGCTTATGTTGATATATTTGTTTAAGATTGTTTTCTGCATTTTGGATCAGTTTCCTTAGGATAAATTCCCAGAAGCAATATTATTGGGAAAATGGATATATGTTTTGAATTCCTGAAAGTTTATACTCCCAAGTAGTCATTGCTCTCTCCATGCTCTCACTACCACCAAAATTGAATTTTAATCTTTTTAAATCTCAAAAGATGCAGCAGATTTAAGTGAATGTATACTCACTCCATGCTCATATTTGTGGACTTTCAGAACACTGGCAGCAGAAAAGTTTCAAGTCTCTAAAGAAGAAAAAAAAATGTCACCTGACAGCATTCAGAATTGCTTTATATCTCTCAATAAAACCCTGCCGAGTTGAATACCATTGAGCAGCGCCTTCAAAAGTCTGAAGTACAATGCATTTAAACCTAGAATTCTATACCTAGGCAAACAAAAATTAAGTTTAAGTGTAGAATGAAGACATTTTCAGAAATACATATTCAGGTTATATTTACCTTCTCTGAACCCGTTCTCAAGAAAATACTAAGATGTGTGCTCCAAAAGGAGGGAGTTAAAAAAGACAAATGGGCTTACAGAAAACTGGAGTTGTTACACAGAAAAGTAAAAAGGTTCTTCAAGATGATACTGGAGGGAGATACTAGGATGGCAGTCATCAGGCCTTGACTGGAGCAGGGCAGCTCAAGAGACAGGCAAATGGAAAATGTTCATCATCTTGTGAATTTTTTAAAGCATGTAGAATAATTAAAAGAATAAATATCACTTTCACCTGATGGAATTAATGAAGGATGCACTCCACAAAAATAAAAAAAATGTTTTAGAAAAATAGAAAAATATGATACCCAGAAATCAGGAAATACAACTGAAGAGAAAGGCAAAAGTAAGTTCGAGGATGACAGTTGTTTAGCAAACCTAGAAAACAACCAGCCTGGAGAGAAGTTACGTGTAGATTTCCAGGAGAGAGAAGTACAAGAATAAAAATATAGAAATGATAAATAACTGAATGGTAATAAAACTTGTGGGAATTGTGTTGAAAGTCCATGAGAAGGAATGGAAGAATGAGCAATAAAAAGAAAACCAAGCAAGTTAAAAGCAAAAAAGTAATAACTAGATTTCAGGAACAAAAGTAAGAAAGGAAACATGACAGAGGAGACTACAATGTGTTATCTGCCATAAAAGGAAATTAATAGATAGTAAAAAAAGAAAAGACTAAGAACATGAATAGACATGTTTTCATAAAAGACATCACCTCATGCCTGTCAGGATGGCTATTATGAAAAAAAAACAAATATTGATGAGGATGTGGAGAAACTGGGACTCTTGTGCAATGTGAGTAGGAATGAAAAATGGAGTCTGAGAGCCTGATACCTCCAGCTCCATTTTCCTTTCTCAGGATTGCTTTGGCTATTCGGGGTCTTTTGTGTTTCCATACAAATTGTGAAATTTTTTGTTCTAGTTCTGTGAAATATGCCATTGGTAATTTGATAGGGATTGCACTGAATCTGTAGATCACTTTGGGTAGTATAGTCATTTTGACAGTATTGATTCTTCCAATCCAAGAACATGGTATATCTTTCCATCTGTTTGTGCTGTCTTCAATTTCTTTCATCAGTGTTTTATAGTTCTTGGAGTAAAGGTCTTTTGCCTCCTTAGGAAGGTTTATTCCTAGGTATTTTATTCTTTTTGAGGTGATGGTAAATGGGATTGTTTCCTTAATTTCTCTTTCTGATCTTCTGTTGTTATTGTATAGGAATGCAAGAGATTTCTGTGTATTAATTTTGTATCCTGCAACTTTACCAAATTCACTGATGAACTCTAGTAGTTTTCTGGTAGCATCTTTAGGATTTTCTATATATAGTATCATGTCATCTGCAAACAGTGACAGTTTTACTTCTTCTTTTACAATTTGGATTCCTTTTATTTCTTTTTCTTCTGAGGAACAATAGGGAGGTTCCTTTAAAAACTAAAAACAGAACGACCATATATGATCCAGCAATTCCACTCCTGGGCATATATCCATAGAAAACCATAATTTAAAAAGATACATGCTCCCCAGTGTTCATTGCAGCACTATTTACAATAGACAGGACATGGAAGCAACCTAAATGTCCATGGACAGAAAGGTGGATAAAGAAGATGTGGTACATATATACAATGGAATATTACTCGGCCATAAAAAATGCAACAATACCATTTGCGGCAACATGGATGGACCTAGAGATTATCATGCCTAGTGAAGTAAGTTAGAGAACGACAAGTATCATATGATATCACTTATATGTGGAATCTAAAAAAAATGATACAAATGAACTTGTTTCCAAAACAGAAACATACTAACAGACTTTGAAAACAAATTTATGGTTACCAAAGGGGAAGGGTGCAGGGAAGGGATAAATTAGGAGTTTGGGATTAACATATACACATTACTATATGTAAAATAGATAGGCAACAAGGACTTACTGTATAGCACAGGGGACTCTACTCAATATTCTGTAATAACTTAAATGGGAAAGGAATCTGAAAAAGAATGGACATATGTATGTGTATAACTGAATGGCTTTGCTGTACACCTGAAACTAATGCATTGTGAATCAAACATACTCCAATATAAAATAAAAAAGTAAATTAAAAAATGGAGCAACCACTATGGAAAACAGTATGGAGGGTACTCAAAAAATTAAAAATTGAACTACCATATAATCCAGCAATCCCACTTTTGTGTATTTTTACAAAATAATTGAAATCATGATCTCAAAGAGATATTAGTATGTCTGTGTTCTTTGCAACACTGTTCACAATAGCAAAGATGTGGAAACAACCTAAATGTCTATCCACAGATGAGTGGGTAAAGAAAATGTGAGGTATATGTACAATATAATGCTATTCAGTCTTAAAAAGAAGGAAATTCTGCAATATGCTACAACATGGAAGAACCTTGAGGATATTATGCTAAATGAAATAATTCAGTCACAGAAAGAAAAATACCACACCATTTCACTTATATGAGGTATCTAAAATAGTTAAATTCATAAAATCAAAGAGTTGAATGGTGGTTCCAAGTAGGAGAAAATGGGGGAGTTACTAATGGGGCATAAAGTTTCAGTCAAGCAAGATGAATTAGTTCTAGAAATCTTCTGTATAACATTATCCCTATAATCAGCAATAATGTGTTGTACATGTACAAATTTAAGAAGGTAGATCTCATTTAAGTTTTCTTACCACAATAAAATAAAGTGAAAGTGTGCATAGTGCTTTACATGGAAGGTGGATCAAGTATTATTTAAATGCTACACTAAAGTTTTTAAGCAAAATACTTCTTTTTATAAAGCAAATTACATTCCCTAAAATATCTGTTACGTAAATCAGAATTTTCTTATATTGTTTTGCATAGAGAAATGTTCACCTACATTTATAGATTATTTTTATGTTTGCCTCCTTCCATAACTAGAGCTCAAGAAATATTGGATGGTAGGGTCTATAATGGGAATACTTTTAGAGGTTATCTAAGAACAGGTTATAGGTAAGAATATTATTATTGTTGTTGTTATTACATTATTGAAGTAGGTAAATTAAGACTTTAACTATAAAACTAAGCATACAAAGCTTTCATACAGGATTAACAAGTCCAGTTGGCAAAAGCAAGATGCTAATTCACTCCTGGAAAACCCATTCCCATATCTTAAAACCATAATAACTTTCCAGTCTAATTTTAGGTATTTGCATGAATTGTATCTGAAGATGAAGTCATAAGAAAAGGAATATGAAAATAAGGAGGAAACAGCTACAGCCTTTCAATATGACACGTTTTGAACATAGGAAGATGAAAATGACATGCTTGACCTTAAAATGCAATGGTCCTTTTTATAGATCATTCTGTTTGTGTTAGGAATGTCAATCAAGTATCTCATGAATATATTTCAGCAGCTGTGAAATTTGATTAAAATTTAATGTAGCCTCACTTCTTCCCTAAGTCTAAATGAATTTAGATGGGCAACTATCTGTGAAATTATGATTTTGCTTGTTAATTGTTCATGATCTTTATATGAGGGGAAGTTACTTTGTTCTAGAAACTGATGGGGATTATATTAACTTCATGACAATTTTATCACTTGCATATTCCCGACACAATGTCTAATAAGAGAGTTATTAATTACAATAAGTACACTTTCTTCAGGAAGGTAAGAGTGTATACACACACACACACATGCACTTCTGAAAATTCATTATTTCCAGAGTACCCTTAAGTAAAATGGGACTAAAAATGCTAGCTTAATGAATAAAGATACTATAGAAATTAATGAACATTTGTAACTTATGAGATATTGAGATCTGAAAAACATTTGGTCTTATTTACTGTTGGAAGATGTCTAAGGAAAGTAAGTTAGAAAACAATAATTAGTAATGGATACAGAATGGTTGTCTTCCCTCATAGTGTTGTAAGCTATGTAACTACTCAGAAAAATAGATGCAATGTATCTTGCATACTAAATGGAATCTTGAAATGTTTGCGACCTCCCTTACCTAGGATTTTTTTTTACCTTAGTTAATATTATTTCAAGCCCATTATATTATCATTAAAAGGATCTTGAACATTGTTGGAGTAAAGGAAATCAGAGATATCAGGTGGATTAAGTTACAGATATAACTGGATTTTGGTATTTTATTCAGTTAATTGTTGCTGATCTTTAATTTATCATCTATCCACTGTGTGCTGTATATAAGACTTGGTTCTATCGTTCAAGCTGCTTGCAGTCTCCTAAGGGAGATAAGACACATGAAACAATTAGAAAACAAGAGAACGTATTAATTTTCTCTTGCTGTATGACAAATTGTCACAGATTTAGGGGCTTAAAACAACACGCATTTACTAGCTCATAGTTCTGTGGGTTAGGAGTCCAGGCAGGCTCGTCTGGGTTCTCTGCTTATGGTGTCAAAACACCACAATCAAGGTATATGGAAGATTTGGGGATAATATACTTCAAAATTCATTCAGGTTGTTGAAGATTTCATGTCTTTACAGTTTTAACACTGAGGTCTCAGTTTCTTTGCTGGTTGTCAGTGGGGGCCCACTTTCAGCTTCTAGAGGTGACCTATATTCCTTGGCACATGGATCCCTCCATCTCAAGACAGTAGTGGTGCATTAAATCTATTTCACACTTCTCATTGCTCTGACTTCTACCACTAGTTAAAGGAAATTGCCCATAGGGTATTGGGGTGGCCAAAAAGTTCATTTGGGTTTCCCGTGACATCTTATATATTGTTTCGCCACTGTTTTACTTTCAACCTATGGTTGCATTGGATCTCAAGTGTCTCTCTTGTAGACAACATGTATTTGCATCATGTATTTTTATCTGTTCTGCTGACTGCTGTGTTTTAATTGGAGTGTTTATTTATAATTAATGTAACTACTGATAAAAAGGACCAATATCTGCTATTTTGCTATTTTTTCTATATATATATATATTTTTTTGTCTTTTTTGTTCCTCTGTTCTGGCATTATTGGCTTCTTTTGTTTAAAGATTTTTATAGTGTACTGTTTTTATTCCTTTCTTATTTCTTTTACTATATTTTAAGTTATTTTCTTAGTGGTTGCCCTGGAGTTTACAATTAACATTAAAACAATCTGGCTTCAAAAAAAATCTAGCTTCAATTATTACCAACTTAACTTAAATAACATAGAAAACTTTACTCAAATATAGCTCCACTTCCTCTCCCTGTTTTTTGCTATTTTATACAAATTTACATACTTGTATATAACTTTATACAAATTACATACATTCTAAGTCAATTAAAAACAAATTTGAAATTATTGTATTATGCATTTGTCTTCTACATCAGATGGCGCATAGGAGATAGAAACAATAAATAGATTAATACTATTTCATATTTATGTATGTTGTTACGTTTACTAGTGTTCTTTCTTTTTCTGGTGAGGATTCAGATTACTTTCTAGGGTCCTTTCATTTCAACCTGAAGAACTTTCTTTGGTATTTCTTGTGGGGCAGATCTGCTAGTGATGTGTACTGTAAGTTTTTGATTATCTGGGAATTATTTAATTTTTCTTTAATTTATGGAGGATACTTTTACTAGCTGTATAATCTTTTTTAAAAAATTGAGGTAAGAACACTTAACCTGAGATCTAACCTTTTAACAGTTGTTTAAGTGTACAACACAATATTGTTACCTATAGGCACAATGTTGTATAGCAGATATCTGGAACTTAGTCATCTTGCATAACTGAAACTCTCTACCAGTTGAATAACAACTCCCCATTACTCCCTTCCCTCAGCCCCTGGCAACCACAGTTCTACTCTCTGCTTCTATGAGTTTGAATATTTTAGATACTGCATGATTCTCTACTTATAGAAGGTATTTGTGTGACTGGATGATTTCACTTAGCATCAAAGTTCATCCATGTTGTTCCATACTGAAGAATTTTCTTCTTTTTTAAGCATGCATAATAGTCTGATTTGATTTGTGACACAAGATATGATCTCTCCTGGAGAATGTTCCACGAGCACTTGAGAAGAAAGTGTATTCTGATGTTTTTGGATGGAATGTCCTATAAATATCAATTGAGTCCATCTTGTTTAATGTATCATTCAAAGCTTGTGTTTCCTTATTTATTTTCATTTTGGATGATCTGTCCATTGGTGAAAGTAGGGTGTTAAAGTCCCCTACTATGATTGTGTTCCTGTCGATTTCCCCTTTTATGGCTGTTAGCATTTGCCTTATGTATTGAGGTGCTATTATGCTGGGTGCATAAATATTTGTAATTGTTATATCTTCTTCTTGGATTGATCCCTTGATCATTATGTGGTCTCCTTCTTTGCCTCTTGTAATAGTCTTTATTTTAAAGTCTATTTTGTCTGATATGAGAATTGCTACTCCAGCTTTCTTTTGATATCCATTTGCATGGAATATCTTTTTCCATTCCCTCACTTTCAGTCTGTATGTGTCCCTAGGTCTGAAGTGGTTCTCTTGTAGACAGCATATATACAGGCCATGTTTTTGGATCCATTCAGCCAGTCTATATCTTTTGGATGGAGCATTTAATCCATTTACATTTAAGGTAGTTATCAATATGTACCTATTACCATTTTCTTAATTGTTTTGGGTTTGTTACTGTAGGTCTTTCCTTCTCTTGTGTTTCCTGCCTAGAAAAGTTCCTTTAGCATTTGTTGTAGAGCTGCTTTGGTGGTGCTGATTTCTCTTAGCTTTTGCTTGTCTGTAAATGTTTTAATTTCTCCATCGAATCTGAATGAGATCCTTGCTGGGTAGAATAATCTTGGTTGTAGGTTTTTCCCTTTCATCACTTTAAATATGTCCTGCTACTCCCTTTTTGCTTGCAGAGTTTCTGCTGAAAGATCAGCTGTTAGCCTTATAGGGATTACCTTGTATGTTATTTGTTGCTTTCCCTTGCTGCTTTTTTTCTTTCTTAACATCTTTATTGGAGTATAATTGCTTTACAATGGTGTGTTAGTTTCTGCTTTATAACAAAGTGAATCAGTTATACATATACATATGCTCCCATATCTCTTCCCTCTTGCATCTCCCTCCCTCCCACCCTCCGTATCCCACCCCTCTAGGTGGTCACAAAGCACCGAGCTGATCTCCCTGTGCTATGTGGCTGGTTCCCACTAGCTGTATGTTTTACGTTTGGTAGTATATATATGTCCATGCCACTCTCTAACTTTGTCCCCGCTTACCCTTCCCCCTCCCCGTATCCTCAAGTCCATTCTCTAGTAGGTCTGCATCTTCATTCCCGTCTTGCCCCTAGGTTCTTCTGACCATTTTCTTTCTCTTTTTTTTTCTTAGATTCCATAAATATGTGTTAGCATATGGTATTTGTTTTTCTCTTTCTGACTTACTTCACTCTGTATGACAGACTCTAGGTCCATCCACCTCACTACAAATAACTCAATTTCGTTTCTTTTTATGGCTGAGTAATATTCCATTGTGTATATGTTCCACATCTTCTTTATCCATTCATCTGTTTTTTTTTGTTTTTTTAACATCTTTATTGGAGTATAATTGCTTTACAATGGTGTGTTAATTTCTGCTTTATAACAAAGTGAATCAGTTATACATATACTTAAAATATGGGTTAAGTTTGGATTTCATTTTGAGTTAGTTCCTATTGAGTTTGCTAACCCTGAGAATAGATCACATTTTGTATTGCTTTGAAAGTATAGTAATTTCTAGAATCCAGATAGTTTAAATATGTTTTAGTGACTCTGAGTTCTGCTTTATTCTTCTGGGGAATTTTGTTGTTATTGGTTTTGTAGGCAGTTAGCTTGGGCCAAATATCAGACTCTGTCCACCCTATAATGGGCAGCAGCTGATATTTCTTCCCAGTTCTTATAGCTTTTACCTGCTGTATTTTTTTTAATGTGGCTCCCTGCATTTCCCCCGAAACTGTATATTTATTTGCTAAACCAAAATGTTGGACTGGCTTTATAGACAGATTTTCACATTAATCCTCTCTGTGGTTTCCTTGCTTCTGAGGATTCTACTCTAAGTTTCCAACTGATTGACCATTGTTGGGCTCTGTCATCTAGTACCTTAAGCCAGCAAGACTGCATTTTCTGCTTTCCAAGGTGGTCTTCATTGGGGAATACTTTAAAAAGTAGCAACCTCAAAAAGTTCATCCACTACAGCTTTATCTTTGGATTCAAAATTCTTCTTTAGGCCCTGTCAATTTTTTCTTTTTCATTTTCTTTGTGCATTTCTTTTTGCTGTGTCACCTGGCTTCTCCCTTGCCCCTATGTAGTTTAGTGGATAGAAATAGAGTTTACATTCAGATTTTGGGTCTCATTCTTTCTCATATCTTTTGCTTCCAGAATTTCTACCTTAAATTTCTGGCTGCTTTTCCAGTACTAAGCTCTGCTCTCTGTTCTACGTCAAACTGGTAAAGCTACAATTTTCTGCTCACCATGGGTGTGGTTTGGAGAACTCCCTCAGAAAAGAAGAGTACAAACTTACCTTTCTTGCCTCTTGCACATACAGTTTTTCAAGAAGAAACTCCTCTGACTTTGCTCTTCTTTTGGATGCTTTCCAGAACCTTTAAAAATTGTTGCTTTTTATTATTAGTCCAGGCTTTATAAATGTTATCTGCACACAACCACGTTATTCTTCTTCTATCATGGACATTCTCTCCAAGAAATACGTTTCAGAAAAAAAGAGTATGTGTATAAACAACTTCACTCTAACATTTTATATCAGTGAAATTTGAATAGTAAAGTAACTTATGAAAAATCATATCAATGCATTATTATGCAGTTAATGAGATGATTATGAAAGCTGTGCAAAACAAAATGTGTACTATATAATATTAGTTGATTAGAGAAAAATGTAGAATTATATCTTCAAGACACGTGTTGACAATATGTAGTAGAGCATGTGAAAAACATAATCATGTATTTTGAGTGTAGGATTATGAGAAGCTTCTCATTCATTCAACAAATACGGTGACTACTACTAAATACCCGTGTACATAAATAGCTGAAACAAAAATATTACCATTCTCATGGAACTTAAAATCTTACAGAAATGCATATACAAACAAAAAATTGTTATAATGGACAAAATTTGCAAATGTATAAGCTGGGCATTATGTATTGGGAATAGAAAGAAACAGATCTTAAGTATTTAACTCATTTTTTTTCTATTGGAAACTATTACATGTCTTATTCAAATAGTAATAGAAGAAAAAAAGATATATATCTGAAGAGTAGGTTGTAACTTTAGCTGACTTTTCAGGGAAGATTAGACTTTATCAAGTTGGCTCTGAGTTGGAAAACAGAAACCATTTTAGGTCCTTATTTATGTATTGTATTAAAAATAACAACCAAAAAATCTTAAGCATTTGCGTTATGATATGCAGTTTTATATACTACAACCCTGACATATTACATTCATGGCTTCTGCCTTCTAGATTTTTACAACCTAATAGTACTGACTTAAATGAAAGTGATATGAGTCATAGGTTACAGGAAATATAGTATTTGGCAACCAATGCTTATATACACAGATTTATATACATATGCATAATACATATATATGGTCTGCTAAATGTGTCCTTTGATTAAACATAAGCCTTGATCTATGGCTTCAAAAAGAAGATATCCCTAAGAATAATGTGATTCTGAAAATATTAACTTAGAAGCAAAGTAGAATTCTACTGCTTGTATTGTAGTTGTTAATATACATTTTCTATCATTCCACCCTTTTTTGTTCATGTTAAGCTCCTTGAGGGAAAGGGCCATATTGGAGTCATATTCTTATCCTCTACAGTTTTTTCACAATGCCTTACACATAAGTACATCATTTCAGAAATATTTTATAAAATTTTTTTTGCTAAAAATGGAATATATGCATCTACAGGAATATGAAGCAGAAAAGATCTTTTTGATTCACTTGAAAACATAACCAAATATATTTAAAACAGTTTTAACATCTATCACCATCTCACTTGTTGTTTTCTTCTCCCTTCTTCCCCTCTGTCCCTATTTTAAACTACAGCCAAATGTCTTATCTTGCAAACTGTACATATGCAATGATATTAGTATGGCTGACACTGAAAGAAGCAATGAGGGCATGTGTGAAATAAAGTTAATAGATTCTTAATTCAATACATCTTTCAAGGCTGCTTAAAAGGAAAATCCATCCATAGCTATTTATGCATTTGTACAGCAACAATTACTTTGATAGAGGAAAGACTTTTTAAAATTATTCTAGGCTAAGAATAGAGGCCAGAACAATTGACTTCAAGACCGAAGAATAAAGCCTAGACTTTTAAAAGTATATCACAAATTATTTAGTTTAAGCTCAACCTTGGATGATTTGTGTAGCATAGTTCATGTTGGGTATAAGTGATATATAACTATAAGTTGAAAAATATTTACTAAGCCCTAATATGTACCAAGTTTGATATTAGGTGCTGAGGTTTCAATGGTGAAATAAATAGTCTCTGCCATCATGAAACTTACATTCCAGCAATCATAACTAGTCTAATAATTAACTTTGGTCGTAATGATCAATAAAATATTGCCCTTAGCATATTTAGCATAGAATCAGAAATAAATAACAATTACTTTATTCGTATTATTTACTGCAAACATCCAAAGAAGTAGGCTCAGTTGGAAGTTAGAATAATTGTTCTTTTAATTTAATAGTAATAATAGCTGATATTTAATAATTGCCTACCACTTCCCACACAGCACTCTAAGCCACTGACAGGTATTAATTTATTTAATTCTCACAGTAACCCTGAGAGGCATTACTATGATTATCTCCATTTTACAAATGGGGAAACTGAGGCTTAAGGAGGTCAATAAGTTGACCAAAGTCATTTAGCTGTAAAGCAACAGATCTATTGAAACACAAGTATTCTGGTTACAGGGTCAGTGCCTTCTATCACTCTTCAGCTCACCAGCTGTCTAGGATTTGGGACAGAGTTACACAGAAGACAACGTGAAGGTTATTTTCCAAAGGTATCAAACACCATTTAAAAATGTTTTAAAGGCTTCCCTGGTGGCGCAGTGGTTGAGAGTCCGCCTGCCGATGCAGGGGACATGGTTCGTACCCCGGTCCGGGAAGATCCCACATGCCGCGGAGCGGCTGGCCCCGTGAGCCATGGCCGCTGAGCCTGCGCCTCTGGAGCCTGTGCTCCACAACGGGAGAGGCCACAACAGTGAGAGGCCTGCGTACCGCAAAAAAAAAAAAAAAAAAAAAAAATGTTTTAATTCTAGGAGAAACAAAATTCAAGTGCACATCTGTGTGTACATGAAGGATCAAAAGAAAACTATTATAACCTTAATAAATTCACTTTATTATTGAGATTTGTATAAAGTTGATTACAAACAGTATTGCCAATTTACGTTATTTCTCTGGTTAAAAAATCTCTCAGACTGTTGCAGTGATCCCATCATTAGTTGTATATCTAAATACATATTTCTAATTCACTCCATAGACCTATTGTTGAGTATACTATATGCAAGAGGCTGGGGATATAAGGAGTTTAGAAGCTAGGGTAGAATAAAAGGAAACTAAAATGCATTTCAGTGAGTGCTAAGGAGAGCCCTGCAGCTGTTCTGTTGGACCATAACTGCTTCATGATTATGATCGCTTTTTAATACACTTATCAATTTTAGAACAGATTTAAATTTACAGAATTATTGCAAAGATTGTACAGAGACTTCCTGTATGCCCACTCCCAGTTTGCTCTATTAATATTGTACGTTAGTACAGTACGTTAGTCGCATTTAATGAACCAATACTGATAACATTATTATTACCTAAACATATAGTTCATTCAGAATTTCTCACTTATTTCCCTAATTTTTTTTCTGTTCCAGAATTCCATCAAGGATACCGCATGACCTTTAAAAATGATGATTCCTTAGGCTCCTTTTAGCTGTGAGAGTTTCTCAGACTCACATTGTTTTTGAGGACCTTGACAGTTTTGAAGATTACTGGTCAGGTATTTTGTAGAATCTTTCTCAATTAAGATTTGTCTAGTGTTTTTCTTATGATTAGATGGAAGTTATTGGTTTTGGGGAGGAAGTTAACAGAGGTTAAGTGCCACTTTCATCACATCACATACTATCAACATGACTTATCACTGTTGGTGTTAAACTTGATCACCTGGTTGAGGTAGCATTTGTCAAGTTTTTCCACTTTAAAGTTACTCTGTTTCCCCCTTTTCAAACTGTACCCTTTAGAAAGAAGTCACTATGAACAGCTCACATTTAAGGAGTGAGGAATTATGCTCATTTTGTTGAGAGTGGAGTATCTACATAAGTTACTTGGAATTCTTCTGCAAAGGAGATTTGTCCCTCCTCCTCCCACCCCTGGTTTATTTATTTATTCAATCATTTATTTATATATAAGTGTGATCTTACGGGTATTTATTTTACACTTTAGCTTATACTCCAATATTTTTTATTTTTTATCCAATATTTATTTTGTTCCTCAAATTCTTTCAGCTATAGCCATTCTAAACTTTTTCAGTTGGCTCCTGTACCCCTTTGACCTACTCCAGTTATTTTTAAGCAATTTATTTCTCTGTGGCACTACAAGAGAGCATAATTTCTTAGGTGGCCTGGAAAGTCTTCAGGATGAATTGAAATTTTGCCCTGAACTTTAAAAGATCAATGGGATTTTATGAGATTCAGAAAGTTCCTCCATGCAAAGGGGGGAAGCATATTCAAAGACATAGAGATGTGAAAGAACATGGTATCCTTAGAAAAGCAATAATTCTGTGTAGCTGCTTAAGAAGGTGATTGGAATCAGAAGAATGATTGGAAAGATAATTTGAAGCTGACTTTTGTGTTAAGATTCTTCCAATTTAGACTTTCTCTTTGTGTCTCTAAGAATATAAAACAAGAACGTAGAGTCAATTGAGACAAATTATTAGAAATTAATATACAAAGTTTATTTTTAAATATTTTTCATAAGTTTAAAGTTAGCTAACAAACAGCACTAAAAAGAGGAAAACATATCTTCACAGTGAAATGTATCTTCTTGCAACTGAGGTCCAGTACTATTACATTCTGACAGCATATCAAAAGTGTAAGAAAAATGATTGGGAGGCTGGGACTTTATAACTAAAAACAGTATAGAAAAAAACTCTCCCAAGATGGCAGCTTTGTGATTCCTAGTCTTCAGGGTGGTTATTTATCATGGAACTTATCATTAGAGATAGCGATTGTCTCAAACTCTCTTGACACTGCATATTTATGAGACATACTTGACAAGACCTATTAAGTCATTTGATTGGCTATTCATTTAATGGGTTTTGTATTAGTCTGCTCTGGCTTCTATAACAGAATACCATAGGCTGGGTGGCTTAATCAACAGACCTTTATTTCTCATGGTTCTAGAGGCCAGACATCAAGATCAAGGGGCCAGCTTTGCAAGAGGGTCCTCTTCCTTGCTTGCAGACAGCTGTCTTTTCATTGTGTCCTCACATGGTGAAGAGAACACAGTCTTTCTCTTATAAAGCCACTGATCCTATCATAATAGCCCTACCTTCATGACTTTATCTAACAGTGATGACTTCCCAAAGGCCCCATCTCCAAGGCTTCAATAGGAATTTTGGGGCTGGGGGACACAATTCAGTCTTTAGTAGTTCTTTATTACGTATTTTAACATATAGCATTCATGTAAAAATTAAATTTTATCGACTTCTTTAGTTAGGGTTTATTTAAAATATCTTCACTTAAAACATTCTAAGATTGATATAGTGTATTATCTAGTCAACTTGGTTTCAAATAAATTATAATATTGTTTCACAAATAAACAAAAAGAATGACCTAAACTTTCACCACAGGCTGGTAAAGTTATATTCTAACAAGAGGGTAGCAGCAGTCCAAATAGAGCTTGCAAACATTTTAAATGCCACTTGTTTTACCAAGGTCTCTGTAAAAAAAATACATTTGTCAAAATTTCAAAACAAAATCTTTTATAGTAGAGCTGAAAACTGACTTATTTAGAAACTCATTTAATACCGGTGCATATTCTTTTTAATTACAACAGATGTTATTAATAAACTTAGTGAGTATGGATCTTTTAATATCTCACAAGAGTGCGTGACAGCCGCATCTATCCATGGGGGCCAAAGAAGGAAAATTGGAAGGGTCATAGTTTATTTTTTAGTTTTTAATTTTTAAAATATTTTTTATGGATTTATTTATTTTTATTTATTATTTATTTTTGGCTGCATTGGGTTTTCATTGCTGCATGCAGGCTTCTCATTGGGGTGGCTTCTCTTGTTGCAGAGCATGGGCTTTAGGCGTGCGGGCTTCAGTAGTTGTGGCACGCGGGCTCAGTAGTTGTGGCTCTCAAGCTTAGTTGCTCCATGGCATGTGGGATCTTCCTGGACCAGGGATCAAACCCATGTCCCCTGCATTGGCAGGCAGATTCTTAACCACTGCGCCACCAGGGAAGTCCCATAGAAGGGTCACAGTTTTGTTTGAATTCACTGTGGGCACATCATCATCCCCAGATCAAGCAACCTAATGATATCTGCCTGTTATTTACATCCTTTTTAAGGGACATCATACCTGAAAATATACTTTGTGAATTACACTTTTATAGAAAATTTCTAATTGGAAAAGACAACTCCACACCACCGCAGTAATTTACCATAACTCATGTGCTTCATACACTGTGTAATTTACAATTGCTCTCCTTCTTGAACAGGATTAAAGTCATATCTCATGGGTGATTAGATAGCCCCTTTGTACCCTTAGGTTCAAGGAAATAAATGGGAACAATTTTCTCTTCAATAGACAATGGTGGATAAACAAGCAAATACACAAACATGCTTTAAAAGGTCAGCCATAATCAGCTGGCTTGGCTATGGCAGTATCTTAAACATATATACAGTAATAAACCTGATTAAGAATACCTATTATTTCTTATTATAATATTTTCTTCTGGATTATAATAGTATACCCTTGGAATTTTCAAAGAAAATAGAGACTTTATAGATTCTTTAAAAAGATTATGTTAAAAATAGCAAACTCTCTCACTCTACCCATTCAAGATCCAAATTTATTTTTAAAGGTCTTCCATTTTTCTCCTAATGTATGGCATAGTTTTTGGAGGGAATTGTATTTGTTTGACATATTCCTTTCTCTGATTCAATCCCATACAGTATAAAAATAAATATTTTTTAATTAAAGATTACAGTTAACGTAGTGAGCTTTGAAAAGGTCAAAACCTGAGTCTAGGCTTCACCTAGACCCATAGTGGCTTTTACAGTATTTCATTTCTTTATTATTAATAATACTGTGTTTGCTCTAAAGACAGAGTCAGTCAGAGAGAGAAAAACAATACAAAATAGTTTAGCTTTCTTACTTTCTCAAACCAAAATCTTTGATAACAGAAAGGACTTCTGGCTAGTTTTTGCCATATCCAGAAAGAAGTTTACCTTGTCAATATGTTATTTGAGATGGCATTGCTTCCTTGGTACAGTACCCAAGAGAAGGGCTGTATCCCTTTCCTAGTAATATACAACCCACATAGCAGGAAGAAGGCAGTTCACATACTTTTGAAATAGATTTTAAACTTTGAAAAAATATGAATCTATCTGGATTGATGGTACATTTGTGTGTACCTTATCTTTGCCTGTGTACTCAAATGGTGCATCTGTCTTTAATCTGACAGTATATCACATGAACATACAAATCAAGCAAGATCTGAGGTAATCAAGTTCTCTGTGACAACCTCAGCAATCTTTCTGTTTTAGGGTGGGCGACATATCTGTCCTCCTGGATAAAGCCATGACTAATAGATGAGAATGTTAACATCGTTCATCCTTTATATCTATCCAGAGATAATTCAGAGGACAAAGGAGATAGTGTGTGCCACATTAGGGCTTATTTTGTTCATTCTTTAGACAATTAAGTGGAGACAGGAGAATATGAAATATGACAAAGCTAATATTTTTTTCAGCAGTAATGTTTTTACTTGAAGTCCTTACTTTGGTGAGGGAGTTTCTTACCAGCGCATTTATATATCATATTTCTATTTAAATGAAAGTTTGTAGTTCACTGTGTGATTATGTGCCATGCTGAGGCTTCTGAGAACATCTTTTCCAAGAAGACAGTCTCTAACCAGTCAGGCACCTATTCCCTTTGAAAAAGAGCGAAGTGGGAAACTCAGACATTTAAAAAGTAATATAAGAAGCTACTGTAGACTTAGGATTCCTTTTACTGCTGGAATCATGTGTTCAAAGACAAGAATATTTGGGGATACATGAAGGATTTTTATTTTGCTTCTTAAGAAAAAAAAGTGAGAGAAGCTACATAAAGATCACACCCATGGTGGTATTTAAAATGCATTAATTTTCTTTTCTACTTCATTTACTGGATTATTTTCTTTCACTTTTTTTTTTTTTTTTTTTTTTTTTTTTTGCGGTACGCAGGCCTCTCACTGCTGTGGCCTCTTCCATTGTGGAGCACAGGCTCCGGATGCGCAGGCTCAGCGGCCATGGCTCACAGACCCAGCCGCTCCGCGGCATGTGGGATCTTCCTGGACCAGGGCACAAACCTGTGTCCCCTGCATCGGCAGGCAGACTCTCAACCACTGCACCACCAGGGAAGCCCCCTTCTTTCACTTTTATGTCCTAATTCTACAGTGTCATTTAGGACCAGGGATGCAATATCAATATTAGTATTTTTTCATTCTGTATATGGTGAGTGAATACATTTATCATTTTGCTTCACCTTTTCCATAATTTGCAATAATAATGTTGAGCTATGGAATTCTTTAGAGGGCATGAAAATAGGACTATATCAAGAGTAATAAGTCTGGGCTTCCCTGGTGGCACAGTGGTTTGGAATCCGTCTGCCAGTGCAGGGGACACGGGTTAGAGCCTTGGTCTGGGAAGATCCCACATGCCGTGGAGCATCTAAGCCTGTGTGCCACAACTACTGAGCCTATGCTCTAGAGCCCGCAAGCCACAACTACTGAAGCCCGTCCGCCTAGAGCCCATGCTCTGCAACAAGAGAAGCCACTGCAATGAGAAGCCCGCACACTGCAAGGAAGAGTAGCCCCTGCTCACTGCAACTAGAGAAAGACTGCACGCAGCAGCGAAGACCCAGTGCAGCCATAAATAAATAAATAGATAGATAGATAGTAACAAATCTCATATTTCTGGCTTTCACACCACATGTTGATAAAGAACGTCTCCTCCCTTTCAAGGGGTTCTCTTTATTCATTGTTGGAGGGCTTGTTGTGAAGATCTTTGAATATCATTAAAATATAATGTTACAGTAGAGATAAGCAAAGTTCAGTATTTGGAGCCAGTTAGGTTTACATTTAAGCCCCAATATTTGCCAGTAGTGTATATATGAAGGTAACATAATGTATGTATATAATGAAGGTAACATTAATGTGTACCTTTAAATTTAGGGCACTCTGGAAAACATGTTTGATTTTTTGACGGGGCACGTGAACTACTTTTTTAATGATGCAGAAAATGAAAGAGGAACAGATAGGATCTAGCAGAAAGATATATTAGTCAAGCTCTTTGAGGTTGCAAGGAAGAGACAAACCTGGTTACTTCCAGTTTTAGAGATTTGTTATAATAATATGCAAGAATGATTTATTATTAAAGGCCACTCTATCAACCATCTAGTTTCGGATGTACACCACAATTTATGAAAATTGGAAAATTTACTCAGTGTTCCTTTACCTGGCTGAAATAACCTGTTTTCTCTTTGTAACCCTAACACAGTTGCCCAAAAGGAGATTTTGACTGGGTTGATAGACTGCTATCTCATATGGAGTAACTTACGGAGAGTTGGCCTCCTTCATACTCAGCCCATATACTGTTGCTTTCAAACAAAGAATGAACGCCTAATTTTAGGGCAGCAGAGTTGGTTTCAGTGAGATGTAGTGTCAAAACTAAGTCATTGCAGCCAATGCCTGAGAGAGAACACTGAAACTAATGATAATCATTAGCAAGTGTATGCAGCTATACAAGAATGGTATTAAGTATTGACTATAGTATTTTGATGATGATGAAGTCCATTGCTTTTGTTTCTCTCTATGAAACTATTTGACCTTAGAGTACAAACTAATATGCATTTCCCCTTAGGGTACAATTTAGGAAACCGTAATTTAATGGGTAATATGTTATTTTTATCTGGTTTAAAGTAATATTCAAACTCCTTTTCCTAATCCCTAATTGGCTAAAGTATTACAAGACCAAATTACATAATCCTGAAGAAACAGTCATGGGAATATAAGTAATATCACAATGGATTGCTTCATTCTTCTAATTTATCCTACATAATTTAGGTTTTCTTCATTTTATCCAAGAATACCTCTGGATTTATTATTCTGCAGATAGGTGAAATATAGTATTCCTAGATGATTTCTAAGCAGGATTTTGGAAATTCTGAAGGAGGAAGGAGCCGTGGGAATCTTGTATTAGGGTCTATGTTGTTTGGCCATTGCAGGAATTATACTTTGTAGGCTAAGGCGTGTATTGTTTAGCAGAGAGCTGATTTTGATAACTTTTTTCAGAACGGTTTTTGATATTTGGCAAGCATTTTGAGGTTTTATATGTATTACCTGGAGCTCATACAGTACAAAGAGGTAGCATACTCGAGGAGGGATTAATAATTTTTGGCTTATTTGATTAGTAATTTTTGGAAGGGACAAAATTAATAGAGCACGATTCCAGATTAGTGAAGAGAGGATGAAATGGTTCAGTGGTTCTGCCACCCTTGAAATCTAAATAAAGTGTGAGAATTCCTAAGAATGAGCTAGTTACTATAAAATCAGGTCATCCAGATCCTCACTGGATTTTAACACTAGAAGTCTTGCATCCCAGGCCTTTAGTTTGCATGACCAACTTGTTGCAGTTTTCCAGAGACTGTCTTACATTTACAACAGTCCCAGGGAAACCAGGACTATTAGTTACCTCCTCATGAGAAATCTTAGGCCCAAATCACCCCGCTAAGCTGCTCCCAAACTCCTAACTCACAAAAATAAATGATTGATTTAAACTACTATGTTTTGAGGTAATTTCTACACAGCAACAAATAACTAATACAGTACCCATTTTACAGTTGAAGATATATAGAGTCAGACATTTTAATTTCAGAAAAAATTCCCTTTTACAGAGTTGCTTAGCCCAAGTATCTAGTATGAAAATATATTCAGTGTTATTGTGGACCACAATTACCAGTAAGTTATGTGTGCCAAAGTGATATGAAATTGAAAAAAATATGAACTATCAATAATTCAGGTTCAGCAAAGGCCTGAGATTTGAAAGAGAACAAAAAAAAACATTGGTCAGGTAAACATCAAAACTTTCTGATATCTTCAGAATTTACTATTGAGGAAGTTGAGTAATCAACAGAATTTTCAATAAATTAAGATCAATTGCTCTCTCTAGGCCATCGATATTTTGAATAAATTGCTCCACTCAACACCTTAAGTCTTCCTTTAGACTACTCAGACTGGGTTACATATATTGGCGTTTAGTGCAATGAGGCTTTCACAATAAGCCTCACTGTTCCTTTAAGTATTTTGAATTAACAATCAGACATGCGCAAAACAGGTGCAATTTTAGCAGATACTCTGTCTTAAGTAGCCCAATAATGAAGGTTTTACCTGCAGCAATATCATTTATTGCATTGTTTCAGTTCTTTTCTGTTACATACAGAGTTACTGCCAAAGGCTTCCTAGTGTTCCAAGAAATGAGAAAAAAAAATCTGCCTTTTAAAGTTGGGTTGTTAGAAAATTGATAGTTTAGCATTTCATATCCTACCTCTGTGAAACCCAGACTTGCATGAAAATTGCATTTGCTTTGGATAAGTGAAAAGAAATCTTTGTTCACACTCAAGTCAGTTAGAAGATTTTTAAATTAATGACATTTACTGTTTTTGAAAACATATTTTCAAGTAAATATAGTAACCTTAAGGTCAAATTAAATTGGACTTTGGATGTCAAATTGAAGACTTTGAGCTCTGCTTCAACTCCAGCAAATCCTTAGTTTTGCTATACCTCAGAATGACCTGGGAGCTTTAAAAGTACAGATTCCAGGACTCCAACACAGATTGAATAGCCAAGGTAGGCATTAATGTTTTTTTTTTTTTTTGCTTTTATTTGTTTTTATAGTAACTTGATGACAGGGCAAAAGTGTTTTAGGAAGACACAACATTTCATTCCAGGTGAAATGTACAGGATGGACTGATGTGAAGATAGAGTGAGGTGAGACAAGCCTCTTGACAGATACTGGAAGCAGGTATTTTAGATAAGGGGTTTTTGATATAGTTTTAGGCATAAAGATTAGGATAGTGGCAAGGGTAAGGAAAAAGCTTGTTACTGATGTCAGACATTTCCACAGAAGACTGTTTCTCTTCGCTATTTTTGGTTTGGTCTTGTCCTGCTCTCGTGTGCTCTTCCTCTAAAGGCCAGATAATGTTAAATTTACATCTGTATAGAATAAACCACCAGAAATTCAAACAGTTAGAAATGTCATCCTATCGGCCTGGATTCTGCCTTTCAGTAAAAGAAAAGCTTGGACTTCCCCTGAGGTTATATTTGATCCTCAAATCTTTCTGTTCCCACCAAAAGAGAGGTTAAGAAGAGAGAAATATCCTCAAAAAATGCTCTCTGCAAACAACTAACACCTAAACAGAGAGAGGATGAGCAAGGTCAGGAGAGGAAAGTCTCTGATAAGAGTACACATTTATGTACAAAACATTACACATCTGTCTAAGCATGTTGATATTGAGTAGCAACTTGCTATTATATGTGTTCAATCAGATATCCTGGACAGGTGCTCTTTGCACCCAGTCCAATCTTGAACATTCTTCCCAAAGATTGGGAATCTTTGGGAATTGGATTATGTCATAATAATTCTATTTATTATGTCTTATGTCAGCAACTACTGACTGACATAAGACAAAATGGTGTACTATATAAACTTCTCTGTTTTATCCAATCAGTCACCCCAAAATCAATCCAGAAGATATTTAGAAATACAAAGAAATATATACATATTTTATCTCTCCAAAAGAAATATATATGTCATCTCTCTAAAAGCAAATAGAAAGACAGTTTACTGAAAACAATGATGTATTGTAAATCAAACTGATTTTTGTTTTGTGTTGTTTTCCATAACACTAGCTGTTTAGTATTATTGGTATAGGACTCCCCTGCATTTGAATGACAAGCTAGCTACACATTCATGGTGTGCTCAGAATAAACATCAACATGATAATTGGACTAGGCATGTCTGCTGGGGAAAAAAAAGGCTAGAATACTGCTCACCAGGAGGAGGGTCAAAACATCTCTTGTGGTTATGGGAGGAAAGATCATAAAATATTAACTTTAACATTTGCATCATCGTACACAGGATTTTCTCACACATCTGTCCTGTGTTCTGAGAGTCACCACAACAAATATGTCTATGAATCAGCTGAAGTAAATATTAATAACAGTAAAAACAATGACAGTAACAACAGCAGCAGTGACAGGTTATTGAAAACCTATTTGGTGCCAGCTATCTTTGGAATTCACAAAACTCTGTGAGAGCAGAGAGTTTTATCTGATTACTGCTGTATTCTCAGTGCCTAGCACCATGCCTGGGACCACACTATGGGCTTGTTATAAGTAGTGGTTGAATAAATAACCAACTACTATGTTCCAAGCATTATTTTTTTTAAATCAGAAAGTGAACGAGACAAATAAGATATCTGCCTTCATGGAGTGTATAGTCTAGCAGATTATTTTCACATTGAATATATACACACGCATACACACACACATGTACACATGTAACAGAAATGTCATGTAAGGGTAAGGACTTTAAAATTTGTGCATTTAATTTTTAAGGTTTTTTTTGAGTTTTTAAAATTTTACTGGAGTATAGTTGATTTACAGTGTTGTATAAGTTTCAGGTGTACAGCAAAGTGATTCAGTTATGCATATACATATATTCATTGTTTTTCAGATTCTTATATAAGTTATCACGGAATATTGAGTAGAGTTCTCTGTGCTATACAGTAGGTCCTTGTTGGTTATCTATCTTATATATAGTAGTGTGTGTATGTTCATCCCAAGCTCCTGATATATCCCTCCCCTGCCTTTTTCCTTTTTTGTAACCATAAATGTCTTTTCAATATCTGTAAGTCAGTTTCTATTTTGTAAATATGTTCATTTGTATCATTATTTTTATCATCTACAAATAAGTGATATCACATGACATTTGTCTTTCTCTGTCTGACTTACTTCACTTAATATGATAATCTCTAGGTCCATCCATGTTGCTGCAAATGGTATTATTTCATTCTTTTTTTATGGCTGAGTAATATTCCATTGTTTATATTACCACATCTTCTTTATCCATTCCTCTGTCCATGGACATTTAGGTTGCTTCCATGTCCTGGCTATTGTAAAAAGTGCTACAGTGAACATTGGGGTGCATGGTTTTTTGTATTATGGTTTTCTCTGGGTATATGTCCAGGAGGGGGATTGCTGGATCATATGGTGGTTCTACTTTTAGTTTTTTAAGGAACCTCCATACTGCTCCCCATAGTGGGTGTACCAATTTACATTCCCACCAACATTGTAGGAGGGTTCCCTTTTCTCCGCACCCTTTCCAGCATTTATTGTTTGTAGACTTTTTGATGATGGCCATTCTGACTGCTGTGAGATGATACCTCATTACAGTTTTGATTTACATTTCTCTGATAATTAGTGATGTTGAACATCTTTTCATGTGCTTATTAGCCATCTGTATGTCTTCATTGGAGAAATGTCTATTTAGGTCTTCCCCCCATTTTTTGATTGGGTTGTTTGTTTTTTTGACATACAGCTGCATGAGCTGTTTGTATATTTTGGAGATTAATCCCTTGTTGGTTGCTTCGTTTGCAAATATTTTCTCCCATTCTCTGGGTTGTTGTTTGTTTTGTGTATGGTTTCCTTTGCTGTGCAAAAGCCTTTAAGTTTAGTTAGATCCCGTTTGTTTATTTTTGTTTTACTTTTCATTTCTCTAGGAGGTGAATCAAAAAAGATCTTGCTGCGATTTATGTCAGAGTGTTCTGCCTATGTTTTCCTCTAAGAGTTTTATAGTATCTGGCCTTACATTTGGGTCTTTAATCCATTTTGAGTTTATTTTTGTGTATGGTGTTAGGGAGTGTTCTAATTTCATTCTTTTACATGTAGCTGTCCAGTTTTCCCAGCACCACTTATTGAAGAGACTGTGTTTTCTCCATTGTATATTCTTGCCTCCTTTGTCATAGATTAATTGACCATAAGTGCATGCGTTTATTTCTGGGCTTGCTATCCTGTTCCATTGATCTATATTAAAATTTGTTTATCATGCCTTTTTCCCCATTAGAATGTAAGTTCCATGTGGACTGGGACCTTGTCTGTCTCATTCACTATATCCCCTCATGCCTAGAACAGTATCCTGCATATGGTACACAATAAATAATTAAACTTTTGATCTTTCTACCTAAACTTGGTTTACATTCCCTGGGCATTTATTTACTTTGAAAAAGGGGGAGCTTACACTGAACCTAGAATGCTTTAGTTGAAAGATATGAGTGAAAGTCACAGAGAAAGGACTGAAAGATAGGAAGGGGAAACCAATAAAGATTACTTCCTAAAAGCAACTGGAAATGTCAAAATTATAGACATGGAGAACAGATTAGAGGTTTCCAGAGGTTAGGATGGGATGGAAAAAAAGTGAGTATAGCTGTAACAATGCAACTCAAGGATCCTTGTGGTAAGGGAACTGTTCTGTATCTTGATTGTGTCAATGTCAGTATGTATCCTGGTTGTGATACTGCACTATAGTTTTCCAAGATACTACCATTGGGAGAACCTGATTAAATGATACATAGCGTCTCTCTGTATTATTTCTTACAATTTCATGTGAGTGTGCAATTGTCTCCAAATAAAATGTTTAGTTTAAAAAGTCTCTGTAAATGTGTCAGAAATAATGCATAAATAATACTTAGATATTTTAAATACAGACACCCATTTTTCTCCCTCATAGCATGCTCACATCTAACTTTATTTTCAGTGGATTGATAGAGACATCTCAGAGGCCCAAGCCAGCAATTACTGACACAAGACAAAGTGGTGTGCTACATAAACGTATGTGTTTTACCCATCTCTTTTGCCGTGAAAAATATTTCTAAAATCCAAAATGTCATGTTTTCAAGTTATTCTCAAAGCTGCTGACAGTTGTAGCTGTTTCTAACATTGATTCTCAGTCTGGAATGTATGCCGAATAATGCGAAAATGGCTCTGGGATTTGGCGTGTAGGTCTGTTCACTCTTTTCAATGATTTTGGATGACATCCAAACAAACTCATAAATGTAATATTCAGAGCATAGTTCTTTTCTTTCCCAGCCTTATCCCAACATATAAATCACTTCCAGGGGTGTGTATTTGGATATCCTCCCTCTCATTTTAAACAAGGAGGCAAGAGTTAAAAAAAAAAGTATGTCCTTCTGGATCAACTCTTATATGAAAATTCTGTGGAAAAGGAAGATTCATTTTTAAATAACAGCCTAGTATGTGAGTCTCCCGGTATGGTAGTCTCCAACTCCTTGGCAGCAACGTTTTGTGTTTGTTTGGTATCATAGGTAAACAGTATTTAAATGAAGTATAAATATACATCCAATCTTGTACCAATGTTGAGTCCAAATTGATCACTTTGAAATATTATGTAAAGGTTACAGACTAATTCCTCAATCTTCTGGTTTTGCATGAGATCAACTCAACTCACCGCATGACTATACACACAACATGGTCACTATAAATGGTGTGTGAAAAATGTTTGATTTTGTGAAAGTATCATTTTTGGTAAATATTTAAATCTAATCTTACTTTATGTGATTTTAAAGCTTCTATTTATAGATTTCTTCTAATGCTTTTAAAAAAGGTGTGTATTGATGATGGTTAAACCGCCTCAACCTCATTGAATCTAGAATTCTTTTCTACTTGATACTTAATATAGCACATTTCATAATTTATATACTGTTACAGCACCTGAAATACAAATTATCCCCTTGATAATTATGTGTTTTTCTTTGTATATAGTTGTCTGATAACTGTTATTTCTTTATTTTTTTATACATCTTTATTGGAGTATAATTGCTTCACAATGCTGTGTTAGCTTCTGTTGTACAACAGAGTGAATCAGCCATATGCATACGTATATCCCCATATCCCCTCCCTCTTGAGCCTCCCTCCCACCCTCCCTATCTCACACCTCTAGGGATAACTGTTATTTCTTTAAAATCTAATTTTCCAAATACAAATCTATGTTCAATGTGAAGGTATGTAACACATAAAGAACAAAAGACAGTCATAGATAATTTCATTAAAAAGGGAAAGCTATTTAGCTTTTTGATGATTATGTTACATACATTTATTTACATATGGTTTATGTATTTCACCATTTAATCTCATTTTTTTACAGTGTGGTGATAGTTTCTGATATATACATATGGGAAAATTATGTATTTTTAATTAAATCAATTTGTTTAAATATTTTTTTTTGCCTTTCACTTTCTAACTGCATGAGTTTTGGATAATTCATGTAACCTCTCTGATCTTTATTTTCATATGTGTTAAATTAAGATGATAATACCATATACTTCTCCAAGTTATTGTGAAGATTAAATGAAATAAACCATGCAACATTTTCATGATACCTGGCTTTTAGTGAGTACTCAGTGAATATTAGCTGCTGTTGTTACTACCAGCACTAATACCAGCACCATCACCACCAATAAATACTACATACTTTTGTGTTCTGTAATTATTGTCTTTAAGTTTATTACTTAAACTTAAACTTTAAATAAGCTTTTCTATAGGATATTAGGACTCTATATAAACATAACTTAATACATACAGATGTATTTCATTAACTTTATCATTCTTAAATAAATGTTTTATAAACAACAACTTTATGAACATCTTTGGGAGTAAAACTTATTTTAAACTATTTTTTCTATACTATATTTTTCTTTGAAAATAACCCACCACCAATTCCATCAAGTGGTAGTCCGAAGTATTTTAATTCAGTGCTGAGTTATATAAATTTTTATTACCTGGCCTTGGAAATCTAGATTGTTTTTTATACAGGGTAAGTAATTCTACACTCTATCTATTAAAGTAAACAAATCCAATAGAACCCACTTAATTTATAAAGTGGTGATTACATACAATTATGAGCTTGATGTTTATTTTCATGCTTACATGCATATGCACATCATCCTATATATCTATATTGATCAATCTATGTATATCTACCTACCTGTCTATCTGTATCTAAAATAACAGAGGCATCTTCACAGTCATATAGGTAGGCCACTCCATAAAGAGTTACTGGTGGTAGGATTATATCTAGAATATTAAAGGAAAATCTTTAGTCTGTTAAAAACCTCACCATCCCAAGCTGTTTTATGTTGTTCAATGACATTTTGGAATTAGGCCACAGCTGGTAGCAGTGATGGAAAGAAACAATGAAAAAATGATTGGTAATGCCGCTAATGAACTGATTTGACACAGTGCTTAGCATAGAGTTCATTATAAACTTGTAGATGACAGACATTTAGACAATTCTGTGTGACAATATTAAGAAAGAAACTAAAGCAGAGTCTGTAGCTGATACTGCAGAAGTCATCTACAGTATTGAAAAGGTCATTTATAATTTGCAAAACTACACATTACTTGATGAACTGAGCATACATAGGTAAGCTTGAGTAAGCTAGAAGGTTAATGATATGGCCAAAACTCTTAGCAGAAGGAAACATATTTGACAAATGGTTTGTAGCATGTTAAAAAAAAAAGAACATTAAAATAATCAAGAACTTCCTAGTTTAAATGAGTTGTTTAATATTTATTATAGATACCTAAAGAGACAAATGAGAATTAATTTTTAAATGGCGAGGGAAGTTAATGAACTCTCTAAAGTGTTGAAGTTACAAAATGTAAATAAGGTGAGCCTTCTAGGCATCTAGTTTTAGGAAGGAATAAAGAAAGGAATGGCTAATGCTATCAAAAACCGTGTCAAAACATTATTCTTGTTTAAAAATAGAAATCCCTGCAAATTTTAGTGATATTAGAAGACTTATGTAACTCTGTGCCACACTATATGGGGAAGAGCTGCAAAATACAGAAAACTCAGAGGACACCGAGAAATACACATAGGAAGAAAGTCTACAGCTATGAATTTCAAAGTGTCAATCTGTTGTTTAGAAAGGCAAGCATGGGCATTTACAGAGTACTTCCCCATATTCCTTGCATTCCATTAGACATTAAAGGAAGGCGGGCTTGGGAGTTCCCTGGTGGCCTAGTGGTTAGGATTCTGAGCTTTCACTGCCATGGCCCGGGTTCAATCCCTGGTTGGGGAACTGAGGGAACTGAGATGCCGCAAAACAAAAAAACAAAAAATAGGAGGCTTACTGAAGTATTAAACAGGAAGTAGTCTATGGCTGGTTAGGGAGAAGTAAATATTTAAATAACTCACACACAACTCTGTATCATAAGTAAAAAATACTAGCCCTTCCTCCACATAAGCCCCTCTAAACTGCTGGTCCATAGATACTTGGTTTATTTGAACATAAGTAATTACTAATGAGGAATCAGCAAAAGAACTACAAAAATATACCATGAAAAAATACAGGCATACCTTGGAGATACTGTGGGTTCACTTCCAGACCACCACAATAAAGCAAATATTGCAATAAAGCGAGTCACAGCAATTTTTTGGTTTCCCAGTGCATATAAAAGTTATGTTTACACTATACTGTAGTCTATTAAGTGTGCATGGCATTATATCTTTAAAAAATGTACATCCCTTAATTAAAAAAAATACTTCATTGCTAAAAAATGCTAACCGTCTTCTGAGCCTTCAGGTAGTCTTAATCTTTTTGCTGGAAGAGTGTCTTCCCTTGTTGTTGATGGCTACTGACTGATCAAGGTTGTGGTTGCTGGAGGTTGGGATGGCTGGGTCAATTTCTTGAAATAAGACAACAGTGAAGTTTGCCTCATTCATTGTCTCTTCCTTTCACAAACGATTTCTCTGCAGCATATAATGCTGTTTAATAGCATTTTACCCACAGTAGAACGTCTTTCAAAATTGGAGTCAATCCTCTCAAACACTGCCCCTGCTTTATCAACTAAGTTTATGCAACATTCTAAATCCTTTGTCGTCATTTCAAGTCTTCACAACATCTTCACCAGTAGATACCATTTCAAGAAACCACTTTCTTTGCTCATCCATAAGAAGCAACTCCTCAGCCATTCAAGTTTTATCATGACATTGCAGCAATTAATTAATATCTTCAGGCTCCACTTCTAATTCTAGTTATCTTGTTATTTCCACGCCATCTGCAGTTACTTCCTCTGCTGAAGTTTTGAACCCCTCAAAGTCATCCATGAGGGCTGGAATCAACTTCTTCCAAACTCCTGTTAATGTTGATATTTTGACCTCTTCCTGTGAATCACAAATGTTCCAAATGGCATCTAGAATGGTGAATCCTTTCCAGAAGGTTTTCAATTTACTTTGCCCAGATCCATGAGAGGAATCCCTATCTATGGCAGCTATAGCTTTATGAAATGTATTTCTTAAATAATAAGACTTGAAAATCAAAATGACTTCTTCATCAATAAGCTGCAGAATGGATATTGTATTAGCAGGCATGTAAAGAATATTAATCTCTTCGTCCACCTCCATCAGAGATCTTGGGTGACCAGGTGCATTATCAATGAGCAGTAATATTTTGAAAGAACTCTTTTTTCTTAGCAGTAGGTCTCAACAGTGGGCTTAAGATATTTAGTAAACCATGTTGTAAACAGATGTGCTGTCATCCAGGCTTTGTTTATGCTCCATTTATAAATCACAGGCAGAGTAGATTTAGAATAATTCTTAAGGGCCCTAGGATTCAGAATAGTAAATGAGCATTGGCTTCAACTTAAAGTCACCAGCTCCACTGGCCCCTAACAATGGAGTCAGCCTGTCCTTTCAAGCTTTGAAGCCAGGCATTGACTTCTCCTCTCTGGCTATGAAAATCCTAGATGGCATCTTCTTCCAATAGAAGGCTGTTTCGTCTCCATTGAAAAGCTGTTGTTTAGTGTAGCCACCTTCATTAATTATCTGAACTAGTTCTTCTGGATAACTTGCTGCAGCTTCTACATCAGCAGTTGCTTCATTATGTACTTTTATGTGATGGAGATGGCTTCTTTCCTTAAAATTCATGAACCAATCTCTGCTAACTTCAAACTTTTCTTCTGCAGCCTCCTCACCTCTTTCAGCCTTGATAGAATTGAAGTGAGTTAGGACCTTGCTCTGGATTAGATTTGGGCCTAAGGGAATGTCATGGCTGGTTTGATCTTCTATCCAGATCAGTAAAACTTTCTCCATATCAGCAATAAGGCTGTTTTGCTTTCTTATCACTCATATGTTCATTGGAGTAACACTTTTAATTTCCTTCATGAACTTTTCCTTTGCATTCACAACTTGGCTAACTCTTTGGTGCAAGAGGCCTAGCTTTTGGCCTGTATCAGCTTTCAATATGCTTTCATTGCTAAGAATAATCGTTTTTGCTTTTGACTTAAAGTGAGATACATGCAACTCTTCCTTTCACTTGGAAACTTAGAGGCCATTGTAGGATTATTAACTGGCCTAATTTCAATATTGTTGCATTACAGGGGACAGGGAGGCTGGAGGAGTGGAAAAGGGATGGGGGAACTGCTAGTAGATGGAACAGTCAGAACACACACAACATTTATTTATTAAGTTTGCTATCTATTTGTATGGGTGTGGTTTGTGGTACACCCCCCACACACACACACAATTACAATAGTAACTTCAGAGATCACTGATCACAGATCACCACAACAAATGTAATAATAATGAAAAAGTTTGAAATACTGTGAGAATTATGAAAATATGACCCAGAGACAGGAAGTGAGCCAGTGCTGTTGGAAAAATGGTGACAGTACACTTGCTTGATTGTTCCACAATCCTTCAACCTGTAAAAAGAAAAAAAAAATCAATATCTGTAAAGTGCAAAACAGTGAAGCAGAGTAAAAGGAGGTATGCTTGTATAATGAAAGGAACATGGAAAACAAGTGGTTAGTGAAGAATATTAACAAGAAAAATACTGTAAGTTAACAGATGACATAACTAAATATATTATTGTAATTCAGGTATCTCAATAAAACAATCATAACTTTAATATAGGAGCTCATTTCACAATATATACATATATTAAATTCTCACTTTGTATACCTTAAACTTATACAATGTTATATGTCAATTATATCTCAATAAAGCTGGAAAAAAATTAAATAGGATTTCAAAGCAGTCATATAAGAAGTCAGAGAAGATGTTTTAAAACAACAGAAAGAGCTAAAACATGAGCCAGCTGAATTAAGAGAAAAAAGTGGAAGAGAGAAATAAAGCCATCTTAATTTTGAGATACCATAAAAGAAAATAACTTTTGAAAACACAGCAAGGAATGTGGAGATGAGGACTGAGAAATGGTAAAAGCTAGTAAGAGCGAGATGGACATGAACAAAAAGTTTAAAAAAAGATTGATTAAAATAATAAATATGGGGCTTTCCTGGTGGCGTAGTGGTTGAGAGTCCGCCTGCCAATGCAGGGGACATGGGTTCGTGTCCCAGTCCGGGAAGATCCCACATGCCGCGGAGTGGCTGGGCCTGTGAGCCATGGCCGCTGAGCCTGCGCATCCAGAGCCTGTGCTCCGTGACGGGAGAGGCCACAACAGTGAGAGGCCCGCGTACCGCAAAAAAAAAAAAATTAAAAAAAAAAAATAATAATAATAAATATGGAAGACAAGCAGAAGAACCAACTTACACATAATCGGTGTCACTAAAGAAGAGAAATAAATAGAATAAAAAATCAGTGTTTAAAGTATACTTAATAAAACTTTTCTGGAAATAAGATTTTAATTTAAATGCCTTTAAGAGTACACTGAGTCCCAGTCGGGAAAATGAAACAAAACAATGAACATCAAAACACATCATAGTAAACTTTCTGGATTCAAAGATAAAGGAAGATTCTTTGGACATCCAAGTAAAAATGTGAAGTCACCTGTAAGGGAAAGAAACCCAGAAAGTCTCAAAAATGTCCACATCACCTTCCAATATTAGAAGTGAGCAGAACAGTGTTCACAGAATCTTCAAAAAAAAAAATAAAGTGTGACCTCTATTTTATCACTAGGCAAATAGTAATTCAAATATAATAACAGACTATGATTTTTGAATACACAAATTTCATGGAGTATAGTTTGCATATGTCCTATTGAACTGATCTAATAGAAGAATTTCAGACAACCAAATGACGAAAGAGAATCTATGTTAAACAGAGAGGTGGCAAGCATTAAATCCATTAAACCCTAGCCTTAAAACTAAAACTGAGAGAATTATTGTTTCAGAGCAGAATTTAAATATTATAAATCATGATACCATAGTAATATTCTAGCTAAATAAAGTTGGATTGGGGTGTGAAAGAGAAAATAGAAAGTAATACAAATAGATTTCCCAGTCTTCTGTAGCCTGAGGGTGAAAGCATATAGTTTAAAGCTAAAGCTAATAAAGTAATAGGTTACATATATAATGATATATATAATTATAAGAGAGCAAAAAATTAAAATTATGATGGGGAGGTAAAAGAAATCAGAATAAATGCATAATAATTCTACCATTATTATTGATGGAGTCTTATAGGTAATATCATGTTAAATAGAATATTAAAATTATAGTTATAAAAAGTAATCTCTTCAAAAACTAAAATGAAACCTCATATTATTGGAAGGAATATATACAGAAAAACAATGTGAAGAAAACACTAAGCACAAATAAATAATGTGAATGAAGACATAAAACCAGAAACCGCAAATGTAGAATATTATGGCAGAATTAAGACAAAATCTATCAATAACTGTAAATGTGGTAAATAATCCATTAAAAAGAAAATCATCACATTTCAGTTGGAGCAAAGTGTGACCATATGCTATAGAACTGTGATACAAGGAAAATCAAGTGGCTCAGAAAGGTTGAAAATAAAAGTCCAAAGTATTTCAGTTGTGTATTAAAAAAAAATAACATACCAGAAGTCTTGATGGTAATATGAGTCAAAATCTGAGGCAAAAATAATTAAAGATGAAGAAGAGTAATTCTTACTAACAAAGTACAATCCTACATCAAAGTGTGTCAGTTATTCATCAAATAAGATACCTTAAAAAGTCATAAAGCAGAAAACATCAGTAAATGCAAGGAGAAATAGATAATATTAGTAGAATAACTTAGTTAACCTCTCTCATCCATTACAATTCTAGAACAAAAGTAAGAATGTAAAAAACCTCAAATGCTTACATGATCAGTTAGATCTAATAGATACTTAGCTGAAAACAGAAAGACCACATATAAATTAATTACGGAAATTTTAAAAAATATGAGCAGGTATTAGTCCAAAAGAAAACTAAAAATAAAACCCCATGAGTAGGAAATTACCAAAAAAGAAAGATTACTGGTAAAATACATAATTGCTAACCAAATCAGAAAAAAAGTTCTAACATCTAGATATATAAAAATAAAAACTGTCGGGCCTCCCTGGTGGCGCAAGTGGTTGAGAGTCCGCCTGCTGATGCAGGGGATACGGGTTCGTGCCCCGGTCTGGGAGGATCCCATATGCCGCGGAGCGGCTGGGCCCGTGAGCCACGGCCGCTGAGCCTGTGCGTCCGGAGCCTGCGCGTCCGGAGCCTGTGCTCCGCAGCGGGGGAGGCCACAACAGTGAGAGGCCCGCATACCGGAAAAAATAAAAATAAAAAAAAAAAAAAACTGTCAACATCTGAGGCAAAGAAGAAATATGAACTAAAATTAGAAAATAATGGGAAAGCTACATATCAGACACTTGAGGATGAACATAAACAATAAAGGAAATTTCATGCACTTTTCAATGTATGTTAATGGATAAGAAAGAATGGAATTCAACATAGTACTGGAGTCCTAGCCAGGGTAATCAGGTAAGAAACATAAATAAAAGGCATAGAATTAGAAAAGAAGAAGTAAAATTGCCTCGCTTTGCAGATTACATGATTTATATATAAAAAATCTTAAAGACTTCACCAAGAAACTTATTTCTAATCAACAAATTTAGGAATGTTGTTGGGTAAAATTTAACATGGATAAACCAGTACCATTTCTATACACTGATAATGAATTACTTGAAGAAAAAATTAAAAGTTCCCATTTCTAATAAGCATAAAAAACAATAAAATACTTAGGAATAAATTCAATCACAAAACATTGATGAAAGAAATAAAAACGCTGCTAAAAAAAGGTATCTTGTGGTCATGTATTGGAAGAATATTGTTAATATATCCATACTACTCAAATCCATCTATAGATTCAGTGCAATCCCTATCAAGATTCCAATGGCCTTTTTTACAGAAGCAGAAAAAAAGTCTTAAAATTGATATGGAGCAACCAACAAGGGATTAATCTCCAAAATATACAAACAGCTTATACAGCTCAATATCAAAAAACAAAAGAACAAAAAAACGCAATCAAAAGCTGAGCAGATGATCTAAATAGACATTTCTCCAAAGAAGACATAAAGATGTCCAAAAGGCACATGAAAAGATGCTCAATATCACTAATTATTAGAGAAATGCAAATCTAAACTACAATGAAGTATCACCTCACACCAGTCAAAATGGCCATCATCAAAAAGTTTACAAATAATAAATGCTGGAGAGGGTATGGAGAAAAGGGAACCCTCCTACACTGTTGGTGGAAATGTAAATTAGTATAGCCACTACGGAGAACAGTACAGAGGTTCTTTTAAAAACTAGAAATAGAGCTACCATATAATCCTGCAATCCCACTCCTAGGCATATATCCAGAGAAAACCATAATTTGAAAAGATACATGCATCCCAGTGTTCATTGGAGCACTCTTTACAATAGCCAAGACATGGAAGCAACCTAAATGTCCATTGACAGATGAATGGATAAAGAAGATGTGGTGTGTGTGTGTGTGTGTGTGTGTGTGTGTGTGTGTGTGTGTGTATGCAATGGAATATTAGCCATAAAAAAGAATGTAATAATGCCAACTCTAGCAACGTGGATGAGCCTAGAGATTATCATACTAAGTGAAGTATGTCAGACAGAGAAAGACAAATATCATGTGATATCACTTATTTGTAGACGATAAAAAATGATACAAATGAAATTATTTACAAAACAGAAACAGACTCACAGATACAGAAGACAAACTTATGGTTACCAAAGGGGAAAGGTTGGGGGAGGGATAATTAGGAATTTGGGAAGAACATATACATACTACCATATATAAAATAAACAGCAAGGACATACTGTATAGCACAGGGAACTATATTCAACATTTTGTAATAGACTACATAGGAAAAGAATCTGAAAAATAATATATATGTGTGTGTGTGTATATATATATAACACATATGTATATGCATATACATATGTATATATATCTGAATCATTTTGCTCTACACCTGAAATTAATGCATTGTAAATCAACTATACTTCAATAAAAATTAAATTTAAAAAAATTTAAAAATTGATATGGATCCATAAAAGATCCTGAATAACCAAACCAAAGCTGAGAAAAAACAGAATGGGAGGCATCATACCTCCTGATTTAAAGCTATTTTATAAAGCTATAATAATCAAAACAGTATTGTACTGGTATAAAAACAGACCCATAGACCAATGGGACATATTGAGAGCCCAGAAATAAACCCATGTGTATATAGTCAAACCTTATTTCAAAAGATCCAAGAATACTCAGTGGAAAAAAGATAGTTTCTTCAATAAATGGTCCCAGGAAAATTGTATATTCACATGTAAAAGAATAAAATTCCACCCCTGTATTACACCACTCATAAAAATGAACTCCAAATTCATGAAAGACTTTAAGACCTCCCACCATAAAACTACTAGAAGAAAACAGTAAAAAACTTAATGACAAGGGTCTTGGCAATGATAATTTTTGGATATGACACCTAAAGCACAAGTGATAAAATAAGTCAGACCACATAAAACTAAAAAGCTTTTTCATATCAAAAGAATCAATCAACAAAATGAAAAGGCAACCTACAGAATGGGAGAAAATATTTGCAAATCATATGTTTGATAAGGGATTAATATACAGAATATATAAAGAAGTCATACAACTCAATAACCAAAAACTAAATAATGCAATTTAAAGAATGGGCAAAGGATCCAAATAGACAGTTTTCCAAAGAAATTATACAGATGGCCAACAGTTACAAGAAATGGTATTTAGCATCAGTGATCATCAGGGAAATGCAAACCAAAACCACAATGAGATATCATCTCACACATATTAAAATGGCCATGATGAAAAAGTCAAGAGATAACAAATGTTGGCGAGGATATGGAGAAAAGGAAACCCTTGTGCATGCTTGGTGGGATTGTAAATTTGTTCAGCCACTATGGAAAGCAGTATGGAGTTCCACAAAATTTTTAAAGTAAAGCTACCATATGATCCAATGCTTCCATTTCTGGGTATATAGGTGAAGCAATGTCTGCACCCCAATGTTCATTGCAGTGTTATTTACAATAGCCAAGATATGGAAACAGCCTAAGGTCCATCAATGGATGAATGGATAAGAAACTATGGTACATCTATAGAATGGAATACTCTCCAACCATAAAAAAGAAGGGAATCCTGCTATTTGGGATAACCTTGATGGCATTATGGTAAGTGAAATAAGTTAGAGAAAGACAAATACTGTATGATCTCACTGGTATCTGGAATCTTTTTTTTTTATTTCTCATATTTTACTTTATGGTTTTATGTTGTATTTTTTAACTTGACTTTGTACACCTTTCCCCATGTCACTTTTTTTTCATTGGAGTATAATTGCTTTACAACATTGTGTTAGTTTCTTCTGTACAACAAAGTGAATCAGCTATATGTATACATATATTCCCTCCCTCTTGAGCCTCCCTCCCAACCCCCCACCCCACCCCTCTAGGTTATCACAGAGGACCGAGCTGATCTCCCTGTGCTATGCAGCAGCCTTCCACTAGCTAGCTATTTTATACATAGTAATGTATATATGTCAATGCTACTCTCTCAATTCATCCTATCCTCCCCTTCCCCCCTTGTGTCCACAAGTCTGTTTTCTACATCTGTGTCTCTTAAAAGCAAATCATACTCAGAAAAGGAGATCAGATTTGTGGTTACCAGTGATGGGGGTTGAGGGATTTAGGGAGATTTGGGTGAAGTGGTCAAAGACACAAAGTTCCAGTTGTAAGACAAATGTAATGTACATGATGACTATAGTTTACACTGCTGTATGGTATATTTGAAAGTTTTTAAGTGAGTAGATCCTAAAAGTTCTCATCACAAGAAAAGAAACTTTTTAAAAAATTTATTTTTATATCTATATGAGATGATGGATATTAACTCAACTTATAGTGGTAATCATTTTATGATATATGTAAATAAGTTAATTATGCTATATATCTTATGCTGTACTTATTTCAATTATACCTCAATAAATCTGAAAGAAAAAATCTCTAATTTCAAAATTATCATACACTAAGATTTACTTATAATTTTCAAAAAACTCATTTTTCATAAAGCCATCTTTATTATGTTCCCCAGTATACTAACTGGGGACACATTTTCCAAAGATTTATTTAGGCAAGTGTTTTGCCTCATAACAGTTTAACTCAGGAAGAAATTAGTAACCTTAATAGATCTATAATTATTTGTTAAAAATCAATAATGTAAAAATCAATGCATTTCCAATTTAAATTCTAACATGTTTTACATGGAATTTGAAAAGCTGATCATAAAATTCACAGAACCCCAAAATACCAAAAGTGTTGATAAGTAAGAATAAAGAATGGGAGCATGCTCTATCAGATATCAAGTTTTGTCTTATAGCTAAAGCAGTGAAAATCATATGTATTGGCTCAGGGGTGGCTATACATACCAAAGGAATATCACAGAGATATCAAACAGAAAGATCAATGGGGAAAATATGGACTGGCTGTAACATGATCCTAGGTCCACAGGTTGTTAAATTGGAGAAAAAAAGAAAAAAATAAAGAATGGAAACAAATCCTGTAAGAATTATGTAAGTCAATATGATAGATGAACCACAGGAGGGATAAAAGTGAAGCTATACACAAACAAAAAAGGAAAGCAAATTTGAGCAATTTATTAATTGATGATTTGGAAAATAGCAGAACTAATAAATCAGTCTAATTTCTGGCACACATAAAATACGTATTAGAAATTACCTCATTTAATGAATGAAAAAAGCAGAAAGCATGAAAATATGCAAAACAGAAATGATAATATTAAAACAACTGTTGCAGAGAAAAATAATTATAAGTAGCTACATTTTGTCAACTGATTATGAATATATATGAAAATCTGGTTGATTTGGATTAGTTTCCAGGAAAATATAAATGACCAAAATTGAACTCAGACTAGGAAGCAAATTTTAACTGTTCAATTTCCATAAAATAAACTTCTTCATAGAATTATCCCCTCCTCCCATCACTTAGCCTGCAGAAAAGTCCTAAGCTGTATGATTTCACAGGGGAATTTTACTGAAATCTTAAAAAGATTCAACTCACGTGCTATATTAACCACCACAGCAAATAGAAAAAGAAGGAAAGCCTTTAAACACTTTTATAGTGATAGCATTAATACCAAACTGAGAGAGATAAGAAAAAATTAAAACTACAATGTATTTTAGTATTACTGCTAAATCTTTGTTACTAAGCAGGGTCATGTTACAAAAGTTTAAAGATGTTATGAAAATTATGCCCCAAAATGATTCATGGCAGGGATGTAGCAATGGATCAATTGTAGCAATTCTATTAATATAAATTTTATAAAGAAAAAACTGACAAAAATCACAAAAACACTAACTATAATTGCTCAAAAGATCTGACAAAATTCAACATTAATTTAGATAAATAGAAGTTGACAGATAACACAATCTTTCTGTCTTTATGATTTTCTATCCTACTTGAAAGAAGGGGTAACTCTACTTATATGAGACAAAATGGACTTTAAATTACACATGGTCAAAAGAGACAAAGAAGGTCATTGTATAAAGGGGTCAGTTCATCTAGAAGATGTAACAGATGTAAATATGTATGCACCCAACATCAGAATACCTAAAAATAAAAAGCAAATTCTAAGAGAATGTAAAGAAGTAAATAGCAATATAATAATAGTTGGGAACTTTAATACTTCACTCTCAATAATAGATAGATCATCCAGACAGAGAAAAGATAGGAAACAAGGGATTTGAACAGCACTATAGACCAAATGAACCTAACGTACATATCCAGAGCATTCCAAGTTTCTATCAACAGGTGAACAGGTAAAGAAAATGTGGTATATGCAATGGAATATTATTCACACTTTAAATAGAAGTAAATCCTGTCACATGCTACAATATAGATGACTCTTGAGGATGTTGTGCTAAATGGAATGAGCCAGTCACAGAAAGATAAATAATGCATAATTCCACTTAAACGAGGTGTTTCAATTAGTCACATTCATAGAAACAGAAAGAAAGTGGTGGCTGCCATGGCTGGAGGGAGAGAGAAATGGGGAATAGTTCAATGGGTATAGAGTTTTAGTTTTGTAAGATAAAAAGTTCTGGAGAGCTATAACACAACAATGTGAATATACTTAACACTACTGAACTATAGACTTAAACACTGGTAAGATGGTAAATTGTATGTTATGTTTCTTTAAACCACAATTAAAAATTTAAAAATCATTAAAAAAAAAAAGATTTCCTCCTAAGATCAGAAACTAGAGAAAGATGTCCAATCTTGACACTTCTAGTAACCATTATACTGGAAGATCTAACCAGGATAATTAGGCAAGAAAATAAACTAAAAAAACACATCCAGATGAACAATGAATAATCAAAATTATCTCTATTTGTAGATAACATAATTTTTCTTGTAGAAAATTATAAGGACTCCACAACATGCTATTGAGGATTAAAAAAAGTTCAGCAAAGTTTTAGCATACAAGATCAATATACAAAAATCAATTGTGTTCTGTACACCAGCAATGCAATATCTGGAAGTGAAATAAAACAATTACATTCATATCATCTGAATAATAAAATACTTAGGAATAAATTTAAGCAAAGAAGAATAGTACTTTTACACTGAAAACTACATAACATTGCCAAAAGAAGTTACAGAAGACCTAAGTAAATGTAGAGATCTACCATGTTCATGGTTTGGAAGATTTAATATAATTAAGATATTCCCCCAAATGGATCTAGGCATTCACTGCAATCCCTACCAAAATTCCAACTGCTTTTTTTTGTAGTAATGATAAATTTCATCCTAAAATCCATATGAAGTTACAAGGCGCTCTGAATAGCCAAAACTGTCTCAAAAAAGATGAAAAGAGTGGGAATACTCACAGTTCCTGATTTCAAAATGTGCTACTAAGCTATGATATTCAAACCAGTGTGGCACTGGAATAAGGATAAACATACAGATCAATGCAATAGAATTAAGTGTGCATAAATAAATCCATAACTCTATGGTCAATTGATTTTTGACAAGAGTCCCAAGACCACTCAATAGAGCAAGAGTAGTAATTTCAAGAAATTGTGCTGTGACAACTGGATACCTACTTGCAAAAAAAAAAATGAATTTGGACCTTTCCCTCCCACCATATACAAATATATATAAAACTCTTAGAAGGGAACATATTTGTAATTTTTCATTACCTTGGATTAGATAACAGTTTCTTAAATACTTTAGCCAAATCAAAACAGCAAAAAGAAAAATAAATTGGATTTTGTCAAAATTTAAAACTTTTGTGCATCAAAGGACACTATCAAGTGAAAAGGCAACTCACAGAGTAAGAGAAAATATTTGCAAACCATATATAATGCAGTTTTATAGAATTTATAAATTGGTAAAACAACAAAAAGACAATTCAATTTTTAAAATGGGCAAAGTACTTTAATAAACATTTCTTCAAAGATGGATGGTCAATAAGCACATTAAATGATGCTCAAGTTCATTAGTCATTAGGGAAATATAAATGAAAAACACACTGAGATACCAGTTCATATCCAATAGGTTGGCTAGACTAAACATAAAACAAACAAAGAAAATGACATGGCTTGGCGAGTATGTGAAAAAAAATGATCATTCATAAATTGTTCCTGCATACATAAAATAGCTCAGCTGCTGTGAAAACAGTTTAGAATGCCTCACAATATTAGAGTTACCATATGATGTAGCAATTCCACTCCTAGTCATATAACCAAGAGAATTCAAAACCTGTGTTCACACTTGTTCACTAATGTTAAAAGTGTCATTCATAATAGCTGTCAGTAGTGGAAACAACTCAAATATCCATTAAGTGATAAATGGATAAACAGAAAATTGATATACAGTGGAATATTATCCAGTCATAAAAAATGGAGCATTAGTATATGCTACAACATGGATGAATCTTGAAAACATTGTGCTAGGTGAAAGAAACCAGTCACATAAGACCACATATTCAAAAACACATCTCCATACTTCATACATTTTCTTAGCAAAGACACACCCTGTTTTCCTTGCATAGATATGTTCTCATTATTTCTAGTAGTTTTAATTACATATATTAATTATAATTCTTAACCTTTAGAATTGTTAATTCCTAGTAAAAACTAAGAAGTAGGAAATTGTGGACTGTTACACTAACATTCTGTGGATTAGCAAATTTTTAAATACATTTCATAGACTTAGAAAACAAACTTACGGTTATCAAAGGAAAAAGGTGGTGGGGAGGGATAAATTGGGAGTTTGGGATTGACATATACACACTGCTATATTTATCAATGAAGTAGATAACCAACAAGGACATACTGTATAGTACAGGGAACTCTGCTCAACTCTGAAACAACCTAAATGGGAAAAGAATTTGAAAAAGAATAGATACATGTATGTGTATAACTGAATCACTTTGCTGTACACCTGAAACAAACACAACATTGTTAATCAACTATAGTCCAATATAAAATAAAAAAATTTTAAAAAGATTTTAAAAAATATATTTCATAATTTCTAGAAATATATTCTTCCTCACAGTAGAATTTTCAATGTGACATAAACTATGTTTATTAATAGAACCAAGTATCTTTAGTTCCTCTGTAAAAGGAAGCCAAAAGTGGATAAACCTACATTCAGTAATTAATGTTTCAGTATTTTATCTTATTTGGAAATAATCTAGATATTGAATGAATACTCATCATTTAAATTATCTCAGTGTAACTTCAAGATTTCAAGTTACCAAAAAGATTTTGGAAACTATTTTCATGTAGACATACCATAAAGAATATTTATTGTTGAAAAGTTTAGTTTTGAACTTTATCTTACATCTGTTTAATTTACTTGTTCTTAAGAATTAGATTACTCATGAAAGTTTCATGAGAAATTAAACAGTTAACCATCATCTTAAGTTATTATCCTTGATAACAAGTTCTGTAACAGAGATAATGTGAGTTTGTTTGACTTTTAGTAAACCTGGGTAGAATAAAAGTTGGATATCTGCATTATATTTAATGATGATAACTCTAAAGACATGCCTGTTTTAATTAAACTAACAAACTAGCTTTTACTAATCAAAGATTATCCTAGATCATGTGAATTTGAAAAACATTTGAGGTAGTTTCTATGTTTCTGAGAGTGTACTTGATTTATATAAATATTTATTTTTCCTCAAGTCAGCTAAATAGAGCTTTATACAATCTAGTTTTAGCAATACCATCCAGAGGCAGAAAAAAATCACACATTTACAATATACATACATAGGCATACATAAACATACAGACAGAAGCAAACAGATCTGTAAGCCACCAACCTGGTGGACTATTGTTTACAGCCCTGTAGTATCTTCAGAGTGAAAAGGAAATTCAGATAGAGGATTAGTAGGCTGTGAGTATTCCCATAAAGGACGGTAGAGGGGGAGTAGTAGGAGTCATGTCAGTCTTACAGTCTTTTGATTTAGGTACCTCTTGTGTCTTTAATTTTTCATTATTGGCCCTGTGCAATGAATCTTTCAGTGAAACTATTAAATTATTTTGGAGGATTCCTCATGCCAGTTAAAATTGGTATCCCATTCTGTTTGTTTAAATTAGGAATGTTTACTCTCAAGTGTATTTTTAAAATGATCTTACCTAATTTCAACTGTAGGGGAGGAAAATTTTACCCTTTACCCTTTCTAGGTTCTTTGGCTGGCCTAATAATTAAATTGACATGAGACAGATTAACAGGAGAAAAACAATTTACTTTCGTATATACAAGAGCCCCATAAAAATATGAGACTCCAAGAAGTGACCAAAGCAGGGCGCTTTATATCTTTTAGACAAAGTAACAATAAATTAGTGAAGAATTTACAAGACAGAGGAGTTTAGGCTTGGAGGATAGTAAATTAGTGAAGTAAAAAGGTTTGTTTTTATAGCCTTTTCACCCTAAATTTCCTATTTCTGGTGATAAGGATACCTTCTATCCTTAATGTATAGGGAGGGTACCTTTCATGGGAGGTTTATTTCCTCCTTTCAGGGTGACAAAGGAGGGCCAGAGTGTCCTTCTCGCACTGGCTGCTTCTCAAGTAACTTTAATTCAAAATAATCAATATGCCAAACTGGCATATTTTGGGGTTGCATATTCTGCACCCATTCAGAACATTTCCCATAGTGGCCATTGTAATTCTAGGTTGTCTTAATAAGTTTTTACAATTTTTATTATTTACATCTTCCAGGAGAACTGTTCTTAGACATAAAATAAGCAGAAGATGTACTCAGTTTTCTGAAACTTGAGGATCATAATTCTTTAGCTAAGCTTTGGGCCTCAGCCAAATTAATCCCCAAGAGAGATGTGCCACTGGGTTAAGGATTTTGTGTTGTTTTATAGTGTACCTCATTGCATGGAAATTTTCTTGAGGGTGGCTTGTGACTTAGTTCTAACCTGTTCTGTGACCAGTTTATCCTAGCACAGGATCTTAGAGTTAGATGGCAAGCACTCTAACATCTTTTATTATTTACTTTTAAAAATTGAAATATCGTTGAGTTACCAAATTATTATTAGTTCTAGGTGTACAACATAGTGATCTAGTATTTTTGTAGATTAGATTCCATTATAAGTTATTACAAGTTAATGGCTATAATTCCCTGTACTATATAATATATCCTTTTTGCTTGCTTATTTTATACATAGTAGTTGGTATCTGTTAATCCCATGCTGGTAATTTGTCCTTCCGCATTTCCCTCTCCCCTTTGTAACCATGAGTTTGTTTTCTGTATTGATGAATCTGTTTCTGTTTTACATATTTCATTTGTATTGTATTTTAGATTCCACATGTAAGTGATACCATACAGTATTTGTCTTTCACTGTCTGACTTATTTCACTAAGCATAATATTCTCTAGGTCCATCCACATTGCTGCAAATGGAAGAATTTCATTTTTGTTATGGCTTAGTAAAATTCCATTGTGTGTGCATGTGTGTGTGTGTGTGTATCTCACATCTTTTTGCATTCTGATGTTGATGGGCACTTGGGTTGCTTCTATGTCTTAGCTATTGTAAATAGTGCTGCTATTAACATTTGGGTGCATGCATCTTTTTGAATTACTGTTTTCATTTTTTCCAGATATATACCATGAGTAGAATTGCTGGATAATATGGTAGTTCTATTTTTAGTTTTTTGCAGAACTTCCATACTGTTTTCCACAGTGGCTGTACCAATGTATATTCCCACTAACAGTGTACAAGCCTTCCCTTTTCTTCACATCCTCTCAAACACTTGTTATTTTTAAACTTTTTGATGATAGCCATTCTGACAGGTGTGAGGTCATATCTCATTGTTTTCATTAATATTTCCTATTAGTGATGTTGAGCTTCTTTTCATATGCCTGTTAGTTTTCTGTATGTCTTCTTTGGAAAAATGTCTATTCAGCTCTTCTGCCCATTTTTTTGATTAGGTTGTTTGTTTTTTAGATATTGATTTTTATGAGCCGTTTATATATTTTGGATATTAACATCTTGTTGATCACATCATTTGCAAATATTTTTTCCCACTCTACAGGTTGTCCTTTCATTTTGTGAAGTTTCGTTTGCTGCACACATCTTTTAAGTTTGATAGGTCAAATTTGTTTATTTTTGCTTTTATTTATTTTGCCTTGGTAGACTGATCTAAGAAAATATTGTAACCAGGCTTCCCTGGTGGCACAGTGGTTGAGAGTCTGCCTCCCGATGCAGGGGACACGGGTTCGTGCCCCGGTCCGGGAAGATCCCACATATCGTGGAGCAGCTGGGCCCGTGAGCCATGGCCACTGAGCCTGCACGTTTGGAGCCTGTGCTCCACAATGGGAGAGGCCACAACAGTGAGAGGCCTGCATACCGCAAAAAAAAAAAAGAAAGAAAAGAAAATACTGTAACCATTTATATCAGAGAATGTTTTGCCTATGTTGTCTTCTAGGAGTTTTATGGCATCCTGTCATATATTTAGGTCTTTAAACCATTTTGAGTTTATTTTTGTATATGGTGTGAGGGAGTGTTCTAATTTCATAGATTTACATTAGGCTGTCCAGCTTTCCCAACACCACTTGCTGAAGAGACTGTCTTTTCTCCATTGTATATTTTTGACTCCTTTGTCATAGATTAATTGACCATAGGTGCATAGGTTTATTTCTGGGCTCTCTATTCTATTCCATTGATCTATGTGTCTGTTTCTGTGCCAGTACCACACTGTTTTGACTACTGTAACTTTGTAGTATATTCTGAAGTCTGAGAGTATTATATCTCCAACTTTGATCTTTTTTCTCAACACTGCTTTGGCAGTTTGGTGTCTTTTTTCTTTATATATGAATTTTAGGATTATTTGTTCTAGTTCTGTGAAAAATGTCTTGGCTATTTTGATAGGGATTGCATTAAATCTGTAGATTGCTTTGGGTAGTATGGCCATTTTAACAATATTAATTCTTCCAATCCAAGAACATGGGATATCTTTCCATTTCTCTGTATCATCTTCAGTTTCCTTCATCAGTGTTTTATAGTTTTCAGAGTATAGGTCTTTCACTTCCTTGGTTAAGTTTATTCCTAGATATTTTATGCTTTTTGATGCTGTTTTAAATGGGATTGTTTTTTACTTTTATTTCTGATATTTAATTATTAGAGTATAGAAACAGTAGATTTCTGTATGTTAATCTTGTATTCTGCAACCTTGCCAAATTAATGTGTTAGTTGCAATATAAAGTATCATGTCATGTGCAAATAGTGACAGCTTTACCTCTTCCCTTCAATTTGGATGCCCTTTATCTCTTTTTCTTATCTAATTGCTGTGGCTAGTACTTCCAATACTTTGTTAAATAGAAGTGGTGATAGTGGGCATCCTTGTCTTGCTCCTGAAATTAGTGGGAAGACTTTCAGCTTTTCGCTGTTTGTATGATGTTGGCTGTGGTTTTGTCATAAATGTCCTTTATTATGTTGAAATATATTGCCTCTATACCCACTTCGATGATAGTTTTTATCATGAATGGATGTTGAATTTTACTACAAATTTAATTGCACTTCTAGTGATCAGTCTTTTCAGATTTTCCATTTCTTCTTGATTTAGACTTGGCGGGTTGTAGGTTTCTGGAAATTGGTGCATTTCTTCCAGGTTGTCCAATTTGTTGGCATATAACTATTCATAGTATTATCTTATGTTTTTTGTATCTGTAATATTGGTTGTTATTTCTCCTCTTTCTTATTTTGTTTATTTGAGTCCTCTCTTTTTAACTCTGTATTTTATTCATTTCCTCTATGATCTTTATTATCTCTTTCCTTCTGCTGACTTTGGGCTTTGTTTGTTCTTTTTTCCCTAATTCTTTGAGGTGGTAGGTTAGATTGTTTATTTGAGATTTTTCTTGTTTCTTGAGCAAGGCCTGTATCACTATAAACTTCCCCCCTTGGAACTACTTTGCTACATCCTGTAGATTTTGGAAAGTTGTATTTCCATTTTCATTTGGCTCAAAGTATTTTCTGATTTCCTCTTTGATTTCATCATTGACCTTTTTTTTTTCTTTTTTCTTGGCAACTTGCTGTTTAGTCTCCACATGTTTGTGCTTTTCCCAATTTTCTTTCTGTAGTTGATTTCTAGTTTTATATCATTATGGTGGGAAAATATGCTTGATATAATTCCTGTCCTTTTAAATTTTTTGAAGCTTGTTTTGTGACCTAGTATGTGATCTGTCCTGGGGAACATTTCATGTGTGCTTGAAAACAATGTGTATTCTGCTGTTTTTTGGATGTAATGTCCTGTAGATATCTATTAAGTCCACATGGTCTATTGTGTCATTTAAGAACACTTGCCTTATTGATTTTCTGTCTGGTTTATTTGTTCATTGGTGTCAGTGGGATGTCCCCTCCTATTATTGTATTATTGTCAATTTCTTCCTTTATGTCTGTTAGTATTTACTTTATGTATTTAGGTGCTCCCGTATTGGGTACGTTATGTTATTAGTATAATAGTCTCCTCTTGTATCAATCCCTTTATAATTATATAATGCCCTTCTTTGTCTTTTATTATAACATTTGTTTTAAAGTCTATTTCGACTGATATGATTATTCTTTCCTCCATTTTCTTGTCCTTTCCGTTTGCTTGAAATACTTTTTTCCATTGACTCACTTTCAGTCTATGTGTCTTTAGCCTTGAAATGAATCTCTTGTAGGCAGCATAGTGAAAGGTCTTGTTATTTATCCAGTCAGCCTCCCTCTATCTTTTGATTGGAACATTTAGTCCATTGACATTTAAAGTAATTACTGAAGCCAGGACATGGAAGCAACCTAAGTGTCCATTGATAGATGAATGGATAAAGAATATGTGGCACATATATACAATAGAATATTACTCAGCCATAGAAAGAAACAAAATTGAGTTATTTGTAGTGAGATGGATGGACCTAGAGTCTCTCATACAGAGTGAAGTAAGTCAGAAAGAGAAAATAAAATACCATATGCTAACACATATATGTGGAATCTAAAAAAAAAAAAAGGTTCTGATGAACCTAGGGGCAGGATAGGAATAAAGACGCAGACATAGAGAATGGACTTGAGGACACGGGGAGGGGGAACTGTAAGCTGGGACGAAGTGAGAGAATAGCGTGGACATATACACTACCAAATGTAAACTAGATAGCAGTGGGAAGCAGCTGCATAGCACTGGGAGATCAGCTCGGTGCTTTGTGACCACCTAGAGGGGTGGGATAGGGAGGGTGGGAGGGAGATGCAAGAAGGAGGGGATATGGGGATATATATATATACATATAGCTGATTCACTTTGTTATACAGTAGAAATTAACACAACACTGTAAAGCAATTATACTCCAATAAAGATGTTCAAAAAAAAACAACAACAAAGGTGTCTTGATATTCAAAAAAATAAATAAATAAAGTAATTATTGATAGGTATGTATTTATTGCAATTTTATTACTTGTTTTCCAGTTGTTTTTTAGTTCTCTGTTCATTTCTTCTTTTTGTTTCTACCATTGTGGTTTGATGATTATTCTTAGGTAGTATGCTTGGGTTCCTTTCTTTTTGGCTTTTGTGTATCTATTGTAGGTTTTTGATTTGTGTTTGCCATGGGGTTCATATATGTTTATCCATAAATACATCCACTTGTTTTAAACTGGTAGTAAATTTAGTTCAAACACATTCTAAAAGATCTACATTTTTTTACTCCCCTCCCCCACATTTTGTGTTTTGGATATCCTGTTGATATTTTACAGCTTCATGCTTGCCCATTAACTATTCATTTTAGTTATAGTTGCTTTTACAGTTTTTTTTTTCTTTTACTCTACATACTGACTTATTTAAGTAATCTTCAATTCTTGCTATATATTTGCTTTCCGTGTGCAATTTTCCCTTTCCTGTAGATTCTTGCTTCTTTTGGATTTAGAGAAGATCCTTCAATATTTCTTTTAGGGTAGGTTTAGTGTTGCTGAATTCTTTTCATTTTTGCTTGTCTGAGAAATTATTTATCTCTCCTTTTATCTAAATGATAATCTTTCTGTGTACACTACCCTAGGTTTCAGGATTTTTGCCTTTCAGGACTTTGAATATATCATGCCACTCCCTTCTGGCCTGCAAAAGTTTGGCAGAGAAACCAGATGATAGCCTTATGGGGATTACCATGTATATTACTCTTTGTTTCTCTCTTGCTAACTTTAGAACTCTCCCTCTTTATATTTAACTTTTGTCATTTTAATTATGATATATTTTGGTGTGGGTCTGTTTGGGTTCATTTTGTTTGGGGCCCTTGTGCTTCCTGTACCTGGATATCTGTCTCCTTCAGTTTGGGGAAGTTTTCAGTCATAATTTCTCCAAATATATTTTCAATCCCCTTCTCTCTCTTTTGCCCTTCTGGAACACCTTTAATGCAAATGTTGGCGCTCTTATTGTTATTTCAGAGGTTTCATAAATTGTTTTCATTGTCTTTTCATATGTCTTTTTGTCTGCTGTTCTGATTGGGTGATTTCCATTATTTTGTTTTCCAGATCACTTATGTGTTCTTCTGTATCCTTAGTCTACTATTCCTTCCTTCTAATGTGTTTTTTATTTCAGATAGTGAATTATCTATTTTTAATTGGGTCTTTTTTATATTGTCTTGTTCCTTGATAAAGTGGTCAGTATTTAGATCAATTCTTTTCCCTAATTCAGTCAACATTTTTATTACCGATGTTTTGAATTCCTTATCTGGCAAATTGTTTATTTCTGTTTCAGCATTTATTTTTTCAGGGTTTTTCTCTTGTTCTTTCAACTGAGAGTAGTTCCTCTGACTTTTCATTTTACTTAACTTTCTCTGATTATAAATTCAGGTGAAACATTTATGTATTTTGGTCTTTTAAAGGGGCGTTCTTATGTGAGAGCATCCCTATGTAGACAGCATGTGCCCCATGTGCCTGGTGGGAGAGCTGGATTTGATGTGGAAGCCAGTCACATCTTTCCTCAGGGTGTGCTGGCAGCTATCACCTTAGTAGGGGGTGGGGCTGGAGATGGAGGAGCTAGACCCTGTGCAGGGTGTGAGGTGTGACTTCCACTCTGCTCAGTCACCATCATTTCCCTGTCAGAGGTGGGGTCTGATCCCAAGTTGCTGGAGTGGAAGCCCCTACGTGTCAAGCTCTAGCTGGCTCCGTTTTCTTTTAATGTGTGTTTTTCCTTCTCTCTGTACCAGGAGCTTTGTCCTGAAGAAGGGGAATGCTGAAGCAAGTGGCGCTCCTGTGCTTACATAGGTCAGATTCTCTGCCTGTGTAGGTATCTGTGGCTCTGCTCAGATGTGGCCCATGGTTGCATTTTTTCCCTGATGGTGACCACCCCAGATCTAGTGCTCCACTGTGGCATGGAGTGAGCAGGGCAAGAGCATTTGCTCAGCTTTGGCTGGGGCACACAGTGAGGCTGTCACAGGAAACCTGGAAGCTATGCTGCCATCAGAATTCTGGCTGTTTCTGGGGTGCCACTTGAGTAAGCACCAACCATGGCCATCACTACCCCATCTGGGCTCTGCCCCAGGATTCATTTGCCTCCTTGTCCCAAGATTGAGTCTTTTCAAGGTCCTGGCAGCCCTGGGTCCAATGCTGCACTGTGGCTTGGAGTGAGTAGGACCAAGGTGTATGCTTGGCTTGGGCTGCAGAGTGCAGGGTGGCAAAGTAGTTGTGGGGAAACCCAGCAACCACTAGGGAAGACCTCTCCCAGTCCTGCCTGGGGGCAAGCTAGCACCTGCATGCTCCTCATGAGTGGAGTCTAGGCTTTCCAGCCTTTCTGTCTGTCCTAGCATTTCTCCAGCCAGCCAGGGGGCTTGTCTCCTATGTATAGGACCCCAGGACTGAGTCACTCAGTCTGTGGCTTGACCTGCTTACTCTCCAGTGTGGCTGTTTGCCCTGCCCATACTGTCTGTCTTTTCCTCTGAGACCTCTCTCAGGGGCACAGGTCTGGACCCAGTCACTTTTCTTCTCATCCTCCCTGATTTTGTGTATATCTTTCTTCCAACCTTGGTTGTACAGGTGTCCTTCTGCCAGTTTCCAGTTAGTTTTCAGTGAGAATTGATCCACATGTAGATGTATTTTTGATGTGTTTGGGGGCGGCAGTGGGGAGGTGAGCTCCACATCCTCTTACTTCACCATCTTGATCTCTCTCCTCTAACAGCTTTTAAGTACTCGACTCATGCTCACCAGTTTTGCAGCTTTGGCTGCTGAGATTCCTGTTAGGAACAGATCTATTGTTTCTTTCAGAAAAAGATCTATTTATAGTGGTAGATGCCCTAATGGCTTCTATTAGTCTGGCTTGTGCCTGCTTAGATTTTGAGGTGTCGTTGGTCAAAACAGTTTGAATTTCTTGCCTTAATTTATTTCCCCAAATCCCCTAGCAGTTTATGCTATGGACTTACCTTGAGGCTTTGTGAATCTCCTAATAGCTACCATCTTGCTTTCTTCAATTGAGTTGTACCCATTATTTTCCCTTGTTGAAATAATCCTCCTTAATTCAACCAGATTTATGTTTCTGGCTTCCTGTGCACAGTTCCTGAGACTTGTCAGGACCTCCAAAAGGCACTTAACTTGTAGATGAAGTTTGCCATGAAACCCAAATGCTGTGGCCCAGTAAGTCTCACTGTGAAAAATATGGAGTCTCTCATACACCAGTATTCCACCTGGAAGAATTAGGAAAAATTTGAAGAGTTCAGAATGCAAAATATGTCGCTTGACCTGAGAGAAGCTTATTAGTGATCCTGGAGAGTAGCCCAAGAGGTAATGAACCAAAAGGGCTCTGTGGGTATCTTTACTCGCATCTAGGAGCTGTACCTGGAATCAGCAGCAGCTGGTTTTGGGTCTCATCGCCAAACCTGTCAAATGACAGACTAAAACAATTTAGTAATGAGCTTGATGTCCTTTATTCAAGGAAAAATAATCCATGGATTGAGGGTGTATAGTGCCTCACAATTAGTGGAGAGTAGTCTTCCCAAATCCTTTTGGGAAGAGTGAGTTTTATAGAGAGTTAGAAGCAGCAATGCTGAAACAGGGCGTGATTGACTGGGAGGTTGGGAACTTCTCTTGTTGTTGTTGTTGTTGAGGTATAGTTGATATATAGTATTATATAATTTTCATTTGTATAACATAGTGACTCACAATTTTTAAAGATTATACTTCATTCGTAGTTATAAAATATTGGCTATATTCCCTGTGGTGTACAATGTGTCCTTGTAGATTATTTTATATACATTAGTTTGTACCTCTTAATCCCCTACTCCTATGTTACCCCTTCCCCCTGCCCTCCCTCCCTGGGGATTTCTTTATAAGGCTAGCTGATCCTATTTTTATGGTAAAGTGACCTCACTAAAGCTAAGTTGGAGGATTGTGATTGGTATATGTTAGGTTTCCTTGACCAGTATTTCCCCTAAATGCAGGCTGACTTAGGTTTAGATTTGTGATGTGGGCTGGGCCCTTGGGGTGGCCATCGTTTTTTGGGTCCTGATATACAAATTAACTTTATCAGCTCCAGTCCCAGAGTGCTTCAGGGCATATGTATTATGTCTTATATTATATTATATTATTATAAATATATTTAAAACATAATACAAAAATATATTTTACATATAGTATTTTAGGGATTTATTTTTATTTATATTAACAGACTTGATGTCAACCTATAATATATTAGATATATTTAAAACAAATGTGTCATACTGAAGAAACAATATAATACTAAGCAATAATATATTATTCCTAAGGAAGATACATACAAATAATACACAAAATTATAGAGAGTTGAAAAATAAGGAATTATTTTCAACATGTATCATGAGGCCAGCATAACCATGTGATATTCTCACTTTTGTGCAATCCCCTCCAATTGAATATGGGCTGGACCTAGTGACTTTCTTTGAACTAAATGTGGCAAAGGTGATGGGATGGTACTTCCAAGATTACATTACAAAAGTCTGTGATTTCTGTCTTTGTGACGTTCTCTTGCTCTAGTTTGATCACTGTGAAACAACCAGCTGCCATGCTGTAAACTGCCCTAAGATTTATGTACCCAGGAATGTCTGTAAGAATGTATCTAGATGAGATTAGCATTTGAATGGTGGACTCAATAAAGTAGATTGCCCTCCCCAATGTGGGTGGGCAGGCATCACCCAATTCCTTGGGGACCTGAATAGAACAAAAGACAGAAGAATGAGGACTTTGCCCCTTATTTTCCTCCTGTCTGATTACTTGAGCCATTGGTCTGCCCCTGCCCTCCAAACTCCTGGTTCTTAAGCCTTTAAATCTGACCTGAAATCTACACCACCGGCATCCCTGGTTCTCAGGCCTTCAGAATAGGACTAATTTACATCACTGGCTTTCCAGTGTCTCCAGCTTACAGATGGTAGATCATTGGAATTTTGAGCCTCCTCTGTAATTATATGAGCCAATTCCTTACAATAAATCTCTTCCAAGAATATCCTATTGTTTCTGTTTCTCTGGAGAATACTGGCTAATAGTTACTAAGCATTGGTGTAAATTTTTATACAGTGATAGGTAACATCTAAGAAGAACATTATGAGTAGGTGAAATTATATGCCAATTTATATACCATAGACTTAGATGCAAAAACATAAACAAAGTATTAGTAAACCAAATTTTATGATGTAAAGTGGTAATATACTACAGTAGACTAGGTTTGTTTTGAATGCAAGGTTTGTTCAGTTTTTGAAAATAGCTTTCTCGCAGTATCAGAATAAAAGGGGAAAATCATATAATCATTTTTATAGAGTGTGTATTCTTGCAATGATAGAATAATAGATCAGTCAAATATAATGGAGAATGCAAACACAAACTCATAAATATGTGGACAAAATTTATAACAGTTCATACCACAGTGCAGTGGGGAGAGGATGCTGTTTTTCATAAAATGATTCTGGTCAACTACGTGGAGAATTTTTTGGAAGGAAAAGATACTTGATCTTTGTCTTACACCCTCCCTCTCCACACACATCATATAGATATAGGGGATTGTAGAACTGAGCGCTAAAGGCAAATAATAAAGATTTGGAAGATAACATGTGGGGATAGCTTCATGATGAGTAGGGAAAGCAATAGCCATAATGGAAAAGATTACTATATTATAACTTTATTAAAATTAAGAACTTTTGTTACTTATCATTAAAAGAATGAACGTATAAACCATGGAGTGAAAGAATATATTAATAATACCAATACTGAATTCATATATAAAACCTACAATTTGTTAAAAAAGGGTAGAAAACAAAGTAGGGGAAAAAAGACTTTTCATAATAAGATAAGCAAATCACCAGTAGGCATAAGAAAAGGTACTTAAACTCATTAATAACCAGCCAAATAAAATTTTAATTAGATACTACTTATATACATCACAATGGAAAAAATTTAAAAGATTGACAATTTCAAGCGTTGTGAAGATGTGAAAGAACTCTCATATGCTGTTGGTGGGAATATAAATTGTTACATCTCTTTAGGAAATAATGTGTCATTATATATTAAAGTTAAAAATACATATGTCCTGTGCTCCCACAGATACATTTCTAGGAATGTATCTTCCACATATGCTCATACATATGTAAAATGTACAATGATATTTCGTACAGCATTTTTATACCGGCATAAGACTGAAAAAAGTGTTCATCAATGGGGATTGATCAGATAAATTCTGGTATTTCTGTGCAATGTAAACTATGCAGTTGTTGAAAAGAATGATGTAGTTCTATAGCTACCAATATAAAACTATATGAATGATATATAAGGTAAAATAGTAATATGCAACAGAGTATATGTTTCTTAAAAGTGAGCTATCTATAGATATATTTCTTTTGTAAAACTATTTTATTTTAAAAATGGATAAAAGTAGTTGCTTCTAGAGAAGAAAACTGGTGGTAAAAGAGTTTGTATCTTTTGTATCATATGCATATATAACCTATTTAAAAATAACTTAAAAGAACTACAGAAAAGACAGGAAGTAGTAGCTAATGATGCATTACTTTGATTATAAAACGACCCTCAGAAATATGACAACTGTAGGTACCATTTTTTTGTGTGATATTGAAAATAAGCACAGTCTCAAAAATTGACAATTGTCTATGAGATGCTTGATAAGAGTTGTTTGGTGTTTAATATTACTGCCGTATGTACTTATTCTTTGCTTAATGCATTTGTTAACATAGCTGCTCATACAGGATGGTGGGGAGGAGTAAAGGCAGGTGAAAGGGATTGATCATAAACATCGCACTACCTTAACCAGAGGGATAGAAAGTTTGCTAAGTTACATTGGGGAGATTTCCTGAAGCTTTTACTCCAATCTATATATGCATCTTCTGCAGTCTGGGTTCAAACTGTGTAATAGTTGCACCTGCTACTCTTAAAATGTAGCTAAAGATTGAGTGGTGAACTAAATAGACACTTGATTTTGCTATTGAGACCAATGACTGCAGGTGTAAGTAATTTTGCATTCTATTCTGTCTCCTCCAGCTTACGGCCAAAAACATATCTTTTAAAATCTAGATTCCTGATGTAATTTGGGAGGAGCATGTGACTTTTGAGCAGCACCCAGAAATTTGATTTTCAGAAAGGATATGATAATCTATGTTTAAAGGCTTTGGCGGAAAACCAGGGTCTTTGTACCTAATGACAGATCTAAGAACTGCATTCCACTCTTTTTATATATTTTTCCTTTTTTTTTTTTTTTGCGGTACGTGGGCCTCTCACTGCTGCGGCCTCTCCCTTTGCAGAGCACAGGCTCCGGACGCGCAGGCCCAGCGGCCATGGCTCACAGGCCCAGCCGCTCCGCGGCATGTGGGATCCTCTCAGACCGGGGCACGAACCCGTGTCCCCTGCATCGGCAGGCGGACTCTCAACCACTGAGCCACCAGGAAGGCCCATTTTTGCATTTTTAAATCTCAAAAATTTACCACAACTCCTCTTTCTAAGGTTATAAGAGTTTACTGCAAACCATTTCTTTGTAGAGGAACTTAATTAAAAAGTATAGGTGGGACTCACATTTGCAATGAGTATTTCCCTGAAGAATTGTGTATATCCTGAATTCTGGAAAATTAAATTACATTTTACATGCAGTAGGGGAGTTTTCTATTTAAGGACAATCTTTGATTTGTCATTTCATTTTATTAGGCTTGCTTAATTAAATTTAGCATAGTGGAGGTAAAATTACCCAGTACCTGGCATTGTTATCCACTACCAAAAGCAGCATTTAATTTAGTTTAAAGCAAAAGAGAAATCTTACAGATGTTTGAACTTATCAATTTAGTCCACAAAATTGATTAGGTAGCTATTTGATGACAAAATTTGAAAGTGAAACAAAGTAGCAGGGACTATAGAGAATATACAGTCTATGCTCTTGGGAAGCTTACACTGCAGAGTTGGAAAAAGTACAAACTCCTTTCCTCAAAATGTAACAAAATATTTATTAAGCAGCGTTCAGGGCAAGTGATCAATGCAAAGTTACATATTCAACATAGAACAGGAGAAAATACATAGACCAAGAAAATGAAAATTGTGGATAAGTTAAATAGAAGCTACTTAGCAAGAAAAGGTTATCTGTTCACCAAGCAATGAGTACATTCATACTATCAACATGCCTGCTTTCCTTTTATCAACATGTGTACTTTCCTCTTCCCTCCTCCTTCCTCCTTCTCTGTCTTCCTTCTCCTTTCCTCCCTCCCTCCCTCCTTCCTTCCCTCCCTTCCTCCCTTCCTCCCTTCCTTCCTTCCTGCCTGCATGCCTGCCTGCCTGCCTCCCTCCCTCCCCACTCCACACACACACACAGAGTGTCTGTTACTCCCCAGAACCAATAAACAAAATTGCAAAGATTTTTTTCCTGATGAAACTTCCAAGTTTAGACTGAGTCTGTGCCCAAGCCCTTTAAGAGCTTGAAAGCATTTTCATAAATTGTTCCCTGGTGCCTTTGACCTAATTTCTGAAAACTATTTGAAAACCTCAGGTGTCTGAATGCAAATTTTATCCTTATAGTTCATTAATAGCTCTATAAAAGTTAAATATATGAGCTGCTGCAAATTGAAACAGCTAAACTATTTGCTTAATGGATACATAGCCTGGGTACCATAATACTAAGAGGAATATAAGGTCATAGTATCAATTTCACTTGCTCATTTATTTTTTTTCCTTTCCTCATTCCTGCTTCTATGTGTTAAGGATGCAAATGTCTACTAGAATATATCAAACTAAAAATAATTTTTAAAATAATGTAAGAAAATAAAAAGTTCTCTTTTGGTCAAGGCCTAATTTGAGAAAATACATACCATTTATTGAATATCAGATCTACTCTTGTGTTAAATGCATATATATATATATATATATATATATACACACACACACACACACACATATGTATATACACACACACACATATTATCTCATTTAAAATAAGACATAATAAGTTAGGTTATTATTACCATGTAACAGATGAAATGAGCGGATAAAGACATAACAAATTGCAGAAGGTCATGCAGCTAGTAAGCAATAAATCTGACTCCAAAACCTGATGTTTTCAATTTCTTTTACACTAAATTGGAGTCAGATTATCTAAGTTCATATTTCATCTCTGTCAGTTATTAAATGTGTGACCATGGGCAAGGCAGTTAACATCTTTCTGTCTCATTTTTTTTTGTCTTTAAAACAGGTATACTAATGTATAGGATCTATATCTAGGAGGTTCTGGAGAAAAAATTAGTTGATATATATGAGGCACTTAGAAGAGTGCCTGATGTGTTAGTTATTTTATTATTGTTGTTGTTGTTATAATACTATTGGGGGAAAAGGAGATGAATTGCCATATTTTTATTTACTAAAAGAGCTTGATATGACCACTTGCACTTGGTAATCCATCACAGTTGGAGAATGAAATGTTCTGCTTAATTCAATACTGTGTTTGATAGAATGTTATTAAATACATCTTATTCACATAATAGATTATCAAATAATATAAAAACATTATATATACTATACCAAACTTATAGTGAAGAAATTTTATCTTTTAAATGAATCAGAAAATTCTTCCATATATGTTGCAGCTTTAGACTCACCAATAAAAAATCCACTTAGAGACTTTTGGTTACCAGTCCAGCATGTAAGAAGTTTAGAAGTCACCACTTCATCCTCGAAGTAAATACTGAATAAACTGAAAAATCAACAGCTATTCTTAGATCTGTAAGAGAAGCGAGTTCACAGGCCAAGAGCAGAAACCTCCATAGGAACCAGTGCCAGGGTAGGAAATCCTAAACCGTTATTGATTAATTGCTGGAGTCTCAGTGTGGACAAGTTTGAGAGATAAAAACTCCAAGGGGACCCAGTCATCAGGACCCCAATGCTTTTGTGAGTTTTGCATCCTAGATTTCTACCAGATTCTTACAATGAATATTGGAGAAAAATCCCTTCCTGCTTCTGGCAAGGGAGGGGACAAAGCACTATTTTGAAATACACCAGAGCATTCTGTTATTTTTAACAACGCCTGCCCTTCGGAGGAACTAACCAGACCTTAATCTGCTTGGGCTTTTACTAGAGCCTAACTGACCTTGGGGGAAGGAAATACTCAACTCAAGTCAGCTCTAGCCTTCCATGTGAGAGAAGGGAAATACCCAACTCAAGCTTACTCTACCCATCCTGTCTCACCAAAGTGGAGGGGGTATTGAGCATCATATGAAATGTTCAAAGACAACCACAGAAGGCAGCCAAATAATGGAAGACAAGAATAGGAACTAAGGGGACTTCCCTGGTGGTCCAGCGGTTAAGACTCCATGCTCCCAATACAGGGGGCCCAGGTTTGATCCCTGGTCAGGGAACTAGATCCTGCATGCCTCAACTAAGAGCCTGCATGCCTCAACTAAAGATCCTGCAGACCACAGTGAATATCCCACATGCCACAACTAAGACCTGGTGCAGCCAAATAAATAAATAAATAAATAAATAAATATTTTAAAAAAAGATTAGGAACTAAGAAGAACAAAAAATAGAAAAAATTAAATGTGATAGATAGTAATCCAACTATATCAGTAATGACTTTGAGCATCAATGATCTAAATGCATCAATTAAAAGATGGAGACAGGCAGGGTAGGTCCCCCCAAATGATCAAACTTTATGTTGTCTACAGGAAACCAACTTTAAATATAAAGACACAAATATTAAAAGTAAATAGATAGAGAAAGATATATCATGCTAACACTAATCAAAAGAAGGCAGAAGTAGCTGTACTAACTTCAGATAGAGCAGCCTTCAGATCAAGGAAACTTATCAGAGATAAAGAGGGGTATTACATAGTGATAAAGGGATCAATTCTCCAAGATGACACAAGAATCCTTAAGTGTATGCACCTAACAACAGAGTGCTGAAATACGTGAGACAAAAACTGATAAAACTACAAGAAGAAATAGATGGATCCAGTATCATAGATGGAGATTTCAGCACCTCCCTATCAGAAATGGATATATTCAGTAGGCAGATTATTAGTCAGAATAAAGTTGAACTCAACAATATCATCAATCACCTAGATATAATGGACATCTATAGTCTACTTGATCCAACAAAAGTAGAATATACATTCTTTTCAAGCTCACATGGGACATTTACTATAAAACACATAGAGGTTAATATAGGAGAAAATCTAGATGACCTTGGGTTAGGTTAGATACAACACCAAAGGCACGATCCATGAAAGAAATGCTTGATAAGCTGGAATTCATTTGAATTAAACAAATTCTGCTCTGCAAAAGTAACATCAATAGAATGAGAATAATAACTATGGACTGATAGAAAATCTTTGTGAAAGACACATCTAATAAAGGACAGTTATCCAAAATATACAATGCATTCTTAAAACTCAACAATAAGAAAACTAACAACCAATTAAAAATTGGTCCAAATACTTTGAAACCCCACCAAAGAAGATGTACAGATGGCAAATAAGCATATGAAAAGATCCTCCATATCATACATCATCAGGGAAATGCAAATTAAAACAATGTGATGTCACTATACATACGTATTAGAATGGCAAAAATCCAGAACATCAATAATACCAAATGTTGGTGAAGATATAAAACTATAGGAAGTCTCATTTATTGCTGGTGGAAATACAAAATGTATAGCCACTTTGAAAGACAGTTTGGCAATTTCTTACAAAACTAAACATACTTTTACTATATCATCCAGCAATTGGGCTACCTGATATTTACCCAGAAGAGTTGAAAACCTATGTCCACGAAACCTGTACACAGATGTTTATAGTTGCTTAATAATTGCCAAAACCTGGAATCAACCAAGTTGTCCTTCAGTTGGTGAATGTATAAACAAACTATGGTACAACCAAAAAGTAGAATATTATTCAGCACTGAAAAGAAATGAGCTATCAAGGCACGAAAATATAGGGAGGAAATATAACTGCATATTATGAAGTGAAAAAAGCCAGTATGGAAAGATACATACTATGTGATTTAAACTGTATGACATTTTGGAAAAGGCAAAATTATGGAGACAATGAAAATATCAGTGATTTCTAAGGTCTAGGAGGGAGGGAGAAATGAATATGCAGAGCACAGAGGATTTTAGGTATGTGAAATTAGTCTGTATGATACTATAATGGTGGATACATGCCATTATCCATTTGTCCAAACCCATAGAATGTACACCACCAAGGGTGAACCCTAAATTAACCATGTACTTTGGGTAATCATCATGAGTTAATGTAAGTTCATAAATTCTAACAAGTGTATCCTCTGTTGGTGGATGTTGATAATGGCAGAGTTTCTGCATATGTGGTGGTAGGGGAAATATGGGAGATCTCTGCACATTCTGTGGAGTATTGCTGTGAACCTAAAATTGTTCTAAAAAGTAAAGGCTATTAAAAAAATCACTTGCCTTAATTTTTTTCAGCAATGAAATGTAAGGCAAGACTCTAATGAGATACAGGATAGAAAATAGAGTTTACTCTTAAAAGAATAAACTAACTTTGATGCTTTGGGTTTATTCAAGGGATTAATTTGAAAGTAGAAAGTATTCTACTTGCTGATAGATAAAAATTAAAAATTGTCTTTTTTGTGAAAAAAATACATAATGCCATAATTGTAGGGAATTTTCCAGAGAATACAGAACTTCCACACAAGGGAAAGGGTGTTCTTCATTTATACCTGCTTTGGCTTGCCATTACGTCTAATTCTGAGCTTTCATTCAAAGATGAATTTCTTTCTAACTAGTAACCAATTGAGCAAACAAAGGAGACAGTTCATTGGATATATTAAATTCACATTTATTAATCATTGCTTAAATTATCTCTGTGATACAGAAACAAATAGCTGTTTTCCAGGATTAATGAACAAGTCATTTCGATTAAATCATTAAAATGCAAGTTCCATTTTCTGCAAAAGTCTGGACAACACTTTAAATAAATAGTTAATTTTTTTCAGATTTGCTTGAGGATTTAATTGTTTAACTTCATGTAAAGTTAATAGGGTTCAAATACTGGGATTTTTATTTCGAGACAAGATATAGTAACAGAGACTGGAATTACCACCACAAATGGGACCTAATGAAACTTAAAAGCTTTTGCACAGCAAAGGAGACCATAAACAAGACCAAAAACCCTCAGAATGGGAGAAAATATTTGCAAATGAAGCAACTGACAAAGGATTAATCTCCAAAATTTACAAGCAGCTCATGCAGCTCAATAACAAAAAAACAACCCAATGCAAAAATGGGCAGAAGACCTAAACAGACGTTTCTCCAAAGAAGATATACAGATTGCGAACAAACACATGAAAGAATGCCCAACATCATTAATCATTAGAGAAATGCAAATCAAAACTACAATGCAGTAACATCTCACACCGGTCAGAATGGCCATCATCAAAAAATCTACAAACAGTAATTGATGGAGAGGGTGTGGAGAAAAGGGAACCCTCTTGCACTGTTGGTGGGAATGTAAATTGATAGAGCCACTATGGAGAACAGTATGGAGGTTCCTTAAAAACTACAAATAGAACTACCATATGACCCAGCAATCCCACTACTGGGCCTATACCCGGAGAAAACCATAATTCAAAAAGGGGTACCCCAATGTTCATTGCAGCTCTACTTACAATAGCCAGGACATGGAAGCAACCTAAGTGTCCATCAACTGATGAACGGATAAAGAAGATGTGGCACATATATACAATGGAATATTACTCAGCCATAAAGAGAAACGAAATTGAGATATTTGTAGTGAGGTGGATGGACCTAGAGTCTGTCATACAGAGTGAAGTAAGTCAGAAAGAGAAAAACAAATACCGTATGCTAACACATATATATGGAATCTAAGGAAAAAAAAAAAGGTCATGAAGAACCTAGGGGTAAGACGGGAATAAAGACACAAACCTACTAGAGAATGGACTTGAGGATATGGGGAGGGGGAAGGGTAAGCTGTGACAAACTGAGAGAGTGGCATGGACATATATACACTACCAAATGTAAAATAGATAGCTAGTGGGAAGCAGCCGCATAGCACAGGGAGATCAGCTCAGTGCTCTGTGACCACCTAGAGGGGTGAGATAGGGAGGGTGGGAGGGAGACGCAAGAGGGAAGAGGTATGGGAACATATGTATATGTATAACTGATTCACTTTGTTATAAAGCAGAAACTAACACACCATTGTAAAGCAATTATACTCCAACAAAGATGTTAAAATAAATAAGTATTTTTAAAAAAGAAATAAAAGCCATCCAGAATGGAAGAAATAAATGTCTTTACTTGCAGAATATCTGATGGAATCTACAAAAAAGCTATTAGAACTAATAGTTTTCAGGATACATGATAAAAATGCAAAATTAACTGCATTGCTCTATACTAGCAGCAAACAATCAGCATTTGAAAAAAATCACCATTTATAATAGCACTGCAAAATATGAAGTACATAGTGATAAACCTGATACAAAAGCTGCAAAAAGTGTACACTGAAAATTTCAAAACTTTGCTGAGAGAAAAAGATCTAAATAGAGATACTCTATCTTCTTTGGCCAAATGACTGATTATTGATAATACATTTCTCGAAACTGAATTATAAATTCAATGTAGGGACTTCCCTGGTGGTCCAGTGGTTAAGGCTCCGTGCTTGTAATGCAGGGGGTGTAGGTTCGATCTCTGGTTGGGGAACTAAGGTCCCTCATGCCACGTGGCGTGGCCAGAAAAAAGAAAAAAAAAGTCAGTGTAATCCCTATCAAAATCCCAGTAAGCCTTTTAATGCAATTGAGAAATTAATTATAAAAGTAGTATAGAAATACAAAGGATCTAGAAGAGCCAAAAAATTTTTGAAAAAGAAAAACAAGTTGTATGGCTAATATTACCTGATTACAAGAATTATTATGAGGTACAGTATGCAAGGCAGGATATCCAGATAGATGAGTAGAACAGAAAAGAGAACTGAGAAACAGACGCACACATGTATGGAAACTGACTTTTAAATTTATAGTAAAATACACATAAAATTTACCATCTTAACAATTTAAAATTGTACAGTTCAGTGATATTAAGTGTATTCATATTGTTCAAGCATCGCTGCCATCCATCTCCAAAACTCTTTTCATCTTACAAAACTGAAATTAGGCCCTCATTAAACAATAACTTCCATTGCCCCCTCTCCCCAGCTCCTGACAACCACCATTATACATTCTATCTTTATGAATTTGACTATTCTATGTACCTAATATAAGTGGAATTTATGGCATTTGTCTTCTGGTGACTGGCTTATTTCACTTAGTAAAATGTCTTCAAAGTTCATACATATTCTGAGTCAAAATCTCCTTTTTAAATATTCCATTGTATGTATATCCCACACTTTGTTTATCTATTTCTCCATAGATGGCTATTTAGGTTGTTTTCACCTCTTGGCTCTTGTGAAAGATGCTGCTATGAACATGAGTGTACAAATATCTCTTAGAGACCATGTTTTAAATTCTTTTGGGTACATTTCCAGAAGTAGAATTTCTGAATCATATGACAATTTTATTTTTAATTTTTTTAGAAACCGCCATTCTGTTTTCCATGGCAGTTGCACCATTTTATATTCTCACCAACAATCACACACAAGAATTCCACTTTCTCCACATCCAAATCAATTGTCACCTTATGATTCTTTTTTTAATAGTCACCATCCTAACAAGTACGAAATGGTAGCACATGGTAGTTTTGAATTGCATCTCCCTAATTATTCGTGCTGTCTGTCATCTTTTCATATACTTATTGGCCATTTGTATATCTTTGGAGAAATATCTATTTGAGTCTTCTGCTCATTTTTGAATCAAGTTGTTTTATTGTTGTGGAGTTTTAGGAGTTTTCTACATATTCTGGATATTAATTCCTCATCAGATATGTGATTTGCAAATATTTCTCACACTCCACAGATTGTCTTTTCACTCTATTGATTGTGTTTTTTTGATGCACGGAAGTTTTAAATTTTGATGTAGTTCAATTTATTTTTCCTTTTTTTGTCTATGCTTTTGATGTCACATTTATGAAATCACTGTCAATTCCAATGTTATGGAGATGTACCCATATATTTTCTTTTAAGAGTTTTATAGTTTTAGCTCTTATGTTTATCTCTTTTATCTATTCTGAGTTAATTTTTGTATACAGTGTCAGGCTAAGTTACAACTTCATTCTTTTGTGTGTGAGTATCCAGTTTTCTCATCATTTGTTGAAAAGACTGTCCTTTTCCCATTGAATATTCTCGGCATCCTTGATAAAAATCATTTGTCCATAATTGTGAGGATTTATTTCTGGTCTATCTATTCTATTCTATTTGTCTATATGTTTGTCTTTATGCCAGTACAATACTGTTTTGATTATTATAGCTTTGCATGTAGTAAGTTTTGAAATCAGGAAATGTGAGCCCTCCCACTTTATTCTTTTTCAAGAGTGTTTTGGATATTTGATGTTTTTGTTTTTCTGTGAGAAACATCATTGGCATTTTCATAGGGGTCGCATTGAATCTGTAGATTGCTTTGGTAAGTATTGATATTTTATGGTATTAGTCTTTCATTCCATTTCTTTATATCTTAATTTCTTTTTGCACTGCATTGTACTTTTTGTTGTACAGGTCTTTCACTTCCTTGGTTAAATTTATCCCTAGATATTTTATTATTTTTGATGCTATTGTAAATGACGTTGTTTTCATAATTTCCTTTTAAGATTGCTCATTGTTACAGTACGTATCTGAAATGACCCCCCGAAAAGATAATCCATCTATAGCAACCAACAGTGTTTGGAATACACTAAGTAAATTGTGCATATTTTTATTTATTATAATTCATACTGGTGCCATGAGCTCATTCCCTCTAATACAACAAAACTAGCAATCAGCCATGACCTAAAATCCATTGATCTGCCCTTCATCCCCATGATATTCTTCATTTCTTTATAAAATTAAATTTCATTTTTAATTATTATAATCGTCCCTTTTTGTTTACACTTTTTTTTCCTGTCCCTTTTCTCCCTTCCCTAAACTCAATTGACCAAACCAATCCCAGCTATCTACTTATTGCACATTAGCACTCATGCAGCTGAATGTGACTGGAGAAAAACACACAACTCTATAGGGTGATGTTCGTGTAAACTCAAGACCACAAACCTCAAATGGATTCTTAACGCTGCCATATAATGGCAGCTCCCCTATCTCCTAGATAACTGCTTTACCTCTTCTCTCTCCTCATATTCCAATATCTTCTTCCCAGTCTTTAGTCTTCATTGATGATCTTTCATTCTGTTTCACTAAGGAAATTGAATTGATCACAAGGGAACTATATTTTAATGTAAACACAATTAAAAATATCATCAGCTAGATAATTTATTATGAATTTCATTTGGAAAAGAAACCCCGCATAAAACTGTGATAAAAAGAACAATGAGAAGTGGGATAATCTTAACAGACCTTAAAACATGGTATAAAAGCCTGTTTTAAAATAATATGGTATTGGTGCTTGAAAAGATTAATGAAACAGAATTATTAAAGTTCTCCCAAAGGCCCAACTTCACATGAAATTTCAATATTGATGAAGGCATAATACCCAATCTGTGAATTAAAGAGGAACATTTTAATAAGGGATGATTTGAAAACCAGATAGTCAAATGAAATAATATAAAAGTGGATAAATTCTTCATATCATGCACCAGTAGAAATTCTAAATGTATCAGAGGTCTAAAAGTAAAACATCAAGCTATATAAGCATTAGAAGAAAACATGGATAAATTCCACTATAACCAGATGTGGTAATCTTTCCAAACTATGATCCCAAATCACAAAACCTAGGAATGGCAAGGAAATCTTAAACTACATTCAATATTCTTGTTTTTAGTATAGATATCAATGTTGTTACTTTGATTCAATTATCAGTATATTGTACATCATATAATTAATTATGTTCATATCATTAAGAACCAATATTTCCAGTATTAGATAAAAAGAGATATAAAATGAAAGAAGTTAAAACTCATAACATTATATCTGAAAAGGAAATAGAATAATTCGTGATTTATATTTTATTTTTTAAACTATGGAATATTCTAGCTGTGTTTACTAAGAAATCCTAGAAACAACAACAACCCAATAATAATGGACACCCTTAGTACCCAGAAAGTGATTTCTAAATACCATTTCTCATTAAAAGAAACAAGAGTGGACTTCCTTGGTGGCACAGTGGTTAAGAATCCACCTGCCAATGCAGGGGACACGGGTTCGATCTCTGGTCCAGGAAGATCCCACGTGCCGTGGAACAGCTAAGCCTGTGCACCACAACTATTGAGCCTACACTCTAGAGCCTGCGAGCCACAACTACTGAGCCTGTGTGCCACAACTACTGAAGCCCTTGCACCTAGAGCCTGTGCTCCGCAGCAAGAGAAGCCACCTCAGTGAGAAGCCCGTGCACCACAACAAAGGGTAGCCCCCATTTGCTGCAACTAGAGAAAGCCCATGTGCAGCAACGAAAACCCAATGCAGCCAAAAATAAATAAATAAATATTTTAAAAAGCTGCTGTCTCTCAAACCACTAAAAAAAAAAAAGTTTTTTTTTTTTTTTTTTTAAAGAAACAAGAGCTCCTTGAAGAAATTTCTAATTCCATATCTGAGACCAAAAAAATAGCATGATGAGTCTGGATGGTATCATTTCTGCTGGGAAACAGGGAAACTATTAAGTAGTACTAGGATCAATTCAAAAGGACACAGGAGCCAATTTGAAAGAACCTCCAGTGCCAAAGACAGGACAATTTGAGCATGAAGAAAATGACTAAAATGAATTGAAATGTATTAATTTTATATTAAAATTCTAAGAGTTTATAATGATTCTTAAAACAGAAATATCTGAGGTAATCTTTGGAGGCTGCTAAGGCACCAACTAATTACTATGAAAGTTAGTGAGTAAGGAGAAAGAAGTGTTTATTCTACCTTTTCTGTATGTACAATAATCAGATTGCTAATGAAAGTTATTTCATATAGAATAATTCCAGAAAGAAGTTTAGAATTAGAAAAATAGCTGGTTTGCAATACCTAAAGAAATAATGGACCTAAGCAATGAAAATCATTGTATGCTAAATACATTAGGTGAAAGGTTGATATTTATAATTAAAGGATTAAATCAACACCACTTAATTTCAAGAACCAATTTTAGTTGACTAAAAATAGAACAGTAATACATATGGCCACATGTTTTAATTCAATAGAAAGCACATAGTAAAATCTATTATTCTTGCTAAAGAAAGAGAATAGAACCTGAATCATCAAGCATCCAGATCTAGCTACTAGTTTACAGAAAGTATGTAAGTAAGAGGAACATATTGAAGGGTACCACAAGAATAGAAATGGACAAACACAGAGTATGGAAAATTTTATAGTGGCCAAGTTTCTTCAACATATAAGTCTTAAATACAGATTTAAGGAATACATTAACCAAATGCAGTGTGTGAACCTTGTTTAGATCATGATTTGTACAAATCAAATATGAAAACATAGTTTTGAGATAATCAGTGAAATTTGAGGATGGAATGAGAATTAGATAATATTACAAGATTATTCTTAAATTTATTATTGCGGCAATGGTATGGTAGTTATGTTAAAAGCAAAAGCCTTTTAGAAATAAATGCTGAAGATTTTATGAGTGAAATGATATAATATCTGGTATTTGAATTACAATAGCTCAGCAAAAAATCAGGTTTTTTGATGAAACAAAATTGGCAAAGTGATGCTAAATTTGAAACAATAATGCTACATAGAGGTTTATTATACTATTTTCTCTTATAAATTTGAGTTTCCAAAATAAAAATGTTTTAAAACAAACTTCCACAGTCTCCTGTTACCACATATACCCACCAAATTGATCTCTATGCCAGTACACTTTTTTTTTTGGCTTAAAGCAAAATCATGTAAATTTTATTTGCTAAATAATATGAGTAACAGTTTTCATAGCTCTAAAACAAGCACATATTAACAGCCAATATATTCTTGTTTCTTAGATGAACTCTCTGTGCGTCTATCTAAATCGAGTCCCTCCAGCTATGCACGAAATCTCCTTCTTTCCTACTCAAGAATAATACTCCAGTAATTCTCCCCTTTTTCCTTCATCATTAATTGTTTGTTTTCTATTGAATTATTTTCATCAGAATACCAGCATACTCTTATTCTTCCCATCTTAACGACATACAAAAATCTACTCTTGATCTTTCCTAGCTACTGACTAATTTCTTTGTACTCCACCTGCAGCTAAATTCCTTGAAACGGTTGATCATACATAGTACCTCAAATTACTCTTATCTTATTTTCTGTTAAATCCATTGCCAATTAAGCTTTTATTCCCTTAACTGCACCAGACCTCTCTCTGTTGCTATTAGGCGATTTCTCACTCATTTCTCACTCATCTTATTTGATTACTTCTGACTCCTAATAAACTTTTTCACATTCCTAAACTCTGGGCCCACTGTATTCAATTACTTACTAAGCATTTCCACTTGGAAATCCAACAGACATGTCAAAGGCAACATGTTCAAAACGGGAACTTCTCAAACTTGGTCTTCCTGGGGCCTTCTTCATCTCAGTTTATGGTAACTCCAAAGTTCCACTTGCTCAGGTCCCAAATCTTGACTCTGTCACAGACTCCTGTCTTTTTTTCATAATCTGTATCCAATCCATCAGCAAAGCCTGTCTAAGCCTGTCTATGAAACCTATGAAACATATCCAGAATCTGACCATTTCTCACCACCTCCACTGCTACCACCCTAGTCCAATCTATTAATTTCCCTTGGTCTAAATTGGTTTTTCTGACTCTGTTCTTGCCTCTCTGTAATATATTCTCAACACTGCAGTCAAAATATTATTTTAAAATATAAGTCAGAATACTGTCATGACTCCCCAAGTTAGAGTAAAATTCAAGTCATTGACTTGAAAGCTTTCCATGATCTGCCTCCCACTCCCATGTTACTTCCTTGACTTCATTTTCTACTGTTCTTCCTTCAGTTTCTCTGTTCTAGCCCCACTGGAATCCTTTCATTGTCTCCATCATAATGGGTACATTAAAAAATGTAGAGCCTTTTGTACTAGCTATTTTTTTCTCCTAGAATGCTCTTCTCCAAATATGATTAACTTTCTTACCTCTCTCAAGTCTTTGCCTAAATGTTATTGTGTAAATGAAGCCTATCTACTATGACCTCTATATTTAGAATTATAACTCTATCCTCACCTCAGAACTTCTCATTTTTTTTTATTCTGCTTTACTATTTTTGCCATAGCTCTTATCTCCTTTCAGCATACCATGTCATTTACTTATTTATTTATTATGGTTACCGTTTATTGTCCTTCTTCCTCTGTCTTACTAGAATATCATCTCCATGAGCGCAGGAAGTTTTGTTTTACTTTCTTTTTTCTTTTAACTGATACATTCCCAAGCACCTATGAGTTCCTAACACATAATCAATGTTCAACAAATGTATGAAAAATATGTACATTGTTTCCTTTTTTTGTGCCTGAAAGCTAGATGTTTGTATGCATGGTATGCCTTCCTTTCTGTGATAAGCAAGTTCCTGGGATTTTTCTTCCCAGAATCCTTATTCTGAAGTCATCTTCAGCTTCATTCAGATGGTAATGGCAATAATTTCTGAAGTAGTTAGTACAATAGTACTTTTTCATTGACCACAACTGTGAAACCCTCTGGATCAGGGTTCTTTAAAATATATTTATTTATCTTGTCCTTGGTGAAACAAAATTAAAACAGTATTAAAATGTTACCATGATAGCCTTCCTAATACATTGATATTAAAAATAAGAGAAAAATAAATATCACCAAAAGCTACCATTACCATATCACTACCTGTATTTCTCTAAAATACAAATCTCATTGTGCTAACTGCTTAAAACATTTCAATGACTCCCATCTGACCTTTAAATAATATCTAACTATGATAAGAATTATGATGATGATAGTTAAGTGATAAGGTTTATTGAGTACTGACTATGTTCTAGTCATTGTGCCTAGAATTTTATATTATGTTAATTCTGTCATTTAATCATCACAATAACCCTATGACATAGGAATTATTATTACTCCCATTTTGCCAATGAGAAAAGGAATTTGTCAAAGTTAAAATGTTTGCACAAAGAATTTTTGAATTTAGAAAACATTCTACTTGTATTTGAATTTAAATAATTTTCATATTCTCAAAATTCAACAGAGTTAAAACAACAGAAAATATAGTTATGTTGGGAATAAATAGCAAATATTTAGATCATTTTTCATAATTTTCATTTTGCATCCTGTGCATCAATTCTTATCATCTCTTTCTTTTCAACCCCCAACTCCAAGCTCATTATTTGTCTAATTGGGACATTTCATGATGGTCCTGTGAGGTCACTGAGTTCTTCCATTAAAATATACTTTGACTAGAAGCTGAGATTGAATATGGGACGGAATCTTAAATTTTCCCTTTCTAGTCTTATCTTGGAATAGGATTAGAGAGAAACAGAAAAAAATAAACAGGGTAATCAAAAACTACTTACTCCAGACTTAAACCCACTAGGAAAAGGGAAAAAGTCATGTGAGTAATTGCAAAGTGAAAAATTCATCTGTAGAAAATTGAAAGGAGACTGTGTGTGTAACAGTTCTGTCCATTGGTAATCATCTTGATCAGGGCTTCTTAAGCTTGGATCTACAGGTCCCCAAGAGACCCATGGATAAATTTCAGGTATTCCATGTATTATACTTTCTTTCCTTATGAATGCAGGAAGCAAACCACAGTATCATTGGTAATGCTTTTGTCACCAATAAAAATCACCTATGTTTTCCTATCATATTTTGGTTTTGAAATATCATCTATGCTCATTACTACTCTAAAATTATGATAGTTATTAGACCAGCCATGAGATTGCTCACTATTTGGAGTTGCACACTATTACAGAGACTTTAGTAAAGTCACATGGACTGGAAGATATTAAGATGGTTTGTGGATGGAACAGAGGAAAAATTTAGCAGTGGGCCCCTATACAAATGTTGTGATTTATTCTTGAAGCAGATCATAAAGGAATTAGTAGATTCAACATTCCCATTGACTGTGTAACTAGATGAAGCTATAGTATAGACATCTCTTAAGGTGGCCAACAGATTGTTTTGTTCATCATGTGCATACTGACACTTTCATAAAAAGAAATCTTATTTTGTGAGTCCCTTCTGGATGCTGAAAAAGCTGCTGTTGTTTGGAAATAGTAAAAAGTTGTTTGCCAAACAAATATTTGATTGGGATAAAAAGCTTCATATTCTTTGTGCAGGTGGATCTTCTACAATGATTGATAATGCATCTGGTTTTGCTACTTTAGTAAAAAAAAAAAGGAATCTCCTTATGTCATTGTCACTCACTACTTTATACAGAAATATGCACTGGCAACAAAGACTTTTGCAATAAGGCTGAAAGAAGTTTTGTCAAGAGCCATAAATGTTATTAATAAAATCAGGTGCAGATCTCTGAATCTCTTCATTTTTAAAGATTTATTTCCAAAAAAATGGAAGGAGGATATTACACTCTACCACACAGAAGTTCTGTGGCTTCCAAGACAAGTCTTGCACTGATTGTTTAACCAGGGGCAGAAATTTCACTTTTTCTAAAAATAAAACAAAACAAAAACAAAACCCAGAAAACTCTCTTGAATCACTTTGAAAGAAATGATTTTACCCATTGGATGATTTACTTGACAGACATTTTAACCATATGAATGATACAAATTTTTCAGCATCATAAAGTCCCCATTGCAGGTGCTTCTTAAAACTTCCAAGCTTTCTTGGCTAAGCTGCCAATAAAGAAGAGTAGATCTAGGTCAACATTCTTACAAACTTTAAACACTGGAGGAAATGCTTTACCCAGACAGAGTGGAGATGTAAAATTCTCTGTTAATTTATTTGAAAAGAGAAATCTGCAAACATCAGAAAACACATCAGAATATTTTCAACAGGTATTTTACATTAATAGCATTAAAATTAAAACATGGATTCACATTCCTTCTGATATAAACTGTATTAAAGATGTTAAACTAGCTAAAGATGAACTCATTGATTGTTAGAACAAAAGAATTTACTACAATTGGAGTTTAACTCAGAAATCCTTGGACAATCCTAGTGTTCAGTTTGAGAAACCTATCCTTGCATTTTAAAGAGAGCTATGAAAGTTTTAGTTCCATTTTCAATAATATATCTTTGCAAATAGATATTTTCTGCTCTTGTGACTGATTTCACGTGGCCTTGGCCTGCAGCTGCTTGAAGCAGGATTTTGGTTTCCGGCCAAAGGCTGAGGTCGGGCAGCGGCAGTGAGAGCGCTGAATCCTAGCCACCAGACCGCCAGGGACCCGTGGTCAGTGACAAGGCCTTGACCCTTCAGCTGTATAGAAATGAATTTCCACATAGAGATGGAAAGTAGTGAGGAAAAAGGACAGTACCTGTGGATAGACATATGGACGGGCTCAGAGAGAGAGTTGTGCCCTCGTGGTTGTTTGAATCACTTTTATGGGGCATTTCTTCTGGGTTTCTTTTGACCAATTATCTTGCTTTTCCTGGTTCTGAGTCCTTATTTGGTATACCTCAGGGTCCTCCCCTGTGTGCATGTGCATTTCTTAGCCAAGATGGATTCTAGCAAAGAGGCCTATGGGTAGTTGACATCACTTACTATGGGGTGGCGCCCCCTCCCTTTTTGACCTCCAGGCAGCCTTTCTGCGCATGTGTCATCGGGGAGGTCTCCTTGATTTCGAGAATGGGGATTATGTCGTCTTTTATCTCTTATCTGGTCAGGGCCCAGCCTCCTCTCTCAGTTGTCCTGCTATTGATATTTTGGAGTTTCTGTCCAAAATCCAAAAAGGAATGAACTCCAGCTGCTTACCCTGGGGCCCATCTATCTCCTGCCATGAAAATAACAATAAAAAATAAAAATTGATTGGATATCCAACATGACATGTGTATTGCCCCACAGGTTAATGGCCTTATTCAAACCAAGCAGCCACTGTCTTCACACTGAAGTGTGAAATTAATTTTAACTTGCTTTTCTAAAATATATCATTTTGTTACCAATGCACTGATAAAGAAACATGTATATTACTATATAGTACATTCAGTTGCTAATAATTTGTTAAGTGATTCATTATAATATTTCTTTGAAATCCTATCTATTTTGTTTTATGCGTTAAAAATAATAGTCTGAGAAAGGGTGTTCATATACTACTAGATTGCCATAGCACAAAAAAGTTCAGAAATCCTGACTTAGATCCTGGTTGTTTTTTTCCACCTATTTAATATATTCATTAGAAAACAATTTTTCTAGTCTCCAACAGAGAGATTATAATATACCAATTTAATAAAAAACTAAAACCACTTACTAGTATTCTGGACACTGAATGAAGAAATGCATTTCTCCCTGTGCTGAGACTAAAATATTTTCCAACTATGGTTAAATGCATTTAGAGAAAATAATGAGATACAGATATATGCTTATTTATAAAATATTTTCATGTCACAATTTATCCCCAGGATCAATTGGCAATAGGTATTGACTAGAGTTCACAGGCATTCTTGTATTGTTTATGTGTCCAGTAGAGGGCTTTAGTATTGATTCTTTGTCTGCATCCTGTTAGTTCTTTTCCAAATGAGTTCTGTGGCTTGACCTTGGAAAAAAATCTTAATCTTATGTCTGCAGGTTTATTCTAATTGCAGTTGTTTCTCATGGACCACACCACACTAACCTGCCACTCCTCAAGTCCATTTGTCTGTGAACTGACTTAATTAAACTTCTCAAATCCAATTTACTTGATCCTTCTACCATTAAGGGGGGAAAATCCCTGTCTATCACTTAAAATGAAATAGGTTAAAAAAAAAAAACAAAACCCACAGCAACAAACACACAGAAAAGAAATGAAAAGAAAGAAGAAGGAAAAGTGGTTACCTTAAGGATTTTAGTGGCTTAACTCTGTGTTGCTGAAAATAATATGCTGAATGCAAAACAAACAAACAAAAAAAACAAAAAGAGTAATTAAAAAGCTATATAACATTAGCTTCACTCTGAATGCTTTATTCTGTTTCTGTAAAGTAAAGGGCAAATTAAAGGAAATAGGTAGCCTTACTTCTTTCTCTCAACTACAGTCATCCCTATGACAACATCTTAAAATCCCATCAATGGCTCTCTTTTGCCTTTCATATGGAACTTGTAATCGAGCATTATTTTTCTGACAATATACCTTTTAGACTTTCAATCCATTTGTTCAACTAAAACTATACTTGACTCCTTTGTTCTCCTTAACTACTATTCCCAGAGCAGTTATCAAGGCGTAGTCCCCAGACTAGCAGCAGCAACATCACTTGGAAACTTTTTAGAAATGCAGACTCTTGGGCCCCACCCCAGTCTTCCTGATTCAAACTTTGGGGATGGAGCCCAGCAGTCTCTGTTTTAATAACCTCTGTTTTATAAAGATGATTCTGATGCAGGCTAAAGTTGGAAAACCGCTGGTAGATAAAGGTAATAATCTAGCTTTAATATTGGAGTTATAGTCAAACCATTCACCAACTTTATGAATTTTTGCAATTTATGTAACCTACCTGGGTCTCGGGTTCACTACTTGTAAGCTGCAAATTAAAATTAAAATACCTATTATATGGAGTGTCTGAGAGTACTAAAGGTGGGTAACTTTGCTTCCTCACCTCTCTGAGCCCCAGGTTTCTCAGATGTACAATCATGATAATACTACTTACCTCCAAGAGTTGTGAGGATTCATAAATACTAATGTTAGTACTAATATTAATAATGCAGCTTCTAGCACTGTGTGGCACATATTAAGCAGAAAATAAATGTTTTATTCCTTTGCACATATTAGGTACTAGATACAAATTGTTTAATTTCAACTGAATTTTTTCAAGTGTCGGCTGTCTTAAAGAGAAAATTCCGGTCTAGGTTTTCCTTGGCTGCCCATTTTGCTTCTTTTGTCATTTCAGCCAATATCTGCTTATTTTAGAAGTATGTATTTCTTCCTTTAGGCTAATGATTGAAAAATGCTCTGCTTATTTGAATTTTAAGAAAACGTGATTGCCTTTGAAAAAACACATTTAGAATTGCCACTTAGAATCTCCTTAAAGTGGCCAATCACTTTTGATTTCTACTGCAGTATATTCACAGCACAATCACTGATTATGTTGAGCTCATTAGGAACTACTTTTATGTAGTTATAACTTGTAATTTGTGAGGATTACTTGGTAATTTTTCATTAATGAACACCTACATAGGAGTCAAGGTAATTAATACAGTTTAGAAAATTCAAGTCATAACAATAGCTCAGTAGAAAGTGCAAAGCCTTTCTCATTCCCCAGGTGCTTGATAGAACTTAAATTTAGATTCTCTTCAGAAATTGTGTAGAAATCTCCGTAATACTTGACAGGTTTTTTCCTTAATGTCAAATACTTCCATGTTCCTTTAAATGTCCTCTTCAAGTTATTCATCCAAAAATTTTCAAAACCTTGCTTATGCTTGTGATAAAGAATTGATTAATTTGACATTTTGTAAAATTAACAGTGGGTAGCTTTCAGATGAAAGTAATAAGACTTGAAAAAATATGAACTGTGAGTCTCTTAGGCAACAGAGTGAAAAGAGCACTGGCTGTAGAATCAGGAAGCACATGAACCCTGACAGCAACTGTATTTGTAAACTTGGGCAACTTTCTCAATCTACATCAAAGCTTCTTACTTGTAAAATGGACTGCTGTGAGGACAAGATGGTGTAACGTGAGTGTAAAAACTATATAAATGCATCATTTTGTTTCAAGTATTCCTCGGCTTACATTTAATCATGCTTACAGAACAACTCTGGCAAATGTACTCATATATATACACATACATTTGTCTCAAAATTACCGTTAAAATTCCTCATTAGAATGGAATGGAATGGTTAATCAAAGCACTTTTACTTTTATTTGTTACTATAAAATTAAGTCAGAGATTACAAAAAGCAGAAGTTTATGCAATTTGTTACATAAATTATGATATGTTAGATCATTTTATTAAATCTAATCATAATTATGATAAATCGTGATGTATTAAATATAATCATTTTAATGGTTTCAGTAGTTTTCTGCATCATGAATTTGAATACACCATAGTACATACATAATGTAATATATATGATAGTTGCATACCTGCAGATGCATTACTATTTTTAAAGCATTTTAGAGAAAACTAATAATTGTCTTATAATAGCGATATTCAAGTTACCTGCAGCACTATAATTACACTTGAACACCTTAAGTTCAGGGCAAAATCTGGAAGAGAACTAAGGAAATTCATACCAGCCTTGAATGTATTCCCCATGGGAAGCAAAAAAGGACAATGGAACAACAAAAACAGCTTTTCCAAAAAACTAGAGATGTATCAATAATAAGAAATGAGAGGGACCTATGTGAAGAAAAATCTGCAAGCCATGTGTAAAAAATTGAATACATAGAGAAATAAAAGTTGTACTTGTCTAGGAAGAGTCAATAGTTTAATGATACCAACTCTCCCTACGTTAATAATAAAATCTAACCCCTTTGGCTCTCTATGTTTACAAGTAAAACAATAAAAAGATGACAGGAATCCCTGTTTTCATAGGGGATATTTGGATTGGTAGGACTTGCTATAGAGTAATCAGGTAGAGACCAGCTATTTTTAAGGATGAAATCCATAGATATTATTGCCTGATACATGTTATATGAAGAAATATTTAGGTGTAAGGATGTTCATCAGAGTAATACAAAAGTGAAAAATTAGAATTATTAGAAATACCCAGTGATAAGGGATTGATTAGATCCATTAGGTTATACTAATATTATATAGCTTTGAAAATATTACATTGTAGAATAAAATTTTGACATGGTAATGTAGTCATGCTAATGCTTACAGGCTTACAATTTTAGAGAGATTTGTATATGCCAGGTACTTCTAAGGATGCTTCACAAATGTTCAGTCATTTAATTTTCATGAGAGCTCTGGGAGACATGTATAACTATTATTCTTCCCATTTTACAGATGGGAGACTGAGGCACAGAGAGATTATTATATGAAGTGAGCAAGTTCATAAAACTATTAAGTGGAAGAGTTTAGTAATCCAGCCCCAGGTTCTGTACACTTATATTTTAAGGTATATAAGTGGGCATTTCAAAATAGCACTCTATGTACAGCATGATTCTAAATTTGTAAAGCAATTAAGTAAATACTCATATGGAATTATGTACAGATATATTTAGAAGGAAAGATTGAAGTAATATAAACCAATATTTTAAGAGAGTTTACAAGCTATTTTTTTTTAATGTTTTGAAGCTTTTCTTATTTTCCCAATTGCCTATGACCGATTTATACTCCCTTGGAAGTAATTTTTGAAACAATACAGAAACATAGATCCTGGTGTTTTAGTATGCTCAGACTGCTGTAACACAATTCCATAGAATAGGTGGCTTATACAACAAATACGTATTTTTCAAAGTTTTGGAGGCTAGGAAGGCCAAGATCAAGGTGCCAGCAGATTTAGTATCTGGTGATAGTGCTCTTCCTTGTTTGCAGATGGCCACCTTCTTGCAATATCTTCACGTGGCAAAGAAAGAGCACCCTCATACTTTTCCTGTTTTTATAAGGGCATTAATCCCATCACAAGAGCCCCAACCTCATGACCTAATCTAACCCTTAATACCTCCTAAAGGTCCCACCTCCAAATACCATCACATTGGGAATTATGGCTTCTATATGAACTTTGGGGGGACACAAATATTTAGTCCATAGCATTCCACCTCTGGGCCCCCAAATTCATGTCCTTCTCAGATATAAAATACATTAAATTCATCCCAACAGCCCCAAAAGTCTTAACTCTTTCAAGCACTAAAATCCAAAGTCTCATCCAAATATCATCGAAATCAGATATGGGTAAGACTCTAGGTACGATTCATCCTGGGACAAATTTCCCTCTGGCTGTAAACCTGTGAAACCAGGCAAGTTATGTGCTTCCAAAAATACAATGGTGGGGCATAGAATAGGCATTCCCATTCCAAAAGAGAGAAATAAGAAAGAAGAGATGATGGGTCCTAGGCAAGTTCAACACCTAGCAAGGCAAATTCCATGAGATCTTAAGGCTCAGGAATAATCGTCTGGCCAGATGCTCTGCCCTCCTGGCCCACTGGGGTGACACTGTCACAGTTCCTGGGTGGCACTGCCCCTTTGGCTTTGGTTGGATGACCTCTGGTCTGCTGAAACTGAGGAGGTGGCCCTGATGATATCTGACTTGCCTTTGGGGCCATTCTTCTCTTTTCTCGAAGAATAGCACAAGTTCACAGTTGGATAGCTTTATTGTCCTGTCCTGTGGAATGTAAGAAGTCTTGCAGCGTTCATTCCATCCTATCTCCATATCATTCAGTTCAAACTGGCAGTGTTTCTGCTCTGATGGCTTGATTAGGTTCATTCCTGGTTCACACTCACACTAACCTACTTATCAAATGGTTGCTCTGCCCCACCTTTAGTTAGTGTTCCCTCCAGAGTAATGCTTTCTCATTTTTTGGCAAGATTTTCCAAATCTTTAAGTTTTGGTTTCTTTATGTATAATAATTCCCTTTTTCTTTTATTTCCTTCTTCTTGTATTTTACTGTAAGTAGTCTGGAAGAACCAAGTCACTCCATCAACATTTTTTCTTAGAAATCTCAGCTAAATATGCAATTTCAATCCTTACAGTTCTACCTTTCACCAAATACTAAGACACAAGCACAATTCAGCTAAAATTTTTGCCACTTTTTAGCAAGGATAGTCTTTTCTTGCAATGTAAGCTTTTTCTAGACTGCACCTCCAAACACTTTCAGCCTCTACCCATTACGCATTACCCAGTTGCACAGCTGCTTCTACATTTTTAGGTGTTTGTTAACAGCAGCACCCCACTTTGCAGTACCAATATCTGTCTTAGTTGGCTTGGAATGCTATAATGAAATACCATAAACTGGGGAGACTAAAAAACAGACATCTATTTCTCACAGTTCTGGAGGCTGGGAAGTCCAAGATCTAGATGCGGGCAGATTCAGTACCTGTTGAGATCCCTCTTTCAGGTTTGCAGATGGCCACCCTCTTTCAGTATCCTCACATGGCAGAGAGAGAGCTCTCATGTTTCTTCCTCTTCTTATAAGGATATTAATTCTATCATGAGGGGCTCACCATCATGACCTAATCTAGCCCCTGATTACCTCTCAAAACCCCACTTCCAGATATCATTTCACTGGGGATTAGAGTTTCAACTTATGAATTTTTGGGGAAAACATTCAGTCCCTAAGACCTGGCATACAAAACATTACCTTAATAGCACAGTGCTTAGCACAGAGTAAAACAATAAATAACAGTTCATGTTAATAGGAAATCTCCAGCAAGTTGTTATGTGGATCTGATCACGTTTAGTATAGTCTGAATTTTGGTAACGTGCGAGTGAGAGAAGGAAGAAAGGCCATTTTGTGGAAGTTAGCCAAGAAAGTCATCTTTAACCTACAAAAATGATATAATGCAGGCACAAACAATTTAATAGTGAAACATTTTTAAAAGAGATCATAATTTTTAAGATCATTTGAGGTGACAAGCTTAAGTTTAATCATTGGTTTAAAGATAAAAAACTGAAAAAACTATATTTTATAATGAAATTTTTGTCATTGTGTGTTATAGATTTACCTCAGAACTGGTGATTTTCATTTCTATATGTCAACTGCATTTTCACTTTTCTTTCTTGTTAAATGCCACATTTAATCATTTCCGGATTTGAGGAAAATAGTGCCTACCATAAAAGAAAATCAACAAAATAAAATTTGACAGGGATAATTACAAAATTCAATATTTTGTTTCAAAATACCATCTGCTAATGTTGTTTTAGAGAGGATTTCTGTGCTATGAGGCATTTGGACTAAATGACCAACTTGTCATCTAGTCCCATCCAAGTTGGAAACACTGATTATAAGTAAGGAAAGGAGAAATAATACTAGTACTTATATTAACAGTAATATTAATAGTAAAGTTAATGCTAAAATTAATACCAATACCAGTATCAGTACTAACACCAAAGCAAATATTAAGTCCACTATCAGTCCTAATTAATGCTAATACTAACATTAAGCAAGCAACCATTATGTATTGTGTTAAGATTTTTATATGCACTTTCATTAAATCCTCATAGCAACTTTATAAAGAAGATATTATCTTCACTCTATAAGAAAACAGAAGGTTTGTATAATAAGTAACTTGCCTGAAATCTCACAGCTAGAAAATAATAGAATCAGGATTATACACCAAGTCTGTTTCCAGAGACTATGCTGTCCTAGCCAAATATTAGTTTTGTTTTGGGTCTTCTTTTGGACACAGAGTCTTTGCCACCCTTTACGCTATCTGGAATTATAACTTATCTTTTATTAAACTTAAAACAATATCTCCATCAAATTTTATGAAAATAATTTTAATTTTCTTTTACTGCTTTTCTTTAGAGCTATGATTCCCGCCCCCCAGATTCTTCCTACAATTTCCTAGTAGCAATTTGAAAGGCAGATAAAGAAAGTGAAAAGAAATTAACCCAAATACCGAGAATAAAGCATTTCTTTGGCTCAAGGGAAATAGTAAAATTTAGTTTTCTACTAACACTGTGGCAGATACAATGAACTCTTGATGTTCAGTGGCATTTTGTTAATGTGATTTTGTCTCCAGAGTTTCTGCTACTTCGCTTGTAATTACTATTTTTCCTTATTCAATAATTTCTTGTTTATATTGTGCTATTTTTACTAAAGTCCTTCTTAGTGTTAATGCATTTGAAAATACAGCCATAAAATTTTATATAATAGTAGTAATCTGAAAAGAACATATTGATCGACTGGTCAGTTATAATCAATTCAGTAAGTCACTGGCCAGAGTATATGTATCTCCTAAGTCTTATATCAGGTTCCTTTGTTCTTTAATTGCTTTTGAAAACTCATTCTGATTCCTCAAATGAATAGGGATCAATGTATAGCAAACAAGGCTCACATATCACCCTTTATGAGTCTAACACCAACATTTATTCATCACATTTTAAGATTATACTTTTATAATGGCTTGATGCATAGGTATCTTCTGTCCTTGCTATGACCAGTTGACATTTCTTAAATAATAATCAGTAAGAAAAAATTATCTCCACTCTAAGGGTCTGAGTGGCACTAAGTAGGGCATGTTATCTTGCTTGCTGACAGCTGTGTGTGAACAATACACCTATTTGAAGAGACAGCTGCTCTGAGTTCTGTGTGCAGATTTTGTCCATGAACAGAGCACATCTAATTGACCCATTTGGGGATCGATGGTATAACATCGGTCTCATTACTATCAGGCAAAGAAACTGAACTAACCAGACACAGATTGAAAACAATTTTAAATTTCTCTTAGAGAGAGTATGCTTATGTAGTGCTTTAAACCCTGTTGTTTATCTTCAATGTGAGACATGTATCTAAACAATTTCTCACATTCATAAATTACAGCTCTTTTTCCATATTCTTAATTCTCACTGCATTCAAATCTAGTTCAATATAAAAGCAGTGCCACTGACCAGTGTATTTCTGACTTAATTACTGTTCCACATTAAGGTAATTCAAACTGAAGTAATACCTTTAAAATTATAAAAATTTTAAATAACACACACACACACACACACACACAAAATTAATCCTGGAAGCTTTCCACTCACAGACAATAAAACCTCTCTGATTTTTTTTTGAAAATCTCTTTGAAATAAGGACTGACATATGCTGATGGGCTTGAATTACTTGCTAAGTTTTAAATAAAAAACCTCAGTCCAAACACTATTTTGAATCAATCTGTGACCCCAAGCAAGATAATTAGCCTCTCTGTACTGCTATTTTCTTATCTGTGAAATGAGGATGATAGTAGTGATTTAGCACATAGAATTACTATGAGGAATTACTGGAAAATACTTGAAAATATGAGGTGTTATACAGATTACTACTAATTATAATAATCATACTACATGTGGGTGTCCTGTGCACAAAATCTTATGTTCAAAAATGCTATAATATAATTATTCAGAAAATCTACTGAAAATTTGTCTTGGTTTAACTGAACAGAACCAAGCTAGCTTTTCATCAGTGGGGGTGGATCAACAGCAGTAGCCATGCATTAAATGGAAATGTTTCTTTAAAAATGGTAAAAATGTCAGACTGGACCAAATGAGGAAGACAAAGCTAAATTCTCATACTGTGAATTCTATTGATTCAATGTTTTCAACAGGCTCTAAGTATAGTACTAATTACTATAGCTCTACAGTCAGTGCACCACTGTGTTTGTTGTGCCCTGGTTCTGGAGTAACAAGAGAAAAAAGGTCAGTGAAAAAAATGACAAGAATACTAAATAATACCAATATTTCTACCTTTCTTTACTCATAATTAATAGGTGAGCTTTATCCTTAAAGCAGGGTTTCCAACTTCGCAACTATTGACATTTTGGGCTAGATAATCCGTTGTTGTAGAAGATTGTCCTGTGTTATTGTAGGCTATTTAGCAGCATTCCCAGGATTCTACCCACTAAATGCCAATAGCACCTCCCCCCCTATTGTGATCACCAAAAATGTCTTCAGGCATTGCCAAATGTCCTGTGGTTGGGGCAGTCACTCTTTGTTGAGATCCACTGTCTTAAATCAATGATCTTTAACCAGAATTTCTTGGAAGATGTTGAAGAATCAAAATATTTTGTTTATTCAAGGGGATGCTAATGGGCCATAAGAGGAAAGCACTGCTTAAATGAAAAACAAAATCCCAACCTATGATTATACTCTGTAATTAGGTCTTCACTTCTGTGTCCCTTTCTTTTCTATTATAACAGGTTTAGCGAATCTTCTTTCCCTCTCCTTATTCCCCAAATGAATGAAACTACTGGAAGTCCTGTGAGTGTCAGTAACTGAGTTGTTGGAATAGACAGAGATGTCAGTCACAGTCACCATCCCCAAAGCAAGATCCATTCAGATCCTACGTTTTATTCTTAAGGATGTAGCATCAACTGAATGCCTACTTACTTTCATTATCAACAAGGCAACCCTCCCCCACCTCCAGTGGTAACAGCGAGGCTGGGCTGGGAAACCCAGTGATTTAAACCACATCACACATTTCCTATAGTTGCCCCTGACACTTATACCTACCTGTGGAGACTTTGTAGGAGAATATAATATAAGGAAAAATACATACTCTTCTAGACAGATGTGTATGTCATGTTGTATCAGCTGTTTCATTTTCAGAGTTTAAGCATGCTTGTAATTATGAAGCACTGATATAGCAATTGAAGTGAAAGAATGTCATTGTCAACTGTGGTCATCTGCTATTTCAATATTGTAAGATTAGATTTAATGATGTCCAAAACAAACAAAAAGTGTGGACTGTATCCTTTCTTTTTATGTGAATTGTAATCAAAACACCAATGGACTTCAAGCACCACTGGGTTAATAATAAAGAGGCACGTAGAGAATGGGCTTGAGGACACGGGGAGGGGGGAGGGTAAGCTGGGATGAAGTGAGAGAGTGGCATGGACATATATACACTACCAAACGTAAAACAGATAGCTAGTGGGAAGTAGCTGCATAGCACAGGGAGATCAGCTCGGTGCTTTGTGACCACCTAGAGGGGTGGGATAGGGAGGGTGGGAGGGAGGGAGACGCAAGAGGGAGGGGATATGGGGATATATGTATACATATAGTTGATTCACTTTGTTATACAGCAGCAACTAACACAACATTGTAAAGCAATTATACTCCAATAAAGATGTTTTTTTTTTTTAAAAAAAGAGGCAGCAAGTATCGTTATCCCTGTCACTAGGGCCAATTGTCAGTTGCCATTATCACTATATATGGTTATAGTTTATTTTTAACAGTTGTATTGAGGTTAAATTTACATACCATAAAACTCACCCTTTTAAATGGTGTGATTCATCAGATTTTAGTATGTTCACAAAGTTTTGCATCAATTATTCCTAATTCTAGGATATTTTTATTTCCCCAAAGTGAAACTTCACATTCATAAGCAGTCATTTCCCATTTCCGCCTCTCCTGAGCTCCTGGCAACCACTAATATATTTTTTGTATGTATGGATTTCCCTGTTCTGGACAATTCATATTAATGAAATCATACAATATGTGTATATTATATATTCATACAGTGAAGGTCTGCCACATGTAACTACCAAATTGTTTTCCAGAGTACCTACATAATTTCACATTCCCATCAGCAATGTATTAGGGTTCTATTTTTTCTCACATCCTCTCCAACACTTATTTTCTGCTTTCCTTTTTTTTTTTTAAATTATAGCTATGCTAATAGGTGTGAAGTGGTATCTCATTGTGATTTTGGTTTGCATTACCCTGATATCTAATGATATTGATCATCTTCTCATGTGCTTAATGGCTATTTGTATATCTTCTTTATGGAAATATTTATTCAAATATGTTACCCATTTTTAATATGTTTTTATTCTCCTCACTGTTGAGTTGTAAAAGTTCTATATATATTCTGGATAATATATGCTTATCAGATAATATGGTTTGAAAAAATTTTTTTCCCATTCTGTGAGTTGCCTTTTCACTTCCTTGATAGAGTCCTCTGAAGAACAGTTGTTATTTTTTAATTTTGATGATGTCCAATTAATTTTTGTATGTATTTCTTGGACTGTAGGTATTATATTTTTAAAAATGCATTGCCTTATCCAAGGTTATGAAGACTTACTCATATGTTTTTTTTCTAAGCATTTTATAGTTTTGTCTCTCATATTTTGGTTTTTGATCCATTTTGAGTTATATTTTGAATGTGGCGGGAGGTAAATGTCCAACTTCATTCTTTTGCACATGGCTAGCCAGTTGTCCTAGCATCATTAGTTGAAAAGACTATTATTTCTTCATTTTATTATCTTGGTCAAAAATTAATTTATAAACACAAGGGTTTATGCATAGACTCTCAATTCTGTTCCATTTATCTTGGCTCTGTTACATAATAGCTATGCAGCTTTAATAAGATATTAATATTTTTTATTAATATTCTCTTTTGGACTTTGTGTGTTAACTTGGGCTGCTCTAACAAAATACCATAGGCTGCGTGGCTTTAAGAGTAGACAAAAGATTGAGATGCCCAAAGATTCAGTGTTTGGTGGCCTCCTACTTCCTGGCTTTTAGATAGCCACCTTTTTTCTGTGTGCTCACCTGGCCTGTCCTCAGTGCCTGTGCATGGAGAGAGAAAGAGATCTCCTTGTCTTCTTGTTCTTGTAAAGGGACTAATCCCATCATGAGGGCTCTACCCTCATGACCTCATTAGACCTAATTACTTTCCAGAGTCCCCACCTGCAAATATCATCACACATTTGGCGTTAGGGCTTCAATATCTAAATTTGAGGGGATATGAACATTCAGTTCATAAAATCACCCTTGTCTATAAAATGGGAATATTAGTACCATACATCAAATAGAGTTATTGTGAGAGCAAAATAAGATGAAACATATATTAAAGTGCTTTGTACATGTCCAAGTATTATGGAAACCCTGGTTGTTATTTTTAAATGTGATGGTCAGTCAACCTAAGAGCACGTAGTCATAGGACAGCACTCCAATTCATTATTTTTCTATTTATAGTGTCTGCACTAGAATTAGGACTGTGCATTGGATGAACCACATATCCTAGTTGCATACATGTAATTTGGTAATCCAGGATATATCTTTTTATATCCTCTGGAATAAAAGTATTATTATCATCCTAAGGAGTAATATTAGTATACTTCCATCAACAACAAATGGATTAGAGGATAAACTCAATGTGCTATCAACAGTATGAGAACTTGGTCCATGAATGCTGTAAGAGCTTTACCTTGAAAATGAACATTCATTAAGCTTGAATTCTCTATTCACACTCTCTAGCTTCCCTATGCAAGACTTAAAGATTTCATCTCAATTTATTATACAGTCCATAAATGAGCAGATTTCTAAATGACTGCTACTCAATGACTTTCAATATTGAAACACTTTTCCCTATGTATAATACAATTTTTGAGATGTAAATATGTTCATAAAACATGCCAGTTACTCAACTGTGTAACTTCTTATAACATTTTCTGTTATAAGAAGAACATTATCTGCTATAAGAACATTATTATAAACAGAACATTAATCAGTGAGGATATTCTCTATGTTTTGAAATAAAATATAGCAAGAATGTGATGTAGTAGCCTTATAGTATTGTTTGCTTTTACTATAGACTGCTCTTCTAAAATATAACTTTAAAGCCCAGAGATAATATTTTCTGGTTCTGATAAATCCAAACTGACAAGAGAAGTTGAGCTCTGAGCAAGTGGTAAACTCTCCCTCAGAAAATATCAAAATAGTACCACTAACTTCTCATCTTCCTCCATTATATGATAAAAATCAACACTAACATATCTTTAGGTACAGTGCTGGATTACACATCTTAAATAAAACATTGTATCTGTACCTGAGAGATGATAGTATATGTGCTCTTTGCTTAGTAAAAAAGAAATATAAAAGAAAAAAAAATACAAAACCATTTTGTTGCTTACAAATAATAGGTAAAATCTCTTCCATTATCTAGAAATGATAAATCAGTCTCTGCGGCACATAATCAAACATTTAGATTCATGTCTTTAGACTCTGAATAGAGAGCCTATTATTTGTAATAATCTCTCTAAGTTCAATTCCACTGATTTTTGTAAGGTTTATGCAGCAGGGTGGATCTCTATATACAGGCCATAAAACAATATTTTGTGCCAAGCTCTGTTTTGGGGAAAAAGTTTTATGATAACTACAAAAGAAAAGAAATAAATGATAATCCACAGAGTCTATGTATATACTATGTGTCTTCAAGCAACTGCTGAACTTCCAGGAATTCCAAAGCTTACTTAAGGGCTTAGTGGCAGCAGATACAGGATTCTGAAACAGCAATTGTTTCAAAGATTGCCTAATACAGACCAGAAACTGTTTTTACAGATTCTAAGTCTCTACAAAACTGAACATTTTCAGGTTCTTCCTCAGGAAATGATGAGAACAAAATGGTATTGATTAATGACCACTCAAAAGTCTCAGAATCCACAGCTCTGAGATTGGAAAGGCAAAAATCTGTTCATTCAGAAACATTAAAAGTGAATATTATACCTTGATCCATAAATGTAAGCTTGAATATGGGTAAATGGCAATGTAATGGATGAGAGATCTTAAGCAATATTGCCCTACAGGAATCAGTTCTTTTCTGAATTCCTTTAGTAAGTGTTACACAAATAGGGCACCAAGGGATGGACTGATTGCATATGTTGACCATTTTCCATTAAAATACCTAAAGGGCCAGTTAAGTCAGTATCCTGTGAAATCAAATACATGTAAAACTAAATAAAATAATACCTTGGAATGAAATATCTATATATCTATACACAAACGCACACATCTGCGTCTTTGTGTATGTACATACAAATACTTTCATTTTATATGGGTATACATGTTTATATAAACACATATATTTATACACATATGCAAAATATATCTACATATATACATACATGTGTGGCAATTCTTTTTCACAAAGGCTATGCATATATATATATAAAGTTTTACATATAGTTATATATATTTATATAAATATGTTATATATCTACACATATGTGTGTATATAAGATCTATAGACATATGTATAGATATATAACTATTTATAATATTTTACATGTAGATAGAGCAACTTGTCATACATCTGAATTAGAGCTGATAAAATAATCACACCCAAATCTCAGTATTCCTCTATGTATTTGTGCTGAGTTCAGTGTTTAAGGTATGTTCATCCTCATTGCATTTCTGTTGCTCCAATTGCTTCTGTTCCTTTTTTTATTTTAAATATCTAGGAGCTATAGTCAACTTTCTACTAAGGCAAATACCCTTTACTAATGCCTTCTGCCAAAATGATTTTTTATAAACTATTTCTAAAAATTCCTTTCAGGCTGTAGTGGGACAGAGTATTAAAGATCTCCCTATTTCAGGAAAGATTTTTTTTTAAGTTCCTATTCAAATGTTGTTTATGAGTCCTCATCTCAGCCAGAAGTTCAATATCCTATGACTGCTTCTTATGTACTACTTTCAGACATTTTTTCAAGCACAACAGCTAGGGTTAAAAGTCGGTTACCTGCTTTTCTAGAGTCTGGATGTTTTACAATTTAACCTAAACTATATAGATCACACGTAGACTCCATGAGAGAGTTATAATTGTCTCTCTGGGTTAGTCAAATGATCCATTCAGCTCAGTATTCTGTTTTGGACAGTAACAACTATTTTAATTGGTGTAATTTTTGCAAGGCTCAAGAATTGCTGGTACCCAACTACCTGACCTTAACACCTTTTTAATTTTTTAAGGCTTTCTGCCTGAATTTGTGACTGTAATTTTCTACTTGACTAGTTTCTTTCCTCAGTTTTATTTTCAGATCTATGTTACTGTCATCTCTCTAAAATTGTAAGCCAAAAACAATCAGAGGGCTTTGAAAAAACATTTGCAAAACTACATCACATATATGCATCATAATATACAAAAACAAATTGTTCATGGTATGCTTGATTGGAGCATAAAGTTAGGTGTACTGTGATTCATGAATATGACAAAAGCATCAACTTTCCTTTTTAAGCTTACAGCTCCTCTCAGGTTTACACAAATAGAGAAGAAAAGTAACAGCAAAAAAGAGAACCCATAACACTACCCAGACCTAAAATTAAATTCCCTGCCAAAAATAGCCCCACCAAATTAGACAAACAAAAGCCATAAAAACAAACAAAAAACCCTCCATTTTTACACTTTTGGAGGAGTTTCCACTAGCTTTGTGGCTGGAGGAGTAGGAGTGAGAACAGTAATATCAATGAACCCTTCATGTTTTACTACATAAAGTAGAGAAGTCCTTGCAACTTGTTAGAAGGAAGAGGCCCAATCTGACCAAGAAGAAGTGAGAGTTGTAAACTAACCTGAGTCTGTACCAAACAGAAAATTGAGTAGCCACTTCTTTATTGCAAATATATTGTTTTGAAGAAAGCAATTACTTTATTCTATCTACATATCTGCATTAGTTTAGAAAATTTTAAGTAAAGGAAAATAAAACAAGACAAAGAAAGAAACAGATCAAAGCATGAGGGTGAAGGGAAGAGAAAGCAATGATAATAATCATGGCACATTGTCTTTTAGGAGGTGTAGTCACAATAAATGATGCAGTTTAGATCATGTGAAACAAAGACTTTTGGTGACTGTTTATGCTAGGTATTGTATTTTTTTGTATTCTTAAGTTGAGAATATCAGTAAAGAAGGCATTAGAGCCAAAATAATAAACCATCAGAATATTCCAGAGCTTCATATATGAATTCTAGCTAAAAAAAAAAAAAATTTGCTTGAGAAATGAGCATATCAATTGGCTCTTGGGCTAAAGATCTGGTAAGGGGACTCAATAAGCCTCTCAGGATAAAGTCAGTTGACTTAAGGGAAAAACTTGTACCTTCTGTAGAAAGGTGAAAGAAAATACTCTTTATAGAATTCTTTCCATAAGAACATTTATAAGGAGATACAGAAACAAAATCAAACAAAAAAGAATAACAATAACATCCCTTAAGTCCCATGGATCTATTAAAACAAATACAGCAGAAGAATGGAAAAGGATAGTATTAGGGTGATTCACAGGAGTTTCTGATAAAAAGATGTCCACATCTTAATCCCTGGATCATGTATATATACTAGGTCATTATGGCAAATGGGAATTAAGTTTGCAAAGCAACTGCCCTTAAAACAGGAAGATTATCCTAGTGGGCCCAGTGTAATTATGAGTGTGGAAGTTGGAGGCAGAAAAGAAATCATTGTCAGAGTAATGAAATATGAAAAACACGTGACTTTACTGGCTTGGAAGATGGCAGGTGACCATGAGCGAAGGAGTTTGGGCAGCTGCTTTCAACTGGGCAAGGCAAGGAATTGAATTCTCTTGTAGAGACTCCAGAAGGAATATAGCCCTCCCCACACCTTGATTTTTGCCCATTAAGACCAATTTCAGACTTTTGACCTCCAGAACTATAAGATAATGTATTTTAAGCCACAAGTTTATGGCAGTTGCTTACAGCAGCAGTAGGAAATTAATATATCATGTATTTGCAGAAAATAAAGAAATTTTAAGCCTCCTCTTTATATTTGTACCAAATAAATTGAAGTCAAATTCATTTTTTAAATTTTATAGGAATTATACTAAATATATTTTAATAGTAAGTTTTAACATAGAGAAAATATAAGAGGTGAATAAATATTTAACTGATCTTGCAATAGGTAAGAAATTTCTAAGTGTGAAATCAATTTTGACTATATTAAATGCTTTTGTAATAAAAATACTTTGAACTACATCCAAAACTAGATAGCAAGCTAGCAAAAAATTACTTGCAACAAATGTGAGAAAAGCGGCCAATATATGTGGTACATAAAGATTTGTATTAAATCAAAATGAGCACTATACTCAAGAAATATATGTGAAGAACATGAATGGACAACTAAAAGAAGAAAATAAACATTTTTAAAAAGTTCAATTTTAAAAAAAGTATGGAGAGTAGGCCATATAACAGTGATTAAGAGCCTGGGCTCTGGAATCAGACTTTGTGTGTTGAAATCCAAGCTCTGTCACTAAGCTCTGTATGATCTAGCATATGTTACCTAACCTCTCTGTGCCTCAATTTATTCACCTATAACATAAGAGTAAACAATAATGTTTTCATAGTAGTGATGTGAGGACTGAACAAGTGAATCTATGCAAAGGGTTTATTAAACTGCCTGGATCATGTAAACAGTAAGTAAAAAACCTCTACCTGTTATTAGCCAAATGGATGCAATTAAAGTGTTAATACAGAGAAGTTACATAGTGTTGGAAAGGGAAGAAGAAATGCATTCTCATCTACTGGTTGTGGGAATTTAATTGGTTCAGTCTTAGAGCAGATAAGCTGGAAATATACATCAAATGTTTTACAAAGTGAAAAAAATTATGTCTTAATCATTAATATGTCATTTTTAGTGGGTGAATGGATGAACAAACAGTGTCATACCCACATAATGCAATATAAGTATACCTTGTTTTATTAGGCTTCATTTATTGCACTTCACAGCTATTGCTTTTTTTTTTTTTAACAAGTTGAAGGTTTATGGTAACCTTGTGTTGAACAAGCCTGTTGGCACCAGTTTTCCAACAGCATTTGCTCACTTCCTGACTCTGTGTTACATTTTGGTACTTCTCACCATCTTTCAATCTTTTTCATATTATATTTGTTATGGTGATCTGGGTTCAGTGGTCATTGATGTTATTATTGTAATTATTTTGGGGTGCCATGAACCGCACCCATAAGAGATGGCAAACTTAAACGATAAATGTTCTGTGTGTTCTGACTGCTCCACCAGCTAGCCATTCCCTTGTCTTTTTCCCTCTCCTCAGGCCTTTCTATTTCCTGATACACAACAATATTGAAATTAGGTCAGTTAATAACCTTACAATGGCCTCTGAGTGTTCAAGTGAAAGGAAGAATCTCTCACTTTAAATCAAAAGCTAGAAATGGTTAAGCTTAGTGAGGAAGGCCTGTCATAAGCCGAGACAGGCCAAAAGCTAGACCTCTTACACCAGAGGGTTAGCCAACTTGTGAATGCAAAGAAAAAGTTCTTTTTTCAGTAGTTTCCTTTGCTGTGTGAAAGCTTTTAAGTTTAATTAGGTCCCATTTATCTATTTTGCTTTTGCTTCCTTTTCCTGAGGAGAAATAAAAAAAAAAAAACCACTGCTACAATTTATGTCAAAGAATGTTCAAAATAGTAAGACAACTTACAGAACAGGAGAAAATATTTGTAAATGATATGACCAATAAGGAGTGGTTAATCTCCAAAATATATAAACAGCTCATACAACTCAATATCTAAAAAACAAACAATCCAATTAAAAATGGGCAGAAAACCTGAATAGACATTTTTCCAAAGAAGACATACAGATGGCCAGCAGGCACATGAAAAGATGCTTAACATCACTAATTATCAGAGAAGTGCAAATGAAAACCACAATAAGATATTACCTCATACCTGTCAGAAGGGCTAGGATCAAAAAGACCACAAATAACAAATATTGGTGAGAATGTAGAGAAAAGGGAACCTTGGTACACTGTTGGTGGGATTGTAAATTGGTTCAGCACCTATAGAAAACATTATGGAGGGTCCTCAGAAAACTGAAAATAAAACTACAATATCATTCAGCAATTTCACACCTGGGTATATATCCCAAAAGATGGAAACACTAACTGGAAAAGATACATGCACCCCAATGTTCATTGCAGCACTATTTACAATAGCCAAGACATGGAAGCAACCTAAATATCCATCAACAGATGAATTGATAAAGAAGATATGGTACATATATTCAGTGGAATACCACTCAGTCATAAAAAAATGAAATTTTGCCATTTGCAACAACATGGATGGGCCTGGAGGGTATTATGCTTAGTGAAATAAGACAGAGGAAGACAAATACTATATGTTACCATTTATATATGGAATCTAAAAATAAGATGAATGAATATAACAAAACAGAAACAGACTTACAGATATATAGAACAAATTAGTGGTTACCAGTGGGGAGAGGAAGGAAAGGGGGAGGGGAAATATTCGGGTAGGGGACTAAGTAGTACAAACTACTATGTATAAAATAAATAGTCTATGAGGATATGTTTTACAACACAGGGAATATAGCCAATATTTTAAAATAACTTTAAATGGAGTATAATCTATAAAAATATTGAATCACTGTGTTGCACACCTGAAACTAGTATAATGTTGTAAATCATCTATACTTCAGTAAAATAAAAAGAAACAACATACAGTATATATATATATATATATATATATATATATATATATATATATGTATGTATTAAGAAAAAAGTTATTGAAGGAAATTAAAAGTGCTTCTCCAATGAACACAATGATTGATAAGAAAGCAAAACAGTCTTATTGTTGACATGGAGAAAATTTTAGTGGTCTGGATAGAAGATCAGACCAGCCACAACATTCCCATAAGTCAAAACTGAATCCAGAGCAAGGTCCTAACTCTCTTCAAAATTTGTGGGACTGATTTTATTTTGATATTTGCTTAATTGCAATGGCCTAGGACTAAACCAGAAATATCTTCGAGGTATGCCTGTACTAAGTGATAATACAGAACCAACTATTGATTTATAATGACGTGGGTGGACCTCAAAATAATTGTGCTGAGTGAAGAAAAAGCCAGTCACAAATGTTACATACTGTGTGATTCCATTTATTTGCCATTCCATTTATATGAAAAAACAAACTATAAGGATGTATAATAGAACAGTGTTTTCCAGGACTTAGAGGTGAGAGGAGATTCTGCTACAAAAAGACAGCACAAGGGAATTATGTGGGGGTATTGGAATTGTCTGTATCTGTTTGTGGTGGTGGTTACAAGGATATATACCTGTATTAAACCTCTAAAACTTGGACACCAAATAATAAAATTTTACTGTACATAAATTTTAAAAATAATAAAGTTAAACCTTGCTTTCTGAAAATATTAAATAGCATGAGAAATGCTCCTGATGTAACATTAAGTGATCAAACAAGATATAGAATTGTATTTTCAGTTTATTTCCATATTATATTAACAAAATAAAATATACTCCCTAACACCATACACAAAAATAAACTAAAAATATATTGAAGACCTAAATGTAAGACCAGACACTGTAAAACTCTTAGACGAAAACATAGGAAGAACATCCTTTGACATAAATCACAGTGAGATCTTTTTTGACCCACCTCCTAGAGTAATGAAAATAAAAACAAAAATAAACAAATGGGACCTAATGAAACTTAAAAGCTTTTGCACAGCAAAAGAAACTATAAACAAGATGAAAAGACAACCCTCGGAATGGGAGAAAATATTTGCAAATGAATCAATGGACAAAGAGTTAATCTCCGAAATATATAAACAGCTCATGCAGCTCAATATTAAAAAAACAAACAACCCAATCAAAAAATGGGAAGAAGACCTAAATAGACATTTCTCCAAAGAAGACACACAGATGGCCAAAAAGCACATGAAAAGCTGCTCAACATCATTAATTATTAGAGAAATGAAAATCAAAACTACAATGAGGTATCATCAGAACATGTACAAACAACAAATGCTGGAGAGGGTATGGAGAAAAGGGAACCCTCTTGCACTGTTGGTGGGAATGTAAATTAATACAGCCGCTATGGAGAACGGTATGGACATTCTTTAAAAAACTAAAAATACAATTACCATATAACTCAGCAATCCCACTACTGGGCATACACCCAGAGAAAACCATAATCCAAAAAGACACATACACCCTAATGTTCATTGCAACACTATTTACAATAGCCAGATCATGGAAGCAAGCTAAATGCCCATCGACAGACGAATGGATAAAGAAGATGTGGTACATATATACAATGGAATATTACTCAGCCATAAAAAGGAACAAAATCGGGTCATTTGTAGAGACATGGATGGACCTAGAGACTGTCATACGGAGTGAAGCAAGTCACAAAGAGAAAAATATCATATATTAACGCATATATGTGGAATCTGGAAAAATGGTACAGATGAAGCAGTATGCAAGGCAGAAATAGAGACACAGATGTAGAGAGCAAAAGTATGGATACCAAGGGGGGAAAGCAGTGTGGGTGGTGGTGGTGGTGGTGGTGGGATGAATTGGGAGATTGGGATTGACATATGTACACTAATATGTATAAAATAGATAACTAATCAAAAAAGAAAAAAAATAAAATATTAATTGATTACTATGCATCATCATTGCTTTATTTACTTTACCTGTTTATGCCATTTAATCCTTTTTTTTGTAATTTTGATTTTTTTCAGTTATATGTATAAGTGTATCTGTTCTTTTTCAAATTCTTTTCCCATTTAGGTTGTTACATAATATTGAATCCTCCTTTTTGAACTATCATGTTATACAGTCACTGTCTAAAGAGTATATGTTGCTAGAGTATTTTACATTTGGAAAGAGATGGAATAGAAAAAGTGCCACATTTGGAATCAGAGAGGTTATGTTCAAATCACAGCTTTATCCCTTACTGGCTACAGTATTCAAATATGTAGTCTCAGTTTCCTTATCTGTAAAATGGGAACAATAAAAGTGCCTACCTCAGTGGTTTTTGTTACATCAAATGGATAATGTATGTACAGTATTCAGAAATTTGCCTGGCACATAATATGCATGTAGTAAATGTTACTGGTTAATAGGTCAGGGATTTCAGCAAAACCATTTCATAGAAGATCTTTAAGAAGGGGTAATAACAATAGTTTATTGTCTCACATTCCATTTTATGTGTATAGCATAATCTATCCAGTCTGTAGTTAATGAGCATTTGAGTTGTTTCAGCTTTTGTCTATTACAGATAATGCTGCTACATACATTCCTGTACATGCATCTTGGTGGAAATATGTGTATAATTATTGAGTGTAATTTCTGGGTCATAAGATATTTGTATCTCCACCATTGATAGATAATATCAAAGTATTTTCCAAAGTGATTATATAAATTTACTTTCCCATCAGTAGGATATGAGTGTTCCAGTTGCTCCATATCTTGAACAATGATAGTATTGCTGGTCTTTTTTCCTTTATGCCATTTGCATATGTATGTAATGTGATTCATTGTGGTTTCAATTTGCATTTCTCTGATTGCAATTTTTTTTCATTTTATGTATAGTAGTCACTTGAGCATCCTTTAAAAAATGCCTATTCAGGTCTTCTGCCCATATTACTTATTAGGCTGATTGAATTTTTCTTATTGATTTTTAGGAATTTTCATGTATTCCATATATGCACCTTTGTTGCTTATATTTTTTCATACTCTGTGACTTTCCTTTTCACACTCCCAATAGTGCCTTTTTAAAATAAATTTATATATTTTATTTTATTTTATTATTTTTGGCTGCATTGGGTCTTCATTGCGCGTGTGGGCTTTCTCTAGTTGCGGCAAGCAGGGGCTACTCTTTGTTGCAGTGCACATGCTTCTCATTGTGGTGGCTTCTCTTGTTGTGGAGCATGGGCTCTAGGCACGTGGGCTTCAGTAGTTGTGGCACATGGGCTCAGTAGTTGTGGCTTGCAGGCTCTAGAGAGCAGGCTCAGTAGTTGTGGCACACGGGCTTAGTTGCTCCGCGGCATGTGGGATCTTCATGGACCAGATCGAACCTATGTCCCCTGCTTTGGCAGAAGATTCTTAACCACTGTGCCACCAGGGAGGTCCCCCAATGGTGCCTTTTGATGAAAGGAAATTGTCACTCTAATAGAATTCAATGTACTGTTTTGTGGTTATTGCATTTTGTGACCTGAGGCATTTTACAGAAATATTGTGAAGATATGCTCTCATATTCTACAAATTTTATTGGTTTGTCTTTAATATTTATACCTAAAATCAACCTGGAATTTATGTTTTTGTATGGTGTGAGGTAGTTTTTTATTTCCTTTGTAGATATGTTTTTATTTAAAATATCTTCATTCTACTATCATTTGCTTCTTAAAGCAGTTATATATTTCTTACCATGATATATATTTATCATCTACAATGTTGCTTTATCTACTGCTCTTTATCCCTTTTTGTTTATCTGATTTAGACATCAAGTGTTTATTTTCAGCTTGGAAAACCTTCCTTTAGGATTTTTGCTCACATGAGTCTACGTACATCAAATTCTCTCAGATTTTATTTATTGATAAAATGTCCTTATTTCACCCTTATTTTCAAATGATATTTTTAAGGAGTATAGAATTCTGTGTTGACAGGCTATTTTTCACCTTTCTTTGCTTTAATGATGCCCTTGCGTTGTATGCTAGCCTCCATTGTTTCTGATGAGAAGTTCAGCATAATTTGTATTCCTGTTCCCTTTTATGACACATTAATTATCTTATAAATCAAATGGCTCTTAAATGAAAAAATGATATTATTATAAGTGGGTTTTATTTCAAATGTAGAATTAAAAATTATAATCACAGCACAAAGGATAGGGAGTGGTAATGCAATTATATTGTTCCAAGATTCTTGTACTTGTGAAGTGTGAAAAATGAAGTGCAAAGTGGTAAAATTTTATTCTAAATAGACTGTGGTAAGAGTGCATATTGTAATCCCAAGTGCAAAAACTAAAAATAATAATAAGAATTATACTATAAAGGCAACATAGAAAATACAATGGAATATTATAAAAATAGTAGACTGACACAAAATAAAACAAGAATAGGTAACAAAGGAAAAAACAGATATGACAAATAAGAAGCAAATAGCAAAATGGTAGAGCTGAAATCAACCATGTCAATTTTTACATTAAATACAAATGGATTAAACACTAATTAAGATAGATATCTTTAGATTGGTCAAAAGCAACACCCAACTATATACTGTTTAAAAGACAACTTTAAATATAAAAACATTTATAAATAATATGGAAAAACAGGGCCAACAAGATGGCAGAGTAGAAAGATGGGAGCTCACGCATTCTTACAAAAACACCAAAATCACAGCTAACTGCTGAACAACCATCGACCAAATAAACACTGGAACCTACCAAAAAAGATACCCTACATCCAAAGACAAAGAAGCCACAATGAGACGGTAGGTGGTACGCAATCACGATAAAATCAAATCCCATGTCTGCCAGGTGAATGACTCACAAACTGGAAAATAATTATACCACAGAAGTTCTCCCACTGGTGTGAAAGTCTTGAGCCCCACATCAGGCTTCCCAGCCTGAGGGTTTGGCAATGGGAAGAGGAACCCCCAGAGAATCTGGCTTTAAAGGCCAGCAGGGTTTGTTCGCAGGAATTCCACAGGACTGGGGGAAACAGAAACTGCACTCTTGGACGGTTCACACAAGGTCCTGTGCAAACCAGTACCCAGGGGAAAAAAGCGCTGACCTCATAAGAGACTGGGCCAGACCTACCTGCTATTATTGGAGGGTCTCCTGCGGAGGTGGAGGGTGGCTGTGGCTCACCGGGGGGCCAGAGACACTGGCAGCAGCACTTCTGGTGAGTACTCATTGGTGTGAGCCCTCCTGGGGGCCACCATTTCTTTCCCAAGACCTAGCCCCACCCAACAGCCTGTAGGCTCCAGTGCTGGGATGCCTCAGACCAAACAACCAACAGAGTGGGAACATAGCCCCACCCATCAGCAGACAGGCTGCTTAAAGTCTTCCTGAGCACAGCCCTGCCTACCAGAGTGACAAGATCCAGCTCCACCCACCAGGAGGTAGGAACCAGACCCCCCCCACTAGGAAGCCTGCACAAGCCTCTTAGACAGCCTCATCTTCCAGAGGGCAGACAGCGGAAGCAAGAAGAACTACAATCCTGCAGCCTGTGGAACAGAAACTGCAATCACAGAAAGTTAGACAAAATAAGATGGCAGAGGAATATGTCCCAGATGAAGGAACAAGATAAAACCCCAGAAGAACAACTAAATGAAGTGGAGATAGGCAGTCTACTGAAAAAAGAATTCAGAGTAATGATAATGAAGACGATTCAAGATCTCAGAAAAAAAATGGAAGCACAGATCAAGAAGATGCAAGAAATGTTTAACAAAGACCTAGAAGAAATAAAGAACAAACAAACAGATGAGCAATACAATAACTGAAATGAAAAATACACTAGAAGGAGTCAATAACAGAGTAACTGAGGCAGAAGAACGGATAAGTGAGCTGGAAAACAGAATGGTGGAAATCACTGACACAGAACAGAATAAAGAAAAAAGAATGGAAAGAAATGAAGACAGTCTGAGCTCTCTGGGACAACATTATATGCACCAACATTTGCATTATAGGGGTCCCAGAAGGAGGAGAGAGAGAAAGGATCTGAGAAAATATTTGAAGAGGTAATAGCTGAAAATTTTCCTAACATGGGAAAGGAAACAGTCACCCAAGTCCAGGAAGCAAGGAGAGTCCCAGGTAGGATAAACTCAAGGAGGAACATGCTGAGACACATAGTAATAAAATTGGCAAAAATTAAAGACAAAAAAATATTAAAAGCAACAAGGGAAAAGTAACAAGTAACATATATGGGAACTTCCATAAGGTTATCAGCTGATTTCTCAGCAGAAACTCTGCAGGCCAGAAGGGAGTGGGATGATATATTTAAAGTGATGAAAGGGAAGAACCTATAACCAAGAATACTCTACCCAGCAAGGTCCTCATTCAGATTTGATGGAGAAATCAAAAGCTTTATAAATAATATGAAAAAGCAGCAAGGGTATAAACAGAAAAATTCATACTGATGAAAGAGTCAATTCAGTAGGAGTACATAAACAACCTAAATGTGTTTTCAGCTATCAAAGAACATTAGAACACACTGAGCATAAACTAAAAATACTAAAGAAAAAAACCCAGTAAAATCCATGATCATAATTGGAGGTTTTATCACCTTTCTCAGTTACTGTTAGAACAAGTAGATATTAACAAGTATATAGAAGACTTGAATAACACTAATTGGCAGGTATAGAACTCTGGAAAATTCACAAATGTCCAGAAATTATATAACACATTCCCAAACAACCAATGGGACAAAGAAGACATCAGAAGAAAAATTTTAAAAATCTTGAAACAAAATATTGAAAGACAAAGTATCAAAACGTATGGGATGCAGCAAAAGCAGTTCTAGGAGGGAAGTTTATAGTGATAAAAATCTACATTAAGAAAAAAGATCACAAATTAAAAAAAAAACTAACTTTACACCTCAAGGAACTAGAAAAAGAAGACCAAATGAAACCCAAAGTTAGCAGAAGGAAGGAAACAACAAAGATCAGAGCAGAAATAAATGAAATAGAGACCAGAAAAACAATAGAAAAGGTAACTAAAACTAAGAGGTGGTGTTTTGTAAAGATAAAAAAAGTTGCCAGATTTTAGCTACTCTAATGCAGAGAAAGAAAGAGGACCTAAATTATGATCAGAACTGAAAGAGGAGACATTACTACTGATACCACAGAAATACAAAGGATCACAAGAGACTGCAGTTGACACTTGAACAATATGAGGGTTAATCCGCCTATAACTTATAGTCAGCCTTCCCTATCCAAGGTTTCTCTGCATCTGTGGATTCAAACAAATGCAGACCATGTAGTACTATACTATTTACCATTGAAAAATAACAGCACATAAGTGGACCCACACGGTTCAAACCCATGTTGTTCAAGGGTCAACTGTACTATGAGCAATTTATGCACCATGAAACTGGATAACTTAGAAGAAATACATAAATCCCTAGAAACACATAAGCTACCAAGACTGAATCATGAAAAAATAGAAAATCTGAACAGATCAAATATGAATAAGGAAGTTAAGTCATTAATCAAAAACCTCTGAACACAGGCCCAGGACCCAATGGTTCATTGGCAAATTCTACCAAATAGTTAAAGAAGAATTAATGCCAATCCTTCTAAAACTCTTTCAAAAAACTGAGGAGGGAACACTCCCAAACTCATTTTATGAGGCCAGCATTACCCTGATTTCAAAGCCATATAAGTATATATGAAAAGAAAATTACAGATCAAAATCTCCGATGAATATAGATGCAAATCTTATCAATAAAATATTAGCAAACCAAAATCAACAGATATTAAAAGGATCATTAACCATGATCAAGTGGGATTTATCCTGTGGATGCAAGGATGGTTCTACATATGCAAATCACTTATCCACATGTGCAAATCACTTAATTCGATAACCACATTAGCAGAATTAAAGATAAAAATCATATTATCATCTTAATAGTGCAGAAAAAGCATTTGACATAATACACCATCCTTTCATGACAAAAACATTCAACAAGTTGGGCATAGAAGAAAGATTCCTCAACACAATGAAAGCCATTTATGACAAACCCACAGCCAATATCATGCTCAGTGGTGAAAGGTTGAAAACTTTTCCTCTGAGATGTGGAACACTTACAAGGGTGTCCATTCTCACCACTCCTACTCAAGATAGTACTGGATGTCCTAGCCAGAGCATCCAAATGGGAGAAAAGTAGTAAAATTGTCTTCGTTAGAAGATAATATGATCTTATATAGAGAAAATCCTAAAGACTCCAATAAAAAAGTGCTAGAAGTAATCAACAAATTCAGTAAAGTTGCAGGATACAAAATCAACATACAAAAATCAGTAGTGTTTCTACACACAAACAACAAAATATCTGAAAACAAAATAAAACAATCCCATTCAAATAACATCAAAAATAATAAAATAATCAGGAATAAATTTTACTAAAGAGGAAAAAGATCTATATGCTGCAGACTTCAAGAATTTGATCAAAGAAGTTGAGACACAATTAAATGGAGAGATATCTGATGTTCATAGTTTGTAAGAATTAATATTTCACATTTTCATACCCAAAGTCATCTACAGATTCGATGCAATCCCAGCCATGATTCCAATGATGTTTTTGTATAGAAGTAGAAGAAACAATCCTAAAATTAATATGGAGCCACAAAAGACCCTGTGTGGCCAAAACAATTCTGAGAAAGATGAACAAAGCTAGAGGCATTACACTTCCTGATTTTTATAGTAATTAAAACAGTATTGTACTGCCATAAATGTAGACATATAGACCAATGGAACAGAATAGAGAGCCCTGAAATAAACCCCTGCATCATACATGCTCAAATAATATTTGACAAGGGAGACAAGAATACTCAATGGGGAAAGGATAGTTTCTTCAGTAAATGGTGCAGAAGTATAAAATTTGCACATGCAGAAGTATAAAATTTGACCCCATCTTAAACCACACACAAAAAGTGAACTCAAAATGGATTAAAGACTTAGTTAAGATCTAAAAGCACAGAACTCTTAAGGAAAAAAAAAAACATTGAGAGAAAGCTCTTTGAGATTGGTTTTGGCAATAGTTTTTTGAATGATACCAAAAGCACATGGAACAAAAGCAAAAATAAATGTCAGGCTATGTCAAACTAAAAAGCTTCTTCACAGAAAAAGAAACAATCAAAATGAAAAGGCAACCAATGGAATGGGAGAAAATATTTGCAAACCATATATGTAATAAGGGGTTAATATCCATAATATATGAAGAATTCATACAACTTAATAGCATAAAAACAAACAACCTGATTTAAAAATAGGCAGACATAAACATGGTAACTGAAAAGTTGCTCAACGTCACTAATCATCAGGTAAATGCAAATCAAATAGTACCTCACACCTGTCAAAATGGCTATCATCAAAAAGACAAGAGATTAAGAAGTATTGTTAAGGGTGTGGAGATAAGGGACCTCTTGTGCACTATTGGTGGGAATGTAAATTGGTATAGCCACTATAGAAATAGTATGCAACTTCCTCAAAAAAATTAAAAATAGAACTACCCTATCATCCAGCAATCCGACTCCAGAGAATATCCACCAGAATTGAAATCAGGATTTCACAGAGATACCTGCACTCCCATGTTCACTGCAGCATTATTCACAATAGCCAAGATATGGAATAATCTAAGTGTCCACCAATGGAAGAATGGATAAAGAAGGTGTGATTGAGACATACACTTACACACACACACACACACACAATGAAATATTATTCACCATGAGAAAGAAGGAAATCCTGCAGTTTGTAACAACTTGGATAAAACTTGAGGGCATTAGGCTAAGTGAAATAAATCAGGCAGAGAAAGACAAATAATGTATAATATCACTTATATGTAGAATCTAAAAGGTGTCAAACTCAGAAAAACAGAGAGTAAAATACCGACTGCCATGGGCTGGGGAATGGTGGAAATGGGGAGATAATACACAGAGGGTACAAACTTTCTTCATAAGACTCACAAGTTCTGGAGATCTAAATACAACATGGTGATTATACCTAATAATACTGAATTGTATACTTGAATGTTGCCAAGAAAGTAGATCTTAAATATTCTCACTACAAAAAAGAAATGGTAATTATGTGATAGGGTGGTGGTGTTAGCTAATATTATGATTGTAATCATTATGCAATTTATAAATGTTTGAAATCAACACATCGAATACCTTAAATTTATACAGTTATGTGTCAATTATATCTCAATAAATCTGGGGAGGGAGGAAGGAAAAGAAAAAAATGAATGAACTACTGAAATGAACAATAACATGGATTAATCTCACAGTTACAGTGAGTGAAAATGGCCCAACAGAAAAAAGTACACACAGTTTGTATCCATTTATATAAAGAATAATCTAATTTATGGTTATAGATATTAGATCAGGGATTGCCTCAGGTAGGAATGGGACTGGAAGAGAGGTTGACAGTAAAGGGTATGTAGGAACTTTCTGCAGTTATGGGAATGTTCTATACCCTATTTTTGGTTGTGGTTATAGGGGTATATTCAGCAGACAAAATTTTCCAAACCTTACACTTAACATATTTGCATTTTTTCGTGTTCCATATGACAATAAAACTTATTATTAGAAAAAAGAAAAAAGATTTCAAAATGCTCTAGGAGAAACTTCTCCAAGAAAATGACCTTGATAAAATACATTCTGTATTTACTTGTATACATTAATAGGAGATTTACATAGCTGGGGGAAGCATTTTAGGGATAAATTAGTGGAAATAACATAGGAAGACAAGCAGAGAGAGAAAGAAAGTGGGAGTGAGCGAGAGGAGGGATTGAGAGAGAGGTAGATATTTAACTGTGGGTACAGGAAAACAGTTGCATGGGAAAGGAAAACAAAAGGTATACTTCATGGCTCTGCCATTAGTAGCATTTACAAAAAGTCTTATAATGTAAACATTATTGAACTAACCAAATTGACACTATATCAAGGGGGTGGGAGGATGCGAAGTATGTGTGTGGATATGGGGGAGGATGAGTGTGTGTGAAAAAATAACTAAGTTTTAGTTTTCTTTTACTCATCTAACAAATTACCACAAATTCCTCAACTTTCAAGAATACAAAATGAGTATCTAACATGTAGGTCAGAAGTCTGATATGGATCTCACTGGGCTAAAATCTAGGTGCTGGCTGGGTTGCATTTCTTTCTAGAGACTCTAAGGCAGAATCTGTTTTCATGATTATTCAAGTTCCTTGTGGTTCATTGGTATGGCTGAGGTTCCTGTTTCCTTGCTGGCTGTCAGTGAGGGTTGCTCCCATTTTCTAGAGATTGTCCATTCCTTGGCTCATGTCCCCTTCCTTCCCCTTCCAAGACAACAATGACAGGTTTAGTCTCTCTCTTGTCTCATCTCTCTGTGACACTCTCTTCTGTCTTCCTTCTCCAGTTTTAAGGACTTATATGATTAAATTGGGACCACCATTTCAAGCGCTCTAACTTTAATCACATCTGCAAAATCCCTTTTGTCATGTGAGGTCATATACCCACAGCTTCCAGGAATTGAAATGTGAACTTCTTTGGGGGGACCATTATTCTGTCTACCACAAGCTAAGTCTTCTTCATTCCTTTTCAGGTGTTTGTATCTAATGCCTAACAATGCGCAAGTCTGATTATTCCCTAAATTCTCTTTTACCAAGAAAAGAGAGATGAAGGCATTTAGAAGTGCCTAGCAAAGATGAGTCTTTCACATTTCTGCAGGAATTGCAGAACTGGAACACTCTCTACCCCTCCACCATTCCTTTCAATGCATTGTGATAGAGTGCAAAGTATTAGATTTGTTGTCAGACCGACCTAATAGAATCCCAGGCCCACCAATTACTAGGTGAAACTAGATCTTAAAAGATACTTGACCAGGGCTTCCCTGGTGGCGCAGTGGTTGAGAGTCCGCCTGCCGATGCAGGAGACACGGGTTCATGCCCCGGTCCGGGAAGATCCCACATGCCGCGGAACGGCTGGGCCCGTGAGCCATGGCCGCTGAACCTGTGCGTCCGGAGCCTGTGCTCCGCAGGGGGAGAGGCCACAACAGTGAGAGGCCCGCGTAACGCAAAAAAAAAAAAAAAAAAAAAAAAAAAAAAAAAAAAAAAGATACTTGACCTCTCTGAGCCTTAGCTTTCTTCTTTGTAGAATGAGGATGTTTGACGATTAGATATACGTTGTGTCTAAAAGAGAATAGGAATAGATAAAAGATAAACATTTTCTTCTGTGTGACATACCAATTTTATTTTAGGGGTTATAAATGAAGAAAAGCTAACTGTAGTTCCTAATGAAGATTAGTCTTTCACGTTTCTGTTCCAATTGCCCAAATATTAACATTTCCAGTAGGTTTTCAGAAATTGTCACAGCATAGGCTTTTGTTAAATAGGATCCACAGTGACTAATTCTTATTAGGCCTTAGCCATCAAACTTTCTTCTCTGGTCCCTGCTAGGCTAGATCCGCTGTGTTGATGGTTAGGTTTTTCTGTGACTCAGTGGTATGTACTTAACTCTGAGTCATATCACATCTTTCAGTATGGATCTGCTCAGGTCTTACACCCAAAATTCAAGATAACTTTCTGGAAATTCTAATCCAGTTGCAATTCACCTTAGGTGGTATGAATAGGCCTAGCTGTATGAGGTTTAGAAGAAGATAACATGGTACCTAACAATAACTGGATTCCCCTTCACAAGTGCCTTCATATTGTGATGTATTGTAGCAAAGGGAATTACATTTGCTAAGTATCTATGTCTTGGACTAGGTTGGAACTTGAGCAGAAGTAACACAGTTTTAAATCCCATAGTAAGCCATTTGCCAATATTACTTGATCCCTTGTACTTCTACTCCATCACTAGGTGGGTTTAGGAGCAGTTAGATATCAGAGAACCCCTTGAGGTCAGAGACCATGTTCTAATTGTTTTGTTATCCTTGGCAACTAACACAGTGCCAGGCACATAGCACTTAATGCATGTTTGTTAAAAGGTGAAAAGATCACAATTACAAGAATATCATTGGCATGACTGTGAGGGAGGGAGGTAGACCTCCCAGGGTTTTGATATTCAGATTGACTATACTAATATATACCAATGTCTAGCAATAGTAGGGGAGAGTACAGGTCTCAGTTCTTTCAGGACACCTTTGGTGGATTTATTGCAGCTGGCACTACCATATGAATGACGGAGGCTGCCATATGAGCATAAAAAACAATGCAACTAAATGCCTTATACATGAAAAAATGGGTTAGCCTTATCATTTGGTTCCTTTTGCCTTTCTTGTTGTAGCAGCCTGGCATTATCGCCTATTTCTGTTCCTATTGTATAGGATGCTTCAAGGGCAACTGAATTTGGGAAATATGGCATTTTCAGAGAACCATTTGTATTATGAAAACAGGCACTTGACACTGTATAGTTTTTTTTTAAAGGCCAACCTTTGAGTGGAAGCAAGAAGAAAAGTTTATTTTCTAAAGATAAGCAACATGCTGTATTTAAATCATGTACATACACAGTGTAGCTTTCTTGGTGAGTTATTCCCAATTTCAGCTCATATGTATAGCCTACTTTCAGCGTCATTGAAATCGCAAGCCAAATTTAATAGGAAATGAAGGCAAAACGGAAAACTTCCTCCTTTGCAGTGCCATATGATTCTTTATATTAGTCCTTTTATAGCAGGATAAACACTGCAGAGATGCAAGTTTAACTTTTTGATTGCTTTAAACATATGGCTGAGAACAAGCTTGTATGCATTATTTTCTTGCTTTAGCATAATTTAGTTTTCTAAAGACCAAGATGTCTTTGAACTGGAGGGGACACTCTGTAAAACCTGCAAATGTGATACCTGTCAACAAGGATAAACATGGTATTAATGAAAGTGTATGTTAATGCATTAAACTAGTAGAATATCAGCAGGATATCAGTTTCATTGCCAACTGATTTTTAGAGATGATCCACCATTTGAATTAGTTTTAGTGATAAATTATTTCCAAGTAGTATTAATCATACTCACTGGGAAATTAAAATGTCATAAAATGATGAAGTGTTAAAGAAACAGTATCGCGCATCTACACCTGCATATGCATCACAGTATCACCACAATATTTGCTCAAACACATTTACAAGAGAGTATTTTTAACATGATGTTCAGTGATGTAAGTTATTTAACATTCTACTTATTCTTTTAGCAATGCTTAATAAAATTAAACACTTTCTATAAGTAAAAAATGGTATACACTATATTGTGTTCACTGCTTTAAAAAAAAAAGAAATAACTAAAATGAGAGAAGGCCCTTTAATTTTTTCCATTGGTTTAGTTTAGTAGGTGTTCTTTTTATGGATATATGAGTTTTTAAAATTCTGTGATTGCAAGGATTCTGATTGAATAGGGCCTAGTGTTCATTCTACAAATAAATTCATCTTTCAATTGTCTTCTTTCAGAATTGTGGATTATTGTAAAGTTATTAAATCGTATATAGGTATGCTTTTTCACAACAAATATGTGTGCTCTTTAGAATTTAATAGGGAAAGTCAGTAAAAGAGAGTCCTTTAATTTCAAGAGTAGTCTTTATTCTTTATTCCTTTCTCTATATTATTGCATTTTGGAGTATTAACACATTTTAAATTCAATGTTGTACACATCTACAGTATATTAAGACCCTAGATTTAAGCCTACAGATATCTGACTCAAAATTGGAAGTGAACTCAAACTTCAAAGAAAAAGAAAACATTATAAAATACCACATAGCTCTCCTAATTCAGTAACTTAATAGGAGGATCAATGCTTTAAAATATTTAAAATGTATTACACTTAATAAATGAAAAACATTCCAATGAACCAAAATTCCTATGATGAATTATGGAAGTGAAAGTAGAGACAGGTGAATTATGCAGATTGCAAGTTATGTCACAGAAATAAGAAATCTATGAATATTAAACAAAATGTCTAAAACGCTAGAAAGAATGGTGGCTTTCATTACTAGTCTTCCTTTCCCAAAATAAACTGGTTCACAAGCAATGGTGACTTTGGAAAAAATGGATCCCAGTTAAGAGCTCAAGAGTCATGGTGATTTTCAAATGTACTTGCGGCAGGTTCTCCAGACAGTCCTGTTCAGGATATAAATTCTACCTCAAGTTAATCTTCCTAAACAGTCTCATTTCTAGAACTAAACAGTCTCGACTTCATTATCACATGGCTAAATAGCTTTTACCATGATGTAACATTTAGATCAGAGAACTAATGACCACTGAGAAGAGCTTTCCCTGAAGAATGTGAAGTTTAACATTTATAATCGTGAGGCTGTTGTTTCTATAATATATTCTTTCATGAAAATGTACAATATGCTAAACATTTTTTCCAACCCCAAATTGCACTCAACCTATTTAAAAGCAGATCTTTACTTTTAACTTATCTAGGTCTTTCTTAACTAGGAAAACAACAACAAACAGAAAGTAATTTTACTTAATCACCCATTCTAGAAATGTCTTTTCTTTATTCTGCAAAACTTCTCTAAATGTTTAGCTTCAGTCCTCATCCTGCATTTTCTTACCATGCACACACTTCTTTATCCCTGAATCTGGCTTAGGATCCCATAACTATGCTGACAGCCATTGTATACAAGGTCACCAAATCCAACAGACTTTTCTCCGTTCTCAATACCTAATTAGCATTTGACAATTTGAAGTGTTTGATATTCTGGCTTTCCTTGGCTTTACCGAGGCTGCTTTATCTTTATGAGTAGATTTAACCACTTTATATTTTGGTATAAAAAAATTGTTTCCTATTCAAAATGTGTCAGAATATAAATATTTTATGGACCTATCAGGCCTTTCAGAAAAGTGTTTTGCAATAAACTTAGGCTTTAGTAACAATAAATACTAGCCCCCTATGCTCTGAATGCTCGTACATCTTTTATTTTCTTTGATGGAAGCTGTACTGAAGTTTTTGTGCTTCTTTGTATCCATATCAAGGAGTGTCTGCCATCCATTAGGTTTTGTATTTCTTTAAGGCTTCTGCCTGACCTGTCTTGTTTACCATCGTCTATTCAGAGCCTAGCAGAGACACTGAGACATAGTATATTCTCAATAAATATTACTGAATAAACTAATCTGTTATATAATAAGCATATTACATTGAGAATAAATTATGTCTCATCAAATCTGAGGGCCAATATTCCAGATGATAGGAACTTTGTAATAACTTGAGTTTTATGATATAGCAAAGAGTTAAAAAAGTATCAAAGTTAAGCTGTTCCAAAAGAGGCTGCTTTAATATTGCTAAGAAAAGCATTATATTTTATTTAAAATAAAACCTACTTTAGCCAGTAACAAGAATGTATTTTAGAAGAAAATTTTTGTTCATGGACAAGAATGTGGTCATTTTTCTGATCTCAAAGTCAAGATATTTGGGTTTCACACTGAAATGAAGACAGAACCAGTTACTTTAATTACCATCTCCTCTGGCCAAGATGAAAATATTATCTAATTCATTTGAATTAAAAAATCAAACAAAAGACACTCCTAGATTATTGGAGGCCAGAAGGGGAAGTAAAACTATGCTTTTGATTATCTGACTCAGGTGGATAAACAGCCCTTGGCTAAGACAGAATTAAGCCACTGACAGCTGCAAGGAACTGGAAAGGTCTTTGATGTCAAGATGGCTTGATGTACAGTTGACGTAAAAGAGGCACATTCCAAGGTTTTTATTTACAGTAAGTTTGAATGAAGGGTTCTAAATTAAAACTGGAAATAAGAAAGACTAGGGGCTAGATCAGGATAAATTTAATAATGGAAAAATGAGCAAGAAATACATCAGATAGTTGGCATTTACTTATATCTAATGACTAATGTTCAGTTTTGGTTGTTTTTACAGCACATTTTTTTTCACAAATGCATGAAAACTTGCTTATCTCAGTCTTATGCAAAGCAACATTATCTTCGGCTACTCTTCAGCCAACATTACTGTGAATGAGGGACCTCTACAGATTGTTGGTAGTATACTATAATTGAAGGTCCAATTATTTTGAGGAGCACGTAGACATCTTGGAAGTTTATTCTATAAACTGAAATAAGTAAACTATCACCAGAAAAAAATCTTAGCTTTGTATTCAATTACTAAGTCCTCTCAGTTCTTCCTCAAGTGGTGAATGAATGCTTACAACAGGCTCCTTGTCAATATTCCTGCATCTAGTCTTCCATAGCCCATATTCAGGAAATCTCTAGCAAGACATACTATTCTATATTGTTTCCTAAGAAATCAAGTCCAAATAGCTCTGCCTGTGTTTCATAGTTTAAACCTGTCCTAATCTAATTCTACAGCTTTCATCCTTACTGAAATGTGTCCTCTGTTTTGTTTCCCACGGGTGTGCCATGCTCATTCACCAGTCAAATACTTTGCTTCTGTAATAATTGTGGTCTAGTATATAAATAAGTCCCCTTCTGCCTATACAAATTCCACTTTTTGGTTGAAGTCCAGGTCAAATTCCACCCCCTTCCTGAAGTCATCTTCAGTTATTCTGGAGATAAATCATCTCTTTCTTCTCAGAACCTGTGTAATACTTAAGGGTTCATACTACATAGCATAGTTCTGAATTGCATCCTATCTGGTTTCGTGAGCTATTGTTTCATGCATATTAACCTTATCTCTCTAATTAGATTTCAGACATTTTAAAGTTAGGGAATGTGTGTGGTATTTCCTCTGAATCCCTCCCCCCATACCCTCAGGATTACTTAGTAGGTAACTTATTAATGTATTATTTAGAATGCTTCCTTGCATAAGAAAATGATTTTGGCTATTATTCTTTAAAAATTTTTATAATGTTCAATGTATTTTTCTTATTATAAAAATAATTGTTGTAGACTCTTTCCCTCCCCACACTGACAAACTTTGTCTGGTAATATAAACACTTTTGTTGTGAGAAAAATTCCTAAGATCTAATTTATTATTTTGGAAAGGGCTTACATGTTACTGAATGCTTTCTAAAGTAATAGGAATACTAATATTCTAGGAAGTTTTTTTATTAGACTATAAAATGCAAATGTTACGTTTTAGTGAACAAGGATTATTTCTGCCTCTAAAATTGGAGAAACCAAGCTATCTAATAATTAAGTGACTTTTCCTAGCTTTTATGTGGCATGTCTTTACAGGCTGCCTTGTAAGGATTTGAGTCAAATATTTAATTATTGCTCTCCCAGCCATGTCATCAATATCATATTACCTTTAATACTTGAAGACTATCTTAGTGTTTTACTATCAATAAGAGGTACACTTGTATTTGTGTCTCCAGTGGTGGCATGATTTCACGCTGAAGCATTCATATTTTTTACCCAGTATCCCTTGAACAAAAGGTATATATTTTCAAGATGGCTCCCTAAAGTTAAGGAAACAGTGTGATACCAAGAACTAAAACAAAATTGGACATAGTTATACAGCAGGTTTTGTACATATCAGAGGGATAAAAGGAAACTGACATTCTTTGAATACTTAATATATCTCAGAAACTGTACTTTATGTTTTAACTTGGTTTAAAAACTAAAATAATATTGCCAAAGAAAATTTAAAGGCACAGAAGCTGAGACTTAGAGTAAATGACTCATCCAAGGACACTTAACTAGTAGGTGACAGAGGTCATATTTCAACTCATCTATTTGATTTTAATGTATTCATAATAGTGTTTCAAGACATAATCTATCACAGAGGAAATTTATCAGCTGCTACCATCTGGAATCCCTGATACAAACAGAATGTTGGTCCGGGAAGAGTCCCTAGACTCTTTCTGAAAGATAGCCAACTTGATCCTATCTTATCTAATTTTGGGATGCTCAGCCTAAAATATGGAGCAATGGCTGTGAAAAGAAAATAAAAAGGAGAACCTCCGACTGGAGAAATAACTTGATCCATAGCTTCTTTACTAGATTTGTAGTAACTGAAAATAACCTACTCAGCTCTTGTGAGAAAAAATGTGGTTTTGGGGGCTTCCCTGGCGGCGCAGTGGTTGAGAGTCCGCCTGCCGATGCAGGGGACACGGGTTCATGCCCCGGTCCAGGAAGATCCCACATGCTGCGGAGCAGCTGGGCCCGTGAGCCATGGCCGCTGAGCCTGTGCATCCAGAGCCTGTGCTCCGCGACGGGAGAGGCCACAATAGTGAGAGGCCCACGTACCGCAAAAAAAAAAAAAAAAAAGTGGTCCTGTGTTCTGTTCACAGGCAAGGTAAGTTAGAAAATTAGACTCTGTACCAAACGTTAATAAAGAGGTCTTGTCCAAAATGACCTATTATATTTATAACTTATTAGTTCCTTTATACTCTATTTTAAGCTAAGAAAATATTATGATGTAAGATTTCCATGTTTTTGAGAAGTCCCTGGTTAATGGTAAGAGTGAGAGAATTCTTTGTAACCATAGGATAATCCTTGCTACATCGTATGTATAGGCGTTTAGCATATTATGACCATTTGATGTAAAGCAATTAAGAAAAAAATGCTGATTTATAAACAGCACAACTTTGAAAACAGGGATCAAATTCTTTTCATTTCTCTGTCTCCCGAAATAATAAGCTGAGCTTGGTTACTATCACTTCGTAAGCATGTAAAAGTTTCATTGTATTTAAACATGAAAAATAAAATGAGAACTTTTACAAGACATCAATTGCTGATGATTCAATCTTATTCTCTGGCCTTTAGGTTTCTTTCTCAAGTGAGTTTTTGTCTCACCTGTACCCCTCCTCCCCTGCAAGTTATAGTTTCCAGAAAAGCAAAATCATCATGACCTTCATACATTTCCATTTCAAATGCCAAGTGTAAATAAATAAATACAGTTTATAGAATTAATTAAAATTGTACAGTTCTTCAAGAAATAGAAAAATATATTTAAATATGGAAAACTTCACACGTGAAATAATATGCCAGGTGTATCCTTTATCTCCAGTAATTGGAAATTATGAAAAAAAAACCCTACTGATATAATGACAAGAGTTGTTATTCCATACTTCTAACGATGCCCCAGTCTCTACAGAGCAGAGGCAGCGTACAGTTTAAATAACATCTTTTGATTAACTAAAAATACAATAAAATAGCCCTACATTCAGCTTGATATTTTGGAAATCTTTCTGTGTTTATTTGTTCTTGCCAAAGTAGTGATGCTTTTATCTTGGCATGTCATTCAATGTGATTGACCCTCTGTGTGTAGAAGAACAGATACTAAAATGTGTTAACTTAAGAGTTGAGTAGAAAAGCAACTTTGAAGTCATTGCATTTTAACAGTGTTGATCTCTGGCACGTGGGTGTTTGTAATATGCTTTTGCTTAGTCACTGCTAAGTCTATGAGGCAGAAAGTATGACTATGAGACAGGCAAAACAGAATTATGGTTTCTATTTAATTTCAGCAATTCTTCATAGTTCTTAAAGAAGTCCTGAATTTAGAACTCTTGGTACACAGAAATCGTGTGTGTCAGTTTCCCAACAAGTCGTAAAATGGTATTAACTTTTCTTTATGGATGGAGAACTTCAAAAGCCTCTAGTTTAGAGCTTCAGAAAAAGTAGTCCTCAGAACCTGAGCATGCCCAAGTATTTTTTCTGTGGCATTCTTATTATAAACTCTTCATTTCAGGGTTCTTCTCTTTCTAGGCTTTCTTTTACTCCTCACTCTCTGCTTTCTTCCATTTCCAGGTATTTGTTCAACATGATCACTCTGTTTCTTAGATAAATCCAGAATTTCAGTAGGACACAATGCACTGGACCTGTCCCTACATTTCCTCCTCACAAAGATGTGCATGTTCTAGTCGATCAAGAAATGTATCAATGAATATTCCTACTAAACATACGGTATCCAACAAAAATTTCCCAAGTACCAACTTTCTGTAGGGCTATGAGCTAAACACTGGAGATATAGAGGAAGACTAAAACACTGTTCATTGGCCTTGAGGAGCTCAGTATAATAGACTAAAAAACAGCCAGATATTATCCAATGTCAAGAAGTAGAAAATATATTTAAAAATTGAAAACTTCACACAGTAAGTAATATGCTGAGTGTTAGAGTTGAGATTTTGCAAAATTCCATGAGAGAATAGTAGAAGGAGTGACTACGTTTACCCAGCAGATCAGGAAAGGCCTCAGAGAAAATTTTGTATTTGAGGGGAGTCTTGAGGAATGATCAGGCATTCACTAAGCAAAGAAACAGGTAAACTGGCATTCTTGGCAGGGGGATAGTGTGTATGTAGCCACAGAGATATGGAATAACAAGGAATTTTGGAAGAATGACAAATAGCTTGATCTGGAACACATGGATTTAGCAATAGGAGTTGAGATTTGAGAGGTAGGTTCAAATCTGCTTATAAGCTCGGTCGAATCTCGTCAAAGGAGTTTGTACTTATCTATGGACAATGAGGGGTCATTGCATTGGCACTATGTAGGTGTCATGCTCAACTTTGTGGTGAGATAGGATTTTCATATAGTAAACTAAATGCCTTCAGAATGGTTCCATAACTCATATAGAAACTCTCCCTCCTGCATCCAGGTCAAATGTGCATGCACCCAGAAGTTTCCAAAGAGGTAAACAATATGATGAAAATCCTATGCATTGAAGCAAGCCAAATGAGAAGTTATCTGAAAGCAGATATTTGGCCTCCCAATATCAGTATGAACAGGATGCAGGTAAGTAACCCATTAGCTATTGCATATGGCCAACTCTCTGAAGGCTCTTGCTTTTGTTTGGTTTTCCTGGTTGTTTTTAAGAGTACAAAATCACAGATTCTCTAGATTGAAGGGATATATTAGAGGTTATCTGGCCCAGTCCTCTCACAATACGTGAATTCACTGTATATCTGCTACTATGAGGAAATTAAGTCTCTGATTAAACAGATTCAGCAATGTACAGTCAATCCCTTCTCTGGAAAGTCAACTAATGTTTGTTAACTTATGCCACTGAAAAGATTTCTGTTACAGAATCAACAGTCTTTTTCTGTGCTATCTGTGACCTACTGCTTCTAATTCTGCCATTGAGGGAATGAAAATATAGTTTAATTCTTTCCTACATAACAATCTGTAAATTCTTGAGAGAAGCTATTATGTCTCTTTTTCATTAATGCCCTACTGTATTTAATCACATACACCCAACTCAATCTGTTAGAATTAATATATCAGAGTTGGATTATTTGCTGGATTGTTCTAGCACCAGGAGACAAAGGGTGTGTTTCCTTGATGAAGACTTATTTATCTAGACAGTACAGCAAGCAATTTGGGTAGGTATTTTTATTACTACTTTCAAATACAAGTTTTACCCTCCTGTTTTTCCAGAAAAATCAAAAAAAAAGTGACATTTGATATCCTTGAGTTTCTTTCCTATCATCCAAGAGTAGGAAATTAGGAAACAGTGTGTAAAATGAGCCATCTTATGCACAAATCTGAAACGTAACAGCAGCAGGGTGAAAGGAAAACATATTTTTCAGTTGTTCATGTTTGATGTCCCATGCAGAGCAGGATATCTGAATGATACATATATCCGCAGGGGTTTGATTATTTTTCTGTATAAATTAACTTCCATTTAAATTTTGTAAAAATAAGACATGAGGCATGTTTTGTTCATGCTTTCAAAACAATTACACTAAACCACTTAAGCAATATGGCATCGTGTGATGTTTCTCAATACTTAAATTAGAAATCTACAGATGACAAAATTAGTAAATAGAATTAAACTATTGTAGAGGAAATGATCCAGATGGACCATTAAGCCATTAGGAAGCTATATAAGGATGAAAGTGTGGGGGAAATGCAGTAGAACAACCCTTCCCCATAATGCAACCAATTAAAATGCTAATAACTGTTCAAGCAACATTTAACTGGTCAAACTCTCTTAAATCAGTTTAAATTTCATACACTGTGCTAGGATATAGAGCACAGTGAACCAATATGCACCATACAAATGACAAGAGAAGATTTAGTTGAAGCAAACTCAGCTACATTTATTATAACTGCAAAACTGGATGATGAACTAATTGTATTTTAAAAGTTAGAATATAGTGGTCTGATCAGTTTTCCTTATTACTATATCAACTCAGCTCCTTTTAACATGAATACAGCCTCCTTTACTGTATACCATCTAAGGAGGATAGAGAACCTTGAGAGAATATAAATATAAATCAAATAAATGTCAACTCTGTTATTAACTGGATTATATCTCTTTTCTCACACTAAAAGTTTGGCCCATTATTCCTCTCAAACCCTTCGGTTGATCCCTTTGAGTTATAGCAACAATCAAACCACTATTAATCCCTGTCTCTGTAATGACGCACTGACAAACACAGTTTAAAGGAGCATTTAAAGCCAAACTTGTCAGCTACTGGTTCAGCTGTTCTTCCAAACAAGTTGCTGTCATTGACCTATGGCTCCATCAATTGGCAATCAAACTTGGTAATGAAGGTTACAAGAATAGTACTCGTCAAACAGTTCAGAGGACATCACTCATGTGTATTATAATAACTTCCCTGAAGCAGGTATGAAACAGAAGTAGAGAAAAAGAGAGATACATAGAGGACAAATCTACAAAAATGTAGAATGTACTTAAGTGTACAAAGAGAATTACACTCTGCCAATGTTTTGCATATAGAAGGTGCTCAATAAATATTTGTTAAATTAGTCAGTTATACTTAATTAAGCAGATTTTAAATAATAAAAAATTAACAACGCTTTAAGTTTTACAAGCCAATGAGGGGTCAAGACAATCAGGGAATGTCTGTCACTGGCAAAGCCATGGTCCAGGGTGCTTGCCATGGAGGAAGAACCTTAGTGTTGTATGTCCTCAGAGTTATCACCCTAAATGGGGGCAGGGCTGATCAAAGACAAGCTGATTATTTAGCACAGTTGAGGACACTAGAAAGTGCTGTTCAGGGATATTTTCTTTTAAGTAGAAAAAATAATAATATCAAAATACTTGTGGGACAAAAGGGAAATCTCCAGTGCTGAAATGATCTAAGTAATACTACAGTTCATAAATTTTCCCTTTTACGTGTTCTTTGTCCTTTTCAATGAAAATGACTATGATTTATTGTAGCACATATGAAATAGTAATGCAGAAGAAACAGCTTGAATTTCTGCTAAAAGAAGAGCTCAAACTAAAAAAAATGTGTTTTGACCTTTTGGTTTAAAAAATAAAGAAATATATTTTCAGAAAAGCAACTCATAGCTCATATTCAGAAAAAGGCAAATTTGATACACTCAGAAGGACTTCAGAATGGTAACCTCTGAAAACTGTTTTGAGGTGTTGTCTTCCCTTCTCAAAACATTTGTTAGAGAAAATGTGCTATATTTCAAAAAATATTTTTCTTGAAAGGCCTTTTGTCCTATTTATTCCATTTTCTCACTCAAAATCTGGATAAAATTTATTCATTAAATGTTTAACTGAGCTACCCAGCATAACCTATAATGTATCCATAGTGAAAATGTTTAAATTGAATTTAATCAAACCTTTAGAAGTAACACTTAGTTAACAGGAAATGGAAGGTATAGAGGAACAAAATGTACCATAAAGAAAAAGACAAATCAAGAATGTGGGGCCATCAGTAGTGCAACTTCTCTGATTTCTTCAAAAGTTCAGTATCATGAATAAAATTGGAGACTGATTTTAGATTACAAGAGATTAAGGAAGCCTAACAACCAGATGAAATTTGTGAGTCTTGGTTTAATGCTAGTTTTAAAAAAAAATGAAATAATTTCTGTGGCCAATTGGGGAATATTGAAAATGGATTGGATAGTAGATAATATTAGGTTATTATTATTTTCTTAGAGGAAATGATGAAATTATGGCTAGTAAGGAGATGTATGTGAAATAACTGATTAGGAACTATTAAGATGTAGGTAGCTTATATTCAGATGGTTTAGTAATATGCATATACATAGATAGAAAGATTAAAACAGCTGTGGCAAAATGCTGACAGTTGTTGAATTTAGATGGTAAATTTAAGGCTGTTAATTATATTCTGTGTTTGGAAACTTTTGTAGTAAGAAGAAGTTGGGAAATAAAGACAACCAATTTTATGAGGAAAATATAGAGACACAGAAATTTATATATATGTACACATATATGCTTAATTTTTATATGTCTACTTTATGCCAGAATCTGTTCTATGTACTGGGGAAATCCTCAAGGCCAAGATATCTACCATCCCTGTCCTAGAGTGTGCTCACTAAGAAGTAGTGTGGAAATCTATAATTTAGTTAAAAGATGTTTTAAATAAATGCATTAAAATAATTTGTACTCCATGAAATTCACATGTTTTAAGAGGACAATTCATGGAGAGGATCAAGATTGCAGAGGAGGAGAATGTGGAGCTCACGTTCCCCACAAACACATCAAAAATACATCTAAATATGGAAAAACTCTCACAGAAAATCAACTGGTACCTGGCAGAATGTCTCTTATACAACCAAGCTGCAAGAAATAGCCCCACATAACCGAGTAGGACAGAACAAAAGGCATCAGGACTGTACCAGCATCCCTGGGAGGGATCTGTGAAGGAGCAAAGGTCCACACAGGGAGGCCCATACCTTGGGGAGTGCCCTTGCCTGCTGGGAGGTCTGCCAGGACAGTAGAGGGGCTGGAAGGGCTTGGACTCTTAATTGTGAGAAATGTGCATGTGCTGGCTTACTAGCAATCAGGAGGGAGAAAGACAGGCACTGAGGGCAGCCACCTTGGTATACTTCTCAGCCTGAAATATGCACTGGAAGGGTTTGCTGCTACACAGTGTGCCTAGGCACTGAATCTTGGGTGGATGGGTCCTGGGAGAGAACTAGGTCTAGCTGCACAGAGACATCCCAGAGGGCCAGATGTCTGGTCTGAGCTGAACTTTGGAGCCCGTTGTCAGCATGCACATAGTAGGTGCAGGTCCGCCATCAAAGCACATTATCAGCACCTTCATGGCAGGGCAGAGGACTGGCAGTGGTGGACTTTTTGGGTGCAGACATGGTGGGGGCGGGGCTGACCTCAGAGCCCCTTATCAGTACTTGCCCAGTGGGGGCAGGTCTGGGGTTGGGTCCAGCAGCAACAGACTTTGTTGGCACACACACTGGGTGGCATCACAGAACCACATGTTTCTGGTGGATAGTTCCTGAGGAGAAGTACTCCCTGTGGGAGTGCTCCAGTTCCACCCATTCCACACCCAGCTTGGAGCTGGATCTGAGGCAGACAGGTCCTGGGAGAGCCCTACCACAGAGACAGCTGTGGTCACAGATGGCATCATAACCACCTAAATTCCTGCAGCCACAGCATCCTGGCCCCCAGCACTAGCCTAGCACTAGGTGTGAGATGAACACAATAAAGAGAAGTGACCTTGGGCTGCTTCTGGGCAGATCTGCAGATGCCTGCACAGGCAGTGCATAGGTTTACTGTGACCACACGGGTCTCACTTGCATCAGCTCTCACCTCCTTTGGGATAGAGCATGCACTTAAGGGCAATGGAGTCTTATGGAACCCGACCCTCAGGGCTTCTACTCCAACAACTGGGGAGCAGACTCCACCCCTAACAGGGCTGTGACAGCCATGGAGCAAAGAGGAAGCTCCACCCAACATCCACTGAAGGCTCTAGACACCACAGCATCAATCACACTGCCTATCAAGGGGATAACAGCCAGCACACTCTGAGGAAAGATGTGGCTGGCATTCATACCAAAAACAGCCCTCACACCAAAAATATTGAACTCACACAGTCTACACAGGGATGTTCCCACATAAAAACACTCCTTCAAGACCACAGTGGATAACTCTTTATCCTAAAGTCATAAAGACAGAGAAAGTTAAGTAAGATGAAAAAGCAGGGGAACTACTCCCAATTAAAAGAACAAGAGAAATCCCCTGAAAGAACAAATAATGAAACAGACCTCACCAGTCTATTAGACCTTGAGTTCAAAAAGGAGGTAATAAAAATGCTAAAGGAATTAGGAAAGATTATCGATAGAAATACAGATCACTGTAACAAGGAACTAACTAGAAACTATAAAGAGGAACCAATCAAAATGAGAGAACTCAATTGCTGAGATAATAACCAACCTAGAAGCAATGAATAGCAGACTAAGTAACATGGAAGAATGAATAAGTGATCTGGAAGACAGAACAATGGAAATCACCCAATCAGAACTGCAGACAGAAAGACACATTTTTTAAAAATGAAAGCAATGTATGAGCTCTATAGGATAATATAAAGTATGACAACCTATGCATAATAGGGGTTCTAGAAGGAGAAGAGGGAGAGAAGGGAATTGAAAATGTATTTTAAAAAATTATGGCTGAAAACTTCCCAAACCTAAAGAAGGAAACAGATATCCAGGTTCAGGAAGCACAGACGGTCCCAAACAGACCCCTACCAAGACATATCATAATTAAAATGGCAAAAGTTAAAGAGAAGATTCTAAAGGCAGAGAGAAAAACAAAGAGTCAGTTACAAGGGAACCCCCATAAGGCTATGAGCTGATTTCTCTGCAGAAAATTTGCAGGTCAGAAGACAGTGGCATGACATCAAAGTCCTGAAAGGGAAAAATCTGCACCATAGGATACTCTACCCAGCAAACTTATCATTTAGAATAAAAGGAGAAATAAAGAATTTCTCAGATGGCAATAAGTACATGCCTATCAATAATTACTTCAAATATCAGTGGACTAAATAAATGCTCCATTCAAAAGACGTAGAGTGGCACATTGGATGAAAAAAACAAGAACCTACAATATGCTGCCTACAAGAGACTCACTTTAGGGCAAAAGGAAATTATAGATTGATAAGTGAGGGGATGGAAAAGATATTTCATGCAAATGGAAATGACAAGAAAATGGAAGTAGCAATACTCATATCAGACAACATAGACTTTTAAACAAAGTCCATGAGGAAGGGCAAAGAAGGACATTATATAATGATAAAGGGATCGATACAAAAAGGGAATATTACACTTGTTAACATATATGCACCCAATACAGGAGCACCTAAATATATAAAATAAAATAAACAGACGTAAAGACAGAAATTGAAAGGGATACAATAATAGTAGAAGAAGTTAACACCCCACTGTCATCAATGGACAGATCTTCCAGACAGAAAATCAATAAGGTAACACAGACTCTAAATGAGATAATAGACTAGTTGGACTTAATTGATATCTATAGGATGCTGCATCCCAAGAAACTAGATTACACATTCTTTTCAAGTGCACATGGAACATTCTCTAGTATAAAGCACATACTAGGACACAAAACAAACCTCAACAAATTTAAGAAGATAGAAATAATTTCAAGCATCTTTTCTGACCACAACAGTTGAAACTAGAAATCAACCACAGAAAGACAAACAAGAAAAACTGATTACATGAAGACTAAACAACGTGCTACTAAAAAACCAATGGGTCAACAATGAAATCAAAGAAGAGGGGCTTCCCTGGTGGTGCAGTGGTTGGGAGTCTGCCTGCCAATGCAGGGGACATGGGTTTGTGCCCCGGTCCAGGAGGATCCCACATGCCACAGAGCGGCTAGGCCCGTGAGCCATGGCCGCTGAGCCTGCACGTCCAGAGCCTGTGCTCCACAACAGGAGAGGCCACAACAGTGAGAGGCCCGCATACCACACACACACAAAAAAGAAGAAATTAGAAAATACCTCTAGAGAAACGGCAATGAAAACACAACCTTATAAAAGCTATGGGATGCAGCAAAAGCAGTTCTAAGAGGGAGGTTCATAGCAATACAGCCCTACTTCAAGAAACAAGAAAATTCTCAAATAAATCACCTAACCTACCCCCTAAAATAATTAGAAAAAGAAGAACAAACAAAACCCAAAGTCCACAGAAGGAAGGAAATAATAAAGATAAGAGAGGAGATAAATAGTATAGAGATTAAAAAAATGGAAAAGATCAATAAAGCCACGAATTGGTTCTTTAAAAAGATAAACAAAATGGTCAGACCTCTAGCCTGGCTCACCAAGAAGAAAGGAGGGAGGACCCAAGTAAACAAAATAAATTAAAGAGGAGAAATACCAACTGATACCACAGAAATACAAAAAAAAAAAAAAAAAAAAAAAACAAGAGAATACCATGAACAGTTATATGCCAACAAATTTAACAACCTACGTTTTACAAACATACAGCCTGCCAAAATTGAGTCAAGAAGAAACAGATAATTTGAACAGGCCAATTACTAGAAGTAAAATAGAATCTGTAATTAAAAGTCTCTTTGCAAACAAAAGTTCAAGACCAGATGGCTTCACTGAGGAATTGTACCAAACATACGAAGAAGAATTATACAGATCCTTCTCAAACTCTTCCAAAAGACTGAAGAGGAGGGAATACTACCAAATTCATTCTTGAAGCCACCAACATCCTGATACCAAAACCAGACAAAGACACTACAAAAAAAGAAACTACAGGCCAATATCTTTGATGAATATAGATGCAAAAATCCTCAACAAAATATTAGCAAACCAAATCCAACAATACATAAAAAGGATCATATACCATGATCAACTTGGATTAATTCCAGGGTTGCAAGGATGGTTCAACGTATGTAAATCGATCAATGTGCTATACCATATTAAAAAAGACAACGCATGATCATCCAACAGATGCAGAAAAAGCATTTGAGAAATCTCAGCATCCATTCATGATAAACACTCTCACCAAAGTGGGTATAGAAGGAACATACCTCAACATAATAAAAGCTATTTATGGCAAACCCACCACCAACATAATACTCAATGATGAAAAGCTGAAAGCTTTCACACTAAATTCAGGAATAAGACAAGGATGCCCACTCTCACCACTTCTATTCAACATAGTTTGGAAGTCCTAGCAACATCAGTCAGACTAGAAAAATAAATAAAAGTATACAAATTGGAGGGAAAGATGTAAAACTGTCACTATTTGCAGATGACATGATACTGAGCACCCAAAAGACTCCACACAAAAACTGTAAGGACTAATAAGTGAATTCAGCAAGGTAGCAGGATACAAGATTAATATACAGAAATCTGTTGCATTTCTTTACATTAACAGTGAAATATAAGAAAGAAGTAAAAAAAGAACAATCCCACGTAAAATTGTATCAAAAAGAATAAAATACCTTGGAATAAACTTAACCAAAGAGGTGAAAGACCTGTATGCTGAAAACTATAAAACACTGATAAAGGAAATTGAAGATGATTCAAGGAAATGGAAAGATATCCCATGCTCTTGGATTTGAAATATTAATATTGTTAAAATGGCCATACTACCCAAAGCAAGCTAAATATTTAATGTGAACCCTATCAAAATACCCATGAAATTTTTCACAGAAGTAGAACAAATAATACTAAAATTTATATGAAAAAACAAAACCCCCAGAATTGCCAAAGCATTCTTGAGGAAAAAGAATGAAGCTGGAGTCATAACCATTCCAGACTTCAGACAATATTACAAAGCTACAGTAATCAAAACAGTGTTGTATTGTACAAAAACAGACATATAGATAAATGGAACAGAATAGAGAACCTAGAAATAAACCCACACACTGATGGTCAATTAGTCTATGACAAAGGAGGCAAGAATGGAGAAATGACAAGCTCTTTAGCACATGGTGTTGTCCAAGCTGGACAGCTACATGTAAATCAATGAAATTAGAACACTCCATTACATTATATACAAAAATAAACTCAAAATAATTTAAATACCTAAATATAAGACATGACACCATAAAACTCCTAAAAGAGAACATAGGCAAAAGATTCTCTGACATAAATGGTAACAATATTTTCTTAGATCAGTCTCCCAAAGCAAAAGAAATAAAAGCAAAAATAAACAAATAGGATTTAATCAATCTTAAAAGCTCTTTCATAGCAAAGGAAACCATCAACAAAAAGAAAAGACAACCTATGGAACAGGACAAAATATTTGCAAATGATGTGACTGACAAGCAGTTAATATCCAAAATATCCAAACAGCACATACAACTCAATATCAAAAACAAAGAAACAAAAAAAAAAAAAACAGTCATAAAATGGGCAGAAGGCCTAAATAGACATTTCTCCAAAGAAGACATACAGATCGGCAACAGGCACATGAAAAATGTTCAACATCACTAATTGTTACAGAAATGCAAATCAAAACCACAATGAGAGATCACCTCACACCAGTCAGAAAAGCTATCATCAAAATGTCTACAGGGGCCTCCCTGGTGGCGCAAGTGGTTGAGAGTCCGCCTGCCGATGCAGGGGATACGGGTTCGTGCCCCGGTCTGGGAGGATCCCATATGCCGCGGAGCGGCTGGGCCCGTGAGCCATGGCCGCTGAGCCTGCGCGTCCGGAGCCTGCGCGTCCGGAGCCTGTGCTCCGCAACGGGGGAGGCCACAACAGTGAGAGGCCCGCATACCGCAAAAAAAAAAAAAAAAAAAAAAAAAAAAAAAAAAAATGTCTACAAATAATAAATGTTGGAGAGGATGTGTAGAAAAGGGAACCCTCATACACTGTTGGTGGGAATGTAAATTGGTGAAACTACAGTGGAAAACAGTACAGAATTTCCTTAGAAAACTAAAGATAGAACTACCATATGATCCAGCAATCCCACTCCTAGGCACATATCCAGAAAAGATGAAAACTCTAATTCAAAAATGTACATCCACCCCAATGTTCATAACAGCCCTATTTACAATAGCCAAGACATGGAACCTAGGCAAGTGCTCATCAACAGATGATTGGTTTAAAAAGGTACACACACACACACACACACACACACACACACACACACACTGGAATATTACTCAGACATAAAAAAGGAAATAATGCCATTTGCAGCAACATGAATGGATCTAGAGATTATCATACTAAGTGAAGTAAGTCAGACAGAGAAAGACAAATATTACATGATATCACTTATATATGGAATCTTTAAAAAAGCAACTAAATGAATCTATATACAGTACGGAAACATTCTCACAGACAGAAAACAAACTATGGTTACCAAAGGGGAAAGGGAGGGAGGAGGGATAAATTAGGAGTATGGGATTAACATGTACAAACTACTATACATAAAATAGATAAGCAACAAGGATTTACTGTATAGCACAGGGAACTATATTCAACATCGTGTAATAACCTATAATGGAAAATTATCTGAAAAAAATATGTATAACTAAATCAATTTGCTGTACACCTAAAACTAACACAACATTGTAAATCAAATGTGCTTCAATAAAGAAGAGTACAATTCAATATGTTTTGCTAAATTTATGGAGTTGTACATCCATCACTGCAGTCCAATTTTAGAACATTTCCATTACCCCAGTATAATTCCTAATGTCCAGGTACAATTAATTCCTGCTTCTGCTCCCAGCCCCAGGTAACACTACTATACTTTGTCTCTTTAGATTTGAGTTTTCTGGACATTTAAAACAAATAGAATCATATAATATGTGGATGTTTGCTTCTGGTTTCTTAGCATATTTGTGAAGTCTATCAGTGTTGTAGTACATATCAGTGCTTTATTTCTTCTTATGGGTGAATAATGTTCCATTATATGGATATATTACATTTTATTTATCCATTTACTAGGTGACAGACATTCGGCTTCTTTCTACTTTGGGGTTATTGTGAATAGTGCTGATATGAACGTTCATGTGCATGTGTATATATGGGTATGTTTTCATTTTTCTTGGGTAGATACCTAGAGTGGAATTGCTCAGATACATGATAACTTTGTGTTTAACCTTTGAGGAACTGCCAAATTGTTTCTTAAAGGTGGCTGTACCATTTTACATTCCAACCAGCAATGTATGAGTGTGTCATTTTATCTACATCTTCACCTCCTCACCAACACTTGTTATTATCCGTCATTTTGAATATAGCCATCCTAGGCGCTATGTAGTGATATCTCAAAGTGGTGTTGTTTTGCAGCATTTCGCTCGTAACTAATGCTGATGAGCATGTTTACCTGTGCTTATTGGCCATTTGTGTATCTATTTGGGAAAAATGTTTATTCAGATCTTTGCCCATGTGCTAATTCAATTATTTGACTTCTTATCACTGAGTTGAAAGCGTTTTTTATATATGCTGGATATGTCATTTTTCACATATATGAGATATATATATATATATACATATTTTTTAAACACCTTTATTGGAGTATAATTGCTTTATAATGGTGTGTTCGTTTCTGCTTTAAAACAAAGTGAATCAGCTATACATATACATATATCCCTATATCTCTTCCCTCTTGCATCTAACTCCCTCCCACCCTCCCTATCCCACCCCTCTACGTGGTCACAAAGCACCGAGCTGATCTCCCTGTGCTATGTGGCTGCTTCCCACTAGCTATCTATTTTACATTTGGTAGTGTATCTATGTCCATACCACTCTCTCAGTTCGTCCCAGCTTACCCTTCCCCCTCCCCATGTCCTCAAGTCCATTCTCTAGTAGGTCTGCATATTTATTCCCGTATTGCCCCTAGCTTCTTCTGATCATTTCTTTTTCTTTCCTTTTTTATTTTAGATTCCATATATATGTGTTAGCATATGGTATATGTTTTTCTGACTTACTTCACTCTGTATGACAGTCTCTAGGTCGATCCACCTCACTAGAAACAACTCAGTTTTGTTCCTTGTTATGGCTCAGTAATATTCCATTGTATATATGAGCCACATCTTCTTTATCCATTCATCAGTTGATGGACACTTAGGTTGCTTCCATGTCCTGGCTATTGTAAATAGAGCTGCAATGAATATTTTGGTACATGTCTCTTTTTGAATTATGGCTTTGTCAGGGTATATGCCCAGTGTTGGGATTGCTGGGTCATATAGTAGTTCTATTTTTAGATTTTTAAGGAACCTCCATACTGTTCTCCATAGTGGCTGTATCAATTTACATTCCTACCAACAGTGCAAGAGGGTTCCCTTTTCTCCACACCCACTCCAGCATTTATTGTTTGTAGATTTTTTGATGATGGCCATTCTGACTGGTGTGAGATGATATCTCATTGTAGTTTTGATTTTCATTTCTCTAATGATTAATGATGTTGAGCATTCTTTCATGTGTTTGTTGGCGATATGTATATCTTCTTTGGAGAAATGTCTATTTAGGTGTTCTGCCCATTTTTGGATTGGGTTGTTTGTTTTTTTGATATTGAGCTACATGAGTTGCTTGTATGTTTTAGAGATTAATCCTTTGTCAGTTGCTTCATTTGCAAATATTTTCTCCCATTCTGAGGCTTGTCTTTGGGTCTTGTTTATGGTTTCCTTTTTGTGCAAAAGCTCTTAAGTTTCATTAGGTCCCATTTGTTTATTTTTGTTTTTATTTCCATTTCTCTAGGAGGTGGGTAAAAAAGGATCTTGCTCTGATTTATGTCATAGAGTGTTCTGCCTATCTATTCCTCTAAGAGTTTGATGGTGTCTGGCCTTACATTTATCTTTAATCCATTTTGAGTTTATTTTTGTGTGTTGTGTTAGGGAGTGTTCTAATTTCATACTTTTACATGTAGCTGTCCAGTTTTCCCAGCACCACTTACTAAAGAGGCTGTCTTTTCTCCAATGTATATCCTTGCCTACCTTATCAAAGATAAGAATACCATATGTGCGTGGGTTTATCTCTGGGCTTTCTATCCTGTTCCATTGATCTATCTTTCTGTTTTTGTGCCAGTACCATACTGTCTTGATTACTGTAGCTTTGTAGTATAGTCTGAAGTCAGGGAGCCTGATTCCTCCAGCTCTGTTTTTCTTTCTCAAGATTGCTTTGGCTATTCGGGGTCTTTTGTGTTTCCATACAAATTGTGAAATCTTTTGTTCTACTTCTGTGAAAAATTCCAGTGGTAGTTTGATAGGGATTGCACTGAACTTGTAGATTGCTTTGGTTAATACAGAAATTATCACAATGTTGATTCTTCCAATCCAAGAACATGGTATATCTCTCCATCTACTTGTATCATCTTTAATTTCTTTCATCACTGTCTTATAATTTTCTGCATACAGGTCTTTTGTATCCTAAGGTAGGTTTATTCCTAGATATTTTATTCTTTTGGTTGCAGTGGTAAATAGGAGTGTTTTCTTAATTTCACTTTCAGATTTTTCATCATTAGTGTATAGGAATGCAAGACATTCTGTGCATTAATTTTGTATCCTGCTACTTTACCAAATTCATTGTTTAGCTCTAGTAGTTTTTTGGTAGCATCCTTAGGATTCTCTATGTATAGTATCATGTAATCTGCAAACAGTGACAGTGCTACTTCTGCTTTTCCACTTTGGATTCCTTTTATTTCTTTTTCTTCTCTGATTGCTGTGGCTAAAACTTCCAAAACTATGTTGAATAATAGTGGTGAGAATGGGCAACCTGGTCTTATTCCTGTTCTTAGTGGAAATGGTTTCAGTTTTTCACCATTGAAGACGATGATGGCTGTGGGTTTGTCATATATGGCCTTTACTATGTTGAGGAAAGTTCCCTCTATGCCTACTTTCTGCAGGGTTTTTTATCATAAATTGGTGTTGAATTTTGTCGAAAGCTGTCTCTGCATCTATTGAGATGATCAAATGGTTTTTCTCCTTCAATTTGTTAATATGGTGTATCACATTGATTGATTTGCATATATTGAAGAAGGCTTGAATTCCTGGGATAAACCCCACTTGATCATAGTGTATGATCTTTTTAATGTGCTGTTGGATTCTGTTTGCTAGTATTTTGTTGAGGATTTTTGCATCTGTCTTCATCAGTGATATTGGCCTTTAGTTTTTCTTTGTGACATCTTTGTCTTGTTTTGCTATCAGAGTGATGGTGGCCACGTAGAATGAGTTTTTGGGAGTGGTCCTCCCTCTGCTATATTTTGGAAGAGTTTGAGAAGCGTAGGTATTAGCTCTTCTCTAAATTGTTGATATAATTTGCCTGTGAAGCCGTCTGGTCCTGGGCTTTTGTTTGTTGAAAGATTTTTAATCACAGTTTCAAATTCAGTGCTTGTGATTGGTCTATTCATATTTTCTAGTTCTTCCTGTCTCAGTCTCAGACGGTTGTGCATTTGTAAGAATGTGTTCATTTCTTCCAGGTTGTCCATTTTATTGGCATATAGTTGCTTGTAGTAATCTCTCATAATACTTTGTATTTCTGCAGTCTCAGTCATTACTTCTCCTTTTTCATTTCTAATTCTATTGATTTGAGTCTTCTCCCTTTTTTTCTTGATAAGTTTGGCTAATGGTTTATCAATTTTGTTTATCTTCTCAAAGAACCAGCTTTTAATTTTATTGATCTTTGCTATAATTTACTTCATTACTTTTTAATTTATTTCTGATCTGATCTTTATGATTTCTTTCCTTCTGCTAACTTTGGGTTTTTTTTGTTCTTCTTTCTCTAACTGCTTTCTTTATGTGTAAGGTTAGGTTGTTTATTTGAGATGTTTCTTGTTTTTTAAGGTAGGCTTGTATAGGTATAAACTTCCCTCTTAGAACTGCTTTTGCTACATCCCATAGGTTTTGGGTCATTGTGTTTTCATTGTCATTTGTTTGTAGGTATTTTTGGATTGCCTCTTTGAATTCTTCAGTGATCACTTCGTTATTAAGTAGTGTGTTGTTTAGCCGCCATACGTTTGTATTTTTTATAGATTTTTACCTGTAGTTCATATCTAGTCTCATAGCATTGTGGTTGGAAAAGATACCTGATATGATTTCAATTTTCTTAAATTTACCAAGGCTTGATTTGTGACCCAAGATATGATCTATCCTGGAGAATGTTTCATGAGCACTTGCGAAGAAAGGGTATTGTGTATTTTTTTGGATGGTATGTCCTATAAATATGAATTAATCCATCTTGTTTATTGTATCATTTAAAGCTTGTGTTTCCTTATTTATTTTCAATTTGGATGATCTGTCCATTGGTGAAAGTGAGGTGTGAAAGTCCCCTAGTATGATTGTGTTACTATCGACTTCCCCTTTTATTGTTGTTACTATTTGCCTCATATATTGAGGTGCTCCTATGTTGGGTGCATAAATATTTACAATTGTTATATCTTCTTCTTGGATTCATCCCTTGATCATTATGTAGTGTACTCTGTCTCTTGTAACAGTCTTTGTTTTAAAGTCTGTTTTGTCTGATATGAGAATTGCTACTCCAGCTTTCTTTTGATTTCCATTTGAATGGAATATCTTTTTCCATCCTCTCACTTTCAGTCTCTATGTGTCCCTAGGTCTAAAGTGGGTCTTTTGTAGACAGCATATATATGGGTCTTGTTTTTGTATCTGTTCAGCCAGTCTCTGTCTTTTGGTTGGAGCATTTTATCCATTTACATTTAAGGTAATTATCGATATGTATGTTTCTGTTACCATTTTCTTAATTGTTTTGGGTTTGTTATTGTAGGTCTTTTCCTTCTCTTGTGTTTCCTGCCTAGAGGAGTTCCTTTAGCATTTGTTGTAAAGTTGGTTTGGTGGTGCTGAGTTCTCCTAACTTTTGCTTGTCTGTAAAGGTTTAAATTTCTCCATCGAATCTGAATGAGATCCCTGCTGGGTAGAGTAATCCTGGTTGTAGGTTTTTCCCTTTCATCACTTTAAATATGTCCTGCCACTCCCTTGTGGCTTGCAGAGTTTCTGCTGAAAGATCAGCTGTTAACCTCATGGGGATTCCCTTATGTGTTACCTGTTGTTTTTCCCTTGCTGCTTTTAATATTTCTTCTTTGTATTTAATTTTTGATAGTTTGATTAATATGTGTCTTGGCGTGTTTCTCCTTGGATTTATCCTGTATGGGACTCTCTGTGCTTCCTGGACTTGATTGACTATTTCCTTTCCCATACTAGGGAAGTTTTCAACTATAATCTCTTCAAATATTTTCTCAGTCCCTTTCTTTTTCTCTTTTTCTTCTGGGACCCCTATAATTTGAATGTTCATGCATTTAATGTTGTAGGGAAGGATACGGCAGTCATAATTGGAATGCAGGGTGAGCCTGCAGCGGCAGAGGCCAGCATGATGTTGCAACAGCCTGAGGCATGCCATGTGTTCTCCAGAGGAAGTTTTCCCTGGATAAGGGGACCCTGGCGGTGGCAGGCTGCACAGGCTCCGTGGCGGGGAGGTGTGGAGAGTGACCTGGGCTCCTGCACAGGCTTCTTGGTGGTGGCAGCAGCGGCCTTAGCGTCTCATGCCCGTCTCTGGGGTCCGTGCTGTTAGCCACCTCTCGCGCCCGTCTCTGGAGCTCCTTTAAGCGGCGCTCTGAATCCCCTCTCGCGCACCAGGAAACAAAGAGGTAACAAAAATTCACTTGCCTTTTTAGCAGCTCCAGACTTTTCCTGGACTGCCTCCTGGGTAGGCGTGGCACACTAACCCCTTCAGGCTGTGTTTACACTACCAGTCCTCTCCCTGCGCTCCAACCAAATCCCAGCCTCAGCCCCGCCCTGCCTGCCCCAGCGGGTGAGCAGACAAGCCTCTCGGGCTGGTGAGTACTGGTCGGCACCGATCCTCTGTGTGGGAATCTCTCTGCTTTGCCCTCCACACCCCTCTTGCTGTGCTCTCCTCCGCGGCTCCGAAGGTCCCCACTCTGCCACCCACAGTCTCCGCCCGCGAAGGGGCTTCTAGTGTGTGGAAACCTTTCCTCCTTCACGGCTCCCTGCCACTGGTGCAGGTACCGTCCCTATTCTTTTGTCTGTTGTTTTTTTTCTTTTGCCCTACCCAGGTATGTGGGGAGTTTCTTGCCTTTTGGGACGTCTGAGGTCTTCTGCCAGCATTCAGTAGGTGTTCTGTAGGAGTTGTTCCACATGTAGATGTATTTCTGATGTATTTGTGGGGAGGGAAGTGATGTTCCTGTCTTACTTTTCCACCATCTTGAAGCTCCTCCCTCACATATATGATATATTGATACAAATATTTTCTCCCAGTCTTTGGATAGATACTTGAGGTATTTTTGTTTTCTTAATGGTGTCATTTGAATTTTTAAAGGTTTGAGTTTTTTGTTTCTGTTTTTGTTTTTGTTTTTTTGGCTGCATTTGGTCTTTGTTGCTGCCTGCGGGCTTTGCTCTAGTTGTGGCGAGCGGGGGCTACTCTTCATTGTGGTGTGAGTGCTTCTCATTGTGGTGGCTTCTCTTGTTGCAGAGCACGGGCTCTAGGCACACAGGCTTCAGGAGTTGTGGCACATGGGCTCAGTAGTTGTGGCTCACGGGCTCTAGAGTGCAGGCTCGGTAGTTGTGGTGTACAGGCTTAGTTGCTCTGCAGCATGTGGGATCTTCCCAGACCAGGGCTTGAACCCATGTCCCCTGCATTGGCAGGCAGATCCTTAACCACTGTGCCACCAGGGAAGCCCAGTGGTTTGAGTTTTGATTAAATGAAATTTATCAGTTTTCTCTTTTATGGATTGAAACTAGTAAAGGTTTAACAGAGAATATTTTTAGCAAAACTAGTACAGATGATTATGCTATAACTAGTGATAATCCAAGAAGTCATTAATTTCACAATTTCTGGCTAGATTGCTGCCCCACATTTAATATTATATGTATCAGGAGTTCAATAAGTGCTACCACATACATTGTGACCCAAAGATCAACTTGTAATATAGAAAGAGACCAGTTTTTCTTCCTTTTTAAATAATGGTATTCTGATATGTGTTTGTAAAGATGTTTCAAAGCATGAGTCATAAATATACATTTCAATCAGTGGTTATTCACTTCAAGGTAGTATAGCATAGAATTTGAGAGCAAGATCTTTGGAGTCATGGCTCCCGAGTTTGAATTCAGGTTTTTCTGCTTTTTAAAAGCTGTGTGACCTTGGGCAGGTTACCTTATTGTTCTGTGTCACATTTATCTCACTTGTATAGTCAAGTTAATGTAAAAATAATGAATGTGAAGCTTTGAGAACAGATCAAGTCCTCAGTAAATAATAGTTGCCATAATTATTAGTATTTATCTTTCCTATTGTGCCTTTCTTGTTTTCTTCTTTGTCTTTATAAAAGGAGAACTGCATAGATCTGTTGATTAAACTTCTCAGGAAATTTTGATGACCTTCCCTCAATTCTATGATGGCCAATTTCCTCTCTTCTAAATCTAACCCCAAATCCAAACCCAAAATGATCCACCAAAAAGAAGTCATTTTTTTCCTCCAAAGCTCAAAGATCACCAGTTCCTTCAATAAATTGCCACATCTCTGTTCCTTTCACTTCACAACAGCTGATAGTTCTCCACATGCTTTGTCACTGAAATGAGAATTGAGAACAAAAGAGAAAGAAAACAATCAATTGGTCTCCCCAGGTCGCACCTCCATAATGCAATGCCAGACTCAAAACCAACCAAATAACAGCATGGATGATATTTCCCTCAGACGTGACATTAAATAAAAGGAACAAAAATAAAGCCAGCAACAACCCCTTGAATTAATTAGCTGTTTTGGCATCAGGTAAGTAACTCTGAACTAAGTGACTGTAAGGTACATTTTGTAACACATAATCTTGGACAGGTTTTCTTTACTACTTCTTGGTAATAGACTCTTTAATATAGTGGAAAGTAAACTAAGCAAACATTCCCCCGAATTCCTAATTTTTATAAATTCCATTTAATAATAATTGTCAGAGGAATATTGTCTGAATTTATTGAAACAATATTTTTTTCTCTTGTTATTCCTGTTGTACAATAATCGTGTTGAGTACCAATATTCACCATAAATCCTCAAACCAGATTTTTCACCTTGACTTCCTTTAGCTATATATGTTTCATGTCTTGATGAAATTTCATTCAGTTTGAGAAGCAATATTTCTCTCCAAATTCTAAAGAGAAAAAAAACCTTGGATTTTACTTAAATTTTATATGCATTGGATTTATTTATTCTTGCTTTTGTACTGAAACCTTCTTAGAACACACTCCTTGAGCTTGGAGGAAAATTAGTTTTAAAGTGGGGTTTTGCACTATAAATCTTTGAAGCCTATAAGAGTCCCAACAGAAATATTTGCACTCTGTCAGAGATTTCACTATGCATAGGTAAGTGTATTTTGTTCTACTTCAATGTGCCCTTAGGTCATTAATTTTTGCAAGGTTTAAAATTAAGCATAAGTTAAACAGTAGAATGATGAAGTCATAGCCTGGCATAACAGGGCAGGAGAGAAGATGGGAACTAAAAACATTTTAGGCAAGTGAACATTTTGGGTAGCCTTTATGACCTCATTAAGAAAAGGAAGGAGAGGAGAACAAACTTCATAATTTTAGTATGCATATAAGTAAAAAAAATCCCCAAATTATTTTTTGTTTGAATGTTGTCAGTTTATTATTTATAAAATGCCTAAAATTATTCAAGAGGAAAAGGATATTAATTTCAATAAATTGTTCTGAAAAACTAAATCCTTATGAAAAAAGTAAAATTAAATTAAAAGTGAAACTCAAATCTTCCCTCAGATTTACAGGTTAACTTGAAATGGATCATAAACCTTAATGACAGAAATAAAAAAATACACTGCCTCTATAAGATAACATAGGAAGAATTTCTTCATATTTGGCGTAGGGATAGATTTACAAAGGAAAATAGATTATAAAGCAAAGAAAATAAATTGATAAATTGACACTTTTACAAAATTTGAAATTTTGCAGTTCAAAGAACATAGTTACCGAATTGAAATGTAAGCTAGAGCATGAGAAAGCATTTGCAAACATGTCTGATAAATGATTGATATGCAGAAAATATAATTATGCATTATAATAATAATGAGACAGCCTAATTCACCAGACACACTTTTAAATGCTTACTTCACTAAAGAATTGTAAATATCCCAATGAAATTGTATATTAATTATTTTCCCAAATTTTTGAGGAGTAATTGACATAGAATTGTATATATTTAAAGTATACAACATGATGAATTGATGTACACGTGTTGTGGAATGATTACAAAGATCAAGATAATACATCCAGGGCTTCCCTGGTGGCGCAGTGGTTGAGAGTCTGCCTGCCGATGCAAGGGACATGGGTTCGTGCCCCAGTCCGGGAAGATCCCATATGCCGCGGAGCGGCTGGGCCTGTGAGCCATGGCCGCTGAGCCTGCATGTCCGGAGCCTGTGCTCCTCAGCGGGAGAGGCCACAACAGTGAGAGGCCTGCATACTGAAAAAAAAAAAAAAAAAAAAGATAATACATCCATTACCCGACATAGTTAAGGTAGTTAACATTTTTGTGGTAAGAATGCTTAAGATCTACTCTCAGCAACTTTCAAATCTACAGTACAACACCATGTTTATTAACTACAGTTACCATGCTGTAAATTAGGTCTTCTCACCCCCCAGCCCCTGGCAACCACCATTGTATTCTGTTTCCATAAAATTACTTTAATTAATTTATTTATTTTCAGATTCCACTTATAATATATGTGGATATATTCCATGTGTAATATATCCATCCAATATTTGCCCTTCTCCATCTGGCTTATTTCACTTGGTATAACACCTTTCAGTTTTGTCTCTGTTGTCACAAATGGCAAGATTCCTTCCTTTTTATAGCTGAATAATATTCCTTTATATATATATGTAATATTTTATTTATCCATTAATCCGTCAAAGGATATTTAGGTTGTTTTTATGTCTTAGCTATTGTGAATAATGATGTAGTGAACTTAGGAATGCAGATGTCTCCATGAGATCCTGATTTCATTCCTTTCAGCTATGTGCCCAGAATTGGGATTGCTGGATCATATGGTAGTTCTGTTTTTAATTTTTTGTGGAACTTCATACTGTTTCCCATAGTGGCTGAACCAATTTACATTCCCACCAAGGGCATACAGGGGTTGCCTTTTCTCCACATCCTCGCCAACATTTGTTATTTGTAGTCTTTTTCATGATAGCCATTCTGACAGGTGTGAAGTGATATTTCATTTTGGTTTTGATTTGCAATTCCCTGATGATGTGTGATGCTGAGTGCCTTTCCATGTACCTATTGGCCATTTGTGTGTCTTTTGGAAAAATGTCTATTTTGATCCTTCATCCATTTTTTAATTGAGTTATTTGCTTTTTTGTTGCTGAGTTATATAAGTTGTGTTTTAAAAATATTTTGGATATTAACTCCTTATCAGTTATATAATTTGCATATATTTTCTTTAATTCTTCAGGTTACTTTTCAATTTATTGTTTTCTTTTTTCATGCAGAAGCTCTTTAGTTTGATTTAAAAATCCCTGTACTTTATACGAAACACAGTGTATGTTTTCTAGATTTATAACATCATTTGGATTTCAGGACTCAGTAGCTGGTTCATATGTACATACATATAAATATGTGCAGAGTGTTTAGATTTTATGTTACAAATTCGTCTAACTAGAAAAAAGACAGGATTTCAGAAAAAAGACAAATCTCATCTCTAAGTAGCAAAAGTGAATGAATGAATGAATGAATAAATAAGTGAGCCAAAGTTCATATAATGAAATTCAGGTAACATATTCACTGGAAAATGTCTTACAACCAAATGGACCATCTTGGTCTATACTCGAATCTAAACACTCATCTTTCTTTTCTCAGCCCACCACGTTTAGAAAGGGATGTGCTGAACCTAGAAGCAGGCACATTGGAAAAAATAGTTATCTGACAGCAAACTAATAGACAGCAGCATTATTAGAGTTGTCTATACTAACTTAAGAATTGCAGACATCAAAAGCTATTTAGTTTAGGGGCAAATGGTCATACCCAGTGTAGTAAAAATCTGAGGTCATGATTTATAAGCACAGTCTTGATTGTTGACTATTAAGGTTAAATCATGCCCAAGAAACGGTGTTTTAAAGGTAAAAAAAAAACATACAACTATATCTCCATAAAGAAATATTTAAAAGTATTTAAATAAGTACATCAAAGTTTTGGGTAAAATTCATTTATGGAAACCATCTAATTCCCTAAAACTGTCATATGTGTTGGGTTGGCCAAAAAGTTCGTTCGGAAACCGAACGAACTTTTTGGCCAGCCCAATAGTATACATATCTATTTGACTACTCTCCTCCTGCTCACCAACTCCAGTTCGTATAGAAAGTCATCGTGATTTATTCACCTCACAAAATTGCCCTCTTTGGCCTCTCTTTCTCTTCACGAAGTTGTGTCCTCTTTAGCAGACTGTCGATAAAGCCAAGTGCCACCTGTGCCACTGCATTAGAAAGGAGAATTTAATTTGTAAAAACCCATTGATTCGTTTCCAGTCAATAGGATAGAATGAGCTGACACAGCAGGACACACTCTAACCCCATTCCACCTCACCTCCCACTCGAATCTCAATAATTTTGAGATATGTAACTGAGTTCAACATCAAGAGAGGGAAATCTCAGGGAGCCAGAAATGAAGAAAGAAATCAAGCTAGAAGAGGAAACAAAATAAAACTAAAATTTGGATCAGAATCAGATATACACAGCAGTGCTTGTGGATTTGAGGATCTGTCACACTCCCATGAAAGGATATACAGACTGTGGGTCCCATGCATATACACAACTGGAGCTAGGCTTCAGGGGGCAAAATTATTACCTTCCCTCCAGACATTGGATCCCTGCATTTGCCATGCTTGGTTGTGGTGTCTGACAGCACACTACCCATAAAGTGTGGAGCTCTGAAACCAAAACTTTTTTTTAACAGCTTTATAACCAGAAAAACCTCCAGGTAAACCGAACAGGTAAACATGTATCTGTTTTGTGGGAACATGTCAACAGGGCCAGAGTACATGAAATGTTCACCAAAACATCTTAACTATGAGTATATTTTATAACTCAGCAGTTCCACTTCTCTTGGAAAACCAGTCTTACCAGGAGACACATAAGGAAGTTTATTAAAATATTATAAAGGCAAAAATCTGGAAACAAGTAAATGTTTATCATTGGGAGAATAAATAAATTGTATTATATTCAGACAGTGATATTCATTAAGAAGTTAATATGCATACTTACAGTTTCTGCATATTTTTCTATGTATATTTCAGGTAAAATTTAATTGCAATATTGAGTAAACTAGATTTTTCTATATTGATATTGATAAATCTTGAAAAAAATATTGAGTGAAAAAATGCAGTATAGTGCAATAGGTATATAATTTATGTTAACTTCAACAAGTGACCCAAAGAAGGATATGATCGTATATACTATTTGTGTGTGTGTATATATGCATATATATGTGTGTATGTATATGTTCTAGAATGATATATATCTAGTATATATATCTGGTATATTTGCACATGATATTGGTTGCCATGGGGAGGTGGTATAAACAGAACTGTGAGGAACCTCAACTTGATCTGAAATATTCTACTACCTTTATAACAGAAAGTATCTGAATCAAAATGACAAATATTATCATTCATTAATTTGGGCAGGTAAATTGGATTTTGCTATTTATTTCTGTGTACTTTTTCTAATTTTTAAACCTTGCAAAAATTAAGATTAGCTAGCAATTAAATTAAATTAAATTAAAATTAACTAGCAATTCAGACATTCTTTTCCCAACTTCAGAATATATAAGGCCACCAAGTTGAACCCCACTACCTCAGTTAACATCTTCACTAGTACATTGGGCATATCAGATCAAACCAAGCTGATATCAGGAAATTACTTAAAATGGAACTGAAAGCCTTCCAAAAGAATGTGTTTTAAATTCAGTCAACATTCATCCTACATCATATCTCCATTTTTGGATCTCAATGAATTCTATAATAATGACCCACAGCTTTATAGTTTCAAGTAATCTAACAAAACATTGCCCATTTAATAAAGAAAATGAACTCAACTGAAACATTTCAACATCAGGACAAATCAGAAAAAGGAGTTTAGTATTTTTCCTAGTTCATTAGAAATCTCAATTAACCAGAATGCCCCATACCCTAAGTATTATTATCTTGAATGTGGGTTTAATAGTTGGAAATAAGTCTGCAGGGGGTGTATGTTTAAGCTGGTGCCAGCATTCCAGGGGCATTCATTTCCATGTGAATAATTAATATGCTAATTATAAATGCGTCATTTATTCATAGAAGTCAGATCCACAGTTCCTCTACTTGGTAACAATTTGCTAGTCACGAGTTTAAAGTTTTTTAATGTACTGGAAAGTGATAAAACTCTATTTCATTAAGAATTGTATTTAATTCAGAATTTGTACAAATCCAGCTGTTCTTTTAACTCACTTTATTTGTATTCATGTTCCCCTCTATTCAGATGCAGGTATTGATATAGACCCTATTCTATATTACTGAGGTTCTGGTGATATCTAGATTATATAGTATTGAAATGATTTCAATAATATTCCAATAATTTCAATGATATTTCAATAATATATCAGTGATTTCAATTATATTTCATTAGCATTTTTGATTCTGTACACCACTGGTTGCTAGGCTTTTATATTTCACAGAGCAGTAAGTTTTTTTTTTTAGGTAATTTGTAATCTACATAAATATTGAATATTTTTAACACTTTAGTTTTTAGAGCACATCTAGGTTTACAACAAAATGAAGAGGGCAGTACAGAGATTTCCCATATACTCCCTGTCCCCACACATGCATAGCTTCTCCATTATCAGCATCACTCACTAGCATGATACATCTTTATCAAGGATGAACCTACATTGATACATCGTAAGCCACGATCCACAATCCACAGACTCAAAGACCATAGTTTATTTTAGTTTGTCCTTGTGGTTGTACATTCTACTGTTTGGATAAATGTATAATGACATAAATCCATTATTAAAATATTGTACAGAGTATTTTCACTGCCCTAAAAATGCTCTGTGCTCTGCTTATTCATCTTCACCAGCCCTCACATACACTCCTGGTAACCACTGATATTTTTATTGTCTCCATAGTTTTGCCTTTTCCAAAATGTGGTGTAGTTGCAATTATGCAGTATGTACCCTTATCAGATTGGCTTTTTTCACTTAGTAATATGCATTTAGATTTCCTCCGTGTCTTTTTATGGCTTGACAGCTCATTTCTTTTTTGCACTGAATAATATTACATTGTTTGGATGTACCACAGTTTATCCACTCACCTTCGGAAACACATCTTGGTTGCTTCCATGTTTTAGCAATTATGAATAAAGCTGCTATCAGCAGCTTTATTTTTTTATGTAAGTTTTCAGCTCCTTTGGGTAAATACCAAGGAGTACAATTGCTCGATTGTATAGTAAGAGTATGTTTAGTTTTGTTAGAAATCAACAAATTGTCTTCCAACATGGCTATACTGTTTTTTCATTTTCACCAGGAAGAATGAGAGTTTGTGTTGCTCCACATCTTCACCAGCATTTAGTGCTGTCAGTTTTCTGGATTTTGGCCATTCTAATAGGTGTGTAGTGGTATCTCGTTGTTTAATTTGCATTGAACTGATGGCATATGATGTGGAGCATCTTTTCATATGTGTATTGCCGTCTTTATATCTTCTTTGGTGAAGTGTCTGTTAAGGTCTTTGGCCCATTTTTTAAATTGGGTTGTTCGTTTTCTTATTGTTGAGTTTTAAGGGGTTTTGTACATTTTGGATAACAGTCATTTATCAGATGTGTCTTTTATAAATATTTACTCCGTCTGTGGCTTGTCTTCTCATTCTCTTGGAGTTATCTTTTGCAGAGCAGAAGTTTTTAATTTTAGTGAAGTTCACCTTATCCATTATTTCTTTCATGGATTGTGCCTTTGGTATTTTATCTAAAAAGGCATCACCACACCCAAGGTCATCTAAGTTTTCTCCTATGTTATCTTGTAGAAGTTTTATAGTTTCCCATTTCATATTTAAGCCTGTGATCCATTTTGAATTATTTTTTGCGAAATGTCTAAGATCTGTGTCTAGATTCATTTTTTTACATGTGAATATTCCATTGTACCAGCAACATTCGTTGAAAAGACTATCTTTGCTCCATTGTATTGTCTTTACTCATTTGTCATAGATCAGTTGACTATATTTATTGGGGTCTGTTTCTAGGCTCTCTATTCTGAATTTATTTTTTAAGGAAAAAATAAGACCTACATTAGGTTGTCAAATTTTTTTGACGACGTAAGAACATGAAAGAAGCATATTGAGTATTACCATCATTTCACAAAAGAAATACTATTATAACATCCAAAGAACAGGAAAGACATAACGTCAGAAACAAAACAAAACAATACATTAAATTGAATAATTTTAATTTTATGTAAAATATATTACATTATCCTTGCTCTTCTGATTTCACTTCCAGTCAGTGAAAACTTCTTTATTTTCATGCAGTAGACTTTATGGTTTATGAGTTTTTCCTGGTTTCTAACATAGTCTGAAGAAATTAAGGCCTACATTGGTTAACTAATCATATATGTAGGTTTCAACTTAATCCTTCTCACATATGTTGCTGCATCTGAAAAAATTTTAGAAAGTGCAAAGGCTGAAAGCAAATGATTGGCCATGATAAAATCTCAATGAAGGTACTGACAAAGAGAGATGATATAGCTGATCCACAAAGGATCTGCTTGTTATAAAATGTATTGAGGTCAATATTTCTATTATCCTCATTGCTCCTTTTTAGGAACATGACAACTACCTTCATTAACTATCTATCCCCAAATTTGCCCAAACAGACAGTAAAGGCCTGGAAAAGTTAAGCACTCAGCTGAAAGTAAACCTCTGTAAGTTCATATGAACACAAAAATTTGTTACCTATACAGTATGAATAGCCAGTTTACGAAATGCACAAATTGTTCCTTAAGTAGCAACAAATCTAATGATTCCATACTGAATTTTAAATTCCATGCTGAATGAAGAGATTCAATTAACCAAGTACTTCCAGTGATTTCCATGTGCTTAAGAAATCTGTCTTTAAGCATAAACATTGCCTTTTTAAATTCAGACAGAGGGGGAAAAAAAAGGATAAGAACCACACATCTATATATATCCCTGGGATTTTCTGAGCCATCTTGAAAACTCATGACTTCTAATTTATGATATTTTTAACTTTCAAGGAATTTTTTGAGATGTAACCCCATCATAAATTGAAGAAGGAAAATTACCAAGCAGATTTTGAAATCAAAGCATAGTCTGTGTGCATCCCAAAGGATCACAGATTTATTTGGAATTTGGTTTAGGCACCTCTAAACAGAGATCCAGGAAACTCATTAAGGATTCAGTTATATAATCTCAAAACTGCCCCTCTCTTCTTCCTCACTAAAATGTTAGACTGCCTGGTCCAAGATTTTATCTTTTTTTCAGGGCACAAATATATATTGAAGAAAGTGACAATTATCTTTTATGATATCAAAGGCTAGAAAACTCCTCACAATAATTCCTAGTTTGCCTGAATAACTGCTATTGAAGAATTTGTCTGAACCTGATCTTTATATTCCTGCCACTAAGGGTAATGAGCACTGTATAGACAGTTTCCACTTTACTATGGCTCAACTTATGATTTTTTTGACATTAGGATGGTGCAAAAGTTATACACATTCAGCTGAAAGCATAATTCAAATTTTGACTTTTGCTTTTTTCCCAGGCTAGTGATACTGTCTCGTGGTGCTGGGCAGCGCAGCGCGCCACAGCTCTGTGAGCCACACGATCATGAGGGTAAGTAACCAATACACTTAAAACTCTTCTGTACTCATACAACCACTCTGTTTTTCACTTTCAGTTCAATATTCCATAAATTACATGAGATATTCAACACCTTATTATAAAATAGGCTTTGTGTTTTGTGATAGATGATTTTGCTCAACTGCAGGCTAAGGTAAGTGTTCTGAGCACGTTTAAGGTAGGCTAGGCTAAGCTATGGTGTTTGGGTAGGTTAGGTGTATTAGATGTGTTTTGGACTTACAAATTTTTTTTTTTTGGCTGCGCCATGCGGCATACAGGATCTTAGTTCCTTGACCAGGGATCGAACCTACGCCCCCTGCAGTGGAAGCACGGAGTCCTAACCACTGGGCCAGCAGGGAAGTCCCTGGACTTACAGTATTTTTAACTTTCCATGAATTTTTCAAGATGTAACCCCATCATAAAATGAGAAAGATCTGTACATTTTCTAGTATGTGTAAGAAAGAAGTACTCTATTTGATTTGCTCCAATTTTATATTTTTTTAAATATGAAAATCCTTATCCTAATATAGTAATAGCTGGTGCAGTGCCTACTTCTTTGCCACCCACTTAGTTTCCAAGCACTGCATTTGACACTTTATATTTACTCTTATTCAATCCCCACAATGATGATGGTAATAACAAGGAGGGATTTATTCAATACCTATAAGTACTTTATGTGAATCTTTTATCAGTACTCTGAAGTGACCATTACTGTAATTCCCACTGTAACTACTATTATGAGGGAACTGAGTCTCAGAGAGGTTAAGTAACTTGTTCAGTGTTACACAGCTATTAAGTAGAGGAGTCAAGGTTAAAGCCCAGGTCTATCTGAACTCAAAGCCTTGGCTTTTCCCACTATTTTATAATCGTGTAATACACTGGGGGAAAAAAGTCCAATTTCATGTTTTATGTCCTAGCACCTCACTTAAGACTTGTATAGTCTTGTGTTTGTTAACTTCTTTGAGTGTCAGTTGTCTTCTTTTTTAAAATGGAGTAGAATATTGAATCAAATGAGATCATGTGGGTAAAGCACAGAACTCTAAAGTATTGTACAACTATAAAGGAAATGGACAATGCAGAAAATAGAGACTGTGCTTAACACAATGTATGACACATATTAGGTGCTTAATATGTGTTGGAAGGAAGGAAGAAAGGGTGTGAAGGAGAAAGAGTGGAAAGAGGCAAATATTAATATTAAGCAACTTGGGTGTTGATATAAGACAGAACTGAATTCATATGTGGTGGTCACTTGCTAGCTCTGTGACCTTAGCTAATCAGAATATTTTTTTCTCATGTGAAAGATCATATAAGAACTTTACGATGATTAGGGAGAATATATGTAAAGTATGTAGCATGGTATCTAGCATGCACTAAGAGCTCATTAAATAATGATAATAGACTAACTTGTTGGATATGGCCCACTGATATAAAAGTGTCCTGTTATTCCAGCCTGTTAGGTGGTGGTGGTTAGTTTATGAATATGATGTGATTTGGCATAGCCAGTATTATATTTTATTAGTAATAGGGGTATTAGTATTATTCATTTATTCATTCAAAATTCAAGCCCCTACTCTGTGTGAGCACTGTATTAGGTATTGGTGATTCAAAGACAATAAAACAAGTCATTGAGGCTCAAATGCTTAGAGATGATTATTAGTATTCCTAGAAGAAGAAATAGAATCTGGAAAGAAGCATACCAGACCACCAAACTTACTTGCCAAATATATAAACTTAACTTCTGTAAAATTATACTAAGATCTTATTGGCTGAATCTCTTCTTTCTCTCTCCTTCTGATCCTATGATCCAAAGGTAAATCCACCACTCTTTACCATGGCCTCTGTCATTCACTTCTTGCTTTCAATCTTTCTGAGTGGATTAATTAAATAATATTTTTCCATATGCCATTGGTGATGTTTGATTACAAAAGGAAAAAAAAAGAAAGAAAAGTTTTGTGCCTGGGATAAATTTCCAAGTATGCCTTGGACTTTGGTGATCTTACAGGCCTACACCATTGCATTTCACTTGGCTGGGAACCAAAATTCTAGGATTCTAAGGCTTAACTAAAACACAATTTTGAGCAATGTGATTATATAGACAATTTACTCTTTGGCCTTGCTGAAGCCCAGTAATTCTATGTTTTTCCTTTATTATATTACAGGAACTATGCTAAGTGCATTACTTTTGTTACTATATTTAATCTTCAAAATAACCCCATATAATAGGTATGGTTACTGTTATTATTCTACAGATAAAGGAATTGAGTACCACAATAATATCAAGAAGTATATCAGTGTAGGAGAAAAAACATTAAAATAAGAGTACCCAAACCCACCCTCAAGTCCTAATCTCTACTTAATATTTGACCTTGGACAAGGTTTATCCTGACTGTAGCTTTCTCATAAAATGAGGGTGCTGGACCAGATTGTCTCTACATTTTCTCCTTGCCATAAAATTATAATTAATTGCTGTGTTTTCAGAGGAATCAGAGTAAATTAAATAATGTATATGGTATTTTTTGTAAATTAGCTCCTTCCTAACTCCACTTTAAATCAGTATATAAAATCTATTTATATAAAAATTCAGTAAAATTCTCTAAGAAGTGAGTATAGACACAGTTTCTATGAAGAGTTATAAACCACAAAATTCAGGTATTATTTATATTTAACAGGCTGAAGTTATATTTACCATTTACAATCCACGCATCAATATGAACTGCAAGCAGCCCCAAACTTAAATGCATACATTGCCCCAGAGCAGTGGTTTCCAGACATTTTTATTAAAGAAAAAGGGCCGCTCAGAATTGCTTACCACTCACTCACACTGACTTACTTCTTCCAGGTAATTAACAATAAAAAACAAACAAAAGAAGGATTTTGCTTTTTAAGCAATACCAAGGAGGACTGTAATTACACAAATTTTACTCATGTCATAGAAATATAGTTATTGCTGTACAAATAATACTTCATGAGGCCAATCAGATACATCAGTGCTTCTCAAATTTTAATGTTGTATAGGAATCACCTGGAAATATTGTAAAATGAAGGTTTGCATTCAACAAGTATTGATAGATCTGAGGCGGGGCCTGAAGTTTTGCATTCCTAACAAGCTCCCAGATGATACTAATGCTGCTTGGCCACAGACCACACTTTGAATAGCAAGGAAGCAAGATGAATTTTGTGATGAACGCTGAAAAACTTTTCAAATCTAGGTCAGATCTTTCTTTCCCAAAATAAGAATAGAGGAAATCACCTTCATTCCTCCTCTATGTATCATTTCCACAACACTCTTATACTCTCAAGTGTCTGAGATTTGCTTGTCAACATCTCTAAGACCCCACCTCCCATGCAGCACCAATTTTTGCTCAGGTCACCCTATGCCCACACCCACCCTCTTCTTTTATGAATAGGTATAGGGTAGTAATGCTTACTTTAAGTCACATCCAGAGCATACCAAAAGTATTCCATTCTATAAAAAATGAAAATTTTGTTTATTCTCTTTTATTTTTAGTGCCTCTGCATGGACTTGTTTGATTTTCTACTTGTAAAGCATCAGGGCACCTATGGCTCTTTTAAAGATTATACTAAAAATTAATCCTCTCTCAAAGTACTTTGCCCCTCCCCATGATAGATTCCATTGTCTACTGATGTTACATTAAATTAATCCATTTAAAAACAAAGTATAAAAACAAAAACAAAAAAAAAAACAAAGTATATATAAATCTGAAACTCCAAACTACGTGTTCATCTATACTAAGCACAAGTTGTAGGCATAATTAGTTTGTGCTAAAGTTTACTAATAAAATCTCATCCAGTTGTTCTATGCAAAAGTGCCTTCAACTATACATATGAGGTTCAAAGTCTAACATTAGTTAAAAGTTACTGTAAAGACAAAGGCTTTTCTCATTTGCCTGGATTTCATGCAGGTTGTCTGACATTAAGGAGATCTATGCCCTTAAGACTCCAAATAACAGTACTTCCTTCAGGTCAAAAACTTCATTGTAAGTTGTAGAGCAGACCCTAATATATATTATTGATGAAATTTAAAGGTAATTAATTAGTCACTATGCTTTCTCAAAGTAATAGAACACTGAACTATCATGTCAGAGGGCTCCTATTTGGTTCGATAACCCTGGAGAATATGTTAGTTGAAGAAGAAAACAATTAACACTTTTAAAGCACAGGGGAAAAGGCTGAATAAAAGCAAGTTGCACAAAGACAACTGGCAACAGAGACATATGTGGACTGGAAAAGGCAGCAGCCATGGGGAATAATTTGTAGTTTTATTCAGGCTAGGTCAATTATATACAATGCAGGTCTTGATTATCTGTGTACCTATAAGCTGATAATCACTCATAGTCTCCTGCTCTTGCAAACATGATTATACACAGAGTATGTTCAGTTCAGTGGATCTTTGTTAAAGAGAAGTAATGATCTCTTCTGATTATGTTCCTCAAAAGCTTCTGGTGATATGTGTATTTGGAGCTATTCATTGCTCCATATTTGAAGTAACAGTAGACAAGTGTCCCTGCAGAGCTTTGTGAGTGAATAAAAAAATACAGTGACACTGCTATAAAGTTGATAAGCTGTCTACACTCGACTCTTTCTTGTGTAGATTAATGATATTTGAAAGGAAATTAATTCAACCAGTGATCCTAACTGGTGGCTCAAAAGGCAAACAAAGTAACATATTTTACATGTGGCATGAGAAGTAAAGATTTATACACAAGTGGATTGTATTACATTTATTAAGGAAACAATTTGTTCTGTCATACATGTCAAAGAAAGTGGGGAGAAAGGTGTCTTTCTTCTGCTGTTATTTGAAAACTATCTGAAAGCTATTGAAGAGCAGAATGTTTTTAAGAAAACAGCAGACAGTATTCTCAAGAATGAACACTTCCAATCTAAATTGGCTTACATATATACAGAACAATTTTATTTCTCCATTTAAATATCTACCTAAACCTGAGTCTAAAAAGTGAATGTTCTAAATATTCCACATGCAGCACTTTCACACTAAAACCCATTTTGGATACTTTTGACAAGAAAGTAGCATAATGTGTTAGCCTAACTAAATGGTATATTGCAGAAAAATTCTTGATAGGAAGCATGACAAATGAGTTCTTATAGAGAAATCAGAATGTGTTCTAACTCTGCAGGCTCACTTGAATATTCTGGGAGAAGTATAGATGCATAGTAAAATATGATCAGAGCATCTATCAGGTGAGGACATATCTGTGCCTTGAAAATGCATTTACCTTTGCAAGCCAGATTTTGATATGCTTTTGATATGATTTTGATGAGGTTGTTGATAATAGAAAAAAAACATTCTGAATGACTCCACAAGACGACATGCTACTGGGAAAATATCTACACATATGATCATGGCAACCATTTATTGACAGAAAAAATTTCAGTATTCTCAAAACCAAATATACTATTTATTTACTTCAATCATCATTTCACACTAACCCATGTAAAGAATTTATAGTTCACTATTGGTTTATATACATGATAAAAAACCCAATCTGCATCTAAAGATAAATAATGATAACAATGGCAACACCAAGAAATAAAAAGACTTTTAAATTGGAAGAAGAATGTTACTGAAGAATGGGAGATAGTTCTCAAAATTGGCAGATGTGTTTATCAGCCTCAATGGTAAATAATGTGCCAGGACGGCACATGTGTTTCTGGCCTATGGTAATTAAAACAGCAACAAATTATAATAAATAGAAGATGAAAGACAGGTAATAAAAAAAAATCCAGCACAGTTAACACTAAAAAGAAAGTGTACTTTTTTCCTCCCTTAGAACTTGGGGGGATTCTATACTGTTTAGTGAGGAAATAAATAAAATTGTGCATTTGTATGGTTATATTAGGCACTACTATGGCAAGAAAGCCCAATACTCTTCTCAGGTAGAACTTTGTTTCTTTATTAAAATAATAAAAAGTTGAAATGTTGATAAAACAAAAAGATTAATATTTTATATGTAATACTTTAATACAATGATGTAGCTATTAATACACAATACTGTAAGAACTTTGGTATTATTAATACTTTTGTTCTATTGTACCGGTGATCCATTAAGCCAGGCCTAATCTTTTTTTAAAATTTTTATTGGAGTGTAGTTGCTTTACAATGTTGTGTTAGTTTCTGCTGTACAGCAGAGTGAATCAGCTATATGTATACATATATCCCCTCTTTTTTGGATATCCTTCCCATTGAGGTCACCACAGAGAACTGAGTAGAGTTCCCTGTGCTATACAGTCTATTCTCATTAGTTATTTAGTATCAGTAGTGTATATATGTCCATCCTAATCTCCCAGTTCATCCTACCCCACCCCTTGGTGTCCATACATTTGTTCTCTACGTCTGTGTCTCTATTTCTCCTTTGCACATAAGTTCGTCTGTATAATTTTTCTAGATTCCACATATAAGCGATATTATACGATATTTGTTTTTCTCTTTCTGACTTACTCTGTATGACAGTCTCTAGATCCATCCACCTCACTACAAATAACTCAATTTAATTTCTTTTTATGGCTGAGCAATACTCCATTGTATATATGTGCCACATCTTCTTTATCTATTCATCTGTTGATGGACACTTAGGTTGCTTTCATGTCTTAAGCCAGGCCTAATCTTATAAGCCAAAACACTGAGGATTAAGAAAGTCAGTGGACCATACTAAGACAAAAGCTCATACAGAGAAGGAAGGGAGAGGACATACCATGGAGAAAGACAGAGATATCAGAGAATCAGATAGTCAATGGCTGTATTATATATGAGAACTATATTTGAACAGAAAGCTATACCAGAAGAGCTTACCTATGTAGTAATCTGTGTGCACTGCTTTCCCTAAATCAATTAATAAAAGGGATAAATTCAGGAAAATAGTTTCTTTTGTCTTTTAACATCCAACTTGAGTATCTCATGAAGTTTAGTGCTTAGAACAATACATTACATGTAGTAGGAGCTCAGATAGTTCTTGATTTTCCTACTGATTCAATCAACCATAACTCTTCAGTTTAACATACAGACTTCTTTTCAGTACAACACTATGTAGTGCTAGTCCTTTATAGTGCCTTTTTTATTATTCTTTATTTTATTTTTTTATTCAGCAGGTTCTTATTAGTCATCGATTTTATACACATCACTGTATACATGTCAATCCCAATCTCCCAATTCATCACTCCACCACCACCACCCCCCGCCACACTCTCCCCTTGGTGTCCATACATTTGTTCTGTACATCTGTGTCTCTATTTCTGCCTTGCACACCAGTTCATCTGTACCATTTTTCTAGTTTCCACATATATGTGTTAATATATGATATTTGTTTTTCTCTTTCTGACTTACTTCACTCTGTATGACAGTCTCTAGATCCATCCATGTCTTGACAAATGACCCAATTTCATTCCTTTTTATAGCTGAGTAATATTCCATGGTATATATGTACCACATCTTTTTTATCCATTCATCTGTCAATGGGCATTTAGGTTGCTTCAATGACCTGGCTATTGTAAATAGTGCTGCAGTGAACATTGGGGTGCATGTGTCTTTTTGAATTATGGTTTTCTTTGGGTATATGCCCAGTAGTGTGATTGCTGGGTCGTATGGTAGTTCTATTTTTAGTTTTTTAAGGAACCTCCATACTGTTCTCCATAGTGGCTGTATCAATTTACATTCCCACCAATAGTGCAAGAGGGTTCCCTTTTCTCTACACCCTCTCCAGCATTTGTTGTTTGTAGATTTTCTGATGATGTCCATTCTACCTGGTGTGAGATGATACCTCATGGCAGTTTTGATTTGCATTTCTCTAATAGTGATGTTGAGCAGCTTTTCAGCTGTTTCTTGGCCATCAGTATGTCTTCTTTGGAGAAATATCTATTTAGGTCTTCTGCCCATTTTTGGATTGGGTTGTTTGTTTTTTGAATGTTGAGCTGCATGAGCTGTTTATATATTTTAGAGATTAATCCTTTGTCCTTTGATTCGTTTGCAAATATTTTCTCCCATTCTAAGGGTTATCTTTTTGTCTTGTTTGTAATTTCTTTTGCTGTGCAAAAGCTTTGAAGTTTCATTAGGTCCCATTTGTTTATTTTTGTTTTTATTTCCATTACTGTAGGAGGTGGATAAAAAAAGATCTTGCTGTGATTTATGTCATAGAGTGTTCTGCCTATGTTTTCCTCTAAGACTTTTATAGTGTCCAGGCTTACATTTAGGTCTCTAATCCATTTTGAGTTTATTTTTGTGTATGGTGTTAAGCAGTGTTCTAATTTCATTCTTTTACATGTAGCTGTCCAGTTTTCCCAGCACCACTTATTGAAGAGACAGTCTTTTCTCCATTGTATATTCTTGCCTCCTTTATCAAAGATAAGGTGACCATATGTGTGTGGGTTTAACTCTGGGCTTTCTGTCCTGTTCCATTGATCTATATTTCTGTTTTTGTGCCAGTACCATATTGTCTTGATTACTGGAGCTTTGTAGTATAGTCTGAAATCAGGGAGTCTGATTCCTCCAAATCCGTATTTTTCCCTCAGGACTGCTTTGGCTATTCAGGGTCTCTTGTGTCTCTGTACAGATTTTAAGATTTTTTGTTCTAGTTCTGTAAAAAAGCCCATTGGTAATTTGATAAGAATTGCATTGACTCTATAGATTGCTTTGAGTAGTATAGTCATTTTCACAATATTGATTCTTCCAATCCAAGAACATGGTATATGTCTCCATCTGTTTGTATCATCTTTGATTTCTTTCATCAGTGTCTTATAATTTTCTGCATACAGATCTTATTTCTCCTTAGGTATGTTTATTCCTAGATATTTTATTATTTTTGATGCAATGGTAAATGGGAGTGTTTCCTTAATTTCTCTTTCAGATTTTTCATCATTAATGTATAGGAATGCAAGAGATTTCTGTGCATTAATTTTGTATCCTGGAACTTTACCGAATTCATTGATTAGCTCTAGTAGTTTTCTGGTGGCGTCTTTAGGATTCTCTATGTATAGTATCATGTCACCTGAAAACAGTGACAGTTTTACTTCTACTTTTCCAATTTGTATTCCTTTAATTTCTTTTTATTCTCTGATTGCTGTGGCTAGGACCTCCAAAACTATGTTGAATAATAGTGGCGAGAATGGACATCCTTGTCTTCTTCATGTCTTAGAGGAAATGCTGTCAGTTTTTCATCATTGAGAATGATGTTTGCTGTGGGGTTGTCGTATATGGCCTTTATTATGTTGAGGTAGATTCCCTCTATGCCCACTTTCTGGAGAGTTTTTATCATAAATGGGTGTTGAATTTTGTCAAAAGCTTTTTCTGCATCTATTGAGATGATCATATGGTTTTTATTCTTCAATTTGTTAATATGGTGTATCACACTGATTGATTTGTGTATATTGAAGAATCCTTGCATTCCTGGAATAAACCCCACTTGATCATGGTGTATGATCCTTTTAATGTGTTGTTGGATTCTGTTTTCTAGTATTTTGTTGAGGATATTTGCACCTATATTCATCAGTGATATTGATCTGCAATTTTCTTTTTTTGTAGTATATTTGGCTGGTTTTGGTATCAGGGTGATGGTGGCCTCATAGGATGAGTTTGGGAGTGATCCCTCCTCTGCACTTTTTCCGAAGAGTTTGAGAAGGATAGGTGTTAGTCTTCTCTAAATGTTTGATAGAATTCACCTGTGAAGCCATCTTTTCCTGGACTTTTGTTTGCTGGAAGATTTTTAATCACAGTTTCAATTTAATTACTTGTGATCCATCTGTTCATATTTTCTATTTCTTCCTGGTTCAGTCTTGGAAGGTTATACCTTTTTAAGAATTTGTCCATTTCTTCCAGGTTGTCCATTTTATTGTCATAGAGTTGCTTGTAGTAGTCTCTTATGATGTTTTGTGTTTCTGCGGTGTCCATTGTAATTTCTCCTTTTTCATTTCTAATTTTATTGATTTGAGTCCTCTCACTCTTTTCCTTGATGAGTCTGGCTAAAGGTTTATCAATTTTGTTTATCTTCTCAAAGAACCAGCTTTTAGTTTTATTGATCTTTGCTATTGTTTCCTTCATCTGTTTTTCATTTATTTCTGATCTGATCTTTATGATTTCTTTCTTTCTACTAACTTTGGGTTTTGTTTGTTCTACTTTATCTAGTTCCTTTAGGTGTAAAGTTAGATTGTTTATTTGAGATTCTTCTTGTTTCTTGAGGTAGGCTTGTATAGCTGTAAACTTCCCTCTTAGAACTGCTTTTGCTACATTCCATAGGTTTTGGATCATCGTGTTTTCATTGTCATTTGTCTCTAGGTATTTTTTGATTTTCTCTTTGATTTCTTTAGTGATCTCTTTGTTATTTAGTAGTGTATTGTTTAGCCTCCATGTGTTTGTGTTTTTTACGTTTTTTTGCCTGTAATTGATTTCTAATCTCATATCATTGTGGTTGGAAAAGATGCTTGATATGATTTCAATTTTCTTAAATTTACTGAGGCTTGATTTGTGACCCAAGATGTGATCTATCCTGTAGAATGTTCTGTGTGCACTTGAGAAGAAAGTGTAATCTGCTGTTTTTGGATGGAATGTCCTCTAAATATCAATTGAATCTATCTGTTCTATTGTATCATTTAAAGCTTGTGTTTCCTTATTAATTTTCTGTTTTGATGATCTGTCCATTGGTGCAAGTGAGGTGTTAAAGTCCCTCACTATTATTGTGTTACTGTCAATTTCCTCTTTTATAGCTGCCAGCATTTGCCTGATGTATTGAGGTGCTCCTGTGCTGGCTGCATATATATTTATAATTGTTATATCTTCTTCTTGGATTGATCCCTGGATCAATATATCGTGTCCTTCCTTGTCTCTTATAACATTCTTTATTTTAAAGTCTATTTTATCTGATATGAGTATTGCTACCCCAGCTTTCTTTTCGTTTCCATTTACATGGCATATCTTTTTCCATCTCTTCACTTTCAGTCTGTAGGTGTCCCTAAGTCTGAAGTGGGTCTCTTGTAGACAACATATATACAGGTCTTGTTTTTTTTATCCATTCAGCAAGGCTGTGTCTTTTGGTTGGAGCATTTACTCCATTCACGTTTAAGGTAATTATTGATATGTATGTTCCTATTACCTTTTTCTTAATTGTTATGGGTTTGTTTTTGTAGGCCCTTTTCTTCTCTTGTGTTTCCCACTTACAGAAGTTCCTTTAGCATTTGTTGTAGAGCTGGTTTGGTGGTGCTCAGTTTTTCTTAGCTTTTGCTTGTCTGTAAATCTTTTGATTTCTCTGTCGAATCTGAACGAGATCCTTGCCGGGTAGAGTGATCTTGGTTTTAGGTTCTTCCCTTTCATCACTCTAAATATATCATACCACTCCCTTGTAGCTTATAGAGTTTCTACTGATAAATCAGCTGTTAACCTTATGGGAATTCCCTTGTATGTTATTTGTCATTTTTCCCTTGTTGCTCTCAATAGTTTTTCTTTGTCTTTAATTTTTGTCAGTTTGATTACTATGTGTTTCGGTGTGTTTCTCCTTGGGATTTTCCTGTCTGGGACTCTCTGCACTTCTTGGGCTTGGGTGGCTATTTCCTTTCCCATGTTAGGGAAGTTTTCATCTATAATCTCTTCGAATATTTTCTTGGGTCCTTTCTCTCTCTCTTCTCGTTCTGGGACCCCTATAATGCAAATGTTGTTGCATTTAATGTTGTCCCAGAGGTCTCTTAGGCTGTCTTCATTTCTTTTATTCTTTTTTCTTTATTGTGCTCCGTGGCATTGAATTCCACCATTCTGTCTCCCAGGTCACTTATCCATTCTTCTGCCTCAGTTATTCTGCTATTGATTCCTTCTAGTGTATTTTTCATTTCAGTTATTGTATTGTCATCTCTATTTGTTTGTTCTTTAACTCTTCTAGGTGTTTCTTTTTTAATTCTTCTAGGTCTTTGTTAAACATTTCTTGCATCTTCTCGATCGTTGTCTCCATTCTTTTTCTGAGGTCCTGGAGCATCTTCACTATCATTATTCTGAATTTTTTTCTGGAAGGTTGCCTATCTCCACTTCATTTAGTTGTTTTTCTGGGGTTTTATCTTGTTCCTTCATCTGGTACATAGTTCTCTGCCTTTTTCATTTTGTCTATCTTTCTGTGAATGTCATAATGCCTTTCTTTTCTGAAACAGTTTTCCTCAATATGTGTATGTGTGTGTTTGTGTGTTTGTGTGTGTATTACATATGAATCCACTCATATGGGCACTGATCTAGGTCTTGGGGATACAGCTATGCACAACCTAATAAAAACCTTGCTTTTTGTTGGAGAATCATACAATAAATAAACAATTAAAACATGTGGCATGTTAAATGGCAATAAATCCTTTAAAGAAAAATAAAGCAGGAAAGGAGTAGAGAGTGCTGGTACTTTATTTTTTTATTTTATTTTTTATTTTTATAAGCCGTATGTATTTATTTATTTCAAATGAAAAGCATAATTACCACAACAGCACTTATGCATTTGTTATAATTTCCCTTTCACTAAAGGGTTTCATCTTAGGGCTAGAATATCAGATAGTAAGTACATCATTAACAGTCACAGTGCTATTTGTGTGTACTGAATTCTAATACTGGGCATTTGAATATGCATTGTCTGAGATGAAGTCTAGTTTGGTGGGTAGGGGTAGGATGGCATGCACAGGCAAGGCAGAGTTGTTGAAGGATCTCTCAGTGCAGAGGTATCAGACTTCAGTGAGAGTAAAGACAAAAGACAGATTAACCAGGACATTCATACTTGAGGAAACGGTACAGGGGTGCAGCATGTGGAAGAGAGTCTGATTGGGATACAGAAGGAAGATATGAGATAACGATGTCAATGAATAAATTTCCTTCTCCATTCCCAGCTTATAAATTAGCAATAAGGGAACTTCGGGAGGTGGGAGGGGGGCTTGTACAGTGGCGTTCATCTTGTCTCTCTCGTTCTTTTGTCCCACACTTGTTGGGTCACAAAAACCACATTCTTAGTTGCTCTCTGTGACTCAGTCCTGTAGTGGAAACAACTATTTACATCCCACCAATGACAATTCTGGCAAGAACACAAAGAAGCATTCTGATGGGATGGTCAGAAGGAGATTGAGAGGTTCGTGTATAAGCCACTGCATTTTTATTGTTTTATGTTCATTGATCTTGTTAATGAAATACTGGGATATGAGGACATGATCTGCATTTTGACTATTTCCCAAAGGGCAGAGAAGGGACATTTGGCAGCCCAATTTCCTTGGAGCTGACTAACTGGATGATTTTTGGACAAAGAGAGATAACATGGGGCCTTCCAATGATTTGGGTAATAAGACACTTGTTGACTACCTGAATATTTGGTCACAGGTGTGGCCTCTACCACACCCAGGGCAGTTTGGCTAGGATCCAGTCTCCACCCCAGCACAATGGAAGCCACATCCAAGCTCACACTGATTGCATCAGGCTATACTCTTTATTTCCCATTGCAATAAGCACATGCAATTAGTCAACAACCTCTTTCCCAACTACAGTTCCTTTGGGTCCACAACTTTCCCTAGAAAGAGAATACTCCTGGTACTTTCCTCCACAGTCAACAGCAATAAGGATCTACTGGGGCTTCCCTGGGGGTGCAACCGTCAAGAACCTGCCTGCCAATGCAGGGGACACAGGCCTGATCCCTGGTCTGGAAAGACCCCACACACTGCGGAGCAACCAAGCTCATGCTCCACAACTACCGAGCCTGCACTCCAGAGCCTTCAAGCCACAACCACCGAGCCCATGAGCCACAACTACTAAAGCCTGCGTGCCCTAGAGCCCATGCTCTGCAACAAGAGAAGCCACCACAATGAGAAGCCAGCGCACTACAGTGAAGAGTAGCCCCCACTTGCCACAACCAGAGAAAGCCAGTACACAGCAACAAAGACCCCATGCAGCCAAAAATAAATAAATAAATAGTTTTTTAAAAAAAGGATCTTTCTAACTGGATGGTAAAGTGAAAGAGAGTTATATCAGTTAGGCACAGAAAACTGACGTCAAGGACAGCTACAGCTTTGGTTCGTTTTTCACCAATGTGTGTCACAACATTGTTTTCAGGAACAGTGCACCCACCTCTCTTTGTAGGTATTTTTTTTACAAATATATACATTTTTTTTTTAAAACAATTTCTTTCTTTTTGTTTTTTGGCTGTGTTGGGTTTTGGTCGCTGCACACGGGCCTCAGTAGCTGTGGTGCGGGGGCTCAGTATCTGTGGCTCATGTTCCAGAGTGCAGGCCTGGCAGCCTCAGTGCACTGGCCCAGGCACTCTGCAGCATGTGGGATCCTCCTGGACGAGGGACCAAACCTGTGCCCCCCGCAGTGGCAGGCAGACTCCCAACCACTGCGCCACCAGGGAAGTCCCACATTCTTTTTTTTAATTTTTACATTTTAATATTTATTTTTTAACACCTTTATTGGAGTATAATTGCTTTACAGTGGTGTGTTAGTTTCTGCTTTATAACAAAGTGAATCAGCTATACATATATCCCCATATCCCACCCGTCTAGGTGGTCACAAAGCACTGAGCTGATCTCCCTATGCTATATGGCTCTTTCCCACTAGCTATCTATTTTACATTTGGTAGTATATATAAATCCATGCCACTCTCTTACTTCGTCCCAGCTTACCCTTCCTCCTCCCGATGTCCTCAAGTCCATTCTCCACGTTTGCATGTTTATTCCTGTCCTGCCCATAGGTTCTTCAGAACCATTCTTTTTTTTTTTTTTGAGATTCCATATATATGTGTTAGCGTATTGTATTTGCTTTACTCTTTCTAACTTACTTCACTCTGTATAACAGACTCTAGGTCCATGCACCTCACTACAAATAACTCAGTTTTGTTACTATTTATGGCTGAGTAATATTCCATTGTATATATTTTTCACGTCTTCTTTATTCATTCATCTGTCGATGGGCACTTAGGTTGCTTCCATTTCCTGGCTATTGTAAATAGAGCTGCAATGAACATTGTGGTACATGTCTCTTTTTGAATTATGGTTTTCTCAGGGTATATGCCCAGTAGTGGGATTTCTGGGTCGTATGGTAGTTCTATTTTTAGTTTTTTAAGGAACCTCCATAATGTTCTCCATAGTGGCTGTATCAATTTACATTCCCACCAACAGTGCAAAAGGGTTCCCTTTTCTCCACACCTACTCCAGAATTTATTGTTTGTAGATTTTTGGATGATGGCCATTCTGACTGGTGTGAGGAGATACTTCATTGTAGTTTTGATTTGCATTTCTCTAATGATTAGTGATGTTGAACATTCTTTCATGAGGTTGTTGGCAATCTGTATATCTTCATTGGAGAAACGTCTATTTAGGTCTTCTGCCCATTTTTGGATTGGGTTGTTTGTTTTTTTAATATTGAGCTGCCTGAGCTGCTTGTAAATTTCAGAGATTAGTCCTTTGTCAGTTGCTTCATTTGCAAATGTTTTCTCCCATTCTGAGGGTTGTCTTTTCATTTTGTTTGTTTTCCTTTGCTGTGCAGAAGCTTTTAAGTTTCATTAGGTCCCATTTGTTTTGGGTTTTCTTCCCATTTCTCTAGGAGGTGGGTCAAAAAGGACCGTGCTGTGATTTATGTCATAGAGTGTTCTGCTTATGTTTTCCTCTAAGAGTTTTATAGTGGCTGGCCTTACATTTAGGACTTTAATCCATTCTGAGTTTATTTTTGTGTATGACATTAGGGAGTGTTCTAATTTCATTCTTTTACAAGTCTCTGTGCACATTCCCAGCACCACTTATTGAAGAGGCTGTCTTTTCTCCATTGTATATTCTTGCCTCCTTTATCAAAAATAAAGTGACCACATGTGCTTGGATTTATCACTGGACTTTCTATCCTGTTCCATGGATCTATTGTTGTGTTTCATTGTCATTTGTTTCTAGGTAGCTTCTGATTTCCTTTTTGATTTCTTCAGTGATCTCTTGATTATGTAGTTTATTGATTAGCCTCCATGTGTTTGTATTTTTTACAGATTTTTTCCTGTTATTGATATCTAGTCTCATAGCATTGTTGTCAGAAAGGATACCTGATATGATTTCAGTTTTCCTGAATTTACCAAGGCTTGATTTGTCACCCAAGATATGATCTATCCTGGGGAATGTTCCATGAGCACTTGAGAAGAAAGTGTATTCTGTTGTTTCTGGATGGAATATCCTATAAATATAAATTGAGTCCATCTTGTTTAATGTATCATTTAAAGCTTGTGTTTCCTTATTTATTTTCATTTTGGATGATCTGTCCATTGGTGAAAGTGGGGTGTTGAAGTCCCCTACTATGAGTGTGTTACTGTCGATTTCCCCTTTTATGGCTGTTAACATTTGCCTTATGTATTGAGGTGCTCCTGTGTTGGGTGAATAAATATTTACAATTGTTATATCTTCTTGGATTGATCCCTTGATCATTATGTAGTGTCCATCGTTGCCTCTTGTAATAGTCTTTATTTTAAAGTCTGTTTTGTCTGATATGAGAATTGTAACTCCAGCTTTCTTTTGATTTCCACTTGCATGGAATATCTTTTTCCATCCCTTCACTTTCAGTCTGTATGTGTCCCTATGTCTGAAGTGGGTCTCTTGTAGACAGCATATATATGTGTCTTGCTTTTGTATCCATTCAGCCAGTGTATGTCTTTTGATTGGAACGTTTAATCCATTTACATTTAAGGTAATTATCAATATGTACATTCCTATTACCATTTTCTTAATTGTTCTGGGTTTGTTATTGTAGGTCTTTTCTGTCTTGTGTTTCTTGCCTAGAGAAATTCCTTTACCGTTTGTTGTAAAGCTGGTTTGGGGGTTCTGAATTCTCTTAGCTTTTGCTTGTCTGTAAATGTTTTAATTTCTCCGTCGAATCTGAATGAGATCCTTGCTGGGTAGAGTAATCTTCATTGTAGGTTTTTCTCTTTCACCACTTTAAATATTTCCTACCACTCCCTTCTGGCTTGCAGAGTTTCTGCTAAAAGATTAGCTGTTACCCTTATGGGGATTTCCTTGTATGTTATTTGTTGCTTTTACCTTGCTGCTTTTAAGATTTTTTCTTTGTATTTAATTTTTGATAGTTTGATTAATATGTGTCTTGTCGTGTTTCTCCTTGGATTTGTCCTGTATGAGGCTCTCTGTGCTTCCTGGGCTTGACTGACTATTTCCTTTCACACATTAGGGAAATTTTCAACTGTAATCGCTTCAAATACTCAGTCCCTTTCTTTTTCTCTTCTTCTTCTGGGACCCCTACAATTCGAACGTTGGTGCATTTTATATTGTCCCAGAAGTCTCTGAGACTGTCCTCAATTGTTTTCATTCTTTTTCTTTATCCTGCTCTGAGGTAGTTATTTCCATTATTTTATCTTCCAGGTCACTTATCCTTTCTTCTGCCTCAGTTATTCTTCTATTGATTCCTTCTAGAGAATTTTTAATTTCATTTATTTCATCATTGTTTGTATGCTCTTTAGTTCTCCTAGGTCCTTGCTGAGCATTTCTTGTATTTTCTCCATTCTATTCCAATATTTTGGATCATATTTACTATCATTACTGTGAATTATTTTTCAGGTAGACTGCGTATTTCCTCTTCATTTTGTTTGGTCTGGTGGGTTTTTACTTTGCTCCTTCATCTGCTGTGTGTTTCTCTGTTCTCCATTTTGCTTAACTTACTGTGTTTGGGGTCTCCTTTTCACAAGCTGCAGGTTCGTAGTTCCCGTTGTCTTTCATGTCTGCCCCCAGTGGCTAACATTGGTTCAGTGTGTTGTGTAGGCTTCCTGGTAGAGGGGACTAGTCCCTGTGTTCTGGTGGATGAGGCTGGATCTTGTGTTTCTGCTGGGCAGGACTGTGTCCTGTGGTGTCCCACCCAACCTGTTTTGGGGTTTCTTTGACATTATTATGATTTTAGACAGCATCTCTGCTAATGGGTGGGGTTGTGTTCCTGTCTTGCTAGTTGTTTGGCATAGGGTGTCCAGCACTGTAGATTGCTGTTCATTGAGTATAGCTGGGTCTTAGGGTTGAGTTGGAGATCTCTGGGAGAGCTTTTTCCATTTGATATTATGTGGAGCCACGAGGTCTCTGGTGGACCAGTGTCCTGAAATCGGCTCTCCCACCTCAGAGGCTCAGGCCTGACACTGGGCCCGAGCAGCAAGACCCTGTCAGCCACACTGCTCAGAAGAAAAGGGAGAAAAAAACAAAGAAAGAAAGAAAGAAAGAAATAAAATAAATTTATTAATATAAAAAATAATTATCAAAAATAAAAGAAATTCAAAAGTAATTTAAAAAAAGAAAAAAATAGAAAGGAAAAAGCGAGCAGCCAAACCAAAAAACAAATCCCCCAATGATAACAAGGGCTAAAAACTGTATTAAAAAAAAAAGAAAAACAAATGAAAAAAAAACAGACAGAATCCTAGGGCAAATGGTAAAAGCAAAGCTATACAGACAAAATCACACAAAGAGGCATATGCATGCACTCACAAAGAGAAAAAGGGAAGAAATATGTATATATCTTTGCTACCAACATCCACTGCCTCAATTTTGGGATGATTTCTTGTCTATTCAGGTATTCCAGAGATGCAAGATATATCAAGTTGATTGTGGAGATTTAATCTGCTTCTCTTGAGGCTGCTGGGAGAGATTTCCCTTTCTCTTCTTTGTTTGCACAGTTCCTGGGGTTCATCTTTGGATTTGCCCCCCCCCCCGCGTGTAGGTCATCTGAGGGCATCTGTTCTTCGCTCAGACAGGACGCGGTTAAAGTAGCAGCTGATTAGGGGGCTCTGGGTCACTCAGGCCGGCAGGAGGGAGGGGTACGGAATGCGTGGCAAGCCTGTGGCGGCAGAGGCTGCCGTGACATTGCAACAGCCTGAGGTGCTGTTTGTTCTGCAGGGGAAGTTATCCCTGGATCACGGGACCCTGGAAGTGGCGGGCTGCACAGGCTCCTAGGAGGGGAGGCAAGGATAGTGACCTGTGCTTGCACACTGTCTTCTTGGTGGCTGCAGCAGCAGCCTTAGCGTCTCATGCCCGTCTCTGGGGTCCGCGCTGATAGCCGCGTCTCGCGCCCATCTCTGGATCTCGTTTAGGTGGTGCTCTGCATCCCCTCTCCTCACGCACCCCGAAACAATGGTCTCTTGCCTCTTAAGCAGGTCCAGAGTTTTTTCCAGACTCCCTCCCGACTAGCTGTGGTGTACTCGCCCCTTCAGGCTGTGTTCACACAGCCAACCCCAGTCCTCTCCCTGGGATCTGACCTCCGAAGCCCGAACCTCAGCTCCCAGCCCCCACGCACCCCGGTGGGTGAGCAGACAAGTCTCTCAGGCTTCTGAGTGCTGGTCAGCACTGATCCTCTGTGGGGAAATCTCTCTGCTTTGCCCTCCGAACCCCTGTTGCTGCGCTCTCCTCCATGGCTCCAAAGCTTCAGCCCACCACCCTCTGTCTCCTCCTGTGAAGGGCCTTCCTAGTGTGTGGAAACTTTTCCTCCTTCACAGCTCCCTCCCACTGGTGCAGGTCCCGTCCCTATTCTTTTGTCTCTGTTTTTTCTTTTTTGTTTTGCCCTACCCAGGTACGTGGAGTGTTTCTTGCCTTTGGGAAGTCTGAGGTCTTCTGCCAGCGTTCAGTGGGTGTTCTGTAGGAGTTGTTCCACGTGTAGATGTATTTCTGATGTATTTGTGGGGAGAAAGGTGATCTCCACGTCTTATTCTTCTGCCATCTTGATGGTCTCTTGAGAGCACTGATATTTTAAATGCAGTAATCAAAATAAGCCTCAATAAGGTGAATGTTAAGAAAATATTTGAAATTTGAGAGCTAGATAAGCAACTATCTGGAGGAAGAACATTACAGTCTGAGGAAGCAGAAAGTTATTGGCAATGAGAGGAGATGAGCTAGTATTTTAAAACCATGCAAAGTTTATGTGATGACCTAGGGATTGAGTGGAAAAAAGAGGCCCCAGGACTGAGGCTCAGGTCACACCAAATTTTAAAGTTCTAGATCTATTAGACACATTCTCTGTCTCCTTCTCTCTGAGTACTCTCATACACATTCAAGAATGAGGGCTAGTGTACCCAACTATATTGCCTCCATTCTCCTGGTCTTTAAGGGTTAAACACAGCATATTGTAAGTACAGCTCTATCTCCCTAACCTAAATTGTGTGCTATGCTGTGTGCATTGTTTACTGCAGCCTTTGTCCCCTTTGTTTGGGGTTCTTGACAAGAGTTCTGGTAAAAAAGGTTTAAAGTAATAGCATCAGGAATGGCCCAAGGGAGAAATTACTAAGCTGGTTGTTAACATCCAATTTTTATGGTGGCTAAAGATACCTTCAAACAAATGGTGGAGAAAAATGGGTAGAAAAAAGAAAGAATGCAAAGATTTGGGAGGCCCTTTGACATTACAAAATGCATCACAAGCTACTGAAACTTAGGAAGACTGACTAAAATGATCTGAAGTGTAGCAACCATGAAGCAACTATGACCAGAGACATTTCATGACTTCAGGAGATATGAAGAGAATAAAAGAGGGGTCGTTAATATAATATTCTTGGGCATTTCTCCATAGGGACTGTGCTGAAAAGGATTTGGCTAATTGAGTTAGTGCTTCCATTTCCAGCAATGCAGAATGCAGGGCATGTGCACATGTGCACGTGCACATACACACATACATGTATGTGTTCTTCTTTCTATTGGTTGGCTATAAATCAATGCTTTCAACAGAAATGTTCCTTGTCTTTCAAGGACATCTTATTTTACGGTCCAAGACCCTTATGTCTTTTGGGGTGGAATTTGCTTGAAATTCTTCTTGAAGAGAGAGTCTTAAAGTCTATCTATTCCAAAACCACTGTTTTACAGATGAGGAAACTGAGGTCTGAAGAGGAACAATAACTTGTATAAGGTCACTACATCAAATGAGTGACAGATGTGGCAATTTAACTTGGGTATCCAGACTTTTGTGTGTGGAAAATTAGATATAAGCAAATACACATCAAATAAGCCTATAAGACATTTTCTCCTTCACCCTTAAACTCATAACATGCTTTTATGTTGTAGAATATTCAAGTGTGTATTTTAGACAAAGAATCATGCAACATGCCTAGAATTTTTATTTTACTTCACCAGAGTAAACATTAGTATACACTTGGATGAAAGAAACCATGTCTTACTCATCTTTCTATACTTCTGTGACACTTACAAATTTTCATATATTGTAACCACTGAAAGTTGACTGAGTGAAAGGGATCACTTCTTGAAACATTATACTTCCTGAAACATTATACAAAAGTGAATCACAACATATGAATCTTATGGTTTGCTTTCCATTAAGTAAAAACTGCTACCATTTATCCAGTGCCAGGTTCTGTGCTAAAAGATTCACATGCATATTTCAATTTATCTTTACAACAACCCATGAGATAGGTATTATTATTCTCGCCATTTTATAGATAAGGAAACTGAAGTCCAAGTAGGATTATGCAATTTGCTAAGGTCATATAGCTAGCAAGGTTTAAGGAGCAGGGACTGGAACCTGGACTTGACTGATTCTACACTGTACTGCCTCATAATCAAACAAAGAAAAGTAAAAATAAAAATAGTAATGAGAGGGCTTCCCTGGTGGTGCAGTGGTTGAGAGTCCGCCTGCCGATGCAGGGGACACGGGTTCATGCCCCGGTCCTGGAAGATCCCACATGCCGCAGAGTGGCTGGGCCACGCAGGCATGAGCCTGCACGTCCGGAGCCTCTGCTCCACAATGGGAGAGACCACAACAGAGAGAGGCCCGCATACCGTAAAAAAAAAAAAAATAGTAATGAGAGTCACAGTGAACAGAAAACACAAGACTGAAAAGTATTTTGTCTTGTACCAAATCTACATGGGACACAAGGAGAATGGGATTTTCTATGTAGTTTACTGGGACTTGTTTTCCAACATTTTTCGATGCTTCTGGATTTTAGAAATGAGCACAATATTTGGGCTGAAGATAAAAGGAAGCATAGAAGTCTAACACAATGATTCCACCAGCAATTATAAAAATGAACAGAATAAATCTACTGGCACACTAATGGCAGTAAACGAAATCCTGGGGAATGATTTCAATGAAACATATGACAGAAAGTATCTGAACAAAGCAAAGCATGCCTCCAAAAACTGTACTAAGTCAGTGTCCTGGTTTATATGCTGTGCTATATAGCAGTATATTTTTTCCTACTGAATTTCTCTTCATGAGATGTACTTACATAGAGCTACTCTTGTTAATGACCACTATAAGAACCTACAATGTGTTTAGCATTTAGTCCTCATAGAAAGCATGCAAGAATGTATTAGAACCTCCATTTTACAGAACAATAAGAGTCATAAAACTCTTATCAGTCCAAAAAGACATTGAACATGCAGACTGTACATTTGTGGCAGTTTCCAAGAATTTCAGAGAAAAGTGGGGAAAGAATGGTTGTAAAATTAACGCTAGTGATTTAAGCTAGGTTTATTTTTTGCACCTTGCTTGTAATCATGTCTTATCTGATCATTTTAGCAAATATTTCTATAATCAGTGTAATTCTAAAAATGGAGTTTGGGGTTCTAATCAATTAAACTACTTTGGGGGCCTCCCTGGTGGCGCAGTGGTTGGGAGTCCGCCTGCCGATGCAGGGGATACGGGTTCGTGCCCCGGTCTGGGAGGATCCCATATGCCGCGGAGCGGCTGGGCCCGTGGGCCATGGCCGCTGAGCCTGCGCGTCCGGAGCCTGCGCGTCCGGAGCCTGTGCTCCGCGACGGGAGAGGCCGCGGCAGTGAGAGGCCCGTATACTGAAAAAAAAAAAAAAAAAAAAAAAAAAAAAAACTACTTTGGAAATTGCATCTCCACAGTTTAGTAGAAATTTAGCCACTCATCTTTCCAGAATTTTCTATCAGTAATTGTAGAACACTGTACTTTTCTAAAATGTCCATTACTTTCATATGCTATTCCTGTATTAAAAGTGAGGGATTAACATGACCTTAAAAAGTCTTCTAGGAGCAGAAGGTGGGTACAAAGACACATCTGTCTCTTTGGTCTATCAAAGGAGGCCATGGCACCACATCTTGGGGAAGCGGCTTCCTTGGAGGAACACTCCACACGTGAATAATAATGCAGAGCTTTGTAACTGTCAGTGAAAGTAGCATTTGTATAAATAAAAGAAAATTTGATTTCTGTAATGTGTCACCCACATGGAATTCAAAATGATCAAACACATACTTCTCACCCACTCAGTACTGTATTACTTTTCTAACCTCCACACCCCCCAAGAAAACGAACACAGCAGGCAACACTACCTGGTATTAAACCCTGTCTAAAAGCTTGTAAAGTCTCAACTGCAAAATATAAGTACTTCCTGTAGTATTCTTACTGCCAATCTGAAAAATATACTTGAAAGATATAGTCTAAATCAAATAACACAGAGATGTTAGTGTACTGTTCTGCTCTGTCTAAACAATTTCATTCATAACTCAAGAAAAAAATCTGCTAGAATGGTTTAAAATCTCTCTCTTCCTCTTGCTCCCATTCTCTTTCCTGTTTTTGAGGAGCTCAGTTTTGTAATTATTGATTAGTGTGGCAAGTCAATTATCTTTGTTTGGGAATTTAGTGACAAAAAAGTCCTCATGAATTTTAAGTGGAGTTTTACCAGCACACTCACTATTTACACTCAGATTGTAACAGAAAAAAAGCTATGTTTTAGAAATATGAGGCCCTAGATTGTGATTCTGGCTCTGCAGATTGAAGTCCTATTGTACTGTACCGCTCTTCCTGATTCTCAATTTCCTCATCTGTAGAATCCAGAAAATGTTTTACTTGCCTATATTCCTAGTGTTTTGTGAATATCATATGAAATTCAGGTTGTAATAATGTATTTAAAGCTGTCAAGTAAAATACCAGGATAAGGAATTATCGTTTCATTGAAATAGAGGAAAACAGTTATTAAATAGTGAAAGTTGTACATTCTAAATACTTTTAAAGTAATGCAATTTGATTACTTTCAAGTGTAGGAAGTAATTCATATATGGTTTGCACCTTACTGACTGATGTGGTGAATAGTTAAGAATGATTTATAATTAACATTTCCTTTTAAAGGGAAATATTTAAGATCACTGAAACATTTCTTCTTTTGAATAGTCTAAAATTGAGCTATCCAGCGTTTGCTACATGTGGTTATTTATATTAAAATTAATAAAACTTAAAATTCAGTTCCTCATTTGCACTAAATGCCTCTCTAGTGCTCAATAGCCACATGTTGCTAGTGTCTACTATATTTTACAGTACAAACATAGAACATTTCCTTTGTCACAGAAAATTCTACTGGACAGGGCTACCATCCACAGAGAAGGTTAACATTTGGGTGGGAACTTGAAAAATGGATAAGAGTTTACCAGTCAAAGAAACACATATACATGTGTGAGTGTGACGTGTGTGTGTGTATGTATGTAGAGAAGGGGATTCTACAGGATGGTGCTAGTCTAAATAGTCTTAGTACCCCCAAAACCTTGTTTATACTTTTATTTAGCAAAACCTTTATTTATAGATACCACAGTGTTCAAATCTAACCCAGCTGTAGTCCAGTTATCATGCTTTAAAGAGAATGGTGTACTAAATATCAATACTAAGCTTTAATGATGACACAGATGGTAAATTTTACATTTTTTACTCCTGAAAAAGTTGTAAGTTTAAACTGAAAATAAATCACAGCTCGTCAGAGTTGTATAGAGCATTAGCGACCACTAGTTCAAACCCCCATTTTGCATAAGAGGAAGCTAAGACTCAAAAAAGAAAAAGGTTTTGCCAACAAATTTTGGATTTTAAATGACAAGCATTGTTTGATATTATTAATAAGAGTGGAAATGGAAATACTTGAGTTTCATTCCTGATTTTGACATTAATTAGTAAAATCCTCTCTATTCTTATGATTCTCCCCATAGAAATCAAACATTTTATTATTAGCTACACCATAAGTATATTGTATATAGTTTGTGGATGATACAGCCTCTAGACTTTTTTTTTTTTTTCTTTTTGCGGTATGCGGGCCTCTCACTGTTGTGGCCTCTCCCGTTGCGGAGCACAGGCTCCGGATGCGCAGGCCCAGCGGCCATGGCTCACGGGCCCAGCCGCTCCGCGGCATATGGGATCCTCCCAGACCGGGGCACGAACCCGTATCCCCTGCATCGGCAGGCGGACTCTCAACCACAGCGCCACCAGGGAGGCCCAGCCTCTAGACTTTTTATTAAAGGGATAATTTTTACTACTCTCTGGATATCCAAATAGGCTGAAAATTTTGACAGGAGGTAGTGAAATTGAATAGCAATTTACAAATTTACCCATTTCATCTTTATTGGAAAATTCAGAGTGATTGAGATAGAAAAACTTGAGAAATCTATCTATATCCTACTTATACAAGTAGATAAGTATTGATTCTTCAAGATTAAGATAAAAATCCAATCTTCAAAGTTATTACACCTTTATTTGTTATTGGAGGTCTATGATGTGTTAGGCACAATGCTAGGCTCTGGCTACCCTTACCTAGAGTATAATTTGATTATAGTCTAATGGGCAAACAGATATATAGAAAGATCAGTGAAATGGTTAGCAAGCAACGTATATTTGTTAGCCAAGCAACGTATATTTGTTAGCCAAACACTATGTGTAAGGCACTGTAATATAATGTGATAACTGTGCTACTGGAGGAACTGACAAGTTTCAGTGGAAATGTAGAGAAAAGATCACCTAAATAAGTACTTTTCTGTGCTCCTGTAATGCTATTTATGACTTTATTATGTCAATTATATTTTTATATTCTTCACTTTCCAGTGGTTATTTGTTTATGCAGTTATCTCCTCTAATAACTCATAAGCAATTGAATAACAAGACATTGTTTTGGACCAACAAACCTAGTATCTTGTAATGCACATAGCAGGTACTTCATAAAAATATTATCTGAATACTTTTAAATATAGAGTAATAATAAATAACAAAGTTCAATGCACCTTTGATGGTAAATGGACTTTTCCTTGGTTTATGTTGATTTCTGAAACTAAAACATCCTGAAAATTTTAGAGTTCAACATTTTTGTTGCTATTATTATTTCATATATGTAAAAAGTAACATTTTCAACAGTCCATTGGAATATTTGATTAAAGCTACCTTCGTTTTTAAGTACATTACTTCTCTCAGAAAGAATGATGACCCTGTAAATAGATTTTAGGCTTCTTGAAGTAAGACTGTTACCCAACCATATGTTTCTCTTTCTTTCTTGTCAATAGGGATCTGGTTGCCATGGCAACTGAGTTATGTAGAATGTTACAGAGCAACATTTGTTGACAGTTTCCAGTCAGATTACTGCCCAGCCAGGCTCTTAGGAGAAAAGAGTGCATATTCTATTTTGATAGTTAAAAAAATGCACTCCTTGATCTAAGTTAAAAAAATCCCTACCCAAGATGTCCTTGACATAGCAATCTATTTATATTGTGCGTGTGTGGGGCATTTAAAAAATAAATTTGCTTATCTCTGAAAAAGGTGATTTTTCTGCCTAACTGATACAGTATAACATGCAAAGCATTATTTATGGTGAAGAACCTCAAGAGAGTGTCTTTTGAACATTTTTCTCATTCAAACAAGCACCTTGTGTAGGAGTAGTGTTATGAATAAAAAGGAGAGCAGCAGGGGCAGTTGCTCATAATCATGATTTTCTCCTTACTTTTATACATGCAGTAGGCCCTCCATATTTGTGGATGTGGAAACTGTGGATATGGAGGGTCAACTGTGAAACTTGAGTATCCGTGGATTTTATCTGCAGTGGGTCCTGGAACCAATCCCCCATGGATACCCAAGGATCACTGTACTTTAAAAAATGATTAAAATATAGGAAACGTCAGGTTATTTCCTTCATTTGATGTTTCCTATATTTTATTTCTGACTAAAATTAAATGTATTGCTCCATGGATGAAGAAAGAGAAAGAGAGAAAATTCTAGGTTCATCTCAACTACCCTTTAAATTTTCTTTCTGCAGAATAGGAATGGGCCAGAAGATCACCTGAGTTGTGTTTAGTGATACCTGTCTGTGTATTTCAAAACCTAACAATCCAGCTAGGGCTTATTTGCCCTCAAAGGCATAGAAGAATATAAGCTGAGAGGACAGCCCCCAGTCTAAGCTACTTTATCACATAAACAACTTTGCAGTTCAGGTTATGAAGCAGATAGGCCCAGATAAAGAAGATAAAATGCAGGGATAAGTCTGCAAAAGCTCTAAACAGAAATTCAGGCAGAGCCAACTGATAAAAGAAAACAGTGGCACTAGTAGTTCCTGAAACCAATTAAGACTCTTCCTTCACTAGCTGGCTGGGCCCCAGAAACACCCAGTGAGAACACCACAAACAGGAAAATTATCAGTCATTTGAAACAATGTTGGATGCAGTCCCACACAACCCTTTCTAAATGAATATGTATTAACCTAACCAATCTCTCCAATAAATCCCATCAACTTCATCTAGCACTACCTCTCTGTGATGATATATTTGAAAGGTTTCAGGAAGAAACTCTTCAGCCAAATTTCTTAAAGTTGGGGTCAAGGAGTCCTTGAACTTGGATTAGAAAAATTATATCTTATTTTCACTAACCTCTCATTGAAATTTATTGATAGCATTTCCTCAAGTTATTAATGTTGGCAACAATCCAAAGTGGTATTACCAGAACCTCAACTTTGTCACCAATATAAATCAAAAATATTATATAACATTGCAGTTTTTGTCTGTATCAGTAAAATCATTATGTTCATCATTACTTTGAAGTTGTGGTAGTTACTGGACTCACTAGTAGGTATTTTATTTAATGTCTTAATAGTGAAGTGAATATATTGTCATAAAACATGTTTGTTTTTAAATATTTTCATAACTACATTTTAATATAGTTGGTTTTCTTTGTATTTTATTTTATTCATTTTAAAATATTATTCTGTGAAGGGATCTATTGGCTTCACCAAGCTGCCAAAGAGATGAATAGCATGACAAGAGGTTAAGGATCCCTCCTATAGAGGAAGAGGAAGAAACCATAAAACTGTTTTCATCACAGGTTAAATATTCATCACTAAAAATAGGGGAATTACTTTACTCTTAAAATAAGCTAAAATTTCCTTAGTGTTTTTAAAACTTGTCTGAGGAAAAGAAGCACTTAAAGCCCTTCTTAAAAATACGAATTCCTGGGCCCTTCACTAGATTTACTGAATCAGAGGGAGGGACTTGGTAATTTGTACTGTAACAAGCGCAAATCTGTGCTTTTACTTAGGAAGAATTGGGGAAAGATTAAATTTGAGGAATCATTAATGACTGAATGTGAGAATTCAGTGAGAAGTTAACAACTAGTAACATGGATTTGAAACCAGAATAACAAATGTGGCTCTGCTAGGCAAGGAATTTCTGACAGACTTAGAGAAGTGGATCTCAAAGTGTGGTTTCCAGACCAGCAGCAGTAGAATCACCTGGAAATTTGTTATACATAAACATTATTGAGACCCACCTCAGGCTCCCTCTCTCACTACAGGATCACAGGAGATGAACAACCAAGACGCACCTAAGTGACATCTTCTGGTTGTGGGGCCTAGCAATTTGTGTTTCAAAAATCCCACCAGGTCATGCTGACTCAGGCTCATATTTGAGATCAGTGTATTAATGATGACTTTGTGCCATATTAAAGGGTTTGAACTTTCTGGGGAGAAGGACACCAGCAAATAGCAAAAGAGGTGATTCCCAACTTTACTCTTCCTCACAGAAATAGTAACTAGCAACTATTCATAGACAGAACATCTTTTCAAAGATCCCAGAATATAGGAGTGAGGCTGAAGCACCACCCTGGACCACAAACACTGAGAAAAACCACATTAGAAGTATAAGAAAAATGGTTTCACTTTGAACATATCATCTCTCCCCCAGACCAGTACAGTGCTGAACTGAGGGGTTTGCATTGGGCCTATAGTTTCTCCAGTGGGAAAAGGAGAGTCTAAGGTGGACATCCAGCTTCCTCAAAGTTCTGGAATGCTTCTGGAGATACCCACTTAGGTATTGCCTCATAAAGATCACTGGGGGAATCACCTAGAGATGGAGAAGGGCAGTGGGACTCACAGTGATGAGAATGGATTATGGCAGAGAGAGTACCTGCTGGTGGCAGCACCCACATGGAGATCTCAACTAGCAGTTCTGCTCATCTACAGAACTGGGCTGATGGTCCCATCTAGCTAGGGATCTCATTCAGCAGTTCTGCCCAGTTTGGGTCCCTAGCTGGGGAACCATCTCAGCCTTGTAGCCCATTCTAAAATTCTGCCTGGACAGGGAAGCAAGTCACTGGCCCCAGCCAACCACTGAGCATAGACTCCACCACCACCAATCCATGAAGCCCAGAGGTGTGGTGCAGATGCAGAGCACATTATATGGCCCACCTGGTTAGGGAAGCAAGTCATCTGCTGACCCATTTGAGAAAGCCCAGATTTGGAGACTGATTCTTCAGAGTTTCAGATACCAATGCAAGTATACAAGTCACATGAAGAATAAGGTAAACATGATACCATCAAAGGAAACAGTAAAGCTTGAATGATGGACCCTAAAGAAATGGAGATTTATGAATTGACAAAGAATTCAGAATAATCCTCTTAAAGAAATTCAGTGACCTACAAGAAAATACGGATAGACAACTAGATAAAACAATGCATGAACAAAATGAGAAATTCAACAAAGATACAGAAACCATTAAAAAGGCAAACAAATTCTAGAGCTTAAGAATACGTTGACTGCACTGAAGAATTCAGTAGAGTGCTTCAACAATAATTGTGACCAAGCAGAAGAAAGAGTAAGTGAAATCAAAGGTCATTTGAAATTACCCAGTTAGAGGGACAAAAATAAAAAAGAATGAAAAAGAGTAAAGACAGCCTACGTGAATTATTGGGATATCATTAAGAAAACAATTTACACATTATTGGAGTCTCAGAAGGAAAAGAGAGGAATAAAGAGCCAGAAAGCTTACTTGAAGAAATAATAGCTGAGAACTTCCCAAATCTGGAGAGATATTTGGACATCCAAGTTCATGAAGTTCATAGGTCCACAAAAAGTTTCAACTCAAGAAGTTCTTCTCCAAGTCACATTATAATAAAACTGTCTAAAATCAATGAGAGAATGAGACTTTTAAAAGCAGCAAGAGAAAAAATCCTCACATACAAGGGAATCTCCAAAAAAACTATCAGTGGATTTCTCAGCAGAAATTTTGTAGGCCAGAAGAGAGTAGGATGATATATTCAAAGTGCTGAAAGAAAAAAAAAGCTACCAACCAAAAATATTTTATATGGCAAAAATTATCCTTTGTAAATAAAGGAGAAATATAGACTTTCCCAGGCAAATAAAAGATGAGGGAGTTCATCACCACTAGACCCACCTTACAAAAAATACTGGAAGATGTTCTTGAAACTAAAATGAAAGGACACTCTTTGGTAACATGGAAACATATGGAAATATAACACATGCTGGTAAAGGTAAGTATAGAGTCAAATTCAGAATACACCATTATTGTAATATGGTGGTGTGATAATCACTTACCTGGGGTATAAAGGCTAAAGGACAAAAGTGTTAAAATAGTATAACTAAATTAATTTGTTAATGAGTACAATATATAAAAAGTATGAATTAGGATATCAAAATCAAAATGTGGAGGGAGAAGTAAAAGTGTAGAGTATTTGTATGCAATTGAAGTTAAGCTGTTACCAGCTTAAAGTAGACTGTTATAACTATAAGATATATTATGTAGGCATCATGGTAATCACAAAGCAAAAGCCTTCAGTAGATACACAAAAGATAAAGAGAAGGAAATCAAAGCATACCACTATGGAAATCATCAGTTCACCAAAGAAGACAGCAAGGCAGCAAGGAAGAAACGAAAGACCTACAAAACAATAATAATAAGATGGCATCAGTAAGTCCTTACCTATCAATAATTACTTAAACTGTAAATGGTTTAACTATCTAATCAAAAGACATAGAGTTGCTGAATGGATAAAAAAAATAAGACCCAACTATACTCTATTTACAAGAGGCTCACTTTAGCTTTAAGAATACTCATATGGTCAAAGTGAAGGGATGGAAGGAAATATTCCACACAAATGGAAACAAAAGGGAGCAAGGATTGCTATACTTATGTTTGGCAAAATAGACTTCAAGTCAAAAGCTGTAACAAGAGGAAAGAAAGGTCATAGTATATTGACAAAGGGGTCAATTTATCAAAAGAATACAATTGTAAATATACACGCACCCAACATCAGAGTACCAAAATATGTTACACAGATACTTACAGATCTGAAGTGAGAAATAGACAACAATACATTAATAGTAGTGCACTTTAATACCCAACTTTGAGCAGTGGATAGATCATGCAGACAGAAAACCAATAAAGAAATAGCAGACTTGAACTATATTTTAGACCAACTGGACATTATCAGAACATTCTATCCAACAGCAGCAGAATATACATTTTCAAGGGCACACAGAACATTCTTCAGTATAGAACCTATGTTAGGCCACAAAACAGCTCATAGCAAATTTAAGAAGATTTAAATAATACAGAGTATCTTTTCTGACCACAATGGTGTGAAGCTAGATATCAATAACAGGAGCAAAACAAGACAATTCATACATATGTGGAAATTAAATAACACACTACTGAACAACCAATGGGTCAAAGGGGAATTTTTTAAAATCTTAAAACAAATGAAAACAGAAACACAAAATACCAAAATGTATGTGATGCAACAAAAGCTGTTCTAAGAGGGAAGATTATAGTGATAAATTCCTACATAAAATTTTAAAAAAGATTTTAAATAAAATATAATTTTATACCTCAAAGCACTAGACAAAGAAGAACACACAAAGCCCAAGTTACCAGAAGGAAGGAAATAACAAAGATCAGAGCAGTAATAAATGAAAGAGACCAGAAAAATAATAAAACATATCAATGAAACCGAGTTTTTTTGAAAAAAAAATGAAATTGAGAAACAGTTAATAGATGCAAAAAAGAGGACTCAAACTAATAAAAATATAAATTAGAGACATTATTAACTGATAACCTCAGAAATACAGAGGCTCATAAGAGACTACTAAGATCAATTATCTGCTAACAAATTGGAAACCTAGAAGAAATGGACAAATTCCTAGAATCTTCTAACCTACCAAGATTTAATCATAAAGAAATAGAAAATCTGAACAGACCAATAACAAGTTAGGGGATTGAATCAATAATAAAAAACTTCCCAACAGAGAAAAACACAGGACCAAATGGCTTCACAGGTGAATTCCACCCAAGATTTAAATAAGAATTAACATCAATCCTTCTCAAACTTTTCTTTAAAAAGTTGAAGAGAAGGGAACACTCCCAAACTCATTTTATGAGGCCAGTATTACCCTGATACCAAAGCCAGATAAAGACACTACAAAACAAAACAAAACAAAAAGACAACTACAAGTCAATATGTCTGATGAATATGGATTCAAAAATTCTTAGCAAAACGGTAGTACACCAAACAATAGCACATTAAAAAGATCATACAGCATGATCAATTTGGATTTATCCCTGAAATGCAAGGATGGTTAAACACACTAATCAATAAATGTGATACATTAGGAAAATGAAGACTACCCATCTTATGGTCATCATAATAGATGCAGGCAAAGCATTTGAACAAAAGTATCATTTCTGGATAAAATATGCTCAACAAATTGGGTATAGAAGGAACACACCCCTACACAATAGGCCATGTATGACACATCCAAAGCTAACATCATACTCAATAATGAAAGACTGAAAGATTTTCTTTAAGATTGGGAACAAGGATAGGGTGCCCTCTCTCACTATTCCTATTCAACATAGTACTGGAGGTCCTAACCAGAGCAATTAGGCAAGAAAAAGAAATAAAGGCATCTACATAGGAAAGTAAGAAGTAAAATTGTCTTTGTTTGCAGATGACATGATCTTATATATAGAAAATCTCAAAGACTCTGCCAAAAAGCTATCAGAATAAATGAATTCTGTAAAGTTGCAAGATACAAAATCAACATACAAATCAGTTGCATTTCTACACGTTAACATTGAACTATCTGAAAACTAAAGAACACAATCCCACTTAGCATCAAGATCAATAAAAATCTTAGAAACAAATTTAACCAAGGAGCTGAAAGATCCATACACTGAGAACCATGAGACATTGATTAAATAAAATGAAGAAGACACAAATAAATTGAAAGACCTCACGTTCATGGTTGGGAAGAATTAATATTTTTTAAATGTTAATACTACCCAAAGCCACCTATAGATTCAATGCAATCCCTATCATGATTCCAATGTCATTTTCCACAGAAATGGGAAAATAATCCTAAAATCCATGAGTAATCACAAAAGATCATGAATGGCCAAAGCAATTCTGAGAAAGAAGAGCAAAGGTGGAAGCATCACATTCCCTGATTTCAAGCTACATTACAAAGCTATTATAATAAAAACAATGTGGCACTGGCATAAAAACAAACACATAGAGCAATGGAACAGAATCAAGAGTGCAGAAATAAACCCAGGCATATACTGTCAACTAATTGACAAGTGAGCCAAGAATACTCATGGGAGAAAGGATTATCTTTAATAAATTATACTGTGAAAACTGGATAGCCACATGCAAATGAATAAAATTAGATTCCTATCTTACACCACTCACAAAAATTAAACTGAAATGGATTAAAGACCTATTAGACCTGATCCTGTAAAACTCCTATAAGAAAACATAGGGGAAAAGCCTACATCAAACTAAAAAGTTTCTATACAGTAAAAGAAACAGTCCAACAAAAAGGCAACCTAAGGAATGGAAGAAAATATTTGCATACTATATATCTGATAATGGGTTAATATCCAAAATATGTAAGGAACTCAGACAACTCAATAGCAAAAAAGCATTCATTAAAAAGTAGACAAATGGGGATATATGTATACATGTGGCTGATTAATTTTGCTGTACAGCAGAAACTAACACAACATTGTAAAGCAACTATACCCCAATAAAAAAAAATAAAGAATAAAAAAATTTTAAAAAGGGGACAAATGATCTGAATAGACGTTTTTCCAAAGAAGACATACAGATGGCATTAAAAGAAGTTCCAATCACTAATCACAGTGGAAATGCAAATTTAAACTATAATAGGATATTACTTCACACCTGTTAGCATGGCTGTTATCCAAAGAATAAAAGATAGCAAGTGTTGATGAGAATGTGAAGAAAGGGGAACCTTGTGCACTGTTGGTGGGAATGTAAATTGGTGCAGCCACTATGGAAAACAGTATGGAGTTTCACCAAAAATTTAAAAATAGAATTACCATGCAATCCAGCAATCTCACTTCTGGGCATATACCCAAAAGACTTGAAATCAGAATCCTATCCACTCATTTCTGAAACTTAAGGCAGTAAGAACTTGACCATAGAATGTTTACTAGGGGTATTGTGATAATCATTCACAATACAATATATATAAATCAAACCACCATGCTCTACACATTAAACTTATACAGGGATGTCAATTATTTCTCAGTAAAACTGGAAAAAAGAATAATGTATCAAATGGCTGTAAAAATTTTTAAATATTAAGTATTTAGTATGCAGAAATACTTTATTCAATATTTTTTGTTTAGCTCAGTCAAAATCACTAAATTTTATGTATATGCAGTAGGTCAGGCAAGATCCTACACAACCATCATTCCAACTTTGTTTTGATACACCTGGTCTAATAAAAGGACATTAGCATGTTGTTGGGTGTATTAAAAATTTCAGTGTTTTGTTTTAAGTTGTGGATCTTAGGGTGTCTGTGAATTTTCATGTGCCTGACCACTGCTAATACTTTTCATTTATTTAAGGCATGAGATGCCTTACAAATGTAGGCTCTGCCCCATACATTAACAGAAAGAGAAGAATAATTTTTAAAACAATGGTTGGTATTAAAAAATTAACAATTTTTATTTCAAGTATGAGAAACTGCCAGTAAAATTAAAATGATTTTCCTCCTTTAGAAAATAAATATAAACCACAAAATTTGGTATAAACTGTAACCCTTATAGTTTTTCTCAAACAGTAGTTTGTGTCATTTATTTTACAGTGAATAATACAATTGTTTTGACCCATTTTAATATTGAGACACTGAGTCAGCTGTCAACACCTTAAATCAATCAGAAATTTGTTCTTATCACCAATAGGAAATAAAAGTCCAAGTAAAAACACAAACAAGAACTTTTTAAAAAAACTCTCTGGGGACTAAGACGTCCTTTTCCAAATACTGAAGATTCAGTCTTTCTAGTTCATATAAAATATAAATGAACTTTACATAGAATGTACATTTCCAGGCCTGAATTACTTCTTGGTACACATCATTTATGTCTTTCAAAATGAAGCTAGTTATTTTGGAGATTAGGTATAATTCATTAAAAGTATATTTGTCATTATGATTAAAAACAGGAATAAATATAAGTAAATAACTGATCCAATAAAGGAACATAATTAGTTCTAATCTAATAGCTCAAACAAGAAGTGATCATTAATTGTCTTCAGTATCTGCTATGTCAAATTTATACCAATATTTATCAGTTTTCAAATTACTAACAAACTGTATAAAGCCTGCCTAAAATACTTTTGAATCATTACTAACAAGTGATCATTGCTTCTACATTTTCTTTTTTCTTTTTTAAGTTTCAAACCTCAATATTTGCTTCTTCATTTTCTTATATAAGAAATTGGTGCTTTGTAAAGAGCTCTACTGTATTGATTTCAGATTAGGGGATGTGAACTGCTTACATTGTGTTCTGCTGTCAGGTTTTAACAGACATATCATTTTGTACTATATCATGTGTCACAGATCACAGATGTACTTAAAATAAATCAAGCTGTTCTATGTCACTATAATATGCACACCCAAATCCAGCAAATGATCAATAAGGAAGACTGACTGAATTGATTGAAAGTAAAGCCTAACTAGACCTTGTAAATCATACAATATGACATTTAAAATTTAGATAGCATTCATTATTTTCCACTTCAACACTATTTAGGTGATCTATCTATCTATCTATCTGAAATCTGTGAACACTACATAGACATTAAATTCATTTGGAAGACTTAATTCTCTATTGACAGTTCCATATTTACAACTGTAGTGGTTTTCAGTTTATTAATATTTTAGTTAGTCACATTTTGACACTAGTCAATCTAACTTCTCATGAGTATTCCATGTGATAATTCCTTGCATTTATATAGCACTTTATGTTTCTCAAAACACTTTCAAGTACATTATCTCATTTGATCATCTCAACACCTTGTAATGTAAGGTAGTGTCATAATTATTTATATAAGAAGAAACCGAGACCCCTATTGTTCACACAACTGGGATCAGAATCCTGGACTCTTGACTCCTGGTTTAGTGCTCTCTTCTTCACTAGGCACTGCCTTCCTTTATTGATTTCTAAAACACCTTATCTTCTTACATATGTAGCTCATTTTATATAAAGTTATACAACTTTATTTATACTTACTAGAGTTATACAAGTCAGTTATATATATCTTAAGTCTGTATCTTATATCAGCTATATGTATATATCTCCAACCATTTATACAGGGCCTGATGCTTTACTATCCCCTGCACACAGTAAGTACTGCAAAAACTTTTCATTGCCTTGGAAATCTCTATTTTCCTACTAATAATGACTAACATGGAATAAAGGTCCTAAATGTCCTAATATTAGCCTTAGCCTCAGTACCAGATGTTTCAGCTTATAATTTGTCCTAATTCTAGATATTTAAACCACAGTGTTAACTATGTACCCTGATTTATCAGTAAGAATTAGTGGACTGCTATGTCTATAAAAATAACCTATTTTTTAATACAAGTTTCAACAATAAGGGTATATTTACTACCTTCAAATCCCTAAGTATATTATTATTTAGTCATGTAGCATAGAACTAATAAGAACACAAGGGGAATAGCTGGCATCTTATAATTGTAGATACGAAATGCATGTGCCTTTTGCAACACAATGACAAGTACAATATTGATTTATATTTGTTATCCGAATGGCTAGATACCATGGTAAAACTGTTATGATTTGTCACTCCATAGCATTATTCTTCTTAGCATTGCTAAGTGCCTTGATGTAAAAGTGTGTTTCAAAAGTAGCAGTAGTGATGCAACTTAGAATATTCTTAAGTACTGAATTCATTAATTTTTCTCTACTTAGAGCATTAAGACACCTCTGTAAGATTGAGTGACTATAACTGAGTACGCACATCTGGTAGTGACATTTTCTCTGCCCTTGAGGAAATAATTAGTATGTATAGGGCAATGTGTAAATTTGTTAAGTATTTTGAAGTAAGTATCTTTGTGGATGTGTATAAATAACAAGTATTGCACTAATGGAGACTACTGTCCACTAACAGTGGCATCAGGATGTAATATTGACCATAAGAGCCCCCCAGGCATTTCAGTATTCTTGAACTAACCAATGTGATTACCCATGGAGCTGTTGAAACCCTCTGGAAACTTTTTATTTCTAGGTTTCATTCCAAACTTTTCTGAAGGGGTAAGTGAGCTTAGACAGCTGAGTGAGAGCTTTGCACTGCAAGGAAGAGGGGTTATTTTCAAATGTTCTCCCAGGAGGCCAGTATTGAAGCTGAGATCTCAGAATATGATGTGTTTGCAGTTATGCTGATAGAAACTCAAATGCCAGATGTGCCCCAATAATCTACAACACAGAGTTAATAATATTCCAGGGAAGCCACGAAGCACAAAGATGTCATATTATCCATTTGCAGTGTTAACAAGCTCCCAAGCAATGTTAAATACAATGGGATTCGGAGTGACATCTAACATTCTACAAATATTGAAACTTCTGAATTTGTGGAGTTGCCCTATTCTAGAGAACTGAGTTGCTAGTACAGATTAGACAACTAGGACTGATAGAAATAGTGATTCAAGTAACAATGCAAATAACGGGCTGAGCCCATGGGGGAAATGCAGACACACCTGCATCTCTGCAAAGTATTTGCTCTGTGAAAGCCGGAAATTGCCTTTTGTGACAGAAAACTCCATGGTGCTTGCTCAGCTTCATTGTTGAGGCTTCTGCCTTGGCAGAGGAGGAGGGAGATGCTGGGTCTGATGAGTTTTGGGATTTAGCACACGCCAAAAGAACAAAACTGTTTCATTTGGTTCAGGCAGCTTTTACTATTCAGCATCTTGTAAACATTGAATCTGTAATAAGACCAAATGGAACGATTCCTGCCATGCTAGAAATTCTCCTTTCTTCTTCCACATCAACTCCCACCAGGGTCCACTTTGAGGGGAGAATTTCCTAAAATGTATGTAAAATTATTAGACATGGCATGTGGGATGCTGAGGGGAAGCAATTCTGTCCCAGTAACCTGTTTAAATCAAATATCTTGTAGCCACACTGCTAATAAATAATTCTGTTCAATTATTATATACTCAACACTATTTTAGGTACTATAGGGGCTATAAAGTGTGAGAAATGGATCTGTCCTTTAGTAAGAGGAAGCTCACTGGAAACCAACATAGATCCATATGGTAAGAATTCTAGAGGTCTATTTGAGATTATTTTCACAGTTAAGGTGGGTATCAGTTATACATGCTTTAATTACATGAGATAATTTCTTAAGATAAATCTCTTTCTATTTCTGTCTCTTTCTGTCTATATATTTATATGTAGAGGTACGTGTGTGTATGTTATGGAGTTTCTGGTATTGGTTTTCTAATCTGATGAGATTTTAAGGCACTAGTGATTATTTTCACTGGTGAAGAGGACGTTGGACACTGATAGTGCAAAATATCACCAATCTTAATCAGATACTTATAAAAAGTAAAGTTCTGGGTGACCATGTATTTGATACCTTAAAACATTTTTGTCAGACTAAAGAGTATGATGAGACTGGCTTGTTGCTGCTGACTGCATTGGAGGAAGTGAGGGGGAAAAAAGGGTGAGCTCAGGGCTTCTGTTCTCAGTTCAAGTTGTAATAAATTACCTGAAATTTTCTATGACTTCCTTTAAATAAATACTTATCTCCTATAGCGGCAGGTCTGCGATTGCTGAAAACCAAATCAAGACTCTCATCCTGTTAGTGGATGAATGGCATGATATGTATTCCCAAACGTATAAGGTCTCTTCTGTTAAAGTAGGGACATTAATTTGGAATGATTGGAATCATGAAAATTGGAATAGGAGCCTATGGGCAGATTCCAATGAAAGGAGGATATTGAACCTCCAAATTCTGATGAGTTGTCTTGGCCAGTTCTTCTACCCCTGTCTGAGAAGTTTAACCCTGGTTTGCCTAAGGAATTTGTAATGGCCTCCCCTGAGGTAGTTACCTTGTAAGATACTACAGATTCTCTTCAGGACCTATCCCAAGTGCCCTTCTTTGCTTCTAGACCTATAACTAGACACAAGTCCCAGCAGACCCTGAAGGGTGAGGTGTGAGGTGTGACCCATGAGGAGGTACACTATACTCCAAAAGAAGGGCATTATTTTCCCAGTTAATCCAGACAGAAATCTGGAGAACATGTGTGGGAATGGATATTAAGGATTTGGGATAATGGTGGTGTAACATAAAGTTGGGTCAGGCTGATTTTATTAATATTGGCCCATTAAGAAGGATATATTCAGTGTTGCAGCTCAAGGGGATAGAGGTCACTAACAATTCTGTTGGTTGGATGGCTGCAAAATGCATCAAAAGGTGCCTACACTAAATGAAATTGAAATGTCAGAGCTTCCTTGATATACTGTAGAGGAAGGTATCCAAAGGCTCAGCGACATTGGAATGTTAAAGTGGATTTATTATGTAAAATCTGCTTACCCACCCCAGGAGGGTCCAGTAGACACACCTTTTGCCACAAGTGCAAAATAAATTTGTGAGGAAACCTCAGAATTATTGAAGACCTCTGTGGTTGCTCTTCTCTGTAGGCCAGAAATTACAGTGGAAACATCTGCCACTAAACTGGGATCTTTCAATGCAGTGGGGATAACTGGATTCTGTGGTGGCAGGGGGCCAAGTGGCATCACATAATTGTCAAAAGCAAAGTTGGCATGGTTACTGTAGTTGATAGTAGAGTCAAAGCAGTAATAGAATAGTCTGACCTATGGTATTGGCTAGTTGATCATGATGTTTATAGAAGAGAAGTCTACTAAGTTCTTTCTTGATCTATATAAGCAGAAAAATTATACATCAAGTGAATAGGAGTCTAACATGAATCGTCAACACAGAGATTCATAGTTCCACAATCAATTCTGAGACTTCAGCCAGTGAACAGACATAGAACCCCTTGAATGAAGGGGATCCTGGGTCCTCTTGAAAGAAGACCCCAGTACACTACCAAAAAAGTTATAGTTAATTTTTCTCCCAGCTTTCCCCAAAAGGGACTTACAGCCATTTACCAGGGTGACTGTGCACTGAGAAAAAGAAAATAATCTGACTTTTAAGGGATTAATGTACACTGGCTCTGAACTGATACTAATTCCAGGAGATTCAAAATGTCTTTATGGTCCACCAGTCAAATTAAGAGTTTATACAGGTCAGGTAGTCAGTGGAGCATCAACTCAAGTCCATCACACATTGGGCCCAGTGGGTCCCCAAACTGATCCTTTGGTTCCCCAGTTCTAGAATGCATAAAGGAACAAAAATACTCAGCAACTAGCAGAGTATCCATTATTAGTTGCCTAACGTGTAGAGTGAGGGTTATTATGGTAGGAGAGGCCAAATGGAAGTCACTAGAGCTTTCTCTACCTAGGAAAATGAAAAACAAAAGCAGTACCACATTCCAGGAGGGTTGGCAGAGATCTCTGCCACCATCAGAGACTTGAAGGATGCTGGGATGGAGATTCTCACCACATCCCATTCAACTCACCTATTTGGCCTGTGCAGAAAATGGGTGGATCTTGGAGAATGACAGTGGATTATCATAAGCTTTCTCAGGTGGTGACTCCAATTGCAGTTGCTGTACCAGATGTGATTTTATTGTTTGAGCAAATTAACACATACTTTGGCACCTGATATGTAGCTACTGAATTGATCTGGTAAATGCTTTTTTTTCCTACACCTGTTAATAAAGGCCACCAGAAGCAATTGGCTTTCAACTGACAAGGCCAGTAATATACTTACATTGTTCTGCTTCAGGAGTGTATCAACTCTCCAGCTCAGTGTCATCACAGAAATGATGGAGACTTGATCTCCTTTCCCTTCCACAAGACATTACAACTAAAAAAGAGGCATAACTCCTTGTGGGTCTCCTTGGATATTTGAGGCAACATATTCCTCATTGGGGTGGCTCATTTACCAAGTTCCATGAAATCTCATAGCTTTCAGTGGGGCCAAGAACAATAGCAGGCTTTCCAACAGGTCCAGGCTGTCATGAAAACTACTCTGCCACTTGGGCTGTATGATTCAGAAGATCCAGTGGTGCTTGAAGTGTCAGTGGCAGAACATGCTCCATTGTCAATGAATCATTGAGTAGATTCTTAGGATTTTGGAGCAAAGTCCTGTCATCTTCTGTGGATAACTACCCTTTCTTTGAGAAACAACTTTTGGCTTGCTACTGGGTCTTTGTAGAGACTGAATGGTTGGCCATGGGCCACCAAGTTGTCATGCTATCTGAGTTGCCCATCATGAACTAGGTGTTGTATGAGCCACTAAGCCAGCAGCACTCCATCATCAAATGGAAGTGAAATATACAAGATCAGGATTGAACAGGATGTGAAGGCACAATTAACTGTATAACAAAGTGACCCTAATGCATATGGCCCCTTCTCCTGCTATATATCCTTCTTTCACCCAGCCTGTACCTATGTCCTCATGGAGAGTTCCCTATAATTAGTTGACTGAGTAATGGAAAACTCAGGCCTGATTTACAGATGTTTTTTTATGACATGAAGGCACCATCTGAAAGTAGACAGATACAGCGGTACAGCACCTTTCTGAGACATCCCTGAAGGACATTGGTGAGGGGTAATCCTCCCAGTGGGAAGAACTTTGAGATGTGCACCTGGTTTTTAATTTTCAAGGAAGGAGACATTGCCAGAAGCATGAGTATATACCAGTTTATGAGCTATGGACAATGGTTTCCCTGGATGGTTAGGAACTTGAAGAAACATGATTGGAAAATTGGTAACAAGGAGATGTAGTGTAGTGATATGTGGATAGACTTCTGTGAATGTGCAAAACAACAGTAATAACAACATGAAGATATTTGTGTTCCATGTGAGTGCTACTAATGAGTGACTTCAGCAGAAGAGGATTTTAGTAATCAAGTGGGTAAGATGACACATTCTAAGGATAGCAGTCAGACTCTTTCCTCAGCTTCCCTTGTCATTACCTAATGAGCCTATAACAATGGTCATAATGGCAGGGGTGGAGGTTAGCATGGGCTCACAACATGTACTTCAACTCACCAAGGTCGACCGACCTGACTACAGCCCCTGATGAGTGCCCAATTTGCCAGTGGTAGAGGCCAACACTGAGTCTCCAATATGGACCCTTCAGGGTGATCAGACAGCTGCCTGATGGCAGGTTGATTACATTGGGCCATCTCTATCATGGAAGAGGAATTGCCTGATCCTCACTAGAATAGACACTCTGTGTATGGATTTGCCTTCCCTGCATGTAGTGCTTCTGTAAAAACTGTCAGATGTGTACTTGATGGTGCCTTGTGCACAATCATGGTATTCCAAACAGCATTACTTCTGATCAAGGAAGCAACTTCAGAGTAGATGAATTGCAACAATGGATCCATCATCATGAAATTCACTGGCCTTACCATGGTTCTCACCATCCTGAAGCAGCTGGCTTGACAGAATGGTGGAATGCCTTCTCAAAACTCAGTTACAGTATCAGCTAGGTGGAAATATTTTGTAGGTCTGGGGTAAAGTTCTTCAGGTGGCTCTATATGCTTTGAATTAATATCCAATATATGGTGCAGTTTCTCCCATAGCCAGGATGTATGCATTAAAAATGTGCAGCTTTTTGTTTTTCAATTATACTGTAATAAATTGTTTTCTTAAAAAAGAAATGAGTGGATGGCACCCAGGGTGAGGGTAAGCGAAAACGTACAAGATATGGATTCTTTTTCCTTGGTGATACTGATTTGAATAAATTTGTTTTGAAGTATTTCATGGATGTTTAGTGTATACTAAACAAAGGTGTTGGAAAGGACAGGAAAAGGGTAGAGGAATAATGCATCAGTGAGGAAGACAATACAATATAACCAATGGACAGTTCTTGAGACCTAGAGATGGAAAAAGTTGTTATATGGAATGACAAAAAATAACTTCATTTCTTGTGCAAACTGTACAATTGGTTGTGGCTTCTTGGATTGTAAAGGGTTACTTCAACACATCTAGGTTCAGCAAAGCATAATAGCATGATGAATTAGACATATTTGTTTAGTGTCATGTTTCTGCTAATCCCAATTACAGCTAGCCTGCCTTTTTTCTTAACATATTTATTGGAGTATAATTGCTTTACAATGGTGTGTTAGTTTCTGCTTTATAACAAAGTGAATCAGCTATACATATATCCCCATATCTCCTCCCTCTTGTGTCTCCCTCCCACCCTCCCTATCCCACCCCTCTAGGTGGTCACAAAGCACTGAGCTGATCTCCCTGTGCTATGTGGCTGCTTCCCACTAGCTATCTATTTTACAGGTGGTAGTGTATATATGTCCATGCCACTCTCACTTCATTCCACCTTACCCTTCCCCCTCCCTGTAACCTCAAGTCCATTCTCTACATCTATGTCTTAATTCCTGTCCAGCCCCTAGGTTCTTCAGAACCATTTGTTTTAGATTCCATATATATGTGTTAGCATATGGTATTTGTTTTTCTCTTTCTGACTTACTTCACTCTGTATGACAGACTCTAGGTCCATGTACCTCACTACAAATAACTCAGTTTCATTTCTTTTTATGGCTGAGTAATATTCCATTGTATATATGTGTCATATCTTCTTTATCTATTCATCTGTCAGTGGACAATTAGGTTGCTTCCATGTCCTGGCTATTGTAAATACAGCTGCAATGAACATTGTGGTACATGTCTCTTTTTGAATTATGGTTTTCTCAGGGTATACACCCAGGAGTAGGATTGCTGGGTCATATGATAGTCTATTTTTAGTTCCTTGAGGAACCTCGATACTGTTCTCCATAGTGGCTATATCAATTTACATTCCCACCAACAGTGCAAAAGGGTTCCCTTTTCTCCATACACTCTCCAGTATTTACTGTTTGTAGATTTTTTTGATGATGGCCATTCTGACTGGTGTGAGATGATATCTCATTGTAGTTTTGATTTGCATTTCTCTAATGATTAATGATGTTGAGCATCTTTTCTTGTGTTTCTTGGCAATCTGTATATCTTCTTTGGAGAAATGTCTATTTAGGTCTTCTGCCCATTTTTGGATTGGGTTGTTTGTTTTTTTAATATTGAGCTGCATGAGCTGCTTGTACATTTTGGAGATTAATCCTTTGTCAGTTGCTTCATTTGCAAATATTTTCTCCCATTCTGAGGGTTGTCTTTACGTCTTGTTTTCCTTTGCTATGCAAAAGCTTTTAAGTTTCATTAGGTCCCATTTGTTTATTTTTGTTTTTATTTCCATTTCTCTAGGAGGTGGGTCAAAAAGGATCTTGCTGTGATTTACGTCATAGAGTGTTCTGCCTATGTTTTCCTCTAAGAGTTTGATAGGAGAGTGTCTGGCCTTACATTTAGGTCTTTAATCCATTTTGAGTTTATTTTTGTGTATGGTGTTCGGGAATGTTCTAATTTCATTCTTTTACATGTAGCTGTCCAGGTATCCCTGCACCACTTATTGAAGAGGCTGTCTTTTCTCCATTGTATATTCTTGCCTCCTTTATCAAAAATAAGGTGACCATATGTGCGTGGGTTTATCTCTGGGCTGTCTATCCTGTTCTACTGATCTATATTTATGTTTCTGTGCCAGTACCATACCACCTTGATTACTGTAGCTTTGTAGTATAGTCTGAAGTCAGGGAGCCTGATTCCTCCAGCTCCGTTTTTCTTTCTCAGGATTGCTTTGGCTATTCGGGGTCTTTTGTGTTCCCATACAAATTGTGAAATTTTTTGTTCTAGTTCTGTGAAAAATGCCATTGGTAGTTTGATAGGGATTGCATTAAATCTGTAGATTGCTTTGGGTAGTATAGTCATTTTCACAATGTTGATTTTTCCAATCCAAGAACATGGTATATCTCTCCATCTGTTTGTATCATCTTTAATTTCTTTCATCACTCTCTTATAGTTTTCTGCATACAGGTCTTTTGTTTCCTTTGGTATGTTTATTCCGAGGTATTTTATTCTTTTTCTCACAGTGGGACATGGGAGTGCTTCCTTAATTCTCTTTCAGACTTTTCATCATTAGTGTATAGGAATGCGAGAGATTTCTGTGCATTAATTTTGTGTCCTGCTACTTTACCAAATTCATCGATTAGCTCTGGTAGTTTTCTGGTAGAGTCTTTAGAATTCTCTATGTATTGTATCATGTCATCTGCAAACAGTGACAGCTTTACTTATTCTTTTCTGATTTGGATTCCTTTTATTTCCTTTTCTTCTCTGATTGATGTGGCTAAAACTTCCAAAAATATGTTGAATAATAACGGTGAGAGTGGGCAGCCTTGTCTTGTTCCTGATCTTAGTGGAAATGGTTTCAGTGTTTAACCATTGAGGACGATGTTGGCTGTGGGTTTGTCATATATGGCCTTTATTATGTTGAGGTAAATTCCCTCTATGCCTACTTTCTGCGAGGTTTTTATCATAAATGGGTGTTGAATATTTTTGAAAGCTTTCTCTGCATCTACTGAGATGATCATATGGTTTTTCTCCTTCAGTTTGTTAATATGCTGCATCACATTGATTGATTTGTGTATACTGAAGAAGGCTTGAATTCCTGGGATAAATCCCACTTGATCATGGTGTATGATCCTTTTAATATGCTGTTGGATTCTGTTTGCTAGTGTTTTGTTTAGGATTTTTGCATCTATGTTCATCAGTGATATTGGCCTGTAGTTTTCTTTTTTTTGTGACATCTTTGTCTGGTTTTGGTATCAGGGTGATGGTGGCCTCATAGAATGAGTTTGGGAGTGTTACTCCATCTGCTATATTTTGGAAGAGTTTGTGAAGGCTAGGTGTTAGCTCTTCTCTAAATATTTCATAGAATTTGCCTGTGAAGCCATCTGGTCCTGGGCTTTTGTTTGTTGGAAGAGTTTTAATCATAGTCTCAATTTCAGCACTTGTGATTAGTCTATTTATATTTTCTATTTCTTCCTGGTTCAGTCTTGGAAGGTTTTCCTTTTCTAAGAATTTGTCCTTTTCTTCCAGGTTGTCCATTTTATTGGCATAGAGTTGCTTGTAGTAATCTCTCGTGATCATTTGTATTTCTGCAGTGTCAGTTGTTACTTCTTTTTCATTTCTAATTCTGTTGATTTGAGTCTTCTCCCTTTTTTCCTTGATGAGTCTGGCTAATGGTTTATCAATTTTGTTTATCTTCTCAAAGAACCAGCTTTTAGTTTTATTGATCTTTGCTATTGTTTCCTTCATTTCTTTTTAATTTATTTCTGATCCGATTTTTTATGATTTCTTTCCTTCTGGTACCTTTGGGTGACTTTTGTTCTCTCTCATTGCTTTAGGTATAAGGTTAGGTTGTTTATTTGAGATGTTTCTTGTTTCTTAAGGTAAGATTGTATTGTTATAAACTTCTGTTTTGAAGCTGCTTTTGCTGCATCCCATTGGTTTTGCGTTGTCGTGTTCTCATTGTCCTTTGTTTCTAGGTATTTTTTATTTCTTATTTGATTTTTTCAGTGATCTCTTGGTTATTATGTGGTGTATTGTTTAGCCTCCACGTGTTTATATCTTTTTCAGATTTTTTCCTGTAATTGATGTCTAGTCTCATAGCGTTGTGGTCGGAAAAGATACTTGATATGATTTCAGTTTTGTTAAATTTACCAAGGCTTGATTTGTAACCCAAGATATGATATATCCTGGAGAATGTTCCATGAGCACCTGAGAAGAAAGTGTATTTTGTTGTTTTTGGATGGAATATCCTATAAATATCAATTAAGTCCGTCTTGTTTAATGTATCATTTAAAGCTTGTGTTTATTTATTTTCATTTTGGATGATCTGTCCATTGGTGAAAGTGGGGTGTTAAAGTCTCCTACTATGATTGTGTTCCTGTTGATTTCCCCTTTTATGGCTGTTAACATTTGCCTTATGTATTGAGGTGCTAATGTGTTGGGTGCATAAGTCTTTACAATTGTTATATCTTCTTTTTGGATAGATACCTTGATCATTATGTAGTGTCCTTCTTTGTCTCTTGTAATAGTCTTTATTTTCAAGTCTATTTTGTCTGATATGAGAATTGCTACTCCAGCTTTCTTTTGATTTCCATTTGCATGGAATATCTTTTTCCATCCCCTCACTTTCAGTGTGTATGTGTCCCTAGGTCTGAAGTGGGTCTCTTGTAGACAGTATGTATATGGGCCTTTTTTAAATATCCATTCAGCCAGTCTATGTCTTTTGGTTGGAGCATTTAATCCATTTGTATTTAAGGTGATTATCCATATGTATGTTCCTATTGCCATTTTCTTAACTGTTCTTAGTTTGTTATTGTAGGTCTTTTCCTTCTCTTGTGTTTCCTGCCTAGAGAAGTTCCTTTAGCATTTGTTGTAAAGCTGGTTTGGCAGTGTTGAATTCTCTTAGCTTTTGCTTGTCTGTAGAGGTTTTCATTTCTCCATCGAATCTGAGTGAGATCCTTGCTGTGTAGAGTAATCTTGGTTGTAGGTTTTTCCCTTTCATCACTTTAAATATGTCCTGCCACTCCCTTCTTGCTTGCAGAATTTCTGCTGAAAGATCAGCTGTTAATTTTATGGGGATTCCTTTTTATGTCATTTGTTGCCTTTTCCTTGCTGCTTTTAAGATTTTGTCTTTGTATTTAATTTTTGATAGTTTGATTAATATGTTTCTTGGTGTGTTTCTCCTTGGATTTATCCTGTGTGAGACTCTCTGTGCTTCCCAGGCTTGATTGACTATTTCCTTTCCCATATTAGGGATGTTTTCAACTATAATTTGTTCAAATATCTTCTCAGTCCCTTTCTTTTTTCTTCATCTTCTGGGATCCCTGTAATTCGAATGTTGTTGTGTTTAATGTGTCCCAGAGGTCTCTGAGAGTGTCCTCAATTCTTTTCATTTTTTTTCTTTATTCTGCTATGCAGTAGTTATTTCCACTGTTTTATCTTCCAGGTCACTTTTCTGTTCTTCTGCCTCAGTTGTTCTGTTATTGATTCCTTCTAGAGAATTTTTAATTTCATTTATTTTGTTGTTCATCATTTTTTGTTTGCTCTTTAGTTCTTCTAGGTCCTTGTTAAACATTTCTTGTGTTTTCTCCATTCTATTCCTAAGATTTTGGATTATCTTTGCTACAATTACTCTGAATTCTTTTTCACGTAGACTGCCTATTTCCTCTTCATTTGTTTGGTCTGGTGGGTTTTTACCTTGCTCCTTCTTCTGCTCTGTGTTTCTCTCTCTTCTCATTTTGCTTAGCTTACTGTGTTTGGGTCTCCTTTTTCGCAGGCTGCAAGTTCATAGTGCCCGTTGTTTTTGGTGTCTGCCCCCAGTGGCTAAGGTCAGTTCTGTGAGTTGTGTAGGCTTCCTGGTAGAGGGGACTGGTGCCTGTGTTCTGGTGGATGAGGCTGGATCTTATCTTTCTGGTGGGTAGGACCACATCCAGTGGTGTGTTTTGGGGTGTCTGTGACATTAGTATGATTTTAGGCAGCCTCTCTGCTAATTGGTGGGTCTGTGTTCTTCTCTTGCTAGTTGTTTGGCCTAGGGTGTCCAGTATTGTAGCTTGCTGGCCCTTTAGTGGAGCTGGGTCTTAGCACTGAGATGGAGACCTCTGGGAGATCTTTCACTTTTGATATTACTTGGAGCTGGGAAGTGTCTGGTGGACCAATGTCCTGAACTCGGCTCTCCCACCTCAGAGGCACAGGCTTGACACCCGGCCAGAGTACCAAGACCCTGTCAACCACACAGCTCAGAAGAACAAGGAGAAAAAAAGAAAGAAAGAAAGAAAAAATAATAAAATAAAGTTATTAAAATAAAAAATTTAAAAAAATTATTAAAAATATAAAAAACATTAATGAGTAATAAAAAAAGAAAGACGAGAGCAACCAAACCCAAAAAACAAATCCACCAATGATAACAAGCACTAAACACTTATACTAAAAAAACCCAAAGTGGACAGACAGAACCTAAGGACAGATGGTTATAAGAAAGCTATACAGGCAAAATCACACAAAGAAGCATACACACTCACAGAAAGGGAAAATGGAAAAAAATATATATTTAGAAAAAGAAAAAGAAATACATATATATATTTAGAAAAGGAAAAAATATGTATATATATATAAATATATATATCTATATATAGATATATATAAAAAAATAAAAGTAGCAAGTAACAAAATCAATAAACAAATCTACCAATGATAATAAACTGTAAATACTAAACTAAGATAAACATAAAACCAGAAACATTAGATGCAGAAAGCAAACCTCAACTCTACAGTTGCCCCCAAAGTCCACTACCTCAATTTTAGGATGATTCATTGTCTATTCAGATATTCCAGAGATGCAGCGTACATCACCTTGATTGTGGAGATTAATCCACTGCTCCTAAGGCTGCTGGGAGAAATTTCCCTTTCTCTTCTTTGTTCGCACAGCTCCCGGGGTTCAGCTTTGGATTTGGCCCCACCTCTGCGTGTAGGTCACCTGAGGGCGTCTGTTCTTTGCTCAGATAGAATGGGGTTAAAGTAGCAGCTGATTAGGGGGCTCTGGGTCACTCAGGCTGGGGAGAGGGAGGGGTACGGAATGCGGTGCGAGCCTGCGGTGGCAGAGGCCAGCGTGACGTTGCAACAGTGTGAGGCACGCTGGGTGTTCTCCTGGGGAAGTTGTCCCTGGATCACGGGACCCTGGCAGTGGCAGGCTGCACAGGCTTCCAGGAGGGGAGGTGTGGATAGTGACCTGTGCTTGCACACAGGCCTTTTGGTGGCGGCAGCATCATCCTTAGTGTTTCATGCCCGTCTCTGGTGTCTGCGCTGATAGCTGCGGCTCGTGCCCTTCTCTGGAGCTTATTTAGGCAGTGCTCTGAATCCCCTCTCCTTCTGCACCCCGAAACTATGGTCTCTTGCCTCTTAGGCAGGTCCAGACTTTTTTCTGGACTCCCTTCCGGCTAGCTGTGGCACACTAGCCCCCTTCAGGCTGTGTTCACGCAGCCAACCCCAGTCCTCTCCCCGGTATCTGACCTCTGAAGCCGGAGCTTCAGTTCCCTAACCCCCCTCCCTTTTCTTTATAGAGAGGTTTAAAAAGGTCTCAGAGTGGCAGAGGCAGGACTAGAATACAGGTCTCCTGACTTTTATTTCCTTGTTTTCTCAATGTGAAACTGCTTTGAGTAGAAAAGTTCTATAAGATTATATTTAAGAAATTAAAATCAGCAAATAAAATACCATTTACAGAATGAATAAAATGATTTTTTTAAAAATATTAGAATTAGGGGATTTTATAGGGATATCACCTTTCTCCAGGAATTTATCATTTGACACAGAGCTATGTAGGAATACTGAGAATCATAAAAGATAATAGATTAGTGGATTATTATCTGTCTTACAAAAATCAGTATAAAGTATATTTAAAGAGCCAACTTGCTCATTACAATAAAAGCATAATCCATTTTATAAAAATGTAGCATATTGTATTTTTATTGTACTGAGAAGTTATCCCCCATCCCATCTTCCCAGTGACTTTCTCCCTGAGGTAACTGACAACTGATATTAACAGCTTAGTTCTTTTGCCCTTGTTCATAAAACAATATATATATATGTGTGTGTATATATATATATATATATATATATATATATATATACACACACATATATATATATATATATAAGCAACTTTCTAATTGCACTTAATATATCTTGTTGATATCTACAGGTCAATAGGTACAGTTCTGTTATTTTTTCTAATGTTTTAATGTGCATATACACACTCATTTATGCAATTTTATACAAATGGCATTACACTGTTCTCTGATAGGTTTTGGGGGTGTAATCATCTTCCTATTTTACTTGCCTCTCCCAGGTTGCTTACCTCCAAACTCCAACCATGGTACAGCTATCACTTTAGGCTGTTTGTAGAAAGATGATTTGCAAGCATTGGAACAGAGGGGTAGTATTTGTTCCCTGATTGCTTTACCTATCACTAAAAAACTGCACGTTTGTGGAAATGAACTCTTGAGTTAACATCTTAGTGGGTGCATATGTATTAACATGTAACACAAAAGTAAGAGTTAACATCTTAATGAGTACATATATGTGCAATGGCTTTGTTCTTGTTAGATTTCCATCTTGCTTTTCCTATTCAATAACAACTTGTGGAAATTGTTCCATCTCAAATGGTATAGCTCTAATTCATTATCTTAATTGTTATATAACATTATAAGTATGACTGCTTCATAATATATTTAATAACATAAATAAATATAAGCATTCCCTTTTCTTCTTATTCTTTATGTCTATAAACAATACTGTAGCAAACATATGTACATATATTCTTTCATATTGGTGTTTTTATCATGATAGGACAACTTCTCAGTAGTGGGGCTGTGACCTTGAAAGATATGTATATTTTAAAATTTAATAGTTTTATTAAATAACTTTTCCAAAGGGTTCTGATAATTCAAATTCAAAGCCTGCATTTTATGAAAGCAATCTTTCCCTCCATATCACTCCCATCATAAAAGGACTTTCTTTCCTTTTCTTTTTTTTGGCAAATAAAAAATAATGCGTGAAAGGTAATATTACATTGTTTTATGTATTTCACTGTTAGTGATTTTAGCATCTTCTCAAGTGTGTTGATCATTTGATTTTTCTCTTCTAAATTGCCTTTTCATACTCTTTGTCCATTTTTTCCCATGGGGATACTTATTTTCTCTTGACAAATTCCTTAGAGCATCAGTATTAGCATCACCTATGTGTTGGTTGGAAATGCCCAATCTCCAATCTACTGTATTAGAATCTGCATTTTAATAAGATCCCCAATAATGCTCCTTAAATTTTGAGAAGCATTGATGTAGATATTGCACCTTTTCTTGTCATCTACTTTCTTATTTCCAAATTTAGTTTTTATGTATTCATTTGTTTAATGCATTTTTGCCTTAGGAAAGTTATTAATTTTTCATAAATTGAAATGCTTATTTTGTTTTCCTTTTAAGGATTTTAGGTTTCTTATCTTGGTGAAGGACTTCTCTGTCCCTAGATTATATGTTTGACCTCATACATATCTTAAGAATTTTTTCATTTATTTCCCATTGACGTTAATACCTGTTTTTGTTTTGATATATTGGGGAATAGGGTTTTAATTTATATTCTTACAGATTACTAGCCAGTTGTGCTTATGCCACATATTAAATAAACCATTCTTTTACCACTCAGTTGAAATACTATTGTGTATTATATTAAATCCTTGTATGTCCTAGGATCTGTTTCTGAATTCTTTGCTCTTTTCCACTGATGCATTTCTCTTTTCCTATATCAATACCATATTTATTTGATTAAAATAGATTTATAGAATATTCTCATATAGTAAGGCAAGTGACTGCTCACTAATCTTTTTATTTTTCTTGGTTATTGTTGTCACTCTTCCAAATGAACCTTAAATTATTTTTGTTTCTAAAAATAAGAAAACTTACTATTATATAACTCTGGGATTGGAATTGGAATTGCATCAAACATACGTATTCATTTTAGTATCATTTGCATTTTTATGGTATAAAGTCTTTACATACATTAGCATGATATCTCTTCTATTATCCCAACTAAGTCTTGAGATATAACATTATTTTCTAATTAATATAATTTGTACCCAAACACTATGTCTCTATAAATTATTAGCTAGTGGCCATAGTATAAAACAATAATGAACAAATGCATAGGGCAAGAGAGGCAATAGGGTATATTGAAAAGAACATAGGCTTTGGAATTTGAACCAATTTTGAATCTCTTGAGCTTATGCTAATTATTTAACGTATCAGAGCTTCAGATTCCTTATCTAAACAAGTGGATAATAATTGTTATCTTTGTGAAGATAGTTTATCATACCCAGAAAAGGACCAAATACATAATAAGCACATAACAAATATTAGTTACAAAATTCCCTTTGTGGTGTAATCTTGCAGTTTGGCCATGTTCTGTTGATTTGAGTAATGCTCTATTCATTAATTTTTGATACCTTGAAGCATTTCTGCTGAGTCTAGGACCCTATTAAAAAAATACAATGTGTGTAAAAGTAATTTTATAATTAAGGATTTCTAAATACATTTTCATTACCCATGGGGATTATTTATGTTAATCAAGTAGAACTTTTTGTACAAAGTACACTGATGATCATGGCATTAATTTGCTATTTCTCTTTGCTACTTTCAGATAAAGGGTGTTCTTTTACCTGAAATGTACAAACACTAAAAAGGGCCTATTGAAGAGTGTAGATTAGATAGAGCTGATCTTTTCATTGTTATTTTCTGTATCTCATTTATTTACTCAATAAATATTTACTGAATACCTAGTATGTACCAGGCATGTGATAGGCACTGGGGATAAAAGGGTAAACATGAATGATAAGCATGAATGAGTGCTCCTTGCTCTCATGGAGATTATAGTATAACATGGAAGACAGATGAAAAGATAATTAACTGTAAATTGTTAAACTAAAATCATGTGTTATAAATAAATGATATAAATTAAGAAAACCTATAGAAGCATTTAAGCAGGAGGGAAGGAATGTTAAAATTGAAACCTTAAGAATAGATAGGTATTAATCAAGTAAATAGAGAATGAGACATTTTAGGGAGAGAAAACAGTGTGTATGAAGGCCTTAGGCTACGAGAAGCATGACAGATTTCAAAAACTGAGAGCAGGCCAGTGAAGCTGGAGAATAGAGCAAGGAGAAGAGGAATGCAAAATTAAGTTTGGAGAGAGAGGAATAGGTTAGGGTTTATGATCTTATCCCAAGAACAATGGTAAGTTACTGCTGGACTTTCAGCAAGAGAGTAATGTAATCAAATCTGTTTTTCTTTAAAAAATTACTCTGAAGAGTGGAAAATGTAGAAGGGTAGAAGTAGATATAGAAAGACCAAAATAAGTTGATCATCTAGTAGTATTGCAAATGCTGAAGGTTCAAGAAAAATATATGAGGTAAATGTTCAAATGAAAGAAATTCTATTAATTAACCTGATCTTTCTGTGGATTAGGAAGGCATCACTGTTACTTGATTAGCAATGGAACACACTGGTAGTGTTTTCAGGATACCAGTGTTTTATGGGATCACACTTTGAGAACTTCTAGCACAGGGGCTGCAAGTAAATATAAGTATGTAATTTTTGGCTTTTCTGGCTGCACTCCATGTGTTCTTAAATGATCATTCATAAATGAAACCTGTTTTATTTTCATGATTTACAGATTAATGATCAGAGTAATAGCTTATATATTGAAATACCCTGAGATGATTGGAAAGACTTCATTATCAGACAGACCTGTGTTTGAATCTTGGCACTTTTACTTCATAACTGAGTTACACAATCTCACTGAGCCTTGGTTTCCTTAGCTGTAAAAATGAAGAATTGCCTTTTTCGGTGCCGATTTTACAGGTCCTTATTGAGATCTAATTTAATTACTGTGTGTATGGTGCTGAGAACACTACAATTACTCAGTGAATAGTAATTGCTAGTGATAGAAAAAATTATAATAGAGATAGTTGTTACTTTTATTATTTTATTAATTGTCACACTGGTTAAAAGGATGTTCTTCTTGTCATGCATCACAAGGAAGGGCACTAGAGAGAAAGAATCCTTGACGGTACTAAAGTGAACACAGAGTGCCTCAAGAAGCTTTCATCAGAACTGAGCCATTAGAACATCAGACAAGGAAAAACTACTCCCAACCTATGACACACAGAGAAATTCTTCACTCACAAAGTAGAAAAGTTAGCATTGTAAGAATAGAGATGTGAAGAGAAATGTTCAAAGAGAAAAGCAGTGGCTGAACTGCTCAAAATCAGTCCATTTACAGAAAAAAAAAAAAAGAATAAAAGGGGTTATTTCTTGTTATTCATGTACATTTGCAGAGTGATTTTAGCCATTTTGATTTATTTCATAAGCATTTATAATATTGCATACTGCATGCAATGATCATTTTCATTGGTTACTTTCACAGAGAAAACCTATCAGATATAGAATTATTATTTATTCCCTTTATTTAGATGAGTAAAGTGAGTAACAAAGTTAAGGAGTGTTCTTAAAATGATGCAATTTTTTGATGACAGTTCTTTGTCCAGTAAAACTGAATCTCAGTCTAAATTTTAATTCTCAGCTCACTAAATGTTGTCAAAACATAAAACACATAAAACTTAGAAGGTGGCCCTAATAAAACCTTGAATGCAGTATCCATTGGTTCCTCAAGTATTGCTAATTGTCATCACTTAAAACCAAGTATAGTAAAGCTGAATTCTCACACAACTTATTAAAATAGCCAAAAAAAGAGAAAGGAAAAGAAAATGGTTTGAAAATTAAAATATATAGGATACATTAATGCATGCATTCCTTGTTCATTGAATAGTTGTTACATTCCGGTCCTATATTGAGTGTTTAGTATTCAAAGGGAAGGGCAGTAGGGAATTAATGTTTCTTGAGGGATTAAGATTTTACATTTTCCTCATCTCACCTCACACCCTTCCCCAAACATATTTACCATTGCCAAGTTTTATCTGTTCAATGTCTAAAATATATCCAAATCCATTTGGTCTTTCTCCAAATCCACCAGTAACTCCTAAGCCCAAGGCATCATTCTCTTTCTCCTTTGATTTAAATTGCTACAGCAGCCTCCCAAATGGCATCCCCCTTTTCACCATTGCTCTACTTCAATCTATTCTCTACACAGAAATCACAGTGACCTTTCATAAAACACGAGACTTTCTTTCTTTTCTTTTATTGTTATCAAGACTTTACTTTTTAGAGCAGTTTTAGATATACAGCAAAATTTAGGAGAAAGTACAGAGATTTCTCTTATATCCCTGGCTTCCATACATACACATCACTCACCAGAATGCTGCATTTGTTAGAATTGATAAACTTACACTGACAACATCCTCATCACCAAAAGTTCATAGTTTGCATTACAATTCACTCTTGGTGTTGTACTTTCTAAGGGATTGGACAAATGTGTAATGACATGTGTCCATAATTATGGTATCATACAGGGTATTTTCACTGCCCTAAAAATCACCTGTGTGTTACCTATTCATTCTTCCCCTCACCCTCAACCCTTGGCATTCACTGAACTTTTTACTGTCTCCCTAGTTTTGGCTTTTCCAGAATGTCATATAGTTGGAATCACACAGTATGTAGATTTTTCAAATTAGCTTCTTTCAGCTAGCAATATACATTTACGTTTCCTTCATGTCTTTTCATGGCTTGATAGCTCATTTCTTTTAGGCACTGGGTAATATTTCATTGTTTGGATGTGTCAAAGTTTGTTTATCCATTCACCCTACTGAAGAATATCTTGGTGGCTTCCAAGTTTTGACAATTATGAATAAAGCTGCTGTAAACATCCATGTGCAAGTTGTTGTGTGGACCTAAGTTTTCAACTCCTTTGGGTATATACCAAGGAGCATGATTGCTGGACTGTATGGTAAGTGTATGATTAGTTTTGTAAGAAACGACCAACCTGTCTTCCAAAGTAGCTGTACCATTTTGCATTCCCACCAGCAATGACTGAGAGTTTTTGTTGCTCCACATCCTCCTCAACATTTGATGTTGTCAGTGTTCCAGATTTTGGCCATTCTAATAGGTATGTAATGGTATTGCACTGTTGTTTTAATTTTCATTTTCTTGAAGGCATATACTGTGAAGCATCTTTTCATATGCTTATTTGTCATCTGTATACCGTCTTTGATGAGTTATCTGTTAAGGTCTTTGGCCCATTTTTTTAATTGGGTTGTTTGGTTTTTTTATTATTGAGTTTTAAGGAGCTTTTTACAAACTATTTTGGCTAATAGTCCTTTATCAGATGTGTCTTTTGCAAATACAGTTGATCCTTGAATAACACAGAGGTTAGGGGCAGCAAACCTCCATGCAGTTGAAAATCCACATATAATTTAGAGTTGATTCAACCAATTGTAAGTCCTGCAGTACTGTGTATTTACTGTCACAAAATATCTGCCTATATGTGGGCCCATGCATTTCAGACCTGCACTGTTCAAGGTTAAGCTGTATTTGTTCCCAGTCTGTGGCTTGTCTTCTCATTTTCTTGACATTGTCATTTGCAGAGCAGAAGTTTTAAATTTTAACGAAGTCCAGCTTATCAGTTATTTCTTTCATGGAGGGTGCCTTTCATGTTGTATCTACAAAGTCATCAACAAACTCAAGGTCATCTAGGTTTTCTCCTATGTTATCTTCTAGGAGTTTTATAGTTTTGTGTTTTACATTTATGTCTGTGATCCACTTTGAGTTAATTTTTGTGAAAGGTGTAAGGTCTTTTTCTAGATTCATTTTTTTGCATATGGACATCCAGTTGTTTCATCACCATTTGTTGAAAAGACTATCTTTGCTCCATTGTAGTTTCTTTGCACCTTTGTCAAAGATGAGTGGACAATTTTTATCGCTTAACCCAACCTGAAAGGCCCTGCATGATCTGGTCTCTCCAGCTCATGCTTTCTCCTAGATTGATCCTTTCCATTGTTTAGATCTCATTCAGTTATCACCTCCTCTGAATGACCTTCTTTGAGCATTCATTCTAAGATAAATTTCCCATCTCTGCTATTTAGTTACTATCTTATATTACACTGTTTTGATTTCTCCATAACACTTGTCACATACTATATTTTCTTGTATATTTGTTTACTTATTTATTACCATAGTCTACTCCCTCCCACTCATCTATTCACTAGAACATACGTTTTGTAAATGTAAAGATATCACTTATTCCTGTTCTGTGCCTTATTTACAGCTCCCGGAACAATGACTTGATGTAGTAGGTGTTCAGTAAATATTTTAGAAATATCTTTCTCAATATGAATAATATTGAATCAAGTTTTGGTCCAGAAAATGGCAAGCTTTACTTATCTAATTTTTTTTTAATGGGGCAAGTCTTTCTCTAATATGTTCTGTTAGTTTATGTGTTATTGCTAATGCATAATTGCTTCAGATGTTGGCCCTATTCAAGGGCCTGTGCCAGATGCATCTATACCTGATATCATTTATTTTTAACAAACCCATATACACCTGATCTCATTTATTTTTCACAATTTTTCACACACACACACACACACACACACATACACATGCACACAAATCCCTTACAATGCGTGTTCCCCAAATCAGATCCCTCTAGTTAGCTGAAACAGAATTAAGCATGCTGGAAACCCTGAATCATTTCATCCTCTCCTTCATCTTGCCTCTGATAAAATATAAGTTGTCACTGTTGCTTGCTCCAATCCCATGCCAAGGGAAACAGTTTTTCCTCACCAAGAGATTAACAGGTACACAGTCCATGCTGTGGTGTGCCATTTTGGTCTAGGTGCTTGGACAGGCAGCATAATTAACTTGCAGAATTATCTAAGGAATTGGATTTTCTCAGTGAAGCCAATCAAAGCTTTCACAGGATACTTACAGAGCAGAGGCTATGGGGACATTTCAGCAGATGATTCTTTAAATAAAGTTTGGCAGACAGAAGGCTTAGTTTTCTGCATCACCTCTTTACATCTGGTCTATTATTATGTTATTCTCTTTCATATTTCATTTGGCTTTCCCTATGGGTATGTGCTTTATGCCCACTTTCTTACAACTTATGATTCTTTCTATAAAACTTTTATGTTCATGAAACTTTCCAGAGTCTTTAATTTTAATAATACTTAAGGTTAGCAATATTGAGATTAACTCTTATGTACTGTCACCCTGGCCATGGTTTAATAAGTGTAATAGATGAACTGATTTTGTTGTTTTGCCTGTCCTAATCATTTTGTTTCTCTAAGACTTGATGATGAGACCTCTATGGAGAATTTCTCCCCAGGCTTACTCATTCTCTCTCATCATATTTAGTCATCTATAAGGCATTATATGTAAGATGTACAGACATTTCCTTTTCTCATTATTAAGTTCCCATAGGATAATTATTTAATAGTAAATATGACAAATATGTATAAAATTTTCTGTTTTATTGTGCTCCCTGACTTTGGTCTTTAATATGGTTACTTACCCTTTTGATTCTTATTGGTATCATGGTTTCTTTAAATATATACACACCCAAGGTGTAAATTCATCACTTCTCCCAAGTTGCTGAGGGGTAGGGGCCATTTTTAGTCATGTTTGGTTTCTCAATAGCTAGCTCAGTGTGTGCCACAAATTAAGTGATTTATGAATGTTGCTGAAGGGAGCTGAGCTGAAATGAACTGACAGCTTCCAAGTTAAATGGTTATATATCCTCATTGTCTTCATTTAACCTAACAGTTGTTTCTCTTACCACTAAATGTAGGTATGTAGTACTAGCTGTCATTTCAAGATGCTTTGTACAGTAATTTCCTAGGGATGGTGCTTTTAGTGAGGTAGTGAGTATATCTGAGGAAGTGTATATCTGGGGAAAAAATATTTTATAAATTGCAAAGAGTCCAGAGGGCATCTTTTTAAACCTAGTATTCACTTCCCATCTCTCCCATGTTTCCTCTGCTTCAGGCACCTTCTGATGAATAGAATTCTTTTATTTTCTCACTCCAATTTCTCCTAGCAATATCAAATTTGTTTTTGAAAAAAAAATGAAGAAACAATGCCCAGCTAAATCCAGTTTCTGAATCTTCACCAACTATCTCTTAAGCAACAGTTATGGTGCTTAAAATAGATGTTGTTGAGAATTATTAAGAATGTGGGGCTTCCCTGGTGGCACAGTGGTTGAGAGTCCACCTGCCGATGCAGGGGACACGGGTTCGTGCCCCGGTCCGGGAGGATTCCACATGCCACGGAGCGGCTGGGCCCGTGGGCCATGGCCGCTGGGCTTGCGTGTCTGGAGCCTGTGCTCTGCAACGGGAGAGGCCACAACAGTGAGATGCCCGAGTACCGCAAAAAAACGACAACAACAAAAAAAACAAGAATGTACAATACATGATTTCTGCCCTTAAACAGTTAAAACAGAAATGACCAAGGTGTAATATTTAATCAGTTATAATGGCCAATTGGATAAGTATATCTTGGATGTATATATTGCTTCATATGTTCCAAAGTGTTTTCATAATAATTGCCTCATTTGAACTCATAAAAATTCTGGGAGAAAAATTGGGAAGATATTATTATATACTCCAGTCTTTAGATGAAGAAATTGAAACACGGATAGGCTTAGTGGCATACTCAGAGTCATATGGCAACTTTCTATCAGGAATAATACCCTGGAACTCATATACCTGAATTATGAATCAGTCTACTTCTATTATACCACACTAAATTTAGTAATTTGTCAAAATGTTTCCCATTTTATGTCAGAAAGTATGTATATTCTTTAAAATTTTGACTAGTTTCTTTACATGGAGGTAATTTGACAGCGCTATAGCACCAGTTGTTCATTTGAGAAGTTAATATCTTTGGTTGTAATAGCACATAATATATTTGAGAAACAATGGAAAAGGAATTTTGTGGTGAATATCAGTACATCTAACAATCTCTCGGAATACAACAGTATGAATTACTTAAAACCTTATAATATCTATTTTTTACGTATTTAATAACCAGTCAACAAAACTTTGTAGTTTAATGTAACAAGATGGTAGAAGAGCATTCATTATATCTAAAAAAATAAAATGCTATTTAGAAGACAAATCTAAATTTGAAGTTAGGGAATAATCTTAATATATGTGTATTAACATAAATCAGGATTCTAGACTGGTATCTCTGAACTTTCAGAGACTTCTTTAAATATTGACCTTTATATTTTCTTAACATGAAGACCAAAAGATCACAAGTAAGGCTGATGAAAAAGAGAATGAATAACCTGAACTTAGTAGTAAATGAAGTAGAAGTCATTGGATTCAAACTTCAGAAAAATAACCTCACAAAGATTTGTGTGTAATTATGTGCCTGTGTTCAGTGTTTGTGTGTTTGTAAATTTTAATTTCACTAATACTTGAATTATAACACTTTGACCCAGAAAGGAAAAATACACATGATTATTGGCTCATCCTTATGAGAGTAAAACAATTGAATTCATATATTTTTCAGATGCAGATAGTAGGATTTATAGCATCATCTGTGGCTATGGAAAGCAAATTTTTATTTGATGTAAAAATTTGTTCACTACACCTGAATTGGGGCTCCTCTAGGACAGTCTCATGGTTATTATGATTTCTAACAGGATTCCTAAGGAAAATGACGCTTGATGTAATTAACTCTTTTCTAGAGTTCTCACTATTTACTTCTACGAAAGCATCATTATATCCCATAAAAACTAAACAAAAATTTGTTTTACTAATATCATTTTCTTAAGGATTGAGGAAATCTCCCTTAATACTTTGCTCAAAATCAATGTAATTTTACTTTAGGAGCTTTTAAAGCCCTTAATATCCCTAGACTTTGATTCTAAACAAAGGAAATGATGGAATAATTTTGCTGAATTTACATATTCTTATTTGTAAGAAAAAACCCAGTTGATACTTTTTATATCACTGATTTGGGGAAAATAATAACATATGTATTGTAAATCAATATGTTTCTTTAAGCTTTGATTTATAAGGTTTTTAATGGGAGAAAATTTATTTTGACCTGTAATATTATTTGTATGTGCTTAAAATGAAAGCAGCTCCTTGAGAACTTGGGCCTGCACTTTGTATTTGTTTTGAATATTTCAGTGCTTCATAAATACTGCTGGATCATAGCAGAAATTCTTAAAAAAAACTTATTGAATAGAACTGAATATACAGAAATATATAAAAACCAGCTGAGTTAAAATGGGAATTGATTATGTTCTCTAGGTTTATCTAAGTTTAGTGAAACATCTGCTGTATATTTTTAGGTTGACTTATTTATAATACGTATCATCATCTTTGGTGTAAGACTTAAAAGTCTCTTTTCTCAATTCATTAACTTTAATCTGAAAAGGTGCATTTTTAACCACATGACTCAAACCACTTTGTAAACACCTATGGCCACGTGCACTCTCGGCAAAAGGGACTACAATAATAAAGGTAATAGCTAACCTTTATGAAGTACTCACTATATGCCAAGTATCGTAAAACCCTAAAAATTTTCTGAATAGTTTGGAATTCCAATCTACATAACAACCCTATGAGATAGGTATTGTTATTTTCATCTCTAGTATGCAAACAAGGAAAGTGAGGCCTAGTGAGAATAAATAATTTTTCCAAAATCACTCAGCTAATAAGTAGAGGAGCAAGAATGAAAACCCAATCATTTTGATCTAAGAGACAGTCTTTTAACCATCACACTTAATGCTCTTACTTAGACCCCTAGGCTACTCCAGTCAAAATATACAATAATTATAAAGGGGAAAATAGAATAAAATAATGGAAAGAGTGGGTTTCAACCTGCTTCGGTAGTTCAAAGGCTTACATATAGAGCAGGATTTGATGCGATATGGATGTCCCAGATATCACTTTCATGATGGAATTCTCCCAAATATCACTTTCATGATGGAATTCTCCTGTACGAAAATCTTAAAATTTCCTGTAGAATTAAGTCCCAAATCTCAGCCTGGATTTCAAAGTTGACTGTTGTCTTAGTCCATTCAGCGCTGCTATAACAAAATACCACAGACTGAATAGCTTATAAACAATGGAAATTTATTTCCCATAGTTCTGGGGGCTGGAAGTCCCAGACGAAGTTTATAGTATGGTCTCATTCATTCTCTGGTGAGGGCCCTCTTCCTGGTTCACAGCAAGTGTCTTCTGTCTATGTCCTCACTAAGTGGAAGAGAATGGGGATCTCTTTGGAACGTCTTTAGTAAGACACTAATCCCGTTGATGAGGGTTCAATCCTTATGACTTAAACACCTCCCCAGAGTCCAATCTACTAATACTATCACATCAGGCATTAAGACTTCAACATACGAATTTGCAGGGGACAGGGCGGACACAGTTTCAGACCATAGAAACTATATTCTAGCTCATTTACTCTATCTATTGGTCTAATATGTAAGAATTCATGGTTCTAGTCAACATACTCATTTTTTCCTCACAGATTTTAAATTCTATACCTTTTCTCATGCCATTCTTGCCCTACTTAAGATGTTGTCCCCAAGAAAAATCCCAACAGTCTATCAACACTCTAAACCATCTCTTCAAGGTGCAATGATCTCTCTCCTTTGAAATAATCTACCAGTGCTTTTGGAAGAATGCATTGATATTTACCTATTGTTTTATACTTTTATGTAAACATTCTTCTCTAAAGGTAAGTTTTATCTCCTTAATAATGTTAACTTAGAGATAGGGGTAAGATTTTGCTTCTTGTATATTTCTTGTATACTTCTTGTGTATTTCTCTAGCATCACTGTGTAGTGTTACACATTCAGCAGGTGTTCAATAAATAAATATTGCATTAGACTGAATTACCAGGTTGTATTAAGAGGCTCTATCTTCACCCTCAAATAAATACACCACCCACTCAAACCAGTGAAGTATGAATACTTGGTAGATTTAATAATGATAGGTAATAATGTTTGTATAATTGTTAACTGGTAATTGATGCTTAATAATTGTATTTTCAAACTTAATTGAACTGATGGCAATAGTGACAATTTTATTAAGTTCACTGTGTTTCTCTTGCATTGATAGTTCTGAGAAGACCAATATCATTCAATGACTTGACCTCTCTGTGGTTTTAAAAATTATGTTTACCTTATAGAAATTTATTCTGTTTCAGTCTTAGAATCAAACAAAAAACTCATAACAAAAAATGCATTTGAAATATTTGGAAAAAATAAAGGCCCCATGTCAAAAGGCCAATTATTAATTCGACTTCTGTCAACAATCCCTATTCTGACATTACCTTAATTTATCTTATTTAGTAACTCTTTACCTATTTTGTCTTTGGAATAAGCTAATTTGAAACTCTACTACCTGCTTCATGAAGATATTTGCATAAAAGTAGAAAAAATAGACTGGAAGAAGGAGGGGAATGAGGTTAAAGAGTCCATTTTTATTATACTTTTGGATCCAGTTGTCTTTTTTTCAGTATTAAAAGGTGTATTTGTATGTTAAAAGAACTAAAAATTCAACTAGGAATTGTTAAAACAAAAGTTATTTCTGCCTCTTCTTTTATTTATTATATTCAACATCTCTCAGGAGACATGGCCTATGAGATATGTATCTTTTTTCTGTATTCATTTGTCTACCCTGGGGTAACAAAAGAAAAAAAACAGATGGAAATTATCATAAATCCTCTCTGTCAGCCAATCATATTCTATTCAACAACTACTCTTGTACAATAAGAGGGAAACCAGAGAGAAATCAGAGTCGACAAAAAAATACGGAAGGCATAGGAGCTATTCTCAGTTAGCAGGTGAGGTTAATATATTATGTGTGTTGTGCTACTTTTACTTTTAGGTCTGTCAAAGGGATCTTGTATAAATTGGGAAATATAAAAGTTAGAATTAGTAGTTTCATGTTACAGATGGAATAGACTGGAATAGCTATGGACTATACCAAAAGTCACATAACTAGTTAATGATAAAGTCAAGACAGTACTAAATATTTAAACTCCCAACATAGTGTCCTCATCTGACCATGGCACCATCACATGGGCTGAAGTATCTGACAGACGAATTTATTGATGGCTTTTTCTTTTTTTATGTGAAAATAGTTCAATCCTAAATCCACAAAACAACCCATGCAGTTGTTATATTGGAATGTTCCTCTTTAATCAGGAATACTTTGTGCTTTCCCCAGTGGACATAAATAAATTTCATGTAACCCATGTCCTGTTGTGATGTGCTGGGGATCCAGTCTTTACACCATTTCCTCGTCTTCCTGTATATACAAAAAGACTGTTTTCCAGCTCTCTTGAATGTAGGTAATGGTATGTGACTAGGTCTGGCCAATGGAATGTGGACAGTGAGAGAGGTCAATTGCAGACTGTACTGCAAAAAATGCATATGATCTTTCATGATCTCTTTCTTTCTCTCTTTCCCTCTCCCCAACACACATACACACACCCCCTCTCACTCCATAAACTGGCTGAATGTACATTATCTGGTTCATAGTACTCTGAGGAGCCCAACTGGGATGCCAAAACCACTAAGTAGAAGGAGCCTGAATCCCTGAGTCACTGCCTGGGGGATAGCTTTACAAAAGAAATGTTCATCCAGGATCATCGGCTGTTGCATGAGTCACTGAAATTTTGGCACAGTTTTTCTTTCTTTCTTTTTCTTTTCTTTTTTTTTTTTAACAGTGAGCACTAATTACCTAATAATGCAAGCTTTTTTCCCTTAGTCCCTATGATTGAGGAGGTATGCATTAGAAACATAGAATTAGATGGTCACTGCTTACTGGAAAACACTCTTGTCTACAAGAGATATGTCACCTTTTTCCAATGCCAATTGCCATCAGACAGTGACTATGGCAGGGCGAATATTGAATTATGCACATTGCCCTTTTCTTTATGCCTTCTAATCATACCTAAGTGTTTCCTCAAGAAAACACGTTTTCACTCTAGTTAGAATTATGATTTCCAGCAGCTGTGGGTACTACTCTTATATTTACTCTTATTTTGACACCATAGTCTATAAGAGTGAATTCTAATTGGAGAATTTTAATAACCGGGGAATAGGCCAGAGAAGTGCCCCAGGAGTAATAGTGTGATTGTAATGTAATTATAAATACCTACTGCATTTGCACATGCTGTAACCTCTCTCCATAGGGCCCCAATCCTTAATTCTGCCTGGCAGCTCTCCACATATCCCTCAGCAGTTTGCTCAAACAGTAGCCATGCCTGGAAATATGTGCATTATCACTAAAAATTTCCATTTCAAGGTATGTAGCAGAAATGGAGCTTTTGGTTTCAGAAAATACTCTTTTTCTGATTTTATACATGAAATGACTCACATTTGAAAAGCAAAAAACACTTGCATGTGTGGAGAACTTACTGCCAAACCTCTGATTTCCTGGCAAAATTTCCCGACCATGCCCACTACTAAATTTTTGCACATAAAGAGCTCAAAATGATTTGAACTTGATTTATTTAAGCTCTAAATGTTGAAGATTATATGAAAATATTTATCATGTACACTCTCATTAATTCACTGATCTTTTAAAATATGTTTTCAAACAAAATTGTCCCCAAACCATAAAGATTTGAGTCCAAGTAATGTTGCAGTTTATTAGCCATCCTTTATTTTTTTGCAGTTTATCTTTAATATTTATTTTATATTGGAGTTTAGTTGATTTACAATGTTGTGTTAGTTTCAGGTTTACAGCAAAGTGATTCAGTTATACATATAGATGCATCCATTCTTTTTCAGATTCTTTTCCCATATAGGTCATTACAGAATATTGAGTAGAGTTCCCTGTGCTATACAGTAGGTCCTTGTTGGTTATCTATTTTATATATAGTAGTGTGTATCTGTTAACACCAAACTCCTTATTTATCTCTCCCTTGCCCACCTTTCCCCTTTGGTAACTATAAGTTTCATTTTGAAGTCTGTGAGCTTGTTTCTGTTTTGTAAGTAAGTTCATTTGTATCATTTTTTTAGATTCCATATATAAGTGATATCATATGATGTTTGTCTTTCTCTGACTTACTTTACTTAATATGGTAATCTCTAGGTCCACCTATGTTGCTGCAAATGGCATTATTTCATTCTTTTCAATGGCTGAGTAATATTCCATTGTATATATATACCACTTCTGCTTTGTCCATTCCTCTGTCGATGGACATTTCGGTTGCTTCCCTGTCTTGGCTATTGTAAATAGTGCTGCAGTGAACAAATGGGGTGCATGTATCTTTTCAAATTATGGTTTTGCCGGATATATGCCCAAAAGTGGAATTGCTGGATCATATGGTAGTTCTGTTTTTTTTTTTTTTCCTTTTTGCGTTATGTGGGCCTCTCACTGTTGTGGCCTCTCCCGTTGCGGAGCACAGGCTCCGGACGCGCAGGCCCAGCGGCCATGGCTCACGGGCCCAGCCGCTCCGCGGCATATGGGATCCTCCCAGACCGGGGCACGAACCCGTATCCCCTGCATCGGCAGGCGGACTCTCAACCACTGCGCCACCAGGGAGGCCCGGTAGTTCTGTTTTTGATTCTAAGGAACTTCCACACTGTTCTCCATAGTGGTTGTACCGATTTATATTCCCACCAACAGTGTACGAGGGTTCCTTTTTCTCTACACCCTCTCCAGCATTTATTGTTTGTAGACTTTTCTGGACACGCAGGCTCAGCAGCCATGGCTCACGGGCCGAGCCGCTCCACGGCATGTGGGATCTTCCCAGACCGGGGCACGAACCCACATCCCCTGCATCGGCAGGCAGACTCTCAACCACTGTGCCACCAGGGAAGCCCGTGTTTGTAGACTTTTTGATGATGGGCATTCTGACTGGTGTGAGGTGATACCTCATTGTAGTTTTGATTTGCAATTCTCTGATAATTGTGACGATGAGCATCTTTTCATGTGCCTGCTGGCCATCTGTATGTCTTTTTTGGAGAAATGTCCATTTAGATCTTCTGCCCATTTTTTGATAGGGTTGTTTGTTTTTTTGATATTGAGCTGCATGAGCTGTTTGTATATTTTCAAGATTAATCCCTTGTTGGTTGCTTCATTTGCAAATACTTTATCCCATTTTGTGGGTTGTCTTTTCATTTTATCTATGGTTTCCTTTGCTGTGCAAAAGCTTTTAAGCTTAATTAGGTCCCATTTGTTAATTTTTGTTTTTATTTTCATTACTCTAGGAGGTGGATCCCAAAAGATATTGCTTCAATTTATGTCAAAGAGTGTTCTATGTTTTCCTCTAAGAATTTTATAGTATCCAGACTTACATTTAGGTCTTTAATCCATTTTGAGTTTATTTTTGTGTATGGTGTTAGAGAATGTTCTAATTTCATTGTTTTACATGTAGCTGTCCAGTTTTCCCAGCACCACTTATTAGAGAGACTGTCTTTCCTCCATTCTATATTCTTTCCTCCTTTGTTGTAGATTAATTGACCATGGGTGCATGGGTTTATTTCTGAGCTTTCCATCCTGTTCCATTGATCTATTTTTCTGTTTTGGCACCAGTACCATACTGTTTTGATTACTGTAGCTTTGTAGAATAGTCTGAAGTAAGGGAGCCTGCTTCCTCTAGCTCTGTTTTGTTTTTCTTCTCAAGATTGCTTTGGCTGTTTGGGGTCTTTATTTTTCCATGCAAATTTTAAGATTTTTTTGTCCTAAATATGTGAAAATTGCCATTGGTAATTTTGTAGGGATTGCATTGAACCTGTAGTTTGCCTTGGGTAGTATAGTCATTTTGATGATATTGATTCTTCCAGTCCCAGAATGTGGTTTATACCTTTCCATCTGTTTCTGTCATCTTTGATTTCTTTCATCAGAGTCTCTTATAGTTTTTGGAGTACAGGTCTTTTGCCTCCTTAGGTAAGTTTATTCTTGGTATTTTATTGTTTTTGATGTGATGGTAAATATGATTGTTTCCTTAATTTCTCTTTCTGATCTTTTGTTTTTAATGTATTGAAATGCAAGAGCTTTCTGTGTATTAATTTTGTATCCTGCAACTTTACAGAACTCATTGATGAGCTCTAGTATTTTTCTGGTAACATCTTTAGGATTTTCTATGTATAGTATCATGTCATCTGCAAACAGTGACAGTTTTACTTCTTCTTTGCTAATTTGGATTCCTCTTATTTATTTTTCTTCTCTGATTGCTGTGACTAGGACTTCCAAAACTGTGTTGAATAAAAGTTTTGAGAGTGGGCATCCTTGTCTTGTTCCTGATCTTAGAGGAAATGCTTTCAACTTTTTACTGTTGAGTATGATATTAGCTGTGGGTTTTTCATATATGGACTTTATTACATTGAGGTAGGTTCCCTCTGTGCCCACTTTCTGGAGAGTTTTTGTCATAAATGGGTGTTGAATTTTGTCAAAAGCTTTTTCTGCATCTACTGAGATGTTCATATCATTTTTATTCTATGTTCATCAGTGATATTGGCCTATAATTTTTTTTGTGTGTGGTATCTTTGTCTGGTTTTGGTATCAGGGTGATGGTGGCCTCATAAAATGAGCTTGGAAGTGTTCCTTCCTCTGCAATTTTTGGAATAGTTTCAGAAAGATAGGTGTTAACCTATCCTAAATGTTTGATATAATTCACCTGTGAAACCATCTCATCTTGGACTTTTGTTTAATGGAAGTTTTTAAATCACAGTTTCCATTTCAGTGCTTGTGACTGGTTAATATTTTCTGTTTCTTCCTGGTTCAGTCTGAGAAGATTGTACCTTTCTAAGAATTTGTCAATTTCTTCTAGATTGTCCATTTTATTGGCATATAGTTGCTTGTAGTAGTCTCATGCTCCTTTGTAATTCTGTGGTGTCTGTTGTCACTTCTCCTTTTTCATTTCTTGTTTTATTGATTTGAGTCATCTCCTTTTTTTTCTTGATAAATCTGGCTTAAGGTTTCTCAGTTTTGTTTATCTTGTCAAAGAACCAGCTTTTAATTTCATTGATCTTTTCTATTGTTTTTTATTTTGCCTCTGTTTCATTTATTTCTGCTCTGATATTTATGATTTCTTTTCTTCTAATAACTTTGGGATTTGTTTTATATTCTTACTCTAGTTGCTTTAGATATAAGATTAGGTTGTTTATTTGTGATTTTTCTTATTTGCTGAAGTAAGATTGTATTGCTATAAAGTTCCCCCTTAGGACTGTTTTGCTGCATCCCATAGGTTTTGGATCATAGTGTTTTCATTTTCATTTGTCTCTAGGTATTTTTGATTTCCTCTTTGATTTCTTCAGTGATCCATTGGTTGTTTAATAACATATTGTTTAGCCTCCATATGTTTCTGTTTTTTAGTTTTTTTCTTGTAGTTGATTTCTCATCTCATAGCATAGTGGTCAGAAAAGATGTTTGATATGATTTCAATTTTCCTAAATTTACCAGTGCTTACTTTGTGTCACAGCATGTTATCCATCCTGGAGAATGTTCCATGTGCACTTGAAAAGAATGTGTATTGTGCTGCTTTTGGATATAATGTTCTATAAATGTCAAAGAAGTCCATCTGCTCTAATGTGTCATTTAAGACTTCTATTTTCTTACTGATTTTCTGTGTGGATGATCTGTCCATTGATGTAATAGGGTGTTAAAGTCCCCCCTATTATTGTGTTGTCCCCCCTATTATTGTGTTATTATTGATTTCTCCTTTTATGGCTATTAGCATTTGCCTTATATATTGAGGTGCTCCTATATTGGGTGCATATATATTTACAATGGTTATATCTTCTTCTTGGATTGATCCCTTAATTATTATGTAGTGCTCTTCTTTGTCTCTTGTAGCAGTCTTTATTTTAAAGTCTATTTTATCTGATATGTATATTGCTACTCCAGCTTTCTTTTGATTTCCATTTGCTTGGAATAATTGTTTCCATCCCCTCACTTGCCATCTGTACATGTCCCTAGATCTGAAATGGGTCTCTTGTAGACAGCATGTATATGGATCTTGTTTTTTTACCCATTTAGCCAGTCTGTCTTTTGGTTGGAGCATTTAATCTATTTACATTTAAAGTAATTATTGATATGTATGTTCTTATTGCCACTTTGTTAACTGTTTAGCATTTGTTTTTGTAGGTCTTTTTTCTTCCTTTTCTGTTTTGCTCTCTTCTCTTGCATTTCAATGACTATCTTTAGTGTTGTGTTTGGATTGCTTTTTCTTTTTGTTTGCATATCTTTTTTAGCTTTTTGGTTTGTGGTTACCATGAGGTTTTGGTAAATTGCTGGTCTTCTAATTTTAAATGCACTTCCAGTATGTTGCATTTGTACTCTCCTCATGATGGCTGGTTTTGGTATCATATTTGTGTGTGGATGATTTCCTACCTTTGCTGTATGTTTGCCTTTACCAGTAAGCTTTCCCCTTTGTAATTTTCTTGTTTCTCATTGTGGCCTTTTCCGCCTAGAGATGTTCCTTTAGCATTTGTTTTAAAGCTGCTTTGGTGGTGCTGAATTCTCTTAGCTTTTGCTTGTCTTTAAAGGTATTGATTTCTCCATTGAATCTGAATAAGAGCCTTGCTGGGTAGAGTATTCTTGGTCGTAGATTTTTCCCTTTGATCACTTTAAATATATCATGCCCCTCTTTTCTGGCCTGCAGAGTTTCTGTTGAAAAATCAGCTGATAACCTTATTGGGATTCCCTTGTATGTTATTTGTTGTTTTCCCCTTGTTGCTTTTAATGTTTTCCCTTTGTCTTTAATTTTTGTCAGTTTGATTAATATGTGTTTCGGCATGTTCCTCCTTGGGTTTATCCTGTATGGGATTCTCTGCACTTCCTGGACTTGAGTGATTGTTCCCTTTCCCATGTTAGGGAAATTTTTGGCTATCATCTCTTCAAATATTTTCTCAGGTTCTCTCTCTCTCTCTCTTTTCCTTCTGGGATCCCCTATAATGTGAATGTCAGTGCATTTAATGTTGTCCCAGAGGTCTCTTAGACTGTCCTCATTTCTTTTCATTCTTTTTTCTTTATTCTGTTCCACAGCAGGGATTTCCACCAATCTGACTTCCAGCTCACTTGTTTGTTCTTCTGCCTCATTTATTCTGATATTGATTCCATCTACTGTAGTTTTCATTTCAGTTATTTTATTGTTCATCTCTGTTTATTTGTTCTTTAAGTCTTCTAGCTATTTGTTAAACATTTCTTGTATCTTCTTGGTCTGTGCCTCCATTCTTTTTTCCAAGATCTTGGATCATCTTTACTATCATTGCTCTAAATTCTTTTTCAGGCAAATTTCCTACCTCCACTTCACTTAGTTGTTCTTCTGGGGTTTTATCTTGTTCCTTCATTTGGAACATATTCCTTTATCTTCTCATTTTGTCTTACTTTCTGTGTTTGTGGTCTCCAGTCTACAGGCTTCAGGATTGTAGTTCCTATTCTGTCTGGTATCTTCCCTCTGGTGGGTTAGTTTGTTCCAGGGGATTGTGCAGGCTTCCTGATGGGAGGGACTGGTGCCTGCCCACTGGTGGGTGGAGCTGGGTCTTGTCCCTCTGCTGGGCATGGCCATGTCACATGGCATGTTTAGAGGGGGCTGTAGGCTCAGGATGACTTTAGGCAGCCTGTCTGCTTATGGGTGCTTCCATGTTCCCACCCTGTTGGTTGTTTTGGTCTGAGGCATCCCAGCCCTAGAGCCTGCATGCTGTTGGGTGAGGCCAGGTCTCAGTGCCAAAATGATGACCTCTAGGAGAGCTCACACCAATGAATATTCCCTGGAGGCTCTGCCACCAGTGTCCTTTCCCCCACAGTGAACCACAGCCAACCCCCACCTCTCCAGAAGACCCTCCAAGACCCAGAGGTAGGTCAGGCCCAGGCTCCTATGGAGTCACTGCTTTGCCCTGGGTGCCAATGAACATGAAAACTTGTGTTTGCCCTCCAAGAGTGGAGTCTCTGTTTCCCCCTGTTCTGTGGATCTCCTGCACTCAAGCCCTGCTGGCCTTCAAAGCCAAATGCTCTGGGGGCTCCTCCTCCTGATGCCCAACCCCCAGGCAGGGGAGCCTGACATGGGGCTCAGAACTCTCTCTCTGTGGGAGAACCTCTGTGATATAATTAGTTTCCAGTTTGTGGGTCACCCACCTGGTGAGTATGGGATTTGATTATATCATGAAAGCACCCCTCCTACCACCTCGTTGTGGCTTCTTCTTTGTCTTTGGATGTAGGATATCTTTTTCAGTAGGTTACAGTCTTTTTTGTCAATGGTTGTTCAGCAGTTGTGTTTTTTGTGTTTTTGTGAAAGAGGAGAGAGCTCAAGTCCTTCTACTCTGCCATCATGTCTCCTTCCCCAGCCCAGTCATCTTTTAAATCTATGTAGGGAATACCACTAATTCACCAGTCTTTGATTTGGAGGAGCTGTCTTAGAACCATATGGACTGACATTTAATGATCAGCTGCTTCCACCTGAGCCTTCTTGTAATCTGTTCAATTCCATTACATTCAGTTCACTCACAGTGGTGTGACATCTGGTCCAGTTCCTTCTGTACCCTCTGTGTTGCCTTTCCCTAGGGTAGTTGTGTTGGTATTGATCTCTGACTACATCTTCTCTCTATTGATTTCAACTACACAGTACTTTTCACTCATCCTTTTTCTATTCATCCCTTTTGCCCAAATTCATGCCCCTCTTTCATGCTTGGAGTCTATTGTAATATACCCCTTTGCCTCCAGTTTCTACTTGTTCTAAACCATTATACTCCTATCACAGTAAGCTTCCTAAATTTCAAAATTGACCGTGCCATTCACTTTCTCTAAATCTGGTTTCTTTGGATAATATCTAAATTTCTCACCATGTTATTCAAAATCTCCATCATCTGTTTCAACCTACTTCTTCAGCCTGTATTCTGATCATCCTCTCCTCTACTCCAGGTACTTTGGACAGTGCTTGTTTGGCTCTTTGCTTTGGCTCATGCTGTCCTATCTCCCTGGAATGTCCTTCTCTGCTCAGTCTCTGACAGTTAAAGTCATATCCATCTTTCAAAGACCAATCCCAAAGATATATCCTCCTTTAAGACTTCCTCCTTGGAGTTAATTGCTTTATTCTCTTGCCTCTAACAGTGCTTTGTCTGGATTTCTATTATATTACTATTCAAATTCTGCTTTCTAGTAATTACTTATCAACTATATATTTGTTGCCTATATCTCTGTTTCCTCTTCTAGATTTTGAATCACTTGAGTGAAATAACCATTTTATATTATTGTCCGTATATTCTAAAATATCAGATGTTCAATATATACACATTTTTAATTGAATTTGTCCATTGCCCTGTATTACTTTGTTTTTATGTGAAACCCCAAGGCTAAACTGCTATAAGGCATGCATGAAATAGAACAGTTCTAACGAGTCCTTGGCCAAATTCTCCTCATACCTGAACACTGTTGTACTCGTTAACCCTGGTGCATATTCAACAAGCACACATTTCTTTTTAACTGAGCTTCTAGTCATCAAGGGCCAGGGTGACAGATCATTCGCTGTTGTGTACAACAGTTCTGGCAAACAATCAAGAGAAAGGAAGCAATTTTTTTGGCTCTTATCTCTTGTAAACATGTCATTCACAACTGAAATTTCAGTAAAATGAGACAAACAAACATGTCTGAAACCAATGACAACTAAGAAGTTTTTTCATCAAGGCACCTGAGAAGTTCATGGAAAAGACACAGTGTTAAGAATAAGAGACCCAGAGACTGAATATGGTCAGAAATAGCTGCCTTGGCTTTATTCTATCAAAAAGTCTTTACTAAATAGATTCACAAAATTTAATGTTCTAACTTCATTCACGGTGTTCATGATATTTTCTTTTGCAAATCTAAATAATGTATTGCATAAAACATTAGGTTTCTACAAAGAGCATGTTAATTTGAGGGGAAGAAAACTAACTTGAAAAGGGAAGAGTTTAGTAGTTTTTTTTAAAAAGGGCAGAGACAGTTACAGTCAATCAATTGAACATTTATTTAGCTGCCTCTCAGAACATAATACTGTTTTAGGTACTAGGGAGTTATCAATCATTTAATCAATCATTTAATTTAATTAATAGTGTACAACTAAACACTGAACTAGGAGTCAGATGATCTGGATGTGACTTGGGAAAGTCATTGCATCTCTCTGGCTCCGGTTTAATTCTCTGTAAAATTTGAGTATGTGTACTTTCTAAGGTGGCTTCTAGCTCTTTGTCTCAATTGTAGTAATGACTATATATACACAGAAACACACTCACATATGTAAATATTTCTTAAAATAATGTTTAGTTATTCAAGGACAAAATCTATTTCTTTTTTTTAGATTTCATATTGTGTTCAATCTCTTTCAGAAACTTGAAGCCTGACTCATAGTCACCTACATTAAAATGCAAAATATAATACAGATTACTTTTCAGGGTAAAAGAAAGCCTGAGGAACTCGCTGTTGGAGATCTGTCTATGAAACCATCTCAGCAGGATCACCATATGGTTAAGCACTATAATCAATAAGTCCCAACAATGTACATAGCCCTTCCAATCAACTTTTAGAATCTCCTTTTAACTATGAAAGTACAGCCAATAATTAACAACTCATTGCAAGAAACAACCTAATAATTAAAATTAAAAAAATTTTTTTTAAACATTATCAATATTATTCTTAGAAAGGCAGGAGAATATATATACAGATATAATCTCATTTTGTTTCTCATTTTTTCTTCTATATTATATATTAGATTAAATATATGCATTTAATATATATTTAGTCATATATATTTAATATATATTTAATTTCGTATATATATAGGGAGAGAGGGAAAGAAAGAAGAATAAAGTTGAACTAATTCTTCACAATTTAGAAAAGAAGGGAGGAAGGAAGGAAAGATTAGAATGCTAACAAAGAAAATAAAAGGAAAAATAAGGAAATAATTTATGAACATTTGAAGATCTTAAGAACATGAGTTTCTAGTCTGAACTGGCTCATAGAACACCCATTACAATGAATGATAACATAACCAAAGCAAGACAAATATTACTACATTTTAATAATAAAGATAAAGAGATGATCCTTCAAGCTTCCAGAAAAGGAACCACATTGTGGTCACATTCAAAAGGTCACAAATCACAGTGGTATCAGACTTCTCAACAGCAGTACTGAAAACTAGAAGACCAAGGAGGATAGCTTTTAAAATCCTAAGGGAAAGTGATTTATAGTATAAAATTCAATACCCAATCATACTATCAATTGGGAGTGACATTAGAATAAAAATGTTTTGAGACATGAAAACAAGTTAACAAACAACATCTCTTGCACCTTTTCCAGGAAACAATTTAATACAGCAAGTCCACTTGTGGAAATATATCCAAAGGAAACAAAAACATTAACTCAAAAAGATATCTGCACCCCCATGTTCATAGCAGCATTATTTACAATAGCCAAAGCATGGAAACAACCTAAGTGTCCATTTGTGGATAAATGGATATTGAAGTTGTTATATATATATATATATATATATATATATATATATATATATATATGTATATATATATGTACACACACACACAATGGAATATTATTAAGCCATAAAAAATGAGGAAATCCTGCCATTTGAGACAACATGGATGGACATTGAAGGCATTAGGCTAAGTGACATAAGTCAGACAGAAAAAGACAAATACAGTATGATCTCACTTATATGCGGAATCCAAAACAATAACAACAATGACAACAACAAAAACTCATAGGAAAAGAGATCAGAATTGTGGTTGCCAGAGGCAGAGGGTGAAGGAGGGGGAATTGGAGGCATGTGGTCAAAAGGTACAAACTTTTGGCTTTAAGATAAATAAGTACTGGAGATGTACAACATGACTCTAGTTAACACTGCTGCATGATATATAGGAAAGTTGTTAAAAGAGTATATCCTAAGAGTTCTCATCGCAGGAAGAAATTCTTTTCTTTTTTTCTTCTTTCTTTCTATTCTGTCTATATGAGGTGATGGATGTTAGCTAAACCTATTGTAATCATTTCACAAAATATGTAAATCAAACCATTACTGCTGTATAGCTTAAACTTACACAGAGCTATATGTCAATTATTTCTCAATAAAACTGAAAAAGAAAAGTAAAAACAACAACAATTTGAGAGCATACTCCAGAAAATGAGGATGTTAACTAAGATATGGAATGCAAGGGCAGGGGAATCAAAGTGAAGTTTGAGATGAATTTCCAGGATGATGGCAAAGGGAACTCCATAAAAGCTATGTTGTAGTCCAGATTGTAGCATAGGACAGTAGGCTTCAGGAGGGATGCCTTCCAGATTTAGGAGAAGGAGAAAGAGAAGGAGAAGGAGGAGGAGGGGGAAGAAGGAAAGGGAGAAAGGAGGATGGAGAGGAAGGAAGGAAGGAAGAAAGGAAGGAAGGAAGGAAGGAGGGAAGGAAGGAAAGAAGAGGGAAGAACAAATCAGATTATTTGCTATGTCTGAATGTACTGGAAAGAGATTTGCATTGTTAGAAGAAAGTATAGTTATGGACTATGTATAGGTTCAGAGATAATCAAGGACATAAAAAAAGAGAGGTCATTTTTAATTCCAGGAAAAATAAAACATTGTCATAATAATGTATAGAATGAATGATTCTGTAATGAAAAACACTGATATGTGTAATGGAAGCAGAGAAGGAGAGTTTTGTGTGTTTTTCGGAGGTAGAGAAGTTAAAACTAAATCCTCATCTTCCATAATAGAGTATCCACAAGTAATATAAAGATAATGGAAATGAATTCTAGTGGTATGAACATGTTATTTAGTATTGTGGGAATCATAGCTAAGCATTGAAAACCTGAATCTCATGAAGAGGGATCAGTTATGAGGAGGGACAGGGAAGGGGACTGCACAATTTCTTTTCCATTATAACCATGTGGAACAATTTGACTTTTTAAACTCTGTAAGTGTATAATTTTGATAAAAATGAAATAAACTTTAAAGCAAAACAGCAGATTGTACAATTTTGTCTAAAAGTTATTCTATTTATTCATTTTCTGAGTGGTTGTAGATAACTTATTTTGTTATTTTTATTCCCTGTGTGGCTTTTCCTTTTGTTTTTGTTTTGTTTGTTTTTAAGCATTAAGCACTCCATTAACAAAATAAATTTGTAGATATGCTTCCCATAGTGAACTTGGCCCATAAAAATATAGTGTTTATTATCACATTCATTAATAAGAATCATGTTTATAATTATATAATCAATGAAAAACCTCTCTCAGGTCCACTACTTCATTGTTATGATCTTATTTAAGGCCTTTATCATCTCTTGCAGACATAATCACAATATGCCCTGAGTAGTCTTCTTGCTCTTATATTTTGCAAGTTTATAGTCTTCTTTTTGAAAGTAGACATGTACACATGAAATAATAGTTTTGCAGATCACAGTGTTTCATTGGGATTTCATGAGCATAGACCCATTTTATTGAATATATTCCCAGGGTGACAGGTTTCAACTAGGTACAGAGAATCAGTTAACCTAACTAATGATTATTAGTTCATAATAGAACAGCAAATGGAGCCCTAATTAATGAGTGAGCTAATAGCTGCTCCCAATTTCCAGTCATTAGTCCCAAGTCCTTTTTAATCAGTTATATATGGCTTGGTATAATCATAGGATGTAATAGTAATACTGGAAATATTGGCAGTAAATACTCTACATAATTGTATCTCATTCCCTGCCCACATAAAACATTGTTTTAAGCACCAAATTTGTGTGCCTTGTACTACATACTCTTCAAAGAGGTTTTTATAATGACACTACTTTTATTTTTGTTTAAATTCTTTTTAATGTTTCTTTTTAAAAAAAATAAGATAAAAAGTTAAAATCAAATTACTAAGGCTCCAGCTCACCACTGCCAGCATATTCATACACACAAACACAGAGATACATGTGTGTTTTAGAAATCTGTCTGACCTGGGAAAAGAAAAATGTTTTAATTTTTCCCTTTCTCTAAAATCTAATTTTTCCCTAAAATATAATTTCCAAAGTGAGTGATTTGTTTTATTGTCTCTCAACTTTTAAATGTTTTTCTAAAATGTATCTCTTGGGCTTCCCTGGTGGCGCAGTGGTTGACAGTCCGCCTGTCAATGCAGGGGACACGGGTTCATACCCCAGTCTTGGAGGATCCCACATGCCGCGGAGCGGCTGGGCCCGTGAGCCATGGCCGCTGAGCCTGCACGTCAGGAGCCTGTGCTCCGCAACGGGAGAGGCCACGGCAGTGAGGGGCCCACGTACCAAAAAAATAAATAAATAAATAAATAAATAAATAAAATGTATCTCTTTAGATACATCAGGGGGATACCTCATTATGTGATATATCATATCTGATTACATCAGTCACATTGCATTAGACTGTGTCCGTGATGAACACAATGTGACTGAAATCAACATTTTGTCTAATCAGAGTCTGTTTAAAGATTATGTTACTCTGTGTAGCCTGTCCTAATGACCAAATTTATATGTATTTTATGAAGAAGCATTTTTCAGCTTGGTTTTGTCCTCAGTCTTCTGAGTGGTGACATAGCACTATGTAAAACTAGGGTTACAAACCCTTTTTTGTAAGTACTCTCCTAAATGCAAGCTCCCTAGAACCAGGCCTAATGAAAACTGCAATTTGTTCAGTTGACTCCAGGAAACACATCTCTGAAATATATTTCTATTCTTTAAAGGACATAGTAACCTTGTAAAATGCACAGAAAACTGATATTTGGGAAAATTCTGAAAGGCCAGACTTCCATATCCTTCCAAAGTAAGACATTTTATCACTGAGATCACTTCACAGTTACATTGCTTTATTTGTCCAACATATCTCTGAGATGGTTCTTTCAATTTGTAATTGTATGAAGTTTCAGAGCCACCCACTTAATGTCATATGGGGATTTTATAATTTATATGTGACGTGTGGTTTTATACAGAAGATTTTTATCGTTGAGTTGATAAAATCTCAGTCAAAAAGAAATTCCTCTTCTTGTTTAGCCTATGCATAATTAGATTTGATATTTACTATATTTTTAAAGCTTTTGGAAGTATTTAATATAGCATACAGATATCTATTATTATCTTCCTGGAGCTCTTGGAGTGTCGGGACCCTAGGTTTAGAATACAGTGCCTCACTTCTTTCCCTTAGTCTACTGAGATAACTTCTGAATAATGCTTTCATATCATTGGTATTTTTTTTTTTTTTTTTTTTTTTTTTTTTTTGCAGTATGTAGGCCTCTCACTGTTGTGGCCTCTCCCGTTGCGGAGCACAGGCTCCGGATGTGCAGGCTCAGCGGCCATGGCTCACGGGCCCAGCAGCTCCGTGGCATGTGGGATCTTCCCAGACCGGGGCACGAACCTGTGTCCCCTGCATCGGCAGGCAGACTCTCAACCACTGCGCCACCAGGGAAGCCCCCATTGGTATTTTTAATATGCCTATGTTTTAATCCATTCCTGTATGGAAGGGAGGTAACCTCTGGCCATGATTTTATACTTTGAGTACTCAGTATCTATAAATGTAATAAATATCCTATGTGTCCAAGAAAGTAATTGGCTCAGTCTAGAATCAAGGAGTGGAAAGCTATACTCTCTCCATAGAGATAGGATAGGGAGGGAGTCAATACTTAAGAACAATGATCTAATATAATACAAGTGGAATTACTGTGGTGCATTAAATGACCAAAGTGTTCTAATTTTTCCAAAAGTAAAAGCTGATCACATTGCCACTACCTAGAAAGAGAAGGCTTATTTAGCTAATATGTAAGATAAGGTATTTTGGATAATTTTGTTTTTTTTCCTATTCAGTTTTGTTAGTTTCTTCGAGAGTAAATTTTAAATTCACATTACATAGCTTTCTATCATTCATTCATTGACTCATTCATCAAATATTTGCCTATCACCTCACATATACAAGATACATGGATAAAAAAAACTAACATATATTGAATCCCTACATATGACCAGCACTGTGCTAAATACCAACAAACAAGAATTACTGTCTTCATTTTATAAACAAAGAAACTGTACTGTACTGGAGTTAAGTAACGTGTAAGCTCTTTCAACTAATATGTATAAGACAAAACACAAATAAGACATTACGCCTGCTTTCAAGGAGCTTGCAGTCTAATGGGAAGGTTAGACAGTTCCCTAAATAATTAGAATGTGAAGCAGATGCATCTCATGCCATTACAAACATAGGAAGATTGTTAAGTACCAAGTCAGCAAAGGTTACTAGATAGCATTGAACTTAGCAGCATGTTTCTTTTAGTAAGTAGGGTTGTATTTTTTGTGGTGATGATTTGTCAGTTATTTTTCCCAACACAAGGCTTATAGGGAAATATATAGACTTTTGGCTTTATTCAAAATACAAAGCTTTAGCATGAAAATGAAATCTAATTTTTTTATTATTTGTTGACAGAGCCATAAATAATTTCTTTTAAGTGAATCTCACCCTCCCTCCACCACTGTATTTGTAATTCTCAAAGTTGATTACCTTTTTATGAGAAAATAAAAGTTATATACAAGAAGAAGAATATTTCTTTATCTTCCTTTTCTATATCTACTGAAACCCTGGATAATCGGTCATTCTCTCCATGTCATATCTAATCACAGAAAATTACTTCCTTCAGTAGATTCAGGCTGGACCATGGGAATCAAGCATTACCTCATAATTCTACTTCTGATTTTTATTGAAACAACTTTTCTCTTCATTAATAAGAGAAGTTAACTTTTTAAAGGGGTGTTTTGTAAGCTAGTGAGGTTTTTTTGGACAAAAGAGTGGTGGGATAAAGAAAAGCTTTCAAGGGTAGGAGTAATTGAAATTTAGGGCTATGCAGATTACTTTTTTCATTTCATATTGAAACAATTCATTAGGCATTCACAGTGAAGTAGAATACAATAAAATATTACCATCACTCCCTCTTCCTCAAGCTTTAGGGTTAAAATGATAAAACTGACTCCTTTTACAAAATGTCTTTTGGCAAGTTACGACCAAATGAGAAACAATAAGCCCTCAGGAAGTTTTCTACTATTCATTTTTGTCAAGTGAAGAGAGAACACAAAAACAAGTGACAGTGATTATAAGCAAATTCTGAGAATACTACTCTGACTACATCGGGGTGATTAAATATTACCCTTGGCTAACTTGGATTTTCATGAAATTTTGCAATGGCTTAGATCCCTGGCATACAAAATAATATGTGTGTATATTCTATTGGTGGAAACATTGAGACAAAATGTGGATTATAAACAAGCCAAGTTGCTAGAGAGCATTCCATTCAACAATCTTAAATAGTAATAGATCAAGCATATAAGGGCCTGAAACAGAGAAGTAGTAGGGTGCCAGGGACCTACCACTGACCTGAGCATTGGGAGCCTTGAGTCCTGACTCTGCTCTGAAGGAATTAAGCTTGATTATCATTAAGGTATTTTCAAGATACATGATTCTGTGGTTCTAATATTAGGAAATACCAATAGTATTAAATACACATGAAAAATCTGGATGATTTAGAATAATTGGTTAGGAATGAGTCAAGTCCTATTTAAGCACTTATGAGCTGTGTAAAGGAAAACAAGTTTCTTAACTCCTCTGAGTCACAATTTCCTTAGTTGTAAGAGGGGGATAAAAATAGCTGCCTCAAAGGGTTTTATGTGGTTCCAGTGAGATAGTGTATGTTAAGCACCCAGTACAGACCCTGACCCAGAAGAAGCATTAAAAAATAAAAGGAATTTCTTTATCTACCTTAGTGCTTATAAAGTCTGAGTTATGTATCCCTATATAAAATGGCTTGACTTACATAACTATTGCACATACACTACTACCCTAGAGTTAGGTGTTCAATAAATATTTGATGAAATAGTCAATAAGTATTAAAGCAGTTAGCTACTCTCTGTCTCCAACTATTTCTAGCCAGATTTTGGCAGTAGATTAACTTGCACTTGAATGTCACTCTGCCACTTACTAGCTGGCTATATGACCTTGGACAGGCTACATAACTTCTTGGGATTTCAGTTTTTCTCATATGGGAAATAAAATTATTAAATATCATCTACCTTATAGGATTTTTGTGCAGATTAAATGGCAAAATGTAAATAAAGCATCTAGTGCAATGCACAGTCATATAAAGCACACAAGAAATCAGTTATTATTACCACTGGTCCCCAACTAGGAGAGCTAAATTAGGCTGGTAGAAAAATAATAAATAAATAATAATAAATAATGTTGGGTCAGACATCAGTTAAAATCTATGACAAACAGTATATTTAAAATTAAAAGATCTCTGAATCCTTAAATTTAACTGAATGGAAAAAATAATGTGTAAGTAGGATATATTAACACATTCTGTTAGAAGGTACACATTTTTAATAGTTATATAAACTGCATAAACACTAACACATCTATGTTATATTAGAAATAAAACTTTAGTTTTTTAGTTAAATAAAATTATTTAATTTGATATTAAAAATAATAGACAACTGGTAGGTGACAATGCTAATCATATATATATATATATATATATATATATATATATATATATATACACATATAAAATTGACCAGTAAAAATGAGAAATGAAAAACATGAATTAAAAGTTCACCCCTGACAATAGACATCATTTCTAAATGCATTTAGGTGCCCTGATAAAAATCAACCTTCAGAGTGAAAAAGGAAATGAAAGCATTTTTACTTCATCTTAGTCTTATCAATGAAAGTCATCATTTTTTGTTGTTCTAATGAATTTAGGTAACAACAGAAAAGAAAGGGAATTCTCCACAATGCTACTTCAATATATTCCTTGGTTCCAATTAATTTGTGTCACCTGTATTTCTACCCTTAACAAAACTCTCTCCCCTTGGGACCTTTGACCTAGAAGTCATTTTGAAAACAGAACTGTTTTCTCTAAACTCTTAATGTGAGGAGAAAGTACTGTTGGCCATCTCTGGATGTTTCTCTCTTCTGAGGAAAAAACAAAGTTTCTGTATATTGAAAAAACCTGTATGTAGAGACTTAATGAAAAACTTATTTACTCGTGAGGTAAAAATTAGAGAGATAATGATCAGAAACAAGTTGTGAACAAAGTGAAGGGAAGCTGAAAGTTGGCCTGATTATGGTATAACCTGGACAATGGCATGGCTTAGTTCTCAAAAGATAACGGGAAATTTAAATTATAAGCTGTCAAAGAAGAGTAGATAAGCCTGTACTGATGTTGGTAATAAAAACAAGGCCACCATAATGGTAAACTAGATCAGTGATAATTTAGAGAGGTTGTAATAACTATGTAAAATCAATTAATATAATTCATTACATTAGCATATTTGTAAGAAAAATCAAGACTCTCTAGATAAAAATCATTTGTTAAAATTCAACATCCTTGTATGACAAAAAAGCTTAAAAAACAAAGAATAATTTGTTAACAAGTAAAATATCTACAAAATGAAGAGCAAACATAATACTTAAGGTTGAAGTAGTGAAAACATAATTTACTTGTTTAAGTCTATGTTAATAGTTATTGTGCACTGAATATATTCTACAGTTTACTGTCTTCAGTGCCTAGAGAAGGATGCTCATTATCACCTTTTTTTTTTTTTTAACATTGCACTGGAGATCCTAGTCAGTAATATAAGTCAAAAAAATAAAAGTTATAGGGACTGGAAAGGATAATATGATCTGTAGATAGACTACTCAAAGTAATTTATAGATAAATCATAGAATTAAGTACAAAGTTCAGCAAAGTGGCTAGATATAAAAATCTCTATACGAAATCAAATTGGGTTTCTATATACCAAAACTAGCAAGAAAAAATGTAATTTTAAAAAGATATTTACAAGTATACCAAAATATAAATTATACTTATTAGAAAATCTACCTTTATGAAGAAATTATAAAACTTTATTGAAAGTGACTAAAGAATATTTAAATAAATTACGATATTATGGAATGAATTATGTCCCCTCTCCAAATTCGTGTGTTGAATCCCTAACCCCCAGTGTGACTGTATTTAAAGATAGGGAAATTAAAGAGATAATTAAAGTTAAATGAGGTCATAAGGGTGAGGCCCTGCTACCATAGGACTGGTGTCCTTGTAAGAAGAGGAAGAGATCCCTAAGGTCTATCTTTCTCTCTTTTTTCTCTCTTTCTCCATGCATCCACACAGAGGAAAGGCCATGTGAAGACACAGCAAGAAGCTGGCTGCCTGCAAGCCAGGAAGAGAGGCCTCACCAAAAAGCAGTCCTGATGGCACCTTGATCTTAGACTTCCAGCCTCCAGAACTGAGAGAAAATAAGCAACCCAGCCTGTGGCATTTTGTTATGGCAGCCTGGGCCGACTAATACAGGTGAGATATAACATGATAATGGATCAGAAGACTGAAAAACTTTACGATAAATAATCTCCTCAAAATGATCCATAGATTTATTCTTTCCTTCAATATTCAACTCAAATGTTTATTGAGTCCTTACTATGCACTAAGCCCTATTTGAGGCACATGGAATAAAATAGTGAACAAAGTATCAGAATCACTGCCTTGATGACGCTTCTTACATATTAGTTCCTAGAGCACAGAGTCAATTATTTTAGGACACAGAATCTAAATTTTGAAAACTTCTAGATTCAAAGGAATTCCAATAAAAAATATCACCAGGTTATTTTGGTGCAACTTAACAATCTGATTTTAAGATTTATATTCAAGTACAGATGTCCAAAAATATCCAGAACACATAAAGAAGAAAAACATGGTAGGAAGATTTGCCTAGCCAGGTATCAAACATTAATTTAAAACTATATCAAGTCAGTTTATTAAGTCAGTGCTGAACTTAGACAAACTGATGAACTGAACAGAATGGGAAATCCAGGAATAGAACCATATGTAAATGGATATTTGATGTATAATGAGCTGGCAAGATTAGATAGACTTTTCAATAATGTTGTTATGACAATTGCTTGACCATATGTTTTTAAAAAATGAATTTGGACCTGTGTTTCAAACTATGCATTTTAAAAATTTATTTTAGGTAGATCAAAGATTTAAATGTGAAAAAGCAATACTATAAGCTTTTAGAAAACATATAGAAGAATAACCCCATTGACTCAGGTAAGAGAAAACATAGAAGATACAAAAGTTGTAAAAATTAAAATTAAAAAAAATCATTTAAATATGATTTTATCATATTAAAATGAACAAATTCTGTTCATCAAAAGACACCACAAAGAGAGAGAAAGACATGCCTTAAACTGGAGAATATACTGAAAAGACATTTAACTGGCAAAGAACTTGTATTCATATCATATAAAAACTCCTCACAGAAAACAAGAAAATGTTGACAGGCTGATACAAAACTTTATGTGGAAATGACAAGGACCCGAAATAGCCAAAATATTCTGGAAGAAAAGTTTAGTCAAAGGACTTATTTTACTAAGTATGCAGACATATTATTAAGAAGCAGTTAAGGTGGTATGGATTTGATGCAAGGATAGACAAATAGATGTCAGAAATAGATTATATAGAAAAAAAGAGATAGACTGATAGGTAGAGGCATCACTATAGATCAATGAGGAAAGACAGCATCTTTAATAAATAATTCTGGCTCAACTGCACATTAATATGAAAAAGAAATAAAAGTTGGTCCCTACCTACACCATGCACAATAATCCCAGGTAGTATGTAGATAAAATTATGAAAGGCAAAAAATAAGTCTCTTAGAAGATGATACATACAAATATCTGCAGAACCTTCATTAGGGAAAGATATTTTTAGGAAGAACACAGGAACCACGAAACTAAAGGAAAATATGTTTGAATCAAACTTAAATTAAAATTTCATAAAAAGTCATGTTCACAAAAAGTCACCAATAAGAGAATGAGAAGACAAAATCAAAACTGAGAGAAGGGTGATGTTTGTAACATGTATCACCAAAAAGGGGAATGTATCTATTATATATTAAGAGCACCCATAAATTGATATGAAACCGACAAACAACCTTATGAAAAAATGGACAAGAGACTTGAGCAGGCACTTCCCAAGAGAGGAGAACTGAATGGCAAATACACATCCTAAAAGATGTTCTATCTCAATAGGAAGTGGGAAATGCAAATTAAAACCAGAAGGAGGTGTCATTTCATATCCATCAAAGTGGCAAAAATGTCAGACCTAACATTATCAAGGTGGTTGCTGAGGATGTGGAATAAATCTATACATTTATACGCTACTGTTTGGAGTATAAATTGGTACAGATTGTTGGAAAATAATATTACACAATAATTTTGAATATGTGTATAGCATTGGATTCAGCAATTCTAATCCTAGGCATATACCCTAGAAAAGGTCTTACCCCTGTCCACCAGGAGATACGTATAAGAACATTTGTATGAGCATTGTTTCTGTGGGCAGAAAAAATAAACCAGAAACAGATCAAATGCCTGTCAACAGAAAAGGTTTAAATAAGTTTTGGTATATTAATATAACAGACTGCAGCTCCACATTAACATAAATTATCTGACTAATGTTAAGCAAAACAGAAATAATGTTTAAGTCATAGAAAATTCCTACAGCATCATTCCTTTATATAACTTTCAAAAACAAACAAAAAAAATCAGAGTTGTTTAAGGAAAAATGTGAAAATCTGTAAAGAAAAGCAGGGTGACAGTACATACAAAATTTAGGATTCTGAGTCTCTCTGAGAGGGCAAGAAAGGGCATGGGTTGCTTCAGTGACACAGGCAGCATCAATATTAATGCAGGTTTTTGTTGTTTCCTTTAAACTGAATGGTAGGAATATGGGTGCTAAGAGCATGCATGACTTTTGTTCACCTTAAATTCCATTCAACATTTAATAAAAACAATGAAAACAAACAGAGCTATCAGTGATCATTTTTGTATAAATATAAACATAGATATATGTATATATATATACATATGTACATGTACATATATAGATTTATTGTTAAGAGGGAAACAAGCCTTCTATTTTTCATTGTGCTATTATGCTCAGAATTTAAAATTTTCTAAATAGGCATATGCATTACTATTATTTTTTATTCCATAAGATTATTTGGTGGTCAAATTATAGGCCGTTAAAAAGAAAAGCTTGTTCTTTTCTAAAGAAGGAAAAACAACCAAATATGTATTATTAAAAAGAAACAAAAAATAGGAATCAAACCAACCACATTTGCCTAAGGAGCAGAAAGCCTATGTGCAGTCCAAAAGCCTCAGCATTTCCTATCATTGAGCCACAAACTACTCAAAGGTACACAGTGGATCATTAGTAGTTCTTTGACTCTCTTAGATACTGTAGACAGTTCTCCTATTGCTTTGCACTAGAGCTGAATCTCAGTATCTTCCTCTAAAATGTGATAGAAAGGCTCAAGGGATTAAGAGTGAGCAGGACAAAGAATTCCAATAGCAGCCTGGCTAAGTCTTAACCTTTTGAACAGGTCTTTAGCTACCCTAGTGAAAAATCATCAGCATGGAAGGGCAACCACTGACCTAGATGCTGTTGTCTATGAAAGGTTATTCGGGACCTGTGCCTTCTGGCTCAGAGCTGTCAAAGCCCTGCCAATGTGTGGCCAGTGGAGAGCACTTTGGAGGATGAGGGCAGAATACAATGCAAACAGCTTTGTCAGCCAGATAGAAATGTGCCAAATAGTGAGAAGACAGCTTAGCATGTTATTGTGTGTTACTTCCAGGATCCCTTGAGAGGCTAAAGCCTAGCCAGACTATTGGTCATGAGCCCTGGGAACTGCTAATGCAAAACTGTCACAGAATTTAAAAGGAATATAGGGCTTCCCTGGTGGCGCAGTGGTTGAGAGTCCACCTGCCGATGCAGGGGACACGGATTCGTGCCCTGGTCCGGGAAGATCCCACATGCCCTGGAGTGGATGGGCCCGTGAGCCGTGGCCGCTGAGCCTGTGCGTCCGGAGCCTGTGCTCCGCAACGGAAGAGGCCACAACAGTGAGAGGCCCGCATACCACACACAAAAAAAGGAATATAAAGTCAGCTTATTTGACTGATGTTGGGAGTAAGAAGGGGATTGGATAATCGAATGTTTTAACTTCATGGGTTTCTTACTGGGCTCTGACTTGAGCAGAGAAGGGGTACATACACATAGGTAAATATAACCAGAGTGAATAAACATCCACATTATTATTAAGAAATATCATTAAGATATTAATATGATTAATGATATTAAGACATTTCTTAATATCATTATTAAGAAATAAAGTAGAATATTTACTACCACAGGAGTGGTAAGTGGTATTACCACCATGTAGATGTGACTTTATTGTCTGAGCTTATATTCATAGTCTCATCTGATTTTTTGTTTCTGGTTCATTGGCCTGGAGTTACATTACTTTTAGTTGTGCTTCAAAGTATCCTTGACAGTGTTTTAGTACTGGTGATGATCACACTGATGTAGTGTATATGCCTTCTCTCTGAATGACATCTTGAGCCCCTAGCACAGTATAGAGGTAGTAGTGCAATCCTGGTATTGGAAAGCACCATGGTGGATTGGAGCAAAGAGAAATGGGGGTGGTCAGATTGTTTGTTTTTTGCTGACTAAAAATAGCATTTCATGTTGATGGTGGGGTCAAATATATTAATCTTTAGTTGTTAGTATTTAAAACTCTGATACAAAAATAAAGCTATGCTAGCCTTCTAAACATGTATGTTCTTCTAAAAGCTAACAATAACTCACTTACCCCAGTTAATATAATTCCAACTCAATAGTGACTTTTTGAATTGTAAATGCAAAAAGAGTATAGTGGCTCTGTTTCAATAAGGTGAGGAATTTCATGTTGGACACTGAGCAAAGGGAGTTAGTATGAAGTCCTGAAAAAACATTGAAGTGGAAGGAAAGGAAGCATGGGTCCTAGTCTGTTGGCAGCAGAATATTACCAGACAACATCAATAAACTGCAAGGCCTATACAGTTGTCCCCAAAGTTGTTAACAACTTTTAGCACAGATTTTTTTTTTTTTTTTTGCATTTTGGTTTGTTTCTTTTTCTTCCTTCTGTATAATGAGTTCCAGTTTTGTGACACAATTTCAAGTGGAAATAGAATGAATTTTACACTGAACTATGTTGGTCTATAAAGCAATAGGTATTTGTATTACAGAACTATAAATGATATCCTATACCAGAGAGAGCCAAGAAGCTTGAACTCATGTGCCAACCTTAGTGATGAATCATGGCTGTCTGCAGATCTATGTTGAAAGATTCTGACGTGAAGTCTAAGCTCAACACGGAAGAGTGCCATGATAGATTAGCAAAGTTCGAGGGGGCAAAAATGACAGGAACGTTGGCAAATGTATATTCATTTGCTATTATCATATCATTCTTTTCCTGATGTGCATGTGCATTTTTCTTCCTTGCTGTCATTTAAGTCTAGCCTAGTTGACAAAATATGAGTAAATGGTCTTTATAGTAGTAGGGACAGAAACTATGATTTTGTTGGTGGCAAAAAGCAGTTAAATAATAGCGGTTTGTCAGTTTAAAGAGTTCGCGACTGATAAATTGGATACATTTGTATTACATAGTTATACAATCTTGAATCCTTAGGCTCATTCTTTTTGCTATTGTTCTTTTAAGTGATATTGTAAATATCAGAAATATCCATAGGAAAGTAACAAAAAGTGAGTGTGATTCACAAGATATAGTCCATGAGTTCTGTATAAATGACAATGGACAATACTGAAAACAAAATACCACTTTTTCTCCTCTCCCCCCATCCACCACTGCATATATTTTCATTTTAAAAGATTAGGCTCTTCCTAAATTGACGTTCTTATTTTTACATTTCTCTACATGTTTTCATAATGTCATATTAAATCCTATTTTAAAAACAGCTAAGAAAATAACAGTCAGCTGTGGAACTGTAGAATGAAAATTAGAACTGAAGTTAGAAAACCTGGTTTAGATGTGGTTTTCTAATTTACCAGCTGTGTCACTTTGGGAACGTTGCATAACTTCTTTGATTACAAATTTCTGTAAAATTGTAAAGTTGTTATGAAGATATGTGACAATGTGATATAGTCTGTGAAACATTTCAGATAGTGCCTGACTCATACTAGGCACTCAAATGTTTTGTTTTTTTAAAAAAATATTTTATTTATTTATTTATTTTTGGCTGGTTTGGGTCTTTGTTGCTTCACACAGCCTTTCTCTAGTTGTGGCAAGCGGGGGCTACTCTTCATTGCTGTGTGCGGGCTTCTTATTGCACTGGCTTCTGTTGTTGTGGAGCACAGGCTCTAGGCAAGCAGGCTTCAGTAGTTGCAGCACATGGGCTCAGTAGTTGTGGCTCGAGGGCTCTAGAGCGCAGGCTCAGTAGTTGTGGTGCACTGGCTTAGTTGCTCCATGGCATGTGGGATATTCCCGGACCAGGGCTTGAACCCATGTCCCCTGCATTGGCAGGCGGATTCTTAACCACTGTGCCACCAGGGAAGTCCTCGAATGGTTTTATTTTTAATTTAGATAAAGTGCCTTTTTTCTCAGAAATGCTCCTGTGTAAAATCTTTGTTTGTAGTTGATAAATTTCACAGCACTCATTGTGAGTCAAATTATCAGAAATCAAAGTTGATAGAAACAAGAAATATATATAATTTTCAAATTTCTAATTTAAGCAAATTAGTTAATAAAGTAACAAAATAAATAGAATAAAATTGTACCCACAAAAATGCATACTGATAAACACATGCCTGAAACAGAAGTAGAATATTTATTTATTCTCTAGTCTGTGTTAAAATTAAATACAAAATGGAGACCAGACTTGAGAGTTCCCTGAGCAGACAAAACCATTTAAGCCACATAAACAAAATTAAATCTAGCTTATTTCATGAACATAAGCAAAACTTAGGTTATTTCTTTCAAATGCCTCAGACAATCATAAAAGAAAGTTAAGTCATCTTCCTAAAACTGTAGGAGATAATCACTTTTAACCAATACCCTGCCATCCAGAAATACCTGTTGTAGTAACCAATCATTGTAAAGGTTAACAGCTTCCTTATTTTCAATTTTTAAGCCATCCTGTAACTTCATGCCCCTGAGCTTCATATCAGTCTTTAATTTTGAAAGCTCTCAGTTTATGAACTGTTCTTATATGCACAATAAACTCTTATTAAATACTACTTATTGACTTGGTGGTTTTAATTTTGCTATTTCTGTATTTTAACATCTAGTAGAAACACCTTAGCTTTAGCTTGATATGGCTTATTTGAACATGGATACTTGAAGTCCAAACTAAAATCATGCAGGAAAATGACATCAGCAAAATGGCAGAATAGGAAGTTCCATGCTCTTACTCCCTCACAGAAACATCAATATATAGCAGGAACTGTCAGAACCAACATTTTCAATACTCTGGAAAATAGTCAATGGTTTATAGCTGCCAAGAAAACACTGAAGTTTTAAAAAAGGCAATTTGAAAATGGTAAGAAAGTTTTGTGGCATTTTTACTTGCCCTTGCCCCACCCCAACCTTGTGTGCTGGCAGTTTTAAAGCAGTGGAAGTTTTAAAGCAGTGCCAGCCTGTGTCCCACTATGGGACCCTTGTCCCTAGTTCTAGAAAAAGCAGATCAGATATGATTTGCAAATTATTGTGTATGTCTATTCTAACAGGTCCAAGGGCTTCCTGAAGGAATGATGTGAGGCACTCATCTCTATTTTACCTAATTTGGAACACAGGCTAGAAAAGTGGCAGACATTGCTGAAAAATGCTGCAAGGTGAACTCACAGATTAAAGATGTCTGAGAGGGGCCTCCCTGGTGGCGCAGTGGTTAAGAGTCCGCCTGCCGATGCAGGGGATACGGGTTCGTGCCCCGGTCTGGGAGGATCCCATATGCCGCGGAGCGGCTGGGCCCGTGAGCCATGGCCGCTGGGCCTGCGCGTCCGGAGCCTGTGCTCCGCAACGGGAGAGGCCACAACAGTGAGAGGCCTGCATACCGCAAAAAAAAAAAAAAAAAAAAAAAAGATGTCTGAGAGAAAAGATAACTGGTCAAAACATATAATAGACATACAAGGGGCTCAGAGTAAAAGCTTGTAGAGATTCTGTGGGAAACTAGGAAAATCAAAACCAGTTGTGTATATGAGAGAATTTCAGAAGTCACATACTTGTCAAGGGCAAAATGCATACTCAAAAAATAGCAGAATAGACCCTCAGCTTTCACTTCAGACTAATTCCTACACGTGGTGAAAGACCGGCTAAGTGTTGAAGGCATCCCCCAGCAAGAAAAATCTACAAACACTAGGAAAGGTGCTTGTTTTTTATTTTTGTTTCTTTCCTTTTTTTTTTTTAGATCTTGGGATTCAAGGAAATTTCTGTCAAAGCATTAGTTGAACTTGAGCAAAAAGAATAGAGACTTCAGTTATCACACATGACAAGGAATACAGGCTTTGCAAAAGAGTTTGGAAAAGTAGCTAAACAAATGACTACTTCAGCCTGCAACAACAACAGCAACAAAAACAAACCCTGCAGAATGGAGAGAATATGATTTCCACAGTTAAAACATTATAATATTCAAATGTTTAGTTTTTGACAAAGAAATCACAAGGCATACAAAGAACAGAAAAGTATGGCCCATTAAAAGTAGCAAAATAAATTGATAAAAATCATCCCTAAGGAAGATCAGACATTAGACTTACCATAAAAACATTTTAAAACAACTGTCTTAAATATGCTCAAAAGACCTAAAGAAAAACATAACCCCAAAAAACTAAAACGAATTGATGTATAAACAAAATTAAAATATCAATAAAGAGAATTTATAAAAAGGGATCAAACTGAAATTCTGGAGATGAAAAGTACAATAACTGAAATTAAAAATTAAATGGAGGAATTCAACAACAGATTTGAGCAGGCAGAAGAAAAACCCAGCAAAATTGAAGACAGGATAATTGGAATTATTGAGTTTGTGGAGCAGAAAGAATAAAGAATAAAGACTGAAGTAAACAGAACTTAAGTAAAATAAAGTAATGTAAAATGAATCAAGTGAATGAACAACAATAAATAGAACCTGTGGAACAACAACATACATGTTAAATGGATGCACAGCATATACATCATGGGAGTTCCCAAAGGAAATATATTTCCACATCTTTCTATTTTATAGAAATATATACATATTTCAAGGTTAAAAAAAGGAAATTCTACTGTATGCTACAACATGGATGAACCTTGAGGACATTATATTAAGTGAAATAAGCCAGTAATAGAAGGATGAATATGACATGATTACAATTAAATGAGGTATATAAGTTATTCAAACTCAAAGAAGTAGAAAGGATAATGGTAGTTGTCAGGGACTAGGGCAGGGAACATATTGGGAGTTTCCACTTAATGGCTGTAGACTTTCAGTCATACAAGATTAAGATGTTCCAGAGGTATGCAGTAAACCAATGCACATATAGTTAACAATATTGTACTATACACTTAAAATTTTATTAATTTTTTTCAATTTTTTATTGAAGTATAGTTGATTTAAAATGTGTTAATTTCTGCTTAAATGTTTTTTTTTTTTACCACAAAAAATAAGTGTTGGTGAAGATAGGGAGAAATTGAAACCCTTGTATATTTCTAGTAGGAATATAAAATGGTACAGCAGCTATAGAAGACAATTCGGAAGTTCCTCAAATAGCTGTTCATAGAATTACCATATGACTCTGTAATACTCCAAGGTATATATCCAAAAGTAGTGAAAGCACGGTCTCAAAGAGATACTTGTATATCAGTGATGCAGCATTATTGACAATAGCAAAAAGTTGTAAACAACCTGTGTCCGTCAACAGATGAACGTGTAAAAATATGGCTACATACATGCAATGGGATATTATTTAGCCATAAAAAGGAATGAAATTTTGATACATGCCACAACATTGATAAATTTTGAAAACATTATGCTAAGTAAAATTAGCTAGATACAGAAAGACAAGTATTTTATGAACCTACTTATATGCAGTATCTCAAATCCTGGGGGCTGGAGGCAGGGTGGAATAGGGAGTTATTGTTTAATTGTTATATGGTTTATGTCTGGGGTGATGAAAAATTTTTGAAATAGTGGTGATGGTAGCACAACACTGTGAATGTAATTAAAGCTACTTATTTGTACACTTAAAATGGTTAAAATGGCAAGTTTTGTTATATTCTTCCATAATTAAAATATTAATATAATATATAAAACAACTGACTTCTACAGCTTTATGGGTATATTGTATAGTATGTAAATTATATCTCAAAAAAGCTGATAAGAAATCTTACAGTCACTAAAATTTCTTCATTATTATCTGAATGTGTTTGTGTGTGTATATGTGATGGTAGTGGTGGTAGGGATGTAGGGTTAAAATCTTTATATAAACAGCATGCATGCGTGTCTAATTGTAGAGAAGTAAATCATCATATACTTTTAAACTATCTTAAAAATCATTCTTAATAAATATTCCTTTATTTTATGAATAAATAAGAGCTTGTGAAGTAAAATCACAATAAGATATTCTTCAATGTAATTCAATAACTATCTTCTTATTTGTTGAATTTAAAAAGCTCTTCTTAGTGAACACCACTAGCAATAATTTCTATACCTCACACATTGTTGTAGTTAAGCAACTTCCTCTTCAGAAAATTCATGAAATCTCACCTTGTGAGATTGGAGTGATCTTAAGCATCATCCAATTCAACTTCTACTTTGTGCAGAAAGGGCTGAATTTGTGTCAGCATTAACTTTTGTCTAATCCTTTTTATCTCAAATTTATTTAAAGCACCTTTCAAAAGTATAAAATTTAAAACTATCAAATAGTACACCCTACCATTCTTCTGTAGTGTGTAGCAAAACCAGATAGGAATATCTCTTAGGATTTTTCTTATACTGCTTTGAGTTGTACAATACTGATGGCGATAATTAGCTGAGATCTACTCAGTCTTCATTTCTTTCCATGATAATACTTGCAAGGATATTTTATTTAGAACTTCCTAAATACAGCAACTTATTCATTTAGGATAAATGAGTGAGTGAAAATGTGACTATATATACCCCTAAACCAAGCACTGTTTTGTAAGCTCAGTGAGAGCAGGGATTCTAATTGCTTCAAGTTTAGATATTTAAACAAATCTTTAAATTAAGTTTATTGCAAAGAAAACATTTCCTGAAATATTTCTGCTGTCAGTTAATAATTACTTATTTTATTTGCATGGTTCTATGGTTTTCTAACCTTCTACTCTGATGGTTCTGTGTATGTTCACTGCATTCTGGCAATGAAGTGAGTGTGTGTGTGGTGGGGATGGTGGTGCATGTGTTTGTGTGTGTGTGCTGTGTTCAAGGTGGGTGTTGTTATCTGTTATATTAGGTGGGAAGATAATGTAAATTTATTTAAATTTAAAGAGTTTATTTCGGGCTTCCCTGGTGGCGCAGTGGTTGAGAGTCCGCCTGCCGATGCACGGGACACGGGTTCGTGCCCCGGTCCAGGAAGATCCCACGTGCCATGGAGTGGCTGGGCCCGTGAGCCATGGCTGCTGAGCCTGCACATCTGGAGCCTGTGCTCTGCAACGGGAGAGGCCACAACAGTGAGAGGCCCGCGTACTGCAAAAAAAAAAAAAAAGTTTATTTCATTGATCAGAGTCATGGACATCATTGACAAGAGCGGCTCGTGTTTTTATTAACAGTTTTATGTCTCCTATCACAGAGGCCCTTGTTAATGAAAATGTGTTCAGTGGACCAGTCATCTTCTGAAACTCATTAAAAATGCAGAATCTTGGGCCCCAATCCAGACCTACTGAATCAGAATCTGCATGTAACGAGATCCTCAGGTAATTCATATGCCCATTAAAGTAACAAGAAGTATTGACATAAGCATATAGACTTTTATTAATTCACTTTGGTTTGACCAAACAACCTAACACTTAATAGTTTAAAGAAACAACTCATTTGTTTACTCATGATTCTGTGGGTAGTTAATTTCAGCTTGGTACACCTGGGACTTTTTTCTCTGTTGTGTAAACTACGTTTCCTAATGTATTTGTAGTTAAACTCGACCATGTGTTGTTCATTATCAAGAAGGCTAGCCCAGGTTCTTTCACATGGTGATAATTGCAGTGCTCCCAAGAGCATTGGGAACAGCAGTTGCCAAGCCTTGGCTTGTGTCATGTCTGGTAATGTCCTATTAATCAAATTAAGTCATATGACCGAACTCAGATCTTAAATCTAATGGATTCGAGTCATAGGCTCCAGCTCTTGATGAGAGGAGCTGCAAAGTCTCATTGTCGAGGAGGGGAGTGGTGGCAGGGATGTGAATAATCTGTGATCATTTTGCCATCTACTGCAAGTACAAAATACCCAAACCCTCCTATTTCCTAGTGAACATAAAAATAACCCACTATTGCTTTATTCTCTACCAAGTAATTAGACCTAATTCAGGAAACTGAGGCACATGGACTCAGGCTACATTTGATCATTCATTCCTTCACTGATTAAAATCTTCATGGCCTCTTCCTTCTCATAGCAAAGTAAAAGTAGCTGATCTCAGATGGTATAATAATTTCATATTGTTAGTTGACAAAGTCAATTTATAGATTAGAGATTGAATGATCTAGTAAACATATATTATTATAGATACGCGGGCCACATCTCTGATACAGTATCTCACATTAGATAGTAATTTAAATTACTTGTAATAATATATAGACAGAGTGTATATCCCTGTGTGCACATATGCGTGCATGTGTATTTGTAATTTGCATGAATCTAAGGATGCTGAGACAAAATCTGAAGAAGTCACAAATTGTGATGGTACACTTCACCAAGGAAAGACTTTAAAGATGGCTCAAGATCTAAAGATAAACAACTTTTTAAAAGGTTTATACAATTTCTAAAGGTTGCTTTCTATTCACATTTATTACAAAATATTGGCTCTATTCCCCGTGTTGTATAATACATCCTTGAGCCTGTCTTACACCCGATAGTTTGTACCTCCCACTCCCTGACCCCTATACTGTCCTTCTCCCCTCTCCCCACTGATAACCACCAGTTTGTTCTCTATATCTGTCTGCTTTTTTCTTATATTCACTAGTTTGTTTTATTTTTTAGATTCAACATATAAGTGATATCATACAGTCTTCTTTTTTTATTTCTTTATCTAAAGATAAAGAACTAACATTACTAACATCTGAAAGTACAGTAAAACCTTAGTTAACCATGATCAAATAAACTTCAGTTCCTTATTATAATTATGCTATTCTGGCTATATTGTATTTCTCCCTAAAATGCAAATATTTAAAAAATCTATATACACATGCTCATACTTCTACACAAATAACTAGCATAGTATCTGGCATACTTTAAGTATCCAATAATTGTTAACGAATGAACACATACCTTACATTTTAATAGACTTTCATATAGATTTTTGTATACTTATCTAAATTAAACTTTATAATAAACCTACAAGCTAGATGCAAGTATATTTTTTTCAAATTAGACAAACGAAAGTACATCTAGAGAGGTCTGAGGATCTGAATACACTCAGTTCAGCCTCTTATACCGTCTCTACCTACAGGCCTGGAAACAATGCAGGCATTTAAAATATTGAGATGGAAAAACCATAAGTCCTTCATCAAAAAAATCCCAATCTGTTGCCTATATGATATGGCAAATGCAGCAAAGTGGGCAAATATATTGGAAATAGTCTTCAACGAAAGGTTTTGGAGTTAAGATTCTTTTCCTAAGAAAAATTGAATAGCCAGAATACTCCAATAGATGAACATTTTGGCTAATAGTAGTTTTATTGTAGTTCACTAAAATTCTCTATTATTCTATATTATACCAAAACAATAATCTCACTTATGAAAATATTCAAAATAGCTGACCACATAGGTCAAAAGTGGGTTCTAAATTCATGTGATTTTTCACTTTTCAACTAGCTTCTTTTTAGCATCGTAAAGAAATATTTGTCTCCTCACTTCTGCTACCTGACATAAGGAGCATCCCTTGATGAGTCATTATCATAGTTGCTAGTCATTATTTATCCATGTTATACAATAAAACAATGAGAAAAATTAGAGTGAACAATATGTTGTCATAACATAATGCATTGAGTTTGTTTGTGAAGTGGGAAAATTGTTTATGAATAATATTCACACCTATAGATTTTTCCGTGTTTTAAAACATCTTAAAAAATAATACACAAGTATAATATTAAAAACATTCACATCTCCCTTGGTTCTTTCTATTTTGAAGGACCCAATACTTATGGTAAAGGATAGACCAGATATATGAGACGATGGGCAGTAAATAGTAAGTATCTAAGGGGTGTGGGCTGGGAAAACTTCCTCTATGGTAAATGCCAGCTTTCATGCAAAAGAACGGAACATTCACCGTGAGATTGCTCTGAAGATAAGTTATAATTGTGCATATATTTTAGTGAATTGCTTAGTGGTCATTGTTTTCTGAATTAACGTCACAGTCATCTACCTGCTTTCTCTTTAGTGTTTTTTATATATCTGAAATCATAAAGACATCCACAGAGATTTGCAGCATGTTTTAAAAATGAACGATGATGTTGGGTTGTGATATTGCCATTTATAGTAAGAAATATATATTTGGTCCCCATCACAGTTTCTGGCACAGAACTCCTAAAAACCCCTTGGAATTTCCTAAGTTTTGAGAGCAGCAAAAGTGTCTTTTATTATGTTAATGAGGCGTCTTTGTGACTGCACCTACTGTTGGGGGCTGGATGCCAGGGAACCAATCCTGTTGTTCGAGGGTTAGAATTTTCAGCCCCAGCCCCTGACCTCTGGGGAGGGAGAGGGCTGAAGGTTAAATCAATTGCCAGTGGCCAATGATTTAATCAGTCATACCCACATAAAACCCCAAAAAGACAGGGTTCAGAGAGCTTCTGGGCTGGTGAACACGTGGAGGTGCAGGGAGAGTGGTGCACCTGGAAGAGGGCGTGGAAGCCCTGTGCCTTTTCCCCATACCTTGCCTTATGCATCTCTTCCATCTCGCTGTTTCTGAGTTACACCTTTTTATAATAAACTGGTGTTCTAGTAAATGAAAAGTTTCTCTAATTTCTGTGAGCTGCTCTAGCAAATTAATTGAACCTGAGGAGGGGGTCGTGGGAACCTCTGATTTATAGCCAGTGGGTCAGAAGTACAGGTAACAACCTGAACTTGCAAAGGGCATCTGAAATCCAAGGAGGGGGTCATTGGAACTTCTAGTCTATAGCCAGTTTGTCAGAAGCACAGGTGATATCCTGGGCTTGCAATTGGTTCCTGAAGTGGGGAGAGGCAGTCTTGTAGGACTGAACCCTTAACCTGTAGAATCTGACGCCATCTCCAGGTAGATGTGTCTGAATTGAGTTAGACTGTAGGACGCTCCACTGATGATGGGGAATTGCTTGTGGTAGGCGTGGGTAACCCTCCTCCTACTTTGAATTTGGGCCTAGGAACTCAAATATGGGTCAATAAATATCTAAGATATCTAAGATATATATAATATATATGTATATATATAGTATTCTGTTAGTAACTTCAACTGTTTTGCTAGAAATTTTTGAATATTCTCAGGATAATTATGTATTTGTACTTTGAAATTGTTTATTTGTATACATTAGAGAGAAGTCAGTCTGAGTGAATTCATTCGATGGGTGTTTATTAAGAACCTATTGTGTGCTAGGCACTGTTCTAGTTGCTGGATATAGAGCAGTGAACAAAAGAGGCAAATATCACTACCAATGTGAGGCATATTAAGAGGACAATTAAAATTAATAATTTCATAACATATTTATATAAATATAGTTTGAGAATTCCTCAAGTATATAATTTCAAAGAAACTAAAAGGTTAAAAATTGGGGTTCCTTGACAAAACATATTTTAACAAAAATATAATTTGGAATTACATTATTGATGGTCTGTATTAAAGTTTATTAGATAAATGCAATATCTTAAATGTTCTAATGTCAGACTGCCTTAGGGATTCACTAGAAGGAGGCTAGGTTTCGATTAGTGAGAAAATGGTTAAGTAACTTGTCCAAGATCTCAAAACTATTAAATGACAGAGCCAGATTTTTAACCTACTACATTATTGAGTCATTCTACTTTGCCTTTTATTTATCTGACCTGATTCTCTAAATCATTCAGTGATACTCTCTCATTGGTCTCCATCCACCATATGGCCCACTTCCAGAAGGTTCTGCTCACATTCTCTCTTTGTGACAGATGTACCTAGATCTAGGGGATCTGGCTGTCAGTGACCTCAGTCATCTCTAATTATTCCTAAGAACAGACTGTCAGAGAGGCCCCAGCTATCCCCACTCAGACTTCTCCCTTTCATTCAGACAACATTTCCTTACTGAAATACGGCAAAAATCTCCCAGTAAATGCTCAGCAAGTAATGCTAGTTTCTGATTGGTATTATTCACCAATAACATGGGGCTGATCCTAGAGAGAATTGTTAAATAATAACCACAACATTTCTTGAGTAATCCCTTTGTGTCAGGTATTATGCTAAGCACTTTTCAAAAATTATGACATTTATTTCCCATCATGTATTTGCAAATTAAGTACTATTAATTTGTCTTTTTTGAGAAACTAGGAGACTGAGTTCAGATAGATTAAGTAACTTACCAAAGGCCACACAAATAGTGAATGATGGAGCCGGGGGTAATGGTAATAACTGAATGTAATGCAATGGAAGAAAAAAAGAGAAAGCTGAACTGAAATATATGTCCAAAAGAAAAAGTGCTATTATAGTTTAAATGCTTAATTTGAGCACATTTAATGTGAAATATTGCCACGAAACCTCTACAGATGGGAGTAGGAGTGGACGTAGGATAGCTAGATACAGTGGAGTTTTTATTTTTCCTAATAAGTTTAGTACATCAATCCAAAAGAAAAATTATACACAATACTAAAGTAAGCATGTTTTGAACAATAACTATGTATTGTGTTGACAGGGAGATGTAAACCATTGGTATTACCATCCACTAAAATGATTTGCAATTAGAAGTAGAACACAACTATTTGCATTTTATCAAAAATGTTAATATTTGTAGTTATACTGCTGATATTATTCTTTGGATTTTAATAATAAGGTGAATATTGATTATGCCAATACTATAGTTTTTTGTTTAAGTATCACAGGCATGCACCTCTCAGGCCTCACACTTCTGTAATACTGAGTAATAATAAATAAATAAATTTTAATGCACAGTTAAATGCATTATCTCATTTAATTGTGACAATCACTTTATATTTATTTTTTATAGATAGATAGCTAGACAGATAGATACATAGATACATACATCTGTGCCTTTTCTAAAGCTGGAATATGGGGATTATTTATATTTATATATAAATTATATATAAATATAAATATATAGAATTCTCATATTCCAGCTTTGGAAAAGGTATCAAAGTCAACTTGTCCAAGATTATACACTTAGTAAGGATGGAGCTGGGAATGTTAAAGTATATCTTCTATGCATTCTGCAGCTCTACTTTGTTTGCTCAAAGTAGAGATCCAACAAGGGGAGAAGTTCCAGAGGGCAGATATCTCTAATATTCTTTGCACATGTATTATGCACTTATTGCCTGAGTTCAGACCCTCATCATTTTTTTGTCTGGAATATTGCTAGAGGCTTCTAGTGGTCTCTATGTAATATCTTCCATTTCTTCTAGCTCTAGTCTAGTCTCCTTAGTGGAAAATAACACTTTCTTACTTAAAACTCTTCCATTTTACCCCAGTACCTATGAATTAAAACTCAAATTTTTATTGTGATAAATGAAACACTTCTTAATCTGACTGCTATATAGATTCACAATCTCCTCATCCACCATTCACTCAAATATTGTCTTTTCCACTAACCATTTCTAATAACACACTATACTATCTTGCAGCTTGGTGCTTTAGACTGGAATGTCCTTAGCCCTTTTGTCCACTGGGGGGAAAAAAAAAACTCCTACTATTTTTTAAAACTCAAGCATTACTTTTTCTTGGAAGGCTTTCATGAACTTTACTCTCACCCCCAGGCAAAGTAGTTGCTGCTTCTTATAAAGCACTCTTTACTCACTTAGCTTATTCATAGTATTCCAAGTGATTGCATACATCCTTTTCTTTTTCCTTACTGTGATTTGCTAAGGATAGTGGGCTAAATTTTATTAATTTCTTTGAACTCAAAACATTTCAGAGTACATGACATGTAACAGGCACCAGATAAATATTTGTTAAATAAAAGAGTGAAAGAAAGAATGATTGATAGAAGGATGAATACTCAAAATATTAATGGATTGAGATTATTCACTCACAATTAAAATACCTTTTTGTAAATAAAACAAATTCTTCAGACAAATGATCATTCTCTTGAATTAGTTAAGTTCAAAATAATAAGATTTTTGGGCTTCCCTGGTGGCGCAGTGGTTGAGAGTCCACCTGCCGATGCAGGGGACACGGTTTCGTGCCCCGGTCCAGGAAGATCCCACATGCCGCGGAGCAGCTAGGCCCATGAGCCATGGCCGCTGAGCCTGCGTGACCGGAGCCTGTGCTCCGCAACAGGAGAGGCTACAGCAGTGAGAGGCCTGCGTACCGCAAAAAATAAAAATAAAAAATATATATAAAATTTTTGAGGTTTTTTCCTAACTTACTATGAAATATACCTTCCCTTTTTTTCTTTTTTTTTAACAAATATATGATATTTGATAAGGACTAAAAGGTCACTGAATAAATACTAATGGAATGTCTTTTCTTCATTTATTTTGTCTTTGAATTGAGGTAAGATTTATGCTTAAAATATGTGATGTTATCTTTATTTTAATAAAATGTTTACCATCTCCATAAGAAATAATGAGTTATAAGATATTGTGTAAATCTTCACAGTGGCTACATTGCCATTTGGGCTGGGCCTCTTACTTCACAATGCGTTAGGTGAAATGATCACAGTATAACGTGCAACCTATTGTGACCCTTAGGCTTAATGAGAAATTAAATGTTGAGCATGGTTCCAAGACTCACTCCTAAAGCAGATATAAATTTATGCAGTTCATTCATTGACACTTGAACTTTTTTTCACATGCAAAAGAACTTTTTAATGGCTATAATTATCTAAACCTCCCTTTTATTTATTTATTTATTTTTTGCGGTACACGGGCCTCTCACTGCTGTGGCCTCTCCCGTTGCGGAGCACATGCTCTGGATGTGCAGGCTCAGTGGCCATGGATCACGGGCCCAGCCGCTCCACGGCATGTGGGATCTTCCCAGACCGGGGCACGAACCCGCATCCCCTGCATCGGCAGGCGGACCCTCAACCACTGCACCACCAGGGAAGCCCTCCCTTTTATTTGAGGAAATTAATCATTGAAAATATAAAATACTCTCTTCAGTTTTTATCCAGAGACAACTGCAGCTATCTGTAGACACTAGCCAATGGAAATGACACTAATGAAAAAATGCACTTTATAGTAAATTTTCAATATTTTTTCATCCTATTCCTGGCTATTTATTTTGGGGGACTCAAAAATAGAATGATTTTTCCTACTAAATCAGTTTATACTGAGCCACTATTTTGTTTTGTTTTTCCTTTTCTTCCCTACTTCCCAAGTGAAATGAATCCAGTAAAATTTCTTACTGTGGATAAATCACTTCACATACAAACACTGTCAAAAGCATCAGCACAGCCATGTGGATAATAATGTTATCTGATAGTTGATTTAAAAGTGAAATCCCACAGTTAAGTACAGAAATTCAAAATTGGCCCAATTTTATACATGCCTCCACCCACTCGGACCTGAAAGACTTAGAATAAGGAAGGATGTTTAACATAGGCTATCAATCAGAAGGGTATTAATTTGGAGACAATTTGTCCACATGCTTTGTCACATGCTTTTAATGATAAATAAAATATCACATTGTGTAAAAGTTTATTTTTTCAGTGATTTGAATTGAACAAGAAAAAAATTTAGTTAAGTAAGACATTCAGAAAAGTACAAAAATCTCAAGTTTACAACTCCATGTAACCCCCATGTAAAACCATGTATCCACTACTAAGTAAAAGAAACAATATTGCCAGTGTTCTGGAAGCCCCATTTAGGTCCTTCCTAAGTACTCTCCCCACCTTTTATCCCAAAGGGAACCATTATCCTCACTACTAATAAAATAGACTTTTCTGTGATTTGAGCTTTATATAAATATGTAAACTATGTATTCTGTTACGTCTGGCTTCTTACACTCAGTGTAATGATTTGAGGTTTATTTATGTTGTCATGTATGGTAGTACTTCATACAATTTCATTACTAATATTATACTCTGTGGTTATACTGACATTTATTTATCCATTATATTGTTGATAAACATCTGTTTCCAGTTTGGGGCTGTTATGATTAGTGCTGATGTGAAGCATCTTGACATTGTTATTTTTTTGGCAAAAATGTGAACTCATTTCTGTCAGATATATCTGTAGGGGTGGAATTGCTGCATCAGAGGGTATGCATATCTCCAACTTTGGCATATAATGCTGAATACTCTTACAAATTGTTGTAACAATGTAAACTCTGACATTTTTCTGTTCCAGTATCCCATCCAGAGTAAGACATTTTATATAGTCATCATGTTTCTTTAGGCTCTTCTTATTGGTGACAGTTTCTGTCTCTTCTTTCCTTCTAGGAATTCAATCATCATACAATAATTACACCTTTTCAGTATTTTCCTCCCTTTTATCTCTCCAGGTTTGTGTCTGGATATTTTCTTTGGATCTATTTTTCGGTTTACTAATTCTCTCCTCCACAGAGTCTAATCTGTTCAACCTATCTATTGCATCTTTTACTTGAGTTATTTTACTTCATATTTGTATAATTTAATTAGCACATATTTGTAGTTTTCAGTTCTATCTTAAAATTCTCAATCTTGTCTTCTACTTGATTGTCATATTGTTTATAATTATTTTAATTCCATATATAAAAATTCCATTATTTGAATAACCCATGGATTTATTATTATTTTGTAGTATGTCTCTTAGTTTTTGATCACAGAGTATAACTACTTACATGCCTGGCAATTTCTGATTGGGTTTAATATATCATGTTTCAAAAACTATAGAGATAATCTGAGACTCTGAATGATATTGATAAATATCTGTCTCCTTAGAGGAATTATTTACTTGTTTATTAATACTTCTGACAGGGGACTAGTTAGAACAATGAGTGAACCCTTATCAGTTTAACTCAATGAGGACTGATATGATTCAAAAATGGAGTTTAGTCTCTGTGAGGATTGATCTATTTCTAGTTCTTTCTTCCTCTTTGGATATAGTTCCTCAGATTCCTTGGTCAAGGTGCTTACTCCTTGAAAGGCCCTGATCATCAATATTAATAACCCTATTAATAATAGGGTCAGTGAGTGTATTGAAAGAGTTGCTTAGCTTTGTGTTTCAGTAGAACTTTCAGAATTAGCAGATATATCTGGAAAAAAGTTGCCATAAATGCTTAGTTTATATGTGTGGGCTTTCCTCCTCTCCCACATTTGAGTTGAGCTGAACTGAAATGTCCACATACTAGTTATTCACAAAAATTGTTTTTCAATATTCTCTTCATCATTTTTTTGGTTCTCATTAAGGGTATTGTCCTCAAATTAGAAGCATTCTATTGCTAGAAGCAGTATACTGCTTTACTCAAACAAAGTAGAGTCGATTAATGTTTATTCTCAAATTATGCCTTTCTCACTGACAATCAAACATTTTGTCTGATGTAAGAAAAGTTTAGAGTTTTGGAAAGTAAAAAAGGAATTGAGTATAAGCTTGAGTATGCCCAATGGAAGTGTGAAAATCATGGAAATGACATTTTTCTTTGCAGAAGAAAAATGGTTTAAGCCATTTGCTATGGAATGTGTAGTTTAGTTGTATTTTGTGTTCTATCAGTTTCCAAATTTTGTGAGCCATTAAATTCTATCTCCTGAATATTTGCCTTACTCCTTTAAGGCAGCCATTTACTAGTTTTTCCCTCCACTGTCTATTGGAAAGCCTGTTTGTTTGGTATCTTTACCTATCACTAATGTTATCTTCTTCATCATCATCAAAAATGGTATTGGACTTCTACTATATATAGGGCTCCATATGCAGTCTCAATTAATTCTTATTCTATGTTGTGGCAGAAAATCTGAATCCACAGTAAAAGTAGCAGTAAATACTTTTACAAATGGAAGAGTGGAAGAAAAGAACTGATATTTATGGAATAGGAGTTATGTGCCAAGAACATTACATGCATGTTTTATGAACCTAAGAAGCAGATAGATATTTGAATATTTGGGGTCTCCTTAGCAGTTCAGCTTCAAGGTTTATGTTTCCTTTACTTCTCCAAGTTGTATCCTCAGGTGCAAACAGTTAATAGCATAACAAAAATTTCTGAGGGCTAAGTTATCTAATTCTCCCATCATCTCTTGATGTGTATACTACTAATCTTCTCATTTGACAGTTGAGAAAATTAAGACACAGGGAATTTATTTAATTTGCCTGAGGTCACACAACTTGTTAGCTGTGGAACTGAGATTCCAATCCAGATCTGGTTAATTTCAAAGTCTGTGCTTTTAATCAATACAGGACAGGTCTCAGCAAGCTCATCTCTTGCATATGTTAAAAGCCTCCAAACATATTTTAAATAGTCAACATTTGAATATTAGTTAAACATGGCTTCTAAAGAAAAAGTAATGTTACTCTGAATAAGAAAACCTTAATCACCATGAAGATGTGTTTTTTTCCTTATGGTTCCTTTCACACACATTTTACTGTAGAGACACTGAGGGACATGTAATAACCGAGTTATACAAATGCAAACAAGGACCTTTTTTTAACCGAAGGAGCAATAAAGTGTGAGCTCAAAAGAGATATATTACTACATTTTTTGGTAAATTAGAATATTTGTGGTAAATTAGTTCTGAAAATGATATAAAAAGTAGCTAACATTTTAGGTTCAAAACAGTATAAAAAGTGAAATTTATGTAATTATTATTGTTAAATTTTGAGGAGTGTCTATATTTATACTTCAGTAAAAATAAAGATATAAGGAAAAATTATGTTTCATTTAGATGTTGGCTTTGTAAAGACATTACTTATGATACTGTTACACAGATAACAAAAACAGTTGGCTCAGAATCATTTCTTTCTCCATGAAATCATATTTGGGTTGAATATAGGTGCTCAAAGTAAATGTACTGCTTTTGTTTGAGTTTCTGAATAGTTGTTATAATTTTCCATGTTAGCTTGAATGTGTAGGCATGAGCTATTTATACAAATTAATACTTTTACGTTTTCATTGCAAATTGGAAATTTTGCAGTCATGCACATTAACAAATCTAAATTGACCACCCTAAAATAAATGTTTCAAGGTGATAATTTTTTGATATGAAAATGAGGTTTCGATGTATTTTTAAAACTAATTAGTACAAAGCCAATTCTGAACAATATCCTTGTAGGAATGCAGAATCAGTTAAACACTGGGGTGCTAATTAAATTAACAAAATTTAATTTAATTGATGCCATGATGAAGCACAGATAAGAAGTTATAACAGTGATTATTCCAAAACTTCATTCTCTTGACATGGTGCCATTATTACATATAGATCTCTAGGCCCTATTAAGGTAATATATGACTTATGTAAAAGTAGATTGCCAGTGACATCAGCAAAAATGGGAGAGTAGGGAACTCCAATAGCTCATTGTTCCACAAAAGCAAAAATTAACTTACATAAGCTGCCATAATGCCCTTTAGCAGAACTCTGGAAACTAATCAAAAGTTTATAACAACCTGAAAAATGCTTAATCAAGAAAAAATCCTAATCACTTGAATCTCATTAGGAGTGTTTTGTGGGATTATTACCTACCCTAACCCTACCCTGTGTTCACCAGCTTGATGATAGCCTTAAAGAACTCAGACCACATCCTGGTTCCTAGTGATGGAGGGAGAGAATGTGATATAGTCCAAGAATTGTGATTATTTGTTTTGCTCTATCTGGTAACATCCTGAAGTATCCGCTCAAAGGGCTTGCCTTTATTTCACCTACCTCAGTAAGTTAGCATGACTGACTTGGCTACCCTAGGGTGGCGGGTGTGATTGTTGAAAATATGTAAAGGCAAGTGCGGTAGCCTCTGCCCCATGGAGCAAGGGATAAAAATTTGGGTAAACAACAGACAAACTGAAAAGCTTGAGCGTGAAGCCTGGGTAGTCAGACACTTCAGGGGACGAGGGCATTGAAAAGCTCACAGGTATTTCTGGGAAAGACATACACATATCCAGGGATGGTTGCTTGTTCAGAAACTACCTGAGAAGTTCCCAAACCCTCATTTCTAGTAGATTTTCAGGTACTGCTTTAGCGGGAAATGAAGGCAAAGACAGAGTTCTAAACTCTAAACTCAAAGCAAGTAAATTGAAGAAAATAAATATTTGAGTGGGATGAATGAAATAGAAAATAGAAAAACAATACATAAAATCAACAAAAACAGAAGTTGGTTCTTTGAGAAGATCAGTAAAATTGTCAAAATTTTAAGTAGACTGGCCAAGAATAAAGGAGGCTTCACATTACTAACTTCAGAAATGAAAGTGGGGACATTACTACCAACATGACAGAATAAAAAGGGAGTATACGAGAATGCTGTGAACAATTGTAGATATCCAGTCCAACAAATTAGATAGCCTAGTTGGGTAATTTCCTGGAAACACAAACTACCACAGATGTCTGGAGAAGAGATAGAATATCTAAATAGACCTATAATAAGAGATTGAATACATAATCAAAATTTCCAAAAAAACGCCCAGGATCAGAGGGCTGATCCGGTGAATTCTACCAAACATTTAAAGAAGAATTAGCAACAATCCTTTTCAAACTCTTACCACCACCACCACCACCACCCACCCAATAAAGGAGAGAACACTTCCAAACTCATTATATGAGGCCAGGATTCCCCTAACAACAGAGCCAGGCAAAGATATCACAGGGAAAAAAAAAACTATAGGCAAACATCCTGTATGAGTATAGCTGCAAAAGTCCTCAACAAAATACTAGCAAGCCAAATCCAATAGCATATTAAAAGCATGACCAAATGGGATTTTCCCAGGAATGCAAGGGTGTTTCAACATGTAAAAATCAATCAATTTAATACTCTATATTAATAGAACAAAGAAACTAAAACACCAATCTTCACACTAGATAGAGAAAAAAGCATGCAACAAAATCCAACATCCTTTCATGATAAAAACTCAACAAAATAGCAATAGAAGGAAATTTTTCCAATATGATGAAGGTTATCTATTTTAAAAAGCCACATCTAACATCATACTCAATGGTGAAAGATGGAACGCTTCGCTCCTGAGGTCATTAACAAAACAAGGATGTCTGTTCTTGCCAATTCTATTCAACTGTACTGGAAGTTCTAGCTAGGGCAATTAGTCAAGGAAAATAAATAAGACATACAAACTTCAAAGAAATAAATGAAATGGTCTCTATTTGTAGATAGCATGAGAATACATATGAAAAATCCTAGGAATCTACACAAAATATTATAACATAAACAAATTCATCAAAGGAGCAGGATCAACTTACACACAAAATACACAAATCAGTTGTATTGCTATACACTGGAAATGAATAATCCAAAAAAGAAATTTCTAAAACCAATCAATTTACAACAGGATGTAAAAGAACAAAACACTTAGGAATAAGTTTAACCAAGTAGGTGCAAATCTCCTATCCTGAAAACTATTGAAAGAAACTCAAAATGATCTAAATAAATAGAAAAATATACCATGTTTACTGATTGAAAGACTTAATATTGTTAAAATAACAATACTCCCTCAAATGATCTACAGATTCAATAAAATATCAAAATCTGAAGTGCATTTTTAGTGAAAGTGGACAAATTGATACTAAAATGTATATGGAATTGCAAGGGAACCTGAGTAACCTAAACAATCTTGGAAAAGAGAAAAAAAAAGTTGGTGGTCTCCCCCCATCCTGATTTTAAAACTTAGGACAAAACTACAGCAATCAAAAGAGTGTATTCCTGGCATAGGGATAGCCATATAGGTCAATGGAATGGAATTGTCCACAAATAAACTTGTATAGCTATCTCCAGTTGATTTTGCCGAGGTTGCCCAGACAATTTAATGGGGAAAGAATAGTCTTTTCAAGGAATGGTCTTGGCAACAACTAGGTAATCACTTGCAAAAGAATGACCCTTACCTCATACCATTTACAAAAAATAACACAATATGGACCAAAGAATTACAGGTAAGAGCTAAAAGTATAAAACACATAGAAGAAAAAAGGAGTAAATTTTCATATTCTTGGATTTGGCAATGTATACATAGCTATGACACCAAAAACATAAGCAACAAAAGACAAAATAGATAAATTGGACTTCATCAAAATTAAAAACTTTTGTACATACAAGGTTATTATCAAAAAAGTGAAAAGACAGTCCACAGAATGTAAGAAAATATTGTAAAACCATATATATAATAAGGGCCTGTATCCAGAATATATAACAAATATGTACAACTCAACAACAAAAAACTATCCAACTAAAACGTGCAAAATAGTGGAATAGAAATTTCTCCAAAGAAGATAAATAAATGACCAACAATCACATGGAAAATGCTCAACATCCTTAGTCATTAAGGAAATACAAATCAAAACCACTGGGATATTATTTCAAATTTACTAGATTGGTCATCAAAAAGATAACAAGAGTTGGTGAGGATGTGGAGAAATTGGAACACTTTGTGCATTGCTGGTAAGAATGTAAAATGGTTGAGTTGCTGTGGAAAACGCTTTGGCTGCTCATTAAAATTTAAATATACAATTTCCATATGAGTCAGTGCTGTGCTCTCATGTAAATACCTGTGATAACTGAAAACATATATTCCTAAAACAACTTGTATTTGGATGTTCATAGAAGCATTTTTCATTATAGTCCAAAAGTGAAAACAAGCCAAATGTCCATCAGGTGCTAAGCAAAATGTGGTATAGCCATACGATGGAATATTATGTATCCCTAAAAAGGAATGAATATGCTGCAGCATGGATGAACTTCAAAAACATTATGCTAAGTGAAATAAGCCAGACAGAAAGGACACATACCATGTGATTCCATTTATTTGAAGTGTCCAGAATAGGCAAATCCATAGAGAAAGAAAGCAGATTAGTGGTTTCCAGGGGCTGGAGATAGAGAGTGGAGGATGGGGAGTGACTGTTTAATGAGTGAAGGGTCTTCTTTTGGGGTGATGAAATTAGATAGTGGTTATGATGGTACAACATTGTGAATGTACCAAAAGCAACAGAATTGTACACTTTAAAATGGTTTAAATGGTCTAATTTTAAAATAAGAGCCAGAAAGTAGAAAGCATTTCTTCTGGGGGGCTTGATCTCTGATCAGATTACTGAAAAACTCATTCTGATCTCCAGATTTGTGGGAGACAGACACTTATACTAATTGTATAATGCTCTACTGCAAACTGGAGAGAATGGATCATCAAAGCTGACTGTTCACATTTTCCTGGGAGCTACTTCTTTGAATGGTAACACCTAGACAGTAGTCTGTTAATACAGAATGTTTCTTTTGTTTTTTTTTGAAAAATAACTTTTGTGTATCTTTATTCAGATTTTCTAAAGCAGTTTAATTTGAGGTTCACAGCAAAATTGAGGGGAAGGTAGAGATTTTGCATATACCCCCTGCTCCAATACATGCATAGCCTGCCCCATTATCAACATCTTCCACCAGAGTGATACTTGTGGTGAATCTACATTGACACATCATAATCACTCAAAGTCCATAGTTTACATTTTGGTCCTAGTGTTGTACATTTTATGGACCTTTTGTTTTTAAAAGGAATCAGACCTTTACTGCTGCCAAGACTGGAAGAGAGGACCGTTCTTATTTCAATCAAAGCAACTCTGCTTTTATTTATTTTATAAATTGGGGTTCTATAAAAAGTTTCATTTAAAAATTGAGATTGACATATATATATACTAATATGTATAAAATGGATAACTAATAAGAACCTGCTGTATAAAAAAATAAAATTCAAAAATTCAAAAAAAAGCAGTATCTAGATACTAAAAAATATCCTGCAAAGTATTCAACTAAAGAGTTCTAAAATTCCTTTCATTTTTGATGTTCTATGTGACTGTTGTGACCTTTAACTGTGGAGTTTGTGGCATCTATGAGATATTCCTGCTCAGAAGTATAACTGCAAGCCTTGAAATAAATTTTATTTAACAATTCCATATAGTTTGTATTGTGGGTCACATGCTACTCACAAAGCTTTGCAATAATTATTAACTTTAATCATCATAGCAGCACTATGAATCAAAAACTATTTTCATAACAATTTTACTGAAGATAAAAGTGGGGGGAGAGAAATTAAGAAAGTTTCCCAAGGGTGGGATTTGTTCTCCATTTAAGTGCCTTCACAGCTCCACCATGTTGTTTTTCCATACTAAAGAAGCTACCTTTCCATATTAATGAATCTCTGCTAGTGCAGCTCATTTTTTTGTAGGCCTTTGAATTACTGTGCTAGGTACTCATCTACACCTTCTTACAGACTTACCCTTGTGACTTCAGGGAGGCATTTTGACAGGGATCACATCTTTCCTGAGAGTTACTCTTTATGATTTTGCTTTCTCTTCTCTTCTAATGAAGGCAACCACTCCTATAGGCAAACTAGTGAATACCACTTATATAACCAATTGGCTGACTAGGGGACAGACCCAGAAATGTGGTGTTGCCAACTCTGTGTTAATAAAACTTGATATTTAACCCTAGAGACCCATAATGGTAGCATTCCAAAGACAATATCTTTGTTGATGAACACATCTTGTTGAGAATTTTTGCCAAGAATATAATTTCACCATTGTCTGTTTAAGCAACTCTTCTGCTGATATATTTATCCATTCTCCAAAATCTACAAATAAGTATGTTTATTTATAAATTTCATGAACATGTGTTTATGTTCATAATAAAGAAAATTGTTTAGTCAAATACTATCTAGAAAAAAATACTATCTAGAATATGATCGTTCACAATATTCTCTAGTAATCTCTTTAGTACTGATGAGCTGGGTGAAATGGAGCATATATGTAAGGCAGGTTTAAGTCTGCTCTGACTCAGAAATAAGGCATAGAACCAAGTGAATGTCTACTGATATCACTAGAGCTAGCTAAGTAATTTCCAAGATGAATAATTGGCATAGTTGAGTTCATTTAAAAGGATGGGAAGGACAATAAAACTCCTCTTCAGTGACTGAATATACTTCTATCATAATTACCTGTAGATTTGTGAACACTTGGCAAACCTCTGTAGTTATAGTACTAAAAATATGCTGTGGCAAAAACATATCATTCAACATTTTTTAAAGATGATATAGGTTTAGAGAACTCAAAGATATAATTTAACTGATTTTGAAAATATTTCAAATTTCAGAAGTTAAGACTCATGAGAATAGGTGGAAAGAACTAAGCTTATTTGGGCTAAGGTAGAGGTCTTTTATACAGAGAACACTATATATCTGTCTTCCATTTCCACTGACAGCAGAGCAAAAATAAAAGAGCTAAAACCACAGGATTATGGATTATCTAAAATAAACAATCAGTTGAGGCATTGGAAGTGTTAGTGATGTGAAGTCAATTTCTTTAAGGAGGAATTAAGCACAGTGAATAATAAAGTAAAATAAATTTTAAATATTGAAGGGTAGAATATTATTTTTAACTATAGTGTAAAGGGGGGCTTTAATAAAGTACTGAAACATTTAAGAATCTGAGAATATCTTCTAGTGATAACATGAAATTTGAAAACTGTGATACTCAGACTTGCAGAGAAACTTACCTTGAAAATGTAAGGGATCCTTGTACTGAGATTTCTGAGAACAAGAGAGTCTGTGCTATCACTTGGAGCTGCCATATGTAAGGCAAATAGAGACAACACATTTGTGCTTCATTCCACTTTGAAGACACTCAGATGAGCAGGCCATTTTCTCACTGAGACGGAAAACCTCTTCACCACTTGTCATCTTAAATACCCATTTGGTAAGAGAGTAAGATAATGTTTTCACATTTAGTGTTTTCTCAAAATTTACACATATCCTGGCATTCTGAGAGTCAGTGGGAACATTTATTTAATTCGTGATGTCTAAGTAATTACCTAAGGGGAAAATGTGCTTAGAGTATTTTAATTTAAAAATATGCTAGAGATTTCATGTATTTTGTGTATGTGTGGTCTATGAGTCTGTGAGTAATTGCCTGTGCTAGTAGAAGATTGCTAGTTTTTTAAAGCAAATACAATTTCTGACTCAATAAAGAAATTATGTATCTATTAGATTTACCATGGATCTAAAAAAAATTAAACCCAAGAGAAGAGAACTTACAGTGGTTCATAAGTGCTATTTCCTACTGTTAAGTTAATGTTTTATGACATCATTATGCAACTTTTTCACTCCCATTGGAGAATTGTCCTCTCTTCTCTCTTCTTGAATAAATAGCCTGAAACAATATACTCTGATAACTGTTCTGGCTGAAAATCATATCTGCACCCTGTTGAGAAATATAGTCCAATTTAAATTAGTATTTCCCGTAAATATACAAAAACACTTTCCAAAACATCTTTCAGGGAAGCTACATCACCAAATGATGTATTTTCCAAGTAAGGCAGACCAATTTATATTCAAGTCATTTTGCCATTCCATTAAACTTTACAGCATATGGCATTTTCTTCAAAAGTAATGGGACAAAGGAAAAGAGACACACTGGAAAGGAAATAGTAACTATTTTCTTTGTATTATATATTTTGTTCCTTGTATTTTGCTTTGATAGTAAAACGGACTCTTTTTTTTACTCTATAAAGGATAAATATGGAGGCACATTTTGGATAATATTGTAAATCTGCATGCAATATTGATTCACTTGATTCAACAGACATAGAACAAATGCTGAAGCAGCAAGACGTTTTATAGTTTATTAATGACAATGATAATTCAACAAACATTTATTGATCTCCTATGGTTGCCAGCCTCTTATTCTTATCATTAGTTATATAGGGATGAAGGAGATAGGCAGGGTCCCTGATCTCATGGAACTTACCTTCTATAAAGACTGGGATGGGGAGGTTAGAGGAAGCTACAAAAATCTGAAAAAAATCAATAAAAAAATTTTGATAGTGAAAATTTTTATGAAGAAAGTGAAATAAGGTAATTTAATAGAGATATCCTTGGGTGATGATAAAGGGATTTTTGAGAACAAGAGGTTTATCTGAGGATGTGGTATTTGAATTGAACCTTTATGATAAAATGGAACCAACCTCATGAATATGTAGAGCCAGAGTTTTTCAAGTGGAAGAGACTGTAAGTACAAAGGCCCTGAAGCAGGAGTTAGCTTTGTGCATTCAAGAAACTTAAGAATTCAACAAATGCCATTGGGAAAACTGGACATCTACATGCTGAAAATGAAGTTGGACACTTACCTTACATCATATATAAAAACTAACTCAAAATGGGTCAAATACTTAAATGTAAGAGCTAAAACTATACAAAACTTGGGAAAAAAATATAGGGGAAGAGCTATATGACATTGGATATTTTTTTTTCTAAGAGTTTTTATTTTATGATTATACATAGTTATTAAATTTTATGAGTGCTTTTTCTGGTTCTATTACAGTAATTGTGTAGTTTTTCTCCTTTAGTCTATTGATATGGTAAGTTATATTGATTGATTTTCTGATGTTGAATCATCTTTGCTTTCCTGGAGGTAAAACTTTCTTAATAGTGCTTTATCATTTTTGTAATATAGATGATGATGATGATGATGATGAATAGTTAGATTGGCCTCACTATATATATATATTTTTTTAAATAAATTTATTTATTTATTTTTTGCTATGTTGGGTCTTCATTGCTGCGCATTGGCTATCTCTAGCTGCGGCAAGCAGGGGCTGCTCCTCGTTATGGTGTGCGGGCTTCTCATTGTGGTGGCTTCTCCTGTTGTGGAGCACAGGCTCTAGGCACGCAGGCTTCAGTAGTTGTGGCTCGAGGGCTCTAGAGTGCAGGCTCAGTAGTTGTGGCACCCGGGCTTAATTGCTCCACAGCATGTGGGATCTTCCCAGACCATTGGCAGGCGGTTTCTTAACCACTGCGCCACCGGAGAAGTCCCTCACTATATATATATATATTTTTTGGTACTTTTAAAAATAGCAGCTTTATTGAGATATAATTCACATAAAGTTTACCCCTTAAAGTATACAATTCAGTGGTTTTTAGTATATTTACAGAGTTATGACATTGGATCTTGCAGTGATTTCTTGGATATGACACCAAAACACAGGAAGCAAAAGAAAAAAGGAGAAAATTGTCCTTTATCAAAATCAAAAGCTTTTGCACATTAAAGGATACTAGGAACAGAGTGAAAAGGCAACCCATGGAATGGGAAAAATATTACATATCTGATCAAGGATTAATGCACAGAATAAAGAACTCCTATAACTCAATAACAAGAAGCAAACAACCCAAGAAAAAATGGGCCAAAGATTTAAATAGACATTTTTCCAAAGAAGATATAGAAATGGACAAAAAGCACATAAAAAAGACATGATCAGCATCACTAAACACTAAGGAAATGAAAATCAAAGCCACAATGAGATATCACTTCTCATCCACTAGGATGTTTATTATAAAAACTAGTAAATAAAAAGTGTTGGCAAAGATGTGTAGAAATTGGAACCCTTTGTACATTGCTGGTGGGAATATAAAATGGTGTAGCCACTGTGGAAAACAGGATGGTGCTTCCTCACAAAATTAAAAATGTAATTACTATTTGATCCAGCAGTTCCATTTCTGGGTACATGCCCAAAAGAATTAGAAGCATTTCCTTGAAGATAAAGTTGTTCACCTGCTTTCATAGCAGCATTATTTACAGTAGCTAAAAGGTAGAAAAATCCTAGTATCTATTTTATAGATGAATGGATAAAGAAAATGAGGTATATACATACAATGGCATATTATTCAATTCTAAAAAGAAAGGGAATTCTGACGCATGTGACAACATGAAGGAACATTGATGACATTACCCTAAGTGAAATAAGCCACTCACAAAAATACAATACCATATGATTCTAGTTACATGAAGTACCCAAAAAAGTCAAATTCAAGAGACAGGAAGAATGTTAGTTGCCAGGGGCTGGAAGGTAGTAAGAAAATTTTAGTTGGATGACTCCAATATTCTTTGTAAAAATGTAAATGATATATTTTTGTTTGTAAGTAATTAAGAACAATCTGGAGCATCATCATTTGTCAATTTACCTAAGATCGTCTTGCTTATATTTAAATTTGCACATTATAAAATGTTTAAATTAGTGACTTTGTTAATTGTCTTAAAGTGTTTTAAATCTCATAGCATCGTTTTTTTCTAACAATTATTCTTCAATTAATTATTAGGATAATATTAAATAAGTTAAGGTATATACATTCATAAATAAGTTTACCTATTTTTATACACTATGCTTTCCATTTATTCATACAAGCATTTTTTGACTACTATAATCAGGATCAGACACATAATAGACACTCCAAAATATTGAACCTGAATCTAAAGTACTAAGAATGCCTTCTCTTGTTTACCTACAAAATATTATCACAAACCTAAGGAAAAAGTTGTTTTGGTATGTATTTTAGTTAATATTGAATATGGCAGCCTGAGAATAATACCAAATTCATGAGTAGCATGACTTGTGCTCTGGACGATAATCTGAAGTCACAATCATCTGAATCTAGAGACAGTAGTATATCTCCCCTTAGAACTTTATTATCTAAAAACTGAATATATGTGAGAATATATATCTGATATATATCCATATATATTGAATATGTATATATATATATATATATATACACATATATATATATATTAAGTGAACTGATAATTCCCTGTGAGTTTCCACTCAATATTACAGTCTAGTATAAAACAGCTATGCTGTTTCTCGTAAAATTAAACCACATGCTTTGGGTGTTTCCCAGAACACTGTATGACTACAAAATGTTGGTGTTGATGCATAAGACACAGATAACTTTTAAATAAGCTTTTTGTGAAAAAAAAGTTTTTCCTGAAAATCAGTATGCCTGGCCTAAAATGGGATTGGTCATTACAACATATGGAGGTCAAATATTTAATATTTCATTGTTAAAAATACTGAGGTATTATATTTCTGTTAAGTTACTAAAGGAGTGGGGAGGAAGTGGGGTTGGGGGAGGGTGGTGGCACTCAGGAAAGAGATATTCTGATGATGAGATAGAAATAATTCAGGGGATGAATTTTCAAAATAAAACTTGATTTTGTTTCGAAAATGTCAAGGTGAGGAAAAGCAACACTTCTGGCCTTTTTAATTACATGAGAATGTCAGCCTGGCATATATTTATAGTTCCGTTCTTTCTCATTACAGATAAAAATATTTTGCTCATTAGAAGTATACAGCAATCTTTGGTTTCCTAGATGTCAGTTTAGAGGTGTATTTTTTCCTATTTTCCAGAGAGAAAATGGCTTTACACTCTGTAAGAAATTTTTTTAAAATTACAGAGCAAGATGGCAAACTAGGAAGCCCCATACTCTCCTTCTTCCCAAGGGACCCCAACTCAACAGTACACTCAAGAATACACCAAAAAATTCCCTCTGTGAGAAATGCAGAAACGAGTTAAATGACTTCTGTTCTCCATGCTGCAATAAAACGTATAGCAGGGCTTCCCTGGTGGCGCAGTGGTTGAGAGTCCGCCTGCCGATGCAGGGGACGCGGGTTCGTGCCCCCATCCGGGAAGATCCCACATGCCACGGAGCAGCTGGGCCCGTGAGCCATGGCCACTGGGCCTGCGCAACCAGAGCCTGTGCTCTGCAATTGGAGAGGCCACAACAGTGAGAGGCCCGTGTACTGCAAAAAAATAAAAATAAAAAATAAAAGCATAGCAAAATTCATGGTACTCACTTGCCATATTGCTTCCCCCCAGTATGCTACAATTGAAAGGACATTCCCAGCTTCCCCTGTAGTCCTTCTGATAAAGAAGTAAAATGACAAATGTATAAACATAACTATAACAATTAAAATATGTTTAAGCACTCACATTATAAAGTATGTTAATGGATATAATATATATATACACACAAAATAAATGATGTTATTTTTGACACCAATAACATAAAGTATGTGTGGACAGGGAAAAATAGAAGAGTAGAGTTTTTTAAGTGATTGTAGTTAAGTTGCTATCAACTTCAAATAGATTATTATAACTATAAGATATTTTATGTAAGCTCCATGGCAACCACAAAGAGTATAACAATAGAAGGTACATAAAAAAAAATGAGAAAGATACCAAAGCGTGTCATTCAAAAAAATAAATGAAATAGGCATCAAGAGATGGAAAAAGGAAAAAAATTTACAAGACAGAAAACAGTAAACAGAATGACAAGAGTAAGTGCTACCCTATTAGTAACTACATTTTTTTAAATTAGTTTCTGCTTTATAACAAAGTGAATCAGTCATACATATACATCTGTTCCCACATCCCTTCCCTCATGCATCTCCCTCCCTCGCACCCTCCCCATCCCACCCCTCCAGTCGGTCACAAAGCACCGAGCTGATCTCCCTGTGCTTTGCAGCTGCTTCCCACTATCTATCTACCTTACGTTTGGTAGTGTATATATGTCCATGCCTCTCTTTTGCTTTGTCACAGCTTACCCTTCCCCCACCCCATATCCTCAAGTCCATTCTCAAGTAGGTCTGTGTCTTTATTCCCGTTTTACCCCTAAGTTCTTCATGACATTTTTTTTTTAATTCAATATATATGTGTTAGCATACGGTATTTGTCTTTCTCTTTCTGACTTACTTCACTCTGTAGGACAGACTCTAGGTCTATCCACCTCATTACAAATAGCTCAGTTTCATTTCTTTTTATGGCTGAGTAATATTCCATTGTATATATGTGCCACATCTTCTTTATCCATTCATCCGATGATGGACACTTAGGTTGTTTCCATCTCCGGGCTATTGTGAATAGAGCTGCAATGAACATTTTGGTACATGTCTCTTTTTGAATTATGGTTTTCTCAGGGTATATGCCTAGTAGTGGGATTGCTGGGTCATATGGTAGTTCTATTTTTAGTTTTTTAAGGAACCTCCATAATGTTCTCCATAGTGGCTGTACCAATTCACATTCCCACCAGCAGTTCAAGAGTGTTCCCTTTTCTCCACACCCTCTCCAGCATTTATTGTTTCTAGATTTCTTGATGATGGCCATTCTGACTGGTGTGAGATGATATCTCATTGTAGTTTTGATTTTCATTTCTCTAATGATTAATGATGTTGAGCATTCTTTCATGTGTTTGTTGGCAGTCTGTATATCTTCTTTGGAGAAATGCCTATTTAAGTCTTCTGCCCAGTTTTGGATTGGGTTGTTTGTTTTTTTGCTATTGAGCTGCATGAGCTGTTTATAAATTTTGGAGATTAATCCTTTGTCAGTTGCTTCATTTGCAAATATTTTCTCCCATTCTGAGGGTTCTCTTTTGGTCTTGTTTAAGGTTTCCTTTGCTGTGCAAAAGCTTTGAAGTTTCATTAAGTCCCGTTTGTTTATCTTTGTTTTTATTTCCATTTCTCTAGGAGGTGGGTCCAAAAGGATCTTGCTGTGATTTATGTCATAGAGTGTTCTGCCTATGTTTTCCTCTAAGAGTTTGATAGTTTCTGGCCTTACATTTAGGTCTTTAATCCATTTTGAGCTTATTTTTGTGTATGGTGTTAGGGAATGATCTAATCTCATACTTTTACATGTCCCTGTCCAGTTTTCCCAGCACCACTTATTGAAGAGGCTGTCCTTTCTCCACTGTACATTCCTGCCTCCTTTATCAAAGATAAGTTGACCATATGTGCGTGGGTTTATCTCTGGACTTTCTATCCTGTTCCATTGATCTATCTTTCTGTTTTTATGCCAGTACCACACTGTCTTGATTGCAGTAGCTTTGTAGTATAGTCTGAACTCAGGGAGCCTGATTCCTCCAGCTCCGTTTTTCGTTCTCAAGATTGCTTTGGCTATTCGGGGTCTTTTGTTTTTCCAAACAAATTTTGAACTTTTTTGTCCTAGTTCTGTGAAAAATGCCAGTGGTAGTTTGATAGGGATTGCATTGAATCTGTAGATTGCTTTGGGTAGTAGAGTCATTTTCACAATATTGATTCTTCCAATCCAGGAGCATGGTATATCTCTCCATCTGTTTGTATCATCTTTGATTTCTTTCATCAGTGTCTTATAATTTTCTGCATACAGGTCTTTTGTCTCCTTAGGTAGGTTTATTCCTAGATATTTTATTCATTTTGTTGCAATGGTAAATGGGAGTGTTTTCTTGATTTCATTTTCAGATTCTTCATCATTAGTGTACAGGAATGCCAGAGATTTCTGTGCATTAATTTTGTATCCTGCTACTTTACCAAATTCATTGATTAGCTCTAGTAGTTCTTTGGTAGCATCTTTAGGATTCTCTATGTATAGTATCATGTCATCTGCAAACAGTGACAGCTTTACTTCTTCTTTTCCAATTTGGATTCCTTTTATTTCCTTTTCTTCTCTGATTGCTGTGGCTAAAACTTCCAAAACTAGGTTGAATAAGAGTGGTGAGAGTGGGCAGCCTTGTCTTGTTCCTGATCTTAGTGGAAATGGTTTCAGTTTTTCACCATTGAGGACAATGTTGGCTGTGGGTTTGTCATATATGGCCTTTATTATGTTGAGGAAAGTTCCCTCTATGCCTACTTTCTGCAGGGTTTTTATCATAAATGGGTGTTGAATTTTGTCAAAAGCTTTCTATGCATCTATTGAGATGATCATATGGTTTTTCTCCTTCAACTTGTTAATATGGTGTATCACATTGATTGATTTGCGTATATTGAAGAATCCTTGCATTCCTGGAATAAACCCCACTTGATCATGGTGTATGATCCTTTTAATGTGCTGTTGGATTCTGTTTGCTAGTATTTTGTTGAGGATTTTTGCATCTATGTTCATCAGTGATATTGGCCTGTAGTTTTCTTTCTTTTTTTCTTGATGAGTCTGGCTAATGGTTTGTCAATTTTGTTTATCTTCTCAAACAACCAGCTTTTAGTTTGGTTGATCTTTGCTATTGTTTCCTTCATTTCATTTTCATTTATTTCTGATCTGATCTTTATGATTTCTTTCCTTTTGCTAACTTTGGGGGGTTTTTGTTCTTCTTTCTCTAATTGCTTTAGGTGCAGGGTCAGGTTGTTTACTCGAAATGTTTCCTGTTTCTTTAGGTGGGAATGTATTGCTATAAATTTCCCCTTTAGAACTGCTTTTGCTGCGTCCCATAGGTTTTGGGACGTCGTGTCTCCATTGTCATTTGTTTCTAGGTATTTTTTAATTTCCTCTTTGATTTCTTCAGTGATCACTTCGTTATTGAGTAGTGTATTGTTTAGCCTCCATGTGTTTGTATTTTTTACAGATCTTTTCCTGTAATTGATGTCTAGTGTCATAGCATTGTGGTCGGAAAAGATACTTGATACAATTTCAATTTTCTTAAATTTACCAAGGCTTGATTTGTGACCCAAGATATGATCTATCCTGGAGAATGTTCCATGAGCACTTGAGAAAAATGTGTATTCTGTTGTTTTTGGATGGAATGTCCTATAAATATCAACTAAGTCCATCTTGTTTAATGTATCATTTAAAGCTTGTGTTTCCTTATTTATTTTCATTTTGGATGATCTGTCCATTGGTGAAAGTGGGGTGTTAAAGTCCCCTACTATGATTGTGTTACTGTCGATTTCCCCTTTTATGGCTGTTAGTATTTGCCTTATGTATTGAGGTGCTCCTATGTTGGGTGCATAAATATTTACAATTGTTATATCTTCTTCTTGGTTCGATCCTTTTATCATTATGTCGTGTCCTTCTTTGTCTCTTCTAATAGTCTTTATTTTAAAGTCTATTTTGTCTGATATAAGAATTGCTACTCCAGCTTTCTTTTGATTTCCATTTGCATGGAATATCTTTTTCCATCCCCTTACTTTTAATCTGTATGTGTCTCTAGGTCTGAAGTGGGTCTCTTGTAGACAGCATATATATGGGTCTTGTTTTTGTATCCATTCAGCCACTCTGTGTCTTTTGGTGGGAGCATTTAGTCCATTTACATTTAAGGTAATTATCGATATGTATGTTCCTATTCCCATTTCCTTAATTGCTTTGGGTTCGTTATTGTAGGTCTTTTACTTCTGTTGTGTTTCTTGCCTAGAGAAGTTCCTTTAGCCTTTGTTGTAAAGCTGGTTTGGTGGTGCTGAACTCTCTCAGCTTTTGCTTGTCTGTAAAGGTTTTAATTTCTCCATCAAATCTGAATGAGATCCTTGCTGGGTAGAGTAATCTTGGTTGCAGGTTTCTCTCCTTCATCACTTTAATTATGTCCTGCCACTCCCTTCTGGCTTGTAGAGTTTCTGCTGAGAGATCATCTGTTAACCTGATGGGGATTCCCTTGTGTGTTATTTGTTGTTTTTGCCTTTCTGCTTTTAATATGATTTCTTTGTGTTTAATTTTTGACAGTTTGATTAATATGTGTCTTGGCGTATTTCTCCTTGGATTTATTCTGTATGGGACTCTCTGTGCCTCCTGGACTTGATTAACTATTTCCTTTCCCATATTAGGGAAGTTTTCAACTATAATCTCTTCAAATATTTTCTCAGTCCCTTTCTTTTTCTCTTCTTCTTCTGGAACCCCTATAATTCGAATGTTGGTGCGTTTAATGTTGTCCCAGAGGTCTCTGAGACTGTCCTCTGTCCTTTTCATTCTTTTTTCTTTATTTTGCTCTACAGCAGTTATTTCCACTATTTTATCTTCCACCTCACTTATCCGTTCTTCTGCCTCTGTTATTCTGCTATTGATCCCATCTAGAGTATTTTTCTTTTCATTCATTGTGTTTTTAATTGATGCTTGATTCATCTTTAGGTCTTCCAGGTCCTTGTTAACTGTTTCTTGCATTTTGTCTATTCTATTTCCAAGATTTTGGATCTTGGAAATAGAATCTTGGATCAGCTTTACTATCATTATTCTGAATTCTTTTTCAGGTAGACTGCCTATTACCTCTTCATTTGTTAGGTCTGGTAGGTTTTTATCTTGCTCCTTCACCTGCTGTGTGTTTTTCTGTCTTCTCATTTTGCTTATGTTACTGTGTTTGGGGTCTCCTTTTTGCAGGCTGCAGATTCGTAGTTCCCGTTGTTTTTGGTGTCTGTCCCCAGTGGCTAAGGTTGTTTCAGTAGGTTGTGTAGGCTTCCTGGTGTGGGGGACTAATGCCTGTGTTCTGGTGTTTGAGGCTCGATCTTGTCTTTCTGGTGGACAGGTCCACGTCTGGTGGTGTGTTTTGGGGTGCCTGTGGCCTTATTATGTTTTTAGGTAGCCTCTCTGCTAATGGGTGGGGTTGTGTTTCTGCCTTGCTTGTTACTTGACATAGGGTGACCAGCACTGTAGCTTGCTGGTCGTTGACTGAACCTGGGTGCTGGTGTTGAATGGAGATCTCTGGGAGATTTTCGCTGCTTGATATTATGTGGAGCTGGGAGGTCTCTTGTGGACCCGTGTCCTGAAGTTGGCTCTCCCACTTCAGAGGCACAGCACTGACTCCTGACTGCAGCACCAAGAGCCTTTCATCCACCCGGCTCAGAATAACAGGGGGAAAATGTAGAAAGAAAGAATTAGTAGAAGAAAGAAAGAGAGAGGGAAAGAAAGGAAGAAGGGAAGAGAGCAAGGAAGGAAGAAAGAAAGAAAGGAGGGAGGGAGGGAGGAAGGATGGAAAGAAAGAAGGAAAGAAAGGAGGGACGGAGGGAGGAATGAAAGCAAAAGGAAGAGTGAATGGAAGAAGGTAGGGAGGGAGGGAGGAAGGAAAGAAAGAAAGAAAGACATGAGGGAGGGAGGAAGGAAAGAAAAAGAAAGTGGAAAGAAGAAGGGTGGGAGGGAGGGAGAGAGGATAGAAAAAGAAAGAAGGAAAGGAGGAGCAGAGGGAGGGAGGGAGAAGGGAAGGTAGGAAAAAAAGAAAGAGCAGGTAAAGTAAAATAGAATAAAGTATGAAATATAGTAGCGTTATTAAAATTAAAAAGTAATTATTGAACAAAAAATGGACAGATAGAACCCTGGGACATACGGTGGAAGCAAAGCTATACAGAGAGAATCTTACACAGAAGATTACACATACACATTCACAAAAAGAGAGCAGGGTGAAAAATCAAAAATCTTGCTCTCCAAGTCCACCTCCTCAATTTGGGATAATTCGTTGTAAAAAGAGTAAAAGGGCGAGAAGTCTGAAATCTTGCTCTCTAAGTCCACCTCCTTAATTTGGAATAATTCGTTGTAAAAAGAGGAAACGGGGGGAAAGTCTTAAATCTTGTCCTCAAAGTCCACTTCCTCAATTTGGGATGATTCGCTGTCCATTTATGCACTCCACAGACGCAGGGCACATCAAATGGACCATGGAGCTTTAATCCGCTGCCTCCGAGGCTGCACAGAGAGATTTCCCTGTCTCTGCTCTCACAGCTCCCGGGTCTCAGCCTTGGACCTGGCCCCACCTCTGCGCGTAGGTCACCGGAGGGCGTCCGTTCTTCGTTCAGATGGGACGGGTTTAAAGGAGCCGCTGATTCGGGGGCTCTGGCTCACTCAGGCAGAGGCGAGGGAGGGGCGCGCAGTGTGGGGCTGGCCTGCGGCGGCAGAGGCCGGCGTGACGTTGTAGCAGCCCGAGGCGCTCCGTGCGCTTTCCCGGGAAAGCCGTCCCCGGGTCCCAGGACCCCGGCAGTGGCGGGGTGCACAGGCCCCCCAGAAGGCGGGGCAGACAGTGACCCACGCTCGCACACAGGCCCCGCGGCAGCGGCGGCGGCGGAGGCGGCGGCAGCCCCAGCGTCCCATGCCCGTCTCTGAGCTCCGCGCCTTACCCGCGGCTCACGCCTGTCTCCGGCACTTCCCCAAGCAGCCCTCTTAATGCCCTCTCCTCGCACACCAGGAAACAAAAGGGAAAAAAGTCTCTTGCCTCTTCGGCAGCTCCAGACCCTTTCCCCGGACTCCCTCCAGGCTAGCCATGGTGCACTAACCCCTTCACGCTCTCTTCCTGCCGCCAGCCCCAGTCCTCTCCCTGCGCTCCAACTGAAAACCGATACCAGAGCCTCAGCTCCCAGCCCCGCCCGCCCCGGCGGCCGAGCAGACAAACCTCTCGGGCTGGTGTATGCCTGAGGGCACCGATCCTCTGTGCCGGAATCTCTCCGCTTTGCCCTCTGCAGCCCTGTTGCTGTGCTCTCCTCCGCTACTCCGAAGCTTTCCCCCTCCGCCACCTGCAGTCTCCGCCCACAAAGGGGCTTGTAGTGTGTAGAAACCTTCCCTCCTTCACGGCTCCCTCCCACTGGTGCAGGTCCCGTCCCTATCCTATTGTCTCTGTTTATTCTTTTTTTCTTTTGCCCTACCCAGGTATGTGGGGAGTTTCTTGCCTTTTGGGGGGTCTGAGGTCTTCTGTCAGCGTTCAGTAGGTGTTCTGTAGGAGTTGTTCCACGTGTAGATGAATTTCTGATGTATCTGTGGGGAGGAAGGTGATCTCCGCGTCTTACTCTTCCTCCATCTTCCTCCCAGTCCAGTAACTACTTTTTAATGTAAATGGATCATTGCAACTAACTAGACTAGATAGAATCTTTGAAAGTTCTAGATTAATAAGAACTGGCCTTGATCTGATAAGAGCATAAGAAACAAGACATTTAAAACTTCTTTCATTTAATATAGTCTCAATTTGTATTTTTAAGATGTCATATTCTTCAGTGGGCACCAACTTTGTTTATATATGTGGATAGATAGATATATTTTATTGGCATATATATGTATTACAATACAAGATATAAAAATATTTGGGGAAAAGGGAAAAGAGGGGGAAATTCATTAATCTCTCTGTTATAACAAAATCACTATTGATATTTTCTTCTTGGTATTTTCTAGTTATACATATAATTCAGTTCCATATGCAACTTTATATAACTTTCCACTAAAAATTATGCCATTACGGGCCTCCCTGGTGGCACAGTGGTTAAGAGTCTGCCTGCCGATGCAGGGGATACGGGTTCGTGCCCCGGTCTGGGAGGATCCCATATGCCGCGGAGCGGCTGGGCCCGTGAGCCATGGCCGCTGGGCCTGCGCATCCGGAGCCTGTGCTCCGCAACGGGAGAGGCCACAACAGTGAGAGGCCCACATACCGCAAAAAGAAAAAAAAAAAATTATGCCATTACAATATAGTCTTCATAGTTATTTTTAATGAAGAGAGCTTTTTATAGTATTATATTGCCTATATTTTTGTAAACACATTCAAGTTCATTTTTGAAAGATGTGGAGTATAAATGGATAAGTGAATAAGCAAACACATCACTTAAGAGCTGTACAATATTCCATCATGAATGCAAGTGCCATTAACTTGATCACTTATCAATAATTGAGAAAATTGGTTCTCTTTTTTTCACTTATAAAATTTTAAGGAATATTTTGCTGCAGATTATTTTTTCAACGTCCTGCACTATCTCCTTTGATTAGGTTTGCACAATTAGAAATTCTGGATGGAAGGACTCGAACATTTCCATGGCTCTTGATGATAGATACTAAAACTTTGATTCCCAAAAGTTCGGAGGCAGCATTTCTTGACAGTACTCCTGTACAAGTAGGCTAATTTTCTGGACACACCAGTAAATGGAAAAGGAGACTTTAGATATTTCAGTAATACTAAGGCTTTGAATTCCTGAGATCACTATTTGTTATTCACAATATTGTGCCTGCATAATGAAATCTGATAACCTATTCTGACCCCTTATATCCTCCCATAAACTTTCTCCCCCTCTCCTCAGAACTTGAATGGTGATGAGGAATTTTGGTGGTAGTGATAGGTTTCTCCATCCCTTCTTTACTTCTTCTTTCTTTTGTGTGAGATAAATTTTCTACTAGTATTATGTAGGGATGTGTTATTTAAGTGCAAAACAATTATATTTTACTTTTTAAGTCCATCGACCCTATGGCAGAGAATGGTACTCACCGTAACTGAGCCTGTATTTGCTAAACAGTAAACACGTGTGAGCTAGGTATATTTGTTATGATGAAATGCAAATAAAAAGAGAGAAATAAGGCAGTATTATTTCAATAATAGAGCTTTCCACCTTTAAAGCCTGCTGGAACTTCTGCAAATATATAATCTAAATGTTACTAGACTTCCAATGATAGCTGATGCTGTGAATTATGTCTGGTTTGGCTTCATTCCTCATAGTGTCTATGACAGAACCTGTGGAGCCATGGTAGAGGAGAAAACCTATGAAATAATCCAGTTGTCCAGATAGCCCAAGCATTAAGTCTCTGTCACATACCCTTGGGAATTAAGACAAGCCGATTTAATGACCAGTTTCAAACTGGGCAAAAAAAAAAAAGATTATACAATGTATAACAAAAACAGTTTATTCACAGCAAAACCGATCATCATTCAATACTACATTTAGGTAAAATACTTTAGACTAAAGTGAGTTATCTAGCCTTTAAGTTAATCATATTTTTTTAAAATCTGTAAATATCTTGTCTTCAAAAACACTAAGCTAACTGCTTTATACTTCTAACTTTCCAGTGTAAGCCAGCCTTTACCAAAATGATAGTTCTAGCATATTAGATGAAGGCTGGACTCAGAGATCATTTAGTCTATTCCCCCACATTTTATAGGTAAAGAAATTAGAAGTACCCTATGGTACCTAAGGTATTCAAAATCACGCAGCTGGTAAGTGGAAGAAAAGAGGTAGGAAACCAGGTCTCTCATCTTCCAGTTAAAAGGCCTTTCCATTATCCTCCCACTTCCACCTCTCCACCCGCCACAAGTTTGTTAGTGGTGCACTTTCATCCCTTGGCCACTTTCTAATCTCAGCGGGAATGAGTAGTGATGGATTAATTAGATAAACTAATTCCTACTAATGGATGTATTATTCATTCATCAATTTACATTGTTAGTTGTTAGGCCCCTGAGACACAAAGTAAAATAGAGTCTAACTCTGACTGCCCTAGAGAAACTCAAAGTCTAGTGGGGGAAATGTAATTACAGTAACGTGATAAGTGCTATAATAAAAGTTGTATGAGGTCCTGAGGGAGAAGAAAGGAGAAAGCTCCCTAACACCTGTTTTGGATGGAGGGGGCATATGTTGGGGGGCGGATTCAAAGAGGAACTGATGCTTGGATTGAAGTTAGATTACTTCCAATAATTTATGGATCCAGCGTCACACATATTTTGTGCAGGGTGCAGAAATGCAGTTTGTGAGCCCACTGTTTTCTAGGCCACAAAAGAGCTTTTTCTTTATTTTTTACCACTTCTTCAAGGGTCCCCTCCATGAATGAAACCAGGCTCACCCCTAACAATTAGGCTGCCTGACCCTGCAACCCTCTTGAATAGTGATCTTATGTTTCCCTCTCATACTCCATATGCCTCTGGAGGTTGGGTGTTTCCCTTGGTCCCTTTGATATTTTGAGACCTAAAGGCTCCAACATCTTGAAAACAGAAAAGTTGAACAACAACAAAAAATTCTGCTCCCTTGAGACACATGCTACCAAGTTCCCCACCTGCTTACTCTGCCCACATTGCATTTAGTAAAGAGTTTATCATATGGTTTACAGTTTTTCTTCCATCTCTATTTCAGACATTATTCATGATGACTTTCAAGTGCCTCAGTTCCTCGATCTCCTTATCTTCAGTGAGTTCTCAGTCTTCTTTCAGCATCCCATTCTGCTGGTCATACCCTGGACCTTATCATTCCCTATAATTGCCACCCCCACCATCACTGCTTTCTGACCAAAATTTCACTTTCATGGCCCACAGTCCAGTGATCCCTCTACTCTATCCCATTCCATTAGACCTCTTTTTAATTCACTGTCCTCCATATCCAGCTTTGATTCCACGGTTCATAATTTTAGTAATGCTCTTTACCAAAACTCTAAACTCACTTGCCTTTTGTCTTTCATTGACACCAGTTGACAGAGTACTAAACTGGATGAGCCGTGACACTTAGAATTTATATACCTGAATCTCAGCATCACTGCTTGAGAGATCTACCAAAAGGAGGATAGATATCTGTAAATTTATGATCACCACCCTTCCTTTCACAGCCAAACTTCCCAAAGGGGGAAAATACTTTTGTTTCCTCAACTCCCACCTATTTTTTATTTGTCCAATCTGGATTCTACCAAGCATATCTTGCTTAATATCACAAATGATTTCTAGATCACTAAGTAAATAGACATTTTTTTGGTCCTCAAATGTTGCTTGACCTCTCAGCAACATTTGATACTGTTGCACATTCATTCTTTCTTGAAACATTCTCTTCTTTGGCTTACAAGACACAGTGCTCTCTTGGTTTTCTTCTTACTTATATGGCTGTTCCATCTCTATCTGTTTTTCACTCATCCCTGGCTACCTGGATCTTAGTAAGTGGTGTTCCTCAACGCTTGATGTTTTGCCCTCTTCTCTTCTAAAATAATCTCATCTATGCCCTAAGACTTTAATGGTTACAAATGAATAACTCAATCTTAGCCTTTTTCTTTGAGTGCCAGACAGTGTATCCAACTGTCTCCTTAGTACGTCCTCTTGTCATCTCAAACTCAACATAATATAAAACCGAATTAATGATGTCCACCATCTAAAGATATCCATTACCCTTCCCAATATTCCCTATCTGGTGAATGGCATGTCCAGCCATTCAGTAACATCAAGCCAGAAAACTGACAGTCTTTCTTGACCCTTTTTTCTCCTTTAGCCTCAGTATTTCATCAATTATGGAGTCCTGGGAATTTTTCTACACCTCTAGAATGTGCTCACCAAGACTTGGAGAATTTGCCTCTTTTATGTCTCTTTAATCTGTCATCTTAGCTCAAGCTACCATTCTCTCTTTCCTAGATTATTTATATAGGTTCTTAATTGATAAACTTGATTACACTTTGTTCTAATTCTGGAAATGTTATGGAGTTAAAACCAGCATGATTTAGTGATTGGATGCAGAGATGGAGGAAAGAGGAGTCCCAGATGATGTCCAAGTTTTTTATTTGAATGACTGGATAAGTGATGTTTCTAGTCATTGAGGTGGAGACTACAGGAAGAGGATGAGTTTTGGACTTCAAAATAATCTGTGTGTTGGTGGTGGTTGAAGACATAGGGTTAGATGAGACCACCTAGAGAGTGTAATAGAAGTGGAAGAAAAACCAAAGCTTGGGAAGTAGGACTACTATTTTCAGTCACGTATTTTTCTAAACTTTCAATAACACTTAAGGAGCAAAAAAATGCTAGAAATTTCTATCATTAGGTATTCTTGTGAGATATAGATTCTTCAACAGATGAGTTTTTTGGTTAGATGACTTAGATAAGTGCTAGTTTAATGTCTCTCTTTTCTAGTTAACCACAAACTGTAGAAGGACAGTGCCATGACTAGGAAAAAAAATCCAACAATGTGACTGCTTTTACTTAAAAATCATAAGTATTAATTTCAAATGAGCCTGACAGTCCTACTGAGTTTTCCTAGTCAATTGTTTTTGCTCACTTTTCTGGATGTCTTATCTCACCTCAAATGTCTATCATTTCCTCCAAACCTCTTCCATCTCAGATGATGAAATTATCTGTGATTTTACAGGGAAATTGAGGTAATGAGAAGAGAACCATCCAACAATCCCAACTTTAAATCTTCCAAACTACTTCTATGCCCCATTACAATTTTATCCTGTTATTATGGATGAACTATCCTTGCATCTTGATAAAGACAATCATTCCGTCAGCTACTAGATCTCACCCCTCTCATCTACATGAAGTTTTTCTCTCATTTGTCTTTTCCTACTCCTTAATAAATTGCCCCCCTCTTGCTTAATTGCCAACGGCCTATAAACATGTCACAATCCCTCCTATCCTGTACACCACTCCAGCTACCACCATGTATGTCTGCTCCACTTTTGAGAAAATATCTTTGAACAAATTGTCTACATATGTACTCTTACTTTTTCATCCTCCCATTCTCACTCTCATTCACAACACACAGAATAGTTAATAAAACATAAAGATACAATTTAACAAATATTTACAAAGCAATAACTAATGTAATCACAACCCAGGTAAAAAAGTAGAATCTTACAGTACCCCAGAGCTACTTCCCTGTCTCCCAATATCTGGTCCTTCCCTATCAAAGCATCACTCCTCCCTAGAGGTATATCACTATCCTGAGTTTTATGAGAACAACTTCTTTGCTATACATTATAATCTTACCACATATGTATGCATCCCTAAATAATATGGTTTGCTTTTGCCTGTTTTTAAAATATAAATGAAAATTCATTGTATTCTTTTTTCTTCTTTTGTTTGATATTTTCTTTGTGAGATTCATCTATGACAGCATTGTAGTTTGTTCATTCTCATTGCTGTATAGTGTTCCACTGTATGAATATACCAAAATTAATTTATCTATTTTCTTGTTGATGAACAGGATTATTCCCATTTTGGGTTTATTACAAAAAAACTATCATCAACATTCTTGTACATGTGTCCAGGTACACATGTACATGACTCTCTCTGGGGCATAATATCATTAGGAATGGACTTGCTATATCATACATATGTGTATCTTAAAACTTGCCAGGTAATGTCAGTTTTCCAAAGTATTTGTACCAAATTGTACTTTCACCAGAACTATACAATAGTTCCATTTGCTGTGCATTCTTGCCAACATTTAATATTGTCAATCTCTTTAATTTCTTTCAGTTTGGTGGCTGAGTTATAATGCTTGATTGTAATTTAAAATTCATTTATATAATAACTACACAGTTGAACATCTTTTTATATGTTATTGGGGGCCATGTGGTTGTCTTCTTTTATGAAATACCTGTCCAGATTTCTTGGTAGTCTTGTTCTTATTTGTATTACTACTTTATATATTCTGGACACTAATACTTACTGGTTTTACATTTAAAAAATATCTCTACCACTTGGTGGCTTATTTTTCACTCTCGTTTAGGAGTTATCTCATTAAATGAACAGAAATTATTAGTTTCAATGTAGTTGATTTATTTAATTAGCCAGAGTTGATTTTCAGTGTATCATGTGAAGTTGGGGACTAATTTTATTTTTTCCATATGGATACTCAGTTTTCACAGCACCAATTATTAATAACACTTTTTACTACTGCTCCACAATGCCACATCTGTAATATCTATTATGCTTCATTGGTTTATTTTTCTTTTCTTTGAAGAGGGGCTGTTTTTTGTTTTAACTGTTGAATCTTTAGTGACAGAAATTTTGTGTGATGTTTCATAGACATTCAATAAATATTTGTTGAATTAATAAATGAATGAATAAAAGAAGACTATCCACTGATAAAATTGGAATCATATCAGTGCATATTTATTGTAATTCAATTACCCCAGGGGAAATTGACTAGAAAAGGTAAATGTTATACCTACACCATTATAATATGACTATTGTTTATATACTGAAGAAATAATTGGTATTGATAAATGACTTTCTTAAGGAAACATCAAAGTGTATCATCAATGTTAATTAACCTCATTAGGTTAATTAATGAGTATCCTCATTAGGAGATTTAGATACAGACTGGGCATATGTTAGATTCTACATACATGTTGATCAATCCTTAATCAAATTGGGAAAATTTTGATTCTGGACCGAAAAACAATGAGGCTCATAAAACAAATTTTAAAAGTGCTTATTAGATACTTAGAACCTGAAAGTTTATCAAATTTACTCCTTTTATTTTACAGTTGAGTAGAGCAGCCAAGAGGGCAAAATGTCCTCCTCTTCCTCCTTCCCCTCTTCCTCCTCTCCTTTTCTTTCTCCTTCTTTTTCTTTTAATTACTATACTACTACTTGTAATAACTTGATTACTAACAGATTGCCCTTGAAGTCTATAAACTGCTGCATACATATTTTAAAATATATTTCCAAAGCTCCGAATCTACATGGATGTATAACTGGTCTACAACATAGTAATCCTAAAACAATATTTTAAAATTAAAATCTCATTATAAAACATCAACCACAGTGCTCTGTATTTATACTGCAACTTTGTAATGCTATTTTGTTTACCTCATGACCAGTCTATCTCTCCTCTCCTTATAAATTTTTAGTGTGTCATTTGTTAACACTTCTTGCTTATAGCGTAATCTCTTCCTGGATGCAGTGCTAACTGTATTTTTGGATTAACTTTGCATTCTAGCTTAATTGGCTCTACTTGAATTTGAAGTGGTGCAGTTTGGAATCTGCTAACAATTTAAAGCTCCTTTTCAAAGGTTTAAAAGGAAGACAAAAAGGAATACTCTTATCCAAAGTTGGCATTCAGTAACTTGGTACTGTATTTAAAAACTTGGCTATGGCATGCTGCAACTATGAGCCTGCATGCCACAACGAAGAAGCCCGCATGCTGCAACTAAGACCAGGCACAACCAAATATAATAATAAATAAATAAATAAATATTGAAGGGAAAAAATAAAACTTGGCTCTGTATAGTGAGGTTGAAAAGTCACTGCATACCTTCTTAAATATGAGAGGAAAGTATAATGGAAAATAACAGAGAAAAATGTCGTCTCTCACTTTCTCCATCTTTCTCTCAGCCTCCAATAAAAAAAAATCACATAGGAATCAAGTATAGAAAGAGTTCATTGCTCCCTTACTTCTCTTTTTTTCCATATTTTGTATGCCATTTCAAAATCTGTGGTGTCAGGCACTAAACAGTATCTTCTTGGTCTGCATGCACATATTAATTAATATTGCATAGTGTTTTTAAAAGTTTGTCACAACAAAGCATCTTCTTCAAACCCCACCCCTTTCTTCTCTTCTCAGTGGCATCATTTGAGATTGTGCTGCTCTCCTTTGTTATCTCCCATTTCTATTCCTTCACTAGTGGAGTCTAAAATATAGAATTTGGATGGTGTAAGGGTCCAATTTCTAGCTGAGTTCAGAAATCCTGCCTAGGAGTGATTTTCGCAAAATGGTGAAATAGGAGTTTTCAGACTTCATCTCCCTACAGAAACAATTTTGACAACCACTTATGGGTGAGAGCACCTTTGTGGGGGCATAGGAGTTCAGTAGAGAGGTCCCAGAATTGTGTTGGAGCAAAACATTCTGAGAATATATGCACTGAAGAGAGTTACAATAATAGTTTCACTTTACTCACCACATCCCTCCACGAAGGCAGCACAGATCAGTACCAAGGGAGACTCTCTCAACCTAAAGTTTCTCATAAAGGAAAGTGAGAGTGTAGTGAGTGGCTGGTTTCCCCCTTTGTTTTGATAAAGTGGTCAATTCATTAAGAAGACATACAAGTGTAAATATATATACACCCAACATGGAACACCTAAAATATATAGAAAATATTAACAAAGCTGAAGGGAGAAATGGACATCAATATAATAATAATAGGGAACTTCAGTGCTCCACTTTCAACAATGGATAGATCATCCAGACAGAAAAGGAATAAAAAAAACAGCAGACTTGAACACTATAGGGCAAATGGACCTAAGAGACATACACAGACTATTCTATCCAATAGCACCAAAAGACATATTCTTCTTAAGTACAGATGGAATATTCTCCAGGAAAAATCATATGTTAGGTCAAAAGCAAGCTTTGACAAATTTAAGAAGATTGAAATCATAGCTAGTATATTTTCTGATAACAGTGATATGAAACTAAAAATCAATAACAGAAGGAAAACTGAAAAATTCACAAAAACCTGGAAATTAAACAACACATGACTAAACAATTAATGTGTCAAGAAGAAATAAAAAGGCAAATAAGACTGTATCCTGAGACAAATGAAAATGAAAACACAACATACCAAAACTTATGGGATGCAACAAAAGCAGTTATTTTTCCTTTTCTTTTTTGAATTTTCTTTTCTTTTTTTATACAGTAGGTTCTTATAAGTTATCTATTTTATATATATTAGTGTATATATGTCATTCCCAATCTCCCAATTCATCCCACCACCACCACCCACCTCCGCTTTCCCCCCTTGGTGTCCAGACATTTGTTCTCTACATCTGTGTCTCTATTTCTGCCTTGTACACTGGTTCATCTGTACCATTTTTCTAGATTCCACATATATGTGTTAATATACGATATTTGTGTTTCTCTTTCTAACTTACTTCACTGTGTATGACAGTATCTAGGTCCATCCACTTCTCTACAAATGACCCAATTTCATTCCTTTTTGTGGCTGAGTAATATTCCATTGTGTATATGTACCACATCTTCTTTATCAATTCATCTGTCAGTGGGCATTTACATTGCTTCCATGACCTGGCTATTGTAAATAGTGCTGCAATGAACATTGGGGTTCATGTGTCTTTTTTGAATTATGGCTTTCTCTGAGTATATGCCCAGTAGTGGGATTGCTGGGTCATATGGTAATTCTATTTTTAGTTTTTTAAGGAACCTCCATATTGTTCTCCATAGTGGCTGTATCAATTTACATTCCCACCAACAGTGCAAGAGGGTTCCCTTTTCTCCACACCCTCTCCAGCATTTGTTGTTTGTAGATTTTCTGATGATGCCCCTTCTAACCAGTGTGAGGGGATACCTTATTGTAGTTTTGATTTGCATTTCTCTAATAATTAGTGATGTTGAGCAGCTTTTCATGTGCCTCTTGGCCATCTGTATGTCTTCTTTGGAGAAATGTCTATTTAGGTCTTCTGCCCATTTTTTGATTGGGTTGTTTGTTTTTTTAATATTGAGCTGCATGAGCTGTTTATATATTTTGGAGATTAATCCTTTGTCTGTTGATTCGTTTGCAAATATTTTCAACCCTTCTGAGGGTTGTCTTTTCATCTTGTTTATACTTTCCTTTGCTGTGCAAAAGCTTTTAAGTTTCATTAGGGTCCATTTTTAAAAAAATTTCCATTACTCTAGGAGGTGGGTCAAAAAAGATCTTGCTGTGATTTCTTTCAAAGAGTGTTCTTCCTATGTTTTCCTCTAAGAGTTTTATAGTGTCTGGCCTTACATTTAGGTCTTTAATCCATTTTGAGTTTATTTTTGTGTATGGTGTTAGGGAGTGTTCTAATTTCATTCTTTTACATGTAGCTGTCCAACAAAAGCAGTTCTAAGAGTAAAGTATATAGTAATAAATGCCTACCATAAGGGAAGACAAAAATTTCAAATTAACAACCTAATTTTATACCTCAGGGAATTAGACAAAGAAGAACAAACTAGGCCCAAAGTCAGCAGAAGATAGGAAATATAAAAGATTAGAGCAAAGTAAATGAAATAGAAACTAGAAAGACAATAGAAAAAAATCATTGCAAATAAGAGTTGGTTTTTCAAAATGGTAAACAAAATTGCCAAACCTTTATCTAAACTAAACATGAGATAAAAAAGAGGACTCAAATGAAATTATAAATGAAAGAGGAGATATTAAAAATGATACCACATAAATATAAAGGATCATAAGAGGCTACTGCGAACAATTATATTTAAACAAATTGGACGACCTGGAAGAAACAGATAAGTTCCTACAAACATGTGACCTACCAAGACTGAATTACAAAGAAATAGAAAATCTGAACAGATCAATAATAAAGAGATTTACTAAATAAACAAAAACCTACCAACAAAGAAAAGTTCAGGACCAGATGATTTCACAGCTGGAGTCTACCAATTTTTTAAATTAATGCCACTCTTTCTCAAACTCTTCCAAAAAATGAGTATGGGGGAACACTCCCAAACTTGTTTTACAAGGCCTGCATTAGCCTCATACCAAAGCCAGATAAGGATACTACAAGAAGATGAAATTACAGGCCAATATTCCTGATGAACATAGAAGTAAAAGTCTTCTACAAAATACTAGGAAACAGAATTCAGCAGAACATTAAAAGGTGCATACACCATGATGAATTAGGACATAATCCTGAGATGCAAGGATGATTCATCATATGCAAATCAATAAGTATGTTACTGAACACTAACAGAACAAAGGAATAAATTCATATAGTCATCTCAGTAGAAGCAGAAAAAAATTTTTTTGAGAAAATTCAATGTCCTTTCATGATAAAAACTCGCAACAAATTAGGTATAGAAAGAATGTACATCAACATCATAAAGGCCATATATGACAAGCCCACAGTGAACATCATACTCAACAGTGAAAAGCTGAAAACTTTTCTTGTAAGATTAGGAACAAGACAGGAGGCCCACTCTCAACACTTCTATTCAACATAGTACTGGAAATCTTAGAGCAATTAGACAAGAAAAAGAAAAGGCATCCAAATCTGGAAGAAAGAAGTAAAATTTTCTCTACTTGCAGATGATATGACCTTATATATAGAAAACCCTGAAGATTCCACCAAAAAACTGTTATATCTAATAAACAAGTTCAGTAAAGTCACAAAATACAAAATCAACATACAAAAATAAGTAGTGCTTATATACATTAACAATGAATTATCCAAAAAAAGAAATTAAGAAAACAATCCCATTTAGAATAGCATAAAAGTTAACAAAATAGTTTGGAATAAATGTAACCAATGTGGTGAAAGATCTGTACACTGAAAACTATAAAGTACCGATGAAAGAAATTGAAGAAGACATTAGTAATTGGAAAGATATCCCATGTTAATGGATTGATAGAATTAATATTGTTAAAATATACATACTACCCAAAGCAATCTACAGATTCACTGTAAGTCCCATCAAAATTCCAGTGACAGTTTTCACAGAAATAGAAAAAAACAATCCTAAAGTGTGTATGGAACCACCAAAGACTCTGAATAGCCAAAGCATCTTGAATAAGAAAAATAAAGCTGAAGGCATCACACTTCCTGATTTCAAAATATATTCCAAACTGCAGTAATCAAAACAGTGTGGTACTGGCATAAAAATAGACGTATAGACCAGTGGAACAGTATAAAGATCCCAGAAATAAATCCACACATTTACAGCCTTCAACAAGGGTGTCAAAATCACACAAAGAATAAAGGAGTAGTCTCTTCAATAATAGTGTTGGGAAGACTGGATATTAATGTCTAGAATAATGAAATTGAACCTTTGTCTCATACCATATACAAGAGTAAACTCAATATGTATTAAAGACTTAAAAAAAGACCAGAAATTGTAAAATTTCTAGAAGGAAACTTAGGAAAAATGCTTCTTGACATTGGCCTGGGCAATGATTTTTTTCATATGATCTCAAAATCACAGACAACAAAAGCAAAAATAAACAAGTGGGATTGCATCAAACTAAAATGCTTCTATACAGCAAAGGAATCAATAAATAGATAAGACAATCTATTGAATGGGAGAAAATATTTTCAAGCAATACCTCTGGTAAGGAGTTAAAACCCAAAATATATAAGGAATTCAAACAACTCAATAGTAAAAAATGAAAACAAAAACAAACAACCCCCCAACAACAAAAACCAAACCAAAGCAACAATAAAAATAACAAATAAAAACAAAAATAAAACAAAACAAAAAACCTAAATAACCTGATTTTTTAAATGGGCAAATGACCTGAATAGCCATTTCTCTGAAGAAAACATAAAAATGGCTAACAGTTATAGGAAAAGGTGCTCAGCATCACTAATCATTAAAGGAGTGCAAATCAAAAAACACAATTTTAAAAATTCCAACTTTGTGAGGTGATGGATGTGTTAACCTTTTCACATTAATCATTTTGATATATATATATATATATATATATATATATATATATATATACACACACATATATATATACACTTATATATATGTGTATATATATATGTAATCACTAGGTTGCACACCTTAACCTTACGCAATGTTATATGTCAATCTTGTATTAATAAATCTGGAAGGAAAAACAAACAATGAGATATCACCTCATACCTGTTAGAAAGGCTGTTATCAGAAAGACAAAAAGATAGCAAGGGTTGGCAAGAATGTGGAGAAAGTAAACTCTTGTGCACTGTTGGTGGGAATGTAAATTGGTACAGACATTATGGAAAACAGTATGGAATATATCTATCTTAAGGTATAGAATATATCTATCTTAAGGCCTAGAGTGTTATTCCTGTGCTTCTATCTCATAAAAACTGTAACCCAGTTCAAAAGAAAACAAGTGTGATATCTCTTTTAATGAGTTATCTAGCATGGTAGCTATTTCTTTGTTAAGAAGAATTCTACTGCCAGTATCACTTAGAGTGCTTTGTTAAAAACATGCATATTAAGAACCAACCTCTGGGCATTATAATTCAGTAGGTTTGGGTTAGGGCCCAGACATGCAAATTCTGAAAAATCTTAACACACGGTTCTGACATTTTACCCTTAGTTAAGATCTAGTGATGTGGTGGAATCAACATATACCTATCTTCTTCCAAGGGTTCAGTTAAAGGATTTCGGGGGTTCACCGTAGATGAAGTGGGGAACTTGAAGTACAAAGAACACAAGAGGTCAGGCAAAGCACTCATCCTCCAGTTTTCCCTTAATCTTTAGATTGTCCATTTATCAGAGTCACAGAAGCCAGGAAATTCATCCCATGAATGCTACAATAATGCTTTCTGAAATAGAGTAAGCATTTATGGATGCTTTGAGAGAGTTTATCCCAAATATATTGAAGACTACTCCACATGAAGTTAGTTTTCTCCCAGGAATTTTTTGTAAAAACAAACAAAAAACCACTTCATAATTCATTGAGTATTTACCTTGGAGATATGGAAAGCCCACAGGACTTTTATTTCTCCCACCAGTATCACATATTCTATGTCCAAAGAATGATCATAAACTCCAAATCCTTTTCTGTAGGGTCAGTATCAGGATATAGCCTCTGGGTGATAGAGCTCACTAGTTGTTGGCTGAGAGTGCGTAGAAACTGCGAGACCCTCTGTAAATCTGTGGTTAACAGTACTCTGCACTCTAACTCCCAAATAACCCAGAAAGAAGTATATTAAGTTGATCTTCAGAACTTGCTTGCTGTCTGGTGTGATTTGAGCCACATGCCCCTTGCTTCTCAACCTCTCCCCACCCCCAACCTCTCAGGCCAAATGTATCAATCAATTGATAATCTATGTTTTCTTGTTAATGCTTCAAATTCCTCAAGTTCTTGGAGTTGAAGTATAATGAGCCAATCAATCAAAAGCTTAACAGACTTATCATGATACTTTCATTTTGGAAAGAGAGAAGGGAGTGAAGAAAAGACATGAAAAAGGAGCCAAGAGTGGAGAGTAGATTGTTAAGGGAGAAGGGAGGGGAGAAAGAAGAGTACATATTCGTTATTGACTTCAAATATATGTAGAATGGATTCTTCTAGGTCTCCCTTGGGCAAAGACAAATATGTATTGAGGTAATAATTGTGGGTTTGACTTCTGTAAATATAAGCAACCCTGCCTCATAGGACTTATGCAGTTTTGTTTAAAGTCAGGAGATTTTACATGAAGTTTATTCGAGGAATTTTTATTGAGGAATTGTTGCATTTTTAAATTCTAACTTCATGACTAATAGCATTTCTTACACGGTACTCTTTAAAGTGCTGTAACTGTATCTGGTTAAACACAATATTTTCCTCTATGGCTGTGCTGGATAACAGAAGAGCTTCTCTACTACCCCAACTTTTCCTGAGGGCTTTGTGATGAAGCAAAGTAAATTTGCAAAATAAAAGTGAAGTAATACTGAAGAGAAATTGTAGCTAAAAATGAAATCTCTTTTCAGTCAATAGTTCCTCTGTTTAGAGGATTTCCACCCCATACACATTTAGTTTCAGCCTGAGGTGATGACAGAAAATAACAATTGACACTGTAACAAGAAACCTGTCTGAAAGATTATTTTTATTTGAAAGGTGGAAAATTGTTAATAGGAACTGAACAACGGTGGAAAATTTGTAGGCTATGGCAGTGATAACGTTCTGGTGGCATCCTGTCCTCTGAGCAAGCCAACAGTGTAACTCAATGCTCTCCACATTTCCCTGCTTAGTATATTGGAGAAAAGTAGAAGAATAGGCATTATCCTTTAACAGTGGTAGAGGAACGGTGTGGTTATAAGCAGAGAGCTGATTAGAAAAAGCGTAGGCAGTGGAATGCAGTGGGAACTTGAGGTTGAACAGTCCTGGGTTTGAATTCTGGCTTGAGTACTTTCTAATACCATGACTTTTGGCAAATTAATGTGTCCTGATTTCCTTATCTTTAAAAGTGGAATATTAATATCAGCTTTGCAGAGTTGCTGTAAGACTTAGAAATGATATATGTAAAGGATCTTGTACTATGTATGTGCTCAGTAAATGGTAGTGATTACTTTTACCTTTCCCACACCAAGGAAGTTTACCTAGAAAGAAATCAAAAACAAACCCATATTGTAGTGAATGGTCTGATAAAGAAACAGCGTTGCCAATGAATTTTCCTATCTGATTTCAAGTTAAACTGCCTTATTATTTTTAAAAGTTCAGCTCTCACTGCTCTAGGAAGAAAATTGAGTTTTAAATCATAAGTAACCATAAAACTGATATATGGCATAGGGCAATGTTTGAGAACACCATGGATAAACTAATGTGGAATAATTAAAACATGGAGATACTGTGACTACATTGTATTTTCCTTCTTTTTTTGAGGTGTTATTTTTTTTTCTGTAGCTGTGCTCAAAGTGAAAATCTAAAGGTAACTGTAGACCACATCGCATAGATTTCTTAACAAGCATCTCTTCATAAAGCAGTGATCTCTGGCCAAAAATAAAATAAATTTATAAAATTTCTCTACAGCAAATAAATACTGTGGGTAAATTTAATTTGAAACAGAATAAGCTTGATCAATTTATGAGCATCAGTATTCCATATTTATAACTATTCTCCATTACCTTGTATTAATATTATGCAAAATAAGGTTTTTTAACGTTTTTTAAAATATGTTATTAATTTGGATGCTTAATTTATGTGATTAAAGAAATTAAAAACTTATTTATTTCATATATAAATATGATTACTAAAGATAACTCCAAAATTCATACAAAACAAATCATAGATACTTTGAAAATACTCAGGGCAGTAGAGAATGAAAGATAGAGAAAGAGTGGAATACTGGATAGTAGAGGCCTCTTCTCAAAGATTAAAATAAAATGGACAACCTATAAATTTACGCAGACCTACTAGAGAATGGACTTGAGGATATGGGGAGGGGGAAGGGTAAGCTGTGACAAAGTGAGAGAGTGGCATGGACATATATACACTACCAAACGTAAAATAGATAGCTAGTGGGAAGCAGCCGCATAGCACAGGGAGATCAGCTCGGTGCTTTGTGACCACCTAGAGGGGTGGGATAGGGAGGGTGGGAGGGAGGGAGATGCAAGAGGGAAGAGATATGGGAACATATGTATATGTATAACTAATTCACTTTGTTATAAAGCAGAAACTAACACACCGTTGTAACGCAATTATACTCCAATAAAGATTTTTTAAAAATGTAAATATGTGAGGTGATGGATGTATTAATCCCCTCACAATGTATATGTGTATCAAATCATCATGAGTACACTTTAAATATCTTACAATTGTATTTGTCACTTATTCTTCAATAAAGCTGAAAAAGAAAAAAAAAACTTAAAATAGCAAATTATTCTGGATGAAATCTGGAATATAGGAAAAATTTATAAGAGCAGGTTCAAAAATCCTATTAAGGTCCAGCATTGTAGTTTTAATGTTATCTCTAGTATGTTCGGGCACGTGTTATATGTTCCTGTCACTGGATGAGATAAGAGGTGGAGAAGATTTTATCTGATGGTTAGAATGGAATCTCCTCAAATCAGATTAGAAGTTCTATACATTCAGGTGTGGATACATTTGTGGATACCCAGTGCGGACCTGGACTGCCCAGTTCCTGCATCCTACCTGAGAAGAAGGATGAGCTGAGTAAGTACTCTCCTAAGAACTGGGCAGGAAAGGCCTAAGAGCTCCTTGCCAATTAGGAGAGTAATTACCTGGAACAGCCTGTGCTAGGTAGAATTCTAGATGAGCCACAAAATCCCTGCCCCCGGTATATATGACCCACATAATTTCCTTCTCTCGAGTGTGAGTAGAACCTGTGAATATGACTGGATATTACTTGCTTGATTAGGAATCAGGGTAAACAAAAGGAAGCTAATACTACATGGCCCGATGTTTCAGAGGAGGCTTTAAAAGAAGATGAAGTGTCAAAACGGTTTGGTCCTGCTGGTTTTGAAAATGTAACCTCAATGAGCTCTAGAGCTGAAAAGAAATGGAATGTGTCAACCACCATATGAGTTTGGAAAAGGAACCTGAGCCTTAGATAAGACCCAAACTCTGACCAATACCTTGATTTCAGCCTGGTGAGGCCCTGATCAGAGGACCCAGCTATTCAATGCCTAGACTCCTTCCTATTCATGGAAACTGTAAGATAATGGATTTGTATTGCTTAAACCACTAAGTTGGTGGTAATTTGCTATGCAGCAGTAGAAAACTAATACACAGTCTAGTTATGCTTTGTCAAAATAGGCAAGCTCAGTTAAAATAGAAACATATGTAACTGAGAGAAAATGGCATGTGCAAATATGAAGAAGGAAGTGAAGACAAAAATGGAAAGCAAGTGATCAAAGTGAAGTGGCCAGAGTTGTCAAGAGGAGGACAAATTGAGGAGTAGAGTGAAAGGTAGAGGGGGGACAAAAGACCAGACAAAGTTCTGTATTTGTTCTGGTCTACTCTTATGAAGTAATATGAATAGCTCTTGTTCTGGGATGTGGACTTCAAAATAAACTTTTTTAGCCTACTAGATAGATGGATATTTCTCCTATCACTGATTTTCAGAACAATGAGTAAATTCATAGAGTGAATGAAGGACCTAAACATCCTGGGCAAGGGAAGGAGTACTGAAAGGCAGTGGATATATATGAAAAGGGAAAAAATGATGCACAAAGTGATGTGATATAGATGCTACAGAAAATTTGAATAAGCTTAGAACGGGTCATCACATTTGTAGCAGGTTCTTGTAATGAAAATGATATATATGTGGATGGATTTTTAATAGTTTATTTTCTAGTAGTTTGCCTATTCTCTAGTCCTTTCATAAGTTCGAGACCCTTTTGCCATAACACATACCTAACTGATGTCTACTGCCTACTTATCATGACGTTGAAGCATTGTTTGCCCCAAATTTCCCATTACTGTGCTCTAATTACCCATCGTGATGTCCAGATACTTTATCTTGACCTTTTATTCACTACTAAGTGCATGCCTGTAGCCCAAAATTCTATTACCGTATACTCATGGATGCTCTATTTCACCTAGCAGAGTAAAATATCCCTCAGTGACTAATTCTGGGACTGTTTCTCCAGTACCTTCCATGACTTAGAGGGTACATATCCATTCACTTATGCTCTGATAGGAAAATTGGCCATACCTGACTAAAAAATGAGACAGAACATTTTAATCATAGCTCTTTAAATTAATACTATTACCTACATTTGAAATATCTATTTACATTTCCCAAAGTTTTAGTAAATTGAGGACAATGATCATGATCCCCATAGCTTGATGATTTCAGAATGTAGTGAAAGTATGAACCACAGATAAAAAGCATTAGAATCATTCTTGGATAACTTGTTACAAACACAAGTTCCCAGGTCTCAACCTCATAATGTTTGATCTTTGATAAAGGAAACTGCATTTAAAACAGGCTTTTTAGGTGATTCTTTTTTTTTTTTTTTTTGTGGTATGCGGGCCTCTCACTGTTGTGGCCTCTCCCGCTGTGGAGCACAGGCTCCAGACGCGCCCGCTCAGCAGCCATGGCTCACGGGCCCAGCCGCTCCACGGCATGTGGGATCCTCCCAGACCGGGGCACGAACCCGTGTCCCCTGCATCGGCAGGCAGACTCTCAACCACTGCGCCACCAGGGAAGCCCCTAGGTGATTCTTATGTAGGAAAAATTTTGAGAGCCACAGGATTAGAAAATATTAGAGATATAAATCATTTACATTTTGTTTTACATCACTATTGTAACAAATCATGAAGGAATGTCAGTACTTCGTAATATATTAATTATTTTCCTCTCAATATTTTCATGTAAATTTCAAGTTCACAGTCTAAGAACATATTCTCTCAACAATATTATGTTTATATGAAGTAACATGATTGCTGATATCAGGTTGGCTTTTATGGGATTGTTTCTTTTCTGTGACCAGCATTTAGAGATAAGCAATGTCAAAAGATAACTATAAAGATGAGGCAATAAGGAAGGTAAGTAAATAGGATTTATAAGCATACTGAAGACTGATTCTTCTGGTCAGCCCAGAGACATGAGATATATGCTACAGAGCTGTAGATTCAAAACAAATACCACTCACTGCTAGGACAGAGTTATTAATATATTGCTATATTAGTTTATTACCAGTTCTGGAATTGAATATACCAAACTTGCAAGTAATTGGTTTTTACTATCAGCATCAGGGCTGATCAGAGTATTTTAACATATTTTTGAGATAAACATGTCTCACTGGAATTTTTTTTTTTTTTTTTTTTTTTTTTTTTGTGATACACGGGCCTCTCACTGTTGTGGCCTCTCCCGTTGCGGAGCACAGGCTCCGGATGCGCAGGCTCAGCAGCCATGGCTCACGGGCCTAGCTGCTCTGCGGCATGTGGGATCTTCCTGGACCGGGGCACGAACCCGTGTCCCCTGCAATGGCAGGCGGACTCTCAACCACTGCGCCACCAGGGAAGCCCTCTCACTGAATTTTAATTCATGATTCAAGTCCAATAATTAAGCTATTACTTATTATAAAATTAATTAAACAATTTTTAAAACTTTTGAATTGTCTATTCTAAGATCTCCAGTGGACAGCAAGTTTCACTTATTTGCTTAAGTTAAAACAGAAATGAGTTCGGCTAAGGTTATTTTTGCACCTCTGAAAGAATATTTCCCTAGATAACACTACTAAACACATAGCTGAAGGTATTTGAGGATTTCAGATGGTTTGAAAGAATACCTCTCCAAAATACTGAAAATATTTGATAAATAGAAATGTGATCTGGGCGAAAATCCCCATGATTTCTGTATGTTAGATATAATTCCTATCCATAATTGGAATTTTAAAAATATAAAAATAAGACAGTTGATGAATGGTATAAAGAAAAGTATCTTTATATGACAATCTGAGACATATATTTGAGAAATATTGATCTGTTTTTGTAAACACAAGTAGTCAATTTAAATTTAAGATTACAAATTAGTATTTCATTCTAGATTAACCAAAGGTATTGTACGTTAGAGAAATAACAACCTATTCCCAAAACTGAGACCATAACTTATTGTACTTAAAATATATTGCATACTGGTAAACTTAATATCTGTTTGCTTAATTAACAAACATTTAATTATGCAAAGTATATTATAATTAGAAATGGAATTTATGACCCTCTTTTACCTTAGTCCACATCACAAGACTACAATATAATTCCATAATATCGTAACTCTCTAGAAAAATTATGGAATAAAAAAAGATAAGTAATACATTATGATCAGAAAATGTTGAAAAGGATGTTCCAGTGAGTTGGAATGACCAAACCATAATTGCTCACAATTTAAATAGAAGATAAGTGGACATTATACTGATCTCATTTTTTGGTGAAAGACTTTCAGTGTTAAAATACTGAATTTCATATATATATATATATGCACACACATATATACATATATATGCTAATTACTACCCATATATATCAGCAGTTTTCCTTAAGTGATTAATTACTTATTGGTAATGAATTCTATATAACTTTTGCATAAATTTAATATTATCATAAACAAAGCATATTGGTATCAAAATAAATAACTATTTAAAATTGAATGGATTGTCAAATGATATTGGAATGTAAAACATTAGCTTATTTATACTATCTGTAGTGACTTTGAAGTTTGATGTGTAAATTCAATGCCTTTCCTAATTGATTTAGATCATTACTGTAAGTAGTAAATATTACATTCAAAAGAATATTCCACATTGGGGAACAATATCAGGAAGAATAGTAAAGAATCTGGTACAAATAATTAGATTTGTAACAGGAAGAATCAAGTGTCTTATGCACAGGAAGAATCAGATGTAACTAAAGTATTCACTAGATCTGACCCTGTGAAACAAATGAAGGCAAAGTGTGTGGCTGGAACTTGAAATTAGAAGCTCCCTGTTGATTGTGGAGCAGAGCAACCTGGCCAAAGAAAATAATGATGGTGAAGCTGAACACGAAAGTGAATTTAAAGCTGATAGTGATGATGTGGCATTCATTGTCCATGTGGTGTAGTGCATGGGTCCCCAACCCCTGGGCCACAGACCAGAACCAGTCCGTGGCCTGTTAGGAACTGGGCCGCACAGCAGGAGGTGAGCAGCAGGCCAGCGAGCAAAGCTTCATCTTTATTTACATCCGCACCCCATCGCTCACATTATCGCCTGAGCTCCACCACTTGTCAGATCAGCAGCGGCATTAGATTCTCATAGGAGCGTGAACCCTACTGTGAACTGTGCATGCAAGGGATCTAGGTCGTGTGCTCATTATGCGAATCTAATGCCTGATGATTTGAGGTAGAGCTGAGGCGGTAATACTAGCGCTGGGGAGTGACTGCAAATACAGGTTATCATTAGCAGAGAGGTTTGACTGCACAGAGACCGTAATAAATCACTTGCTTGCAGACTCATATCAAAACGCTATCAGTGAGTGGCAAGTGAAAACAAGCTGAGATCCCACTGATTCTGCATTATAGTGAGCTGTATAGTTATTTCATTATATGTTACAATGTAATAATAATAGAAATAAAGTGTACAATATGTGTAATGCACTTCAATCATCCTGAAACCATCCCCCCACCCCCCGGTCCATGGAAAATTTTTCTTCCATGAAACCGGTCCCTGGTGCCAAAAAGGTTGGGGACTGCTGGTGTAGTGGACATGGAAGATCTGAACTTGATTTCCATCTTCACCATTTATTAGCACTGTGACCCTGAACCAGTTACAACTCCTTTGCACTTTCTCATGTGTAAAATGTAACTATTAAGGCTTACATCACCAGATTGTTCAAATGAGATAATGTGTACAAAAGCACTTCACAAACTGTAATTTTTTGTGTCATCTTTAGATTTATATTCCTGACCCTTAAAAGGAAATTGTTTCAATTGCCCCTAAATCAAATAGTACCTTGCCTAAAAATTAAGGCGTCTACAACAACCTGCGGTAATTAATTCCTGCTATGAACGATAGTTCTTCAAATTTTATCAGGTTTAAATAATCTGATATTTCAAAAAGAGTTTCAAAACCTTATGTCTACGTATTATTTTGTGAAATAGACTATTTGTAAAATGTTTAATTACAATCTGTGAAGTCAAGTTTATTATTAATTCTTATTGCATTTGTCCAGTTCAGTACTTAGTTTCATGCTGACTGCTTTTTTTGTTAAATTTTAGTTTTTCCATTTTCCACAACAGAGTCTGTAAATCTCCCTTGTTCAAAAATTAATTGTGTGGAATCATAAAGTTCTAGCGTTCTAATGTGCATGGATATTCTCATTCCATGGCTCCCTTGGGCAACATTATTGTTTTTCTGTCAGGCATTTAAAATGCATGCTTACTCATGCAGAAATTTGTTAAATGTTCATTGAAGTGGATTTTAATATATAGACTATAGCATCACTTTTTCACTTCTTTGTGTGATGAAAACAACCTAACATGAAAACAATAGAATATACCAGTGATTAGTAAAGATAAAGTAACCCACACTGCAAATATAATTAAGTTAATGACAGAAACAAAATTATTAAGCTCTAATTTCAAATAAAGTATATAAAAAAGATAATTAGCTGTACTGATACTTTCAGATATCAAGTTTAAACTTGGAAACATAAAGATAAAAATAAAATGGTAAAGTAGTATAGTTTTCTTTTTTCTTTCTTCTTTTTTCAATCAAGGCAAGCATCTACTAATTTCACCGTAGGTCTATTTTCTTTCACCATCTGAACCATATTTTATTTTTATTTTTATAATTTATTTTTATTTTTAGTCGTAGGTCTATTTTAGGTGACTTAAGGAAGGAGGAAAGATAATACGGCATAAAACAGGCAAAATAATGTTAGTTTTTAATTGCTGTCTTGTTCTTCTGTCTTTAATGTTCTAGACATTTGCTTCTCATTCAACATTTTTTCCAATGTGTAACTCAAGCAAGATATAAGTTAAATGTTCATATAATCAATTATATCCCATCAAATTGGGTATGATCTATGAAATCTTTAGAAATATTTGACAAAAGCAAAATGTTATTGCCACAATTTTTTTTCAGTTTTATTGAGATATAATTGACATATATATTGTATAAGTTTAAGGTATACAGCATAATGACTTGACATACATAGATTATGAAATGATTACCACAAGTTTAGTGAGAATCCATTACCTCATACAGGTACAAAAAATAATTTTTCCTTGTGATGAGAACTTTTGGGATTTACTCTCTTAGCAACTTTAAAATATACTCTACAGCTGTGTTAATTATATTTATCATGTTGTACATTGCATCTCCAGCACTTATTTATCCGACAACTGGAAGTTTGTATATTTGATCACCTTCATCTAATTCTCCCATGCCACACCTTCCAACTCTGGTAACCATAAATTTGACCTATTTTTTCTATGAGTAAATTGTCTTTATTTGCAAATGACATGATGTTATAGAGAAAATCCTAAAAACTCCACCAAAAAAAACTGTTAGATCTATTCAATGAATTCAGTAAAGTTGTAGGATACAAAATCAACACACAAAAATCAGTAGTGTTTCTGTATACTAACAACAAGTTATCTGAAAAACAATAAGGAAAATTATCTCATTTATAATAGCATCGAAACAATAAAATATGTAGGAATAAATTTAACCAAGGAGGCGAAAGTTCTCTCCATTGAAAACTATATGAACATTAATGAAATAAATTGAAGAAGACACAAATAAATGGAAAGATATCCTGTGTTCATGGATTGAAAGAATTAATATTGTTAGAACGTCCATATTACCCAAAGCCATCTATAGATTCAATGAAATTCCAATCAAGATTCCCACAGTATTTTTTTATTAGTTTCTGTATTATAACAAAGTGAATCAGTCATACATATACATCTGTTCCCACATCCCTTCCCTCATGCATCTCCCTCCCTCGCACCCTCCCCATCCCACCCCTCCAGTCGGTCACAAAGCACCGAGCTGATCTCCCTGTGCTTTGCAGCTGCTTCCCACTATCTATCTACCTTACGTTTGGTAGTGTATATATGTCCATGCCTCTCTTTTGCTTTGTCACAGCTTACCCTTCCCCCACCCCATATCCTCAAGTCCATTCTCAAGTAGGTCTGTGTCTTTATTCCCGTTTTACCCCTAGGTTCTTCATGACATTTTTTTTTAATTCCATATATATGTGTTAGCATACGGTATTTGTCTTTCTCTTTCTGACTTACTTCACTCTGTAGGACAGACTCTAGGTCTATCCACCTCATTACAAATAGCTCAGTTTCATTTCTTTTTATGGCTGAGTAATATTCCATTGTATATATGTGCCACATCTTCTTTATCCATTCATCCGATGATGGACACTTAGGTTGTTTCCATCTCCGGGCTATTGTGAATAGAGCTGCAATGAACATTTTGGTACATGTCTCTTTTTGAATTATGGTTTTCTCAGGGTATATGCCTAGTAGTGGGATTGCTGGGTCATATGGTAGTTCTATTTTTAGTTTTTTAAGGAACCTCCATAATGTTCTCCATAGTGGCTGTACCAATTCACATTCCCACCAGCAGTTCAAGAGTGTTCCCTTTTCTCCACACCCTCTCCAGCATTTATTGTTTCTAGATTTCTTGATGATGGCCATTCTGACTGGTGTGAGATGATATCTCATTGTAGTTTTGATTTGCATTTCTCTAATGATTAATGATGTTGAGCATTCTTTCATGTGTTTGTTGGCAGTCTGTATATCTTCTTTGGAGAAATGCCTATTTAAGTCTTCTGCCCAGTTTTGGATTGGGTTGTTTGTTTTTTTGCTATTGAGCTGCATGAGCTGTTTATAAATTTTGGAGATTAATCCTTTGTCAGTTGCTTCATTTGCAAATATTTTCTCCCATTCTGAGGGTTCTCTTTTGGTCTTGTTTAAGGTTTCCTTTGCTGTGCAAAAGCTTTGAAGTTTCATTAAGTCCCATTTGTTTATCTTTGTTTTTATTTCCATTTCTCTAGGAGGTGGGTCCAAAAGGATCTTGCTGTGATTTATGTCATAGAGTGTTCTGCCTATGTTTTCCTCTAAGAGTTTGATAGTTTCTGGCCTTACATTTAGGTCTTTAATCCATTTTGAGCTTATTTTTGTGTATGGTGTTAGGGAATGATCTAATCTCATACTTTTACATGTCCCTGTCCAGTTTTCCCAGCACCACTTATTGAAGAGGCTGTCCTTTCTCCACTGTACATTCCTGCCTCCTTTATCAAAGATAAGTTGACCATATGTGCATGGGTTTATCTCTGGGCTTTCTATCCTGTTCCATTGATCTATCTTTCTGTTTTTATGCCAGTACCACACTGTCTTGATTGCAGTAGCTTTGTAGTATTGTCTGAACTCAGGGAGCCTGATTCCTCCAGCTCCGTTTTTCGTTCTCAAGATTGCTTTGGCTATTCGGGGTCTTTTGTTTTTCCAAACATATTTTGAACTTTTTTGTCCTAGTTCTGTGAAAAATGCCAGTGGTAGTTTGATAGGGATTGCATTGAATCTGTAGATTGCTTTGGGTAGTAGAGTCATTTTCACAATATTGATTCTTCCAATCCAGGAGCATGGTATATCTCTCCATCTATTTGTATCATCTTTAATTTCTTTCATCAGTGTCTTATAATTTTCTGCATACAGGTCTTTTGTCTCCTTAGGTAGGTTTATTCCTAGATATTTTATTCTTTTTGTTGCAATGGTAAATGGGAGTGTTTTCTTGATTTCATTTTCAGATTCTTCATCATTAGTGTACAGGAATGCCAGAGATTTCTGTGCATTAATTTTGTATCCTGCTACTTTACCAAATTCATTGATTAGCTCTAGTGGTTTTTCGGTAGCATCTTTAGGATTCTCTATGTATAGTATCATGTCATCTGCAAACAGTGACAGCTTTACTTCTTCTTTTCCAATTTGGATTCCTTTTATTTCCTTTTCTTCTCTGATTGCTGTGGCTAAAACTTCCAAAACTAGGTTGAATAAGAATGGTGAGAGTGGGCAACCTTGTCTTGTTCCTGATCTTAGTGGAAATGGTTTCAGTTTTTCACCATTGAGGACAATGTTGGCTGTGGGTTTGTCATATATGGCCTTTATTATGCTGAGGAAAGTTCCCTCTATGCCTACTTTCTGCAGGGTTTTTATCATAAATGGGTGCTGAATTTTGTCGAAAGCTTTCTCTGCATCTATTGAGATGATCATATGGTTTTTCTCCTTCAACTTGTTAATATGGTGTATCACATTGATTGATTTGCGTATATTGAAGAATCCTTGCATTCCTGGAATAAACCCCACTTGATCATAGTGTATGACCCTTTTAATGTGCTGTTGGATTCTGTTTGCTAGTATTTTGTTGAGGATTTTTGCATCTATGTTCATCAGTGATATTGGCCTGTAGTTTTCTTTCTTTGTGACATCCTTGTCTGGTTTTGGTATCAAGGTGATGGTGACCTCGTAGAATGAGTTTGGGAGTGTTCCTTTCTCTGATATTGTTTGGAAGAGATTGAGAAGGATGGGTGTTAGCTCTTCTCTAAATGTTTGATAGAATTCGCCTGTGAAACCATCTGGTCCTGGGCTTTTGTTTGATGGAAGATTTTTTATCACAGTTTCAATTTCATTGCTTGTGATTGGTCTATTCATATTTTCTATTTCTTCCTGAGTCAGTCTTGGCAGGTTGTGCATTTCTAAGAATTTGTCCATTTCTTCCAGGTTGTCCATTTTATTGGCATAGCATTGCTTATAGTAATCTCTCATGATCTTTTGTATTTCTGCAGTGTCAGTTGTTACTTCTCCTTTTTCATTTCTAATTCTATTGATTTGAGTCTTCTTCCTTCTTTTCTTGATGAGTCTGGCTAATGGTTTGTCAATTTTGTTTATCTTCTCAAACAACCAGCTTTTAGTTTGGTTGATCTTTGCTATTGTTTCCTTCATTTCTTTTTCATTTATTTCTGATCTGATATTTATGATTTCTTTCCTTCTGCTAACTTTGGGGGGTTTTTGTTCTTCTTTCTCTAATTGCTTTAGGTGCAGGGTCAGGTTGTTTACTCGAAATGTTTCCTGTTTCTTTAGGTGGGATTGTATTGCTATAAATTTCCCCCTTAGAACTGCTTTTGCTGCGTCCCATAGGTTTTGGGTCGTCGTGTCTCCATTGTCATTTGTTTCTAGGTATTTTTTAATTTCCTCTTTGGTTTCTTCAGTGATCACTTCGTTATTGAGTAGTGTATTGTTTAGCCTCCATGTGTTTGTATTTTTTACAGATCTTTTCCTGTAATTGATGTCTAGTGTCATAGCATTGTGGTCGGAAAAGATACTTGATACAATTTCAATTTTCTTAAATTTACCAAGGCTTGATTTGTGACCCAAGATATGATCTATCCTGGAGAATGTTCCATGAGCACTTGAGAAAAATGTGTATTCTGTTGTTTTTGGATGGAATGTCCTATAAATATCAACTAAGTCCATCTTGTTTAATGTATCATTTAAAGCTTGTGTTTCCTTATTTATTTTCATTTTGGATGATCTGTCCATTGGTGAAAGTGGGGTGTTAAAGTCCCCTACTATGATTGTGTTACTGTCGATTTCCCCTTTTATGGCTGTTAGTATTTGCCTTATGTATTGAGGTGCTCCTATGTTGGGTGCATAAATATTTACAATTGTTATATCTTCTTCTTGGATCGATCCCTTTATCATTATGTCGTGTCCTTCTTTGTCTCTTCTAATAGTCTTTATTTTAAAGTCTATTTTGTCTGGTATAAGAATTGCTACTCCAGCTTTCTTTTGATTTCCATTTGCATGGAATATCTTTTTCCATCCCCTTACTTTCAATCTGTATGTGTCTCTAGGTCTGAAGTGGGTCTCTTGTAGACAGCATATATATGGGTCTTGTTTTTGTATCCATTCAGCCACTCTGTATCTTTTGTTGGGAGCATTTAGTCCATTTACATTTAAGGTAATTATCGATATGTATGTTCCTATTCCCATTTTCTTAATTGTTTTGGGTTCGTTATTGTAGGTCTTTTACTTCTGTTGTGTTTCTTGCCTAGAGAAGTTCCTTTAGCATTTGTTGTAAAGCTGGTTTGGTGGTGCTGAACTTTCTCAGCTTTTGCTTGTCTGTAAAGGTTTTAATTTCTCCATCAAATCTGAATGAGATCCTTGCTGGGTAGAGTAATCTTGGTTGCAGGTTTCTCTCCTTCATCACTTTAATTATGTCCTGCCACTCCCTTCTGGCTTGTAGAGTTTCTGCTGAGAGATCAGCTGTTAACCTGATGGGGATTCCTTTGTGTGTTATTTGTTGTTTTTCCCTTGCTGCTTTTAATATGATTTCTTTGTGTTTAATTTTTGACAGTTTGATTAATATGTGTCTTGGCATATTTCTCCTTGGATTTATTCTGTATGGGACTCTCTGTGCCTCCTGGACTTGATTAACTATTTCCTTTCCCATATTAGGGAAGTTTTCAACTATAATCTCTTCAAATATTTTCTCAGTCCCTTTCTTTTTCTCTTCTTCTTCTGGAACCCCTATAATTCGAATGTTGGTGCGTTTAATGTTGTCCCAGAGGTCTCTGAGACTGTCCTCTGTTCTTTTCATTCTTTTTTCTTTATTTTGCTCTGCATCAGTTATTTCCACTATTTTATCTTCCACCTCACTTATCTGTTCTTCTGCCTCTGTTATTCTGCTATTGATCCCATCTAGAGTATTTTTCTTTTCATTCATTGTGTTTTTAATTGATGCTTGATTCATCTTTAGTTCTTCCAGGTCCTTGTTAACTGTTTCTTGCATTTTGTCTATTCTATTTCCAAGATTTTGGATCTTGGAAATAGAATCTTGGATCAGCTTTACTATCATTATTCTGAATTCTTTTTCAGGTAGACTGCCTATTACCTCTTCATTTGTTAGGTCTGGTAGGTTTTTATCTTGCTCCTTCACCTGCTGTGTGTTTTTCTGTCTTCTCATTTTGCTTATGTTACTGTGTTTGGGGTCTCCTTTTTGCAGGCTGCAGATTCGTAGTTCCCGTTGTTTTTGGTGTCTGTCCCCAGTGGCTAAGGTTGTTTCAGTAGGTTGTGTAGGCTTCCTGGTGTGGGGGACTAATGCCTGTGTTCTGGTGTTTGAGGCTCGATCTTGTCTTTCTGGTGGACAGGTCCACGTCTGGTGGTGTGTTTTGGGGTGCCTGTGGCCTTATTATGTTTTTAGGTAGCCTCTCTGCTAATGGGTGGGGTTGTGTTTCTGCCTTGCTTGTTACTTGACATAGGGTGACCAGCACTGTAGCTTGCTGGTCGTTGACTGAACCTGGGTGCTGGTGTTGAGATGGAGATCTCTGGGAGATTTTCGCTGCTTGATATTATGTGGAGCTGGGAGGTCTCTTGTGGACCCGTGTCCTGAAGTTGGCTCTCCCACTTCAGAGGCACAGCACTGACTCCTGACTGCAGCACCAAGAGCCTTTCATCCACCCGGCTCAGAATAACAGGGGGAAAATGTAGAAAGAAAGAATTAGTAGAAGAAAGAAAGAGAGAGGGAAAGAAAGGAAGAAGGGAAGAAAGGAAGGAAGAAAGAAAGAAAGGAGGGAGGGAGGGAGGAAGGATGGAAAGAAAGAAGGAAAGAAAGGAGGGAGGGAGGGAGGAATGAAAGCAAAAGGAAGAGTGAATGGAAGAAGGTAGGGAGGGAGGGAGGAAGGAAAGAAAGAAAGAAAGACATGAGGGAGGGAGGAAGGAAAGAAAAAGAAAGTGGAAAGAAGAAGGGTGGGAGGGAGGGAGAGAGGAAAGAAAAAGAAAGAAGGAAAGGAGGAGCGGAGGGAGGGAGGGAGAAGGGAAGGTAGGAAAAAAAAGAAAGAGCAGGTAAAGTAAAATAGAATAAAGTATGAAATAATGTAGCGTTATTAAAATTAAAAAGTAATTATTGGGCCTCCCTGGTGGCGCAGTGGTTGAGAGTCCGCCTGCCGATGCAGGGGATACGGGTTCGTGCCCCTGTCTGGGAGGATCCCATATGCCGCGGAGCAGCTGGGCCCGTGAGCCATGGCCACTGAGCCTGCGTGTCCGGAGCCTGTGCTCCGCAACGGGAGAGGCCACAACAGTGAGAGGCCCGCGTACAGCAAAAAAAAAAAAAAAAAAGTAATTATTGAACAAAAAATGGACAGATTGAACCCTGGGACATACGGTGGAAGCAAAGCTATACAGAGAGAATCTTACACAGAAGATTACACATACACATTCACAAAAAGAGAGCAGGGTGAAAAATCAAAAATCTTGCTCTCCAAGTCCACCTCCTCAATTTGGGATAATTCGATGTAAAAAGAGTAAAAGGGCGAGAAGTCTGAAATCTTGCTCTCTAAGTCCACCTCCTTAATTTGGAATAATTCGTTGTAAAAAGAGGAAACGGGGGGAAAGTCTTAAATCTTGTCCTCAAAGTCCACTTCCTCAATTTGGGATGATTCACTGTCCATTTATGCACTCCACAGACGCAGGGCACATCAAATGGACCATGGAGCTTTAATCCGCTGCCTCCGAGGCTGCACAGAGAGATTTCCCTGTCTCTGCTCTCACAGCTCCCGGGTCTCAGCCTTGGACCTGGCCCCGCCTCTGCGCCTAAGTCACCGGAGGGCATCCGTTCTTCGCTCAGACGGGACGGGTTTAAAGGAGCCGCTGATTCGGGGGCTCTGGCTTACTCAGGCAGAGGGGACAGAGGGGCGCGCAATTTGGGGCGGGCCTGCAGCGGCAGAGGCCGGCATGACATTGCAGCAGCCCGTGGCGTTCCGTGCGCTTTCCCGGGAAAGCCGTTCCCGGGTCCCGGGACCCCGGCAGTGGCGGGGTGCACAGGCCCCCCAGAAGGCGGGGCGGACAGTGACCTGCGTTCGCACACAGGCCCCGCGGCAGCGGCGGCGGCGGAGGCGGCGGCAGCCCCAGCGTCCCACGCCCGTCTCTGAGGTCCGCGCCTTACCCGCGGCTCGCGCCTGTCCCCGGCGCCTCCCCAAGCAGCCCTCTTAATGCCCTCTCCTCGCACACCAGGAAACAAAAGGAAAAAAAGTCTCTTGCCTCTTCGGCAGCTCCAGACCCTTTCCCCGGACTCCCTCCAGGTTAGCCATGGTGCACTAACCCCTTCACGCTCTCTTCCTGCCGCCAGCCCCAGTCCTCTCCCTGCGCTCCGACTGAAAGCTGATACCAGAGCCGCAGCTCCCAGCCCCGCCCGCCCCGGCGGCCGAGCAGACAAGCCTCTCGGGCTGGTGTGTGCCTGCGGGCACCGATCCTCTGTGCCGGAATCTCTCCGCTTTGCCCTCCGCACCCCTGTTGCTGTGCTCTCCTCAGCTACTCCAAAGCTTTCCCCCTCCGCCACCTGCAGTCTCCGCCCACAAAGGGGCTTGTAGTGTGTAGAAACCTTCCCTCCTTCACGGCTCCCTCCCACTGGTGCAGGTCCCGTCCCTATCCTATTGTCTCTGTTTATTCTTTTTTTCTTTTGCCCTACCCAGGTATGTGGGGAGTTTCTTGCCTTTTCGGGGGTCTGAGGTCTTCTGTCATTGTTCAGTAGGTGTTCTGTAGGAGTTGTTCCACGTGTAGATGAATTTCTGATGTATCTGTGGGGAGGAAGGTGATCTCCGCGTCTTACTTTTCCACCATCTTCCTCCGGGCCAGCCCCACAGTATTTTTTACAAAAGTAGAAAAAACACTCCTAAAATTTGTGTGGAACCACAAAAGACCCCGAGTAGCCAAAGCAATCCTGAGAAAGAAGAACAAAGCTGGAGACATCACACTTTCTGATTGCAGACTATATTAGAAAGCTGTAATAATCAAAACAGTATGGTACTAGCCATAAAAACAGGTCTATAGACCAATGGAACAAAATTGAGAGCCTCGAAATAAACTGCATATATTGTTAACTAATATTTGACAAGGGAACCAAGAATACTCAGTTGGAGAAAAGACAGTCTCTTCAATAAGTGGTGCTAAGAAAATCAGATATTCACATGTAAAAGAATGAAACTAGAACCCTAGCTTATACCACTCACAAAAATTAGCCACAAATTTAATAATAATAATAATAATAGTAATAAAAATGATAATAATAATAGCAGCTAACATTTATTTTGTGTCAGGCACAGTGTAATATTTTCCTTACACTGATTAATTTCATGAACTCATTCCATTTATTCATTCAGTTCTCAAAACCATGAGGTTGCTATTACTATTTTATCTATTTACAGAAGATAAAAAATTTGATGTTTAGGGACGTTTACTAACTTATACTAGGTATTATACAAGGTAATAAGGCTAGAGTAAGTGCTGTAGATGGGATTTAAAATTCAGCTCTTTTGAATTACAGGACTAGAGCACTTTAACTAGCAAACCATAGTATATTATTAAATGGGATAGGACACAGTCTTGTTTATATCATATATTATAACTTTCTCTCAAGGATAGTGAAATAATTGACTGGCTAATGCCTAAGAAGTGCATGAAGTTAAGTAGGTATGTTTGAAGTATAAATAACTATTAGAAAGTTCTTCAGCGTAAATGTGTTCAAATTACACATGCTCTGAAATCATGTATACCATCCAGTCACCAATACACTTTTGCTATTTTAAAAGAGTTCATGTTGCAACCCAGATGAGAACCACCTCCTCATTTTTATTCACAATAGTAAAAGAGTTGACACTAGTTCAAAGTTACACTTCCACTGAGGTCAATGGAGACTAAGGGTAAATTTTTGATTACTAAGTATAAGTACTATTATACTGGTCTGAAGATTAGGAAGCTACTGCTTCCAAAATTCAATAATTGAGTTAAACATAAGAGATATTTCTATCTTTCATGGGGGCTAATTTGAAAATACTATGTGAAAAATTCTGATATAACAATATAATAAATTGTGGTTCAGAACACTTATATAGCAAAATATTAATTATGAATCTATAATAAAATGCCATGTAGTCATAACAAGATATGTATGCATGTGTACTTGTGTTGAATAAGCATTCCTGCAAAAATTTGAATAAGTATAATATTGGGGGCTATTAATGCATACATTTCATGGGGGTAGTTGTCAGTTCCAGGGAAAATGTGTCACTTTCCTCCAACAGGAAAGAGGAGGCTGCTGAATTATGGTTCTAGGAATTAAGGGGTATTTGTTGGCAACAGTTATTCAATCCATTATGATTTTAAAATTAGTAATTCCTCTCCCTATTTCCAAAACGAGTTGTTTTTTGTTTGTTTGTTTGTTTTTGCAATACACGGTCCTCTCACTGTTGTGGCCTCTCCCGTTGCGGAGCACAGGCTCCGGATGCACAGGCTCAGCAGCCATGGCTCACAGGCCCAGCCGCTCCATGGCATGTGGGATCCTCCCGGACCGGGGCACGAACCCGTGTCCCCTGCATCGGCAGGCGGACTCTCAACCACTGCGCCACTAGGGAAGCCCCAAAACGAGTTTTTTGTTTCTTTCTTTGTTATCAAAAAAAAAATTGGAAGAATATTTATACAAACTGCAATCAGCTGAGTTTACATCCTTAGTATGTATGGAAATCTGGTGTATTACAATTCTAAAATTCATCCATTGGAATTTTAGTTTGCAATATAATGTCTGTTTCCCTATGAATTATGACCAGGAATTCAGCTCAAATTCTACATTCAGCTGATGTTTTGGCTGATTTCCTGTTTTGTTTTTCTTTTTCTGAATTTTTTTCAGTTGATCTTTCCTAAGAATTCTTTCTAAAACTGGTGTAACTAGGGATCCATAAGAGGGACAGCTGAACAGAGGAGAGATGGTGGGTGTTGTTTAGTGATGTTTGCCCCAGATGAAATAATTACAGTTCACAACTCTGCTTTTTAATGCTAAAGAAAAGAAACTGAGAATTAGTCAGCTGTGCTGTCTTAATTACACAAAAGCATTTGAAATGAACAAGGACTTAGCATATTGGTCAGCTTTCTAGAAGAACTAAAATGACTGTTTCTCAAAATTTATTATACATCAGAATTATATGGGATACTTGTTGAAAATGAAAATTCCTGTGCCCAGAGCCAAAGATTCTGATTGAAGAGATGTGGGGTAGGGTCCAGAAGTATGCCTTCCAAATAGGTGATGCTGATGCAGCTGGTCCCCAGACCTCACTTTGCCCTGGACAGACCTTCCTGTATCCTGGGCCTCCCAGGGAACGTGGACTGCTCCTTGGTATTTTCTACCCCAGGGCCTGTGAGGTTTCCAGCAAAAGAGCCCAGGGAATTGCACCCCCATGTTCCCCAAATGAAAGGGGAAGGAGAGTGACAGGGAGAGTGTCAGTTGTTATTGTCAGAGTGGGGCAGCTTGGGCAAGAGCTTGGGCAAGGTGTTGTGGTGCTAAAGATAGGATAGGGTTTTCACAGGCAAAGATAGAGTGGAAAGACATTCTAGGATGAAGCAACAGTTTGAACAAAGACACAGTTCAGATGATCACAGTATAGGATTTGGAGTCAGGCCCACTTAGGTTCACACCCCAGCTCTGCCATTTCATAATAGCTGTATCCATGGCCCTGACTGTTTTCCATATCTCTACCGACCTCCTGTTTTCATATGTGAGATCATTATGCTTATATTACTCTAAGATACAACATTCTCCTAACTGCACACGCTCAATTAAAATTTTATCTATCTTCCCTCAAAGAACTTTACCACTGTTTCCTTCTCTGCTATTGTACATGTTTTTGCCTAGAAGGCTAGCCATTTTATTTCACTTTTATCCTAAGATTTTCTTGTGAAATTGTCACCAATCTCCTCTTCAAGCATAGATGCTTTGTGGTTGATTACTTAGTTATTTATGGCATTTTCAGCTCAGGTTTCCAAATTTAAGTACAAATTTAAGTGTAAATCTTAGATGCTTCCCATCACGTTTCCTGGATGACCTATCCTAGTTCCCCCCAAACTCTCCTGTATCACAGTTCTAATGTCTCTGTCATCCTGTGCCATAATTTTAGGGAAGATCACAGCTGTTGAAAGGAAATAGATTAAGGATGGCTTTATAGAACAGACTACATGTGAGCTGAGCCTTAAGAGATGGGCAGAATTTCTGCAGAGACAGAGGGCATTCTAGAAGAGACAATAATATGAACAAAGGCAGAATCTTCAGTGATTCTGATTCAGTAGGTCTGAGGTAGAACCTAGATTCCTTAGAAATCTGTATTTTTATTTATTTATTTATTTATTATTATTATTTTTTTTTTGCTGTGTTGGGCCTTCGTTTCTGTGCGAGGGCTTTCTCTAGTTGTGGCAAGTGGGGGCCACTCTTCATCGTGGTGTGCAGGCCTCTCACTATCGTGGCCTCTCTTTTTGCGGAGCACAGGCTCCAGACACGCAGGCTTAGTAGTTGTGGCTCACAGGCCTAGTTGCTCTGCGGCATTTGGGATCCTCCCAGACCAGGGCTCGAACCCGTGTCCCCTGCATTAGCAGGCAGATTCTCAACCACTGTGCCACCAGGGAAGCCCCAGAAATCTGTATTTTTTAATGATTGCTCCAGATGATTCTAATGTGGTTGGTTTAAAGACAATACTTTGGTCAGTAGTACTTGGATTCATTGATACTGTAGCAAAATTTAAAGACAAGGTGCTGCTCTCCAGATTCTTGTACACATGTTATAATACACACAACTACTGGCTTAGTTGTGATGAGTGACTCTTTCTGTATGATGGAAGATGGTGTGCGAAGGGGGTTGGGGGCAATCACAGAACCCTCTACGATATTTACAAAATAGAAAGGTGTAAATATATAGCATTTAATCCAAAGAGAACTCAAAAGGGACGGTCCATGGCTGGAGTTTCAAAGATAATTCTTCTGCCAGTTTAATACAGATGACAGACATATTGCAAAAATAAATGAAAGAAAAAATAAAACAAAATGCCTCTGACTCAAGAGAGCCTTGGTTTATATAGTACAGAAGAAAGAGATCTTAGTATTTCTCAGCAGTTCTTGAATTAAAGAAATATGTGCCTTTTACCCTGGAAAATCAGGCTCAGAAAACACTTTCCTGTAGTTTTAAATCTAATTAGGGTAGAAGGCTTTAGGTGGTATAAAGTGAATATGAAAAAGAGAAGCAAAATTCATAGATCTGGTTATTGTCCAGTTTTTAGAGAGAAACAAGATGAAATGCATGCACTAACAGAGAGGCAGGCCTGGCCTTGGGCTTTGAAAAAGAACGGCTAAGATGAAAGTTGCTGCAGAGTACAAGTGGTATGAATTGATGTCAAGATGACTTATCTCCGTCTCTTCTGGTTCATCATGGAGCTTCCTGTGTGATATCCTGTATAAATCAGAAGGGGTAGAGTAAAACAGACACAGAATTGCATACCTAAAAATATCACACAAAGGCAGCCTTATTACTGCACAATCAACACACATTTTCCTCTCCAAAGATAGTTTGTACTTGTTTTCTATTTGTTTTGCACTTGTTGTCATACTGCTATGTTATTTTCTTCAATTTTTTCTCTTGGACTGCATCTTCTTTCCTCAACTGGACTGTAAACTCCTCAAGGCCAAGGGTCATGCCTGTGATTTCTTTGGTAGCCCCTCACATCAACACAGCATTCTGTGCACACACTAGGAGCTCAAGATGTGCTTCAAGTCTGTCTCAATACAATAGTGAAAGGCAGCTGTAAACTCTTCTGTGTTTTTTTCAGCTACCAAAATGTGGGGCCTAAGGCTAAATGGTATGTTTTGTATTAATAAAGTTGCAGCCTTGTCAGCAAGTACATCAAATGAAAACTGTCTCTTCCCATAACAGGATGGTCAGGCAGATTAATTTATGTTTTCCAATTGGCTCCTGACAGTAACTGAAGTATTGTAATTTCTGTCTGTACTAATGTTGCTGAATTTATGGGGGCTCTTCACCTTACTATGTTGGTTCATAAAGCTACCTCATCTTAAGAAAATGATTCTTCAGACAAAATGATATAAAGTTATTTAGGGACTCTCTGATAACCACTTCATCCAAAAAGGGGCTCAGTTTTTTCAGAGCTGAAGGACAGATCCAGAACTGTGTGCAGGTCTTGTGTAAAAGACCCTGATTATCTAAATTCAGAAGATTTCCATCATAGGTTCTGATTGCATATAATCACTGTTGTTCCATATAGCATATGAGTCTGAAAATTTGATGAGACAGATGTATTAAAAGAAAAAACTTTCCGGGCTTCCCTGGTGGCGCAGTGGTTGAGAGTCCGCCTGCCGATGCAGGGGACATGGGTTCGTGCCCCAGTCCGGGAAGATCCCACATGCCACGGAGCGGCTGGGCCCGGGAGCCATGGCTGCTGAGCCTGCACATCCAGAGCCTGTGCTCCGCAACGGGAGAGGCCACAACAGTGAGAGGCCCGCGTATTGCAAAAAAAAAAAAAAAAAAAAAGAGAGAGAAAAAACTTTCCTTAAAAGAGGAAAGTTTTTACGTTGATAATACTGTACAAATAAAGGTGCATTGAAAGACTCTTTGAAAGGGGTAATAAGAAAGCCTGTTATCTAAAATCCTAAATATAATTCCCTTCCAGAGGTTTTAATAAAATACATATTTTAAATACAAATATACACAAACTCAAACTTTGGTAGTAGGAGTAAGAAATAAGACCTAACAAGTGTGCTAACCTGGGTCTGTATGAGTAAAAATTGTTTTGGTGGAATTCTGATCCTGGAAATGTTACTAAGATAATTGAAATACAGTATTATATAGAGAAATACATAATATCCTTGTGCAGAGAAAGCTTTCCAAGACCCCCTCATCAGTACCAACTGAACTCAGAGTTGGTTAATCCGGTGTAGGAATGAATTAGGATCCAGTCACTGTCTTGTCTCTTTATGTCAAATGACAAATCAGGGGAAATACAACAAAGGATGAATGTACAACTTTAACATCTTAAGCATCGAATTGATTCTTTTTACAGGTCAAAGTAAATTGCAAATCTATGAGCAATCTCTAGGACTACTGAACCCTAACTATCTAATCCTGAGCCTGAAGATATACCTAAAATGGGTTGACATTCTGTTCTCCACCTAATGAGCCTACTTATCAAGAACTTCCCAATATATTCTTTGGTTTTCTTCATACGTACAAGTCAACGTAGGCCATAGGTGAGGAAATACAGTCACTGTACCTATGTTATAAATGTCTTATACTTTCTCATATGAGAATTTTTCTCTAAATATGACAATGAAAATAGCAATAACCACACAGCAGCAGAAACAACATGACAACAGTAATGGCTAATATTTGTTAAGCATTTACTGTGTATTCAAGTTACTATGCCAAGCAATTGGTATGCATCAACTTAATAATTTCATGTAATACTCTCAAATGCTATCTTGTATCCTATTATTATCATATACCTTTAAAAGCCCCATAGTGCATTGTTATTATTATCTTGGAAGTACAGAGGGGAAAGTTCCTAGGCCTAAAACAATCAGCCATTAATGACAGCACCAGAATATAAGATTGGACCAGTTCAAACAGGCATTGGCTCAGTGGACCATGAAGCACCTTACTATTCTGAATTTTGTTGAGTGGAAGAGCATTTGGTAACCCCATTCAGTGACTTGGCATCATGGATATTATCCCAACTACCTTTATGGTGATTGTCCCTTTACCAGTTATGGATATATAGATTGGTGTATTATGTCTCAAATTTATTAAAAACCTCTACAGCATATAAGCAGCTCATGCAGCTCAATAACAGAAAAACAAACAACCCAATCCAAAAATGGGCAGAAGACCTAAATAGACATTTCTCCACAGAAGATATACAGACAGCCAACAAACACATGAAAGGATGCTCAACATCTTTACTCATTAGAGAAATGCAAATCAAAACTACAATGAGATATCATCTCACACCAGTCAGAATGGCCATCATCAAAAAATCTAGAAACAATAAATGCTGGAGAGGGTGTGGAAAAAAGGGTACACTCTTGCACTGCTGGTGGGAATGTGAATTAGTACAGCCACTATGGAGAACAGTATGGAGGTTCCTTAAAAAACTACAAATAGAACTACCATATGACCCAGCAATCCCACTACTGGGCATATACCCTGAGAAAACCATAATTCAAAAAGAGGCATGTACCAAAATGTTCATAGCAGCCCTATTTACAATAGCCCGGAGATGGAAACAACCTAAGTGTCCATCATCGGATGAATGGATAAAGATGTGGCACATATATACAATGGAATATTACTCAGCCATAAAAAGAAATGAAATTGAGCTATTTGTAATGAGGTGGATGGACCTAGAGTCTGTCATACAGAGTGAAGTAGGTCAGAAAGAGAAAGACAAATACTGTATGCTGACACATATATATGGAATTTAAGAAAAAAATGTCATCAAGAACATAGGGGTAAGACAGGAATAAAGACACAGACCTACTAGAGAATGGACTTGGGGATATGGGGAGGGGGAAGGGTAAGCTGTGACAAAGTGAGAGAGCGGCATGGACATATATACACTACCAAACGTAAGGTAGATAGCTGGTGGGAAGCAGCCGCATAGCACAGGGAGATCAGCTCGGTTCTTTGTGACCGCCTGGAGGGGTGGGATAGGGAGGGTGGGAGGGAGATGCAAAAGGGAGGGGATATGGGAACATATGTATATGTATAACTGATTAAATTTTAAAAAAAAAAAAAATCTCTACAGCATATTTACTATTATTATATCATTATCCTGAATATGGTTGAATTTCACAAAGTATTCATAAGTTTCCTTCCTGCAAAGAATTTGAAGAAATGAGCAGTCAAGAATAAAGCTCTGCTAATTAGCTCAGGGCCTGTCTGTCTGATGGAGGCCATCAATAAGGAAAACGAGAAGCAGTCGATGAAAGGACTCCTGTCTCAACAAGACACAGAAAGGAAATGGCAAGATTTTAACAAACTCAACCTACCAACCAACACTCAAAGACTTCTATGCATTTCAATGAAATGTGGATTTAGAATACTCTAAATCAGGAATGTTTACAGGACCATTAACTACAAGTCTCTCTCTCTCTCTGCATGTATTATATACATATTATATATATATATATTTATAAAGATATATATACCTATATTTTTACATTTAAACTAACTACTTTGACCAAAGGAAAGAGACAGTTTGAAAGATTCAGTTAGTAAAGAGCCATGGAAAATGAACACAAACTCCTCTTGCTCTAATTCAGTGCTGTTAGAAAGCAATGCATAAAGATAAAACTCCATTTGACAGCACGATAGATCATAGAACATCAGGCAAACATGAGCCTACACTTATGTGATGGTAATTCAATGTTAATAACTTTACATTTATATTTACACCACTTTCTTTACAGTTAAAAATATGCTCAAGAAAAGTGTGGCAAAAATCCAGTACCCCAAGATAGGGGAAAAATTAAACCCCAGTATTTTAAAACAAATATAAAACATAAGTTCTAAGACTGAAAAAGTGGGAAATAAGATTCTAAACAAAAACATAAAATGAATGAATAAGTTATACAAGAAAACAAAGCTGAATGAATTATTTTGGTAATGTTGAATATTTTTGAGATTTTTCAGTAATATTTTGGTAAATAAAAATGTATGGTACAAGACTGTATTGAATCCATCTTATTCTAGAAGTAACAAATAAACAGAGAATAAAAATGATGCTTAACCAAAGGAACCAAGGAATGCTTTTTCCAGTTCTGAGGAATACTCTGCTTCACTAAACTTAAAATCATGAATGAATTAGGAGCTACGTTCAATGAAAAATGATGCAAGTCACATTCCAAAGATCATCTCTTAGAAGAGTACAAGAGGTATGATATACGTACTTCAAAGGTTGGTTATTTAATACAACATTGTAAATCTACTATACGTCAATAAAAATTTTTGAAAGGCTGGTTGTTTTTATTCATATATAACATTGCATCTTGATTTAGGTAATAAATGGTAAAGAGTAAGGGAAACTACAGGCTCTTCAATACAGAGGCAAAAGCTTATATTCCATGGATTAGTTTGCTATTCCTTTATTCATCCGTGTTCATAATTACTTTTCCTTTTCATCCCTTTCTAAACTTCCACAATCCTTATAAACCTCCACTCAATACTTTAGTTGTCAAGACTGCTGCCAAATTGTGGTGATTTCATTGATTTTTGCTCACAATTCATTTATTCAACAAATACTTATTTAGCAAAATCCATGGGCAAAATATCGTGTTAGGTACTGGAGATTTAATAATGAACAAAACTCGGCAACATTCTTTACTCACATAGAGCTGACCCTCTACTTGGCAATAAAGGTATTAATTAAAAAATTAAAAAGTACATAATGAGATACATATTATAAAATGTAGACTTTCGTAAACATTCCTTCTCCAGATACAGGTAAAGATTTAAAAAAGCATCAAATGTATTGTGAGTAGAGTATCAAGAAAAAAGCAATCAGAATAGAATAAGAACCACACTCCCCATGCTCATAGGAATTGTATACCACTCCAGTAAATTATATGTTGGTGGCACACTGACCGTGCAGAGCTGCACATACTGTGGGGAAGAAAGATCAGGAGACCAAGAGGTTTAAGTAGAGTAGCATGATTGTAAAGAAAATTCTGTTGGTTTAAAAAACCAAGATCATCCTAGGAATGTATAGGTACCAAAGATTATGGAAGGATAATAGAGCTTAATTAGAGTTGTTATGGACAGAATATATGGATTCATCTCTTCCCCTAAATTTTGGGAGGAATAAAGATTAAAACTCTTTACTGGGCCTCCCTGGTGGCGCAAGTGGTTGAGAGTCCGCCTGCCGATGCAGGGGATACGGGTTCGTGCCCCGGTCTGGGAGGATCCCATATGCCGCGGAGCAGCTGGGCCCGTGAGCCATGGCCGCTGAGCCTGCGCATCCGGAGCCTGTGCTCTGCGACGGGGGAGGCCACAACAGTGAGAGGCCCGCATACCGCAAAAAAAAAAAAAAAAAAAAAAAAAAACTCTTTACTGGATAGTATTTATATTAATCACCACTGGTCCATAAACTCAGGTTCTGAAATATACTCTAGAGTAAAATTGCAACATACTGTGAAAGTGTACAACAATGGGAACAAAACTAATCTGAGAGTCCAGGGAAGGCTTCCCTGAAAAAGGAATTTTAAGCTGAAATATGAAGGTTGACTAGAAACCACACAAGTGAATGTTAGAGTCTGTGAATGGGTGGGTTCTAAGAAGAAATGATGGCATGCATAAGGCCTGGTGTTGAGATAGATCATGGCATATGATCAAAGATTCAAAAATATAGCAGTATGCTTGAGACAAAGACATGTCATGTAGTATCTCCTGGGTCCTATTAAAAACTAAGGTTGTTATGCTAAGATCAATTGCAAACTACAATCTATTCAAGAATAATAAGTAGACACTTGAAATAATTTGCATATGTCTGCAGAATAGGTCAGCTTCCAAGTACTTATAAAAACTGTTGTGTTGACAGAATTCTAGTGGTCCATGGAATTTGCCATGGACTTTTTGCCTTTATCATCATATACCTATCACTATGCAAGGCAATATAATGATGTGTGTCAAACAAAGAGAATGATACTTAAGTGAGAGGAGAGAGATTATTTCAGGTTAACATAGTAACAGAAAGCCTCATAGAACAGGTAGAATTTGAAATAGGGTTTCAAAGAAGCATATAATTCTGGTAAACATCATAGGGACAGTGGTTGACATAATGAGGGAGAGTATTTTCTTTGAGGAGAACAGGATGAAAAAAAAGATAGTTATGAGAAAATGATGGGCATATTGAGCCCTGTGAGGTGAACACTTTGGCATCATTGAGATTAGTTATAAGCCTACATAAGAGGTCACAAGATCCTGAGCTTACAGTGACAGTGGGGATGGTATAACATGGGGAATCAGAAAACACATTCATAAGTACCAAATATTGTTGGCTTTGTTATACTTAGTCTTCATGTAGTCCTCACTTTCATACACTCAAGAATGACACCCTAAAATGTCTTTCTTTTGCCTAATTTGGACTTTTGTGTAACAGTAGACAAATAATAATTATGAATTGTTGCATGCTGGTACCACCTGCCAGCCAGTAATTTAGTTTAGGTAGTATCTTCATCTATGTCTGTACAGTTGCACCTGTTGGTACAAGTGTTGACTATTTAGATACATTTTAATTTCATTTTACAACAAATGAGAGAGAAGCTGAATAAAAGGGAAAGTTCTGACACATAATAGAAACACAGTTCTCATAAATTAATTCAAACAAGATGAAGATGAAAATCTAGTGGAGTGAATTCCGTCTAGACTTGTTGGATTTAAACTTGTACTAAATTATGAAAGGAAAATTTTTATTATAAATTACAACATGGCAAAAATATATCAATTAAATGTGTATCTAAATAAGTTGTATTTCAGGATTTTAATTTGTTCTCTTTAAGAATAGAAGCACTTATGTAGTACAAAATTCTAATTTGGGCTTGTGACATATTTGGCTTGGTATGTTTGCTCCAGTATGCATTATAGTAAAGGACTGACTGTAGGAAATTCATGAAGGTAGAGGCACATCTCGGTGATATTGCAGGTTCAGTTTCAGACCACCACAAGAAAGCAATTATCACAATAAACCAAGTTACACAAATTTTTTGGTTTCCCAGTGCATATAAAAGTTATTTTTTACACTATACTGTAGTCTATTAAGTGTGCAATAGCATTATGTCTAAAAAATGTACATACTTTATAAAAATACTTTATTGCTAAATAATGCTAACCATCATCTGAGCCTTCAGTGAGTTGTAATCTTTTTTCTGGTGAGGGGTTTGAAATATTGCAAGAATTAACAAAACGTGACACAGAGACACAAAGTAAGCAAACGCTGTTGGAAAAATCGTGCCAATAAACATGCTCCACACAGGGTTACCACAAACCTTCAATTTGTAAGAAAACTCAATATTTGCAATGTACAATAAAGTGAAGTGCAATAAAATGAAATATGGGTTTAAGGGGTTTTCTTGGCATATGATAGAATTTTGTTTTAGAAATGTAGAGTGTGAGGTGTTGGTGGACATCAATGTGGAAATATAGCTAGTAAGAACTTATAAAAGTAGGAATGAAGCTCAGATTGGAATTAAATGTTTGGCACTTATATGGCCAGAGGTATGTAGATCACAAGAATATTACGTAGACATTGCTCTTCCAATATTTATATAAATAAAATAGGCAAGGTTTTGGATCTCTGAATAGTGAAGAACTGGAACTAAGTTCTCTGCAGGAAGCTAGGAACCACATTTCTGTAAAACAGACCTTAAAATATCTCTATCCACTGGCCTATAGGGACTTAGTAAGAAATTGTTAGCCATCTTGACAGTGTTATAAAAAAGTCACCAGCAAGGAAAAAGAACCCCAAGCCAGTGCCACACACAGAAAAATGTACAATTCATACTGTACAAAAAGAATGAAAACTGAAAACCAATAAATTAATATAAAAGTAGCCTTAGAAACATTGAAACCTGTATAGGCTCAACAGAAGTAAATACGAAACTGCTTGAAGAAATGTGCACAATCCAGGGCATACAAGAATCCCATAAAAAACAATTACTCAGAAGATGAGGTTACAGTTAAAATTGCATATTATACATGGAGGCAAACCACCATGAGAGAGTAAGCAAACAAAATAAACATAAAAAGTAACACATTGTGAACTATAGATAATAGAAAAGATTGAAATAGTTTTTAAAGTAAGTATTTTAAAAATAATCAAGAGTTAAAAGAAATAATAGATACCAAAACAGCAACATCAGAACACAATAGCAAAAATAAAAAATAATCAAATAGAAATTATTGAAATAAAAATACAGGCATTTGCATAAAGAATTTAAGGAAAATAGAAAAGTAGATATAGTTGAAAAAGGACTTAGTGAAATAGAATACAGATCTGAGGAACTTAGCCAGATTGCAGCACAGATCATCAAAGAAATAGAAGAAATAAAAGAGAAACCCATTCAATGTGGAGGACAATATTGGAAAAGATCAAGTCAAATAATATCTAATCAGAGTTCTGGAAGGAGAGAATAAAGAAGATGAGAAAGAAACAACCTTCCAAAAATAGTTGCTTGAGAATTTTCCAGAACTGAGGAAAGACAAAACTCCTTAGCCTAAAGGAATACAGTAGGTACTGAATAAAATCCCAAGTAATAAACCTACCTCTAGACTCCTTAAGTGGTAAAAATGAGAAGTAACAGAGTCAAATCTTAATGCCCACCAGAGAGAAATGACTAATTATTTTCAATGGAACTATAATCAGACTTACATAAGACTTCTAATCAGCAGGAGTATATGTCAGAAGTAAATGGAATAATGTTTTCAGAGTTCTTAACTCTCAAAATTATAAACTCATTAAAGTGCCATTCAAGAATGAGAATGAAATAAATGTTCAAACCTACAAAATTTGAGAGCTTACTACTATAGAATGTACATCAGTATGAAAGAAATGAAGTGTTTGTTGGGATGCAAGAGCAGTAGTGAAGAAGGAAATTAGTAAATCGTGTTGGTAAATTTGAGCAAGTAATGGGTAACTCTAAATAAAAAGTGATAATCAATAATAACAATGATAGCTGGAGAATTTAGAAGGAACATGCATTAAAATGCTAGACATGTATGGAAACACAGAAGACCCCAAATAGCCAAAGGAATCTTGAGAAAGAAAAACGGAGCTGGAGGAATCAGGCTCCTGGACTTCCTACTATACTACAAAGCTACAGTAACCAAGACAGTATGGTACTGGCACAAAAACAGAAATATAGATCAATTGAACAGGATAGAAAGCCGAGAGATAAACTGACGCACATATGGTCACCTTATTTTTGATAAAGGAGGCAAAAAAATACAATGGAGAAAAGTCAGCCTCTTCAATAAGTGGTGCTGGGAAAACGGGACAGATACATGTAAAAGAATGAAATTAGAACACTCCCTAACACCATACACACAAAAAACATCAAAATGGATTAAAGACGTAAATGTAAGGTCAGACACTATAAAACTCTTAGAGGAAAACATAGGCAGAACACTCTATGACATAAATCACAGCAAGATCCTTTTTGACCCACGTCCTAGAGAAATGGAAATGAAAACAAAAATAAACAAATGGGACCTAATGAAACTTGAAAGCTTTTGCACAGCAAAGGAAACCATAAACAAGATGAAAAGACAACTCTTAGAAGGGGAGAAACTATTTGAAAATGAAGCAACTGACAAAGGATTAATCTCCAAAATATACAAGCAGCTCATGTAGCTCAATATCAAAAAAACAAACAACCCAATCCAAAAATGGGCAGGAGACTTAAATAGACATTTCTCCAAATAAGATATACGGGTTGCCAACAAACACATGAAAGGATGCTCAACATCACAAATCATTAGAGAAATGCAAATCAAAACTACAATGAGGTGTCACCTCACACTAGCCAGAATAGCCATCATCAAAAAACTATAAACAATAAATGCTGCAGAGGGTGTGGAGAAAAGGGAACTCTCTTGCACTGTTGGTGGGAATGTAAATTGATACAGCCACTATGGAGAACAGTATGGAGGTTCCTTAAAAAACTAAAAATAGAACTACCATACGACCCAGCAATCCCACTACTGGGCATATACCCTGAGAAAACCATAATTCAAAAAGAATCATGTACCACAATGTTCATTGCAGCACTATTTACAATAGCCAGGACATGGAAACAACCTAAGTGTCCATCATCGGATGAATGGATAAAGAAGATGTGGCACATATATACAATGGAATATTACTCAGCCATAAAAAGAACGAAACTGAGTTATTTGTAGTGAGGTAGATGGATGTAGAGTCTGTCATACAGAGTGAAGTAAGTCAGAAAGAGAAAAACAAATAGCATATGTTAACACATGTATATGGAATCTAAAAAAAAATGGTTCTGTAGAACCTAGGGGCAGGACGGGAATAAAGACGCAGATGTAGAGAATGGACTTGAGGACATGGGGAAGGGGAAGGGTAAGCTGGGACAAAGTGAGAGTGTGGCATGGACATATATACACTACCAAACATAAAATAGATAGGTAGTGGGAAGCAGCCGCATCACCCAGGGAGATCAGCTCTGTGCTTTGTGACCAGCTAGAGGGGTGGGATAGGGAGGTGGGAGGCAGACGCAAGAGGGAAGGGATATGGAAATATATGTGTACGTATACCTGATTCACTTTGTTATATAGCAGAAACTAGCACAGCATTGTAAAGCAGTTATACTCCAATAAAGATTTTTAAAAAGTTTTAAAACAGAAGAGATTTAAATTAAAGATAATGTATCATGATATTTTCCTGTAAAAATACTTAATAGATAAAAGAGATGTTTGTATCATCTTATTTTGAAAATATATATGATTTTAAAAGTTAAAAAATAAAATAAAATGCTAGACAACAGTTGTTTGAAAAATGGTAGGAGACGTTTGACTCAAGGTATTCTAAGTTTTTTGTGGGAAAGAGGAAATAGATATTGATTAATTATAGTATTTTTAAGTTAAGCAGCCATGTTAGAATGTAAAGGAAACCACTAAAATAATAGAAATATAAATTCCAAACAAGTAGAGGAAAGGAAAAATATATGAAACGTATGATAAAAGCTTGATCAATTCAAATGGCAAGAAATATAGTAGAAATGAGTCCAATTATGTAATAATCACAACAAATAAAATTATTAAATAATCTGTTAGAAGACTGGTAGAAATACAATCCAGATATGTTAATGAAGGTAGACTGCCAAAATATGAAAAAAATATACCGTGATAGTACTAATAGTATTAACCAATAGCAGCCCAATGCATAGGATGGAATACTATAGAGTTCATAAAATAAATCAACTATCTCTCTATTTATCATCTATGTATGTATCTATCTATATGTCTATGTATCCATCTTAACCTCTTTAGATTGCAAGAATATGATGATTTTTAAAAATACAGAATTATGTTGCAATATTATATGATTTATGTAAGCTTAAAACTTCAAAGCATCTTATACTATTTAGGAAAATGCATATACATATGTGGTAATTTATAAAAACAGATTGAGCAAGATTACAATGGGAACATCAACTGTGACAATAATGTTTTACATCTTCTTAAAATAAATCAATAGAAAACACAGCAATTGAGGATGATAATATATCAATATTTATTTAGCATGTAGTATTACTCAGGCACTTTATAAGTATTAAGTTATTTGATTTTGCCCTTTGAGGTTGATATTTTAAATTCTGTGTATTGGATACTTGGATATTTGTTATATTACACTCCATAATTTTTAGGTTTTAAATATTTAACAATGATAACAATAATAAAATAAAATGTTCAGGGTGGTTAGGAGGTCACTGGTAATTTTTGAGACTAATTTCAATGAACAGAAATGAAGCCAAAGAAAATTATGGTAAATTATAACAGGAGATTTAAATCACTTAAAAAGTTCTATGGTGCATTCCCCCCTCCACACACACACGCAATATAGATTTATAAGTAAAGAGCACACTTTCTAAGCATAAAGGATGTGTTTATTTTATATTCCCATGACACTCAGTAATGGGCTCTAAGTCAAACTGGTCTCAATAGATGTGATTAAAGACAAAGAAGAGGCAGAAGATGTATTTTAAGCTCTAAGCATGAAAATAGTGGCTATTTTTAGAAATTTGCTCTTTGAAAAGTCAATTCATATAATTTTTTTCTCATTTTAACATATGATGTAATAATCCAGTGCATGCTTTCTTCCATTGCTGAAGACAGTTCTACAGAGTCACTTGCAGTAAAATGTTAGCTTTAAGATATTTCACAAGAAGCAGTATGATACTAATATTTATGCTTGATATAAATATGGTGATCATGCATATGCATTTATGCTATGCCTGGATGGTTTGAGGGTCCCATGTGCTAGAGATACAACTACAGTGTAACAGGATAAAAATTGTTCTCAAAACATTTTTATTAAACACTTACTTTATACAAGGCACCTTACCATGTGCATATTAATATGCACTTTACCAAATTGAACTCATCAGTTAGAATCTGGCCTGATACAATTTGAAATACTTTGCCTTGGCAAGTTCAGCATATTGGTATTCCTACTAATTCTGCATCGCAAATTGCATTTTTGAAAGGCTCAATCAATAACCCTTACAACATTGGGAAGCCACGGAAAGAATACAGACATCAGCAGACCAGATTCTTCCGCATACTGTAATCTTGAGTAAGTTATTTCTCCTGTCTAAGTCTCTGGTGTCTTGTCTGAAAACTGAGGGCATTAAACTATAGATCATCCTGAAGATTTTGTCTCTGAATCACCCTAGGACAATAATTTTTAAAAGTCTGAATCTGCATATTAAAATCGAATCTCATTATTGAAAATCAACAAAATTTTATTTTAAAAAGTGTTAAAGATTACCTAAAAATAAGAGAGAACCAGTGTTCTTTAAGAAGTAACAGTAGAAAAGTTAGGCTCTTGGGACTCTTAATTTGGAAAACTTGCATTTCATATAACCCTAATAAAATGTTTTTGAATACTACTATGATAAATTTCAGATTCTGGATAACATGAGGGGATGCTGGAGATTTGTGTTGTGTATGTAGAATCTACTGGGCTGAATAAACAATTTGATTAATAATGAATATGTAATAGCAGCACCTGCACTATTTCAAGCATCAATCAATGGCTTGATTAATGACTTTTAGAGGGATAAGAAGCAAAGTTTATTTTAAAAATAATTCTAAGAAAGACGCCTGAAGGTGGCATAGTGATTGCACTCAAGAATCTCTGTTTTTGCCCTAATAGTGTGGGTACATGATCTAGTAATCCAAATATATTGACAGTTATTTAGAAAATATGAGCATATCTCTTTTTCCTTCTTAGAGATTTATTCTGCTGTGGAGTTCCCCTTCTGCTTTCTGTAGAAGTAATAATCGCCTTTCATGTGTGGGTACTTTAAAGATAACAAATAAAATAGTTAATTTTATTTATATGACCACTAGAAAAAGTAGGCACACATTTCCTTATTTCACAGATGTAGGAATAAAAGCTTGGAGAGCTTAAGTGCTCTGGTAAACAGCAGAGCCAGGATAAGAACCTAGGTCAGCCTGCCCCTACAACCATGCATTAAATTGCTTCCTATGGGGCCGTCATACCAGAACCTCTTTTAATGAAAGTTTTCTATGCACATAAACAGACACTTTTAAGAACAATGGTGACATCTATCCTTTATTAGATGACACTAATTCTGCACTCCTTTTGGAGGAGGAGTGGGTGTTTTATTCGGCTCTTTCTTCTATCTTTTCTCTGGCTCGGTCTGCCCTCAGAAAATGTGCATTCCTGTTCTCTTTAGGTCTTATGATAAACCTAGAGAGAATGGCTCTATCTCTGAAGTGAATGGATGGCAGTTACTCAAAACTGTCTGTGATTGGGTGGGCAAGTATCAATGATCTGGGGGAATGCTAGCAAGCAGTTATAAATGTAAGTCATATTCTCTAATTTAGCTTTTAATTGGCAAAAATACTGACATTTTGATCTTGATTTTTCTCACTCCTGAATGTATCTCTTAATTGATTCCAAGTGCTAGAGAAGAAGAATGGGGTGCTTTTGTTGGGCCCACTAAAATACTAACACTGACCTTAATTTAATGATTAATTTTGCTGACTATCTCTGTTATGAAGATAATATTGGGCACTTGGAAAACAGAGATAAGACATGTTCTTATAGTCTATGAGTAAGAAATATACTCAATTTTAGTATCAATTATCTCTGATCCAAATAACTGAATTCCTCTGCCTGTTTACTGTTTCTTACAACCCCACAGAAAGTGCTCAAAAGCTCCAAGGAATTTTTTTTTCAAATATAAGGCTTGCAGATTGCTTGTGGCAGGACTTGACTACAGACCAAAATTTTGACAGATTAACTGGAATTTACACAACAGGTCAAGGCAGATCTAGCAGCAGAAAATGAAAGGAATCCCAGAATTATGGGCAATTACCATCAAGGAGGGAGGGCCAACAGGAGACCTCAAAAAGATGTGGGTAATACCTGAAATTAGAACACTATGTAAAGATAATTTAATAAATAACCATGAATGCAGGCAGGCAGTCCAGTAGTGGAAGTCAGGATGGACTTGGATTAGTTGAGATCCAGCCTGGGTACTGAAGTAGGATTTCAGCCTTTAGAATGATAAAGTAGAGTAAGGTACACCCTGGTCTAGACTCTAAATTAGGGACTCAGCATAAAATAAAGGACAAAGATCCAATTTGTAGAAGGCAGAGTGTTGGTTGAAAGGAAAGGAGGAAAAGGTCAGTAATAGGCCTAGGTTATAAGGCTGCAGTAGCAAGTCTGATTGGTTTCTTGGTCACGAAGCTATGCAGTAAATGATGACTTACTTGCTAATAGAATCTAATTCAGGGCTGAGCCTGGAAATCAGAGTTATATTGTCCTAGCTTTAAGGACTAGGGCAAGGAGCCAGTAAAATTATTACCACAATGTCCAGGGCAATGCCATGATTCCAGTGGGTATTGGTGAACATTGGTGAAGAGATAGTCATGATATGGAGGGGAAAAACAAGGCTGGATTAGCAGACAGGAAATCTGGATTCTAAATCTGGCTCTTCGGGCTTCCCTGGTGGCGCAGTGGATGAGAGTCCGCCTGCCGATGCAGGGGACGCGGGTTCGTGCCCCGGTCCGGGAAGATCCCACATGCCGTGGAGCGGCTGGGCCCGTGAGCCATGGCCGCTGAGCCTGTGTGTCCGGAGCCTGTGCTCTGCAACAGGAGAGGCCACAACAGTGAGAGGCCCGTGTACCGCAAAAACAAAACAAAACAAATAAATAAATAAATAAATCTGGCTCTTCCAATAACTAGTTGGGAAGTCTTGGACAAGTCACTTTTCCTCCTTTGGATTTATTTTTCACACATATATAGTGAAGGTTTTGGGCTATATAGATCTCTCTTCATTCTTACCATTTTAACTTTCTGTGATAATATGGCAAATGACTTGTATCTACTCCATATTTTTCTATTCAGGACAGATATTCTGAGATGCAGGCCTGACTCTACATGAGAACATACCATGCTTATATAACCAAACCAACATCTGGATTTGTATTTTTATTCAGTTGACCACACCCTACAGATACCATTAAAAAATAACATTCTTGTTTTCACTTCTTTGTCCCTCCCCTTTTTTGCCAAGATTAAAATTATACCACTGAATATCCACAGGGCAATATAGAATGAGTTTTTGTTTGTTTATTTTCCAACTGAAATGAGCATTTCATATTTCTTGGAAAACAGTGATAATTCTTGGCATAGACCATCTGCATTTACATTATTAGTAGGTAAATGTTAAACCATATTTATTGATATGCTTCTCTGACTAATGAATATTTTATTTTCCCTCTGAATTTCATCCAAACTATTATAGTTTTATCTCTTATTAGGTCTGCAAAACTTGATTTACAAATACTTAAAAGATGAAATATGTTCAGTGTTTTTGTCTTCCAGGTGCAGGAAGGAAAGGTAATGGATCCACTCTGTTTGTTTGTTTGTTCATTTGCTTTCTCTTTAATGTTATATTTTAGTTAGTTTGGGAGGATTTGCTGGCCATCAATGCTCTTCTAGTTTGGCAAAATTGCATCTGTTGGATAACACTATTCATGCCTCATTTGACAGTATTTCACAATTTATAACATCATATTGATTATGCAGTAATATCCCCTTGGTAAGCCTTGCAATTTCTTGACTCAGGGTAACAAGGAAATAACAAGAAAGGTTCATACCCCTGAACACTTTTGAGCTTTCAATAAATCATTTTGTTCCTTGTTCGCAAAGAATGCAGACATCTCAAAACTATGGTATCCTACTCTTTTACACCTCTTGGTTAAAGAGCCAGCACTTGAGTTTTATTTTGAAACGTTTATCTCTGTTAAAATGCATCTATATAATAACTCCTTGACTTTCAATTTCTAAAAATTGTGGGAAACTAAGTGAATCAGATGGAAGTATTAAGAATTGAGTCCTTATTTCATTTTTCTGTTAAGGAATGATTTTCCAAAGTCATAGTATAGAATGCAAGGACTGTGAGAAAAGAAATAAAAGAAAATGCATTCTAAGATGATTTATACATATTAATATTTCCATTTCAAGCTCTTTCAAGGACCCCTTGAAATATATATCTAACTATTATTACACTAACACCTGATCTTACCTTTTGAGCTTGTGGCTCAAAAGCTGAAGTACTGGGAATTCCCTGGTGGTCCAGTGGTTAGGACTCCATATTCTCACTGCTGAGGGCCCAGGTTCGATCTCACGTCAGGGAACTAGGATCCAACAAGCTGCGTGGTGGCCAAAAACATTTTTAAAATAAAAATATATACAGGGCCTCCCTGGTGGCGCAGTGGTTAAGAGTCCGCCTGCTGATGCAGGGGATACGGGTTCGTGCCCCGGTCTGGGAGGATCCCATATGCCGTGGAGCGGCTGGGCCCGTGAGCCATGGCCGCTGGGCCTGCGCATCCGGAGCCTGTGCTCTGCAACGGGAGAGGCCACAACAGTGAGAGGCCCACATACCGCAAAAAGAAAAAAAAAAAAATATATATATATATATATATATATACAAATATGTTAAAAAACTGCCAAGTACTGTAGTTTCATAAATTTCATATGGCCCATATATATATATATATACACACACACACACACGCCCACACACAACTGGATGACTTCTGTCATCATTTTTTTATTGTCAGTTGTCAGATATCTTATGCATTGAACAAAAAATGTTTATCCTAACACACTGTTCACAAGAATAGAAATCCTCAAACTTTTTTTTTAACGTCTTTGTTGGACTATAATTGCTTTACAATGTTGTGTTTGTTTCTGCTGCATAACAAAGTGAATCAGCTATATGTATACATATATCCCCATATCCCCTCCCTCTTGCATCTCCCTCCCATGCTCCCTATCCCACCCCTCTAGGTGGTCACAAAGCACCAAGCTGATCTCCCTGTGCTATGCGGCTGCTTCCCACTAGCTATCTATTTTACATTTGGTAGTGTATATATGTCCATGACACTCTCTCACTTCATCCCAGCTTACCCTTCCCCCTCCCCGTGTCCTCAAGTCCACCACTATGGGACTTTACCATAAATTTTCTACAAACATGTGCATTTTTATATACGGTATACCAAGAAGTGGCCGTGAGTCCTTAAATTATTATTAATGTGGAAATGATGGCAAACTAAATTATGTGATTAGGAGAATAATTTTGTAGTATATTACTTAAACTTATATATATATATTTATTTCATAGCATTAAGATTTATTAAGTTACTATGAATTTGTCTCATTAATGGATGGTAGTTTGTTTTCTGTTTTGTTTTTCTTTTTTATCTTGAAGACATTACTATACTAGTGGTAATTTTTGGTAAGGGGGCTTTTAAAACTTGTTTTATTTCCATGAAACAAAAGTATTGGTTTTGGTTTCCATTTATTCACTGTACATTTAATATTGTGGGGCAATGTGCTAAGAGTTGGTGTACATGAATGAGGCACTTGATACATATTTGTTGCATAAATGTAGGAAAGATAGAGTGCCTGCCCTTAAGGTCCTTATAGTATCATGAGTGATAGAGATAGGTACACAGGGAATTATAATACACAATAGTATAAAATTACATTAAAAAGGCTCCCAAAACAGACTTAAGTTGTCATGAAAAATTTCATGTAGAAAGTGTTTTTAAGTGGATAACCGAAGGATGATTAGAGATTTGCTGGCTGATGGCAGTAGGAATGCATGCAGAAGAGATGAAAAATTTCCAGTCAAAAGGAACAGTATGCATCCTTAGAATTTAGGGAACTCATGGTGCATTTGAGTACTTCCTAAACTAAGTATGATCAGCTTGATAATCAGTAATGTGCAACACATGTGAACATACTCAAACTCATTTTTTTCCACTTCTAACCTATTTCGGATTTAATCTGACTTCCAGCAGCCAATCTCACAAACAGTATCAAAGCTAATTATGAGAGAATATACCATGGCTAAGTCCTTCATGGATAGTAAAAAGTTAGCTGTATCTTAGGATCACCTTGTCATCTTCATTGCTCTAGAAGAGAAAAGAATATAGTAAAGAAACTGAAGAAGGTGAGCATTTTCATAAATGCACAGATTCACATGCAGAAAGTGAGACAATGATAACCAGTGACATTTATAGACTGTTTCAGTCAACTGAGTACCTTCACCTATTTTATTTCATTTTGGCTTTACAGTAACTCAGAAGGATAGGAGAGGATAGGTATGAAACACTAGTGAGTCTAGGGTGCTTTCTCAACAGCACATGTAAGGACTCAAACCAGGTCTTCTGCTAAGGCTTTTTTCCATCATAAAACATTATCTCTCCAAACCTCCCTAAAGCAGATGAACAAATTATCATAATGTTTGGTTACTGGTCCTTTTCTGCTATATCTTTCCTGTAGGGAAAGAAATTTATATTCTGCCATATAAGCTATGACTATCCAAGTATGTGTGAATTGGAAGCAGACTGTTGCAGGAAATAAAAATCTGTAGGCTAAGAATTGTGTGAGGTTCTGAGAGGGTTACATGGAAAGAAAGAAAAATGGAGTTATTAGATAAATATACATGAAACAACTGGAGAACAATCAACTGTGTGATACAAAATGAAAATGCAGTAGACATCGAACCCCATATTGAAAAAAATTAGCCTGTAAGAAGGCAGTCAGTTAATTCACATATGGTTTAGATACAGATAAACAGTTTTGCAGCAAGCACAACTGATTTGTTGTCCATAGGAACTAAAAATGGTCATATTTCCTGGTAAAGCAACAAGAAAATGTCAAATTTTAATGACAGTAAAATACAATTAGAAAAGAATTATGCTTAAAGGAAAATCAGCTCATCTAGTTTACTTGTAAAATTGGGCTTATTTTAGTCTCTCCCAAGCAACACATGGTGCTGTATAAAGGCACTTCTAGCTTACCAGAAGAAGACATCATTGATTCCATTCACATTAATGCATTAAAAATCTATGAGAACTTTCTGTTCTACAAGAAATACAAAATAGCTGTAGCTCTACAGGAAAAATGAAATAGTTCAGTGAGGGATTTTTTTTATTTTAGTTTGAAATGTGTACCACACAGGATTTGTTTTGATTTATCAGTAAAACAAAATAAAAAATATATAAGGTCGTGAGATGTACACACGGGAAATGGTGGAGACATTTGCTGATAGTAACAGTTCTGCTAATTGGTTCAATCCAGAGGAAGCAGTGCAATCCCAAATATGCCAACTTTCTAGACAACAGAGTTTTTTTTCTTTTAATTAGCAGTGATAATAAATTAAGGTGACACAGGGCATCTTCTTATTATCAAGGAATCCCAGATGTATTTGTATTGTAGATGACAGAGTTGCTGCCACTGCCCCCCAACTGTCCCCACAGGAATGAATGGTTTCAGTGAGTGAAGGCAACCCTGACATTTATCTGTTGACTATTTGGAAATGATTTGATACCCCTGGGGCACATCCACCTCAAGTTCACTCTCATTGTTCTGTCACTGTTCTCTAAATGGATGGGAGCAAGCCTGAAAAGTGTTTATAAAAACCATCTTTCCCTCTGTGCTGAGGTCACACTTCCCTAGCCATGGGTCTATGGATAATGGGATCTGAAAGCCAGTGGCATTCCAGGCTGTTTTTATTTTGGCCCATGGTAAGAAATAGTAAAAATACAATTTATATAGAGACTGTGTAAACACATACACACACACACACTGAAAAATATTTTAATGGAACTATCTTTTACCATTTGCAATGCTTGCTGACATTTTTTATTCTATTTATTTTTTTAATTGCTGGTTGCAGCCGTTTAATTTATTTCAAGACTCACTAATGTGTTTCCACTTGCAATTTGTAAAATATTGGTCTAGGAAGCTCTCATGCTGTCAGATCCACTGTTTCCAACCTATTTCTTCATTAGACAATAAAACAAAAACTTTAAACAGTTATGAATGAATGGTGTGTTGATGCTATTTTAAAGTGCATTTTGTACATTCCAAAGTATGGTATTTGTTATTTGTCTTTGACTTTGCTAAAAATTGTGTGGCTAAAATGTCCTATTAGAGATGATGATTTATAAAAAGCATGATTTATTGTCACACTTATATATTTTTTCAAATTCTGCATGTCATTTGGCCATGCAAAGAGGTTCAGCCATATAAATCCATTGAAAGGTCTGACCTCTATTATGCAATTCAAAGATATTTTGGAAGATACAAATTAAGTGAAATGTATTAATGATAATAAAAATCTACAAATCAGGTATTGCCTATTAGATAGAGACATTAGTAGCTACTTTGAGAGATATGTAAACAATGATCTTTCATGATATCTTGTTTTGTTGCTTCAACTAGCAATGACAAATTCATATAGAAGAATACTCTATAATTCATCAAAACCATCCATGAAAATCTCATGTGAAAAATCAATGCAAATTATATATTCTGAAACTACGTTATTGCTTATAGGTTTTGATGCCTATGGAGCCTCATCTTTTTAAGTTTTGTTTTCCCTTAACCACTAGAGTTTTCTCCTGGTTGTTCATTTGTTATTTAAAAAAAATAAACTGTGGCACAAAGAAGTAAATAATCTAGTTCAAGTTTAAAAGAATAAAAACCATGATAACTGACACACAGTAGGAGATTAGTAAATGTTTAGTAACTTGATAATCATATGTAGACTGAATAACTAACCAAACAATTCTGAATCTTGGCCCTTTCTTTCTGGATTACATATTTACCCTTCCCCATGATAGGAAGAAAGTAAACTTTTCTTAAGCATAAATAGATAAGCACTTTCCCCTATAAACTATAATTCTACCACCTCTCTGTTTCTCATCTCAATGTTTTCAAATTTCACTGCTGCTCTCTTTTCTAAAATGTTCAATCTTATTGCATGCATTTATTCTGGGTTAGGAGAAAATAACATAACTGATGCAAGTGAACATGATTCATTACTATATTTCACATCAGCCTAGTAAAATTTGATCAGATGTGGTTAGAAAAACTGTTTTTCAAGTGATACCTTTTTCTGATCTCTTACTTTGAATATGCATTAGGTTCTAGTAAAGAACTTCAAAGTCTTTATGCAAACAGATGCAATGCAAAGCTTGATATATTAAAATATTTTGTATATTTTTAAGCTTTTTTTTCTTATTCCTGTAGAAGGATAGTTTGAACTTTCAGATATCATAAAAGATACAAATGGAAGGTCAAATGTTCACATTATGGCCTTTGGGGGTGCAATTTTGGATATGTAATTAATACAGAAAGCTAATTATTATAGGGACATAATCTTGATTAATTTCAAAAGTGTTTTCTCTAAGTTCTTTTCTTGGGCTACCATATTCAGGCATATTTTACTGGATATATGCAAGGGACTAATGATCAAATGAAGTATAACCTCCTAAATCTAGATTTACTTGGGTTAGGTAAATTCAGCTGTATGGTAATTCAAGTAATATAGAGAACTGCCTTTAAGAATTTCTCTTGCCTGGAGATGAGCCATTTCTTTGCCCCATATATTGAGGAGGTGGACTGCAGTGCATATTAATGTGTTGGAACCATTCAAACATTTTAATTGGATGATAAAGAGTAGATTCTGAAGGGAAAGCTGGAGACATTTTCTCACAGTAACCGTACAAAAAAGATCAATTGGATCTCAGATTTTGACTGGCTGAGGCCAAATGAATGAGTTAATTTGCTGCTACTCTTTTTCTGTTGAGAGTGGCCTACACACTCAATTTGAGACACAGCAGACTAGACTACAGGAGGTTTTTGCTCAAGCCCTAAAAATGAATTTTGGAGATGGTTTCTTTCAAGTCAGTCAAAATACTGTTCTAAGTCCAGCATTGTGTCAAGAGTAGTCAAATATGGAACCATAATTATGGAGGAGCATACATTCTGGTCAGAACTGTTGATCTGATGTAAATCTGTGTGTGCACAATATGAGTTTCCCTTGACAATTTTCAAACTAATTCATCACGTAGTTTAACATAGCATCTGTTAAATTTAGTTATTATTTAAAATATTCTACCTTATGCATCCCAGTTATAGAAGTTTGGTAACCCAAGACAAACAGAGTTTCAAATAATTTATGGAGTATATGGATGCATTTCTATATCTCCTTTAAGAAATAATTATAGTTGAATTTACTTTGAAGGTGCTGTTTTAGCTACTTTGACCAATATATATTTTAACTTACCTAATTTCCATTCATTTTCCCAACTTGCAATTATTCCTCCATTTTTTAAAATAAATCGTAAATGTTATTCACCTTTTAGCAACTAGTCCTACTTCCTAGCCCTAACTCAGACAATTTAAGTTAATAATTTTATTCACAATAACTAACATGTAAGAAAACTGGAATAAACTAAAGTGAAAATTATGAGGCTAACTCAAAAAGCAAGGGACACAAAGATTAATAGCTATAATATTTGATGTTTATATGAGTCATAAGTTTCATCACTGATTATTATTTCTCTAGCTTAGTTTTATTAGCATATTTTGAGCCACAAGACGTTTTATCCTAATTCACATTTTTTCCAGCTGAAGGTAATAAAAGCTTATTTTTATGCAACAAAGCAGTGCTTTGTGACTTTGCTCTTTCCCTGATAGTGTCTTTCAGTCTTCTTAATACATTTGTGTTGCCCACAAAGGAAAAATGAATAATTTCTTGCAAATCAAAGGACTATTCACACAAGACCCCAAACAATTCCTCATTTCATCTTGAGCCAAAAATAATGCAAAGATGGAGAATAAAATTTAATGTTATGGTGACATTCTACTGACTTGTCCATTTTCTGGCATAGATTAGTCAATAAACTATCAATACAATTAGTAAAAGGCAGACAAAAGATAATCTCAGATGTCTCGCCACCTACTATGCTCTCCTCAATGGACCAGTTACATTATTCATAAGAAAAACACAACTGGCTGGCTGGTTTGTCAATCAAAAGAGTGTAAAATCCCAATAGAAAAAATTCTGACTTTGGATGCATATGAATGATAGGATCCATTTCCAAAAAGAGGTATTACAAGCCAGTGACTGCTAAATTAATTTTTGTTTACAGTGTAATATTGGTAAAAAATCAGTAGTATTCATGAAGGGATTAAAAAATACTCAAAACAGTATTGAACGAACAATGTAGAATTGTGCTAATATCACTACTACAGCAATATGATGTCTCACAGTATTTGGCAGAGCAGCTCCAATAGATTTTTTGCATGTTGTCAGTACTTGTTTAAAAGTGTTTAATGCCCTGACCTCATTCTCCTGTATTCAAACAAGGCAAAGTGTCTTTATGTTTCAAAAATATATAAAATTATTATTTGGTTTGACTTTATATTTGATAAATTTTTCTATAAAACCATGCTCACTTAGTAGGAGAAAAGGTATATTTTACAATTAATCAAAATTTGGCAGCATAAAAGTTGCCATGGGATGCTTGTTGTGGGCACAGTTTTAGGTCCTCTTTTTAAAGCAGTAACTATTGTCCCCAATTCAAACTGACCTGAAGGAAAAGTGTTTTTAGATTCTTATGACCTTGTCCTTTTAACCTCCAAGATCTCTTCAGACCATTCTCTGAGAATATTTATGTCCTAAAAATCAGTGTCATCATCATTGCCATTATTATTATTTTAATTAAGATATTTCTAAATTTGCACCCTCCTTTATTTTTTCTTTGTAGGATATTTCTACACGAGTCATGTACCTTGTCAATAGACAGTAGTAGAAATACCAGTAGAAAAATGAAAACCTGGACTCCTTAGGTAGATCACTTAAAATCCATTGTAGTTTAAACATATTAGGGGTAGTGGTGAACTGGATAATTACAAGCTATTTTTCTATTTTAAAATTATATTATTCATATAATCCTCAAAATAATATCCCAAGGTACATATTATATATATATATATATACATATATTATATATATACATATATTATATATTATATATATTTATGTCCATAACACAATTAAAGGAATTGAGACTCAGGGAGTTTGTGACTTATCCAAAGAAGCATAGCAACTCAGCTACAAAGATTTTCCAGGGTTTATTTATTATAATTGCCTATATTGTTAGCAAAACTTACCTGTATAAAATTTCCCAAGATCTGTTTTATAAAACATCATAAAATTATATAAATATATCAGAGTTCAATTTAACTTGCCTTTTTTGTTTAACCTAATATGACTTGCTTATGTTATATATCTTTGAATATATAATAGGTTAAGTTACTATTTTTCCAAAACATAACTGCAAGTTGTAAATGTCATTTTGATACAGGTATTATGTAACATAGGTATTGAAATAGTCTCTCAATATCAGTAGTTTATCATTAACCAGGAAATGCAGATTCGGATTCCAAACCAGGAGCTCCAAGGGAATATTTTATTTATCCAGTAGGCAAAACAATCTTTCATACATCCCGAGCTCACGTACTGTTTTAGAAAATTTGGAAAACAGGTTGAAAATCAAAACGTTTTGAAACCAGGATTAATAGTAAAAAAAGAAGTGGCTTCACAGACTGCATTGTAGTTATACTTCCTCCTGCCTTGGCTTATCCCACATTCAATTCTGCCATCCCTAGGGTCTGTCCATTAAATTTGAAAGAATAAGATAGGTGTTTTGTAAAATATTAGTTGATGTTACCCAGAGCAAGAGAAACCACCTTAGCAAATGAAAGATGAATGAACTTATTGAAACATTATACATTGCTTCCAAGCACTAAATAGTAAGAGACATCTTCTCATCAAAAGGATAAATGTCTCATTATGACAAATTACTTTTTATTTTCTATAAATTGTGGACTTTTGGATTTGTTAAAGACACAAGAGGGTGGAAGTCTTATTCATTACTTTCTTCTCTCCCTTCTGTTCTCAAAGTGACTTCACATGTTCTTCATTTCTCAGTGCCAGTAGTCTGATTGGCAAATATGAGAAAACAGGGTTGCCAATTTTAAACTTATGGAAGACTAAGGAATGCTTGAGAAAACCACAGATGTGAGGGGAAAAAAATAGTTTGATTTGTACTGAATTGTTAAAGCTCTTTATCTTATAGCTATCAACATTATCAACTTCAGCCTACAAAAATCTCATCTTTTTCTTCAATCTTTAAAAGATATGTCAATTAGTTTCCTGTCCTGTGGTTTAGAATGTTATACATAAATTATAAAAAGGATACATAATTGTCTTTTGCTGGTAGCATTACATGCGTTTCAAAACATAGTTGGAAAAGATTAAGAAAGTGAGATGACTCATGATCCATTCCTTGCCACTTTAACCTCCTTTGCCATTCCCTATTTTTTTTGAACAAGGGATATGACACATGAGACACTAAACCTAGTACAGTCCAACATGACTTATTTTATAAAGTTAGTCTTACGTAATTTTTTTTGCTTTAGTATAAGTGGCAGTCCCAATATCTTTATATACATTTCTTTGCTTTGTTTCTGAATAGCTTGGGTTCTCCCTAGATGTCTGTTGGTCATTAGTCAATTGACATCAGACTACTTTTACCCCTGTAATGTTTGCCTTTGACCTCATTTTTACCAGATGTAGATAATCAGAAAATAAACATCTGCTCTGAAATGATTTTCCAATTTCATTTTGTTCCCTTCCACCCCACAGGTCAGTGGTTGATTCATAACGTGATGGGTAATACTTTGTTGGTTTTCTTCTAGCATATATGTTGACTAACATTTGTTATTGTCTTGCATTAGTCTCTAACTGTTCCATGTGCATTATTTCCACAATTCTGATTTCACTGAAAGTTAGAAATAAAATATTTAGCACATAGTTCCTGGCAATAATATTTCTCAAAACAAATTTAGCTACTATATAATATAATATTATTTTGCCATTGTTGTCCGCCTTTATACTTACCTTAAAGATGTAATTTCTTTGTTTTTGTAATTATTTTAGGAGTTAATAATACATTGAAAGGCTGGTGTGATTTAAAATTAGTCAAAATGACTGTAAATGTACAACAACCTTAAAAAGGAAAAGCAAAATAAAAATTTTAACAATTGGCCCTGGAGAAGATCCAGAGAAGGACAATCGAAACAGCCAACAGTGGAAATTATTTCTAAAAAAATTTGCAAGTGTTCCATTTATAACTGGAAGCCAATTATATCAATTTAGTCTGAAAAACTATTTTGTTATTTTGTTTGGCACCAGAGTGTTAATAAAAATAACAAATACAGGGCTTCCCTGGTGGCGCAGTGGTTGAGAGTCTACCTGCCGATGCAGGGTACACGGGTTCGTTCCCCAGTCCGGGAAGATCCCACATGCTGCGGAGCGGCTGGGCCTGTGAGCCATGGCCGCTGAGCCTGCGTGTCCGGAGCCTGTGCTCCGCAACGGGAGAGGCCACAACAGTGAGAGGCCCGCATACCACACAAAAAAATTTAAAAATAAATAAATAACAAACATAATCAGATGAAGCATGTGCTTTCTGGTTGCCACAGACCCCCATACCTATCTATTGGCTTACTTGTCCATTTTATTCAACATAATGCTTCATATATTTGGATGTCATGATCATGCACTTTCTTCTTTTGACAGAATATTACTTAAGTTCTTCATCCAAAATATGCCATTTCTTTTTACTATCTAGATCACATTCCTCTGGACATATTCCTGTTTCTTCATGTTCCTCTTAATATCTTACAATACTGGAGATGATAACTGGGTAGTCATTAGTGCTGCTCAGTGAGCACTATTCCCCTTGGGGCACATGGTAGTATTCTATTTCCCTACCCTCTTGGAGGTTGGCCAAATAACTTACCTTGAACAATGAATTGCCAGTGTTAATGGTGTGTGTTACCTCAAGGTGAAAGATTCAAAGCCAACATACAATCCGTCACAATCTCCCTTTTTCCTCTTCCACAGTGACCAGAATTATTCTAGACAGGCTGCTCCATCAGAGTGAGGGCAACACTAGAGAGCCCACACTATCCACTGTGGACATATAACATGGGCAAGAAATAAAAATGTATTATTTTAATTCAGGCCTGAACCTGAAGTCTGCACCAGAAGTCTGCTCACTTTATTTTATTTTCCCCACTAGGAGGGTATTTCTCCATGTTGAGCTACCAAGGCTTGGGGGAGGAGTGACAGGGATGACAGGGATAATGTCAGACTGTTTTTCCCCCTCTTCTTATTTCTATGCTCCATCCAGGTGCTATAATCCCTTACCGGAAATCCTTAGCTCTTGTGAAGATGTTTCTGTTCATGGATAGTTGTTCAAATTGATGTATCCGTGAGGAGAGGAAAGCTAAAACCTCCTGTCTACCATCTTGCAGATGTCACTATCGTTTATATTTTATTTTTTGCAGATAGGAATAAAGTGAATTGAAAGATTCCATAAATTCGGAGACTTGTAGGGGTGCAGGAAGCAACTGCTTCTCAACTCCAAACAGCAAAAGATAAAATCAAGAAATGCTTTAAATTACAAAAGCCCATTTAAATCATTCTTGTGATTAGACTCAAATTGAGGTTCTAGCTGTTGTACCCAATGTTAAAACCTTTCAATGAATTAAGTTAGCATCCAGTAAATTCCTCCAATTGACAAAATGGCTCAGGGGAAAAGAATTAAATATTTGGCTCTTCCACCACAGGCTGATTGGCACAGAGTCTCTGCAATTATGTTGACAGGTAGATGCATAGGTACAAGAAAGTGAAGAAATATAACAAATCTAAAGAAAGTATCTGGAAAATAACTGTGAGTGGAGACATGAGCACATGTACCCGACTGGAATCAAATATATGAAAACCCTATTCAATTCTAAAGAGAATTTAGTGCCAAAGGAACCGTAAAGGACTGCTTGTGACCTCGAAATATTCTAGTTTATCCTAACTGATAATTGCATCAGATTTGGTCTGAATATTGTCTAGTGGAATAAATCAGAATGATTGCTTCTCTTCTCATGAACTTTATACGTCTATCAATGCTCCTTAAATTTTACATAAATAATTATTAATGTGAAATATAAATTTTATTAAGTACAATTTGACAAATACGAAATATATTTAATGCATATATAATATTAATTTCATATCAGCTAAAGATATAAAAGGAATCAAAAAGGACCCAAGTAAATTCCAGAGCTTCTTATCCATGTTGAGTTATTAAAAATTATGAATGCCTGATAGGCCTATCAATAATAATGGTGTTTCAGACAGACAAAAACTTGGGGGCCCTATTTGCTATTAACCTGACAAAGGACTGCAGAAGAAAACATAGAAGAAAATCTTTGTGAAATGGAGTTATACAAAAATTTAGATATGACACAGAGGGCATGAATCACAAAAGAATATAAATAAGTTGGTTATTATCAACAGTAAAATTTCTGCTCTTCCAAAGACTCTATTTAGAAACTGAAAAGAAAATTCACAGGCTGGGAAAAATATTTGCAACACATATCTGAGAAAGGTCTTGTATTCATTATATGAAAAGAACTCTTGTAAGTTAATAACAAGAAATCAAACAACACAACAAAAAACAGAGATTTGAACAGACAATTCATCAAAGAATGTGTACGAATGTCAAATAAGCACATGTATAGATGTTCAGTCACTAGTCAGTGGGGAAATGCAAATTAAAACTACAATGAGGTATCTTTAGAATGGTTAAAGCTAGAAACAATTGACATTGTGAAGTGTTGATGAAGGTGCAGAACAATTGGAGTTCTCATACATTGCTGATGACAGTGCAAAAGTATACAACTACTCTAAGAAACATTCTGGCGATCTCTTATAATGTAAAACATACGTATACCATGTGACCCAAAAATCCTGCTAGTATTAAGTGAAATAAAAACGTATGTCTATAAAAAGAATTGCTTGAAAGTATCCCTAGCAGCTTTACTCATAAGTCAAAAACTAGAAACAACTCCAAAGTACATCAACTGGTACATAGAATAACATATTGTGGTATATTCATACAATGGAATACTGCACAGCAATTAAAAGGAATGAAATACAACAACATGGTTGAATCTCAAATGCATTATGATAAATGAAAGAAGTAAACTCAAAAGGCTCCATACTACATGATTCCATTTATATGATATTTTGGAAGAGGCAAAATTATAGGGGCAGTAAGCTGTCAGTGGTTGTCAAGAGTGGAAGGTGACAGGTGAGGATTTACTTCAAAATGGCTCACAGGTTATTTTTGGTGTGATATAAACGTTTTATATCACTCTTAGAGTGGTTATATGCTGTATACATTTGTCAAAAATGCTTATATACCTAAAGAGAGAAAATTTTACCAAAAGAAAAGTGTATCAAAATAAACCTGTTTCTAAAAGCAGTCTCAGTAAATTCAAGTTACTAAGATCTATGATGAGTTATTAAAAGAAGTTCTGATTGTTTGATAATCATCTTTTTGTGACTATTTATAGTTTTATAATCAGCCAGAAAACCTAAGTCCTTATCCACTATTGACCTGACAAAGAACTACAGAGAAATAGATAATACTTTGCGTATATAAGAAATGGGTTGAAAGTTGTACTAACTTCACAGTATATCATATCTCCCTTCCCCCCTCTCTTCGCTCTTTCCTTCCTTCCTTCTTTCACTTTACAAGTACTTATCTGGTGCCTACCATTTGCCAGAAATCGTTCTAAGCTCTGGGGATATAGCAATGAACAAAAAGATACGATTCTCGCCCTCATGTTGCATATATTATAGGAAAATTACACTTAATAAGATCTCCATGAATGACAATTAAATGAATTCATTTCAGATGCAACTTTTAAAATCTCAATTGTTATATTTGAAAGAAGACCACACATTTCTGTAGAAGAAAGAGCATAGAAATAATCATACCTAACAACTCTAGGTTGCTCATTATACTCCAGAATTGTTACTTTTTTCCTTTATTAAACATAAAAGACATTTTCATGCAAAGCTTAGGTGGTACATACTTACGTGATCATTCTTAGTGCTTATCTGCTGCGATAAATCTGAAAAAAAGTCTAGGCAGTTTGTTTCCATTCATCAGAATAGCCATTACCTGAGGTAGCTATTAGTAGGCACGTGTTTCTCCTAATAAAAACTTTATGCTTTTTCCTTCTCTCTTCATTTCAAGATGATTTGTTTCTTTAAAAGCTTTTCTGCATCCAATTCAGGAACTATATTTACTTTCATTGTCTTTTAGAAAAGTTTAGCTCCCACAAAAGTGAAATTACCTAAAACACATAGAATAGAAATTAAATATCTTATTACAGTCATTTATATATATAAATATATATTTATACATTGTAAATCAACTATAGTCCAAAATAAAATAAAAATTTGAAGAAAAACAGATTATATATATATATATATATATATATATATATATATATATATATATACTTTACTCACTTTGCCCTTCTTAAGTAGAATTCTCAAAGGATTACCAAAAGGAAGGACATCACACTATAACTTTGCTAGGTGAAGTGTGCATTTCTTTTATCTGTACAAGGGGATATAGTAGAACAGTAGGGAAGACTATGAGGTGTAAGGAGACAGAGAGAGGTTCTTATAAAAGAGAAAGCTACTTCCAACTTTCTACTGAAATGCTCATGAAGGCATATAAAAGACCAAAACCATAACAAAAAATGATTGACAGCCTGCTGCCATAATTTGTGAAGAACTTCCCTACTTATAAAGCTAATGACACAAGGTTCATAGAAATAATTAGTGTCTCATCTATGAACTATGATTTAGCTTTAAAGAAGATAAGAAGCTCATTTTTTTAAGTATCCATAAATAAAGCTTTATTGTAACAGCCACATTTGTCTGTTTGCCTATTGTTTATTACTGCTTACAGGCTACAACAGAATTGAATAGTTTCAACAAGAACAGAATGGCCCGCACAGCCTATTATTTTGTTGTTGTTGTTAAGTAAATCCTGGTATTTTTTTAACCTTTTTTTTAAAATTTTTATTTTATATTGGACTATAGTTGATTTACGGTATTGTGTTAGTTTCAGGTGTACAACAAAGTGATTCAGTTATACATCTATAATACATATATCTATTCTTTCTCATATTCTTTTCCCATTTAGGTTATTATAGAATATTGAGCAGAGTTCCCTGTGCTATATAGTAGGTCTTTGTTGGTTATCTGTTTTAAGTATAGTAGTGTGTATATGTCAATCCCAAACTCCCAATTTATCCCTCCCCCCAACGTTTCCCCTTTGGTAACCATAAATTTGTTTTCTACGTCTGTGAGTCTGTTTCTGTTTTGTAAATAAGTTCATTTGTATCATTTTTTTTTAGATTCTGCATATAAGTGATATCATATGATATTTGTCTTCCTCTGTCTGACTTACTTCACTTAGTATGATAATCTCTAGGTCCATCCATGTTGCTGCAAATGGCATTATTTCATTCTTTTTAATGGCTGAGTAATATTCCATTGTATATATGTATCACATCTTTTTTATCCATTCATCTGTCGATGGACATTTAGGTTACTTCCATGCATTGGCTATTGTAAAGAGTGCTGCAATGAACATGGGGGTGGGGTGCATGTATCCTTTTGAACCATGTTTTTTTTTATTGGAGTATAGTTGATTTACAATATTGTGTTACTTTCTGCTGTACAGCAAAATGAATCAGTTATATACACACACACACACACACACACACACACACACACACACACACACACACATATATCCACTCTTTCTTAGATTCTTTTCCCATATAGGTCATTACAGAGTATTGGGTAGAGTTCCCAGTACTATATAATAGGTTCTTGTTGTTTATCTATTTTATATATAGTAGTGTGTATATGTCAATCCCAATCTCCCAGTTTATCTCCCCCATTTCCCCCTGATAACCATAAGATTGTTTTCTACATCTGTGACTCTATTTCTGTTTTGTAAGTAAGTTCATTTGTACCATTTTTAAAGATTCCACATATAAACGATATCATATGGTATTTGTCTTTCTCTCTCTGACTTACTTCATTCAGTATGACAATCTCTAGGTTCATCCATGTTGCTGCAAATGTCATTGTTTCATTCTTTTTTATGACTAATATTCTATTGTATATATGTACCACATCTTCTTTATATATTCCTCTGCTGATGGACATTTAGGTTGCTTCCATGTCTTGGTTATTGTAAATAGTACTGCAATGGACATTGGGGTGCATATATCTTTTTGAATTATAGTGTTCCCAGATATATGCCCAGGAATAGGATTGCTGGACCATATGGCACTTCTGTTTTTAGTTTTTTAAGGAATCTCTATGCTGCTCTCCATAATGGCTGTACCAATTTATGTTCCCACCAACAGTGTAGTAGGGTTCCCTTTACTCCACATTCTCTCCAGAACTTATTGTTTGTAGACTTTTTGATGATGGCCATTCTGACTGGTGTGAGGTGATATCTCATTGTAGTTTATATTTGCATTTCTCTAATAATTAGTGATGTTGAGCATCTTTTCACGTGCCTATTGGCCATCTGTATATCTTCTTTGGAGAAATGTCTATTTAGGTCTTCTGCCCATTTTTTGATTGGGTTATTTGCTTTTTTGATATTGAGCTGTGTGAGCTGTTTATAAATTTTGGAGATTAATCCCTTGTTGGTCAGCCATTCCTTTGTCATAGTGATTATTTCCTGCATTCTATCTATGTATCTATCTATCTATCTTCATCATCATTGTCATCTATCTACCTATCTATCCATTTATCTAACTAATCTGTTCATCTATCCATCTATATAAACTGTCCACCCATCCAGTGAGTTATTTTACAAATGAGGAATCTAAATTAGTTTAAGAGCATACTTCTTCACAATAGTTCATGTCTCCCCAGATAATCTCAATCAGAACCAAAATTTAGGCCTTAGCATCTGTGCTCCCTCTTATTATTAAGAAGAGTCATATGCCTAATATGTAAGTTCCATAAAGAAAGGATATTTTTCTCTTATTCATCATGGTATCACCATAGTCCAGAACATTGCTTTATCACTGTAAACACTCAATGTTTGTTGAATAAATTACATTAGACAGTTTGGGCTGTAGACCTTGAGTTCAATAAAAAAGAGGAGATTGGAAAAGTATATTTGGAAGTAACCAGTACAGATGTTCCTTGAAGCTTTTTATTAATATATTCAACAAATATTTAATGAGTCCTTACTCTTTGTTTGTCACTGATCCTGGGGATATAGCAGTGACAAAATTAATAACCTCTCTGCCTTTAAGTGGCATGCAGTGTAGTTAGAATAGATAGGTTGACCAATAGAATGTGTGTAGTGAAATAAGAGAGGATTGATACCTGAATAATTGATAGACTACCAATAGTAGATGGCAAACCTAGAGTGTATTGTGTTAAGAGCCAAAGGAGAAGAGATTTACAAAAAGAATGGTAAAATCAACATTGTCAAAACCTGCAGAGATTTAGAATAAAGACTGCAAAGAAGTGACAAATTTTCATAAGTCATGAATAGTCTCTAAAACATTGGTTTTAGTGGCAACATGAGAGCCAGTTTTCCATAAACTCCATAATTTAAGATCATTTTGGTAGGGATCTTCAGCACCCTGATGATGTTCGTGGCATTCTAAACACCATATTATTTTTTTAATTAAAAAATTATTTTGATTATTGAATGAAGGAATTTTGAATGAATGAATGAATGGTTGAATTCACAGGCAGTATCAACTTGTCTATCTAGCTTTATCTTCAGTTATGCATAATATAAATTTCCTCTTAGAGCTTTTAAATAAAACACTACGGTGTTTTTTCATCTGTATCTTTTTTCTCATGCTGTCCTAACAACCTGAAATGACACTATTTCAACTTTTTATCCACAAGCTACAATTTTTCCCCCCAAACCCAGTTTATTTAACATCTTCTTTAAAACATCTTCAATCATTACAGTTCAAACCTATCCCCCCATTTTTGATTTCATATATAGCATTTGGAAGCAATGCTAAACATTCTAAGACTTAAGTATCTGTGCTTGTCTATATTTTTTCCTCAACAAGATGGATAACTTTTGAAGGACTGGACACTAAGCACATGGCAATTTTTTCCTCAGTACATATATAATAACTTGATTTAGGAATATATTTAATGAACTTGATTTTAACATTGAGATAAATTCAGATGTTAAGCAAAATTCCCTCTGTAAATCATTTGGAGCCATTAATTTTTGCCCTTATTTTTGTCCTTTCCTAACTTTGACATGAATGTCTTTTGTTGCATCCTAGAAGGACTCTCTCATGTAGGAATAAAAAAGAAATTAAAACACACTGTCACTAATTAACTCAGTTGATAAACATGCCTTGCTGTCTAAATAAAATCTATTTAATCAGTCATGCAAATGTTGACTTTGTGTTTTGCTGGAAACTGAAGTAGTGTTAGCTGACATCTTTTGGTTTGGGTGGTCTTGCTTATATTAACATAGGGTTATACAAACAGGGATGAAATAATATTTTTTTTTTTTTTTTTTTTTTTTTTTTACGGTACGTGGGCCTCTCACTGTTGTGGCCTCTCCCGTTGCGGAGCACAGGCTCCGGACGTGCAGTCTCAGCGGCCATGGCTCGTGGGCCCAGCCGCTCCGCGGCATGCGGGATCCTCCCGGACCGGGGCACAAACCCGTGTCCCCTGCATCGGCAGGCGGACTCTCAACCACTGCGCCACCAGGGAGGCCCTGAAATAATAATTTGAAATGCTATATAGACATAGAAAATAATAGCCATTTCTTGGTATTCTTCTTTGCTTTACAATGTTAACCAACTGGGTTTTTTTCATTGTTATCAGTAAACACATCTGGGGGTTCTACATTTCCATTACTCAGAGTTCAGTAGAAGTCTTAGCAGGAGACAATGATGTGAACATTGAGCCATTTCAACAGCTAGTTCTTAAAAGAATCCTTTTTAGAGTTTTTGATGCATTTCAATTTCCCCATGTAGCTTTATAAATTCATGACTTTTGGAGGTCAGCCTGGACCATCTGCTAGCTGTTCTCCATGAGTTTACCAGAGCTTGAGATGAGCAGGGAGCTGGTGAATCAGGCACAGAGGGGATGGCTTTATGAATAGAATAGGATATCACACCTGGGTTCTTTTATTAGTTTCATATTCTCTCCCTTCTACTGAGAGCCAAACACACTTTCTTTGCAGCATTTTGAATTTTATATCCTTTCTTTCTCCGCCTTCCCACTTTTTGTTTCTATTTCCTGCTTCTCTCTCCCCAAGTAACAAATGGGAAGGGCTGTGGGTAGCTTTATTTTTTTATATTTTTCTGTACCAACCATGAAGCTAGATTCACCCATGTGTGTATGTGTGTGTGCATATGTGTTTTAACAATAACTTTTATTGTGTACTTAATATGTACCAGGCACAAGAACAGACATTTTCACATGGAGTCTTCCCAAGAAAACTACGCAGTGGCTGCTATGATTTTCTCCATTTTACAAATGAGATTAAGTGGTTTGCCTGTAGTCACACAGCTAATAATGGACAGAGTTACAATTTTAAGCCAGTAGGGAATTGTTTGGAGGGTTAAGCAGGACACCTGAGTAACTCCAAACTCATGCTCTAAACCACAGTGCTGTATTATTTTGTGTAATTTGCTATTTTGACCAGCCTGTCATCTAGGTTTTTATCCAGGTGACTGATAAAAATGTGGGACAGAGTAGGCCTGTGGCTCACTATTGGCTACGTTTCTTATCATTGATAAGAGTTCTGGAACATCAGGATTCGAATCTTTTGTTGTCAACTTATAAGTATCCCATATCCCTGTAGTGATCTGAGTTCTTACCCAGTCCACACATGGTGAAAACATAATCAGTCTAGCTGAATTATCAGATCTAGTATGGATTAGGGTTCCCCCTGGGATATTGACACTGAAGTATCCTGGTTGGTGGAGATTATGCTTTACCTGTAAACTGGAGCTGCTGTTGCTGACTTGTTGGGCCATAAGCATATTCTGCTTGGGAGTCAGATTGATTGAGCAGCTATGAGCTGACCCAGATAATAGCATTAGTCTGTCTAGCTATTTGTTCCAAGTCATTCTTATTTTAAGTAATAAAAAGAATATCTATTATGCATTGTCTATCATGCACTCTGATAAGCACCTTGCATTTATTATCTCATTTAGTGTACAAAACTATTCTAAGAAGCAAGTGACTTTATTATTCATATTTTACAGCTAGTAAACTGGGGATCTCAGATTAAACCCAAGACTAATTCCAAAACCTATTTTCTTATCCACCATACACATTATTTGTATTTAAACTTAACCATTTGAAGACATTCTATTCACCTTTGATATTTGTATCAAGAGAAGGATCTTATCCCTCAGGATAGCAGTTTGCCTGTTGGCTTATGAGATCATCAGTGCCCTGGGAATGTTTTTAGAAGTCAGCATTTCTTTTCTAGATGTAAGGAAAGATAAGAACTAGTCAATATCAATCCTCCCTTAAAACTCTGTCACCTGAGGTGGTGAGATTTTACTTATAGGGTTGTGCAGTCTTTCTCTTTGTTATTGTCTTTGGCGTTAATTCTTGTTTCTTAACCTGAGTGGTACCCACTACTTTCCTTCTAATATCATGGATGAAAACTATCAAAGATTCTTCCAAGTTTTTTATTCTTCAGTTTGAGACAGACTGTTTAAAGATAAATGATTAGGCTGATCCAAGAGGAAACACTTTCGCTCCTTTTTTTTCTGCTGAGTATATGCTTAATGTCTTTCAGGAATTCAGAAAATAATTAATAATTAACTAATTTTTCTGGCCTTCTGATGGGTCTCAGACTGAATACTGACTTACAAGCAGCACTGGCAAAGTCTCAGCGATAGAATCTTTTTTTTTTTTTTTGTGGTACACGGGCCTCTCACTGCTGTGGCCTCTCCTGTTGCGGAGCACAGGCTCCGGATGCGCAGGCTCAGCAGCCATGGCTCACAGGCCCAGCCGCTCCGCGGCACATGGGATCTTCCCGGACCGGGGCACGAACCCGTGTCCCCTGCATCAGCAGGCGGACTCTCAACCACTGAGCCACCAGGGAAGCCCTAGAATCTTTATTATTGATATTGATACATACAACAAGATGGATGAAGAGTTTATTGATGGTAGAATTTTAAGGGAACTAGTAATTTCTCAGAATATTTTAAGACATAATTTCCTTTTATTCTCTGGAGTATCATCAGGAAAACTCATACCTAGGAAATATTTATGTATTTTTTTACCAAGACTTACCAAAATCATTTAGAAGATTATAGAAAGGTTTTAGAAAAATGGCAGATCACAGAAAAATGCAGCATATGCACTGTCAACTCTCTTTTTTTTTTTTTTTTTTTTGCGGTACGCGGGCTTCTCACTGCTGTGGCCTCTCCCGTTGCGGAGCTCCAGACGTGCAGGCCCAGCGGCCATGGCTCACAGGCCCAGCTGCTCCGCGGCAATGTGGGATCTTCCCGGACCGGAGCATGAACCCGCGTCCCCTGAATCGGCAGGCGGACTCTCAACCACTGTGCCACCAGGGAAGCCCAACTCTCTTTAAGGGACAAATGTACAGTTTAGACATGGGTATTTGGTACCAATAATACCTAATATTTCCTGCAATAAATCAATGGAAATGATCTCCAATATGACAAATGTGACTAAAAAGTGTGCTCTAATTATGATATTGTTTACTATTATCAGCAGTGATAATCAACAAACTTGATATTATGAAGAAGCTAAAAGAAAAATTTACTTGATTTCTTTTGGAACATGGTAGGCCACATTCCCAGTGATGGAGAGGAGAAACCCTTTAAAAATATTGATAACTGTCTTTTATTGACTGCTTGCTATATGCCTACTCCTTTGAATCCAATATGTTTTTAAAACCTCACACTGAAACTATACAGTAGGTAAAACTGTTTCCATTTTGCAGATAAAAACAACAACTGTAGCTTAGGAAAAGGCTAATTAATTTAATTGCTAATACACATTCAGTTTGTTTTGGGTCAGGATTCAAACCAAAAAGTCTGTCAATATTTAAGCACTTAAGCACTTCACTTTACTTCTTTTCTTTCTAAAGTCATCCCCAGATACCTTCCATCTAGTCTACATTGCAGCCATATTTCTATCTGTTCCTCTCTTGCCTTCAGAGCTTTGTATGTACTTTAAAAAAATCTAACTTTTTACCAAAAAAAGAATTAAAACAACCTATTTGTGGCAAAATTTATATAGGGACTATTTGTTCTGTGGAAAGCCTCTCTGACTCCCCTGAAAATGTTGGCTACCTGTGCTAGTACTCTCACAGAATATTGTGCATTTCTTCTTATCATACTCTTTTGTAAAGATTATCCATTGTTTGTTCTTTTCAGGATTGTAAACTGCTCAGCTGTAAGTGCCATATTCAATTTGTTCACTATTGTATCCCCAGTCACTAACATAGTTTCTAAAAGATGGTAGGGGCTTAAAAGTATTAGTTGAATGAAAGAGCAAGATAAAATTTGGGTATTCTTATTATTAGTTTGCAGTTGATTATATGCAAAATTAATTCAGCATAAAGTGGAGGTTTCTCCATGTTTTCAAATGCCATTTTTCAAAAAATGGGTTTGTTGGGTCATTAAAGACAGTTCATTAGTTATAAGAAAAAGGAACAGTATGGTATAGAAGGAAGAGCACTCAACATCAAGGTTCTTGGATATTAAAACTGTGAGTTTAGCTCCAAATCTAACTGGAAGGTTGCTCTTGGAGAAGTCATTTCACTTTACTGTCATATATCATATTTTAATCTAATAACAAGATGCATGTTTGTAGACATAGATATAAAGTAGAAACAACTAGATCGAAGTGATGTGGCTGACTCTTTACATGTGAAAGTTGAAATTATTTGTCTAAAAAAGACAAGAGATTCTAAAAATGTTCCATGGACAAAAAGTTTTTAGGATTTTCCAGCAGCAAATGGAAGATATATTCATAGAACCCAAAATGCTTCTTAAATATTTCAAGATATAAATACTCAAATGTGTATACTTTTCACTTGAAAATACACTTCCTTTGATGAAGCACTCTGTTTTTTCATCAACTGGTAAAAGGATCTTAGCCTGTAGATTCAATATATAAACATTAGCCTCTATTGTAGGAAATGTGGTAGGGATTTGGAGGAAAGAGTTCATGAATGAAATGGAAATACACCCTCTTTTCTTATTCAGGAACCAAAGACAAATGGTTGTGCCTGGGATTATCCAATCCTGCATTCTACAAAGACAGTTGTAAATAAACCTTACCTATTTCAGGCCGCTTGTTTCTAAGTCTCAGTAAGAACTGAAGAGCTAGTGTATATTGCTGTTGAATAAATAACGGAAAACCTGAAAGAAAGAAAGAGGAGAGGGAAAGAGAAATAGGGAGAAAGACAGAAGTCTTCAATCCACTGATCGTATATAATATATATGTATGTATATGTGTATATGTATGTGTGTGTATGAGTAATTTAATCTATGCATATGTACAATATATATTTTCTTAGGATTTACCTTAACCAAGAGATAAAATTAAAACATTTTTGTTTGGCATATTCATTATTTCTAGGCTAAAAAGATTTATCCTACCATCTGGAGCTCCAAATAGGACTGTTCTCTTGTTGAGTTACTGTTCCTAAAGTAAAAAAATCTCAAAATAATTGAAACAATATTTTGTGCTTTGTATGTTTCTTTTGAAGCTTATATATATACTTCTTTAAAACAAATCTGTTGAATGACAGTTCAATATCTTTTGATAAGGATGTTGGTGTCTACCCTCTCCACCTCAACAGCTGTTCCATGCTTCTTCTACTTAATTCAAACATTGAACAAAATAGCATGCAATAAGATAAGCAAAACATATATATATATATAATGTGTGTATATATACAGTATGTTTTATATATAGTATACAGTAGTATATAGTATAGTGTACTACTATATACTATAATATACAATATGTAATGCTATGTATATAATAATATACATAACAATACTATATATACTATATATTCATATGTATATTCATATATATAATGCATACATATATATGCACCATTTGTATGCCATATATCAGTGGGCAGATTAATTTCAGCTCTGCTTTGTCCAAATTTATATATTCTTAATTAGCATGATTCAAATCATTTCTGGTATTGCAGTTTTAGTATCTATTGCACATCACCAAACTGGTCCACCTATTCAAAATTTTAGTATTTTAAATGCATCACATTATTTAATAGGCCAAAAAGGGGAAAAATAAATGAACAATTAGAGTCATTTAGTCATTTTTGTTCATCGAGAAATACTATCAATGTTCAAATCAGAAATAAATTTCATTCAGTATTTCATATGTTTTTCATCCAAAAGATATGCCTCATATTTTAGTATACAAATTTTCCCCCCAAGTACATGCAATCATATATTTTTTGGGAAAGATGCTTGCTTTTCAAAGGCATGTTGCCTAAATAGTTAAAATATACTGACATTCATAATTAAATTATTTTTCTATTGATCATTTTTATTGCTCTATTTCACATCTTACCCTATTATTTATAGGACACAGTAATGAACTTCCACTGCTTTATTGCATTATTTGATAAACAATGTAACAAACTCAAGAACTAGAGCAATAAAATTAAGGTGATTTAGCAATAAAGCAATTCCCTGGATTTTAATTAAATTATGGAAAATTATGTTCTAAGGACTCTAAACTAGGACTCTCTAATATAGGTCTGGGGCATCATAGATTTAGGTATACCTCTGTAAAAATGCAAATCATCTAAAATATCTAGTTGATTTTGATTATATATTAAAAAATGAGAAAAACAAGAACAGACTAATAATGCCTATAACCTATTTTTTCCCATGAATGGGGATCTCTGGCAACAAGCATAGTTCCTGACACGTGTGAGGCTCTATATGGATGTTCCTCAATGAATAACTCCAAGTATGTAGCAACTCTCAAACAGATCTTTAAAGCAACTGACTAATTAGTTATTGAACATTCAAAAGTACTTCTAGTACTATTTCCTAGAATATTTTCTGTAGACAGAGTATAAATCTAGGTAGATGATTATGAGAATGAAGAATGCTCAATGCTTAAAATGGAATTTGAGCATATCAAATAGTTGGGGACATGAAAGTAGCTTACTCTTTGATAAATATTCAAGGACACTAAAAACTTATTCTAATAATGTTTTAAATGCTAATTCCACTAAATAATTTAACATATATACACACAAAATGTCTTGTGTTCATCTGATAACCCAATTTAAAGAAAGCACTCTAAAATATTTAACAGCACTTGAACATTTACTAATAATTTCAATGTACATATAAGGATTCAGAATGGATAACATACTACGAATTTATCAATCTACCGAAAATATACACCAAATATAAATAGATAAATATCTTATTTATAGCCAGATAACTGATTACTGGGAAGTCAAGTTGATTCAGAAAGAGTAAGTGTAAGATTATGTCTAGGGTGGTAATTTAATAAGAATTTTTTTCTTTCTTTGAATCAGAAACTTAAAATAGCTTCACAAGTGATTGAAGGTCTCAAAGTTACACGCTCATAAGATTCATTAACGACATTCTCTACTTATTTATCTGAGTCTTATAAATGTCACAATTTAATGGACTTAATATTTTATTTTAATTTTGCAGCCTCCTTGGCTGTAAAAATAGGTCTTATTCATGGGATATAGATGCAGTATGGGCCCCAGGGATCCAGTGATATCAATTGGTCCCTTTTTAAGATAATCTTACTTTAGGATTTACCTTTCTGAGACATTTGGTATAAATACTACATTATATACATTTATGTACTTATTTTTTCAGATTAACCCTTTTGTGCCTACAGGGTTTTTGTAAATTGTACTTCTGTGTAAAGAATAAAGGTACATCCATATCCTGCCTGCTTGACCCATAAACATTGACATTTTCCAGGATCATGTGCTTTGTCATCTTCTCATTCTACACACTCTTCAGTGCATCTTCTCTTTTCCACGTTTTATTTACTAGTTTTGTGTTGACTGATAAATCTCTATTTCCTTTGATAAATTTCCCTAAAGATTCAGATTACTTGACATTTCTCTTTGATTGTCTCATAGGCACTGCTATGGACTGAGTGTTTGTGTTCCTCTAAACTTCATATATTGAAACCTTAATCCTGATGTGATAGTATTTGGGGGTGGGGCCTTTGGCAAGTAATTAGGTCAAGAGGGTGGAGCCCTTGTAAATGGGATTAGTGCCTTTATAAGAAGAGGCCAAATAGCTAGGTAGCTCTCTTTCACCATGTGAGGACACAGCAATAAGACAGTCCTCTGCAAACCAGGAAGAGGGTATTCACCAAGAACCTGACCATGCTGGCACCTGGATTTTGAACTTCCAGCCTCCAGAATTGTGAGAAATAAATGTTTGTTGTTTAAGCCACCCAGTCTCTGGAAATTTGTTATAGCAGCCCAAACTGGTTAAAACAGGCAGTTAAACTTAAAATGCGCAAAGTGGCTACCCTAAGGTCTCCAGCTTGACATTACACTTCATGAAGACAGAGACCACACAGTATTCATTTCTGTACCCCAGAAACTAGTAGAACATATAATACCTATAAGTAATGACAAATATTTGCTGAACTGCGCTGTATACTGTTCAGAACTGAGTTTCTCATTCTGAGCTGTTTTATTTTTTGTTGTTGCTGTTGGTGTTTTGTTTTGTTTTGTTTTTTAATGTAGGAGTTATCTGGATATTATATCTTTTAATCCTGGGCCAGTTCTGCAGCTTCAAGAAAGACATTTTCCAGCTCTTGACCTTAAGTCCCCTTCTACAAAATAAATGATTAGAATATATTATCAATAAAGTTTCACACTGACATTCTTGGAAATACAAACCAAATGTTGTGGGAATTGTTAGGAAATCTTATAACTGAATTGTGCCTTGAGGATTTGTTGACTTTTTTCTCCCTTAAACTTCTTTTTAAATTGTTTATAACAGCTTTATTTGTATGTATTTCACTTAACATACAATCTGTCCTTTTAAAGTGTATAATTCAATGGACTGTAGTACATTCACACAGTTGAGCAACCATCACCACAATTAATTTAGAACATTTCCATAACCCCTAAGGGAAGCTTCTTCCCCATCAGCAGTCACTCTCATTTATCCCTAATCCTCCCAACATCAGCCCTAGGAAACAACTGTTTTCTGTATCTATAGATTTACATATGCTTGACATTTGGTAAAAATGGTATTATATACTATGTGATATTTTACGACTAGCTTCTTTTACTTAGCATTAAGTTTTCAAGGTTCATCCATGTTGTAGCGTGTATCAGTACTTTATTTCTTTCAATTGCAAAATAATATTCTATCATATGGAGAGATCACATTGTATTTACCCATTATCAGTTGATGGATATTTAGATTTTTTCTGTATAGGCATATGTTTTCATTTCTCTTAAGTATATAGTTAGGAGTGGAATTGCTGAATCATCTACTTTCATTGTACAACATTTCCAGAGACTACCAGATTGGACCGTTTTACAAAGTGCCTGAACCACTTTACATTCCCACTAGTAGTGTATGAGGGTTATATTTCTCCCTAACGCTTGTCTTTTTCGACGTAGTGGTCCAAGTGTATGTGAAGAAGTATCAAGTGCTTTTTTTTTTTTTTTTTTTTTTTTTTTTTTTGTGGTACGCGGGCCTCTCACTGTTGTGGCCTCTCCCGTTGCGGAGCACAGGCTCTGGACGCGCAGGCCCAGCGGCCATGGCTCACGGGTCCAGCCGCTCCACGGCATGTGGGATCCTCCCAGACCGGGGCACAAACCCGTGTTCCCTGCATCAGCAGGCGGACTCTCAACCACTGTGCCACCAGGGAAGCCCTCAAGTGCTTTTATTATCATTTTCCTGTTGACTAATCATGTTGAGCATCCTTTTTTACACTTATTGGCCATTTGGATTGCTCTTTGGAGAAATGTCTATTCTTACCCTTTGCTTATTTTAGTAGGGTTATTTGTCTTTTTATTGTAGCCTTCAGAATGTCCTTTATATATGCTAGATATAAGTCCCTTATCACATATATGATTTGCAAAATTTTTGTTGACTTTGTGGGAATGTGTCCATTTCACATTCTTGATGGTGTCCTTTGAAGAAAAAAATGTTTTAATTTTATAAACTACTACTTTTTAAAAATTTTGTTGCTAATGCTTTTTGTATCATATCTAAGAATTCATTGTCTAACCCAAGGTCATGCAGATTTTCACATATGTTTCATTTTAAGGATTTTATATTTTTTAGCTGTTACATTTGGCCTTTGATTAATTTTGAATTAATTATTGTATATGATGTGAAGTAGAGTTTCATCTTTATTCTTTTGCAGGTGAATATAGTTATCCCACCACCATTTGTTACAAATTTTACAAAATGTTACAAAAATTACTTTTCCCACTTGAATTGCCTTCACAGCCTTGTTTAACAAGGATTGACTATATTCAGTTATGCAGGCTAAATAAGTTCTTGAGATCTACTATACAGCATAATGCCTATAGGTAACAATACTGTATTGTATACTTAAATTTGCTAAGAGGGTAGATGTTATACTGTGTTCTTACCAAACACTCATACACAAATAATAATAACAATTAAAGGTATTGGAGGAAACTTTAGGAGGTGCTGGATATGTCTGTTAACTTTGATGGTGGTAATGGTTTCATGGACATATACTTATACCCAGACTCATTGAGTTTATACATTAAATAAGTACAGCTTTTTACATGTTAGTCATATCTCAATAAAGTGGTCTAAAATAAACTAAAATAATTGACCATATATGTATGGGTTTATTTCTGATATCTCTAATTCCATTCCATGTACCTATATATCTATGCATATGCTATGAAAGAATGCAAGAACCACAGTCTCTTGGTAACTGTTGTTTTGTAGTAAGTTTTGAAATTTGGAAGTGTGAATCCCTCACTGTTGTTCTTATTCTTTATGATTTTTTTGTTTTCTTGCTATACTTGGCCCCTTGAATTTCCATATGAATTAATAGATCAACTTGTCAGTGTCTGTAAAGAGGTCAGCTGGGATTTTCATATGGATTTTGTTGAATCCATAGATGAATTTGGGGAGTATTGCCATGTTAACAATTTTAAATCTTCTGTTTCCTGAACTTGGGATATCTTTCCATTTATTTATATCTCCTTTAATTTCTTCTTTTTTAAAAAATTTGTATTGGAGTATAGTTGATTTACAATGTTGTGTTAGTTTCAGGTGTACAGCAAAGTGAATCAGTTATACTTATACATATGCCCACTCTTTTTTAGATTCTTTTCCCATATAGGTCATTACAGAGTATTGGGTAGAGTTCCCTGTGCTATACAGTAGGTCCTTGTTGTTTATCTGTTTTATATATAGTAGTGTGTATATGTAAATCCCAATCTCCCAATTTATCCCTCCCCCAACACACTTCCCCCCTGGTAACCATAGGTTTGTTTTCTACATCTGTGACTATTTCTATTTTGTAAATAAGTTCATTTACGCCATTTTTTTAGATTCTACATATAAGTGATATATGATACTTGTCTTTTTCTGTTTGACTTACTTCACTTAGTAAGACAATCTCTAGGTCCATCCATGTCACTGCAAATGGCATTATTTCATTCTTTTCTACGGCTGAGTAATATTCCATTGTATATATATACCACATCTTCTTCATCCATTCGTCAGTGGACGTTTAGGTTGTCTCCATATCTTGGCTATTGTAAACAGCACTGCAATGAACAATGGGGTATATGTACCTTTCTGAATTATGGTTTTCTCCAGATATATGCCCAAGAGTGGGGTTGTTGGATCATATGGTAATTCTAGTTTTAGTTTTTTAAGGAACTTCCATAGTGTTCTCCATGATGGTTGTGCCAATTTACATTCCCACCAACAGTGTAGGAGGGTTCCCTTTTCTCCACACCCTCTCCAGCATTTATTGTTTGTAGGATTTTCGATGGTGGCCATTCTGACTAGTGTGAGGTGATAGCTCATTGTAGTTTTGATTTGCATTTTTCTAATAATTAGTGATGTTGGGGCTTCCCTGGTGGCGCAGTGGTTGAGAGTCCGCCTGCCGATGCAGGGGACGCGGGTTCGTGCCCCGGTCTGGGAGGATCCCACGTGCCATCGAGTGGCTGGGCCTGTGAGCCATGGCCGCTGAGCCTGCGTGTCTGGAGCCTGTGCTCCACAACGGGAGAGGCCACAACAGTGAGAGGCCCGCGTACCGCAAAAATAAATAAATAAATAAAAATAATAATAATAATTAGTGATGTTGAGCATCTTTTCATGTGCTTTTTGGCCATCTGTATGTCTTCTTTGGAGAAATGTCTATTTAGATCTTCTGCCTATTTCTGTTACATCTCCTTTAATTTCTTTCAACAACATTTTATGGTTTTCAGAATATAAGTTTTAAACTTCGTTAAGTTTACTCCTATTTTATTCCCCTGAAGCTGTTGTAAGTGAAATGATTCTTTTTCATATTGTTCATTTCATGTTCAGAAATATAATTGATTTTTTGTTTATTTAACATGTATCCTGCAAGCTTGCTAAACATGTTTATTAAATCTAAAAGTTTATATAAGATTATATATGTATAACACTATGTCTCTTTAGGAATTTTTCCATTTCAGCAATGTTCAAGTTCTGGCACAAATTTTTTCACAGTATTCCTTTAAGATCCTTTTTATTTTTATAAAGTTGATGGTAATGTCTCACCTTCATAGTTGATTACAGTAATTTGAGTCTTAGTTCTTTTTTTATTTTTGGTCAGTCTACCTAAATGTTTGTCTCTTTCATTGATCTTTTCAAAAATAAATATTTGGTTTTTAAAAATTTATACTCTATTTCATTTATTCTCACTCTAGTCTTTATTATTTCTTTCTTTCTACTTGCTTTTGGTATGTTTTACCCTTCTTTTTCCATGTCTTCAGGGAGAAAGTTATTGATTAGAGTTTTTCTTTTTTTAATGTAGGCATTTACAACTATAAATTTCTCTTTTAGTACTGCTTTAGCAACATCTTTGAAGATTTACTATGTTGTGCCTTCATTGTCACCCATTTTAATATATTTTCTAATTTATCTTGACTTTCTTTGACTTATTGGTTATTTAGGAATATTTTGCTTAATTTATTTGTATTCGTGGATTTCCCAAATTTTTTTCTGTGATTGGGTTTCTAAATTCACTCCAGTGTATTCAGGGAATATATTTTTTTTATTCAGCAATTTTAAATCTATTGAGGCTTGCATTATAGCTTGTACTACAGTCAACCATGAAGAATGCTCCATGTGCACTTACTAAGAATGTGAATTCTATTTTTAATGGGTGGAGTATTCTATAGATATATGTTAGTTTCAGTTGGCTTATTACGTTCTTCAAGTTTTATATTCCTTGTTGAGCTAACACTTAGTTGGTTCTATTTGTTATTGAAAGTGGAGTTTTAAATATCCTATTGTTATTAAATTGGCTATTTCTCCCTACAGTTCTGCCAGTTTTTTTGTTGTTGTTGTTGGTACACAGGCCTCTCACTGTTGTGGCCTCTCCCATTGCGGAGCACAGGCTCTGGACCCGCAGGCTCAGCGGCCATGGCTCGTGGGCCTAGCCACTCTGTGGCATGTAGGATCCTCCCGGACTGGGGCACGAACCCGTGTCCCCTGCATCAGCAGGCAGACTCTCAACCTCTGCGCCACCAGGGAAGCCCAATTCTGCCAGTTTTTGCTTAATGTATATTGAGACTCCGATGATAGGTGCATAGGTATTTATGACTGTTATATCTTCCAATTTAGCTATGTGTCATTACATTTCCCTCTCTATCTCCACTTTTTTATTTAAAGTATATTTTGTCTGACATTAGAAGAGATGTGACGACTTTTGCATGGTTGCTATTTGCATGATACACCTTTTTTCATCCTTTCATTTTTAATCTATTTGTACCTTTGAATCTAAAGTGTTCTCCTATAGGCAGCATAACTTGGATCTTGTTTTTTGCTCAGTGTGACAATCTCTGCCTTTTGAATGTATTGATTAATACATTGACTTTTTATTGTGCTAAAAAAAACATATAACATAAAAAATTACTATCTTAATCATTTTAAGTATACAGTATAGTAGTATTAACTATACACATATTGTTATGCAATGGATACCTAGAAATTTTTTATCTTACAAAACTGAAACTCAATATCCATTGAACGATTCCCCATTTTCCCCTCCACCCCACCAGCTGCTGGTAACCATATCACACTTTCTATTTCTATGAGCTTGACTGTTTAAATACTGCTATAGGCTGAATGTCTCTCCCCCAATTCCAATTTTGAAAGCTAATTCCCAATGTGATGAGATTTGGAGGTGAAACCTTTGGAAGGTCATTAGGTCATGATAGTGTAGACCGCATGAATGAGATTAGTACCCTTATAAAAGAAAGCCCAGAAGGCTCCCTCTTTGCTTCTGCCATGTGAGGACACAGGAAGAAGACAGCTGTCTATAAAGCATGAAGCAGGCTTTCAACAGACAATCTACTGGTGCCTTGATGTTAGATTTACCAGCCTCCAGAACTGTGAGAAATAAATTTCTGTTATTTACAGCCATACTGTCTATGGAACTTTTGTTATATCAGCCCAAGCAGATTAAGAGAGATATGTCATATAAGTAGAATCATGCAGTATTTTTTGTTGTTGTTGTTACTGGCTTATTCCACTTAGCAAAATGTCCTCAAGACTCACACATGTTGTAGCATATGACAGGATTCTTTTATTTATTAAAACCAACAAATATCCCATTGTATGCATAAACCACATTTTGTTATTCATTCATCCATCGATGGACATTTAGTTTCCTTCAACCTCTTGGCTTTTGTAAATAATGTTGCAGTAAACATGGGCGTGTTAGTATATCTTCAAGATCCTATTTCATGGAAATAACAAAAATAAACAAATGGAACTTAATGAAACTTAAAACTTGTGCACAGCAAAGGAAACCATAAACAAGATGAAAAAACAACACTCAGAATGGGAGAAAATATTTGCAAATGAAGCAACTAACAAAGGATTAATATCCAAAATACACAAGCAGCTCATACAGCTCAATATCAAAAAAACAAACAACCCAATCCAAAAATGGGCAGGAGACTTAAATAGACATTTCTCCAAATAAGATATACGGGTTGCCAACAAACACATGAAAGGATGCTCAACATCACTAATCATTAGAGAAATGCAAATCAAAACTACAATGAGGTATCAACTCACACCAGTCAGAATGGCCATCATCAAAAAATCTACAAACAATAAATGCTGGAGTGGGTGTGGAGAAAAGGGAACCCTTTAGCACTGTTGGTGGGAATGTAAATTGATACAGCCACTATGGAGAACAGTATGGAGGTTCCTCAAAAAACTAAAAATAGAACTACTATATGACCCAGCAATCCCACTACTGGGCATATACCCTGAGAAAACCATAATTCAAAAAGAGTCATGTACCACAATGTTCATTGCATCACATTTTACAATAATCAGGACGTGGAAGCAACCTAAGTGTCCATCGACAGATGAATGGATAAAGAAGATGTGGCACATATATACAATGGAATATTACTCAACGGTAAAAAGAAACAAAACTGAGTTTTTTGAAGTGACGTGGATGGACCTAGAGACTGTCATACAGAGTGACGTAAGTCAGAAAGAGAAAAACAAATACCGTATGCTAACACATATATATGGGATCTAAAAAAAAAAAGAAATGGTTCTGAAGAACCTAGGGGCAGGACAGGAATAAAGACTCAGAGATAGAGAATGGACTTGAGGACATGGGGAGGGGGAAGTATAAGCTGGGATGAAGTCAGAGAGTGGCATGGACATATATACACTACCATATATAACATAAATAGCTAACCATTCTTTCATGTGTTTGTTTGCAGTCTGTATATCTTCTTTGGAGAAATGTCTATTTAGGTCTTCTGCCTATTTTTGGATTGGGTTGCTGGTTTTTTTGTTATTGAGCTGCATGAGCGGCTTATAAATTTTGGAGATTAATCCTTTGTCAGTTGCTTCATTTGCAAATATTTTCTCCCATTCTGAGGGTTGTCTTTTGGTCTTGTTTATGATTTCCTTTGCTGTGCAAAAGCTTTGAAGTTTCATTAGGTCCCATGTGTTTATTTTTGTTTTTATTTCCATTTCTCTGGGAGGTGGGTCCAAAAGAATCTTGCTGTGATTTATGTCATAGAGTGTTCTGCCTATGTTTTCCTCTAAGAGTTTGGTAGTTTCTGGCCTTACATTTAGGCCTTTAATCCATTTTGAGCTTATTTTTGTGTATGGGGTTAGGGAGTGATCTAATCTCATACTTTTACATGTCCCTGTCCAGTTTTCCCAGCACCACTTATTGAAGAGGCTGTCCTTTCTCCACTGTACATTCTTGCCTCCTTTATCAAAGATAAGGTGACCATATGTGCGTGGGTTTATCTCTGGGCTTTCTATCCTGTGCCATTGATCTATATTTCTGTTTTTGTGCCAGTACCATACTGTCTTGATTACTGTAGCTTTGTAGTATAGTCTGAAGTCAGGTAGCCTGATTCCTCCAGCTCCGTTTTTTGTTCTCAAGATTGCTTTGGCTTTTCGGGGTCTTTTGTGTTTCCATACACATTGTGAAATTTTTTGTTCCAGTTCTGTGAAAAATGCCAGTGGTAGTTTGATAGGGATTGCATTGAATCTGTAGATTGCTTTGGGCAGTAAAGTCATTTTCACAATGTCGATTCTTCCAATCCAAGAACATGGTATATCTCTCCATCTATTTGTATCATCTTTAATTTCTTTCATCCGTGTGTTATAATTTTCTGCATACAGGTCTTTTGTCTCCTTAGGTAGGTTTCTTTCTAGATATTTTATTCATTTTGTTGCAATGGTAAATGGGAGTGTTTTCTTGTTTTCACTTTCAGATTTTTCATCATTAGTGTATAGGAATGCCAGAGGTTTCTGTGCATTAATTTTGTATCCTGCTATGCAAATCAAAACTACAATGAGATATCATCTCACACCAGTCAGAATGGCCATTATCAAAAAATCTAGGGCTTCCCTGGTGGCACAGTTGTTGGGAGTCCGCCTGCCGATTCGAGGGTCACGGGTTCATGCCCCGGTCTGGGAGGATCCCGCGTGCCGCGGAGTGGCTGGGCCCGTGAGCCATGGCCATTGGGCCTGCACGTTGGGAGCCTGTGCTGTGCGACAGGAGAGGCTGCAGCAGTGAGAGGCTTGCGTACCGCAAAAAATAAAAAAATAAAAATAAATAAATAAAATAAAGAAAAAATCTAGAAACAATAAATGCTGCAGAGGGTGTGGAGAAAAGGGAACACTCTTGCACTGCTGGTGGGAATGTGAATTGGTACAGCCACGATGGAGAACAGTATGGAGGTTCCTTAAAAAATTAAAAATAGAACTACCATATGACCCAGCAATCCCACTCCTGGGCATATACCCTGAGAAAATCATAATTCAAAAAAGTCATGTACCAAAATGTTCATTGCAGCTCTATTTACAATAGCCCAGAGATGGAAACAACCTAAGTGTCCATCATCGGATGAATGAATAAAGATGTGGCACATATATACAATGGAATATTACTCAGCCGTAAAAATAAACGAAATTGAGCTATTTGTGATGAGGTGGATGGACCTAGAGAATGTCATACAGAGTGAAGTAAGTCAGAAAGAGAAAGATAAATACCGTATGCTAACACATATATATATATGGAATTTAAGACAAAAATTGTCATGAAGAACCTAGGGGTAAGACCGGAATAAAGACACAGACCTACTAGAGAATGGACTTTAGGATATGGGGAGGGGGAAGGGTAAGTTGTGACAAAGTGAGAGAGTGGCATGGACATATATACACTACCAAACATAAAATAGATAGCTAGTGGGAAGCAGCCGCATAGCACAGGGAGATCAGCTCGGTGCTTTGTGACCACCTAGAGGGGTAGGATAGGGAGGGTGGGAGGGAGGGAGACGCAAGAGGGAAGAGATATGGGAACATATGTGTATGTATAACTGATTCACTTTGTTATAAAGCAGAAACTAGCCCACCATTGTAAAGCAATTATACTCCAATAAAGATGTAAAAAAAATGCTCAAGAAAAAAAAATAATAAAATAAATAGTTAGTGGGAAGCAGCCGCATAGCACAGGGAGATCAGCTCAGTGCTCTGTGTCCACCTAGAGGGGTGGGATACGGAGGGTGGGAGGGAGACGCAAGAGGGAGGGGATATGGTGATGTATGTATATGTATAACTGATTCACTTTGTTATACAGAAGAAGCTAACACACCATTGTAAAGCAATTATACTCCAATAAAGATGTTAAAAAAAGATCGTATTTCAATTCTTTTGGATATTTATCAAAAAGCAGAATTTCTGTATCATATGACAATTCTATTTTTAATTTTTCGAGGAATCTTCATACTAGTTTTCAGATGGCTGCGCCATTTTATGTACATTCCTACCAACAGTGCACAAGAGATCCATCCAGTTTCTACAGATCTTGGTCAGAACTTGTTAAATTTGTTTTTTTTGATAGTGGCCATTCTAACTGGTATGAGGTAATATCTCATTGCTGTTGTGCTTTTCATCTATCTGACAATTAGTTAGTTGAGCATTTTTTCATATGCTTGCTAGCCATTTGTATCTCTTTGTAGAAATATCTATTAAAGCCCTTTGCCTATTTTTAAAATATGGCTATTTGATTTATTTGTTGCTGAGTTGTAGGAGACTTTTATATATTTTGGATATTTATCCCTGGTCAAATATATGGTTTGCAAATATTTTCTCCCATTCCATAGATTGCCTTTTCACTTTGTTGAGTGCTTCCTATGATATGTAGAAGTTTTATAGTTTGATTTAGTCCCATTTGACTATTTTTACTTTTGTTGTCTGTGCCTTTAGTGTCATATCCAAGAAATAATTGTTAAGGCAAATATCATGAAACTTCTTACCCTATGTTTTCTTCTCATAATTTTATAGTTTCAGGCCTTAGGTTCATGTCTTTAGTTCATTTTGGTTTTTTTTTTTTGGCTTAAGGACAGGATCCAGGTTAATTCTTGTGCATGTGGACATCCAGTTTTCACACCATTTGTTGAAGAGACTATCCTTTCCACATTGTGTAGTTTTGGTACCTTTGTAGAAGATTATTTGGCCATATACTCAGGGTTTATTGCTTGGCTCTCTATTCTGTTCCACTGGACTCTATGTCTGTCTTTATGATAGTACCATGTTTTGGTTACTGTAGTTTTGTAATATGAAGTGAGGCCACCAAATATTTTCTTATTTGTCAGGATTATTTTTCTATTTAGGGTGCATTGGGATTCAATATGACTTTTAGGAGGTTTTTTTTGTTGAAAAATGTCATTGGGATTTTTGTTGAGATTGCATTGAATCTGTATATCATTTTGTGTTGTATGGACATTTTAAGTGTTAAGTCTTGCAATCTAAGAGCGTAGGATTTCTTTCTACTTCTTGTATTTGTGTCTTCTTTAATTTCTTTCGGAAATGTTTCTGTAATTTTCAGTGTGCAAGATTTTGCCTCTTTGGTTAAGTTTATTGCTAAGTATTTTATTTTTTTAAATGTTTTCATAAATGGGATTGTTTTCTTAATTTGTTTTTCAGATTGTTCATTGTTACAGTTTAGAAACATAACTGAATTTTGTGTGTTAATTTTGTATCCTCCACATTTGCTGTAATTATTTATTAGTTCTAACAGTTTGTGTGTGTGTGTGAGAGAGAGAGAGAGAAAGAGAGATATCTTTAGAGATTTTTAGTTGTAAGATCTAAATGGATTTTCGATATTACTATTGAGTATTATTTTAGCTGTGGGCTTTTTTTTTTTTGAGAGAGAGACGACTTTATTTTATTTTATTTTATTTTTTTTTTTATTTTACAAATTTAATCAGTTATACATATACATATGTTCCCATATCCCCTCGCTTTTGCGTCTCCCTCCCACCCTCCCTATCCCACCCCTCCAGGCAGTCACAAAGAACCGAGCTAATCTCCCTGTGCTATGCGGCTGCTTCCCACTAGCTATCTACCTTACGTTTGGTAGTGTATATATGTCCATGCCGCTCTTTCACTTTGTCACAGCTTACCCTTCCCCCTCCCCATATCCTCAAGTCCATGCTCTAGTAGGTCTGTGTCTTTATTCCTGTCTTACCCCTATGTTCTTCATGACATTTTTTTTTCTTAAATTCCATATATATGTGTCAGCATACAGTATTTGTCTTTTTCTTTCTGACTTACTTCACTCTGTATGACAGACTCTAGGTCCATCCACCTCATTACAAATAGCTCAATTTCATTTCTTTTATGGCTGAGTAAAATTCCATTGTATATATGTGCCACATCTTCTTTATCCATTCATCCGATGATGGACACTTAGGTTGTTTCCATCTCCGGGCTATTGTAAATAGGGCTGCTATGAACATTTTGGTACATGTCTCTTTTTGAATTATGGTTTTCTCAGGGTATATGCCCAGTAGTGGGATTGCTGGGTCATATGGTAGTTCTATTTGTAGTTTTTTAAGGAACCTCCATACAGTTCTCCATAGTGGCTGTACCAATTCACATTCCCACCAGCAGTGCAAGAGTGTTCCCTTTTTTCCACACCCTCTCCAGCATTTATTGTTTCTAGATTTTTTGATGATGGCCATTCTGACTGGTGTGAGATGATATCTCATTGTAGTTTTGATTTGCATTTCTCTAATGAGTAAAGATGTTGAGCATCCTTTCATGTGTTTGTTGGCAGTCTGTATATCTTCTGTGGAGAAATGTCTATTTAGGTCTTCTGCCCATTTTTGGATTGGGTTGTTTGTTTTTTTGCTATTGAGCTGCATGAGCTGCTTATAAATTTTGGAGATTAATCCTTTGTCAGTTGCTTCATTTGCAAATATTTTCTCCCATTCTGAGGGTTGTCTTTTCGTCTTGTTTATGGTTTCCTTTGCTGTGCAAAAGCTTTGAAGTTTCATTAGGTCCCATGTGTTTATTTTTGTCTTTATTTCCATTTCTCTAGGAGGTGGGTCAAAAAAGATCTTGCTGTGATTTATGTCATAGAGTGTTCTGCCTATGTTTTCCTCTAGGAGTTTGATAGTGTCTGGCCTTACATTTAGGTCTTTAATCCATTTTGAGCTTATTTTTGTGTATGGGGTTAGGGAGTGATCTAATCTCATACTTTTACATGTCCCTGTCCAGTTTTCCCAGCACCACTTATTGAAGAGACTATCCTTTCTCCACTGTACATTCCTGCCTCCTTTATCAAAGATAAGGTGACCATATGTGCGTGGGTTTATCTCTGGGCTTTCTATCCTGTTCCATTGATCTATATTTCTGTTTTTGTGCCAGTACCATACTATCTTGATTACTGTAGCTTTGTAGTATAGTCTGAAGTCAGGGAGCCTGATTCCTCCAGCTCCATTTTTCGTTCTCAAGATTGCTTTGGCTATTCGGGGTCTTTTGTGTTTCCATACAAATTGTGAAATTTTTTGTTCTAGTTCTGTGAAAAATGCCAGTGGTAGTTTGATAGGGATTGCATTGAATCTGTAGATTGCTTTGGGTAGTAGAGTCATTTTCACAATGTTGATTCTTCCAATCCAAGAACATGGTACATCTCTCCATCTATTTGTATCATCTTTAATTTCTTTCATCAGTGTCTTATAATTTTCTGCATACAGGTCTTTTGTCTCCTTAGGTAGGTTTCTTTCTAGATATTTTATTCATTTTGTTGCAATGGTAAATGGGAGTGTTTCCTTGATTTCACTTTCAGATTTTTCATCATTAGTATATAGGAATGCCAGAGATTTCTGTGCATTAATTTTGTATCCTGCAACTTTACCAAATTCATTGATTAGCTCTAGTAGTTTTCTGGTAGCATCTTTAGGATTCTCTATGTATAGTATCATGTCATCTGCAAACAGTGACAGCTTTACTTCTTCTTTTCCCATTTGGATTCCTTTTATTTCCTTTTCTTCTGTGATTTCTGTGGCTAAAACTTCCAAAACTAGGTTGAATAAGAGTGGTGAGAGTGGGCAACCTTGTCTTGTTCCTGATCTTAGTGGAAATGGTTTCAGTTTTTCACCATTGAGGACGATGCTGGCTGTGGGTTTGTCATATATGGCCTTTATTATGTTGAGGAAAGTTCCCTCTATGCCTACTTTCTGCAGGGTTTTTATCATAAATGGGTGTTGAATTTTGTCAAAAGCTTTCTCTGCATCTATTGAGATGATCATATGGTTTTTCTCCTTCAGTTTGTTAATATGGTGTATCACGTTGATTGATTTGCGTATATTGAAGAATCCTTGCATTCCTGGAATAAACCCCACTTGATCATGGTGTATGATCCTTTTAATGTGCTGTTGGATTCTGTTTGCTAGTATTTTGTTGAGGATTTTTGCATCTATGTTCATCAGTGATATTGGCCTGTAGTTTTCTTTCTTTGTGACATCCTTGTCTGGTTTTGGTATCAAGGTGATGGTGGCCTCATAGAATGAGTTTGGGAGTGTTCCTCCCTCTGCTATATTTTGGAAGAGTTTCAGAAGGATAGGTGTTAGCTCTTCTCTAAATGCTTGATAGAATTCACCTGTGAAGCCATCTGGTCCTGGGCTTTTGTTTGTTGGAAGATTTTTAATCACAATTTCAATTTCAGTGCTTGTGATTGGTCTGTTCATATTTTATATTTCTTCCTGATTCAGTCTTGGCAGGTTGTGCATTTCTAATAATTTGTCCATTTCTTCCAGGTTGTCCATTTTATTGGCATAGAGTTGCTTATAGTAATCTCTCATGATCTTTTGTATTTCTGCAGTGTCAGTTATTACTTCTCCTTTTTCATTTCTAATTCTATTGATTTGAGTCTTCTCCCTTTTTTTCTTGATGAGTCTGGCTAATGGTTTATCAATTTTGTTTATCTTCTCAAAGAACCACCTTTTAGTTTTATTGATCTTTGCTATCGTTTCCTTCATTTCTTTTTCATTTCTTTCTTTCCTTTTTTTTTCTTTTTTTTATTTTACAAATTTAATCAGTTATACATATACATATGTTCCCATATCCCCTCCCTTTTGCGTCTCCCTCCCACCCTCCCTATCCCACCCCTCCAGGCGGTCACAAAGAACCGAGCTGATCTCCCTGTGCTATGCGGCTGCTTCCCACTAGCTACTGATCTGATTTTTATGATTTCTTTCCTTCTGCTAACTTTGGGATGTTTTTGTTCTTCTTTCTCTAATTGCTTTAGGTGCAAGGTTAGGTTGTTTATTCGAGATGTTTCCTGTTTCTTAAGGTGGGATTTTATTGCCATAAACTTCCCTCTTAGAACTGCTTTTGCTGCATCCCATAGGTTTTGGGTTGTCGTGTCTCCATTGTCATTTGTTTCTAGGTATTTTTAAATTTCCTCTTTGATTTCTTCAGTGATCACTTCGTTATTAAGTAGTGTATTGTTTAGCCTCCATGTGTTTGTATGTTTTACAGCTCTTTTCCTGTAATTGATATCTAGTCTCATATCATTGTGGTCGGAAAAGATGCTTGATACAATTTCAATTTTCTTAAATTTACCAAGTCTTGATTTGTGACCCAAGATATGATCTATCCTGGAGAATGTTCCATGAGCACTTGAGAAAAATGTGTATTCTGTTGTTTTTGGATGGAATGTCCTATAAATATCAATTAAGTCCATCTTGTTTAATGGATCATTTAAAGCTTGTGTTTCCTTATTTATTTTCATTTTGGATGACCTGTCCATTGGTGAAAGTGGGGTGTTAAAGTCCCCTACTATGATTGTGTTACTGTCGATTTCTCCTTTTATGGCTGTTAATATTTCCCTTATGTATTGGGGTGCTCCTATGTTTGGTGCATAAATATTTACAATTGTTATGTCTTCTTCTTGGATTGATCCCTTGATCATTATGTAGTGTCCTTCTTTGTCTCTTCTAGTAGTCTTTATTTTAAAGTCTATTTTGTCTGATATGAGAATTGCTACTCCAGCTTTCTTTTGATTTCCATTTGCATGGAATATCTTTTTCCATCCCCTTACTTTCAGTCTGTATGTGTCTCTAGGTCTGAAGTGGGTCTCTTGTAGACAGCATATATATGGGTCTTGTTTTTGTATCCATTCAGCCACTCTGTGTCTTTTGGTGGGAGCATTTAGTCCATTTACATTTAAGGTAATTATTGATATGTATGTTCCTATCCCCATTTTCTTAATTGTTTTGGGTTCGTTATTGTAGTTCTTTTCCTTCTGTTGTGTTTCTTGCCTAGAGAAGTTCCTTTAGCATTTGTTGTAAAGCTGGTTTGGTGGTGCTGAACTCTCTCAGCTTTTGCTTGTCTGTAAAGGTTTTAATTTCTCCATCAAATCTGAATGAGATCCTTGCTGGGTAGAGTAATCTTGGTTGCAGGTTTTTCTCCTTCATCACTTTAATTATGTCCTGCCACTCCCTTCTGGCTTGTAGAGTTTCTGCTGAGAGATCAGCTGTTATCCTGATGGGGATTCCCTTGTGTGTTATTTGTTGTTTTTGCCTTGCTGCTTTTAATATGATTTCTTTGTGTTTAATTTTTGACAGTTTGATTAATATGTGTCTTGGTGTAGCTGTGGGCTTTTCATATATGGCCTTTATTATGATAAGTTATATTCATTCTACTAGTATGTTGAGGGTTTCCATCATGAAATTGCATTGAATTTTATCAAATGCTCTTTCTGCTTCTACTGAATTTTACCTTTTGTTCTGTTAATGTGGTGTATCACATTTATTGATTTGTGTATATTGAACCATTATTGTATCCCAGGGATAAATCCTACTTGATCATGTTTCATGAATCTTTTAATGTGCTGTTGAATTTGGTTTGCTAGTATTTTGTTGAAGATTTTTGCATCTATGTTCATCAGGGATATTGCCTATGATTTTCTTTTACTGTAGTGTTCTTTGTTTAGCTTTGGTATCAGTGTAATGTTGGCCTCATAAAATGAGTTTGGAAGTACTCCCTTCTCTTCAGTTTTTTTTTGGGGAATAGAATGAGAAGGATTGGTGTTAATTCTTTAAATGTTTGTTAGGCTACACCACTAAAACACTCTATCCTGGGCTTTTTTTGCTGAGAGGTTTTTAATTACTGATTCAATTTCCTTACTCATTGTTGTGTTCATAATTTCTATTTTTTCATGATTCCATCTTGGTACATTTTATATTTTGAGGAATTTCTCCATTTCTTTTATATTATCCAATTTATTGCCATATAATTGTTCCAAATAGTCTCATATAATCTTTTCATTTCTGTGGCATTATTTATAATGTTTACTCTCTCATTTCTAATTTTATTTGGGTCCTGTTTTTTATTCTTAGTCTTTAGCAAATATTTATCAATTTGGTTGATCCTTTCAAAGAAACCAACTCTTGATTTCATTGATCATTTTCTTTGATTTTTATAGTCTCTATTTCATTTACTTCTCTAATTTTTATTATTGATTTCCTTCTGCTTATTTGGACTATGTTTTCTTTTTCTTTTTCTAGTTCTTTGAGGTGTAAAGTTAGCCTGTTTATTTGAGATTCTTTTTATTTTTATTGTAGGTATTTATTGATGTAAAGTTTTAGTACTGCTTTTGCTGGATCCTATAATAATTTTGGGGTATTTTTTGTTTTAATTTTCATTTGTCTCCAGATATTTATGCTTTCCTTTAGACTTGTTCTTTGATCCATTAGTTGTTGAGGTATGTATTGTTTAATTTCCATTTCTTTAATTTTCCAATTTTCCTTCTGCTATTAATTTCTAGTTTTATACTGTTATGATCAGAAAGGATACTTGATATGATTTCAATCTTAAATTTGTAAACAATTGTTTTGGGGCCTAACGTGATCTTGGATAATGTTTGGATAATGTTTTATATACACTTGAGAAGAATGTATATTCTGTTACTGTTGGGTGGGATGTTCCATACGTTTGTTAGGTGCATTTGGCCTAAAAAGTTATTCAAGTCCACCATTATCTCATTGTTTCTCTGTCTGAATATCCATTGCTGAAAATAGAGTACTGAAATATTGTACCTTTATTGTATTGCCATCTATTTCTCCCTTAAGTTTTCTTAATATTTTCTTTATATATTTAGGTACCTGTTATTGGGTTTATATTCATTTAAATTTATTATATCTTTGTTTGGCATTAATTCACTTATCATTATACAATGTCCTTCTTTGTCTCTTCTGACTCTTTTTGACTTAAATTGTATGTTGTCTGACATAAGTATAGTCACCCAGTTATGTATGACTTCAAGTCTATATCCTTTTCAGTATCCTTCTCTGCTCCTGTTTCTAAACTTTTTGCTTTCTATGTAAGAATACTCCTTAAAATTCCATCATTACCATCAAATATGTATAATTAAAGCTTTGTATTTGATTAGGAACCATATTTTATTTAGTCGGTTAAGGAAAAGGCTAAATGATGTGACTGAAATAATATTGACCAGAAAATCAGCAGTCCAGGGTGCTAATCTTAAATCTGCCACAAAATTGTCTAAAAGTGCTGAACAGTCCCATGCCTGTTCTGAATTTTAGTTTGTCATAATTTTCTCCTAAAATATGTTTCTGAGAACACCATCCCACAACATCACACCACCACGCACACAATATTGTGTGGTTAAATAAGTTTAACCACAAACTAAAGCTTTCCTTGAAGATTTGTGATGTGCAGTAGTGTGGTTGTAAGATATACTCAGTAAAGGAACCTGTAAACTCGGTAAAGGAATATTTTAACCCACTTTTTTTCTAAATTGTGTCTGATATGGAAATACTCCCCCCAGTTTTGTCCATCCCTAACTCCTATATAAAACATGTTCAGGGCTTCCCTGGTGGTGCAGTGGTTGAGAGTCTGCCTGCCGATGCAGGGGACATGGGTTCGTGCCCCGGTCTGGGAGGATCCCACGTGCCGCGGAGCGGCTGGGCCCATGAGCCGTGGCTGCTGAGCCTGTGCGTCCGGAGCCTGTGCTTCGCAACGGGAGAGGCCATGGCAGTGAGAGGCCCACATACCGCAAGAAAAAAAAAAAAAAAAAACATGTTCAGTGGAACATACTTTGGGAAACGTAAGGTTATGTTTTTCTCTCTGATGGTCTTTCTAAGCACATTCTATGGTTCTTACTCCAATTCTTTAGTGATATTTCAAAACAATGCTTGCAACACTCAATAATTACTTATTTTTATTGTTTGGCAAAATAGCCTTGGGTAGAGTTTCTATGTATCAGTCATGTTTTGAATAAAAATAATATAAAAATCTTGATTCAAATTGGCTTTAATTATAAAAAGCATTGTCATATAGCAAGATTTAAAAGTAAGATAAACTTAAGCATTCTACTTTCAATTCTCTGTAATTTTTGAGTTCGAACTTAGATGGTGTTTTCATTTCCAGTAACATAGTAAAATGGCTATAGAAGTTCTTGTCATCAGTCCAGGTATGGCAATATTCACGTGAAAATGATTACCTTTTCACGTGTTGTTTTCTTAGGAGTGAGGAAAATATTTTCAGAAGCCCCTCAGAGGACTTCACTCATATGTCATTGGGCACTTGTATATTCTTAATCCAGTCACTAGCAAGAAAGATGCAATTACCATGAGTGAATTGATCTAAATTTTATCCACCATTTGGAAGTAGACATTAGGCAGCTTCCCTTGAAATACATGATTATATGCTGGAAAGTGGACAGTTTTTTAAAAATCAATGTTCTTTTAGAAAGGAAAAGAAGGGCATGGAATATTGAGCAGACAACATACAAGTTCTGTTGTATATTCTCAAACAAATGTTAAGAATTTCAAAGAAGAATCCTTTGAAGTAATAGGCTGAGTTGAAATAGAGAAACACATTGAAGAAAACATCAGGCTGAAGATATGAAGGTCTGGGATTAATTGTCAGTTTTCACATTAAAAACCTATGTCCATAGGATAATCATTAAAAATATCTGAGCCTTAGTTCCCTTACCTACATAGGGATGGTATTACTTACCTATCATCATTCAAGTAGACATTATGATCATAAAATGGAATAACAAATATGAGAGCTCTTTGACTTAGAAATACTATCTTATTTTAAAAGATATTTAGCTACCTTTGAGAAAGGAAATTCAGATTTTTCACATGGTAATCAGTACACTTAGACACAATCTATTTAAAGTACAAAGAGTTCAATTTATGTCATAAAGATTTTTTCCTTTATAATTTTGGTAGTTCTGTATTGTATTAAAGGATGGAATGAGTCAAACAACCTTAAGCCCATTTTCTTTTAATTAGCATGGATTCTTGATGGTAACCTCTATTTTTGATGAGTTTGCAAACAAGAGAAGGGTCTGAAATCCAGCAACTCAGAGTAGATATAATGCTTACAGTAACCTAAATGACAAAGTGTCAGTGATGACTGAGATGACAAATGACAACATGCATATTAATAAGCACTAGACGACATTCAATCACTGTCCAATATCCAAAGTCATGTTGAAGGACAATGCAGTCTTCAAATGCAGCACCTCACAGAGGAGGTGTGACTGTCACCAAACAACTTCTATAACTTAGAAAGTCAGCAGAAAAGTGGCAAGGTTATGCCTACCTTGGTGGAAGGGTGAATGACACCTACATATTTCTTATATCCATACTAAAGGGCAAAAACAATAGTCCCTCAAATTATTGTTTAGAAGTCACGTCTACACATGCACCAGTTCAAGCTTTTTGACTGAATTTAGTAATGAATAAAATCAAGATCTCTCTGTCTGTCTCTGTCTCTGTCTCTCTGTCTTCCTACCTGTATAGTTATTTGACTGAATTGCTTATTTGATCAATTCTGTTAGAGTAGTCAATCTAGTTGGAATTTATGTGGTCCTATGTTATGCATCTAATTATGTGATGCATGTGCTATGTGTATGTGCTTATTCATGTATATAATATACACATAAGTAATTTTTTAAATCTCTAATGTCCAGATTTCTATAAGAGCCATGTACATTATATTTTTATTTACAGGATTTTTTCCCTTTTCACATGTAGAGGGATTTCTTAAAGAAATTTTTATCAACATATAATAAATTTAAATAATGTAGAGACTTGACAAAATCATTCAACAACCTGACGAGGAAGTCCTGAGGTGGACAGTCCAGTCCAAAATCTTATTGTTCAACAGAGTGACAGGCAGAGATTCCTTCTGGCAGTGCAAAAGTGGCTGACATCGTTGCTGTTGTCACAGCCCTAATGTTATTCAACAGATATTTTGGACTGAATATAAAAATTTGTGTGCCTGGGCTTGAATATAAATGCATATGGAAGACTCATACCTTCAGCTCTTATGATTATTTATTTTCTACTGAAATCAACAGATATTTTTCTTTTTATCTATATAGATAACAATAAGCTATGTTTCAGAGATAGGTGGGTGTTCCAAATGTCTTTTATTGAAATAATGTTAAGAATGATTATATTAAATAAAACTTAAACTTCACCTAAGACAGAAGAAATTACCTGTTTAAAAATATTAGAAATAATTGGCTTTTCCATATAATTATTTATCTTTAGCATAGTGTATTCATCATCTAGGGCTACAAAACAAAATACCCCAGACTAGGAGGCTTACACAACAGAAATTTATTTTCTTATAGTTCTGGAGGCTGGAAGTCCCAGATCAACATGTCAACAAGTTTGGTCTCTCCAGAGGCCTCTCTCCTTGACATGCAATTGGCTGCCTTCTCTCTGTGTCCTCTGCATGGCCTTTCTCCATGGGCATGTACTCCTGCTATCTCTTCCTCTTATAAGGACAGTAGTCCTATTGGATTAGGGCCTCACTCTTTGACCTCATTTAAACTTAATTGCCTGTTAAAAGTGCTATTGCCAAATACAGTCAAATTGGGGGTTAGAGCTTCAACCTATGGTTATCAGGGGAGACAATTCAGTCCATAACATATGGTTAGAAGAAAATTCCATCTGTTTTAAGGAAACATTTGGTATATCATTTTCAACTAAGTTCAATTTAATTTGGTGACTATTCAAAATATATTCTGTGATAAAGCATGTAAATCACTTAGCACATTTACTGGCACATAGTACATACACAGGAAATATTTGTTATCATTAGCTTCTTAGCACAGAAAATTTAAGAGAGAAAGGAATGAGACATAGGGAGGAGAGAGATTTAGAGAGAGAGAAAAAAAATTCAGGCCTTAGACAAACTTTTAAAATATTGGGGGAAAAAGACAACCATGTGTAATGAAACAAAGGGAGATGATAGTAATCAGTGAGACTAAGAAAGAGAAAATGGGCAGAGACTTGTGGACAAGATCTTGTGGGAGGATTCATGAAATAACTGAATTTGTAGTGGGCCTCGAATGAGAAATAGAATGGAAATTCTAGGCAAAGAAATCAGCATGAGCAAAGGCACAGGGATAGGAATGACCATAAGGTATTATAGCAGGTTAACTCTTATACCCTCTCCACTCCCCAAGAGCCAAGAACAGGCTGACACACTCAACACAACCTGCAGCCTGTGGATAATGTTTTATGGTCATAGCTAACCTAGGATATATTATTATTTGGGATATCAAAGAACATGTCTTCCATAGTGTTAAACCAGCATATATTTCTGATTCATGTTTACCCATATGCACTTGTACATTTGCTAGCAATATATCCATAGAAAATTCAGTCACATATAGACAAATGCAAGAGACAAAAGCAGTATATCTAAATGAAATAACAGATCCTTTAAGAGGCTGCTAATAATCAGATATCTGAAATGTGGCGGAGGGCCATTTTTTGTGAGGGATGTTTTACAAATAAAGAAGTCTAAGTTTTTACTCTCATTCAAATACCAGGTTCAATTTTTGTCAAGTTTTGCTCATAATTTCTAAGAAATAAAACAAATACAGAACATTTATGTATACACACTTATGTACATATGGACGTATACATATATCTTTAATTTTGGTAGCTTTTTGTTTCAAAATTGCCCCTTTTTAAAAATGGAAGGTTAACATAAAAAATGTTCAAATTTGGATTAGAGAAAAAGGGGAGAATACAGCTGCATAGCTGCTGATCATTTCCATATTCTAGTTTAATAGTTTTATTGAAGATGTCCACTATTTTTTTCTGCATGCACCCGATTCTAAAATTATTTGACAGAATCACAGACCAGAAGAGATAGGCTTGCATGTCTGGTAGTCTGTGATTTGGCCATGGTGATTGTCCCACGGTCATCCACCTGATCCAAACTGAGATGATCTGATTTTCTTTCTTCAGGAAATTTGAATTTTAGGTACAGAGACAGATTTACTGAAAGGGTGTTGGACACTTGAACTTGAGCTGTAAGATCAAATAGATATGGGCCAGAAAAAAAGTAACCATTGCTATACCAAACCAAAAGCAGTACCAAAATTAAGAGCCCTACAGAGAAAGTTCTTCTGCAGAGAGATGGATTGATTGCATATATACAGAAAAGAAAGAGCACAGAACACAGGGAGTCTGACTCGCAGACTATATTTGAAGTCTGGTTATAATTTCTGAAAACCATTTTCTGTTTCTTTGCAGTAATGTCCACTCAAATAAGCAAGCTTTAGTTTTTTTATTCCTTGTAATTAAAGAGTCTCTGGCTAGAATAGTTTTTAACCATATTTATGTTTGCTTTTGGATCTCCTTAACTACCCCAGAAATGAAGGTGTCTGGTTGGATACTTTTTGCTTCGAAGACAATAAGGCATTTGCATGTTGGGGGAGGTGTAACCTGCAATGGATGCAGTAGACTTTCAAAATATATTGAATGGATTGAACAAATGTGTAAAATTTGCACTCATTGAGTGGGAACATAAATCATATTATGAAATTATGGAATTATGGTATTATGGCATTTAATCCCAACATAAACCTATACTTATAAAAACTGATTTAAAGTGGCCATAGCATATCAAAACATTGCATAATGTATCAACTTGTATCATAGATATTTTAAGGCCAATTTTTAATTTGCATATGAATAGTAAACAGAATTTTTCTTCCTTTAAATAACTCTCTTTCCATTTTTTTATCAGAGAGGAAATAGTAATATCTGTAACTAAAGCATAGTTATTGCCTGGGCTGTGTATGTTTTCATTGAATGTCTGTTCAATAAATGAAGTTACTCAGAAACAAAAGCTAAAGATTTTTTTTGTAAATTTTCCTGTTTGCATTTATATATTTGCCTCTTCTTTTTTTCTGTATACTTAATCTCTATTCTTTTAGAATTGTTTAACTTCATATTTAACCTTTCTAAGATTGTGCATAGTACCGCTGTGGACATAAGGTTTAGGACCAATTCAACCTTATTAAATGCAGTGCTACAAAGACAACACCCCCTCAAAACCTGTTTATGGAATGTTCCAGTAAGTACTAGATTCTAAACTCTATCCTTGAGTGTGGAGAGTGTGAGTCATTCTGTATCTCTTGATTTATGATTTGTGTAAAATGATTTATCACTGATTTATGTAGAATGACTTTATTGATAATATAATCTTTAATATGTAGAAAGTCACTACCTTCAGTGTGATATGTTGAATCAAAAGAATGAAGTGTAGAGAGAACAGAAGCCAGTCTCCTTTTTCAGAACTTACTTTTTTTTCTTTAAGCACAGATATGCAAAAATGGATCCTAATTTAGGCAACACTAACCCCCACTACTTGATGATTTAGTTCTCCTATTGAAGGATAATAACAATAATAACAATAATTTAAAATACATTTAATGAGGCTTCCATTGACAGATCGTTCTCCCCATTCCAGATCCTACTTTCTTGTTATTGAGATATAGTTCACATACCATAAAATTCACCTTTTTAAAGTGTACAATTCCATAGTTTTCAGTATATCCACAGATACATTCAACTACAGCCAATTTTAGAACAGTTTTATCAGCTCAAAAAGAAAACAGAGACCCTTTAGCTATCACCTACGTATCTCTCCATTCCTCCAACTAGCCCTAAGGAACCACTTCTACGCTCTCTCTATATAGATTACCCTGTTTTGCACTGTCATATAAATGGAATCATATACTATGTGGTCTTTTGTGCCTGGCTTCTTTCACTTAGCAAAATGTTTTCAAGGTTTACACATGTTGTAGCATCTAACAATATTTCATTCCTTCTTAAGACTGAATAATATTCCATTTTAAGGATATATTAGTTTCTTATCCATTCAACTGATAATGGACATTTGAGTTGCTTCCACCTGTTTCTAATATGAATAACGCTACTATAAACATTCATGTACAAGTTTCTGTGTGGACATATGTTTTGATTTCTCTTGGGTTTATATCTAGGAGTGGAATTACTGAGTAATATGGTAACTCTGTGTTTAATTGTTTGAGGAACTGCCAGACTGCTTTCCAAAGTGACTCCAACATTTTACATTTCTAAAAGCAGTGTAGGGCCTCCCTGGTGGCGCAGTGGTTAAGAGTCCGCCTGCCGATGCAGGGGATACGGGTTCGTGCCCCGGTCTGGGAGGATCCCATATGCCGCGGAGCGGCTGGGCCCGTGAGCCATGGCCGCTGGGCCTGCGCATCCGGAGCCTGTGCTCCGCAACGGGAGAGGCCACAACAGTGAGAGGCCCGCATACTGCAAAAAGAAAAAAAAAATAAATAAATAAAAGCAGTGTATTAAGATTGAGGTTTTCCCACATTCTGGACAGCACTTGTTCTTATCACACCTTTTTTAAAAATTGTTAAGACTTTATTTTCTAGAGCAGTTTTAGGTTCACGGCAAAATTTCAGGGAAGGTACAGAGATTTCCCATAAGCCCCTTGCCCCCACATATGCATAGCCTTCCCCCATTATCACCATACCCAACCAGAGTGGTACTTCTGACATACCTACATTGACACATGACAATCACCCAAAGTCCATAGTTTACCTTAGGGTTCATTCTTGGTGTTATACATTATATGAATTTGGACAAATGTGTAATGACATGTGTCAGTTATTATGGTATCATACAGAGTATTTTCACTGCCCTAAAAATGTTCTGTGATCTGCCTATTCATCCCTCCCCTTAATCCACCCCCAATCTACTGATCTTTTTACTGTCTCTATAGTTTTATCTTTTTCAGTCTGTCATATAGTTGGAATCAAACAGAATGTAGGTTTTCAGATTGGCTTTTTTTTCCTTATTAATATGCATTAAGATTACTCCATGTCTTTTTATGGCTTGATAGCTCATTTGTTTTTAGCACTGGGCAATATTTGATTGTCTGGATGTACCACAGTTTATTTACCTACTGAAGGACATCTTGATTGCTTTCAAGTTTTGGCAATTATGAATAAAGCTGCTATTCCTACACATGTACAGGTTTTTGTGTGGACATAAATTTTCAACTCCTTTGGATAAATACTAAGGAGTGTGATTGCTGCACCATATGACAAGAGTATTTTAACTTTGTAAGAAACTGTCAAACCGTCTTCCAAAGTGGCTGTACCATTTTGCATTCCCACCAGAAATGAATGAGAACTCCTTTTGCTCCACATCTCCAGCATTTGGTGTTTTCATTGTTCTAGATTTTGCCCATTCTAGTAGGTGGGAAATAATATCTCATTGTTTGAATTTGCATTTCAGTGTTGTCATATGATATAGAGCATCTTGTCATACGTTTATTTGCCATCTGTGTATGTTCTTTGGTGAGGTGTCTGTTAAGGTCTTTAGCCCAGTTTTTAATCAAGTTGTTTTCTTATTGTTGAATTTTGTGAGTTCTTTGTTTATTTTGGATAATAGTCCTCTATCAGATGTATCTTTTGAAAATGTTTGCTCCCAGTCTGTGGTTTCTCTTCTTATTCTCTGACATTGTTTTTTTACAGAACAGAAGTGTTTAATATAAAAGTTTAGCTTATCAATTGTTTCTTTCATGGATTGTACCTTTGGTGTTGTATCTAAAAAGTCATCACCATACCTATGGTCCTCTAGGTATTCTCCTAATGTTATCTTCTAGGAATTTTATGCTTTTTCAGTTTACATTTGGATCTGTAATCAATTTTGAGTTAATTTTGTGAAGGGTATAAGGTCTGTGTCAAGGTCAATTTTTTTTTTTTTTTTTTTTGCTTGTGGGTGTCTCATTGTTCCAGGACCATTTGTTGAAAAGACTTTCTTTGCTCTGCTATATTGCCTTTGCTTCTTTGTGAAAGATCAGTTGACTATATTTATGAGTGTCTACTTATGTGCTCTCTGTTCTGTTCCATTGATCTATTTGTCTTTTCTTTCACCAATAACACACAATCTTGATTACTGTAACTAGATAGTAAATCTTGAAGTTGGGTAGTGTCAGTCCTCCAACTTTGCTCTTTTCCTTCAATATTATGTTGATTATTCTGTCTTTTGCCTCTCTATATACACTTTAGAATCAGCGAATAGATAACCACAACATAACTTGATGGGATTTTGACTGGCATTGCATTGAATCTGGGGATCAAGTTGGGAGGAACTGATGTCTTGACAATATTGTGTCTTTGTATCCATGAACATGGAATGTCTCTCCATGTATTTTGTTGTTTAATTTCTTTTATCAGAGTTTTGTAGTTTTCCTCATATATTTTGTATATATCTTGTTAGATTTTTACCTAAATATTTCATTTAGGGGATGCTAATGTAAATGGTTTTGTATTTTTAATTTCAAAATCCACTTGTTCATTGCTGGTTTATAGAAAGGTGACTGACCTTTGTGTATTAACATTGTATCCTAAAACCTTGCTATAATTTATTAGTTGCAGGAGAGTTTTTTTGTGTGTGGATTCTTTCAGACTTTCTACATAGACAATCACAACATCTGCAAACAAAAACAGTTTTATTTCTTCCTTCCCAATCTGTATACATTTTATGTTATTTAATTGTCTTATTGCATTAGCTAGAACTTCTGGTACAATTTTGAAGAGGAGTAGTGAGAGAATATTTTTGTTTTATACTTGATATTTGTGGGGAAGCTTTGAGTTTCTCACCATTAAGTATAATGTTAGCTGTAGGGTTTTTTAGACATTCTTTATCATGTTGAAGAAGTTCGCCTATATTCCCAGTTTACTGACAATTTTTATTATGAACAGGTGTTGGGTTTTGTCAAATGCTTTTTCTGCATCTATTGATATGATCACGTGATTTTTCCTGTTTAGTCTTTGATGTGATAGATTACATTAATTGATTTTTGAATATTGATCCAGCCTTGCATATCTGGGCTATAAATCCCACTTGGTTTAGGGTTGCAGTGTATAATTATATGTACTTGGATTATTGTATTTTTTTTATTCTAACCAGCCCAGTGGGTGTGAGGGGGTTCACTGTGATTTTGATTTGCATTTCCTTGATGAATATTGGTGTCAAACAAATGTGCCTGTTGGTTATTTGTATATTTTCTTTGGAGTAATGTCTTCAAGTTCTTCACCCACGTTTTAAAAATTGGGTTATTTGTCTTTATACTGTTGAATTGTAAGAGTTCTTTATGCATTGTGGATAGAAGCCATTTATCCAATATATGATTTGCAAATATTTTCTCCCATTCTGTGGGTTTTCTTTTTACTTTATAGATGGTGTTGTCCTAGTTTTCTTTTTATGGAAAAATAGCATCAATATTATGTTTCTCCTCAGTAATGATATCATTAATTCTTTGTAAACTGCAAAGTATATCTTAATTAAATCCTGGGGCCCCCTTTCTTCACAACAAGCAATAATGATAATGATGATGATGATGATGATGATGTTGATAGCTGTTAATATTTATTGAGTGCTACCCATTTACCAGGTATTGTGATAACTACTTTAATGCATTTGCTCATTTAATCCCAAGTATATAATCCCATTAAGTAGGAATTACTATTATCTCCATTTATAGATGATGGAACTGAGGCACAGAAAAAGCCACATAGCCAGTAATTGACAGATAAGAAAAAAAAAATCCTAGGCTGATTGCTCATCCAGTTATACTGTCCCATGATCTGTGTTCTGAGATTTTTCTCACTTTCATTCCTCACAAACTTGTCGCTGTTGGTACCCCAGTGTGAAGGTTTTCTGATAAAGTAGTATGTGCTAGAGTTGTTAATGGTTATTAATCAGTTATAAATAAGTACACTCATGAACTTTTTCTAGAACTCTCACTTATTCATATTTAGGCCTTATAACAGTAATACCTTAAATTATTGACATAAGAACAACAGAAATTTTAGCCATGGGCAACATGGAGAGGAGGATTATTTTGGGCAATGGGACCCTTCAGAGACCCTCACATCTTATGAAAATTGCAACCACTAACTTCCTTTTCATATCTTGTTGAGTCTACTTTACCAACGATCATTGCTCCACAGACTGGCATCCTTAAAATAATATTGATGGAATATTGATGAACAGATACTAAAGTGCTCAAGTAAACATACACATTTAATTTAGAGTTGGTGTAATATTCCTTGGTCATTCTTGTGAGCACTAAAAGATTGAACGGTTGTTTGTGTTTTTTGGGTAATATACAGACATATTTGCAAGAATATTTTTTTAACTCACAAGTGATTATATTCAGCTCATTGATGCATAGGTATCTTTAACATCCCCCACAAAGTGGTTTGACTTTTCTAAAGCCATCATGGAGTTTGAATGAAAAGGGTATACTTTTTTCATTAATTATTCCTTTCTAGTTGAAATTGCATAATTGCCAGGAATTTAAAAAAATAATTAAGTGCAACTCAACTCACTATCCCTTTATTTTTCTCCAACATCTAAGTTACAAACCTGGCTCAATTCAACACCTCACTCAGATTTTTCTGCTGTAAAATATAATACACCTGTGAGGACAGAGGAACACCTTACCTAAGCCCTCAGGGCTTCTTGTAAAAACTTACATTATATGCCCCTGCTCAAATAACCTCCCACATAGGAAAGCACCAACTCCAAAACACTATTTACAAAGCTCCTATCTCTCTTCTCACTCTCATGGAATAACTTCACTCTTCTTCACAAGCCAGAGGCTAACTACTGTATTATCTTTCCTTCACCCTCCCTACAAATAAATCCCAGCTGCTTTCTTCCTCCCTCCTTTCTTGCCCTCACCTGCTTCCCTTACTTTTAAAAAGGAGGGAGTCATCATACATATCAAGGCACATTCCACTGCTTGATCCAATTAATTTATTCTCTTCTAATACATGGTCCTGTCAATTTCTGGTCTCTTTCTCTCTCACCCTCATCTTTTCTCTGTAATCATAAAAATAAGTTCAGTGTTTCATCTTTAAACAAAACAAGGGGAATGAACCATCCATGACCATGTGATCTCTGCTAGCCTCTGTTCATTCAATTCCCTTTCTATCTAAAACAGTGGTTCTTAAACTTAACTATGCATCAGAATCAACTGGAAAGCTGCTTAAAAGCCAGATCACTGGTCTCTAACTCCAGATTTTGTTATTCAAGAGGTCTATGGCAGAACTCAAATATTTTCATTTCTAACAAGTTCCTAGATGACTTTGATACTGCTGACCTGAAGTCCACACTTTAAGAACCACTGGTTTAAGGCAAGATCTTTTATTTTATTTTATCTTATTTATTTTATTTTATTATTTTATTTTATGTAAACCTTTTGCAACAGGTTTTCAGTCTTCACCATTCTACTGTAAGTACCCTTGCTAATGTTGCACATGACCACCTTTTATCCAGATACTTGTTTTCAAAACTTGATTTCTCTCGATCACTCTTCAGTGTTTGACATGGATAGCTGTACCTTCTTTTTTTTTTTTAATAATATGGACACAGGAAAGCCCATATATTATACTCAAGAGAAGAATAGAGTTACTGAAATGTCTGGTTATAAAATATCACACAGAAGATATACAAAATTCATTCTGAAATATTTCATTTTAAGTGCCAAGTACTAATCAACAGTGTACTAAGTGTTGCAGGTACATTATGAACTAATTAAACATGGTCCTTTACATCATCTAATAGAAAAGGTAAGTCAAGTACATGGTTTAGATTGTAAATTTTAAGGCTAACAACACAGTTTTGAGGAAGGAGTCTGGGAATATCAAAGTTGAGGCCTGTTGCATGAGTAGGAGTTTAGTACAAAAACAAGTGGGCAAAGAATGATTTGGTATAAGGTAATACTCTTGTGGGCTGAATGTGTCTGCTTAAAATTCACATGTTGAAGCCCTCATCCCCAATGTGATGATATTTAAAGATGGGACCTTTGAGAAGTAATTACGTTTAGATTATGTCATAATTTTAGGACACTCTTTATGGGATTGGTGCCCTTATAAGAAGAGGAAGACAGAGATAACTCTCTCTCACCATTCACATGCCCCAAGGAAAGACCATGTGGGCACACAGCAAGAAGGCAGCTGTCTACAGGTCAGGAAGCAGGCCCTTACCAGAAACTGAATCTGCCAGCACCTTGATCTTGGATTTCACAGCCTCCAGAGCTGTGAGAGATAAATGTCTGTTGTTTAGGCCACCCAGGCTATAGTATTTTGTTATAGCAGCCAGAGCTCCCTAAGACAAACACCATTAGCTAAGAATCAGAGGCAAGAAAGAACAGGCTTGCTTCAGAAAATTAAAGGCATTTTATTTGGCTGGCGAAAAAGTAAAAATATATATATATATATAAATTATAATATATATAATTGTTCATGGGTATGTTCTTGCTGGGGGAACACAGTGATGAGTGATGAGGCAAATAAGTATATCTGGCACTACTGAATAAATACGGAGACCTGAAAGAACTATTCTCTCTCTTCAAAATGGATTTGAAAACAAACATCTATCCACTGGCTGGGGGAAGCAGTAAACTTTTTCATCTCTACTAGAGATGAACACACAATAAAGTTCTCAAACCAGTCAAATAGTTGCTTTATAAAACCACCAAGAGGCTCGGCACCCCAACTTTTTGAAGTAATAGAACTATTTAAACAAACTTGATGTATGTTATAAGAATAGTAAGATATGACAGAAAAGTTCACACCATATGAGAGAAGAGATTTACATGAAAAAAGAGAATATGCACTAGAAAGACAGAGTTTCAAAAAATATACTCAATGAAACTAAAAAGCCCAATGATTGGATAAAAAGATTGAACACAGCTGCAGGGAGAATTCATGAACTGCATGATAGATCTGAAGTTTTAGTAATGTAACACAGAGAGATAAAGTGATAGAAAATATGAAAAAGTGGTAAAGAGACATTGACTGTGGATTGAGAAGATCTAGGAAGCTAGATAGAACAAAAACAACTCAATATTCAAATGTAAGATGGTTGATTATTTCCATAATTAATGAAATATATGAATCCCCAGGTTAAAGAAAAAAATGACTCAGATTGGAAAATTAAAAATAAATCTATATATAAACACAATATGCTGAAATTGCAGAAATCCAAGGGCAAGGAGAATATATAAAACTCATCTAAAGAGAAGACAGAAAGTAAAGTTTTACAGTAATTTTAACCCTAGGAGACTTCTGGAAACAAACAAGCAAACAAAAATACCAAAGAAAATGGACTCATATTTTTAAAGTACAGAAGAAAATGACTCAACTTAGAATTTTATCTCTAGGTAGATTGTCCTTAAATAGTGAAAGTAAAATAAAGACATCTCCAAAACAAAAGTGAGGAAATTTACCACTCAGACTCTTGCTGAAATAACTTGTCCTGGAATATGTATTTTAGGAAGAAGAAAATTTAATCCAGAAGGAAGCAATAGTAAGAATTAATGGTGAGTAAAGAAACTGGCAAATACATAAATACAAATAAGGATCAACTCTAGTAATGATAATAATAATAACAATAGATTATATAGGGAACTTTTAGGAAAGGTGGAACTAAACATTAGGAAACAAAGTGATAAATGTATTCTAAGATCCTTCTGTTAATCAAGGGTTTATGAGAACTAAATGATTAATTTTAAAATTTGGCAAGTCAATAATATATTATAAATGTTTAATGTAGCCACCAAAATAATGGAAAGAGAATGTATAACTTTGCAAATTACTAAAGGGTGAAAAAATAACAAATAAATATAAAGAAAATGAATAATAAATAAAAATAACTAAATGAGTTGTTAGATATAAATCCACACTATATCAGAAATTACAATAAAAATAACTAGATTTAAGAGTCATCTAAAAGAGGTTCTCAGATGTGGATTAAATTTTAATTGCATTGTAGGGGAAAAACTACTTAAAATAATGACACATAAAGGCAAATGTGAAGGATTGAGGGTTGGAAAAAATTGATCCAGGCACGTACTACCATAACAAAGCTGATGTAACTCTATTAAAAACAGATGATAAATAGACACACAGATATGTAATAATGATAAAGGAAGCAGCTCACTTCGTTTATCAAAGTTATACCATCATGTACTTTTAAGCACCTAATAATATAATTTTTAAAATGTATAAATTAAAGATTGACAGAATAAAAAGACTGACGAGAATAAAACACAATACACAATAATATAAAAACTTATGTTAAAACAACACATGGTTCACAGAAGAAAGTATAATGGAAAGTAAAACATATTAAGGGCTGTGTTAATAAACACACCACATATTAAAACTTGGATGAAGACATTAACTAATGTATGCTAGAAGATATTATAAAATAATAACTGAAAAAGACATCCAAATCAGAAAGGAGAAAAGAAAACTGTCACTATTTGTAGATGACATGATGTTATATATAGACAACCCTAAAGACTCCACCAAAAATCTTTCAGAACTATTAAATGAATAAAGTTGCAGGATACAAATAAATATGTAAGAATCTGTTGCGATTCTATACACTAGCAATGAACTAGGAGGGAAAGAAATTAAGAAAACAATCCCATTTCAAATTCATCAGAAAAAAATAGAATACCTAGGAATAAATTTAACCAAGGAGGTAAAATACCTGTACATGGAAAAATATAAGACAATGATGAAAGAAATTGTAGAAGACATAAATAAATGGAAAGATATTTCATGTTCATAGATTGGAAGAATTAATATTGTCAAAGTGTCCAGACTACTCAAAGCAGATTCAATGCAATCACTATCAAAATTCCAATGGCATTTTTCACAGAAATAGTAAAAACAATCCTAAAATTTGTATGGAATCATAAAAGACCCCAAAGAGGCAAAACAATCTTGAGGAAGAAAAACAAAGCTGGAGGTGTTATGCTCCCTGAATTCAAACCATATTACAAAGATATAGTAATCAAAACAATATGGTATTGGCATAAAACAGTCACATAGATCAACAGAGCCACATATAGAGCCCTGAAATAAACCCATGCATATATAACTAATTAGTTTATGACAAAGGAGCCAAGAATATACAATGGAAAAAAGACAGTCTCTTCAATAAATGGTGCGGGGAAAACTGGACAGCCACAATAAAAGAATGAAACTTGACCACTATCTTACACTGTACACAAAAATTAACTCAAGATTGATCAAAAATGTGAATGTAACACCTTAAACCATAAAACTTGTAGAAGAGAACACAGGCAGTAAGCTCCTTGACATCAGTCTTGGGGATGATGTTTTGTATTTGACACCAAAAGCAAAAACAGCAAAAGTAAAAATAAACAAGTGGGACTATATCAAACTGAAAAGCTTCTGCAAAGCAAAGAAAACCATCAACAAAATGAAAAGGCAACCTACAGAATGGCGGAAAATATTTGCAAATCTTATATCTAATAAGGGATTAATATGGCAAATATACAAAGAACTCACACAATTCAATAGCAAAAAAAGCAAACAATCCAAATAAAAATGAGCAGAGGATCAGAACAGACATTTCTCCAAAGAAGAAATACAAATGGACAACAAGTGCATGAAAAGGTGCTCAAGGTCACAGATTATCAGGGAAATGCAAATCAAAACCACAGTGCGATATTGCCTCACACCTGTTAGAATGGCTATCACCAAAAAGACAAGAAATAGCGAGTGTTGGTGAGGATGTGGAGAAAAGGGAACCCTTGTACACTGTTGGTGGGACTGTAAATTGGTGCAACCACTATGGGAGACAGTATGGCAGTCTGTCAAAAAAATTAAAAATAGAACTACTGTATGATCCAGCAGTTCCACTTCTGGGTATTTATTTGAAGAAAACTAAAACATTAACCTGAAAAGACATATGCAGCCCCATGTTCACTGCAGCATTGTTTACAACAGCCAAGAAATGGAGGTAACCTAAGTGTCCATCTGTGGATGAATGGATAAAGAAAATGTGGCATATATACACAATGGAACGTTATTTGGCCATAAAATAGAATGAAATCTTGTCATTTGTGACAACATGGATGGACCTTGAGGGCATTATGCTAAGTGAAATAAGTCAGATAGAGAAAGACCAATACTATATGAACTCATAGATAGAGAATAGATTGGTAGTTGTTAGAGGTGGGGAGTGGGGTGTAGGTGAAATGTGTGAAGGGGGTTAAAAAGTAAAAACTTCCAGCTATAAAATAAATGTCGTGGATGTAATGTAAAGCCTGATGATTACAGTTAATAAGACTGTATTGATATTTAAAAATTGCTGAGTAAATTTTTTAAATTATTTATTTATTTAGGGGTGCTTTGGGTCTTTGTTGCTGCGTGCGGGCTTTCTCTAGTTGTGGCGAGCAGGGGCTACTCTTCATTGCAGTGCACAGGCTTCTCATTGCAGTGGCTTCCCCTGTTGCAGAGCACAGGCTCTAGGCACGTGGGCCTCAGCAGTTGTGGTGCACTGGTTCAGTAGTTTTGATGCACGGGCTTAGTTGCTCCGCGGCATGTGGGATCCTCCTGGACCAGGGCTCGAACCTGTGTCCTCTGCATTAGCAGGCAGATTGCTAATCACTGCACCACCAGGGAAGTCCCTGCTAAGAGTAAATCTTAAAAGTTTTCATCACAAGAAAAAATTTGTAACTATGTATGGTGATAGGTGTTAACTAGGCTTAATTGTGGTGATCATTTCACAATGTGTATAAATATTGAATCATCATGTTGTATAGCTAAATTAAAAAAACAACTGAAAATTCAATTTAGCTTTATTTTTTTAAAAAAAAGAACAATGGGTTAAAATCAAATGAAGTGATATGGAGGATTTTTTTTTAAAAATAGGAGATAGAATAAATGTAATAGAACAAGAATAGTTGAATTACGCTGCTCTCTGCTCCATACAGATCTAGAGGTCAAGGCTTGCCAAGTGTATCACTGAATCTTATGAACTACCATGAGTTTCACTTCATAATTTTCAAGGAGCAGAACCAAAATCTCAGGAATATTTCAAAGGAGAAAATCAGAATCCTCAGCATATGGCAAAAAGGCGTGGCCATCAGAATCTGAATCCCTACAAATGTATGTATCCTCTCCAATATCATAAGATCAATAAGAGCATATAAAACCACACATAACCTACAATCTCTGGATTACTAGAAGACAGAGAATACCATAAACTTTAAATTACATTTATAAAGAGAAATAAACACTCAATTCCAAGAGAGTTTCTGCTCTGACTGCAAGACTCTGGATGTAGAGAGCAGGGAGAGAAGGCTTAGGAGACTCCGTGACAAAGAGGGGAGAGATTTGGAAGAATTAATGAAGCACAGACAAAATCATCCTCAGAAAGAGAACATCCAATGTTCAGAGCCAAATTAGTACTAAACCAAAATGAAAGTTTGGCACTTGGTAGTCACCAGGTGACATCACCACCTGATACAAGAAATGGCCTTGAAAGTATAATAAGAGACACCCAAAGTGGTAGTATTAGAGAAGGTTTGTTCTGGAGAAGGATATGGATAATGGGATTGCACCCTTGAGAAAGATAACACTGAAAAGAAAGAAAAAGTTAGAGGGGAAAGAGTAGGATCCTGAAGAAATGGAAGGAAAAAAACAAAAGCTTTGATAGCTTTTGCCTTCACTCCCACCATTAATATCACCTATTAAAGAAACCACATTTCACTAAAGCAACAGCAGGGAGTGTGGTTCAAGTATAAACCCTGTCCACGACATGAGTAGGAATAGGAAAAGACACACACACATACAGAGAGAGAGAGAGAGAGGGCAAGAGAATCTCTATACAAAGCAATTGGGCAAATAAAACAGGTAAATGAATAAAAATATTTCAGCTAATGAAAACTCACCATCCTCAAACCACCATAAAGTAAAAAAAGAAAATGTAACACATAATTCTAACTAAATTATATATTATACAATAAGGATTTTGACATCTATCACTTATCTATCACCTATCATTCTTTCTCTAAAGTTGGAAATTAAAAAACTAACACATAAATCAATAAAACAAGACATAAATGCAAATATGGTTGAATTCATAAAAATGTATTAAACTAGTCCAAGAAATATATTTTATAATGCTAAAAGCCACATTCACAATTGAAGACACAACAGAAATTATCTACGTATAATATCAAATTACACAGTAAATGCCCATTTAAACCAGAAATTACAGATAATGCATGGAGACACATGTAGAAGCATTAATAATGTGAAACTTTAATATACCACTTTCAGTATAAAATATAATAAGTAGGCATAAATAAGAATATAAGAAATAAAAGCAACATAATTAATATAGTAAATCTTATATATAACACCCTATAGTCTAAAAAGAGACAGTGTATGTTCTTCCAAAATGCTTATAGAACGTGTCATATTTTATTATATATGAAGAGTCATATCAGGAAAATATCAAGAAGTATCATAAAGAGAAATCTTATATTTTCTTATAATCATGCATAAGATCTGGAAATTTAAAATAAAATATAAAAAATTGAAAATCTCTTTCACCTGAATATTTTTTTTAAACTATTAGACAATTTTTGGAGCAAAGGATACTAAGAAAAATTGTAGGATTTTTGAGAAGTAATGATAATGATAGTACTACATATCAGCATATATGAGATATATTTACATATTTGAAGCAGTCACCAGAAGAAAATTCACTTTACAAAAATACAGGGTACACAGATTTTCTTATTGCTATAAGGGAACAATCAACAAATTCATAAAATGGGCAACTGATCTGGGCAGCTTTAAAATAATGAATTTACTGGTAAAAATGGAGGAGGTCTTTTAAATGAAAAGAAACCATATAAATAATCAAACGCAATGCATGAATCCTGGTTAGATCCTGATTGAACAAAACTAAAGATAGGTTCTATTTTTGTGACAACTGGGAGAAATGAATAGAGACTGGATATTAGATGATACAGTGAAAATATTTTGAATTTTCTTAGGTGTGATAATAATATTGTGACTATATAGAATAGTTTTATTCTTAGGAGGCCCATGCTGAAATACTTATGTAGAGAGAAAGAGTGTTCACAAAATATGGGAATATATTGATTGTTGTTGAATCAGAATGGAAGATATATGGTGGTGAATTTTTTCAACTTTGGTCTATATTTGAATTACATTTTAAAATATAATAGATATATAATTATACATTATAAAATTAAAATGTAAAAAGGAAATAAATATATGCACAGTATAATAGCATTTATGTAAATATTTTAAGTATACAAAATGATAGTATGCATTATTTCTCACATTGATCATGTGTGATGATATAACATGCCAATTACAGGTAGTGATTAACCCTGGAGAAGAGTATGGAAGTGATGGAGCAGCGGTGGTGAGGCTTATGTTTTTTTTCTTTTTGTGATACACTGGCCTCTCACTGTTGTGGCCTCTCCCATTGCGGAGCACAGGCTCCGGATGCACAGGCTCAGTGGCCATGGCTCACGGGCCCAGCCGCTCCGCGGCATGTGGGATGTTCCCAGACCAGGGCACGAACCCATGTCCCCTGCATCGGCAGGCGGACTCAACCACTGCGCCACCAGGGAAGCTCTGTTTTATTTCTTTAACCAAAAGTGGAGGGAGAGAATGAGCCTCAGAAAATATGACAAAATATTATTCTTTATTAAGTGTAGTTTGTGGTAATTATTTTTATTATAATATACGCTGAATTTTCTATGTTTAAATATTTTATAATTAAATTGTTTTAGCTTAAAATGTCTCAAGCCAAAACATAGAAGATACTGAATATGTATTTTGATTTTCTCTGTAATGGAGCAGAATTAAACTGATATAATAATTATCTAAAATTAAAAGGAGAAAGAGAGAGAGCGAAAGGATCTAGATCAAATAACTATGCAATCATTCTACACTGCTGATAACTTCCTGAATTTTTAATCTGTGAGGAAATTTGTAGCCTAAGAAATGAATACACTACATCCTTACTGTTACCAAACCAAACTTGGGTCTGCTCACCTGCTCACAGTTAAGCCAATCTACCGACACCAGGTTGTGATGAAGGAAAGTGCAGCGTTTACTGTAGGCACAAAGCAAGGAGTCCAGGCCCCTAAGGCCCCAAATTCCCCCAACCCCCCAGTGGTTTTCAGGGGAAGGTTTTTAAAGATAGGGTGAGGGAGAGAGTGATCAGCTGATGGACATTCTTCTGATTGGTTGATGCTGAGGTAATCAGGAGTCAACATCATCCACCTTCTGGTTCCAGCCAGTCTGAGGTCTACGGACTAGTGGTCAGAATGCAGTTAACTTCTTCCACCTGGTGGGGGTATCAGTATCCACAAAACACCTCAAAGGCTATGGCTCAGAATATTATCGATAGCCCTTGAGGAGGAACTAAAGGTCCTTGACCTTGTCTAATGGCTAAACTATTATTATTTTTTCTTGCTTGACTGTTTTCCTTTGTTTCTGCATTTTCTCAATTCTCTGAGTAAATTTATTCTTTGGAACTTGGGGAAGGCCTAGGAGGCTCAAGTTTTTCTACAAACAAGAGGCAATTGGAGGACATGGTGGGGGGGGCAGTCTGTTCCCTGAGGGCCCCATAGGGTCCTGCTCACTTACACTTACTACAAAAGCAATGCTGTTTTTTGGATATTTTAAATTTTTACTATGCTGATAATGCCAACTTCCTTCATAATAAAGGAGCCATGTGTATAACTTCACAATTTTTATATAAATGGGGTCAATGGAGTTACATACAGTGGTCTGCTGGAGCTAGCTCACACTAGCTCAAGAAAGTTGATTGTACTCATTTCAGTCAGCTGGCTCACTAGCATACTACTGGTTATAGGAATTAAAGTGGTGTGCTGGTAAATGTTTAACAACTGGCTCTCCTAGAAATAAAAGTTTTGGTTTATACTGTTTGCCGATTTCTATTATGTATATACACCCACCATGTCAATTTCAGGTTATCAATGTTACCTAACTAAACATGGAGTTGGGAACAAAAGCACAGAATCAACACTTGTAAGCCAGTATGAGTTGGCTCCAGCATATCACTGAAATGTATTCATCTCAAAGTTCCTCTCTGACTGTAGTGGATTTTAGAGCTGCATGATGGAAACAGGAGAGAAATCTATCATTCCTAACTGTTGAAAGAAAGGGAAAAATAAGAACAAGGCTGATTTGATCAATTCGCATATCTTGATTTCTTTGTTGAGAATGTTGTCTTCTATACTATAATAAAACACCTCTATCCATATGTAGGTATGTCGATCATCATCTTAGTATGTTAGGGTAATATTGCTTTAATTCCTCTAGAATTTGGAATAATGAATATTATTTAGGAAAATAAGATATTGAGAATGGTTACTTCTGTAGCTACATATTTTAAAGACAACCAGGTTTTGAGCTTCAGGCAATGTAGCACAGAAGCTGGTTGGGCTGAGCAATATATTGTAAAAAAAAAAAAAAAAGCTTTTCTTCAGGTTTTTGTAACATTACCCCATGAAAGAAAGGTTAAATCACCCTTCAAAACACAGGTGATTAGCTAATTAATAGAACATAGGTACTGAAAGTACACTACAGTGTGAAACAGTTCATTTCAAAGTGATTTTGTCTAAGAATTGGAACCCAGAGGAAGAAAATGTCATAGTTTCACAAGTCTGGAATTATGCAATAAAACTTTAATCAGATACAATCACATAATGATTTTTTTCAGGCATGAATATTTCAACCACCAGCCTTAATACTAAAGATTAGGTGTTCAATGTATATTATTTGTAGAAAAATATGCTACAATTTATTTAGAACTACTTGTAATAGAAACTGCCTATATCTTACAAGTCAATGAAAATAAGAACATTGGAGAATCATGGTCATCGTGGCACATTTTAAATGCACCTCCATAAGAATAATTTTCTATATAATATTATCTTAGTCTGTTCGAGATGCTATAACAAAACATGAAAAAACTGGTAACTCATAAATAACAGAATTTATTTCTCACATTTCTGGAGGCTAGAAGTCCAAGATCATGGTGACAGCCTGGTTGGGTGAGGACCGTTATCCTGGTTGCAGACACATCTCTGGCTGTGTCCTCACATGGTGTTAAGGGGCCAGGGAGCTCTGTGCAGTCTTTTTTATTAGAGCACTGATCCTATTCATGACAGCTATACTCTCATGACCTAATCACCACCCAAAGACCCCATCTTCTAATACCATCACATTGGGTATTAAGATTTCAACATATAAATTTTAGAGGAGCACAAACATTCAGACCATAGAAAGTATGAACAGGGATCTGTTATACTCAGTAAAGATTTTCAAATCTTCCAAAGCTCTGAATTATATTATTGCCCTAACAAGCATTAGGAATGATATTGCAGCGATAAGAATAAGGTCTATTGCATTTATAGATTCCCCAGTGATAATTCTTATTTTAGTAACAAGGCCTGGATTAATGTATATTTATGATTAATAAAAATACCTGAGAAATGTTCTGTCTGGTTAGTGGAATATTGTGGTTACCTATAGAAAGCTTTAAGACTAACACATAATATAAAACATTTGAACAATCTAATATTAAAATAATGTCATATGCTTCTCATAACGTATCACAGATTGAGATCTCTGGGAAGCAGATTCTGAGGCAGGATTTATTATATAGGACGTTAATTAGTTAGTGCTCTTAGAATCAACACCTGTAGAAACGAGGGAGAAAGGAGGATTGGACCAAAGGGAGAAGTTGAGCTGTGGTATCATCCCAAATAAGGTTTCAGCTGGCCCTCCTTGAGAACTTTAGAGCTAGGACTGCCATTCCGAATTATCCCAAATAGAGGCAAGGAGACTGACAGGGCCTTTATATCTTCACACTGATCAGTAATTTGATGTAGGCTGCCAAAAGTAAGGGAATCTTGGATGAGGCAATACCTTTCAGCTGAGGCAATCTCCAAAGTGGGCTGACAGCTGAGGGCGAAAGCCAGGAAGAAGTTCATCATTCCGGAAGGGGCATCTAGGTGAAGCGTCACAGCCTTGACTATATAACTCTCTGGCGGAACAAGAAAAAGTGGTCGCCCTACCAATGGATACAAAATTTATTTCTCAATACTTCCAGAGAGGTATAGGTTGAAATTTTCATCTGCCCACATCCACTCAACGACTGTTTTCTTTCTATGTAAGTACCATTTGATTTGAATTATACTCTTTTAGTAAGAGAGTAATGATTCCTTGCTCTGAGCTGGGTACTATGCAGTAAATACAATATGATGGCAAAGCAATGCTGATGTGACAGAAATTAACTCAGATATTGAATATTTCTATTTAGTTTTTTCTCTGTGTATGGCATTAACACAACACATTGCATGTGCTTTTAATATTATTTGATGTATACATGTAAATATTGACTCTTCTAACTGATTCTATGAAATAAATATCTACCTAAACATATTGGACCCAATAAGAAAATTACACATCCTTAATATGTAAACGTGTTTACCCTTGATACACTATTTACATTTTCACTGCTTTCCATTGCTCGAAAGTGCAAAGTTTTTCAGCTCTTCATGAGAAGGCTAAACAAAGAGGAGAGCATAGTACTATCAGCAGACACATTTGTTAGTATTCTGTAAAAATCTAGAAATGTACAACTTTTTGTTTCTATTTTGAAACCAAAGACAGGGCAAGAGAATATTGTAGCCAATGTGTGTATCCCGCTGTGTTGTGATTGGGTGTTACTGCAGAAGGAAGCACAGTGGGATAAGTTAGTGTACGGTAAAAACTTTGGAAGCCCTTTTGCAACATACGTTGTATGGGAAAACCACATCGGCAAAGTCGTTCAGTTTCAATTACAACACATGCTTTCAGATGTTTCTACTTTGTAGTTTTTGTTTTCTCATGTTTACTTTTTATTTTGCATACCGCTGTCTTCTTGCATTTTTACTTGAATCGCAGTCCGAAGGAGAAGGAAGAGAGTTCAATATTAAACTGACCTTTACTAGCTTTGATCCTAGCCCTCAGTAGATTGTATCATGTTAACTTCCTTCCCCATCTGAGAGAGGACTTATCTAAAATGGCATCTGATCCCATTTCCCCCAAATCCCTAGGCTCCTGTCATTCTCTGTTTTTAAAACCTGCCTTACTTTTCTTCATGGATGAATTCTTACACTGTGATTTCTTTCTTTGATATTTTTTGTTACTTCCAGTAGAATGTTACTTTATACAAAGACTTTTTTTTTTTTTGCGGTACACAGGCCTCCCACTGTTGTGGCCTCTCCCGTTGCGGAGCACAGGCTCCGGACGCGCAGGCTCAGCGGCCATGGCTCACGGGCCCTGCCGCTCCACGGCATGTGGGATCTTCCTGGACTGGGGCACAAACCCGCGTCCCCTGCATTGGCAGGCGCACTCTCAACCACTGCGCCACCAGGGAAGCCACTCTACAAAGACTTTTGTTTCTTGTATTTCTAGCTGCTTCTCCAGTACTGGAGCATAGTGTTAAATAAATAGCAATTCAGGTACACATTTCCTAGTTATACCACTGTCTTTAACCTCTCTTCCAGACTTAAGATGTTTATAATTTGGGGGGCCTAAGTTGTAGTTTACTCACAGTCTTAATATGTGGAATGTATTTTGTTACTGACTCCTTTAAGTCCTGCCTTAGAGCATTCTTCTCTTTTTTGTTTTTATGTTTCTTTCTTTGTATTATGAAAATTTCTAACATATCCAAGAGTAGAGAGAATGACATAAAGAAAGCTCCCATACTCACCATCCAGCAAACACTTAACTAAAGACCAATTTTGTTTCATCTATACACCTGTATGCCTCCACGCACACCCAGGTTATTTGAAACATATGTTAAGGCATCTTCTACTAAAAGTAACCATGGATTCACAACTGAAAACACCACCTTTTGGGAGTCAAACAACCTGAATTTATGAGGTATAAACAACCCCTGTCTTGCTTCAATCTTTCCAATATCAGTGCTCTGAGGACACCTGAGAAAAGTGATGTATAAATATAGGTTACTTTATTATCTTTTATATCCTTTGACTAGCTGTAGTATTTATTTTAAGTGAAGCTGAAGCAATATTGTAGATTTTCTGAAAGAATGTTGTCTCAACTAACCATAAAATTTTTTTATAAAAAGCATTTTTACGCTTGATATAATCCCTTTGATGTTTGTTTCCAGCTTTCATATAACAAGAATGATTTTAATATATATTTCTCCATAGCAGAGCATCTATTATATTAAGCATATAGTGTCCAAGTTCTCCAATACCCTTTATATGGTCCTTTTGCAAAATGTTCTTAATCAACCTGAAAAATAATAGACCTTTAAAATTGCTAGTTCTTATAATATTACTGCCCACAGCCTGTGTCGTTATTAGCTTAAAAAGGACTATATCTGTGGAATAAATAGTCTCTAATTCTATTTGTTACATTAGTTAGAAGGGATAGATATGTATATTCTATGACCACTAACCAGAAATTAAAATTATACCAGTGTGACTTTTCAGAGCATCTTCTGTTTTCAACTTTAAGTGTAATTGATGTACAATAAATTGTACATATTTAAAGTGAACAATTTGATAAGTTATATGAATGTATACACCTATGGATCCATAACCCCAAAAGACAGCAAACATTTTGATCACCCGAAAAGTTTTTTGTGTTCCTTTGTAATCTGTACCTAATTCCACCCCTGTATCTGGGCAACCAGTGATCTGATTCATTTGCATTTTTTAAAATTCTATGTAAATGGAATCATGCAGTATGTGCACTTTTTGATCTGGTGGTTTTTTCCTTTCAGCATAATAATTTTGTGATTCATCCATGTTGTCTTGTGTATTAATATTGCATTTCTTTTATTGTCAAGTAGTATTCCATTGCATGTATATACCAAAATTTGTTTTCATCTACTAATATATTGATGGACATTTGAGTTGTATTCAGCTTTTGGCTATTACAAAGTTGCTGGTAACATTTATATAGAAGTCTTGATGTGGGCATATGTTTTTGTTTCTTTGGCATACATACCTACAAGTGGAATGACCGGGTCATATGGGAAGTTTGCTTTAAAGTTTTTAAGTACCAAGTCATTTTCTCAAGTGGCTTTAAAATTTAACATTTTCACCAGCAGTGTATGAGTTGCTTGACATCCTTGCCAACATTGGGTACAGCTGGTCATTTTAATTTTTTCCTTTGTCATGGTATCTCATTGTGGTTAATTTGCATTTCCCTCATGATTCCTAATATTGAACATCTTTTCATATATTTATAGGTAATTGATATATGATCTTTTTCATATTTTGCCTATTTTCTTATTAATCAATTATAAGAGATTATATATACATATGAGAGAATATATATAAGTATATTTTATATATGATAATTTACATAATACATACAACTTATAAGAAAATATTTATATTGTGTGCATATATATAAATTATATAGTGAGATAATATATGTATTCTGGGTTCAAGTCCTTTGGTTGCAATTATTTTCTCAGTTTTTTACTTCCTTTTTTGACTTCTATTTTTACGTTAGAACTGAAAACTCTTGATTTTCATGAATTAATTTTTCAACTTTTTTCTCTGTTACGCTTTGTGCTTTTTGTATTCTATCATAGAAACATTTGGCAATGTCAGACAATTTGATTGTCATGACTGAAAGGGTGCTATTAGCATCTAGTGATTAAACACTAGAGGTAATTCTAAAAATCCTACAATGAACTGGATAGGCCCCCTGTTTAAATCACCTATTTACCCCATCAAGGAGGGATTCCCACCCTAGTATTAATAGGATTTAATGAATATATAATACACTAGATGGATGAGATTGATAGCAGGTTATTAGTCACATACAGCCCAGGAGAGGAAAACACCACATGCCTTGCAGGGCCACATGGGGATTGTACACATAAACAGAGTGAAATACTAGGAGCTTTGAGAGGCAGGTTTTATAGTATCAAGAGGATAGGGTGTCCCCTAGTTCCTGTGTAATGATGTGATTGGCTTGTTTGAATAATCCTGTGGTCAAGCAGGGAAGTGAAAACCACTGCTCTCAAATAAGCAAGAATTGTGCTTGATTCTTTTGATAAGGAGGGTTGTTTGGCCAGTGGACCTCACCTGCCAGAGTAGAGTGGAGAGGAGAACCTGTGGTTAGATCATTCAGGGCCCTCCTGGTCTTACTGTATGTCAAGGCATTGCATAATATTGGGCCTTGATTATAGGGCTTACAGTACACACCTGTTACAAAGAATTATCCCCTTCAAAATATTGGTAGTAGAACAAGATTACACAATAGGAGGTGCTCCATACTATCCTCCCTCAGCAACAATAATTTGACAGCCATCCATGGACACCACTGCCTTTGTGAGAGCTTTGAGATCCAGGTAGGAGATTCTGAATCTCTAGTGAGGCCCAAGACTGAGGAAAGTTGTTTTGAGAAGACAGGTTCATGTCCAGGTGGTAGACCTGTCCACCATGGTCCTGGCTACAGACCTGGAAACAGCCCCAGTCCACTATGAACTCAACTATAATCCTGTTTTGCCTTAGTTCTTCCACCAGCACAATCTTCTAAGGGACCTGGCAGGAGTCACACCCACCAGTGCCCTGGGAAACAGACTTGGTGGTCTTGGTCCTAACTGTGGACCTTGAAGCAGACTGTGACTCAGCTCTGATCCCAGTTAGCCACCAGTTCTTCCCACCCTGGGACCAAGTGGGAGACATAACCATATGTGCCCCAAAGCAGGCCCTCCCACCTTCGTTCTGCGCAGATACTAAAGTGGCCGTGTAACTCAGTTCCAGCTTCTCCCAGCCACAGGCCAGAAATACTCCTGTTCACTCAGAAGACATGTCCATCCATGACTATGAAGCAGGCCCTCTGGTCTTGGTCCAACTGCAGATTCTAAAATGACCATGTAGTTTGGTTCCAGCCCCTTGCAGTTGTAGTTGGAGAATGGTTCTGCCTGCCTAGGCACCTGGAGGGAGACACACCCATCTATACCCCCAGAGGTAGGCCTGCTAACCTCGGTATGATTGAGAATCTTTAAACAGCCCTGTAACCTGGCTCCACCTCTCACAACCTCTAGGAAAACTGCCCACACAGGGACCTGCCAGAAGACACATTCATCTGTGCCCCTGAAGTAGGCCTATAAATCTCATTTTGACCACAGATCTTAAAGAAACCCTGTGACTTAGTTCTAACTCTCAGCCTTCATCTGGGAGCAGTCCTGACTGCCCAGGAACCCAAGAAGAGGCATGCCCATCCATTTCCCAGAGGGTAGAGCTGCAGACCTTGCTCCTGGCTTTGGACTCTGAAGCAGCCCCGTGACTGGGTTCTACCCCCTGTCAGCTGTAGTGCTGGGCCAATCTTGTTCACCCAAGAACTCACTTAGTGAGCAACTTGACAGGAACCCTCTAAGGGACCCAGTGGGAGCCACACTGATCTGCATACCTGGTAACAAGTCCATCATCTGAAGACCCTGATATTTACTTTCATCCCAGTGCCAGCCTAACTGATCAAGGTTTTGAGGCAGTCTTAGTCCTATCCACCCAGGAACCAGACAGAATTCATGTCCACCTGAGCTCATGGAACAGACCTGCCAGCTGCAGATCCCACTGCAGACCCAGCAGCTGCCACATGATGTGGCTCCAACCCCACTTGACTATGATCTTGGAAAAAATACCATCAACCTGGGGATCCAAAAGGAGATCTTAACTTTCTGAAACAGTCTAATAAAGACCTGAAGAGATGTTTGCTCCTTCAAATTCACAGGCACAAATGCAGGGCTACATGGCTTTTGAAGAATCAGGTAAACATGACACCACCAAAGGAAACTAATAAAGCTACAGTAACTGACTCCAAACAATAAATCTACAAATTGCCTGACAAAGAATTCAAAATAATCATCTTAAAGAAGTTCAGTGAGGTGTAGGATAACACAGATGACAACTAAACAAAATCAGGAAAACAATGCATGAACAAAATAAGTTTAATAAAGAAATAAAAATCATTAAAAAAAGACAGAAATCCTGAGGCTGAAGAACTTAAAAATTCAATAGAAAGCTGCAATAGCAGGTTTGATTATGCAGAAGAAAGAATCAGCGAGCTTGAAGACAAGTGATTTTAAGTTAGCCAACTAGAGAAACAAACAAAAACATAAATAGGAAGAAGAAAGCACGTGAAACTGATGAGATACTATCAAGGGATGAATGTATGCATTATGTGAGTCATAGAAGGAGGAGAAAGACAAAGGGCCGCAAAGATTATTTAGAGAAATAGTGGCTTAAGACTTCCCAAATTTGGGAGGGCTATATATATCCAGAAGTAAGAAGCTCAAAGGATCCCAAGAAAGAGCAATCCAAAGATGATTAATCCCAAGAAATATTATAATCAATTTGTCCAAAACAGTCCTAAGAGGGAAATTTATAGTGATATATGCTTATTTTAAGACAAAGATCTCAAAGAACCCAAAATTTCACATCAAGGAACTAGAAAAAGACAGACTAAACCCAAACTTACAAGAGAAAGGAAATAACAAAAATTAATGCAGAAATAAATGAAAAGAAATAGATGACTAATAAAACTAGCCATTTTTTGGAAAAAAATTGACAAATCTTCTGCTAAACTAACAAAAAGGTTTCAAATAAAATTATAAATGAAAGGAGACATTAAAACCGATACCATAGAAATGCAAAGGATTATAAGACACTGCTGGCAACAGTTATACACTCACAAATTGGATAGCCTAGAACAAATGGATACATTGCTAGAAACATATAACCTACCAAAACAGTCATGAAGAAATAGAATATCTCAGCACATCAGTAATGGGTTAGGAGACTGAAGCAGTAATCAAAACTTCCCAACAAAGAAAAGCCCAGGAACAGATGCCTTCCAGGATAAATTCTACCAAACATTTAAAGAATTACTCTTAATCCTTCTCAAACTTTTCCAAAAACTTGGAGAGGGGGGAATATTTTTGAACACACTTTATCAGGCCTGGATTATGCCATACCAAATTCAGATAAGGAAACTACAATAAAAGAAAATTATAGACCAATATCAATGATGAACACAGATGCAAAAATCCTTATCATAACCATAGCAAACTGAACTCAACAGCATGTTAAAGGATCATACACCACAACTGAGTCAGATTTCTCCCTGGGAAGCAAAGGTATTCTAACCTATGCAAATCAATCAATGTGATACACCACATTAACAGAAGGACAAAAATCTTATGATCTGTCCTTTTTTTTTTTTACATCTTTATTGGAGTATAATTGCTTTAGAATGGTGTGTTAATTTCTTCTTTATAACAAAGTGAATCAGCTATACATATACATATGTTCCCATATCTCTTCCCTCTTGCGTCTCCCTCCCTCCCACCCTCCCTATCCCACCCCTCTAGGTGGCCACAAAGCACCAAGATGATCTCCCTGTGCTATGCGGCTGCTTCCCACTAGCTAGCTATTTTTATTTATTTTTTTTTACATCTTTATTGGAGTATAATTCCTTTACAATGGTGTGTTATTTTCTGCTTTATAACAAAGTGAATCAGTTATACATATACATATGTTCCCATATCTCTTCCCTCTTGCATCTCCCTCCCACCCTCCCTATCCCACCCCTCTAGGTGGTCACAAAGCACTGAGCTGATCTCCCTGTGCTATGCGGCTGCTTCCCACTAGCTATCTATTTTATGTTTGGTAGTGTATATATGTTCATGCCACTCTCTCACTTTGTCACAGCTTACCCTTCCCCCTCACCATATCCTCAAGTCCATTCTCTAGTAGCTAACACATATATACGGAATCTAAAAAAAAAAAAATGGTTCTGATGAACCTAGGGGCAGGACACGAATAAAGACGCAAATGTAGAGAATGGACTTGAGGACACGGGAAGGGGAAGGGTAAGCTGGGAGAAGTGAGAGAGTGGTATGGACATACATACACTACCAAATGTAAAATAGATAGGTAGTTAGTAGCAGCCGCATAGCACAGGGAGATCAGCTCTGTGCTTTGTGACCACCTAGAGGTGTGGGATAGGCAGGGTGGGATAGGCAGTGTGGGAGGGAGAAGCAAGAGGGAGGAGATATGGGGATATATGTATATGTATATCTGATTTACTTTGTTCTAAAGCAGAAACTAACATACCTTTGAAAAGCAATTACACTCCAATAAAGATGTTTAAAATAAATAAATAAGATAATTGTCAGAGGTAATATATTAAAACATGGTATACTATTTAAAATTTATGTGTACAAATTTTAAGGAAATGAAATGTAAAGATAAATGTATGTATAAAATATATCATGGAATGATTAGCCCAAAGAAAAATAAGATATTTACATTAATATTAGAGAAAATTTTTTAAGGATAAACTGTTTTCTAGAGTGAAACAGAGATACTTTATTAAAATAAAATTTCAGTACAGTATGAGTATATAACAATTCTAAATCATATGCCCCTAACAACATACCGTTGAAATGAAAAATGGAAAAAATATACAATTTTAACAAAATTATGTGATCAACTCAATCAAAAGCAACTAAACATTTGATGAAATTTAACATCTAATTATGATAAAATGACTTTTTAGAAAACTGCTAATAGAAAGAACTTCCTTAATCTTTAAAAATTATGAACAGGGACTTCCCTGGTGGCACAGTGGTTAAAATCTGCCTGCCAATGCAGGGGACACGGGTTTGAGCCCTGGTCTGGGAAGATCCCACATGCCGTGGAGCAACTAAGCCGGTGCCCCACAGCTACTGAGTGTGCACTCTACAGCCCGTGAGCTACAACTACTGAGCCCGTGCACCATACTTCTGAAGCCTGTGCACCTAGAGCCCATGCCCCACAACAAGAGAAGCCACCGCAATGAGATGCCCGTACACCGCAACAAAGAGTAGCCCCCACTCACCTCAACTGGAGAAACCCCACGTGCAGCAACGAAGTCCCAACGCAGGCATAAATTAATTAATTAATTATTTTTTTAAAATTATGAACTAAAGTTTACAGGAAACATAATACTTAATTGGAAATGTTGCAAATGTTCTCTTTAAGATAAAGAGTGAAATAAAGTTGTCAATCACCACTTCTACATTCTACACAACTTTGAAGTGGGGTTCATAGCCAGTGCCAAAATCAGGAAAAAACAATAAAATATATAGGAATTATAATGAAAGAAATGAAACTCTCATTATTCACAGAAAATATACTTTGAATACATTATCAAAATTAATGCATTTAGCAAGGTAGCAGAATATTAAGACTATATAAAAATCATATATATCTGTATAGCAACTGCAATAAATTAGAACATTAAATTTTAAACTATGTCACGTATAATAGACATTTCTTAGAGTATATGTAAAGAACAGCTTACAATAATATAAAAAATACCCAGGTATGAAGTTAATAAAAGATACAGGATAACTCAACACAGAAAGCTATACACTATCAGAAAAATTTTTGTAGGTCTAAATAAATGGAGCATATAGCAGGTTCATTGATTTGAAACCTCAGTTTTTAAAGATATTCTCCCCAAATTTCTCTATGCACTCATTAAAAGTGAAACAACGTTCTATTATGTCTTTTGTGCAAACTGACATACTTACTTCTTTTAAAAATGTTATGCTTATGTTAAGGATGAAAATTGGCCAAGTCACTCTTGAAGAAAAAGAACCAGGTAGGAGGATGTCACTTACTAGATGTCAAATAAATCACTGGTAAAATAACTTTTTGGCAAATATGTAACTATAAAGCAACAGTAATTAAGACAGCATGGTATTGTTTCAAGGATAGACAAATATAACAATGTAACAGAATTGAGAGTCCAGAAACAAACCCATAAATACATGGACTTTTATTTTATTACAGAGTTGGCATGGAAGATAATAGGACAACAAAACACCTTTTAACAAATGGGGCTGATTCAACTGGATATTTAATGTGAAGGAAAATGAACCCCTAACTCACACCATGCACGCACACACACACACACACACACACACACACAATTCAAGTAGATTGCAGATTCCAATGTGACTAATAACTAATGAATCTCATAATATAGGATAATATCTTCTTTAATATGTTAGACTTTATTCTGCGAAGAGAATCTGCTCACTCTCCTCCTGTCAGAGCCAAGAGAGAGCAGTTTTACCTTCTCTTTACACATATCAGCTGCTTGCCTTCCGTTGTTCTATCACCTTCCTTCCACTACAGCTTCTCCCCTGAAGCTCACACTGTAGTCCAAGTACACCTTCAACTTCTCATCCTCCATATTGGTATCAGCCACCCCAGGTCACTCTCTCAAATTTGCTTCTGATAAAGTTTCCTTTTACACAGACTCCTGTCCAAGATGACATAATTTTCACATTACATAACCCATGTGAGTATTTGGTACTATAATTCTTTAACTCTCTCTCCTCTGAAGACATTTACTTCTACTTCAGTATAGCCTCATTCTCTTGTGGCAACAATGGTAACTTGTCCTCATCTGCAATTCAAACTATGACTTTTCTCTCCCTTAAACCAACATCTCCACATCTCCTGTGGTCCTTCACTCCCACTCTACCCAGTCTACCATATTCTCACATTCTCCCTATTTTTTTAGTCTTTGAAATCATTCCTGCTTTCACACACCTCCCATCATTGGCTGGTTTCCTAACTTCGGTCAAATGAGATGTCCATGTACCTTGCTCTTGATCCCAGGTGAGTGAACACTATGGATAGTTAGAAATCAGAGAAACTTTAGTGAACAAATCCACATCAAACTTTCCCAGCCAAGTCCTGACAATGCTGTTCAGTTATTTTATTTACCTTTAATTATCTCAACCCTCCCAGTCAATGTTTTGAATCTTGCTCATTTTTTCCATACTCCAGCTAAATTTGTTCTCCTTGTTTCCACCTTCACTGAGAAAAAAGAAATCATCCAATCTGAGCTCTCTCAACTCTCTTCTTCGAAATGTCTCCATGTATTCTTTCAATCTTTCTTCCCCCCATTCTGCTTCAGAAGAACTGTCTCTTCTTTTCTGTTGATCCATATCCCCTCATATCTCATCTCCTTGAATATCTGAACCTGTATGTGTCTGTCTCTGCCTCTAGGCTTTACTAGACTATTCAGCCTAATAATTTTCAAATCTGTCCATCGAAATAAAATGATTATAAAACTTCTTTGGGACACCATCACTTTCAAACTATCTTTATTTGTCTCTCTGCACACACACACACACATACACACACAAATTTATATATCTCTTTACTAGACACTCCCTTATTAACCTCATGGAATAAAAACCAGCTAACTACCAAACTCATCAGCCAACTTTGCTTATTGCATTATGATTATCTCTCAGCAGAATTTGATTACCACACCCTTTTCTTAATATCTTCTCTCTCACACCTTCTTTTATGAGATACATTTTCGCTCCTAGCTCCCATTCTATTTTCCCATATATTTTCTTTCTTCTTTTCTAAGTTCTCTTTTTTCACCCCTTAATTATAGATATTGTACGATGTTTAAAATTTTTTCCTTCTCTTTCCATTTCATTTTATTCTTCACACCCCTGGATTCCTCCTCTTATGTGCTTTTTACTTCCAAATCTATATCTCTAGTGCCAGAAATTGCTTCAGTACCATCTCTTCAATGAAACCATTATTAATGGTCATGAAAGTTAATAACTTCTTTCTCTTTACTTGCACAGCACGTTGCATAATTCATTTTGAACCTAGTAATATTTCCTTGTATTGAGAGTAGCTATTTACATGTCTGTGTCTCTCACTTTCTCTAAAATATAAGTGCTTTGGAAGCAAGGACTGTGACTTTGCCATCTCTGTATGGTGATTTTGAGTATTGGATTTTTATATTTTCCAATGTGAAACACTTTCTGAGACAAATTTCCTCTCTGTCAGTATGTCAAGCTTTAACCCTGTTCTATCATTAACATCATCTGTACACATTGACCTCAGAAGTAGGAGCCAATTTTTGCTCTGCTTCACAGAGATTCAGCCCTTTTCTAATTTCTGCACCAAGGAAACTGTGAACAATGAGAGATTTCCTCTTTGCATTTTAGTACATCGATTCTAAGCATGACACTGTCCTGAGCACTGACTTCCCTAAAGAATCTGTGGCATGTGTGTGTGTTGTAAAATCATTCAGTCAAGTCTCAAATGTCCTTCCAAATTGGTAGCTAGAACTATCAGCAGCATTTCCTATGAGAGGCAACAGAATAAGACTTCTGCTGGTTTGGGTAATCACTGCTTTATTTATTGCAACTTTGCCCAGGAGCTCAAGCAGTTATTTCATCTATGTTTATATTTTATGTTTTTATTTATTTAAAAACTCATCTCTATGTGTTGTAGTTATCTGCAATAAAATGAAGATTGCAATTTCGGTTGATATTTTCTCAACAATTCCAGTCAGTGAAATGAACTTTTTTTTTTTTTGGTATATAATTTCTTTCCTTTCTACTTAAAGGATGCTCAAATGGAGTTGGAGAGGCAAATCTGAGTTAATTTTTCAGTTCTACAATTGCAATGGCCTTTCCCTTATCTCATTTTATCTTCCTGTGATGGCCAGAATAGAATACATGATTTTCTTAGGTTTTATCAAAGAATAAGGGAATCCAACTAACATTCCTCAATATTAATATGCAGCTCTTCTTGATATCTTCCTTTGCGTTCGCTGGCCTTTATAAAATAACTAGCTCAGCATTACTGGTATAATAAAGTTCAAAATTAATCATCTGGAATCAGCAGTAGTCACTGTGTCCCATCGCCCCTCCCCCATGTCCTTTATTCAGCCCACACTAGTTTGCTCAACTAGCATGCAGTAAAAGATGGAAAACTGCACTGGCTGTAAGTATACCATTGAGTACCCCCTCACCTCCTGGAATGGTTAGTAGATTTTCTTGATTTATATGTGGTCTCACCACAAACTAAAAAAATTTTTTAATGTTACAATATAACTGAATTTTTAGTCAGTTCTGTTTTAAATTTTAAAAGCTCAAATTATAATGTTGATTTTTATTTTAGAATTTAGTTTTAGAGTTATCCCATGGTTTCTTCATATTTGCTGGCCCAGAAAATGTGAGTCAAAGCTTTCCATATAAAATTCAACAGAATATAAATTTAGTAGGTATAATCACCTACCCTCCATTACCAAACTTGTCTGTAATTGGAAAAAAAAATGAACAGGCAATTTGGAAGATGGCTATTGCTGATTAGGAGAGAACTATGCAGAGTCCAGAACCTGTCACATCCACCTTGACAGGGTTCTCCTAAGATAAGTAAGTACTAAGGAAACCATCTTGGGTGAAATGGACTTTTAGGAATCAAATCACTTCATCATTAATGTAGTCATCTACGCGTTATGTATACGTATCATATTCTGCATTAATATTTTCTACCCCTTTAAGTTTTCCTGCTAAAAGGTATTTTTCCTCTTTCTTCACTGATTTTTCAGGGCAATTAATGAAGAGACTAAAGCAAAAAAAAAAACCCTGCCATATAAGGAAACCCCCAGAGAGAATGAAAAATTATTGAATTAAGCAGTGATTTAAACTGAATAAACATGCAAAGGTTTAGAAGTCTGTTTATCCACAGGTATAGCTATGATATTTAACCACTAAACATGTATTACATCCTTGCTATAACAGAAATGTGATATAGAAGTTGAGAGGTTGGGTGATGAAACAGACCATAAGTTGTCAGGGAAAATGGTGCATCTTTGCCTCAACATGGACAGTGACCAAGTGGTTTATTCAAATCAGTTAAGTGGTCTATATGGATAATCATCTTGTACAGATGGAATGGATATTCAATATCTAGTTTCAGGGATATAAGCTCCGTGAATAACCCAGATAACATCTGTTTAAAATGAACAATAACTTCTACAGCGTGGTCGTCTTTCTGAAACATCTTTCTTTAATTTTAATTTGAAACTATTTTATTTATTTATTTATTTATTTATTTATTTATTGGGATATAGTTGCTTTACAATGTTGTGTTAGTTTCTGCTGTACAGCAAAGTGAATCAGCTATCCATATACATATATCCCCTCTTTTTTGGATTTCCTTCCCATTTAGGTCACCACAGAGCACTGAATAGAATTTCCTGTGCTATACAGTTGGTTCTCATTAGTTATCTGTTTTATATATAGTATTGTATATATGTCAATCCCAATCTCCCAATCTGTCCCACACCCCCTTCCCCCCATGGTATCCATAGGTTTGTTCTCTATGTCTGTGTCTCTATTTCTGCTTTGCAAATAAGTTCATCTATACCATTTTTCTAGATTCCACATATATGTGTTAACATACAATATTTGTTTTTCTCTTTCTGACTTCACTTTTCTGAAACATCTTTAATCTGGTAATTTACGTATAAATTTAAAGTATCATTATGGAATGTATCTACACAATTTTGAACCTTTTATAACTTCTGCTAATGCCATTTTTGAGAGATTAACACATTCATCATATGATTAGTGCCTGTTGTATAAATGGATATTTTGTATGGTTCTAAGATTCCTTTTTCACATTTCAAGGAATGGTTTGGTCCTGTTTCAAGGCCCTAAACACATTTTGTCACATGCTTCTTGGCCATATCAAATTTTTCCTCATCTCCCACAGCTTTCATCTTCCTAGACTCATAAGTCCTAACACTGAGTATGTATGAGTGTCTCACCAATCTTTCCATCAATTTAGTTTCCCTTTACCAAACCTTTTGCAGCTGAGTTTCTCTGAACCCTGCTCTAGTGCTCCATAATAAAATGCCTGTCAAACGGAGATCCTTTTCCAAGTAGGTACTACCAAATACTCCATCAAGAAACAATTATTTCTTTATTATCTATTTATTTTAGTTCCTTCCAGGGTACGATAGTGATCAGCTATTCACTGCATGTAATTATGAGTACTGACTTGGCTTCTGTAGGAAGTAGAAGGAGTAATTTAACCCATAGGTATTTAATCTTTCTTAGGGGACTTATGAGAAAATTATACATAAGGATAAATATCAGCATTAATATTTAAAATCCAAGTGGCTTGGAATAAACTTGTCATGAGCAGGAAGTGTAAAGCCCAAGCAGTGTTTAAAACTTATGACATAAATTGATCAATCTTTGTAGATCTGAATTGGTTAAACTACTATAGTTATGTATTTTAAGTTCATAGTACTTTAAGTTTTAAATTTCTACTTCATTTATAACTAAAGGCAAATGAAATGCAGACAGCATTTAGGAAACCAAATATAACTTTAAGAGAGAAAACAAGAGTTTAGTTTGAACTGTGGTCTTCTACCACTTACTTGGTTGTTAATTTGCTCCATGACCTTCAGTCAGTAACCTCACTGTGTCTCAAAGGATATAATAATCCTGACCTGCTTTACAGAGGCGTGCTGTACCTTAATTGATGTGTGTTAAGTGCCTGGAGGGACTTTAATGAAAGCCATTATTGAAATGCAATTATTAACATTTGGGATAATGACGTTAGCTTAGATGGTTTAGCCAAGCCTGGTGTGAAGATGGTTTCTAAGTTCAAGAGCATAAAAATTCCCTGATGCAAAACTTTAAAAAAAAATAAAAAGCCTAAAAAAGCAAAAATAGAAAATGAAACCATAACTGGCTTATTTGCTGACTTTAGCAGCATCGGGACCTGAAGTTTATTGCTTTGTCTCTGATCAAGTGCATTGCAATCAATGCGAATTACTACAGAGATGCTAGGAGATAATTTTGCAAAAATGTCAAAAATGCAAAATTTGGGAGAGCTGGATAGGCTAGAAATGACTGTATCGATTTTGTGAAGGTTGGTAAATTACTACAATACCACCTTACTTTAAGGTAGATTGCAAATCTTGCATTTTAAGCAAGATCAACTCTAATTTTAAACTTCAGGAAAGGTTTAGTGTATTACATGCATTACTTTCATCCATGAGAAATTTAGAAGATCGTGTGCTTCCCTAGTAGAAACTAGCTGTGAAATTTCCAGTAAGGCTCATCCTTCTACTCAACAGTTCCTGCCTGTTTATACATTTCCGTGGGCTTGTCTTTATACTCAGAGAGCAATCAGACCAGAATAGAAATAAGTTAAAACAAAAAACAAAAAACTCCTCCTTATTCTCATGACAGAAACTAACAAAAACAGCATTTTCAGAAAATGGTCTGAAAAATAGCCATTCAAACTTAAGTAATGTCATACTTACATTTATCATTTTTTAATTAATGCTTTTTAAAAAGATGATGTCAATTGTGTTTAAATAGCATAACTGTCTAGAACATAGGGTCACAGAAACTGAAAATTCAAGATTTAGAGGAAGTTTCTTCAACTACATCTTAGTTTTCAGACACTAAAATTTCGGTGCTTCTAGAAGTATATAATGTAATCATTCTGTTAGGGTTCATTTTTGTGTTTATTTATATTTGCTAAAAATATCATGCAAAAATATGTTAAAAACTGCAACAGACACCCATGATATCACTTCCCACAATTAATGAATTTTATACTAATAAAAAGGTTTTTCATCTTTTATTTCATATTATGTATGTATTTAACATGGAGAACATTATTTAAAACCTTTCTTTTTTCCTCAGTCCAATTCTTCTCCCAGTTTCATTAGCACATAGCACTATTGTAAATATTTTTATAAATATAATTTGGTTTAATATTTTATTACATATGCATATTAGTAAGCAACATATACTATTGGGTTTTAATACTTGTATGTTTTAAATATATATTAATGGCATTGTACTGCTTGTATCATTGTGCAGTTTGCTTTTTCACTTAATATTATGTTCTTTGTATATATTCATTTTGATACCTACAGACCTATTTCATTCATTTCAACATATATAGTAGTATGCCACTATATCCATATACCATAATATTCTTTATGTACTTCTACTTATGGGTGTTTAGATTGATTTTTTTTTGCTATTATAAACAGTGTATGAATGTCTGTGTGTGCACATGTGCAACAGTTTTTCTTGGGTATGTACCTAGAAGTTGAAATGATAATTATATATATATATATATATATATATATATATATATCAGGTAATATACATTACTTTCTGAAGAGCTTATGTCAGTGCAAACTGTCATCAATAATACATTGGATTTAAAATATTTTTTAAAACTATTATCACTTGGCAAGAGGATGCACAGAAGTATGTAATGGTGGAATATATTGATATATGTATATATATGTGTATATATATGTGTGTGTGTATATATATATGCAGGTTTGCTAGGACTGCCATAAAATAACACAAACTGATTGACTTAAAACACAGAAATTTATTTTCTCACAGTTCTGGAGGTTTGGTTTCTTCTGAGGCCTCTGTCCTTGGCTTGCAGATGGCCACCTTCTTGCTGCATTCTCACATAGCCTTTCTTCTGTGCTCATGCATTCCTGGTGTCTCTTCACTTGTCCAAGTTTTATCTTCTTATGAGGATACCAGACTGGATTTGGGTCTACCCACATGATCTCATTTAACTTTACCTCTTTAAAGCCCCATCACCAAATATAGTCACATTACGGGGTACTGGGGGTTAGAGATTCAACATATGAATTGTGAAGTAATACAGTTCAACCCATAAAATCTGTGTATATCTATTTTTGTAGTCCCTTAATATATACAAATATATGATTTAGATAAATAATTTATTTAAATATTCATTTAGCAATCAGTATAAGACAGGAATTGCATTTTTTTTAGTGAAAGTAAATTCTCACTTTAAAATTTAGATCAGACAGGAACTATGAGAAGCTCTTTTCCTGAGAATGGAATGTGACTTCTTCCCCCATCTTGTAACTAACTCACCAATCTCAACACTGTTCAAAGAAGTCATGAATGTGCTCTCTTTAAAAATGAGGGTGGGAGGGAGGGAGACACAAGAGGGAAGAGATATGGGGAAAAATGTATATGTATAACTGATTCACTTTGTTATAAAGCAGAAACTAACACACCATTGTAAAGCAACTATATTCCAATAAAGATGCTTTAAAAATTTTTTTCTTTAAATAAAATAAAATGATATGGAAATAAGTAATAAAAATATACATAATTTAAAAAAATGAAGGGCTCTTACCTAAATTTCAGAAAAAAGTTGCTCATGAACCAAACTAGCTTTATAAACCCAGTTGAATTTCACAGTTTTAAATCCTAGGGAACAAAAATGATTATGTATCTCAAATGAGATAGTGGATAGGAAATTTTTTTAAATGTCTATAAGATATTATGTATTAATATAACTTGGCAGTAAATTGAGGCACTTCACAAGCAAATGACACAAATCAAAAGGAAGCCTTTGCTTAGTAGAAAACTTGGAGATATTTGTTCAAATAGTTAAATAAAAACTCAACAGTAGGGACTTCCCTGGTGGCCCAGCGGCTAAGACTCCATACTTCCAATGCAGGGCGCATGGGTTCGATCCCTGGTCAGGGAGTTAGATCCTGCATGCATGCTGTAACTAAAAGATCCCATGTGCTGCAACTAAGACCTGGAGCAGCCGAAATAAATAAATAAATATTTTAAAAAAACAGACTCGACAATACACCTTTTGCTCTTTTTTCTGGATATTCCAACTGAAATTTTTTTTAACATTTTTATTGGAGTATAATTGCTCTAAAATGGTGTGTTAGTTTCTGCTTTATAACAAAGTGAATCACCTATACATACCCATATGCCCCATACCTCTTTCCCCTTGCATCTCCCTCCCTCACACCCTCCCCATCCCACCCCTCTAGGTGGTCACAAAGCACCAAGCTGATCACCTTGTGCTATGCGGCTGCTTCCCACTATCTATTTTACGTTTGGTAGTGTATATATATCCATGCCACTCTCTCACTTTGTCCCAGCTTACTCTTCCCCCTCCCCGTATCCTCAAGTCCATTCTCTAGTAGGTCTGCATCTTTATTCCTATCTTGCCCCTAGGTCCTTCATGACCATTTTTTAAAATTCCATATATATGTGTTAGCATACGGTATTTGTTTTTCTCTTTCTGACTTACTTCACTCTGTATGACAGTCTCTAGGTCCATCCACCTCACTACAAATAACTCAGTTTCATTCCTTTTTATGGCTGAGTAATATTCCATGGTATATATGTGCCACATCTTCTTTATCCAATCGTCTGCTGATGGACACTTTGGTTGCTTCCATGTCCTGGCTATTGTAAATACAGCTGCAATGAACATTTTGGTACTTGAGTCTTTTTGAATTATGGTTTTCTCAGGGTATATGCCCAGTAGTGGGATTGCTGGGTCGTATGGTAGTTCTATTTTTAGTTTTTTAAGGAAACTCCATACTGTTCTCCATAGTGGCTGTATCAATTTACATTCCCACCAACAGTGCAACAGGGTTCCCTTTCCTCCACACCCTCTCCAGCATTTATTGTTTGTAGTGTTGATGATGGCGATTCTGACTGGTATGAGATGATATCTCACTGTAGTTTTGATTTGCATTTCTCTAATGATTAATGATGTTGAGCATTCTTTCATGTGTTTGTTGGAAATCTGTATATCTTCTTTGGAGAAGTGTCTGTTTAGGTCTTCTGCCCAATTTTGGATTCAGTTGTTTGTTTTTTTGATACTGAGCTGCATGAGTTGCTTATATGTTTTGGAGATTAATCCTTTGTCAGTTGCTTCCTTTGCAAATATTTTCTCCTATTCTGAGGGTTGACTTTTCATCTTGTTTATGGTTTCCTTTGCTGTGAAAAAGCCTTTAAGTTTCATTAGGTCTTATTTGTTTATTTTTGTTTTTATTTCCATTTTTCTAGGAGGTGGGTCAAAAAGGATCTTGCTGTGATTTATGCCATAGAGTGTTCTGCCTATGTTTTCCTCTAAGAGTTTGATAGTGTCTGGCCTTACATTTAGGTCAGTAATCCATTTTGAGTTTATTTTTGTGTATTGTGTTAGGAAGCGTTCTAATTTCATTCTTTCACATGTAACTGTCCAGTTTTCCCAGCACCACTTATTAAAGAGGCTGACTTTTCTCCACAGTATATTCTTGCCTCCTTTATCAAAGATAAGGTGACCATATGTGCGTGGGTTTATCTCTGGGCTTTCTATCCTGTTCCATTGATCTATATTTCTGTTTCTGTGCCAGTACCATACTGTCTTGATTACTGTAGCTTTGTAGTATAGTCTGAAGTCTGGGAGCCTGATTCCTCCAGCTCCATTTTTCTTTCTCAAGATTGCTTTGGCTCTTCGGGCTCTTGTGTTTCCATACAAATTGTGAAATTTTTTGTTCTAGTTCTGTGAAAAATGTCAGTGGTAGTTTCATAGGGATTGCATTGAATCTGTAGATTGCTTTGGGTAGTAGAATCATTTTCACAAAGTTGATTCTTCCTATCCAAGAACATGGTGTATCTCTCCATCTATTTGTATCATGTTTAATTTCTTTCATCAGTGTCTTATAATTTGATGCATACAGTTCTTTTGTCTCCTTAGGTAGGTTTATTCCTAGATATTTAATTCTTTTTGTTGCAGTGGTAAATTGGAGTGTTTTATTAATTTCAATTTCAGATTTTTCAACATTAGTGTATAGGAATGCCAAAGATGTCTGTGCATTAATTTTGTATCCTGCTACTTTACCAAATTCATTGATTAGCTCTAGTAGTTTTCTGGTAGCATCTTTAGTATTCTCTATGTATAGTATCATGTCATTTGCAAACAGTAACAGCTTTACTTCTTATTTTCCAATGTGGATTCCTTTTATTTCTTTTTCTTCTCTGTTTGCTGTGGCTAAAACTTCCAAAACTATGTTGAATAATAGTGGTGAGACTGGGCAACCTTGTCTTGTTCCTCATATTAGTGGAAATGGTTTGAGTTTTTCACCATTGAGGATGGTGTTGGTGTGGGCTTTTTCATATGTGACCTTTATTATGTTGAGGAAAGTTCCTCCTATGCCTACTTTCTGGAAGGTTGTTTTATCATAAATAGGTGTTGAATTTTGTTGAAAGCTTTCTCTACATCTATTTGGATGATCATATGGTTTTTCTCCTTCAGTTTGTGAATATGGTGTATCACGTTAATTGATTTGTGTATATTGAAGAATCCTTGCATTCCTTGGATAAACCCCACTTGATCATGGTGTATGATCCTTTTAATGTGCTGTTGGATTCTGTTTGCTCGTATTTTGTTGAGGAATTTTGCATCTATGTTCATCAGTGATATTGGCCTGTAGTTTTCTTTCTTTGTGACATCTTTGTCTGGTTTTAGTATCAGAGTGATGGTGGTCTCATAGAATGAGTCTGGGAGTGTTCCTCCCTCTGCTATATTTTGGAAGAGTTTGAGAAGGATGGGTGTTAGCTCTTCTCTAAATGTTTGATAGAATTCGCCTGTGAAGCCATCTGATCCTGGGCTTTTGTTTGTTGGAAGATTTTTAATCACAGTTTCAATTTCAGTGCTTTTGATTGGTCTGTTCGTATTTTCTATTTCTTCCTGGTTCAGTCTCGGCAGGTTGTGCATTTCTAAGAATTTATCCATTTCTTCCAGCTTGCCCATTTTATTGGCATAGATTTGTCTGTAGTAATCTCTCATGATCCTTTGTATTTCTGCAGTGTCAGTTGTTACTTCTTTTCTCATTTCTAATTGCAGTGATTTAAGTCTTCCCCCTTTTTTTCTTGATAAGTCTGGCTAATGGTTTATCAATTTTGTTTATCTTCTCAAAGAACCAGCTTTTAGTTTTATTGATCTTTGCTGTCGTTTCCTTCATTTCTTTTTCATTTATTTCTGATCTGATCTTTATGATTTGTTTCCTTCTGCAAACTTTCGGGCTTTTTTATTCTTCTTTCTCTGGTTCCTTTAGGTGTAATGTTAGGTTGTTTATTTGAGATGTTTCTTGTTTCTCAAGGTAGGATTGTATTGTTATAAACTTCCCTCTTAGAGCTGTTTTTGCTGCATCCCATAGGTTTTGGGTCATTGTCTTTTCCTTGTCATTTGTTTCTAGCTATTTTTTGATTTCCTCTTTGATTTCTGCAGTGATCTCTTGATTATTAAGTAGTGTGTTGTTTAACCTCCATGTGTTTCTTTTTCTTACAGATTTTTTCCTGTAATTGATATCTAGTCTCATAGCCTTGTGGTCTGAAAAGATACTTGATACGATTTCAATTTTCTTAAGTTTACCAAGGTTTGATTTGTGACCCAAGATATGATCTATCCTGGAGAATATTCCATGAGTACTTGAAAAGAATGTGTATTCTGTTGTTTTTGGACGGAATGTCCTATAAATATCAGTTAAGTCCATCTCGTTTAATGTATCATTTAAAGCTTGTGTTTCCTTATTTATTTTCATTTTTCATGATCTGTCCATTGGTGAAAGTGGGGTGTTGAAGTCCCCTGCTATGATTGTATTACTGTCGACTTCCCCATTTATGGCTGTTAGTATTTGCCTTATGTATTGAGGTTCTCCTATGTTGGGTGTATAAATATTTACAATTGTTATATCTTCTTCTTGGATTGATCCCTTGATTACTATATACTGTACCTTCTTTGTCTCTTGTAATAGTCTTTGTTTTAAAGTCTATTTTGTCTGATATGAGAATTGCTACTCCAGCTTTCTTTTAATTTCCATTTGCATGGAATATCTTTTTCCATCCCCTCACTTTCAGTCTGTATGTGTCCCTAGGTCTGAAGTCGGTCTCTTGTAGAAAGCATATATACAGGTCTTGTTTTTATATCTATTCAGCCAATGTATGTCTTTTGGTTGGAGCATTTAATCCATTTACATTTAAGGTAATTATCGATATGTATGTTCCTATTACTATTTTCTCAATTGTTTTGGGTTTGTTATTGTAGGTCTTTTCCTTTTCTTGTGTTTCCTGTCTAGAGAAGTTCCTTTAGCATTTGTTGTAAAGTTGGTTTGGTGGTGCTGAGTTCTCCTAGCTTTTGCTTGCCTGTAAAGTTTTTAATTTCTCCATCGAATCTGAATGAGATCCTTGCTGGGTAGAGTAATCCTGGTTGTAAGTTTTTCCCTTTCATCACTTTAAATATGTCCTGCCACTCCCTTCTGGCTTGCAGAGTTTCCTCTGATAGATCGGCTGTTAACCTTATGGGGATTCCCTTGTATGTTATTTGTTGTTTTTCCCTTGCTGCTTTTAATATTTTTTCTGTGTATTTAATTTTTGATAGTTTGATTAATATGTGTCTTGGCATGTTTCTCCTTGGATTTATTCTGTATGGGATTTTCTGTGCTTCTTGGACTTGATTGTCTATTTCCTTTCCCATATTAGGGAAGTTTTCAACTATAATCTCTTCAAATATTTTCTCAGTCCATTTCTTTTTCTTTTCTTCTTCTGGGACCCCTATAATTCAAATGTTGGTGTGTTTAATATTGTCCCAGATGTCTCTGAGACTGTCCTCAATTGTTTTCATTCTTTTTTCTTTATTCTTCTCTGCAGTAGTTATTTCCACTATTTTATCTTGCAGGTCACTTATCCATTCTTCTGCCTCAGTTTTTCTGCTATTGATCCCTTCTAGAGAATTTTTAATTTCATTTATTGTGTTGTTCATCACTGTTTGTTTTCTCTTTAGTTCTTCCAGGTCCTTGTTAAATGTTTCTTGCATTTTCTCCATTCTATTTCCAAGATTTTGGATCATCTTTACTATCATTATTCTGAATTCTTTTTCGGGTAGACTGCCTATTTCCTCTTCATTTGTTAGGTCTGGTGGGGTTTTGCCTTGCTCCATCATCTGCTGTGTGTTACTCTGTCTTCTCATTTTGCTTAACTTACTGTGTTTGGGGTCTCCTTTTCACAAGCTGCAGGTTCATCATTCCTATTGGTTTTGGTGTCTGTCCCCAGTGGCTAATGTTGGTTCAGTGGGTTGCATAGGCTTCCTGGTGGAGGGGACTAGTGCCTGTGTTCTGGTGGATGAGGCTGGATCTTGTCTTTCTGGTCGGCAGGTCCACGTGTGGTGGTGTGTTTCGGGGTGTCTGTGGTCTTATTATGATTTTAGGCAGCCTCTCTGCTAATGGATGTGGTTGTTTTCCTGTCTTGCTAGTTGTTTGGCATAGGGTCTCCAGCACTGTAGCTTGCTGGTCGTTGAGTGGAGCTGGGTCTTGGTGTTGAGATGGAGATCTCTGGGAGATTTTCGCCATTTGATATTACATGGAGCTGGGAGGTCTCTTGTGGACCAGTGTCCTGAAGTTGGGTCTCCCACTTTAGTGACAGAGCTGTGACGCCTGCATGGGGCACCAACAGCCTGTCCTCCACAAGACTCAGAATTAAAGGGAAGAAAATAAGAAAGAAAGAAAGAAGAAGATTAAATAAAATAATATAAAATAAAATAAAATAATTAAAATAAAAAATAATTATTAAGAAAAAAATTTTTAAGTAGTTAAAACAAAAAACGGACAGATAGGCTCCTAGGACAAATGTTAGAAGCAACGCTATACAGACAAAATCACACACAGAAGCATAGACACTCACAAAAAGAGAAAAAGGGAAAAAATATATATATATATCATTGCTCCCAAAGTCCACCTCCTCAATTTGGGATGATTCTTTGTCTCTTCATGTATTCCACAGATGCAGGGTACATCAAGTTGATTGTGGAGATTTAATCTGCTGCTCCTGAGGCTTCTGGGAGAGATTTTTCTTTCTCTTCCTTGTTCGCACACCTCCCGGGGTTCAGCTTTGGATTTGGACCCGCCTCTGCATGTAGGTCGCCTGATGGTGTCTGTTCTTTGCTCAGGACGGGGTTAAGGAAGCAGCTGATTCGGGGGCTCTGGCTCTCTCAGGCTGGGGGGAGGGAGTGGTATGGATGGTGGGCGAGCCTGCAGCAGCAGAGGCTGGCATGACTTTGCACCAGCCTGATGTTTGCCATGCGTTCTCCCGGGGAAGTTGTCCCTGGATCATGGGACCCTGGCAGTGGCGGGCTGCACAGGCTCCAGGGAGGAGAGGTGTGGACAGTGACCTGTGCTTGCACCCAGGCTTCTTGGTGGCTGCAGCAGCAGCCTTAGCATCTCATGCCCATCTCTGGGATCCGCGCTGATAGCCACGGCTCGCACGCATCTCTGGAACTCCTTTAAGCGGTGCTCTTAATCCCCTCTCCTCGTGCACCAGGAAACAAAGAGGCACGAAAAAGTCTCTTGCCTCTTTGGCAGCTCCAGACTTTTCCAGCACTCCGTTCCAGCTAGCCGTGGCGCACTAGCCCCTTCAGGCTGTGTTCACGCCGCCCACCCCAGTCCTCTCCCTGCGCTCCGACCAAAGCCCGAGCCTCAGCTCCCAGCCCCCGCCAGCCCCTGCGGGTGAGCAGACAAGCCTCTCAGGCTGGTGAGTGCCAGTCGGCACCGATCCTCTGTGTGGGAATCTCTCCGCTTTGCCCTCTGCACCCCTGTTGCTGTGCTCTCCTCCGTGGCTCCAAAGCTCCCCCCTCCACCACCCGCAGTCTCCGCCCGTGAAGGGGCTTCTAGTGGGTGGATACCTTTCCTCCTTCACAGCTCCCTCCCACTGGTGCAGGACCCGTCCCTATTCTTTTGTCTCTGTTTTTTCTTTTTTCTTTTTCCCTACCCAGGTGCGTGGGGGAGTTTCTTGCCTTTTGGGAGGTCTGAGGTTTTCTGCCAGCGTTCAGTATGTGTTCTGTAGGAGTTGTTTCACATGTAGATGTATTTCCGATGTATTTGTGGGGAGGAAGGTGATCTCCACTTCTTACTCTTCTGCCATCTTGAAGCTCCTCCCAATAAGTTCAACTGAAATTATTTTAGTATCTAGAAGTCAAAGTATTAAACAGGATTTTCCAGATAACATTTATGTTTCACTTTGCTTTTTGAAGAATAATAAAGTTAGCCTCAATGGCTTGAGAGCCTCAGATATAAAGCGTTTTCCTTATTAACAAGCTACTGATTGCATCTTTGTTTAGTTTCCTGCCTCGGTTCCAATTTTGTTTTAGCTTTTTTGTGATTCTGCATCACAATTCTGTAATACACTGTGATTTTTTAAATGATCATTTCATCATTTCTATAAATAACAAATCCAGAATTCCAAATGTTACATGTATAATATTAAATATGTCACAGATTTGAGGTTTACAATGATAATTATGGCAAACCATCTCTCATTTTAATTTAAAATGTTACTTGGTATGTCACTCTTGTTCTGATGGACTGCATAGGATAAAATCCTTTAATAATAACGGACATTAATCCTATGGAAATGCAGTGTCATGTTTGAAAGTCTTCCTCTGCAAAGAAATAAACCGTAGTGTAAACCAACTTACCTAATATTTCTATGAGAGTATGATAAAGAGAAAATAGACTCCCTTCCCTATCTATATGTAAGGGATGATAATAAAACAAAAAGTTAAACTCAGTATAACAATATTTCTTATTAAGGATATGTTTATAGATTTAAATATAATTTTACAAATGAAAACATGTGGCCAATAAAATGAGTTTATAAAAATACCAATACATATGAACTTTGAACTTTTATGTACTCAGTGTACCCTAGATACAGCCAACACATTTCAAATCCTATCTATTTTATTGTTGAAATGCACAACTTTTATTTTAACAAAAATACTTTTTTTTACCAGTTTTATTAAATTCAATAAGCATCAGTCTTCTTTCAGTTCAGTTGGATGACACAGCTTGCATTTGGTAAAATTATTTGATTAGATAGTAATCATCATTATTAGATTAAAGGGAATTAAATTACAATTACTAGAAATTACAGGTAATTACAATACTGCTTAATTTCAAAGCTAAACTCATCTTCTAAAGAAAAACATTTTATTCATGTGATTAAAATATGCCTGTATATCTATTAATGTGATGCATAATAATGGCTTTGGTCATTTGAAAGCCAAAAGTATGTAATTGAACAATTATTATAGCCACACTGCCTGAAGGCACTATTTGTCAAGAGAGTTATATGATGGCCAATTATATCCACTCAACCTTGAAGGATAATTCTATCTTCTGATGGGAACAAATTGCCATTACACTCCCCCCTCCAAAGTTTAACTACTGGTTTTTACAATGTAAATTTCCTAAAATGAACACTTTTTTAAAGTGCCAGACTTGCTTTCATTTATATAAAACTAATATACAAATTTATCAGAATGTGTCTTATAAATGTTCAAAGAAAATTAAAATAAAACCTCCACCCTTAAAAACATAGACACAAAAAAATAAGGGATGAAGTTTTAAGTTTTAAAATAGTCACACCAGTCCTAGCCTTGAATTTTGCATTTTTCTCAGCCAGAGACGTAGTGAGTTTGCTTTAATAGGCAGATTGGTAACCTGGTTTCCTGGCTCAGAAAAGATTAGTAGTAATAAACCAGGAAGAAACTGGAGGAAACTGTTAAGGCACTTATAATGACAACAAGAGAAGTAATAGCTCAACATGTGACTTCAAAGAAAGGAATAGAATAAAAGATAGTAGTGAACTTTAATCTGTCACAGTATAATAAAGGATGCACTTAGTGTTCATCCTGAGTTATCAAGAAATGGTTAACTCATGTAGGGTGTCCTTACTGGAATACCAGGAGTATAATAGATATTAGAAAATTTTCCATCAAAAATGACTACTTTTCATTGTAATTTCACTATCTTGAAATTTATTTACCTTCCTCAGTGAAGCCAAGGAAGGTAAACATTATTCTACACTTATGTGACATAAAATGAGATTTAATATTCCAGAAATAATAGTGCTTTCTTGTGATGTTATTTACATTTTCTTGCCTAGGTATTTCACCTTAAAAATGAAGGAAAGAGTTTAGAATTTCAAATATTTGATGAATTTATTTAATAATTTCTGACTTGTGAATGTGTTCTGTATCCTGGAAACAGTACACTTGTCACTTTGAGGTTTGGGTAAAAATTTGGATAGTATTTCACAATGTATTTTATATCAGGATTTTTCTAATTTTATTTTAAAATTTTTATTGAAATATAGTTGACTTACAATGTTGTGATAGTTTCAGATGAAACAGCAAAGTGATTCAATTTTATATATACATATACTTTTTTTTACATTCTCTTCATTATAGGTTATTACAAGTTATTGAGTATAGTTCCCTGTGCTATACAGCAGGTCCTTTTTGGTTATCTACTTTATATATAGTAGTGTGTATATTTTAATCCCAAACTCCTAATTTATCCTTTCCCCCTTTCCCCTTTGGTAACCATAGGTTTGTTTTCTATGTCTGTGAGTCTTTTGTAAATAAGTTCATTTGTATCATTTTTTTTAGATTCCACATATAAGTGATATCATATGATATTTGTCTTTGTCTGGCTTACTCCAGTTAGTATGATAATCTCTAGGTCCATCAATTTTGCTGCAAATGGCATTATTTCATTCTTTTTTATGGTTGAGTAATATTCCATTGTGTACATACACCACATCTTCTTTATCCATTCATCTGTTAATGGACATTTAGGTTGCTTCCCTGTCTTGGCTATTATAAATAGTGTTGCTATGAAGATTAAGCTGTATGTATATTTTCAAATTATGGTTTTCTCTAGATATATGCCAAGGAGTGGAATTGCAGGATCATATGGTAGCTCTATTTTTAGTTTTTTAAGGAACCTCCATATTGTTATCCATAGTGGCTTTACCAATTTATGTTCCCACCAACAGTGTAGGAAGGTTCCCTTTTCTCTAAACCCTCTCCAGCATTTATTATTTGTAGACTATTTGATTATGGCCATTCTAACCAGTGTGAGGTGATACCTCATTCTAGTTTTGATTTGCATTTCTCTAATAATTAGCAATGTTGAGCATCTTTGCATGTGCCATTTGGCCATCTGTATGTCTTCTTTGGAGAAATGTCTATTTATATCTTCTGCCCATTTTTTTGATTGCGTTGTTTTTATTTGTTTGCTTGTTTGATATTGAGCTGTATGAGCTGTGTCCCAGTATGTGATCTATCTTGGAGAATGTGCCATTTGCACTTGAAAAGAATGTGTAATTTGCTGCTTTTTAAGATGGAATGCTCTATAAAAATTAATTAAGTCCATCTGGTCTAATGTGTCATTTAAGACCTGTTTCCTTTTTGATTTTCTGTCTGGATTATCTGTCCATTGATGAGAGTGGGGTGTTAAAGTCCCCCACTATTTTTGTGTTACTGTCGATTTCTCCCTTTATGGCTGTTAGCATTTGCCTTATATATTGACATGCTCCTATGTTGGGTGCATATATATTTACAATTGTTATATCTTCTTTGATTGATCCTTTGATCATTATGTACTGTCTTTCTTAGTCTCTTGTGACAGTCTTTATTTTAAAGTCTATTTTGTCTGATGTGAGTATCGCTACTACAGCTTTCTTTTGGTTTCCATTTGCATGGAATAACTTTTTCCATAACCTCACTTTCAATCTGTATGTGTCTCTAGATCTGAAGTGGATCTATTGTAGTGGGTCTTTTGTATATATGGTTCTTATTTTTGCATCCAGTTAGCCAGTCTATGTCTTTTGGGTGGAACATTTAATCCATTTACATTTAAGGTAGTTATCAATATGTACTTATTGCCATTTTGTTGATTGTTTTGGACACACACATACACATACATGATTGTTTTAAGCTGTTTATCTCTTAATTTCAAATGAATTTCAAATACCCTGCATTTGTAATCTCTTCCTCTCACGATTACTGGTTTAGATATCATATTTGTATGTGGATGATTTCCTACCTTTACTGTATTTTTGCCTTTACCAGTGAGCTTTCCCATTTCATAATTTTCTTGTTTCTTTTGTGGCCTTTCCCTTTCTGCCTAGAGAAGTTCCTTTAACATCTGTTGTAAAGCTGGTCTGTTGGTGCTGAATTCTTAGCTTTTGCTTGTCTGTAAAGCTTTTGATTTCGCTGTCAAGTCTGAATGAGAGCCTTACTGAGCAGAGAATTCTTGGTTGTAGGTTTTTCCTTTTCATCATTTTAAGTATATCATGCCACTCCCTTCCGGCCTGCAGAGTTTCTGCTGAAAAACTTAGCTGATAGACTCATGGGGGGGTTCCCTTTTATGTTATTTGTTGTTTTTCCCTCACTGCTTTTAATATTTTCTCTTTACTTTTTGTCAGTTTGATTACTATATGTTTTGGTGTGTTCCTCCTTAGGTTAATCCTGTATGAGACTCTCTGTGCTTCCTGGACTTGGCTGGCTGTTTCCTTTCCCATGTCAGGGAAGTTTTCAGCTATTACCTCTTCAAATATTTTCTCAGGTCCTTTCTTTCTTCTCCTTCTGTGACCCCTATAATGTGAATGTTTGATGTTGTATCAGAGGTCTCTTAAAATGTTTTTGTTTCTTTTCATTCTTTTTTCTTTATTCTGTTCCACAGCAGTAATTTCCACCACTCTGTCTTCCAGCTCATTCATTGCTCTTCTGCTTCATTTATTCTGCTGTTGATTCCTTCTAGTGTATTTTTATTTAAGTAATTATATTCTTCAACTCTATTTGGTTGTTCTTTATATTTTCTAACTCTTTGTTAAAGACTTGTAACTTCTCACTCTGTGCATCCATTCATTTCCCGAGTTCTTGGATCATGTTTACATTCATTACTCTGAACTCTTTCTTGCGTAGATTACCTATCTCCATGTCACTTAGTTATTCTTCTGGGGTTTTCTCTTATTCCTTCATCTGGAACATATTCCTCTGCCATCTCATTTTGTCTAAATTTCTATTTGTATTTTTATGTGTGTGGAAGGTTAGTTATGTTTCATGACCTTGGAGAAGTTACCCTCTGTAGGGGATATCCTATGTGTCCCAGCAGTAAACTCCCCTCTCATCTCCCATGGGCCAGGGACCAGCTGGTCCCAGGGTAGATTCTGACCTATGTTTGGGGATTCAGTTCCACAAGCTGTGGGATTATAGTTTTCTTGTTTCTGGTGTCTGCCTCCTAGTGGGTGAGGCTAGTCTATAGGCTTGTGCAGGCTTCCTAGTGGGAGGGGCTGGTGCCTGCCCATTGGTGAGTGGAGCTGGATCTTGGCCCTCTGGTGGGCAGGGTCATGTCTAGGGGTTTGTCTAGAGGTGGCTGTGGGCTCAGGAAGTCTTTAGGCAGCCTCTCTGGGTGGGACTGTTCCTGCCCTGTTTGTTGCTTGGGTTGAGGAATCTCAGCACTGGAGCCTACAGGCTTTTGGGTGGGGCCAGGTCTTGGCACTAATGACCCAAGCAAGAGGTCAGCCTTCAGATTAGTACTCCCAGATTTGTTCACCACCAGCTTTTATGTCCCCAGAGACAACCACAGCCACCCCCTGCCTCCCCTGGAGACCCTCCAAAACCAGCAGGTAGGTCTGGCCTAGGCCCCTATGAAGTCACTGCTGTTGCCCTGGGTCCTGATGCACATGAGACCTTGTGTACGCCCTCCAAGACTGGAGTTTCTGTTTCCCACAGTCCTGTGGAACTCCTGTGATCAAATCCTGCTGGCCTTCAAGCCCAAATGCACTGGGGTTCCTCCTCCCTGTGCCAGACCCCCAGTCTGGGGAGCCTGGTGTGGTGCTCAGAACTCTCACTCCTGTGGGAAAACTTCTGAGATATAATTATTCTGCAATTTGTAGGTTACCTACTGGGGGTGTATGGGATTTGATTATATCATGGGTGCACCCTTCCTACCATCTTGTTGTGATTTCTTCTTTGTCTTTGGTTGTAGAATATTGTTTTTGGTAGGTTCCAGTCTTTTTTATCAATGGTTGTTCACCAGTTAGTTGTGATTTTGGTGTTCTCGTGGGAGGAGTTGAGCTCAAGGTCCTTTTACTCCACCATCTTGTCCCCTTCTCCCTATATCAAGAATTTTTGATTTGCCTTCATTTGGTTCTCCTTATCCCAGGAATGAAAAATAGAGATACACAGTACATCTTTGGTCTGTGAACTAAGGTTGGAAAACAATGAATTGGTCATTTTAAAACAATATGTCCAATGAATCTGATTAATTTAAACCAAAGATAAAAAGCAAAGCAAGCAAACAGAAAAAAAAATCCCCACTGAGAACCAGTTCATAGGATTTTTCATTATTATAAGAAAGTTTTTAAACCCTGAATTTCTTGTAAGAGTCTTTTCATGGGGTCACAACATTATGGGAAATAAATAATAGCACACTGTAATTAAAATATAAGTTGGAATTATCTGACTTCTTTAATGGAAATGGATTAACTTTGTCTTTATCATTACATGCTCTATTCAAAAACTCTCAATCTATTTTCTGTCAGCCTGAATCATTCCACTTTATCTTGCTTCACCAATCCATATGAACAATTTGCTATATTTTTCAAGTAGCCCTTTCTCTCTAACAGTACTTCTGGTTCTACTTTCTTCAATCCCATATCCTTTCTGCTTCCTTTCTTCAGTCACCTCCACTTTAGACTCCCACGGGAAACTGTCAATGAGGTGTAGACTCCTGTATGAGAAACTGTTTCTCACAGTAGCACAGCAGGTTAATCACAGACATTTTTTGAAACCTTGAAAGAGAGGGTGATTTTGATGTCTCATGAGTAGCTAAAGGCAAATAAAACATTCAGTACAGATTGATGAAAAAATCCTGGACTGTGAATCAGAAGTCCTGACTGACTAGCTACGTATTACTTTGGGTAAATCTCTTAATCTCTGAACATCAGGTACTTTGAATATAAATTGGTGTTTGAAGTAGATGTCTCCTTTTAAACTCTAAAATGCTGTGAATAAGATGGCAAATTATGGATTGATATATTTTCCTATGCTATTCACTTAGTTTTCATTAATCACTTGCTATCATTAAACATATACATGTATGGCTAAATATCAAATTAACATTCATTGTAAAAATATTGGAGTGATAATTGAGGCACAGAAAAAAATAACTATTTTATTTAGTTTCTCAGCCCAATGTAATTCTACCTCAAGGATTTAAACTATATATAAATGTTAACTACTATCTTGAAAAGAGTCATTTCTACTCGACATTCAGTCTTTTTCTAATCCAGCCACATTGTGAAAGAGGGCTGAACTTCAAGTTAATAAATGCCTGTAGTCACACTTGAGAAGAACCCAATATGAGCATTCTGAGATTATTTCCTAACCCTTTGTATGGTTTAATTCTTGTAACCAATCAGAGCAATTGCATTTATTCTACTGTCAATAGCTCACAAACAGTAAATTAGGAATCTAGAAGTGAGCAAAATAAAGTAACCATGCAGTTCTGGAACAAGCTTAACCAAGAAAATGTGCCCAAATGAAACTTTGTGATATAGATAGATAGATAGATAGATAGATAAATAAATAAATAAATAAATAAATAAAAACAGTATGATTCTAGATAAGGCAGTGCACTGAATCAAAAAATGTAGAAGTTAAACAATCAGAAAAGTCTTGGATATTCTTATACAGCCTTCTTTTTTGGTACATTTTTACTATTTAAGTAAAATGGTCACTCAGGCAAATGTCAGATATAATTTGTCACCATTTATCATTAAAAATACAATAACTGCTGCTTTTTAGAGGGAAAAAGGGGCAGTCTTCTTAGTTTCCTAGGCAAGTCAAAGAAATATAAGCAGAAAATACACTGAAAATCAAACTTCTTCCTTAACTGCCTTTCAATTAAATTTAATATTTTAATATTACATATTTACAGAGCTCCTGTTAATGACTAGGCTAGCTGTTTTGGAGGATACAAAAATAATCTGGCCCTGGTTCACACCCTAAAAATGTGAACAATCTCATTTTTTTTTGGACTTTGCAAGAAACGACTGAGGGATTTAGGGAGTTTTTAGCTTGCTGACTAAATTATTGTAAAAAAAAAATCTCACTTTCTATAAGGATATTGTCATTAGCAACTAGAACAGTGCCAAGATCAATACATCTTTATTGAATGAATGAATGATTGAGGGTTTCCAGTTTAGAAACAATGATTCTTACCTTCACATTTTCAAAAGCAGGTTGAAATCTCTTGCTTCCTTTTAGATTAGTGACATAATATAATAATGTCATTCAGTTGGAAATCTGGATACTTAGTATAACAGGAAAAGTGAAACTAACTTCACTATTTTGCTAAGTGTGAAAGTGTTATCTGATAACTAGATAACTAAATTTGTAATTTATTCAGAAGAGTAAGTCAATAGAATAGCTAATTTGGTTAAGAACATGAGCTCCAGACTGACTGATTTTTAAACTGTACTCCACCATTTACTACCTGTGTGACCTTAAGCAAATTACTAATCCTTTCTGGGACTTAGTTGTCTTATAAGCAAAATGGGGGTGGATAATACACACTATCTTCTATGGTGGTGGCTCATTTTTAAAGTGAGATTATTAAAACATGTGTATTTATAGCCATGAGGGAATAACAGGTTCTCATTTTTCCTTTGAATTTTGACTACCTTGAGAACTAGACAAAGTATATAAAAGACTAGAAAACAGTTATCACAGACATCAGAAAACAGATATCACAGGATTGTAGGTCCTGAGAAAATGGCAACATCCAAGGTGAGACATGCACTTACTTTAGCTTTCAGCCTAGAGGTAACACCAGACCATGCCACAGATTGGGGAAACCGAAATAGACCCCTAAGTTCTCACAGCACTGAGTAGATAGAGATTGGAATTTGGAGAGACCACAGTAACTAGAAGTTGCAGGGCAGAATTCCAGAGAGGAGGAACCAACAACAAAAAAATAACTCTATGAACTAGTATAAGGGTCACCTCAAATGTTTGACTTAAATCCATTTTGTACTTACGTTTGGAGAAATTGCAAGAGGTTGGAAATATAATAACTTCCTGGGAGAAATATAGTCGGGGGGAGTAAGAGTAACAATTCTCCAAACCCAGATAGGTCCATGGATCATTCAAGATCCCAACCTTAGGAGAATACACAAGGTATTCAGTAGGAACCCTACAGGGATCACACATTAATGATGGGGAGTAAATGAACCTTATATTATCAACTATTCTGGGTCTGTCCTAGCAAAAAATGATCCTTAAAAGGATCAAACTTATTTCCAAGTAACTAAACTACCTACCAGAACAAAGACCAGCACCCTTCGAATGAATACAACAAATTTTGACTCACAAATGTCAAGGTAAAAATGTCCGTAATCCAATAAATAACTAACAGATATGAGAAGAAAAATGCGATATGTGATTCATAAGCAGGGGAAATCTTAGTATAAACATATCCAGAAATGACAGAGGTTCTACTATTAGCAGATGAGATCTTTAAAATATGCCATTGCAAATATAATCAATATGCTCAAGTATTTACTGGAAAACAGAAACTTAATGAAGAATAAAATAGAATACACAACAAAAATAATCAAGTGGAACATATATTAATGAAAAAAAAGTGGCATAGGACATATAAATTGCACTGGATTGGATTAACAGAGGTTTAGATACTCTAAGAAAAAAGATAAGTCTATTTGGTCACATCACAATAGAACCTAATAAAAAAGCACAAATAGGAAAAAAAGAGAGAGAGAGATCGGGTCAAAGAAAAATAGAGTAAATAGAAAGTCAGTAGATTTAAACCAACAATATCATAAATATATTACATGCATGAGTAAGTCTCTAGTTAAAAGACTAAGATTATATGGCTGGATAAAGAAAAAGCATGAGTTCCCTTTTCTCCACACCCTCTCCAGCATTTATTGTTTCTAGATTTCTTGATGATGGCCATTCTGACTGGTGTGAGATGATATCTCATTGTAGTTTTGATTTGCATTTCTCTAATGATTAATGATGTTGAGCATTCTTTCATGTGTTTGTTGGCAGTCTGTATATCTTCTTTGGAGAAATGCCTATTTAAGTCTTCTGCCCATTTTTGGATTGGGTTGTTTGTTTTTTGCTATTGAGCTGCATGAGCTGCTTGTAAATTTTGGAGATTAATCCTTTGTCAGTTGTTTCATTTGCAAATATACTCTTGCACTGCTGGTGGGAATGTGAATTGGTACAGTCACTATGGAGAACAGTATGGAGGTTCCTTAAAAAACTAAAAATAGAACTACCATATGACCCAGCAATCCCACTACTAGGCATATACCCTGAGAAAACCATAATTCAAAAAGGCACATGTACCAAAATGTTCATTGCAGCTCTATTCACAATAGCCTGGAGATGGAAACAACCTAAGAGTCCATCATCGGATGAATGGATAAAGAAGATGTGGCACATATATACAATGGAATATTACTCAGCCACAAAAAGAAACAAAACTGAGCTATTTGTAATGAGGTGGATAGACCTAGAGTCTGTCCTACAGAGTGAAGTAAGTCAGAAAGAGAAAGACAAATACCGTATGCTAACACATATATATATGGAATTAAAAAAAAATGTCATGAAGAACCTAGGGGTAAAACGGGAATAAAGACACAGACCTACTTGAGAATGGACTTGAGGATATGGGGAGGGGGAAGGGTAAGCTGTGACAAAGCGAAAGAGAGGCATGGACATATATACACTACCAAACATAAGGTAGATAGATAGTGGGAAGCAGCCACAGAGCACAGGGAGATCAGCTCGGTGCTTTGTGACCGCCTGGAGGGGTGGGATGGGGAGGGTGCGAGGGAGGGAGATGCATGAGGGAAGGGATGTGGGAACAGATGTATATGTATGACTGATTCACTTTGTTATAAAGCAGAAACTAATAAAAAAATTTGCATTTCCCTAAAAAAAAAGAAAAAAAAAGAAAAAGCATGAGTTCTCTATAAGAAACTCATCTTTAAATATAAAGGAAATGTAGGTTAAGAGCAAAAGGATTTTTAAAAGATATTCCAAACAAACACTAATCATAAGAAAGTTGGAGTGGCTAAATTGTTACCAAACATTATAGACTTTAAAACAAGGATTATTACTAGGAATAAAGAGAAATATTTCATAGTGATAGTCATTTCATCAGTAAGTCATAAAAACTCCTAATGCCCATGCAACTAATACATGACTCAATAATATATGAAGCAAAAACTGTCAGCACAAAAAGAAGAAATAAACAAACACACAATTATATTTGAATATTTCAACACTTTTCTCTAAGTAATTGAAAAAAAGATAGGAATTTAGAAGACCTAAATAACACTATAAAATAACTTACTTAAGTTTTAAAGGACACATTACAGCAGCAAAAAAAAAAACCTTTCTTTTCAAGGGCACACAGACTATTCATCAAGGTAGAAAGACGGTATAAAGTAGATCTTAAATTTAAAAGAAATGAAATCACACAAAATATTGTTTCTATAAAAATGATATTAAACTAGAAATCAATAACAGAAAATCTAGGAATTTTCAATTATTTGAAAATTAAAAAACACATTTTCAAATAGCCCATGGGACAAAGAGCATGTCTCAAGAGAATTAATAAAATATGGTAATCATGTAATAAATTGAGAGTGCAAAATATTAAACATTATGGTATGCAGCTAAAGTAGTGTCAAGAAAAATTTGTAGCCTTAAATGCTTATATTAGAGAAAACTTACCCCCCAAATCAATGTTTTAAGCTTCTACTTTATGGTGTTAGAAAAACAAAAGAGCATGTTGTAATCAAATTAAGCTGAAAGAAGGAAACAATAAAGATGAATGTGGGAATCATTGAAATAGATAACAGGCAAACTAAAAAATAGAGAAAAACAACAGGACCAAGAACTGGTTCACTGAAAAATTCAACATAATTATCAAACTCTAATTAAGTTTATAAAGCAAAAGAAGTTACTAATATCAGTCATGAAAGGGGAGACATTGCTACTGATGATAAAAAGATTAAGGAGTGAATACTGTGAATAATATGCACTAAATTTGACAACCTAGATAAAATGTTCAAATATCCTGAATGACATAAATTATCAAAACTAACTCAAGAGAAAGTAGAAAATCTAAATAGTCCTATCTCAATTTAAATATTATTTAACTTTGGCAAAGAAAGCTCTGAGGCCAATTGGCTTTACTGGTAAATTAGCACAGAGCTCGCAATTATATTAAAATTAACTAATCAGAGAATCAGAGAAGTGTCTTCAGGAAACTCAAATCTAAATCTTAAAAGAGTGTTACACATGTAAATTTTGATAGAGGAAATCTGGACATTTTACCTTGATGACAAAGAAGAAAAATAGAAATGTCCACATGCATGTCTTTCTGATGTGCATTGTTCACAGAATAGAAAACAATTGAACACTTGTTTACTTAAGCTAATTCCTTTAATATTCAAATGTACTTTTTTATGACCAAAAAGGAACTTCTATTCTTTGCCCCTCCCTTCACCTCTAGCTAATGCCTTGAAAAGGAGGAAGCGTTCTGTAATCTTCTCATTTTTTGCCAGTGTGTGCAGAAAATCTCCAGACCTTCTAATGTCCCTGAGGGTTACAAGAACAAAACAAAGCAGCATATTTAGCCACCACCCCAAACAGAAGATGTGAAGTGTTGTAATTTCTTCCTTCTCTCCCTTCTCTTTCCATTAGCTTTGTGGGAGATGGGGAGAAAGCCAGGTTACAGAGAAAGGCCAGCCTTGTAGTCAGAATGTTACAAGCATAGTCCATGATTAAGAAGTTGATTGGAAATTATCAAGCATCTTGCCATATAACAAAGTGTATGACCATAACATTTCCCATTTTTAGAAACAGAAGGTACTTAATATGAGATTCTGTTTGAAATGTGAAAGTATAGGCTTTACAACTTAAAATGTTTGAGTACTCTCTATTTGATGGCCACCAGTAATTATGGTTTTAACTTAAAAATCTAGAATTGGCAAGTATGGAACAAATGTCCTCATAAGTAAAAGTATGTCTTAAGGTAATGTATAGTAATATTAACAATAATAATTCAGAACATATTTTGAATCACTCTGCTAAATATTTAATTTCATTATCTTATTTAATCCTCACAAAAATATTTTGTCATCCACATAGTGCAGATGAGAAAATAAGGCCTAGAGTGATTTAGTTACTTGCCCAAAGTTCCAAGCTAGTAACTGGACATGTGTGCATGGAGATATTTGCAGATGAGTAGGTTCCATGTATGTGTATGTAATCATATGTATGTTGCTAGATGGAGGGAACAGAGGAAGCAAGGGATCATGAAAGAGTAGTAGGAAGGGACCAGATAATAGTAAGTCTTATATGTTATTATAAGAAGCTTAAAATTTATACTAGAGTCCTTTAATCCCCAAACCACAGCTGCCTCGATTCTAATTTAGTAGATCTGTGTTGGTCTTCCAAATATATTTTTTTAAATATACATATTTAAAATACATATGTTTTAAAATGCATACTACCTTGAGGCAACAGACAACCATTCAATAATGAAAAGTTTTCAACACAAATGTGACATTACTAGAATTGAGTTTTACAAAATTCATTCTTGAAAAAAATAAGATACATTGGAAAGGAGTGATAAGTGTTGCCATGCTTTTGCAGTAATCCAGTAAATGATGAAGCCCTCAAATAAGGTAACAACAGTGACAGACAGAATAGAAATCAAGGACATGATTTTGATAATGCTAATGGAGGAAATATGGTATTAAGAATATTGGCTTCTGTTAGGTCCCAGCTCTACCAAATACTAAGTATAGAATCATGGTCTAGATACCTAACAACTGTAAGTCTTGGTTTCCTTATTTGTAAAATGAAGACTATCAATTATTACACTTAGGCAATGATAAGAAATATAATATAGGTAAGTAACCTTTATCTTCAATGTGGGAGGTTCTGTTATTATACATATTTATTTGGACAATGAAAATAAGGTTGAGAGGTTAAATATTTTTTAAGTTCAACCAACCAATAAAATGAAGAACCAGAATTCAAGATCAGGTAATATGAATCCTCCATTTCAAGGTCGTTGGCTAGAAATGAAGAACAGACCATGTTTGTAAAGATCAGATTATGGAATAACAATAACAACAAAACAATAACATCTAACACTTGTAGAGCACTTACACTGTTCTACAAACTTTCTACGTACTTATTTAATTCACACAGTAGACTTTATTAGCCCCATTTTAGAGATGAAAAAACTGAATTCAGCGAGGATAAATAACCTGCTAACCATAACTCAAGTAACAAGTGGCATGGCCAGAATTTAAACCACTAAATTAACTGATATTATATATATATATAATGTTAATACCTCAACTTATTTCCCACAATTATTCTGATTTTTTTTAATGTACCCAAGAATTCGCAGCACATATTCTGATTGGTCTTTTTTGCCTTTTCTCTTGCCAAGTTTCAACAAATTGACTTCCCAAAAACTATCTACAGCTTAATTAAAACAACCCTTATTAATGTCATGTTTATAAAGAAACCCTTTGTTGAAATGAGTAGTCTCCAGCTTTGGAAGCAATCACAATTAAGGCTGTCAATACTCATTAACTGCTTTATGTACCGAAAGACAAAAATAAGTTACCGAGTAAAGTGCCTTGAATTGTATAATACTCTATAAAAATACTGTAATCTGTTTATGATCTAGAAAATTAAGAATGGATTAATTATCCGAATCTGCCAAGAAGTGATACACAAGAAGGTTGAAAGTTCTGGGTTTGTTTAAAGCTACTTCAGTTTATATCTAATATGGGAAAGCACTTCTCTGAAATTATCTGTGGAAACTGAGTAGAACGATCATAAGGAGATAAAGAGTCTTGATGTAAATGAGAGTGAACATCTTTGTAGAAAGAGTACTGGATTCAAACTCATCTATTGGTTCTAAGACTAGTTTTATTACTAATTGAGTGAATTTAGACAAATCACAATCTATAAAATTTGAATAATAATTTATTTCAATGCACAAAATGTGTTATTCTGCGATTCAAAATTATGTCTTTCCCCCAAAGCAGCTCCTTCCTTAAAATATCCCTATTACCCTTTAACAGTAACCATTGGTTACTCCCTGCATTTTCGCCTTCCCATGCACACACATAAGAATCTAGCTGGTAACCTATTCCTGTTGATTCTTCAACCATAATATTTCTTGAATATGCAATTTCTTTTTCTTAATCACTGACACTACTTTAGAAGTGACCTGTAGAAGTGTACTGTAGAAATGTGTAAGTTGCCTCCAGTATAAATTTGAAACAATTTAGCATAAATTTACAAACTTACCTTTTAATGCACCTCTTCACAAATTTGTTATTTTCAATACAAAATCCAAGCAAAATTAGGAAGCAAGCCAAGACTAATTGCATTGTCTTTACTGTCCCATCAGCCACTTTGTAATATTAATATCAGTCAGGAATGGGGTCAGAAATTAGAACAGATTCTTTACCACCAATTTTCCCTCTAGGTTAGCTACCCCTTTATTTAAATTCCACTTTTGTTCTCAATTCTTTTTTTAAAAAATATTTTGCTTACTTTTATTTAACACGCAATCTTAACATCATTTAAAAAGAATCTCAAAACACAGTCTCAATCAAAAACCCAGTATAAAATATGGAGCAACAGTTCAATCTACATTGAAAGATAAGGCCTGTTCTCAATTCTTTTATGTGCCTAAATCACTCCTTATTTTTCTCCCTTCCACACATCAACACTAACTCTCAGAATGTATTTGCTGAATTATCAATGCAGCTAAATGATTATTTTATGCCCTGATTCCATTGTCCATGGAAGCTGTTTTAAACTTTACCTTCTCCTCAAGTTCCATACCCTCAATCCTAGCAGATTATTTTCTTTCTAAAAGAAAATAAAGAAATTTACTCAATATTGTTTTCCTCCATCTTTTAACCTACTTATTTTCCTCCTGTCTCAGGTAAGTCCAATATTTTTTTTCACTTGCACTCTGACCTTTTGGTTCCCTCTCCATCAATAATCGCTATTGTCTTATACCCTCAGTTTACCCTTTCTTTATTAGCCTGTACACATGTTTGAATATCTCCTATCCTAAAATAAACAAATGCAATACATACACATGCACACACAAACCTGTTGTAAAAAAAGGCACTCAGGGCTTCCCTGGTGGCGCAGTGGTTGACAATCCGCCTGCCGATGCAGGGGACACGGGTTCATGCCCCAGTCCAGGAAGATCCCACATGCTGTGGAGCGGCTAGGCCCGTGAGCCATGGCCGCTGAGCCTGCGCGTCCGGAGCCTGTGCTCTGCAACGGGAGAGGCCACAACAGTGAGAGGCCCGTGTACCGCAAAAAAAAAAAAAAAAAAAAAAAGGCACTGAAGTATTGTGAAAATATAAATTCGTATACTTATTTTAAAAGAGATATGCCAGTATCTACCAACATTTCAAATGTCCATATCTGGTAGCCTAGTAAATTATCACTTTGGCAACATTGTCCTACAGAAATGCCCATACAAGTGCCCAGATATTTATTTTCAAGTACATATTAGATTGCCCACAAGAGCAAAAAAGTTAGAAAACATCTATCCTAATTGGCCATAGGAGGAGAATGATTAAATGAATTATATTTTATTCATACTATTAAATACTTTGTCATTAATAAAAATAATGCAGTAGATACAAATATACTAACATAGATGTTCTCTAATATATGTTTAATTTTAAAATCTCATAATAAGGTATAATAATTCAAATTATAGCAAAAAATGCATGTGGGCTGGACTGGGAGATGACAAATGGGACTTTCCATTTTTACTCTTCCATTGAATTTGTACAGTGAGCTAAATCTTTATAATAATTGCCTGTGTGTGCCTATGTATACAACTCTTGAATATATATATTATTTCCCCAGATACTTTCTTCCCCTATGTTCTTATCATCACAAAGATTTTTTTAAAATAAGAAATGATGAGAGATTACATCTATTTATTTACTTATTTTTGGCTGCAATGGGTCTTCGTCGCTGTGCGTGGGCTTTCTCTAGTTGAGGCAAGCAGAGGCTACTCTTCATTGTGGTGTGGGGGCTTCTCATTGTGGTGGCTTCTCTTGTTGCGGAGCACGGGCTCTAGGTGCACAGCCTTCAGTAGCTGTGGCATGTGGGCTCAGTAGTTGTGGCTCACGGGCTCTAGAGTGCAGGCTCAGTAGTTGTGGTGCACAGGCTTAGTTGCTTCGTGGCATGTGGGATCTTCCCGGACCAGGGCACGAACCTGTGTTCCCTGCATTGGTATGCGGATTCTTAACCACTTCGCCACCAGGGAATCCCTCACAAAGACTTCTGAAAATATTTTATTTTGATTTTTCTTATTGACTTATACTTGACTTACAATATCATATTAGTTTTAGGTGTACAATATAGTAATTCAATATTTTTATATATTATACTCCATACAAAGTTATTATTAAATATTGACTGTATTCCCTTGCTATACATTGCATCTTTATAACCTATTTATTTTATACCTAAGAGTTTGTACCTTTTTATCCTTTTTACCTATTTTGACCCTCCCCATCTCCTCTCCCCTCTGGTAACCAATAGGTTGTTCTCTATAACTGGGAGTCTGTTTCTGGTTTGTTATATTTATTCCTTTGTTTTATTTTTTAGACTCCACAATAAGTGAAAACATATGGTATTTGTCTTTTTCTGTTTGACTTACTTCACTAATCATAATACCCTCCAGGTCCATCTGTGTTGTCTCAAATGGCAAAATTTCATTCCTTTTTATGTCTGAGTAATATTCCATTGTATACATATACCACATCTTCTTTATCCATTCATCTTTTAACAGACATTTAAGTTGCTTCCATATCTTGGCTATTGTAAATAATGCTGCCATGGACATTAGGGTGCATGTATCTTTTGGAATTAGTGTCTTCATTTTCTTCAGATAAATACCTAGGAGTGGGGTTGCTGGATCACATGTTAGTTCTATTTTTAATTTTTTTGGAACCTCCAAACTATTTTCCATAGTGGCTATACCAATTTACCTTCCCACCAAGAGTTCATGAGGGTTCCCTTTTCTCCACATTCTCGTCAACACTTGTTATTTCTTATCTTTTTGACTATAGCCATTTCGGCTGGTGTGAGGTGGTATCTCATGGTTTTGATTTGCATTTCCCTTATGATTAATAATTTTGAGCATCTTTTCATGTCCTGGTTGGCCATTTGTTATGTATTCTGTGGAAAAAATGCCTATTCAGGTCGTCTGCCCATTTTTAGTCAGGTTGTTTGCTTTTGTGATATTGAATTGTATGATTTCTTTATATACTTTGGATATGAACTTCTTATTGGACATATTGTTTACAGATATCTTCTCCCATTCTGTAGGTTGACTTTTCATTTTGCTGATGATTTCCTTGGCTGTGCAAAAGCTTTTAAGTTTAATTAGGTCCCATTCGTTTATTTTTGCTTTTATCTCCCTTGCCTGAAGAGACATATCCAAAAACTATTGCTAAGACTGATGTCAAAGAGCATATTGCCTATGCTTTCTTCTAGGAATTTTATGATTTCAGGTCTTACATTTAGTTCTTTAATAAATTTGAGTTTATTTTCGTATATGGTGTGATAAAATGTTTTAGTTTCATTCTTTTACACATAGCTGTTCAGTTTTCCCAACACCACTTAATGAAGAGACTGGCTTTTCCCCATTGTATATTCTTGCCTCTTTTGTCTTAGCTTCATTGACCATATGTATGTGGGTTTATTTCTGAGCTCTCAATTCTGTTCCACTGATCTGAGTGTCTATATTTGTGCCAGTACCATACTGTTTTGATTACAGTAACTCTGTATAGTCTGAAGTCAGGGAACATGATACCTCCAGCCTTGTTCTTTTTTCCTCAAAATTGTTTTTGTTATTCAGGGTTTTTTTGTGGTTTCATAAGAATTTTAGGATTATTTGTTCTAGTTCTGTGAAAAATATCATGGGTATATTGATAGGGATTGCATTAAATCTGTAGATTGCTTTGGGTAGTATGGACATTTTAACAATATTAATGCTTCCAATCCATGAACACAGGATAGCTTTCCATTTATTTTTCTTGTTTCTTGAGGTAGGCCTGTATTGCTATATACTTCCCTCTTGGAACTGCTTTTGATGTGTCCTATAGATTTTGGAAAGTTGTATTTCTATTTTCATTCATCTTAAGGTATTTTTTTATTTCTCCTCTTTGATTTCTCCATTCACCTGCTGGTTTTTTAGTAGCATGTTGTTTAGTTTCGATGTGTTTGTGTTTTTCCCATCTTTCCTCCTGTAATTGATTTTTAGTTTCATCCCATTGTAGTTGGAAAAGATGTTTGATATAATTTCAATCTTCTTAAATTTATTTATAGTTGTTTTATGGCCTAGCATATCTATCCTGGAGAATGTTTCCTATGCACTTGAAAAGAATATGTATTCTGCTGCTTTGGGATGGAATGTTTTGTAGATATGTATTTAGTCATCTGGTATTTTTTGTCATTTAAGCCCCTTTTTCCTTATTGATTTTCTGTCTGGATGATATATCCATTGATATAATTTGGGTACTAAAATTTGCTACTATTATTATGGTCAATTTCTCCCTTTATTTTTGTTAATATTTGCTTTATAAATTTAGATGCTCCTATACTTGGTGCATATATGTTTATGAATGTTATATTCTATTTTTGAATTGTCCCTTTATCATTATATGTTGCCCTTTTTTGTCTTTTGTTATAAACTTTGTTTTAAAGTCTATTTTGTCTGACACTAGTATTTCTACCACAGATTTCTTTTTGTTTCCATTTCCATGGAGTATGTTTTTCCATCCCTTCACTTTCAGCCTGTGTGTGTTTTTAGCTCTAAAATGAGTCCCTTGTAAGCAGCACATAGATGGGTCTTGCTTTTCTATCCATTCAGCCACCCTATGTCTTTTGTTTGGAGCATGTAGTTCATTTACATTTAATGTGATTATTATTAGGTATGTACTTGTTGCCATTTTGTTACTTGTTTTCTGGGTGTTATTGTAGTTCTTCTCTGTTATTTTCTTCTATTTTAGTCTCTTCCCTTGTAGTTTGATGATTTTCCTTAATATTATGTTTAGATTCCTCTCTCTTTGTTTTTTGTGCATCTGTTGTAGGTTTTTGGTTTATGGTTACCATGAGGTTCATGTATATATCATATCTGTAATCTATAATCATACTTGTTTTAAACTGATAGTTGTTTAAATTCAAAGGCATTCTAAAAGTTCTACAGTTTTTACCAACCACACCCCTACTACTTTTTATATTTTGGTGTCATATTTTGCATCTTTATGTGTATCCCTTAACTGTTTATTATAGCTGATTTTATAATTTTTGTCTCTTAACTTTAGTACTAGCTTATTTAAATGGTTGGTCCATTCTGTTTACTAAGTATTTACCTTTACCAATGAGATATTTTTCTTTATATATTTTCTTCTTTCTTCTTATAGCCTTTCATTTTTTTTCACTTAAAGAAGATTCTTTAACATTTCCTATAAGGACAGTTTGGTTGTGATGAACTCTTTTAGTTTTACTTGACTAGGAAACTCTTTACCTCTCCTTCAATTCTGAATGATAGCCTTGCTGGGTAGAGTATTCTTGGTTGTAGGGTGTTTTTTCCTTTCAGCACTTTAAATACATTATGTCACTCCCTTCTGGTTTGCAAAGTTTCTGCTGAAAAATCATCTGATAGCCTCATAGGGGTTCCCTTTTATATGACCCTGTTTTTCTCTTGCTGCCTTTAAATTATCTCTTTGTCTTTAACTTTTGCCATTTTAATTATATGTGTTGAAGTGGGTCCCTTTGGGGTCATCTTGTTTGGGACTGTCTGTGCTTCCTGGACTTAGATATCTGTTTCTGTCTTCAGGTCTTGGAAGTTCTCAGTCATAGTTTCATCAAATATGTTTTCTGCCCCTTTCTATCTTTTCCTTCTGTGACCCCTGTAATGTGAGTGTTAGTATGCTTGATGTTATCCTAGAGGTCCTTTAAATTATCGTCATTAATTTTTTTTGGCTGTTCTCATTGGGTGATTTCCCCTGTTGTGTCTTCAAAGTCTCTTGTGCATTCTGTATCACCTAATCTGCTGTTAATTCCTTCTAGTATGTTTTTCATTTCACTTATTGTATTCTTCAAATCTGATTGATTCTTTTTTTTATATATTTTCTAGTTCTTTGTTGAAAGTATCACTAGGTTCCTTTATTCTTTCCCTGTGTTCAGTGAGCATTTTTATGACTATGTCTTTGAACTTTATCAGATCATTTACTTACCTCTATTTCATTAGAGTTTTTCCTTGGGTTTTATCATGTTCTTTCATTTGGAGAATATGCCTTTGTCTTCTCATTTTGACTTTCTCTGTTTGTCTCTATGAAATTAAGTGAAACAGTAACCTATCCCTGTCTTGAAGGCATGTCCTTGTGTGGGAGCATCCCTATATAGTCTATGTGTGCTCAGTGGCTTTGGTGGGAGAGCTGGATCTGACGTGAGCGTGGGCTGCATTTTCTCCTGGGTTGCGTTAGCAGCTGCCACCCTGGTTGGGGGTATGGCTGGAACCAGAGGGGCTAGAGTGGGAGCCTGATGAGATCTGGGGCTTCTCCCAGGCTCAGTGGTACTCACTGCTCTGTCATGGGGTGGGGCCAAGGCCCCAGGAGCTGGAGGCACAGTCTGGATCAAGCTCAGCTTCTCCCAAGCATGATGGTGGTTGCTGCCTTGGCTGGGGGCAGTGCCAGAACCTGAGTGGCTGGAACAGAAGTCCTGGGGGAGCTTGGCTTCTCCTCAGCTTGATAGCTGTCTTTGCCTTGGCCAGAGGTGAGGCTGTGGCCCCAAGAACAGGAGCAGGAGCCCAGTAAAAAGCTTGGCTTCTCCCAAGGTGCAGTGGTGATTGCCACCAGGGCAGGGAACAGTGCCAGAGCTGGAATGGCTGGAGGCAGAACCTGGTGTGGGCTGGGGTGGTCCTGGTAGTCTGGCCAGAGCACCAGGTAGTTTTCAACATGCTACCTCTATACTAGGCCTGGGAGCAAGCAAGTCTATGAACGTGCTCCTCAAAAGCAGATTCTCAGTTTCCTAAAGCCTTCAAGTAAGCCCCACTGGTTCTCAAACCAGCCAAGGGGGCTTATCTTTCTGGTCCCAGATCTCAGGGCTAGAGTGCCCAATGTGAGACTTGAATGCCTTCACTCCTTAGGCAGGATCCCTGAGCCTGTGGTATCACCCTCCTCTTCTGGGTCACCCACCAGGGGTGTGGGCCCCAACTAGACCACTTCTTCTCCACTCCTACCAGAATCCATGTGGTTTTTTCTTTATAACCTTGGCTGTAGAGAAAGTCTGTAGTCTGCTAGTCTTCAAGTGATTCTCAGAAAGAGCTGCTCTCTGGGTAGTTGTAATCTTGATGTGTTTGTCAGGCAGAAGTGAGCTCAGCATCTTCCTACTCTGCCATCTTGATCCTGCCCTCTACTTTTGATTTTTTTAATTACTTTTATAAAATAGGAAGACAAAAGGTAAAAATAATATCCATAATTGTAGAAAACTTAACATAATTATTTGGTGCCTTAACCTCTTCTACAACGATATGGGAGTGGGAGAACAAACTATAGCCTACCACCTGCTTTTGTGAATAAAGTTTCATTGGAACACCAACACAACCATTTGCTCATCTATTATATATGGCTCCTTTCACATTATAATGGAAGAATTAAGTAGTTGCAACAGAAAATGTTTGGTCCACAAAACCTAAAATATTTACTATTTGGCTCTTTTCATTTAAAAAAATTGCTGACACACTGAGTAGGATATATTATCATTGTTAATACAATTTTGTACACTTTTCCATTTAATATCATAGCAAATGCATTTCCTTATTGCTATTTTTATGAGAATAATCCTTAATGATTTTCTGGCAAGTCATCTGTCAGATAAGATACTACTTAAAAGAGCATATTTTTATTGTTGAACATTTAGCTTCCACTTTTTCAGTATTAAAAATACTTCTCAGGACTTCCGGGTAAGATGGCGGAAGAGTAAGACGCAGAGATCACCTTCCTCCCCAGGGATACACCAGAAATACAGCTACACGTGGAATAACTCCTACAGAACACCTACTGAACGCTGGCAAAAGACCCCAGACCTCCCAAAAGGCAAGAAACTCCCCACATACCTGGGTAGGGCAAAGCGGAGAGATCCCCACACAGAGGATCGGTGCTGAGTGGCACTCACCAGCCCGAGAGGCTTGTCTGATCGCCCGCCGGGGCATGCAGCGCTGGAAGCTGAGGCTCGGGCTTCGGTCAGAGCGCAGGGAGAGGACTGGGGCTGGCGGCGAGAACTCAGCCTGAAGGGGGCTAATGTGCCACAGCTAGCTGGGAGGGAGTCCGGGAAAACTCTGGAGCTGCCAAAGAGGCAAGAGACTTTTTCTTCCCTCTTGGTTTCCTGGTGCGTGAGGAGAGGGGATTAAGAGCGCTGCTTAAAGGGGATCCACAGACGGGCGCGAGTCGCGACTGAAAGCGCGGAGCCCAGTGACGGGCGTGGGACGCTGGGGCTGCTGCTGCCACCGCCAAGAAGCCTGTGTGCGAGCGCAGGTCACTGCCCACACCACCCTGCCGGGAGCCTGTGCAGCCCGCCACTGCCGGGGTCCCGGGATCCAGGGGCGGCGTCCCTGGGAGAACGCACGGCGTGCCTCGGGCTGGTGCAACATCACGCCGACCTCTGCCGCTGCAGGCTCGCCCCGCACTCTGTGCCCCTCCCTCCCGCCTGGCCTGAGTGAGCCAGAGTCCCCGAAGAGGCTGCTCCTTTAACCCTGTCCTGTCTGAGCAAAGAACAGACGCCCTCCGGCGACCTACATGCAGAGGCGGGGCCAAATCCAAAGCTGAGACGCAGGAACTGTGAGAACAAAGAAAAGAAAGGGAAATCTCTCCCAGCAGCCTCAGAAGCAGCGGATTAAAGCTCCACAATCAACTTGATGTACCCTGCATCTGTGGAATACAGGAATAGACAACACATCATCCAAAATTGAGGAGCCCAGAGTCAGTGCTGTGCCTCTGAGGTGGGAGAGCCAACTTCAGGACACTGGTCCACAAGAGACCTCCCAGCTTCACATAATATCAAACGGCAAAAATCTTCCACAGATCTCCATCTCAACACCAGCACCCAGCTTCACTCAACGACCAGCAAGCTAGAGTGCTGGACACCCTAAGCCAAACAACTAGCAAGACAGGAACACAACGCCACCCATTAGCAGAGAGGTGGCCTAAAATCATAAAAAGTCCGCAGACACCCCAAAACACACCACCAGACGTGGACCTGCCCACCAGAAAGACAAGATCCAGCCTCATCCACCAGAACACAGGCACTAGTCCCCTCCACCAGGAAGCCTACACAACCCACTAAACCAACCTTAGCCACTGGGGACAGACACCAAAAACAACGGGAACTACGAACCTGCAGCCTGCAAAAAGGAGACCCCAAACACAGTAACATAAGCAAAATGAAAAGACAGAAAAACACACAGCAGGAGAAGGAGCAAGATAAAAACCCACCAGATCTAACAAATGAAGAGGTAATAGGCAGTCTACCTGAAAAAGAATTCAGAATAATGATGGTAAAGATGATCCAAGATTCTATTTCCCAGATCCAAAATCTTGGAAATAGAATAGACAAAATGCAAGAAACAGTTAACAAGGACCTAGAAGAACTAAAGATGAATCAAGCATCGATTAAAAACACAATACATGAAATAAAAAATACTCTAGATGGGATCAATAGCAGAATAACTGAGGCAGAAGAACGGATAAGTGAGGTGGAAGATAAAATAGTGGAAATAACTGATGCAGAGCAAAATAAAGAAAAAAGAATGAAAAGAACAGAGGACAGTCTCAGAGACCTATGGGACAACATTAAACACACCAACGTTCGAATTATAGGGGTTCCAGAAGAAGAAGAGAAAAAGAAAGGGACTGAGAAAATATTTGAAGAGATTATAGTTGAAAACTTCCCTAATATGGGAAAGGAAATAGTTAATCAAGTCCAGGAGGCACAGAGAGTCCCATACAGAATAAATCCAAGGAGAAATACGCCAAGACACATATTAATCAAACTGTCAAAAATTAAACACAAAGAAATCATATTAAAAGCAGAAAGGCAAAAACAACAAATAACACACAAGGGAATCCCCATCAGGTTAACAGCTGATCTCTCAGCAGAAACTCTACAAGCCAGAAGAGAGTGGCAGGACATAATTAAAGTGATGAAGGAGAAAAACCTGCAACCAAGATTACTCTACCCAGCAAGGATCTCATTCAGATTTGATGGAGAAAATAAAACATTTACAGACAAGCAAAAGCTGAGAGAGTTCAGCACCACCAAACCAGCTTTACAACAAATGCTAAAGAAACTTCTCTAGGCAAGAAACACAACAGAAGTAAAAGACCTACAATAACGAACCCAAAACAATTAAGAAAATGGGAATAGGAACATACATATCGATAATTACCTTAAATGTAAATGGACTAAATGCTCCCACCAAAAGATACAGTTTGGCTGAATGGATACAAAAACAAGACCCATATATATGCTGTCTACAAGAGACCCACTTCAGACCTAGAGACACATACAGACTGAAAGTAAGGGGATGGAAAAAGATATTCCATGCAAATGGAAACCAAAAGAAAGCTGGAGGAGCAATTCTCATATCAGACAAAATAGACTTTAAAATAAAGACTATTAGAAGAGACAAAGAAGGACACTACATAATGATCAAGTTATCGATCCAAGAAGAAGATATAACAATTGTAAATATTTATGCACCAAACATAGGAGCACCTCAATACATAAGGCAAATACTAACAGTCATAAAAGGAGAAATCGACAGTAACACAATCATAGTAGGGGACTTTAACACCCCACTTTCACCAATGGACAGATCATCCAAAATGAAAATAAATAAGGAAACACAAGCTTTAAATGATACATTAAACAAGATGGACTTAATTGATATTTATAGGACATTCCATCCAAAAACAACAGAATACACATTTTTCTCAAGTGCTCATGGAACATTCTCCAGGATAGATCATATCTTGGGTCACAAATCAAGCCTTGGTAAATTTAAGAAAATTGAAATTGTATCAAGTATCTTTTCTGACCACAATGCTATGAGACTAGATATCAATTACAGGAAAAGAGCTGTAAAAAATACAAACACATGGAGGCTAAACAATACACTACTTAATAACGAAGTGATCACTGAAGAAATCAAAGAGGAAATTAAAAAATACCTAGAAACAAATGACAATGGAGACACGACGACCCAAAACCTATGGGACGCAGCAAAAGCAGTTCTAAGGGGGAAGTTTATAGCAATAAAATCCCACCTTAAGAAACAGGAAACATCTCGAATAAACAACCTAACCTTGCACCTAAAGCAATTAGAGAAAGAAGAACAAAAACATCCCAAAGTTAGCAGAAGGAAAGAAATCATAAAAATCAGATCAGAAATAAATGAAAAAGAAATGAAGGAAACGATAGCAAAGATCAATAAAACTAAAAGCTGGTTCTTTGAGAAGATAAACAAAATTGATAAACCATTAGCCAGACTCATCAAGAAAAGAAGGGAGAAGACTCAAATCAATAGAATTAGAAATGAAAAAGGAGAAGTAACAACTGACACTGCAGAAATACAAAAGATCATGAGAGACTACTATAAGCAACTCTATGCCAATAAAATGGACAACCTGGAAGAAATGGACAAATTCTTAGCAATGCACAACCTGCCAAGACTGAATCAGGAAGAAATAGAAAATATGAACAGACCAATCACAAGCACTGAAATTGAAACTGTGATAAAAAATCTTCCAACAAACAAAAGCCCAGGACCAGATGGCTTCACAGTTGAATTCTATCAAGCATTTAGAGAAGAGCTAACACCTATCCTTCTCAAGCTCTTCCAAAATATAGCAGAGGGAGGAACACTCCCAAACTCATTCTACAAGGCCACCATCACCTTGATACCAAAACCAGACAAGGATGTCACAAAGAAAGAAAACTACAGGCCAATATCACTGATGAACATAGATGCAAAAATCCTCAACAAAATACTAGCAAACAGAATCCAACAGCACATTAAAAGGATCATACACCATGATCAAGTGGGGTTTATTCCAGGAATGCAAGGATTCTTTAATATATGCAAATCAATCAACGTGATACACCATATTAACAAATTGAAGGAGAAAAACCATATGATCATCTCAGTAGATGCAGAGAAAGCTTTCGACAAAATTCAGCACCCATTTATTATAAAAACCCTGCAGAAAGTAGGCATAGAGGGAACTTTCCTCAACATAATAAAGGCCATATATGACAAACCCACAGCCAGCATCGTCCTCAATGGTGAAAAACTGAAACCATTTCCACTAAGATCAGGAACAAGACAAGGTTGCCCACTCTCACCACTCTTATTCAACATAGTTTTGGAAGTTTTAGCCACAGCAATCAGAGAAGAAAAGGAAATAAAAGGAATCCAAATTGGAAAAGAAGAAGTAAAGTTGTCACTGTTAGCAGATGACATGATTCTATACATAGAGAATCCTAAAGATGCTACCAGAAAACTACTAGAGTTAATAAATTAATTTGGTAAAGTTGCAGGATACAAAATTAATGCACAGAAATCTCTGGCATTCCAATATACTAATGCTGAAAAATCTGAAAGTGAAATCAAGGAAACACTCCCAATTACCATTGCAACAAAAAGAATAAAATATCTAGGAATAAACCTACCTAAGGAGATAAAAGACCTGTATGCAGAAAATTATAAGACACTGATGAAAGAAATTAAAGATGATACAAATAGATGGAGAGATGTACCATGTTCTTGGATTGGAAGAATCAACATTGTGAAAATGACTCTACTACCCAAAGCAATCTACAGATTCAATGCAATCCCTATCAAACTACCACTGGCATTTTTCACAGAACTAGAACAAAAAGTTTCACAATTTGTATGGAAACACAAAAGACCCCGAATAGCCAAAGCAATCTTGAGAACGAAAAATGGAGCTGGAGGAATCAGGCTCCCTGACTTCAGACTATACTACAAAGCTACAGTAATCAAGACAGTATGGTACTGGCACAAAAACAGAAAGATAGATCAATGGAACAGGATAGAAAGCCCAGAGTTAAACCCACGGACATATGGTCACCTTATCTTTGCTAAAGGAGGCAGGAATGTACAGTGGAGAAAGGACAGTCTCTTCAATAAGTTGGTGCTGGGAAAACTGGATAGGGACATGTAAAAGTATGAGATTAGATCACTCCCTAACACCATACACAAAAATAAGCTCAAAATGGATTAAAGACCTAAATGTAAGGCCAGACACTATCAAACTCTTAGAGGAAAACATAGGCAGAACACTCTATGACATAAATCACAGCAAGATCCTTTTTGACCCACCTCCTAGAGAAATGGAAATAAAGACAAAAATAAACACATGGGACCTAATGAAACTTAAAAGCTTTTGCACAGCAAAGGAAACCATAAACAAGACCAAAAGACAACCCTCAGAATGGGAGAAAATATTTTCAAATGAAGCAACTGACAAAGGATTAATCTCCAAAATTTATAAGCAGCTGATGCAGCTCAATAACAAAAAAACAAACAACCCATTCCAAAAATGGCAGAAGACCTAAATAGACATTTCTCCACAGAAGATATACAGACTGCCAACAAACACATGAAAGGATGCTCAACATCTTTACTCATTAGAGAAATGCAAATCAAAACTACAATGAGATATCATCTCACACCAGTCAGAATGGCCATCATCAAAAAATCTAGAAACAATAAATGCTGGAGAGGGTGTGGAGAAAAGGGAACACTCTTGCACTGCTGGTGGGAATGTGAATTGGTACAGCCACTATGGAGAACAGTATGGAGGTTCCTTAAAAAACTAAAAATAGAACTACCATATGACCCAGCAATCCCACTACTGGGCATATACCCTGAGAACACCATAATTCAAAAAGAGACATGTACCAAAATGTTCATAGCAGCCCTATTTACAATAGCCCGGAGATGGAAACAACCTAAGTGTCCATCATCGGATGAATGGATAAAGAAGATGTGGCACATATATACAATGGAATATTACTCAGCCATAAAAAGAAATGAAATTGAGCTATTTGTAATGAGGTGGATAGACCTAGAGTCTGTCATACAGAGTGAAGTAAGTCAGATAGAGAAAGACAAATACTGTATGCTAACACATATATATGGAATTTAAGAAAAAGAAAATGTCATGAAGAACATAGGGGTAAGACAGGAATAAAGACACAGACCTACTAGAGAATGGACTTGAGGATATGGGGAGGGGGAAGGGTAAGCTGTGACAAAGTGAAAGAGCGGCATGGACATATATACACTACCAAACGTAAGGTAGATAGCTAGTGGGAAGCAGCCACATAGCACATGGGGATCAGCTCGGTGCTTTGTGACCGCCTGGAGGGGTGGGATAGGGAGGGTGGGAGGGAGACGTAAAAGGGAGGGGATATGGAAACATATGTATATGTATAACTGATTAAATTTGTTATAAAGCAAAAAATAAAAAATAAAAAAATAATACTTCTCAGAAGAATAACTCTAATGAATATTTGGAGCACATTTTGGATAATTCTCTTATGGTAGATTTCATGAAATTGTGTTAGAGGGTCAAAAGATACAAATATTTTATAGTTTTCATAGAAATTATCACATGGATGTCTAAAAGATTTGTACAAATTGACAATGGCAGCAGCAATCCATGCTGGTACTGAATTCATTTCATGATGCAAGAAAAAGTTATGGGGACAGTATGATTTATAAATATAGATATATATTTAAGACATAAGTATATATATTTGTATACATAAAGTTTGTACCTCACTAGTTTATAATCTGTATTTCTTTGATTACTACTCAGGTTTCTTTTTTCCCCTTCCTTTTTAAAATTTTGGATAGTATCCAATCTTATTTTTTACTCATATTGTTGGGATCGTCAAGTTATTTGTGTTATCAAGTCTACGATTTTTATGTAAACAACTCAATTTATCTGACATACTTGCTTAAATATTTTAAAATTTCTTTATTGTTTGTATTTGGCAAAATACTTTAAATCAATAGTATCTATCTTCCATTGTCTGTTTTACTGAAGTGCTGGAAAATTTGTCATTGATTTTCTGCTTTTTAAATATTTTTCTTTTCTTACTCATTTGTGGCATTTGACTATGATGACGCTTATGACCACATTCAAACTCTTTCTTATTTATACAATCTTTTTCCTCCTGGTTCCCCTATCCTGGGTCTATTTCTCAGTTTTATTTACTGAATTTCTCTTCTTCCCACATTTCAAACACTGATGGTCTTAAGATTCCATCTAATTATTCTTTTCTTACCACTTACTGATTTTTTTCTGGGCATTCTCATCCTCTCCAAAGTCTTTATTTTTTTTTATGTTATATTTTCCATATCTTCGTTACTCATTTCCTTCTGATATTCAGTCATATGTTTTCAATTTCTTACTGAGCAGCCTCAGATGCTTGTCTGGCAGGCTATTCCAACAAATTCATTAACTCTTCCATCTCCTGAAAGTAGCTCCACCTCCTGTCATTCATTGGTTAATGATACTGTCATCGATCCATTTTATATAGCTAAAAATCTTGCAGATTTCCTTCATACTTACCCTTTCTCACACTCCACACTCAATAATTTACCAAGTATTTTCAATTCTAACTCCTAAATATCTTGTGCTATTGAACCATGTCCACTGCCACGGATTAGGCCTTCAACCCCTCTTTCGACTGTTTCTTAACTGTTTTCTCCCATGTAAAGTCTTCTTCCCTCTTGTTTAATGCTACCTGGTTCTGGAGATTCTCCCCTTTTTTAGCACTACTCCCACTGTATTATAATTGTTTACATGTTTGACTTCTCCATTGGACCATAAGCTCCTAACAGTGTCGTGTTAGTCTTTTCAATCTCAGTTCTTAGAATAAAGCAAGTGTCTACATTGACTGTTCAATAAAAATTTGAGTATAGGCATTCATATAGTATGAATATAAGGCACTCTATTAGTTTACCAAGAAATTTAGCCCTCACTTTAATTATGATAAGTGCAAAAAGTATGTCTATTAAAGATGTTTTAAATGTCAGCATGTGGCTTGGATGAATCTTCTTGCCATCCCTATAAGTCCAACACACAAGCAACAATATGTAAATATTCTTCCTAATAGAGAGTTAATTGACTCAAACTAGTTTATTGGAATGTTTAAATTCACTAAATCTTCTGATGTGAATTTTAAAGTTTAAGACACCTTAATGATGACAAAATTTCTTAACCCTTTCTCCCATTTGCCTTGATATGAAAACAAAATCATGGCCCCAAAAAGAACAAACAATGACCATTCCTTGAAAGAATTTTCCACTTCAAAAGATTTGAATTTAGTGTTATCTTTTACATATTGTCACAAGTAAAAAAAATAATGAAAAATGATGACCATATTTCTGAGTCAACTTCTATTTCTTTAAATGAGTTATGTTCTAAAGGTCAGAAATAATACAGAGGGCGTCAATAAATAATTATACATATAAAATTTAGAAAAATAAGTCCTAGAAAAAGAGCTGAAATTAGTACTTTTCAGACATTAATTCTGTGCTTAATCTTTATCATTACATATCAGAACTTGTCTACCCAACTAGATAGAAATGTATTAAGATAAGGAGTGTGTTTGAACATGATATGAGAAATAAAGAATGGTAGGATGACATAAATTAGGACTTTATTTTTTATTATCATGTCTTGATTGTAACTTTGTAGCCAACTGCAGAGACATTACAGAAGACAGTCCAAGAAGCAGAGAGACAATTAGGGACTCACTTTACATGCTTATTAATATCTTATTGGTTCATATCAGGCAAATACAATAAAATAAGAAAAAATTCCTGGAAGAGAATGTTGTAGAGAAGATGAAATCCCAAGGAATTTAAAAACAGGAGAATCCAGGGCACTCAAAACATCTTGTTATAGCAGCCATTTCTAACTAAAAAGTACTTTAGGGTTATGTAAAACAGTTTTTCAAGTTTTCCCTAGATATGAAAAGATCAACGACTATAACTAAAACATTCTCTCCATAATAAGGCAATACTGAAAGGTATTATTTCTACCATTTTCAAAAAACTCTTGTGCCAGTCCATAATTTCTCCCCAGATGAAAATGGTCAAACATAAATGCAAATCAAATTTAAAAAAAAGAGGAAACTGCTCAAGTGCTCTACTGTCCCTGCCATAAATGATTACTAGAGACTCATTCCCATAAACCATCTCTGATTACAGTATTCACTTGGAGGAAACCTCCATCAAACTCAGTTCTAAGAGGAAAATATAAACCATTCCTTTATCAGCAACGCTAGTATGGACTGGAGTGCTGCCTTTTAAATGCAAATTAAGCCAAACTTAATTGGACTCTTCCAATAGCACAACTTCAGAGTTTGTCAGCAATCAGTATTCACTACTTTGGCAATGCAAAATCACAATAAAAAGGGACAACTTTAAAAAATACCATTCTTTGCATTTGAGCAGAGGTTAGGTTGAACAGCTTTTAATAAGAATGATCTAAATTCAGGTGTTTTAAGGGATTTTCATTAAGAATATTCTTTTCAAAGTAGCCACATATGAGAGTATACTTAGTATTTTACTTTTTTAAGGAAAATCACACTAAACTAACTTGACACCACATTTCAGAGAGAATATATTTAATACAAAATGGAAGACCAAAGGCTTGATTTTACTCATGCATTCATTTGTGGAAGGCTAAATTTTACATAGTAAATTGGCATAATGAAGTCACCCAGTAATTTGAAATTTATAATCACTTGGGTGTACTTGGCTAAAGTTTGTCTTTCCTTCTATTTAAAAAAATAAAGGTTTCTATTTTCAGCAAAATCAAGTGTACACAAGGAAAGGGATTTCCATATTTAAGAGTAAAGATCACAGACCTATTAATGTAAAACTAGCATTTATAGAAAATATTGCTTGGGCTAATGAAAATGAATTCCTAGTATATAATAAGTGAATTTATTTTTTAAAAGCAGATATTGATATATAATCAGGATTTGAAGGATATGTAAGACCAAAATAACATTACTTTTTGACAGAGAAGGAAAAGGGTATTTCAGGAAACTAGGATTTAGATGGTAGAGTTCTCATCTGACTTTCCTTTTTTGCCTGTCCTAGTTCTAACAGAGTTTTAGGCAACTACTACCAAGTAATAAGAGTTTGCACTTCTGATAAGAAACTATTTTCCATACCTGGAGTAGGCACAGGAGTGCATATTGCTTATTCTTGAGAAGATAAATTGCCCTGCTGAGCTGAAGGAGAGGTTTTATGTAAGGGATATATATGCTGAAATAGGTCAAGTTATGGAAAGCTATGAAGGCAGGGTGAAGCATTTGTATTGTTTATTTGTAGCACTTTAGTTCTCAATCTTTTTTCTTTGGTAGCATCTGAGGGATGGCATTCAGGTGAACAATGCATTCTTATAAGTGTACCCAGAGATACGTGCAACTCCCAGAGTAGGAGCTCTAGCTCCACCCTCTTCTCTTCCGTGAAAGAAAATGTTTCTGAATCAGTGAGAATGTTATTATAGGAATAATTGTGAATCTCATCAAAAGTATTATTTAAATCATTTGTAAATTGCACTTTCATATTAGTAAAGAATTACTTGTGATACATCTCACAATTGACTATATTGTAAGAAGAGCCAAAGTTGGTCTGATGTTTTGTGGAGAAAGAAGTCATATGCACACAACTGCATGTATGCATTGTTTAATCATAGTGTGGAGGCAGCAAATCAATTATCAACTCTAGGATTTTAGACATGAGGTGCTTTGGGACCGTCGAGACTAAGATAAAATGGTAAACATGGAAAAGATGGGACATTAAGGATATGAATTATAAAGAAAAATCAATAGGTTTTATTTTTATTTCTTTTATTACCATTGCAAATAAAGAATGAGGATGCATTGTGTTGAGGTTTGTGTGGCAATATTTTAAAGATTAACAATTGAGTTTAAATTCAGATTTATTTTGGCATCAATCTGGTCCAAAGAAATAATATTTTTTCAGTTATGATAAACCATATGAAATTGCTCATATTTGGCATTTTGACCTATAACAATAGTAATTTCATATAGTTCAATCTAATCCTTGTTTTTGTGGTAGAGGCAGACTTGTTTCTGGGGTAAAGTATAGGCTTTAATCAAGTAAAGTATGAGCAACAATGGGATGGCACTCTTTGTGGAAGATAACTGGAACAAATGAAGTAAATAAAAGATCTGAAATGTAAAAAATTAACTCCCTTAGTTATATGAGGTTTGGAATTCTCAAGGAAATATGATCAAAAAGGCATAACAAAAGGAACATTAAGTATCAGACTATATTTATGGCTACATGATGCCAAACAACAGATAAATATTGAATATCCAGTCATGCTGATGTTTTCAAGTATCCTATAGATGAAATATCCAGATAAATAAATGCACATTTATTTTTCTTCTAGATGTCTAGACATAATCTAAGATGGGATTTCAAAGAGTAAAATCTAACTCCATATAATCATACTGAATAAAACCACATCCTCTTTTTATATTTTCTTCTTAATTAAAAAAAAGAATACACACAATGTTAATGTAGGATTCAGAAAATAGATTTTTTTAAAAATCAGGGTAAATAGCCTTCCCTTATGCTTAAACACTAAGTAGACAGCTGGTCTACAGATAGGCTTGATAAAGGAAGCAAAGTGGCAGCTTATAGGCATGTATTGTTCTGCCATTAATAATAAGGGCAAATAATTATTAGTTATTAACTAAAATTATGATTAGTGTTCTAATAATTTTTGAATACAATTTCGATGTTTAAAAATTAAGAGAGTGAATACAATTTTGAATTTCTAGCCTCTCTTGAAAATTTCAAAGATTGAACAACACTAACCTCACATTTCCAGATGTCAGCAATCAGCCAAAAGTGAAGAGCAGATACTCCCTCTAGATGAGGCAAGCACTTTAATTTTCCAAACACCCTTCCCAGCTCATTTCACTCCATTATGTTCTTATTCCTCATAAGCGTTTGAGTTTGTGATCCCTGATGTAGTGTTTGAGGACCAAATATAGATGATTGGGACAGATTAGGGCAAAGGGATGAATTATAAATCAATGAGAATTCTCTTATCCCACACTCTCTTCCTCAGCCCTGTGGAAATGTATGTATGCTTCAAAATGAATGATGTGAAAAGCATGTGATTAAAAGATACAATTTGCATCTAAACATTTTAACAGGATTATATCTGTGGAAAGATTATTTTGGTAGAGGGAAAGGGAAGGCCTTTTCCAGAGCTTAAATAAAGTGGTATACATACCCACTTTAGCTTATATGGGTAATGATGATACCTTCATAGAAATCTTTGAAGCGGTATTGAACAAGGAAAGAAGTCACAACTTCTGGGGATTTTGAAAATAACAGAAAAGAAAAGGAAGGAGGGAAGGAAGGAAGAAAGGATGAGCCATGTGACTCATTCATCTCTGTCAGGGCCAGGCATCCTGTGTGGAAAGGCAGCATGCTTTCTGTTAATAGAGACTTCTGGAAGGAAGGGTATAATATAGAATTTTTGTTTTCAGATTTATTAAATTTTTTATAATATTTAAGGATTTTTGAATCAAGTTATAACATTTGACTGCACTTTAGTCCATGAAATGTGAAGTAAAAGCCTTAACTGTGACAATGAGGTTAAGAGAATTAAGTGACGTTTCTTATGTTGATTGACCTTTAACTTCTGGATTGAAGGAAATAGGGAGATTTGGGCTCTAAAAGAGGGCTCAAGAGATGATGGAAGTGGTGTGGGTGGGAGGAAGAGAGTTGACTGAGCTCCAGAAATTGTGACTCAACAAGATGAGAACTAATGAAGGAAATGGACAGTAGGTAGTAGGAGATCTAGTGAAAGGCCAAGACAGATAGATTTTTAAAATAGTGTCATTAGATATTCAATTTAAGGGTATTTTTCCCCTGCTGTATTTTCCTTTGTATTCTCATGTTTTCAATAAGTTCATTAAACACTACAGCCTAGAGTCAGCAGTGCTTTGGTGAGTACAGGTATCTGAGCTACATTTCCCTAAGGATAAAGTAGTTTGGAGAAAACAGGCCAAGGCCAACAACTTTAGCAGTTCGGGGAGCAGTCATAAGATTGCCATAGATGAACTGCATAAGAGCTAGAGCTCAGAGAAGATATTAAAAATGAGAAGGGAAATCAAGCACAAGAAGAATATAAGCATACCCAGGGAATGGTCGATAGTTCTTAAAGGAATTAGACTTTCTGTGGTAACCCAGGATAGACTCTTTCATTATGATTAGTTGAAAATTAAAACAGAGGACAGCCTCAAATGGCTGCAGAATTTGTGGCCACCTGGTGTCATTGTTTCGATGTATTTTAATGAGTGCTTTCCATGATTAAGGCCAGATATTGTTTCTTACTCCTCTTTGTCTCCACATACATATATCTGGCATGCACTGAAGCCCTCAATAAATTGCTTAAATGGATATATGATATGCACATCTGGAGGTAGGGATGTGGTTAACTGGGAATAGCCCTGATTGAAAACAAATTAATTTTCCAAACATGACTTCATTCCCCAACAACACAATCACAGATGAATCCTCCAAAAGAAATTCTGAATTGTTGGTTTTAATGTTCTAGCCCATATCAGAAGAGCTGAGATCCACTCTGCTTGGGGGTTTGCACAGGAGAGAGTCATTTAAAAAAATAGGTACACTCATGATTACAGGGTGAGGAAATCCTCTGCCAGTGCTGAGCCTTTAGTTCCCTGACTTTACCCTTCTTCATTATGAATAAAGTATATAAAACTAGGGTTTTATTTTTCCATTATGTTACAAAATGATTGAACTACCTCTGTGTCTTTTTTTTCTTCTTTTATTTTTGTGTATTTAATTCCTGAAAGATTTCTGTTAAAAGCATTTTTTATTTGTTGGGAGATTACTTCCTGAAAGTTTTTCACTTCATGGTAATGTTAAGTCAATCTTGAGTGGAATTGGAGAGAGAGGAATTCATGAGAGAGTGAGATATGATTCCAAGATGCCTCTTGCCTTAATCTTTCCAGTTTGGTAAAACAGTTTACAAACCTCCTTGGCTCAGAGCTCAGAACAGGCCCACCAGGCTCATATTGCCCTGTATAGTCTGGTATTTGTTTTTCTACTGATCCACTAGAGTGACTTTTCTCAGCCTGGTAAACAAGCTGCTCTAGACACTGTATAATCAGGAGAACAGGTACCAATGTTAGACATTTTAATCTTTACTTTTTTCAAGGTGTGCCAAAGGGGATGGGGTAGGGCACAGGATGGAGTGAGGATAGTCTGCCACGATGCAACCAATATGAGGATGCTCTACTTAAAAAGAATTTAAAAACAATCAGACTAAAAGTCAGCTTTTATTATCACCATATGTCAGCATTTCTAAACATTGTCAGTGATAAAATACTCCTCCTGTCATGGCTGACTGCTCCCATGGTCCCTTCCATCACTGCTTTTTTCCCCTTATTTTTCTTCCTTTCTAATTAAATTAACAAAGGGTTTATAATCATAAACACAAAACTCCAACGACTCTGCCGCTTGATAACTATGTGACCTTGGGCAACTCATTTAACATCTCTGTAGGTATATTGATAGGATACACTTTACAGATATGTGTGAGAAATTAATGAGTTGATTTTTATAGTGCTTATAAACAAATAACTTCTTAATGTATTCTAATTATAATTATTCCTTTAAGTATTTGATGGTTACTTTTTAAAATAGGTACAGTAATACTAAGGCTTTATTAGTTTGTAATTTGGACTTCCAAATTGCAAGAATATTTGTTACATTTGCACTGCTTCTGGATATAATCAAACAACTCAAGCTTAAAATAGGAGCAACTGATCTTTCTTATATATTTTACTAAACTCTGTATAAAAACAGGAACCAATGAAAAGAGACAGATTTTGCAGAGAATCTTGGGTTGTGAATGGGAGAATGTTATTTGAGTATTTATTGAATGTCTACTATATGTCAGGTACTGTGAGTGATACCAAGATATGAAATATCATCTCTACTCTTACAATCTAGTGGGTGAGACTAAATCATGCCAAAGACCTGTATATACACAAAGTGATTCCTCTGTTTGTCCATGGGAGATATCACTAATTGATCACAACATTATTTCTAAATATTAATGGCTTCACAGTCCTTCTGAATGTAAGACCTCAAGTAGCCATCACCTATCTATGGAAGTTGGTAGTTAAGATTAAACCTATTTGCTATTGGGGTCAAGATGGTACCTAATTGTTAAATGAATAATCTGGTCTGCAGGAAATCATATTAAAGGGATGAAAAACTGAAACCTTTTGAGAAAGAGTGACCTTCAATTGTACTTAAGAATAAATGAAATGATACTTAATGATACTGAAAATGACCCAAGTGATAAAGTTTAGCAATATTTTAATATAATTTTGTGGTCACTTATTTTAAAGAAAATACAGTATTCATCTTTCAAAGTCTGAAATAAGTTTTATGAACACAAAATGTTCTAATGAAGTCAAACAATATCTTCTTAGATTATTAGGGTCAGTCTCAGTCTAGAAGTAGTGTTCTGTAGATCAAATTGATCAGCTGGATTTATATCCATTTGTTGAAAAGAACTATTTGGATTAAAAAACCTAAAAATCAATTAGAATGAGAATGAGACTTTAAAGGTGATTTGTTTCTTTCTTTTTAGAGAATATAAAGCACAAATCCTTTAATTTTTATAGGAGATACATAAAGCCCCTAAATAAATAAAACATAAGAAAGGATTTCTTATACATATATTTATATATAATTGCATATTTATCCTGGTTGTTTCTTTTTAAATTGCCAGTTCATATGACTCATGTTCCAAAACAGAGTATTTTTTATGAAAGCTAAACATGACCTATTTAAAAAATAGAGCTTTTCACCTGCACTGCAAGTAGCTAATTTGCAAATTAAATGTATAAGAAGTCAAGAGTTCAAGCTAAAAATGTTCAAATGCATATTTAATTTTAAAATAACATTAGCCATTCTTTATAATTGAGGAGATAACATGGGGTATGATCTCACAATTCACTTTTTATCTCCTTTCCTTGAGTTGGTATCTCCTAACATAATATTCTTAGCACAGGGAAATATAGCTATTTATAATTAATATTTCTTATTTTCCAATACTTTGAGGAAAAAATAATTTATTTTATTGAAGTATAGTTGATTTACAATTTCATGTTAGTTTTAGGTGTATAGCACAGTAATTCATAGTGATAAATATATATTCTTTTCCCGGTTTTCCATTAAAGGTTATTACAAAATGAGTATAGTTCCCTGTGCTATTCAGTAGGCCCTCGTTTGTTGTTTATTTTATGTATAATATTGTATATGTGTTAATCTCAACCTCCAAATTTATCCCTCCCCCCCTTTGCCCTTTGGTGTAACCATAAGTTTGTTTTCTGTGTCTGTGGGTCTATTTTTGTTTTGTAAGTAAGTTCATTTGTTTTTTATTTTTTTTAGATTCCACATATAAGCAATATCATATGATATTTGTCTTTCTCTGTCTGGCTTACTTCACTTAGTATGATAATCTCTAGGTCCATCCATGTTGCTGTAAATGGTATTATTTCATTCTTTTTTATGGCTGAGTAATATTTCAGTGTGTGTGTGTGTGTGTAAGTGTACACCATATTTTCTTTATCCATTCATCTGTGGATGGACTTTTAGGTTACTTCCATGTCTTGGCTATTGTAAAAAGTGCAGCAATGAACATTGGGGTGCATGCATCTTTTTGAATTATGGTTTTCTCCAGATATATGCCCAGGAGTGGTATTGCAGGGTTATATGGTGACTCTATTTTTAGTTTTGTAAGAAACCTCCATAGTGTTCTCCATAGTGGCTGTACCAATTTACATTCCCACCAACAGTGTATGGAGACTTCCTTTTTCTCCACACCCTCTCCAGCATTTATTATTGGTAGGTTTTTTGATGATGGCCATTCTGACCGGAGTGAAGTGATACCTCATTGTAGTTTTGATTTGCATTTCTCTAATAATTAGCAATTTGAGCATCTTTTCATGTGCCTGTTGGCCAATTGTATGTCTTCTTTGGAGAAATGTCTTTTTAGGTCTTCTGCCCATTTTTTGACTGGGTTGTTTGTTTGTTTGTTTGTTTTTTGATATTGAGCTGTATGAGCTGTTTGTATATTTTGGAAATTAATCCTTTGTCAGTTGCATCATTTGCGAATATTTTCTCCCATTCAGTGGGTTGTCTTAAATGCACATGTAACTTTTTTCATAGCAGAAATTGTCTTATTCTGCAGAGGATACCGGTGGGAATATCTGCATGTAGTGTAGTGGGAAGGAGTAAAGAGAGGACTTGGGATGCATTTTGCAGGAAAACACAGAAGTCAGTGTTCCCTGGGATTCAGAAATCTAATAGATCAGGTGGCTCTCTAGCTCTTCTTAACTGCTATTGCCTCTTGCAATTTTCTTCCATTTTTTCCTGGAGGGAATCAGTAGGGGCCTGATTTCTTGTCTGTCTTGAAACATGGAACATCCAGCTGGCAGGAGTAATGTGTGTAGGTGGGCTACAATTAGTTCTCTGGGAACATTGTGCTGTGGGAACAATTCAGGCTCTTTTTCCTGATCCCATATACTTCTGTTCTGAATGAAAGAGCTAGTGGCAGTAGGAAAATATATGTCTCATCATTGCTACACCCTCAAATGACCTAATGTTTCAAAAAGGATGAAGGGGTCACTGTTTCTAAATATAGTAGAGAAATAAAGTAATTTAAGGACTCACAACTCTTATGTTGTGTGTTTTTCTTTGAGTCAACACTGCAATGGTCTTCCCTTAGGTAACCATATAGTTTATTTTCCTGCATCCTATAGGTCTCTTCTCAAATGCTAACTCTCAGAGAAGATGTCTTGAATTGTCCTTGATAGAAAAAAAAGGTTTGGGAAAAGAAAAATAACTTTTATTATGAAATATAGAATGAGCATAGCATAGAGGCACTAGTAAGAATTGCATTTTTAATGATTAAATGTCCAAACTTAATGGAAAATAATAGATTCCTTTAGAGTAAACAAAGCATGGGAGAAAACTTCACTGGCAGTGCTTCTCTTTACCTTAGTTTTGATATCAATATGCTGGTATAAGTCTGTAACAGTACTTCTAAATCCAGAGAGAATATTTGTAAGAGTGATCTTTCCCTTTTTTATTTCAATTTGGCAGTTACTTCCCAGATTATCTTTGCTATAGATACAGCATGTAATGAGAGTCAGTTTTTTTTGCATCCACTAAGATATCTTAAACATAGATTACTGAGGAGTTATTCATATTACTAATGAATTAGGAGTTATTCATTAGTAATATCCCTATAGGCTCTCATAAGAGCATACTTACATAGACTAATTTATAGGTTCTTCTAAGAAGTACAGGAGAGTATAATGAAAAAGAAAATGTTTCTTCAGTTCACTCTACTATTAGCTCACTTTAAAAAAATCTGTTTAATTTTCGTCCAAAGAAACAGGCTTTGTAGTATATAAACACTGAATTAAACAATTTATTGGGTTCAAAAAGTGGGAAAATATGGGGCTTCCCTGGTGGTGCAGTGGTTGAGAGTCTGCCTGCCGATGCAGGGGACACGGGTTTGTGCCCCAGTCCGGGAAGATCCCACATGCCACGGAGCGGCTGGGCCCGTGAGCCATGGCCGCTGAGCCTGCATGTCCAGAGCCTGTGCTCCGCAACGGGAGAGGCCACAACAGTGAGAGGCCCGCGTACCACAAAAAAAAAAAAAAAAAAAAAGTGGGAAAATATGGTCTTAAGTGTGGATGTATTTTATAGAATCAGTGAAGAAAAAGCACCACTTATCGTTTTTCTTCTTCCTCTATGAATATCCCAGTGCCTAATAAAGGATATGCATGTCAAGAATAGATATAAAATAAATGAATGAGTGACACAGTGAGAACAGACTGAATCACAGGACTTCCATATTGAACACAGGGTTGGTGGAGATAATTATTAAGTTTTTTGTTTAATATTTATTTTTAACTTGCTACACTTTGGTAGAGATGTATATTTCTAGTCTATATTTCCTGAATTGGTCCTCAGGACCAAAATTCCAAAATCTCTTGTTTTTAGAGAATTCTTGACAATGTGTAAGTCATAAAACCATTTGAAAATGTGATAGAAATTATGACTTTTTTTCCTAAACTTGGGTGGGGAAACACAGATAGGCGCATGCCTATATACAATTTCAAGGGATTTATTAATATTTTGAAGTTCATCCTTCAATTAAGGACCTTTGAAATTGAGGACAATATTTATTCATAAGGAATTCTCTTAATACATGGCTCTCCATCATAATGAGCTAGTCCCTTTGGGAAATGAATGAACTGAGAAAACTATAGGACACTTTACTCAAAAAGAATATGCTTTTTTGAGTAGCATTAAAGGTTTTACATTTGTATTATAATCATAAATCTAATTATTGTGGCACTTGAAACATTAAAAAAAGGAAATGAAATTACCTATGAGCCAAAACAATAAAGATTTCTCTCCCAGAATCAAATTAAGTGCACAGCAAATGTAAGCAGTCAATATTATCAATGTGGGGATAAGGAAAATAACACAAACAAAAAACATCAGGTCTGTTACTTCTGATTCTGAGTTCATAGGAAACCCCTCATGTACATAAATAAATCTTCAGAACTGACTTCCACAGCAGTTTGAGTTTTTGAGTTTTTTGGAAGAGGTGAAGTGAGAATTGGATAAAGTCCTTTTTCACAGATCCTAGTAACTCTTCACATAGGAACTTTCTGCTTTGCTTACATGTAGGATTTAATTTTGGACTATTATATACTTACCAGACCATCTAGATTTCTTATTTAGTATTGTAAGTTCACAAGATAAGTTATCTAAATAAAAGAAAAACAATCATATCTCTATATAATGATGAGTGTACATTTATCTGTAGATTCATCTATTCAACAATATTTAACAAATCCCTACTGTGTGTAAGACAACATTCCAATCACTGCAGCAGGAAGATAAAACATGTACATAAAGCACAGTAATGTAGTGTTGTGTGTGCTATAAGAGATTAAAACACTTTATGGGAGTTCAGAAGAGGGACAACAAAAGATTTATGACTAGGAGAGAACAGAGAAGGTTGGGGGCAGGAGAATGCTCTGGTCTCAGCTATATTTGATGAAGCTTGAACTGATCAGTATAGGGTAGCTTAGAATTAAGAACTTGGAAGCAGGAAGTCTAAGCAGTAGGCTATATAGCAATGGTAAACAGGAGAGGAATTTTACACTCAATATACATTGGTAGCTGTACAGATGAAAACTAGATTACAGGAAAAAAAAAGGCATCGTAAAGGTTAAAGAAGCAGGCCTTAATAATGTATGGATATTGAGTAATAATAAGGAAGAATCAAAAACAACTCAGTATATTTGGTAGGAAACATCCATAACTAGCAAAAACAGGAAAGGAAAAATAAAAGGTAGTTATGGGAAACATGGTGAATGTGATGCATGCTGAAAACCTAGGTTTGTAAGAACTGTTAAACACAGACTTCTGTCAAAAAGGTTCACTCCAATCACCACCAGAGTTCTGTTAACATTAAAGTAATGAGGCTCTCACATCATTTATACCCCATAGGGGTTAAGCTGTGCAAAAATTCTGTCTTCAGCGCCCTAGAATAAATTTGCTGTTAAAGTGAATAGTGAGACAAGTAACTGATGATGGAAAAAGGATTACAATTCAAAATATATTTTAAATACAGAGAGGAAAAAACACTCTCTTCACATTGCTCTCTGACCTTCTGAGGCTTCTGGGTTTCTAAACCAATAAATTTGGGTTGAGAGTATTTAAAGGCATATACCAGCATTTGGTATGTGACAGGAGTATATTATCATTGCTTATTTTCATTGTATAAATAATACAGGTTGAGTCACGGGATAGTAGGAAAGCAAAGAATACCTTAAAGAGAATTTCTGTAACTTTTCAATTCTGTAGCTTGTTAGATCTCTCTTTTGTTTCAGACACATGTGCACAAAATCTATTCTTCTTTTTAACATCTTTATTGGAGTATAATTGCTTTACAATGGTGTGTTACTTTCTGCTTTATAACAAAGTGAATCAGTTATACATATACATATGTTCCCACATCTCTTCCCTCTTGCGTCTCCCTCCCTCCGACCCCCCCATCCCACCCCTCTAGGTGGTCACAAACAACCTAGCTGATCTCCCTGTGCTATGCGGCTGATTCCCACTAGCTATCTACTTTACGTCTGGAAGTGTATATATGTCCATGCCACTCTCTCACTTTGTCACAGCTTACCCTTTCCCCTCCCCATGTCCTCAAGTCCATTCTCTAGTAGGTCTGTGTCTTCATTCCCATCTTACCCCTAGGTACTTCATGACCTCTTATTTTTTTCCCTTAGATTCCATATATATCTGTTAGCATACGGTATTTGTTTTTCTCTTTCTGACTTACTTCACTCGGTATGACAGACTCTAGGTCCATCCACCTCACTACAAATAACTCAGTTTCGTTTCTTTCTATGGCTGAGTAATATTCCATTGTATATATGTGCCACATCTTCTCTATCCATTCATCTGTTGATGGGCACTTAGGTTGCTTCCATGTCCTGGCTATTGTAAATAGAGCTGCAATGAACATTTTGGTACATGACTCTTTTTGAATTATGGTTTTCTCTGGGCATATGCCCAGTAGTGGGATTGCTGGGTCGTATGGTAGTACTATTTTTAGTTTTTTAAGGAACCTCCATACTGTTCTCTATAGTGGCTGTATCAATTTATATTCCGACCAACAGTGCAAGAGTGTTCCCTTTTCTCCACACCCTCTCCAGCATTGATTGTTTGTAGATTTTTTGATGATGGCCATTCTGACTGGTGTGAGGTGATACCTCATTGTAGTTTTGATTTGTATTTCTCTAATGATTAATGATGTTGAGCATTCTGTCATGTGTTTGTTGGCAATCTGTATATCTTCTTTGGAGAAATGTCTATTTAGGTCTTCTGCCCATTTTTGGATTGGGTTGTTTGTTTTCTTGGGTACTGAGCTGCATGAGCTGCTTGTAAATTTTGGAGATTAATCCTTTGTCAGTTGCTTCATTTGAAAATATTTTCTCCCATTCTGAGGGTTGTCTCTATGTCGTGTTTATGGTTTCCTTTGGTGTGCAAAAGCTTTTAAGTTTCATTAGGTCCCATTTGTTTATTTTTCTTTTTATTTCCATTTCTCTAGGAGGTGGGTCAAAAAGGATCTTGCTGTGATTTATGTCATAGAGTGTTCTGCCTATGTTTTCCTCTAAGAGTTTGATAGTGTCTGGCCTTACATTTAGGTCTTTAATTCATTTTGAGTTTATTTTTGTGTATGGTGTTAGGGAGTGTTCTAATTTCATACTTTTACATGTAGCTGTCCAGTTTTCCCAGCACCACTTATTAAAGAGGCTGCCTTTTCTCCACTGTGTATTCTTGCCTCCTTATCAAAGATAAGGTGACCATATGTGCGTGGGTTTATCTCTGGGCTTCCATCCTGTTCCATTGATCTATATTTCTGTTTTTGTGCCAGTACCATACTGTCTTGATTACTGTAGCTCTGTAGCATAGTCTGAAGTCAGGGAGCCTGATTCCTCCAGCTCCATTTTTCGTTCTCAAGATTGCTTTGGCTATTCGGGGTCTTTTGTGTTTCCATACAAATTGTGAAATTTTTGTTCTAGTTCTATGAAAAATTCCAGTGGTAGTTTCATAGGGATTGCATTGAATTTGTAGATTGCTTTGGGTAGTAGAGTCACTTTCACAATGTTGATTCTTCCAATCCAAGAACATGGTATATCTCTCCATCTATTTGTATCATCTTTAATTTCTTTCATCAGTGTCTTATAATTTGATGCATACAGGACTTTTGTCTACTTAGGTAGGTTTATTCCTAAATATTTTATTCTTTTTCTTGCAATGGTAAATGGGAGTGTTTTCTTAATTTCACTTTCAGAATTTTCGTCATTAGTGTATAAGAATGCCAAAGACTTCTGTGCATTAATTTTGTATCTTGCAACTTTACCAGATTCACTGATTAGCTCTAGTAGTTTTCTGGTAGCATCTTTAGGATTCTCTACGTATAGTATCATATCATCTGCAAACAGTGACAGCTTTACTTCTTTTCCGATATGGATTCCTTTTATTTCTCTTTCTTCTCTGTTTGCTGTGGCTAAAACTTCCAAAACTATGTTGAATAAGAGTGGTGAGAGTGGGAAACCTTGTCTTGTTCCTGATCTTAGTGGAAATGGTTTCAGTTTTTCACCATTGAGGATGACGTTGGCTGTGGGGTTGTCATATATGGCCTTTATTATGTTGAGGAAAGTTCCCTCTATGCCTACTTACTGCAGGGTTTTTGTCATAAATGGGTGTTGAATTTTGTCGAAAGCTTTCTCTGCATCTATTGAGATGATCATATGGTTTTTCTCCTTCAATTTGTTTATATGGTGTATCACGTTGATTGATTTGCGTATATTGAAGAATCCTTGCATTCCTGGAATAAACCCCAGTAGATCATGGTGTATGATCCTTTTAATTTGCTGTTGGATTCTGTTTGCTAGTATTTTGTTGAGGATATTTGCATCTATATTCATCAGTTATATTGGCCTGTAGTTTTCTTTCCTTGTGACATCTTTTTCTGGTTTTGGTATCAGGGTGCTGGTGGCTTCATAGAAAGAGTTTGGGAGTGTTCCTCCCTCTGCTGTATTTTGGAAGAGTTTGAGAAGGATAGGTGTTAGCTCTTCTCTAAATGTTTGATAGAATTCGACTGTGAAGCCATCTGATCCTGGGCTTTTGTTTGTTGGAAGATTTTTAGTCACAGTTTCAAATTCAGTGTTTTTGATTGGTCTGTTCATATTTTCTATTTCTTCCTGGTTCAGTCTCGGCAGGTTGCACATTTCTAAGAATTTGTCCATTTCTTCCAGTTTTTCCATTTTATTGGCATAGTGTTGCTTGTGGTAATCTCTCATGATCCTTTGTATTTCTGCAGTGTCAGTTGTTACTTCTCCTTTTCCATTTCTAATTCTATTGATTTGAGTCTTCTCCCTTTTTTCTTGATGTGTCCGGCTAATGGTTTATCAATTTCCTTTATCTTCACAAAGAACTAGCTTATAGTTTTATTGATCTTTGTTATCATTTCCTTCATTTCTTTTTCATTTATTTCTGATCTGATCTTTATGATTTCTTTCCTTCTGCTAACTGGGTTTTTTTTTGTTTTTCTTTCTCTAATTGCTTTAGGTCCAAGTTTAGGTTGCTTATTTGAGATGTTTCCTGTTTGCTAAGGTAGCACTGTATTGCTATAAACTTCCCTCTCAGAACTGCTTTTGCTGCATCCCATAGGTTTTGTCTCGTCATTTCTGCATTGTCATTTGTTTCTAGGTATTTTTTGATTTCCTCTTTGATTTCTTCAGTGATCACTTCGTTATTAAGTAGTGTATTGTTTAGCTTCCATGTGTTTGTATTTTTTTACAGACCTTTTCCTGTAGTTGATATCTAGTCTCATAGCGTTGTGGTCAGAAAAGATACTTGATATAATTTCAATTTTCTTAAATTTACTGAGGCTTGATTTGTGACCCAAGATATGATCTATCCTGGAGAATGTTCCATGAGCACTTGAGAAAAATGTGTATTCTGTTTTTTTTTTGGATGGAATGGCCTATAAATTTCAATTAAGTCCATCTTGTTTAATGTATCATTTAAAGCTTGTGTTTTCTTATTTATTTTAATTTTTCATGATCTGTCCATTGGTGAAAGTGGGGTGTTAAAGTCCCCTACTATGATTGTGTTACTGTCAATTTCCCCTTCTATGGCTGTTAGCATTTGCCTTATGTATTGATGTTCTCCTATGTTGGGTGCATAAATATTTACAATTGTTATATCTTCTTCTTGGATTGATCCCTTGATCATTATGTAGTGTCCTTCTTTGTCTCTTGTAATAGTGTTTATTTTAAAGTCTATTTTGTCTGATATGAGAATTGCTACTCCAGCTTTCTTTTGATTTCCATTTGCATGGAATATCTTTTTCCATCCCCTCACTTTCAGGCTGTATGTGTCCCTAGGTCTGAAGTCGGTCTTTGATAGACAGCATATATATGGGTCTTCTTTTTGTATCCATTCAGCCAGTCTGTGTGTTTTGGTGGGAGCATTTAGTCCATTTACATTTAAGGTAATCATCGATATGTATGTTCCTATTCCCATTTTCTTAATTGTTTGGGGTTTATTATTGTAGGTCTTTTCCTTCTCTTGTGTATCTTGGCTAGATAAGTTTCTTTAGCATTTGTTGTAAAGCTGGTTTGGTGGTTCTGAACTTTCTTAGCTTTTGCTTGTCTGTAAAGGTTTTAATTTATCCATCAAATCTGAATGAGATCCTTGCTGGGTAGACTAATCTTGGTTTTAGGTTTTTCTCCTTCATCACTTTAAACATGTCCTGCCACTCCCTTCTGGCTTGCAGCGTTTCTGCTGAAAGATCAGCTGTTAACCATATGGGGATTCCCTTGTGCGTTATTTGTTGTTTTTCCCTTGCTGCTTTTAATATGTTTTCTTTATATTTAATTTTTTTATATGGTACGTGGGCCTCTCACTGTTGTGGCCTCTCCCATTGTGGAGCAGAGGGTCCGGACACGCAGGCTCAGCAGCCATGGCTCACGGGCCTAGATGCTCCATGGCATGTGGGATCCTCCCGGACCAGGGCACGAACCCATGTCCCCTGCTTTGGCAGGCGGACTCTCAACAACTGCGCCACCAGGGAATCCCTGTATTTAATTTTTGATAGTTTGATTAATATGTGTCTTGGAGTGTTTCTCCTTGGATTTATTCTGTATGGGACTCTCTGCTTCCTGGACTTGATTAACTATTTCCTTTCCCATGTTAAGGAAGTTTTCAACTATAATCTCTTCAAATATTTTCTCAGTCCCTTTCTTTTTCTCTTCTTCTTCTGGAACCCCTATAATTCCAATGTTGGTGCTTTTAATGTTGTCCCAGTGGTCTCTGAGGCTGTCCTCAGCTCTTTTCATTCTTTTCTCTTTATTCTGCTCTGCAGTAATTATTTCCTCTAATTTATCTTCCAAGTCACTTATCTGTTCCTCTGACTCAGTTATTCTGCTATTGATCCCTTCTAGAGTATTTTTAATTTCATTTTTTGTGTTGTTCATCGTTGCTTGTTTCCTCTTTATTTCTTCTCGGTCCTTGTTAAATGTTTCTTGCATTTTCTCTATTCTATTTCCAAGATTTTCGATCATCTTTACTATCATTATTTTGAATTCTTTTTCAGGTAGACTGCCTGTTTACTCTTTATTTGGTAGGTCTAGTGGGGTTTTGCCTTGCTCGTTCTGCTGCTGTGTGTTATTCTGTCTTCTTATTTTGCTTTTCTTACTGTGTTTGGGGTCTCCTTTTCATAGGCTGCAGGTTCGTAGTTCCCGTTGTTTTTGGTGTCTGTCCCCAGTAGCTAAAGTTTGTTCAGTGGGTTTCATAGGCTTCCTGGTGGAGGGGACTACTGCCTCTGTTCTGGTGTATGAGGCTGGATCTTGTCTTTCTGGTGGGCAGGTCTGGTGGTGTGTTTTGGGCTGTCTGTGTCTATATTATGATTTTAGGCAGCCTCTCTGCTAATGGGTGGGGTTGTGTTCCTGTCTTGCTAGTTGTTTGACATAGGGTGTCCAGCTCTGTAGCTTGCTGGTCGTTGTGTGAAGCTGGGTCTTGGTGTTGAGATGGAGATCTTTGGGAGATTTTCGCTGTTTGATATTATGTGGAGCTGGGAGGTCTCTTGTGGACCAGTGTCCTGAAGTTGGCTCTCCCACCTCAGAGGCACAGCACTGACTCCTGGCTGCAGCACCAAGAGCCTTTCATCCACACGGCTCAGAATAAAAGGGAGAAAAGAAGGAAGAAAGAAAGAAAGAGAGAGAGAGAGATGAAGGGAGGGAGGAAGGAAGAAATAAAGTTAGGAAGAAAGAAAAATAAAGTAAGATAAAATAAAATAAATTTATTAAAATAAGAAATAGAAAATAATTACTAAGAACAAATTTTTTTTAAAAAATAAAACAAAACAAAACAAAACAGATAGAAACAACCCTAGGAGAAATGGTGAAAGCAAAGCTTTACAGGCAAAATCTCACACACAAGCATACACACACACATGCTCACAAAAAGAGGAAAAGGAGAAAAAATAATATACCTTGCTCTCAAAGTCCACCTCCTCAATTTGGGATGATTCATTTTCTATTCAGGTATTCCACAGATGCAGAGTACATCAAGGTGACTGTGGAAATTTAATCTGCTGCTCCTGAGGCTACTGGGAGAGATTTTTCTTTCTCTTCCTTGTTCGCAGAGCTCCCGAGGTTCAGCTTTGGATTTGGACCCGCCTCTGCTTGTACATTACCTGAGGGCGTCTGTTCTTCACTCAGAAAGGACGGGGTTAACAGAGCAGCTGATTTGGGGGCTCTGACTCACTCAGGCCGGGGGAGGAAGGGGTATGGATGCGGGGCAAGCCTGCGGCAGCAGAGGCCAGCGTGGCATTGCACCAGCCCGAGACGTGCCGTGCATTCTCCCGGGGAAGGTGTCCCTGAATCACGGAACCCTGGCAGTGGCGGGCTTCACAGTGTCCCGGGAGGGGAGGTGTGGATAGTGATCTGTGCTCTCACCCAGGCTTCTTGGTGATGACAGCAGCAGCCTTAGCATCTCATGCCCGTCTCTGGGGTCCACACTGTTAGCCATGGCTCGCTCCCGTCTGTAGAGCTCCTTTTAGTAGCGCGCTTAATCCCCTCTCCTTGTGCACCAGGAAACAAAGAGGCAAGAAAAAGTCTCTTGCCTCTTTGGCAGGTCAAGACTTTTTCCCAGACTCCCTCCTGGCTAGCCATGGTGCACTAACCCCCTGCAGGCTGTGTTCATGCTGCTGATCCCAGTCCTCTCCCTGCGCTCTGACTGAAGCCTGAGCCTCAGCCCCGCCCCCCCCACCCCCCACCCCCGGCGGTTGAGCAGACAAGCCTCTCGGGCTGGTGAGTGCCAGTCGGCACTGGTCCTTTGTGCGGGAATCTCTCCGCTTTGCCCTCCGCACCCCTGTGGCTGCGCTCTCCTCTGCAGCTCCGAAGCTTTCCCCCTCCGCCACCCGCAGTCTCTGCCCACGAAGGGGCTTCCTAGTGTGTGGAAACCTTTCCTCCTTCACAGCTCCCTCCCACTGCTGCAGGTCCCATCCCTATTCTTTTGTCTCTGTTTTTTATTTTTTCTTTTGCCCTTCCCAGGTATGTCGGGAGTTTCTTGCCTTTTGGGAGGTCTGAGGTCTTCTGCCAGCATTCAGTAGGTGTTCTGTAGGAGTTGTTCCATGTGTAGATGTATTTCTGATATATCTGTGGGGCGGAAGGTGATCTCCGTGTCGTACTCTTCCACCATCTTCCTTACCCCCCACAAAATCTGTTCTTTCGAACAATGAAAGAAGGTTCGTTTGTGTTTACCTACTGTTAACTGGTACATCCTCACAGATAGAAAGTGATATCACAACAATACAATCTAGACTTTAAAAATTAATTTTTAAAAAGAATAAAAGATTAAAATGCAAAAGGTAATTGAGGATACTCATTAACACTTTTATAAGAGTAGTAAGAACCACCAGTACAATGCTAAGAGAAAATGAGATAGTCAACCCATATTGTGATACTGAGGAAGACCTTCATAAAGAAAAATTGGTATGAAAAATCATTATCCATGAAATTCAAGACATATTGGTTCAAAAAGTACTGGATAAATAATACCATTTATAATTCATATAAGAAAAGTGGATCTAAATTTGGATTATTTTCCCATTTGACTGTCAGATATAACTGATGTTTAGATTAAATTTTCTGGTGTCAGTTTCCCATTAATATTAAATATTCCAAGCCAACTCTCAAGTAGATTTTCTCAGCTTGTGATTTGGGATGTTATATGATCTTGATTATATACCAGTTCTTATTTAACCTTCAAATGAAATGTATATTCAAGAAAATATCATTACTAAGTTCCAATTTAAAATTGTTTTGATTTAAATTAACTTTAGTTTAACAGAACTCTGAAAACGGGTTTTAAAAAAACCTCAATCATTTACTGGTATTAAATTTCATTACTCTTATTTTTTATCAGTTGGTTATTAAATCTATATTGTCTTTAAATCCATAAAAATATTTCACATAGTAATGAATACAGTTATGTAGCTTGAATATAATTTCTGCAATGTGTTTGTTTTAAATTTGTCAGTTGAGTCATTTACTTGCTTAAGTAAACCATTAGTATATGAAGTACTGTGCCAGTCACTTCTCTTGAATGTAATCCTCTCAAAATTGAGTCTGTTTCTGATGGACAGAGATGCAATTACAATGAAGAAGCCCTTGTAAGCCATGAAGTACAGAGAAACAACATTAGTTGTGTGAGTTCAACATCCAACTCTACTGACTCTACTAGTATAAGACTTCAATATTGGGGAAGCTTGTTTTACATGCAAGAGTTATGTCATTTAGTGATATGACATGGTTGCCAAATATGTTAGTGTCCTCTTGGTCCTCCTTCAGTAGCCTATGGTATCCAGAGCAACTGACAAAATAATTGATGCATTATTTCTGTCTCCTATTAATCTATCAGTCAGTGTACACCTATTGATATACATGTCTATACAAATATAGAGATACATAGAGTGTGTCTACTATATATTTGTACATATATATATATGTGTTATATATTATACAATATATATGTGTATATATAATATATATATGTAAAATATGTGTGGAGTACACAACTTAATATAGTTTTGACTCAATTCACATGTCCTAGCTTTAAATCTTGGTTCTAATTCTGACCTGCTAGGTGACCTTGAGCAAATTGATTAACCTTTCTAAATCTCAAATTTGTCATCTGTGAAAATGGATCTGATGATATTTCTTACTTCACAAAATTATTAGTAATAATCAGCAAAATCCTAGAGCTCACTTAACACACTATCAATATTTTATGCTAGCTATTTTATATACATAGACACACAAAATAATCCAAAAAAATACAAAAATGTCTACAATAAAAAGCCCAAATCTATTTTAAAAATCCAAAACTATTTTAGAAATCAATGTCAATTTTATGTCATAGCAACTGAAGAACTCCAATAAAATAGTTGTTAAATTTCTGTCAACATACACTATGAAATCAAGCATAGATTAGGGAAAACTTGCAATATTGATATACCCTTGGACTATGAACAATTAGCTAAATACCAAAAATTTTTTAAATTAAAACTATCTTATTTCACAAACTGAAATTGGTAATCCCTCTCAAGTTAACATCGCTGTTTTTAGTGACTCAAAGCGAAACACAACCATTTGTGTCTTTTTACTGCTGGTTTTAGCTGTGGGCTAAAAACAAACAACAAGCAGACAACTATGATTCTAATTCAGCAGAAACAATAAACAACAGTTTAGTATGCAGTTCCCTCCACTAGAACACATTTCAACTGCACCTTTCCTTCTTGGTTTGGTTAACACTACTTATCCTTTTGGACTTGGCCTAAGTGTCATATCTGTAGGGAAGCCTTCTGTATGGTTCCTAAAACTAACTTAGTTCCACAGAGGTTATACTAGAGTCTATCTCATGGTAAGAACTCAAGAAATATTTACTAGTTACTCATGTTCCAGATAGTTCGTTTTGAAAATAGTGTTCAGATGAACCCAACGTTCTCTCAAAGTTGCTGTCAAGGATTGAGGGGGAGACATAATGGGTAGGGCTCTCAGGTTTAACTAAACTGATTCAGGTTATATCACATTCATATACTGCAATTTAATGTAGGATTTCATTTGGTAAAGTGGTCCATTGTTTGAATCGTTTGAAAACCATTACCAAGAAAACCATTTACTCCTCTAAGGAACTCAATGGTTATTTTTCCTTCAGAGGATGTTCCAGGTATTGGGGATAAAACTGCTAATAGGACAAAAAAAGCCCCAGTCTTCAGGGAGCTTACATTATTGAGGAGATAACTCAAATTATATATCACGTTTTTTCATTACTGTAATATTAAGTTAGTAGCATTCTAAGAATTTTAGCTTGAAGAAATATTAAACTTAATTCCAAATGCTTTATTTTACATATGAAGAAATGGATGTCAAGAGAGGGAAGAAAGACTCATTTAAGATCACAGTTACTGTAATGTGGAGTTAGAATTAAAACCTAGGCCAGATTTTCAGTCCAATGTACTTGAATACTCTGCCTCTAATCAGTACATCTCTAAGGTATCATTGTATTATTTATTATCAAGAATTTGGAGGATTCTGAAAGGAAATTGGTAAATCATCAGAGATTCAAATCCCCTAAATATTAAGGACCATGTAAGATCCCACTGGCAGGAACACAAGTAGGAACACAAATAGCACATAATTTCTTGCTATAATTTATAATTACTAAAAATCTTAGGTGCTCAATATGATGGCATTTAAAGCTGAGCCAAAATGGGCTTTTATGACTCACTACTCAAGATTTTCTTGGAGGAGAAAAAGTGATTTTTTATTATAAACATATAGACAAGAATATGGATACATTTAGAATTATTTCTGTCAATAATGAACACTGAAATATTTTGGTTGGATTGATTTTATTGATTTGTTTTTCTAGTAACACCACAGCATTTGGTTTTCACCTGGATTTGAGAATGAATTACAGGGAAGGTTGTCAGATTTTAGCTAAAAGTTTCCATAAACTCCTTTAATCTGCAAGTGAATCCACCTGCCTACCCCCTTAAGCATAAAGGTTAAATTAAAATACATACATACATACATAAACAGAGAGACAGAGAGAGATACAGAGATAGACATAGATGTTTTCTCCAGTTCTACTGAGATATAATTGACATATAAATTGTGTAAGCTTAAGGGGTACAACATAATGCCTTGATATACATATATATTTCAAAATGGTTACTATGATAAGTTAATATTCATCACCTCACATAGTTACAAATTTTTTTCTTGTGATGAGAACTTTAAGATCTACTCTCTTAGAACTTTCAAATATAAAATGCAGTATTGTTCTAGTCATTGTGATGTATATTACATTCCCAGAAATTATTTATCTTATAACTAGAAGCTTGTACCTTTTGATGACCCTCACCTACTTCCCAGCCCTCTCCCATCTCTGGCAATGACCAATCTGCTCAGTATCTGTGAGGGTTTTTGTTTGTTTGTTTGTTTGTTTTTAAGATTCAGCATGTAAAGTTAAATCATACAGTATTTGTCTTTCTCTGTTTGACTTATTTCATTTAGCATAATGCCCTTGAGGTCCACTCAGGTTGTCACAAATGGCAATATTTCCTTCATTTTTATGTCTGAATAGTATTCTCTCTCTCTTTCTCTCTCTCTCTTTCTCTCTCTCTCTCTCTCTCTCTCTATATATATATATATATATATATATATATATATATGTCACATTTTCTTTATCCATTAATCCATCGATGGACACTTATGTTGTATTCATTTCTTGGCTATTGTAAAAAATGTTGCAATAAACATGGGGGTGCAGATACATCTTCAACATAGTGATTTCATTTCCTTCAGATATATACCAAAGATGGAGTTGCTGGATCATATGGTAGTCCTATTTTTAATTTTTTCAGGAACCTCCATACTGTTTTCAAAGTGTACCATTTCTGCATTCGGCCAACCACTTCAAGTGTTCCCTTTTTGCCATACGTGCACCAACGCTTGTTATCTCCTGTCTTTGCAATAAAAGCCACCCTAACCAATGTGAGGTGATATCCCATTGTAGTTTTGACTTGCATTAACCTGATTATTAGCAATATTGAGCACCTTTTCATGGACCTGTTGGCCATTTGTATTTCTTCTTTGGAAAAATGTCTATTTAGATCCTCTGCCCATTCTTATGAATTGAATTATTTGGTTTTTTGTGCTATTGAGTTTTATGAGTTTCTTATACATTTTAGATATTAATACCTCATCAGATATCCAGTTTGCAAATACTTCCTATTATTCCATAGGTTGCCTTTTCATTTTGATAATTTTGATTGCTGTGCAAAAGCTTTTTAGTTTTATTTACTCCCAATTGTTTATTTTTTTATTTTATTGCTTGTGTGTTAGATGTCATCTCTTTAAAAAAATCATTGCCAAGAGCTACATCAAGGAGATTTTTTCCTATGTTTTCTTCTATGAGATTTATGGCTTCAGGTCTTACAGTTAAGTCTTTAATCCATTTTGAGTTAATTTTTATGAGTGGTGTAAGATAGGGGTCTGGTTGCATTCTTTTACATGTGAATATCCAATTTTCTCCATACCATTTGTTGAAGAGACTATCTCTTCTCCGTTGAGTATTCTTGCTCCATGTCAAATATTAGTTTACCATATACACATGAGTTTATTTCTGAGCTCTAAATTCTGTTCCATTGTTGATGTGTCTTATGTCATACCATACTGTTTTATTTACTGTAGCTTTGTAATATAGTTTGGAGCCACAAAGTGTGATGACTTCAGGTTTGTTCTTTCTCACTATTGCTTTGGCTAATTGGGGTCTTTGTGTTTTCATACAAATGTTAGGATTGTGTTTTCTATTTCTGTAAAAAATTACATTGGAATTTTCGTAGGAATTGCTATGAATCTATAGATGGCTTTGGGTAGTATGGACCTTTTAACAATATTACTTCTTCTAATCCATGAGTATGGAATATCTTTCAATTATTTGTTTCCTTTTCAATTACTGTCATCAACATCTTATAGTTTTCAGTGTAGAGTTCTTTCAACTCCTTGGTTAAATATATTGCTAAGTATTTCATTATTTTTGTGCTATTGTAGATGGAATTGTTTTCTTTCTTTTTCAGATCATCCATTATTAGTTTATAGAAACACTACTGAATTTTGTATGTTGATTTTTTATCATAAACCTTTACTGAATTTATTTATTTGTTCTAATAGTTTTTGGTAGAGTCTTTAAGATCTTTTATATATATAATCATGTCATCTGCAAATAGAGACAATTTTAATTTTCCTTTCTGATTCGTATGTCTTTTATTTCTGTTCATACCTGATTGCTCTGGCTAGAACTTTCAGTACTATGTTGAATAGGAATAGTGTGTTGTTCCTAATCTTAAAGGAAAAGCTTTCAACCTCTCACCATTGAGTATAATGTTAACTGTAGACTTGTCATATATGGCCTTCATTATGTTGAGGAACATTTCTTCTATACCCAATTTGTTATGATATTTTTATCTTAAATGGATGTTGAATTTTGTCAAATTCTTTTTCTGCATGTATTGAAATGATCATATAACTTTTTATTTTGTTCTATTAATGTGATACATCACATTTTTTGATTTTCATATGTTGAAGCATCCTTGCGTTCCAGGGATGAATCCCACTTGATCATGGTGTATGATCCTTTTAATGCACTGCTGAATTTTGTTTGCTAGTATTTTGCTGAGAATAGTTGCTTCTATATTCATCAGGGATGTTGACCTGCAGATTCTTTTCTTATAGGGTTCCTATCTGGCTTTGGTATCAGGGTAATGCTGGCCTCATAAAATGAGTTTAATAGTGTTCCTCCTCTTCAATTTTTAGGAAGAGTTTGAGAAAGATTGGCATTAATTATTCTTTAATTGTTTGGTAAAATTCACCAGTGAGACCACCTGTCCCTGGGCTTTCATTTTTTGGGGGGGGTTGATGACCAATTCAGTTTCCTTACGTTTTTGGGGGGTTCTCTTCAGACTTTTTTTCTTCATGATTCAGTCTTGGTAGGTTGTATATTTCTAGATATTTTCCATTTCTTCTAGGTGGTACAGTTTGTTGGTGTATAATTGCTCATAGTAGTTTCTTATGATCCTTTGTGTTTCTGTGGCATCAGTTTTAATGTATCCTTTTTCATTTATAATTTTATATATTTGGGTTTTTTCTCTATTTTTCATGGCTAGTATAGCTAAAGATTTGTCAATTTTGTTTATCTTTTCAAAGAACCAACTCAGTTTCATTGATCTTTTCTATTGTTCTTCTGATTGCTATTCCGTTTATTTCCACTTTAATTATTATTTTTTTCTTGTGCTAATTTTGGATTTATTTTGTTCTTCTGTTTCTACTTCCTTGAGGTACATAGTAAGGTTTTCTGTTTGAGATCTTTCTTTTTTCTTGACATATGTTTTTTTTATTTTTTTTATTTTTTTGCGGTACGCAGGCCTCTCACTGTTGTGGCCTCTCCCGTTGTGGTGCACAGGCTCTGGACGCGCAGGCTCAGCGGCCATGGCTCATGGGCCCAGCCGCTCCACAGCATGTGGGATCTTCCCAGACCAGGGCACAAACCCATGTCCCCTGCATTGACAGGCAGACCCTCAACCACTGCGCCACCAGGGAAGCCCTTGACGTATGTTTTTATAGGTATAAACTTCCCTCTTAGAACTTCTTTTTCTGCACCCCATTTGTTTTTGGCATTTTGTGTTTCAATTTACATTGTCTCAAAAATTTTTAAATTTTGTTTAAATTTCTTCTTTGGTCCATTTGTTGTTCAGGAGTGTCATTTAATTTCCATGTATTTATGAATTTTCTAGTTTTCCACTTGTTACTGGTATCTAGTTTCAAGCCACTGTGCTCAGGAAAGATAACGTGGTATGATTTCAGTCTTTCTAATTTGGTAAGATTTGTTTTGTGGACTACATATGCTCTATCTTAGAAGATGTTCCATGTGCACTTGAGAAGAATGTGTGTTTTGCTATTGTTGGACTGTTCTGTATATGTTTGTTAGGTCCATTTGACCTACGGTTTTATTCAAATCTGCTTTTTTCCTTATTGATTCTCTGTCTGGATGATCAATCCATTGTTCAGAGTAGAGGTTTCAAAGTCTCCAACTCTTGTATTATTGTTGCTTATTTCTAGTTCATTGATTTTTTTCTTCTGCTTGGCTGAGTCTGTTCTTGATGCTCTCTATCGAATTCTTCAGACATTATATTCTACAACTCTTAGATTTTTCTTTTTTTATGGTTTCTATTTATTTGTTGATCTCATTTTCTTCATGCATTGCTTTCCTAATATCATTTAGTTATCTGTCTTTGTGTTCTTATAGTTAACTTCTTTAAGAGAATTATTCTTAATTCTTTTTCAGTTCACAGATTTCCATTTCTTTGGGGTCAGTTATTAGTGTTTTATTAGTATCCTTTGGTAGTATCTTGTTTACCTGATTCTTTTTAATCCTTGATTCCTTGCATTCGTATTTGGGCATTTGAGTAAGCAGTCTCCTCTTCCAAACTTTACAGTTTTGCTATAGCAGAGACAGCCCTTCACGAATCAGCTTAGCTTGGGGTTTTGAACAGGTCAGCTGATAGAGTTCTTGGGCAGGCGGGGCTTGGTAATAGTGTTTCTATTAGGACAAGGCCACTGCCTGAGCTATAAAGTTGGGGGGGGGGCGGGTAATGCTGCTGGCTGGAAAAAGTTGGATGGGACTTCCAGCTTGGTTTCCTGCCCAATTGTGGCTGTAGGGTGTGCTCCGTGGTTGCCTGGATTTTCTGGAGAGCCCTCCTTATTGGGTGGGACTGGAGGCTATACTCAGTAGTTAGGCAGAACTGAGAATTTCCTTCCCTTCCTGAGTGAGGCTCTAGAATTTATGCCTATTAGGGCTTGATGGCTAGGGACCCAAATCTAGCAGAGCTACTCACCAAGCTCCCTGGTCAGATGGAACTGCTGGCTTGGCTCCACAGGTGTGTAGAGCTGTTAGTTTGGCTCTCTACTTGGGTGCCACTGCAAGGAGGAACTCAGTCTGCCAAGATTCAAGCACTCATTTCTATAAGCCCTTCCCCCTTTATCCATCTTATCCTGATCCCCAGTGGTCAAACCACACGGATTCTCCCCATAATCCCTGTGAGGTGAGACATGAATGGGCCTCCCAGGAAGCAACCCCAATGATGGTGGAGCTGGATGGCCACCTTTGTCTCTCTTTTTCCCACCAGAGGAACCATAAGCCCATGTGGGCGCTCCCAGTATTTCACTGTGGCTGTCTGGGAGAGAGGTGATGTTGTCATAGTGTAGCCATTCTTTTTACTGTTCTAATGCATTTATTCTTGGTCTCTGTGGTCTGGGGCAGTGTTGGGAGGGCAGGTTCAGCCTCAACCCTGGGTTCTGGGATTTTCACAATGGTGTCTTCTCTATAGATAGTTGCTAGTTGGTCTTCGTGTGAGGGGGACTGAAGCCAGAAACAACCTATATCACCGTCTTGATCCAGATAGATATTTTTTTACCACTACTTACTTGGCTGTACTGTGGCATGCTATAGTCTGAATCAAATCAAAAGAAAATGTAGAAAATTGTTAATAAATCAAAGTTCTTGGGCAAGAATTTTATCTTAATTACAATGGGCAATCTTTAGCAATGAATTATCTAAGACAAATCGAAGCAGCTTCCACATAAAAAAACAGTAAATAAAAATGATATTTGTGTAATATCCAACTTGTTACATTAACATCTTCAAGTCTATTTGATGGAATGTTTCCCCAACATGCAAATGTATTCATCAAATAGTATTTCACCTCAATTAATGAACTGAATATGCTCTCCAGATATGTAAGCAAATGTAATAGTCAGAATCAAGAACCCTGAAGACAGACTGCCATAGTTTAAACTTGGTTATGCCACTTACTATGTGTGTGATTTCAAGAAAGTTACTCTGTCTCCTTGCCTCACTTTCCTCAACTCTAAAGTGAAGTTGGTAAAGCAGTATCTACCTCAAAGCATTACTGAGATAATTACATTAGTTTATATATAGGGCACTAATGAAAGTGAAATATACTAAGAATTAGCATTATCTCTTATTCTTATTTAAGCACATGAAGTGATTTTTTTTATAAGGAAGATACGAAACATTTGTTTTGTAGTTCCATCAGAAATTGAAAAAAATAGTAAGTGTTAAAATAAGGTTAAAAATAGTGACTGTAGTTTCAGTTGGTACATAAGAATGAATTTCTTTCCATTAATGTAACAAAACTTTAGGAAGTGGGAGGCCTCTCTTACTGATGAAGAAGACAACACATTGCCACCTATTGTGAATGGTTTAGATCTGTGCTATCCAGTATAGTAGCTACTAACCACATGTGGCTATTGAACACTTGAAATGTGGCTAGTCAAAACTGAGGTGTGGTATAAGGGTAAAAGGAAGTTAAAATAGCTTATTAATATTTTATGTAGATTATATGGTAAAATAATATTTTGGATGTACTGGGTTAAACAAAATATATTAATAAAATTAATCACAACTGTTTCTTTTTTACTTTTGTACTGTAGCTACTATAAAATTTTAAATTACACATGCTCTTGCATTGTATTTCTGTTGGACAGCAGTGGCTCTAGACCCTTGCTACTCCAAGTGTGGTCTGTGGACCAGTCACACCACCCAGGAAACTGTTAGAAATTTAGAATCTCCAGGTTTTGTCCCAGGCCACTAAAGCACTTCCTGACATTTAACAAGATCTCCAGGTAATTCCTAAGTACATTACATTTTGAGAAGTGCTGCATTCATTGGCCTAATGACACATATCAGATATAATGACATTTTAGGTTTTAGTCCGATAAGCCTACATGATGAATTAATGACCAATGTTTATATTTTATAGAATGATCTAACTAGAAATCAGGTAATCCGATTTTTTTTTCATGTTTTCCCTTTGGTTCTAATTTGTGATTTTTTCCATAGTTGAGGGCAGAATCTGGGTGGGTGGGTGTTCAACAGCAGTTTGCCACTGTTTACCTAAGAGGGCATTTTTAGTGAGCCAGTGGGACTGGAGTGGTTTGGGATGGGGGATCTTTCAATAAATCTGGCCCTCTGGCACTAAACCAAGAGCATAAATTATTACAGTCATGTATTGTTATGAGAGAAAGTGGCTAAGGCCATTCAAGTTCCTATAGACAGCCAATTACACTTAAATAATCTATTTTTTCATGTAAAATGAGAGTCAAACATCTGATTACAGATTCCTCCATAGTAAGGGCAGTAACAGCCTATGTTGATTTGAAATAATCATGAAAAAGATGCCTAATGAGATAAGAATTTTACTTCATAATTGAAAGTTCAAGGAATATAATCAGTAAAATCAGGGAAATTCAACAATATAAATGCAAAATAGAGAATGAAAGCCTGGATGTACTTCTAGCATCAACACTTTAGGAAGAAAGGTATGTAGGGATTTATTTTTATTAAAATGAGTGTTAAATTAGGAAATGTGAAGGCTGAATGGAAAGTAGAAGCATATTTTTTATAAGTTATATATTTGACAATCTTAGGAATATATTACCCAATTAAATCTGCCTAGGAAGACAGCAAGCTTGGCTGGAGATATGAGGTATTTCAGTAACATACTGGAGGCAATTAATAGTGTCAAATTTAGCAAAGAGAACAGATACTGATAAAAAAAAATATTTCTGTAATACTATCCAAACTCTATGATGTAATTAGAGGCTGCCAACTTCCATTTGGTCTGGCATAGTATCTTGGTTCTCAAAACTAAACTTTATTATGGAATTAATTTTGATAAAAATACCCATTAAGGCCATGAATACTGTATGATTAATGTACCATATGATTGTATGAACTGTATCATTGCCAGAGTAAATGTATCATGTAATTGCATGAATAAATGTAAAATTATACTATTAAATATGAGTCTCTGTCCATTGTAACTAATCTTTATGTGGATAAAAATGAGTCAGCACATACCACTTCTCTTCAATTGGCATCATCCCATGCTGAAAATCAATGCTGCCTTCTCATATTTCTAATTAATTCAGTTCCCTCATTTACCTCATCGCATGGCTAGGATGCCAGATTTAGCAAATAAAAAAATAAAGTGCACCCAGTTAAATTTGAATTTCAGATAAACAATGAATAATATTTTAGCATTAGTATGTTGTGTGCAATGGTATTTGTTGTTTATCTGAAATTCAATTTTAACTGGGTGTCCTATATTTTATCTAGCAATCTTACTACTGTCCCTTTATTTTCAGGACATTATCACATACTTGCCCTCACCAAATCATCCTTTCCTACACTTTTCTCATCATAGCCAAAATGTGAAACACTGGATTTACCTATTGGTTAACAATGAAAACTTTTCTGAAACAAGCACATGAAATAAAGATGCTAACAGAGACTTGTCCTCACTAACAACATGGAAATCCTTATCTACACATTTCTTTTCAAACTATGGCATTTTGGGTAGAGGTGGTGAGAGTTGAGCATATAAATCTTCAAGAAACTAGAGATCCACCTTTTGCATTAAAGGCTGGGGTCATTTTATTAACTCAGTCTCAGCCTCTCTTTTTTTTCCTTTTTTTAAACTTGTGTTTTTTTTAATTTAGTCTCTATGACATAATATTATCCTAAGAATTTTACCACTAGGTCTTGAGCACTGGTTTTTTTTTCACTTGTTTCTTTTATAGCCAAGCTTTTTAATTTTTTTAATCTTCTCTCTTCCTGTGCCTTATCAAGTCATTCTCACTAGAGCCTGTGCATGTACAGGCACCTGCATGAGTGCACGCACATGCGCACACACGCGCACACACACACACACACACTCACTCACTCACTCAATGTCTCTCACCCAGTTACTTTTAGTTTTTGCTCTCTAAAGAGGACTATTGTCAGGGGACAGTTCTTTCATAGTTTCCCTTTGACTATTTTTTGTTGCAAAATAAAAGAATAGATTTTAGAATGTTTTCTTTGCCATGGACTGATATATTAAAGGTTTCTGTTATCTATCAAGGGACTTGTTAAAAATAAGGGGTGGGGGAGATGCTATCATTTTGCTTCTTACATTGAATTTGTTCTATCAAAGAGCCCTGTGGTTTTTTAAGAATCGGTGTCATTTCCTTTGTCTCTTCCTATTTCTCACAGTGCTGTGCTTTTTCTGCCAGAGCCCTTTAATGTCCTTAGAAATAACTAATTTGAAGCTGGCAAAGAAACTGACATACAAAAAAAGAGTCACTAGTGTTTTCTAAAGATTAAGTTGAGCTCTTACTATTTGCCATTAAAATGGGTTCTCTATGTTCTGGCTCTGGAGATTTCTTTACAAAAAAGCAGAATGATTGAAGTGATACACAAATATGATCAGGGTTGAAAATTAGTGTGGGCGAGAGGTACCAAAATAAAAATTGTTCCCAAGCTATATGTAGGAAGATGTCTAAGACAACATTCTTCATTACAAAATTCAAAATTCTTCAAGTGTACCAAACATTTTGTTCATATTCTTCATTAGCCTTGAAGTACTGTAACTACCAAATCATTATCCCAGACATGCCCCACACTATTACCTATTGAAGGCTTTAGTAAATCTCTCAGTCTTGGAAGTTTAGACATCCTGGATGACTTCAGTATTCATGCGTTTGTAGTGGTTCAGAACAGGCCTCCAAAGATGTACTATTTGGCATGTGAATTATTTTGAGCTAAAGGCAGTCAAGACAGTGCAGGCTCAAGAGATACTACTGCCCCTCTCTTATCTACCTAGAATAATTTAAATAGGGGGTTTTTACCAGAAAAGAATTATTACGAGAGATAAATTTTATCTAAATGGCCCAATCTGTATGGCATGGCAAACATCTAATTACCCAACATCTGCTCTCATTTTTTTTTATTGTCCTGAGAATGATCCTCCCGTCCTTGAGGCCCCCAGACCCCTCATTCCTTACCTCAGGATGGTATACATATCTAATTTTACCTTTCTGTCTCTGAACTTCTCTTGTATGTGGAGTCTCTGATCCTCTCACGTATGTGGGGTTCCCATATGTATGAAATTAAATTTGATTTTCTCCTGTTAATCTGTATCATATCAATTTAATTCCTAGACCAGCCAGAAGACCCTAGAAGGGTAGAGGAACATTTTCTTCTACCTCAACATGTTTGTCCATGTTGCCTTTGGGTTGCTTAATGTTCTTATCAATGATTTTTCTTTTTGTAATCACAGTTTTATCCAGTAAACAGAACAGAAATCAAATGACAGGTGTTTCATAGGTATTTCCATCTGTCAATGTCCAAATTGTAAATTCGCTCTACCAGACATCCATCCTTTCTTGTACCATTATTTCTATAAATCTTTGAACTTTCTTTCTCTTCACCAAAAGCTTCTTTGTACATTCTTCCAATGTGCCATCTAATATTTTTGCTGTATAATGAACAATTACAGGTGAAATGTGAGCTGGTGAAACTGCCTTAAAGGAGACAGCATACGAAGTAGCAAGTTCATTTCTTATTTTTGAAAGGACTTATGCTAGTTTTACTCACATGCACTGGTTCCAAATAAGTTTGGAAAAACAGAGGTTATGACCAGATACTTATGTCAACATCAGATAATTTCTTATTTACTCCTTGTACACATTCAGCTAATGATCTTATGGAAGACATTTTGTTACTTGCTGATTTTATCAACCTTTCATAAAATAGCCGTTCATGCAATTAGAGTCACAGTCTTCTAAGAGAGATCACCTGAAGGAAGAAGGTTGACTGAGAAAACACTTAATCCAAACATTAAAAAAAAATTGGCATCTCTATGGTCTTGGGAAATAATCACTTAGAATAAAATTAATTCCCCAGTACCTACTTCTGCAGTCGAACACAAACATAAAGACTATTGTGATAATTTTGACTGGAGAGCTTAAATGAAAATCGATTTAAGGAAATAAAGTTAATGAAACAACTTATCCAGTTTCATTGATGTAATCACATTTTCTTGCCTGTTGACTCTTCAAGCAGTTCTTGGGATATTAATAGGACACAAATTCAGTCATGGAATTCCACAGCTGGTGGAGTTGTGGCACCCTGTGTTCTTGAATTCATGAGACTTCTTCCAAAATGTGCAGTGTATTGCACAGTTCACTGTCAAGTTTATATGTGTTCCATGAGTCAGGGAAAGTATCCATGAACTCTTTAGAGAGCTAAGGAAAATATATTCACTTAAAACACAGAGCTGTACAATATATTTTCTAAATTATTTTTCTTTATAAAGTTGATTTTGGTAAAATTTAAGACAATCTTTAAGATATCTATCTGAAAAGACTTTTATTGTCACATATATAGGATCAGGAAATACAGTCTAAAAAATGGTTCACTCTTACTGAAGCAAACTTTTCTTATATTTCACTCTATTTTATCATGTATATAAAGCACCCTAATTGGGTATTATATTTCCCAAGTTTTAGGATAGCAGTGCTTAATACAATGATTGGTGCGTAGTAGAAAAATATTAAGGTAAATAATGATAATAATACACTAATTCATTCATTTACCAAGTACCTGCTGTGTATTAGACAAAAATAGACAAGATTCCTGCCATTATGAAACTTAGAGTAGCAGAAAAGAGATGAAGTATAATGATTTAAATTCAACTGTGGTAAGAGTAATAGTAATCACAATAAAAATACCAATGATATAGAGGTTGAAGTATTAAAGGATGTATTTGCTTTCTGGCTTTAAAGTCTATAAAGCTGTTGAGATGGGCAGTTTCATGTGTATGGAGCTGCATTTCTAAGCAAGCTTGCTTTTCACTTGAATTAGGATGGTTAGAGAATTCAGCAGTGAACATGGGAAGAAGTGGGAAGTAGGAAAGATTTTAATTTTTTAAACCTTCGTGCTCATTTCTACCCCTTTCTAACAAGAATTCAGGATAAATAGGTCGCAATTAATTGCAAAATACCTATAGAACATAAATATAATATATATGTAAAATAATATATATGTGCAAATTTTAAAATGTGATGCATATATCATATTTGAGACAGTAATAACAAAAACCATGGCATTACTGGCAGGAAGTGAATAAAATATGTTTCTATAAATGTGTAAACAAAGGGGTTCATTTTATTTTATTTTATTTTTTATTGAACTATAGTTGATCTACAATGTTGTGTCAATTTCCACTGTACAGCAAAGTGACTCAGTTATACACATACACATATATATATATTCTTTTTCATTTTCTTTTCCATTATGGTTTATCCCAAGTTACTGAATATAGTTCCCTGTGCTATACAGTAGGACATTGGCTTTTATCCATTCTATATATGATAGCTTATATCTACTAACACCAACCCTCTCCCCCTTGGCAACCACAAGTCTGTTCTCTGTGTTCCTGAGTCTGTTTCTGTTTCATAGATAGGTTCATTTGTGTCATATTTTAGATTCTACATATAAGTGATATCATATGGTATTTGTTTCTTTCTTTCTGACTTCACTTAGTATGATCATCTCTAGTTGCATCCATGATGCTGCAAATGGCATTATTTTGCTCTTTTTATGGCTGAGTAGTATTCCATTGTATATATGTACCACATCTTCTTTATTCATTCCTCTGTTGATGGACATTTAGGTTGCTTCCATGTCTTGGCTATTGTGAATAGTGCTGCTATGAACATATGGCTGTATGTATCTTTTCCAATTATAGTTTTTTTCTATATATATATTCAGGACCGAGATTGCTGGATCATATTGTAATTCTAGTTTTAGTTTTCTGAGAAACCTCCATACTGTTTTCCATAGTGGCTGCATCAACTTACACATTCCCACCAACAGTGTAGGAGGGTTCCAAAGGGTTCATTTTATAAATTGTATAAAGTTACATATGTTTTGTTAACAGAAGTTTGACTATGGTTTACTAAGTGATTCCAGCGAGTTTTCTCATGTTCCTACGTACAAAAATCAGCATAACAACCAATATTATATCGCTGACATGTTTTCTTGATTGAATACTTGCAAGCTCGTTGACCACTGTGACACCCCTTTTCTCTTTATTCCTTTCCCTTTCATCTCTCATTAGCTAAATTGTGGAATCACCAGTTAATTAGTTTCTGGGTTCCTAGTCTACTTATCACTAAGATTTAGCAGTTTCTACTATTTGTGCTATAATGGCCAGTTTGATAACGCTAATGATGTGACTTTTTTTATATCCAGTGTTAGTAGACATGTTTCTTAGTGTGGAGAAAATAACATTTCTGGAAAATGGAACTGGGATTTGTTTTCTTACCATACAAAATGCTAAAAGTATCCTTCTGAGTCCCTTGAAATCTGATTCCATCACAAATAGACCTTGTTTTATACTACATTTTTGTTCCAGTACAAATTTTATAAAATATATTCTTTTTGAGATGTTCTAAAAGATTGAGATGTTCTTTAAAGAATTTTATTGAATAACTTTCTAGAGTAAAGATTCTACTTCAAGATCCGAGAGAATGATATGTTCCCTTTAGCCTTCCTCTTGCAAAGCTTCTATCTGGAGCACTTTTTTCAAATTCTTTCTCCTGGTCTATTATTCATTCTTCTAAGATCAGCTCAGGTGGAAGTTTTCTATCCTGACTTACTTCTCCTCAACCCAATACCCCATGAATATGTGCTTACATCCATGTAATACTTTTCACACTGTGTTATAATTAAAGGTATTCTTTCTCCAAAAATTAAAACGACTTGGTGTTTTCTGGTTATAAAGATAATATATGCTACTGTAGAGAAATTTGAGGAATTTAAAAGGGGAGGGCAATTTTGTTTGACACTTTGCCAGGAATCTGTCAATAATTATCTACACATATGTGCACATTCAGACCCATATCAATAATATTTTATATAAATTATATCATACTATCAATTTTTTCTAGCTTGAAATTTTCCTCAGCAATGTGATGTGGAAACCTTTACATATCAATGCATAAAAGAGGAATATATTCTAATTGCTACATAATATTCTGCTTATGGATATATGTTTGAGTATCTAATCATTTCCACAAATGATAAACATTTGGATGTCTACAGGTTAAAAATCCTAGGTTTACATTGCCTTTCACTTCCATACTCTCCTTCAGATTCCACTGCCACCACCTATTCTAGTTCAGACTGACCTTCATTATTTCTTACCTGGACCACATGTTAGTCTTCTAGCCTCCTAATTCAATCATTCCATTTTGTTCTATACACTTCCCTGAAAGCAGTGCTGATTCTTTTATTATTTTCTTGCTCATTAACTCTCAATGGCCCTTTGTTACCTAATAAATTAGCAATAGGTGCCTTAATCTGCAGTCAATATGGACAAAAATTACCTCTCCAACCATATGTTCAGTTGTTCTTATTCTAATATTAAAAACATATGGGTTAAGTACAGCTGGAAGATGTGTTTTGTTTGGCTTATACAATGTTTCAAAACTTTGTGAATTTGAATGATTTCTTAGTGTGGCATGCCCTTTCCTTTGTTTCAGGGTAGATGCAACCATTTCCTGTTATCTTTCCCTTTGCCAGACTTTTCTCACATTTACACTATTTGTCTGGCTTCTGAGTAGATGCATTAAACATAACCTATATTTCCACTAAGTAGAATTATTGTTTGTTTCTTGAACACCTGTCCCTTTACCCCTTCACCTTCCTGCTACTGTGCCTTCCTTCTGCTTTTCCTTCACCAGAAACTTACTGTTCTCTAATTTAAATCATCAAAATCTATGCAACCTTATTTAAAACCACTAATAAGTGCAAAATATTTTGTGAAGCCTTTACTGTGCTTCTAAAGAAGATGAAATATTTCTCTTTAAGTCCCTATAGGACTTTCTATGTTTTATTGTATAACCTTTAATTTTCTACTTGTTATTGTTGGCATTTTTCTGTTAATCCCCTAAGTAGATCCCATAAAGTACTGAAATAATGCACAGTCTGCACCTACTCTGTGCAAGACACTTGGCTAAAAGATTCAGAAAATAAATGTAAGTTGTTAAAGTAATTTGAAACCACATTTGGGGGAAGATAAAATGAATGAAGTAGTGACCACAGGGCTTGGCCACATCTTATGGGAAGTCAAGTGCTTTTTGCCACAGCACTTAGAAATCCCAAGGACTTACTTTCTTACACTCGCTTCTCCTTCTACCTCTCTGCACTTTCTGAATTTTAATATCTATGGCTATCCTCAAGATCTTATATTTTGTGTTATCTTACTCATCACACAAAATTTATTTTATATTTATCTCCTTCAAATCTCACACAAGGCATGTCTGTGAGTACAATTTTGGGATGATATGCCTGTTCTTAAAAGCATTAGTCCACCTCACAACCAGATATTTCACTGGTCACTTTAAATTATAGTGTTTAGCCATCTGCCTTGTTACTAGAACCTCTTGTATTGGAGTTCTCCAAAGAAAAAGAACTGTACAAGATATATATATATATATATATATATATATACACATACATATATCCAATTATATATAGATGATAGATTCATTACATATAGATATAAATATAGATAGATTCATTAATTTCCATATATACATATATATGGAAATTCATTATAGGAATTGGATCACATGATTATGGATAATAAAAATTTCCATCTGCAAATTGGAGAACCAGGAAAGCCAGTGGTATAATTCAGTCTAAGTCTGAAGGCCTTAAGAACCAGGGGAGTCAATGGTATGAATTTCAGTTCAAAACCAAAGGCCCAAGAATTGAGGGACTGATGGTATAAATACAAGACCAAAAGCCCAAGAACCAGGAGCAGTGATATCTAAAGGCAGGAGAAGAAGAATGTCCCAGCTCAAGCAAAGAGTAAAGTTGCCCTTCCTCCAACATTTTGTTCTATGCAGGCCCTCAATGGATTGGATGATGCCTATACACGTTGGTGAAGGCAGTCTTCCTTACTCAGTCTACCAGTTCAAATATTAATCTCTTCCAGAAACATCCTAGCAGACACACCCAGAAATATTGTTTTACCAGTTATCTGGATATCCCTTAGCCCAGTCACATTGATGCCTAAATTTAACCATGATACCTCCTTTCTCCTTTCCCTCTCTTTTCTTTCTCAAAATTAATTTCATACTATCATTAACACCTCTCCCACTCACTTCCATTCATTATTTATGCAGTAAAACTTAGATATCTCCTCACACATCATATACTTGGGACATCACTTTACCTACATAAAGCTTGTTAATAGAGTATTAACGTATTTTTCGAAAGAAAGGCAGTGACCCTTAATATAAAGCCTTGTGTGAAAATATTTAAATAAGCTATTTTTAAAAGTATTACTATGTGTTCTTGATTCTGTGTTGAGGGATGATAGGTTAGGCAAAATGGATTAATAATGTAAAAGAGATGTTTCAGTATGGATAAGGCTAGGTTATGAAGAAAGCAGTACCAGGAAGGAATTGATAAACTTGGACATAAATGAGGTACATGGCAGAATTAATCATTAAAGTTCAATTCTTATTAAAGTCATGTTGAAAACAAAGATAGCGGTTATCAAAACTATTATGTAACATTTTCTCCAAAATTATATCACAGTGGATCTTACTTTGCAGGTGATTTTTGATATGGCCCATTAGTTGAAAACCAGCATTCTAGACAAGCTATTAGACAGAAAACAGTAATAAGAGGCACAGCTACAATTCATCTTAATATTAGAAAAAATGTTAAAATAATATTGGTGGCTGACATTATGATTATATGCCTATAAAACCTAAGAGAATCTGCTGAAAATTGATTAGGAATAAAAAGATCAGCAAAGTGTCCAGAAAGAAAACCAATATAAGTAAAATATTAATTCTTTTACAAATCAGCCGTAACTACTGAGAAAAATACAAATCCACTTCACAATAGTAACAGGAATGGTGTCAACAAAATAGTGGAATAGGAGTATTCTGCTGTCTTCCTCCCAAAGAACACAGATCTTAACAGTTACCTACAGATAAGAGTGCCTTTGTGGACAAAAATATAATTTTCCCAGGAATAAATTTAGAAAGAAATGTGTAAAACCTATAAAACAACAAGAACAACAGTGAAACTTTATTAGGGATATAAAAGACAAATAAGTGAAGAGCTTATTATGGACTAAATATTTGCGTCCCACCAGAAATTCCTATGTTGAAATCTAATTCCCCATTGTGAAGGTATTTGGAGGTGAAGCCTTTGGGAAGTAATTAGGTCTAAGGGCAGAACCCTCATAAATGGGATTATTGCCCTTGTAAAAAGAGGCCAGAGAGCTGCTTTGCTCCTTTCCACCATGGTAGGACATAGGAAGAAGACAGCCTTCTGAAACCCAGAAGAGAATCCTCACCAATATATGACCATGCTGGATCCCTGATCTTGGACTTCTGGCTTTTAGAACTGTGAGCAATAAGTATCTGTTGTTTCTAAGCCACTCACCCTATGATTCTTTGTTATAACAGCTTGAAATAAAATAGAGCCATATAAGATTTTGTAAGATGTTGGGTATAAAATTATGAGCAAACACAAGGTTCTTGACATCATGAAATTGCAGTCTAATGGAATAAACATCTATTTTAAAAAAATCACACACAAAAAAATGCAGGTTCTCGTTTCAAATAAGATAGAGTAAGCACATACCGCTTTGCTCTCCCACCGAATATAGCTGTAAATCCTAGACAGAATTAAATTCCCCAGATGTTTGAGGACACCAAAAAGGATTAGGGTTAGGGACACCAAAAAGGAAATAATAGCAGGCAGAATGGGGAAGAAGAACAAAAGTAAAAGTTCCACCTAAACTGGCGATAGATTTACTATATTTTTCTTTGGTATTCTATTTAGTTGCTTAGGAAACAATGAAGTGGGCCGCACAGAACAATCAGATAAAGATTCAGAAGAAACTCTCTAGTTCTGGTTCAAGAGAGGAAACTTGAAATATTCAAAGAGAGTGTAGAAATCCACTACTGTTTTCTTTTTTTTTTCCTTTGTTTCTTTTCGTTTGTTCCTTTCCCTCTTGTAGTATGGCAGGTAATAACCATTATCTTCAAAAACAAACATTAAAAGCGTTTTTTTAAAAAAGATAAACCAATATAGTTCCACCTTTAATTGCTAACAATTATCTAATTTCCTATGACTTTTTTTTTGCACTTTATTGTCCAGAGGCTTTTTTTGTTGTTGAATTTTTGAATTTTACTTATTTTTTTATACAGGTTTTTATTAGTAATCCATTTTATACACATCAGTGTATACATGTCAATACCAATCTCACAATTCATCCCACACTCCCCACTGCTTTCCCCACTTGGTGTCATACGTTTGTTCTCTACATCTGTGTCTCAATTTCTGCCCTGAAGAAACTGGTTCATCTGTACCAGTTTTCTAATTTCCACATATATACATTAATATACAATATTTGTTTTTCTCTTTCTGACTTATTTCTCTCTGTATGACAGTCTCTAGATCCATCCACGTCTGTACAAATGACCCAATTTCATTCCTTTTTATGGCTGAGTAATACTCCATTGTATATATATACCACAACTTGTTTATCCATTCGTCTGTCGATGGACACTTAGGTTGCTTCCATGTCCTGGCTATTGTAAATAGAGCTGCAATGAACATTGTGCTACATGTCTCCTTTTTGAATTATGCTTTTCTCAGGGTATATGCCCAGTAGTGGGATTGCTGGGTCATATGGTAGTTCTATTTTTAGTTTTTTAAGGAACCTCCATACTGTTCTCCATAGTGGCTGTATCAATTTACATTCCCACTAACTGTGAAAGAGGGTTCCGTTTTCTCCACACCCTCTCCAGCATTTGTTGTTTGTACATGTTCTGATGATGCCCATTCTTACTGGTGTGAGGTGATACCTCATTGTAGTTTTCATTTCCATTTCTCTAATAATTAGTGATGCTGAGCAGCTTTTCATTGCTTCTTGGCCATGTTTATGTCTTCTTTGGAGGAATGTCTATTTAGGTCTTCTGCCCATTTTTGGATTGGGTTGTTTATTTTTTTAATATTGAGCTGCATGAGCTGTTTATATATTTTGGAGATTAATCCTTTGTCTGTTGATTTGTTTGCAAATATTTTCTCCCATTCTGAGGGTTGTCTTTTCGTCTTGTTTATGGTTTCCTTTGCTGTGCAAAAGCTTTTAAGTTTCATTAGGTCCCATTTGTTTATTTTTGTTTTTATTTCTATTGCTCTAGGTGGTGGATCAAAAAAGATCTTGCTGTGATTTATGTCAGAGTGTTCTTCCTATGTTTTCCTCTAAGAGTTTTATAGTGTCCGGTCTTACATTTAAGTTTCTAATCCATTTTGAGTTTATTTTTGTGTATGGTGTTAGGGAATGTTCTAATTTCATTCTTTTACATGTAGCTGTCCAGTTTTCCCAGCACCACTTATTGAAGACACTGTCTTTTCTCCATTGTATATCTTGCCTCCTTTGTCATAGATTAGTTGACCATAGGTGCTTGGGTTTATCTATGGGCTTTCTATCCTGTTCCATTGATCTATATTTCTGTTTTTGTGCCAGTACCATACTGTCTTGATTACTGTAGCTTTGTAGTATATTCTGAAGTCTCAGGGAGTTTGATTCCTCCAGCTGCATTTTCTCCCCTCAAGACTGCTTTGGCTATTTGGGGTCTTTAATGTCTCCATACAAATTTTAAGATTTTTTGTTCTAGTTTCATAAAAAATGCCATTGGTAATTTGATAGGGATTGCATTGAATCTATAGATTGCTTTTGGTAGGATAGTCATGTTCACAGTATTGATTCTTCCAAACCAAGAACATGGTATATCTCTGCATCTATTGGTATCATCTTTAATTTCTTTCAACAGTGTCTTATAGTTTTCTACATACAGGTTTTTTGTCTTCCTAGGTAGGTTTATTCCTAGGTGTTTTATTCTTTTTGTTGCAATGGTAAATGGCAGTGTTTTCTTAATTTCTCCTTCAGATTTTTCATCAATAGTGTATAGGAATGCAAGAGATTTCTGTGCATTAATTTTGTATTCTGCAACTTACCAAATTCGTTGATTGGCTCTAGTAGTTTTCTGGTGGCATCTTTCGGATTCTCTATGTATAGTATCATGTCATCTGCAAACAGTGACAGTTTTAGTTCTTTTCCAATTTGTATTCCTTTCATTTCTTTTCCTTCTCTGATTGCCATATCTAGGACTTCCAAAACTATGTTGAATAATAGTGGTGAGAGTGGACATCCTTGTCTTGTTCCTTATCAGAGGAAATGTTTTCAGTTTTTCACCATTGAGAATGATGTTTGCTGTGTGTTTGTCATATATTGCCTTTATTATGTTGAGGTCAGTTCCCTCTATGCCCACTTTCTGGAGAATTTTTATGATAAATGGGTGTCGAATTTTGTCAAAAGCTTTTTCAGGATCTGTTGAGATGATCATATGATTTTTATTCTTCAGTTTGTTAATATGGTGTATCACATTGATTGATTTGCATATATTGAAGAATCCTTGCATCCCTGGGATAAATCCCACTTGAGCATGATGTATGATCCTTTTAATGTGTTCTTGGATTCTGTTTGCTAGTATTGTCTTGAGGATATTTGCATCTGTATTCATCAGTAATATTGGTCTGTAATTTTCTTTTTCTTGTACTATCTTTGTCTGGTTTTGGTATCAGGGTGATTGTGTTCTCATAGAATGAGTTTGGAAGTGTTCCTTCCTCTGCAATTTTTTGTAAGAGTTTGAGAAAGATGGGGGTTAGCTCTTCTCTAAATGTTTGGTAGAATTCACCTGTGAAGCCATCTGGTCCTGGACTTTTGTTTGTTGGAAGATTTTTAATCACAGTTTCAATTTCATTACTTGTCATTGGTCTGTGTATATTTTCTATTTCTTCCTGGTTCAGTCTTGGAAGGTTATACCATTGTAAGAATTTGTCCATTTCTTCTGAGTTGTCCATTTTATTGGCAGAGAGTTGCTTGTAGTAGTCTGTTAGGATGCTTTGTATTTCTGTGGTGTCTGTTGTAACTTCTTTTTCATTTCTGATTTTATTGATTTGCATCTCTCCCTCTTTTTCTTGATGAGTCTTGCTAATGGTTTATCAATTTTGTTTATCTTCTCGAAGAACCAGCTTTTAGTTTTATTGATCTTTGCTATTGTTTTCTTTGTTTCTGTTTCATTTATTTCTGCTCTGATCTTTATGATTTCTTTCCTTCTGCTAACTTTGGGTTTTGTTTGTTCTTCTTTTTCTAGTTCCTTTAGGTGTGAGGTTTGATTGTTTATTTGAGATTTTTCTTGTTTCTTGAGGTAGGCTTGTATAGCTATAAACTTTCCTCTTAGAACTGTTTTTGCTGCATCCCATAGGTTTTGGATGGTCGTGTTTTCATTGTCATTTGTCTCTAGGTATTTTTTGATTTCCTCTTTGATTTCTTCAGTTATCTCTTGGTTATTTAGTAACGTAGTATTTAGCCTCCAAGTGTTTGTGTTTTTTACGTTTTTTCCCCTGTAATTCATTTCTAATCTCATAGCATTGTGGTCAGAAAAGATGCCTAATATGATTTCAATTTTTTTAAATTTACTGAAGCTTGATTTGTGACCCAAGATGTGATCTGTCCTGTAGAATGTTCTGTGTGCACTTGAGAAGAAACTGTAATCTGCTGTTTTTGGATGGAATGTCCTATAAATATCAATTAAATCTATCTGTTCTATTGTGTCATTTAAAGCTTGTGTTTCCTTATTAATTTTCTGTTTGGATGATCTGTCCATTGGTGTAAGTGAGGTGTTAAAGTCCCCCATTATTATTTTGTTACTGTCAATTTCCTCTTTTATAGTTGTTAGCAGTTGCCTTATGTATTGAGGTGCTCCTATGTGGGTGCATATGTATTTATAATTGTTATATCTTCTTCTTGGATTGAGCCCTTGATCATTATGTAGTGTCCTTCCTTGTCTCTTGTAACATTCTTTATTTTAAAGTCTATTTTATCTGATATGACTATTGCTACTCCAGCTTTCTTTTTTTTCTTTTTCTTTTTTTTTTTTTTTTTTTTTTTTTTTTTTGCTGTACGTGGGCCTCTCACTGCTGTGGCCTCTCCCGCTGTGGAACACAGGCTCCGGGCGCACAGTCTCAGTGGCCATGACTCACGGGCCCAGCCGCTCCATGGCATGTGGGATCCTCCCAGACCAGGGCATGAACCCACGTCCCCTGCATCGGCAGGCAGACTCTCAACCACTGCGCCACCAGGGAAGCCCTCCAGCTTTCTTTTGATTTCCATTGCATGGAATATCTTTTTCAATCCCCTCACTTTCAGTCTGTATGTGTCCCTAGGTCTGAAGTGGGTCTCTTGTAGACAGCATATATATGGGTCTTGTTTTTGAATCCATTCAGCAAGGCTGTGTCTTTTGGTTGGAGAATTTAATCCATTCACGTTTAAGGTAATTATCGATATGTATGTTCCTATGACCATTTTCTTAATTGTTTGGGGTTTGTTTTTGTAGGTCCTTTTCTTCTCCTGTATTTCCCACTTAGATAAGTTCCTTTAGCATTTGTTGTAGAGCTGGTTTGGTGCTGCTGAATTCTCTTAGCTTTTGCTTGTCTGTAAAGCTTTTGATTTCTCCATCGAATCTGAATGAGAACCTTGCTAGGTAGAGTAACCTGGGTTGTAGGTTCTTCCCTTTCATTACTTTAAGTATATCATGCCACTCCTTTCTGGCTTGTAGAATTTCTGCTGAGAAATCAGCTGTTAACCTTATGGGAGTTCCTTTGTCAGTTATTTGTCATTTTTCCCTTCCTGCTTTGAATAATTTTTCTTTGTCTTTAATTTTTGCCAATTTGAATACTATGTGTCTTGGTGTGTTTCTCCTTGGGTTTATCCTGAATAAGACTCTCTGTGCTTCCTGGACTTGGGTGGCTGTTTCCTTTCCTATGCTAGGGAAGTTTTCAACTATAATCCCTTCAAATATTTTCCCTGGTCCTTTCTCTCTCTCTTCTCCTTCTGGGACCCCTATAATGTGAATGTTGTTGTGTTTAATGTTGTCCAAGAGGTCTCATAGGCTGTCTTTATTTCTTTTCATCCTTTTTTCTTTATTCTGTTCCACAGCAGTGAATTCCACCATTCTGTCTTCCAGGTCACCCATCCGTTCTTCTGCCTGAGTTATTCTGCTATTGATTCCTTCTAGTATAGTTTTCATTTCAGTTATTGTACTGTTCATCTCTGTTTGTTTGTTCTTTAATTCTTCTAGGTCTTTGTTAAACATTTCTTGCATCTTCTCGATCTTTGCCTCCATTCTTTTTCTGAGGTCTTAGATCATCTTCACTATCATTATTCTGAATTCTTTTTCTTAAAGGTTGCTTATCTCCACTTCATTTAGTTGTTTTTCTGGGGTTTTATCTTGTTCCTTCATATGGTACATAGCCCTCTGCCTTTTTATCTTGTCTACCTTTCTGTGAATGTGGTTTTTTTTCCACAGGCTGCAGGACTGTAGTTCTTCTTGCTTCTGCTGTTTGCCCTCTTGTTGATGAGGCTATCTAAGAGGCTTGTGCAAGTTTCCTGATGGGAGTGACTGGTGGTGGGTTGAGCTGGCTGTTGCTTTGGTGGGCAGAGCTCAGTAAAACTTTAATCCTCTTGTCTGCTGATGGGTGGAGCTGGGTTCCCTCCCTGTTGGTTGTTTGGCCTGAGGCGACCCAACACTGGAGCCTACCTGGGCTCTTTGGTGGGGCTAAAGGCAGACTCTGGGAGGGCTCACACCAAGGAGTACTTCCCAGAACTTCTGTTGCCAGTGCCCTTGTCCCCATGGTGAGCCACAGCCACCCCCAGCCTCTGCAGGAGACCCTCCAACACTCTCAGGTAGGTCTGTTTCAGTCTCCTATGGGGTCACTGTTCCTTCCCCTGGGTCCTGATGCACACACTACATTGTGTGTGTCCTTCAAGAGTGGAGTCTCTGTTTCACCCAGTTCTCTCGAAGCCCTGCAATCAAATCCCACTGGCCTTCAAAGTCTGATTCTCTAGGAATTTCTCCTTTCATTTTCATACCCCCAGGTTCAGAAGCCTGACGTGGGGCTCAGAGCCTTCATTCCAGTGGGTGGATTTCTGTGGTATAAGTGTTCTCCAGTTTGTGAGTCACCCACCCACCAGTTATGGGATTTGATTTTTTTGTGATTGCACCCCTCCTACCATCTCATTGTGGCTTCTCCTTTGTCTTTGGATGTGGGGTATCTTTTTTGGTGAGTTCCAGTGTCTTCCTGTTGATGATTGTTCAGCAGTTAATTGTGATTCTGGTGTTCTCACAAGAGGGAGTGAGAGCACATCCTTTTACTCCGCCATCAAATCAGAATTTGCCAACATTTCTTTTAGGCACACACAAACATTTAAAAATTTGCCAGATTTGAGATCATAAGGAAGACTATTTGAGAGTAAATTTTGCAGTATTGATATTTACATGAGAAAAATAATTATAAACTGTGACTGTCCCATGCAAAGAAGATTATATGGTCATCCTAGACATAAAATAAGTTTAAACATAATCCAAAGATTAAAAAAGGTGCAAGTAACATTTCTCTGACCACACTATAAAGTCCCTTTGTGCTTAGAAATTAAAGTTGAAATTTGTTCATGTAAGAATTTTTCATATATTTCTAATATATGCACTGAAAGCTCTAAATTCCCTCAGTAAGCATGGAATTAGCTGCATTTATTCAGTAATAAAATACTTCTAAAATATTTCCTGAATTTATGTGTATTTATCATATAATATGTAAGTGTTAAAACTATGCTTAATGGGACATTTAGAGTCTAAAATGCATATGTTAGAAAAGAAGGGAGAATGATAATCAGTGAGTTAAACATCCATTACAGCTAATTATTCAAAGAAAAGCAAATTAAATCCAAGTAAACTAGTAAGGGAATAATACAAATAAAATAAATAGCTGATTAAAGAGAAAACAGTGATACAATCTTTTGATGGCAACCAATTCATGAATTTGAAGATGACATACATTTTACTATGGCCAGTATATCTGACTTAAAGGTATGGGAAATATTTTTGTTACTTTAAGTGAAAAGATTTTTTTCAATAATTTTTTTTTCATTGGTTGTTAGAGGCAAATATAAAATTCATTCCTAAAAGCAGTATAATACAAAGAGATCTGGACTAGTCATTCAGTGAATAAGGTTGGTTTCAAAACTCAATTATACTACTAAATGTGTAAAATTAATTAAGACACTATGGGCAAGTCACAAGCTTGTTGCAATATACATTCATTCATTTTTTCACTCAACAAATGTTGATAGGAGACTAAATATATGTTGGTATCAACAAAGCACAGCACAACTTTATCCCCTTCCTAAAAGAGCTCAAAGCTTTGGAGGGGAAGCAGATAAGTAAAAAGATCAATTACAATACAAAGTGATAAATGGATCAACAAAAATATAGATAATACAGAGTTAAAACAGAAGAGTCGTTAACACTGTGCAGAACAAGTGTTTTGTTAAAGAAAGCACCCACAAAATTGTGAAGATCTATAGAACAATAATTTAACATTTTTAAAAAATTTCAATTATAATTGCTCAATTAAATTTGCTGTAACTCAGTGTAGTCATGCTACTAATTGTGTTGGAAGGATTTAGGCCTTTAAAAGGAGAAGGATTTAAATGAAAACAATATGGCTACACTATAAGTAAGTTCCCCTATTATGAGAAAACCCAAGTTGAAAAAATGAATTATCTTAAAATAATATTTTTTTCAATGTCTGAAATTCATATGTCTAATCATTATTCACCTACATAGGACAATAACATAACATATGTTATGGAGTGAATTGTGCATGCCCCACCCCCCAAATTCGTATTTTGAAGACCTAACTTACAGACCTTACACCCTTCATAAAATTTAACTGAAAATGGATCATAGACCTAAATGTAAAACTGAAAACTATAAAACTCCTAGAAGATAACATAGGAGAAAGCATAGATGACCTTGGATGTGGTGATAACTCTTTATTTACAACATCAAGGGCACAATCCATGAAAGAAACAATTCATAAGCTGGACTTTAATAAATTTAAAAACTTCTGCTCTGAGAAAGACAAAGTCAAAAGAATGAGAAGAAGAAAATATTTGCCAAGGATACAATTTATAAAGGCCTGTTATCCAAAGTACAGAAAGAACTCAACAATAAGAAATCCAACAACCTGATTCAAAAATAGACCAGAGATCTTAACAGAGATATCACTAAAGAAAATACACAGATGTATGTGTAAGCATGTGAAAAGATGTTCTACATCATATGTCATCAAGGAAATACAAAAAGAACAATGAAATACCACTACATACCTATTAGAATGGTCAAAATCAAGAACACTGTTGACACGTTCATTGCTGGTAGGAATGCGCTTTTGGAAGACAGTTTGTTGGTTTCCTACAAGATTAAATATACTCTTATTTTATGATCCAGTAGTCACACTCCTTGTTATTTACCCAAAGGAGTTGAAAACACATATGCCCTCAAAAAACTTGCACATGGCTATTTATTTCAGCTTTGTTCATCATTGCCAAAACTTGGAAGCAACCAAGATGGCCTGCAGTAGGTGAAAGGATAAATAAATTATGGTATATCTTGACAATGGAGTATTATTCAGCACTAAGAATAAATGAGCTATTAAGGCATGGAAAAACATGGAAGAAATTTATATGCATACTGCTTAGTGAAAGAAGCCAATCTGAAAAGGTTACATACTATATGATTCCAACTATATGACATTCTGGAAAAGGCAAAGCTATGGAGACAAAATTATCAGTGGTTTCCAGGGTTTGGGGATGGTGGAGGGATGAATAGGTGGAGGACAAAGGATGTTTAGGGCAATTAAAATACTCTGTATGATACCACAATGATTGACACATGTCATTACACATATGTTCAAACCCATAGAATGTACATCACCAAGAATGAACACTAAGGTAAACTACGGACTTTGGATGATTATGATTTACCAATGTAGGTTCATCAGTTTTAACAAATGTACCACTCTGATCATGCATGTGAGGGTAAAGGGTATATGGGAAATCTCTGTACCACTTTCTCAATTTCACTGTGAACCAAACACTACTTTTTTATTTAAAAAAAGTCTTAAAAAAGGATTTGGTTATGTCTAGAGAAATTTTAAAAACTGGGTAATTACAATGTCAGTTTAGTTTCTTCAGTGACACTTGGCATCTATTTTCTCATAGGGTTAAAAGAGAAAAATAACTAAAATGAAATGTAAATAGGAAAAATTGTGTTTATAATAATATCAGAAAAACAACTCAACAATGATGGCAGGCAAATATCAAATGGTAAAGAGGTTAGAGGCATCCTCTCCCATCTTAACAACAGTAAGTTTTTATTTTATTATTAACACAGGAATAACACTTACCACAAAAGTAATAATCCTCATCGGATGACTAAAATAAAAATAAACAAAAATCTCTGGAGACAGAAATGTAAAGACAGCTAACAGTTGTTATAAACTATAGAGGGAGAAAGAATGGAAAATATATATAAGATGAAAAAAATGCCCACATTGATTGAATTATTCTAGACAAAGTGTCACAAAATATTTTTAAGACTACATTAAACAGGCTTTGGCTCTCAGCTTCATTGATGTCATTTTTCTCCTGCATAGCATTTGGCTCCTCCCTAGCACTTGGCTAGGGAAGCGATATACAAAGTCAAGCCTCTAGCATATTTGTTTTAGTCATTAATAAAGTGGGTTGATATAAATATTAGCACATCATCTATGATCCAGAGGGGAAAAGATGCCACATTGTAATAATGTCGTTAACACATGTGATGAGAACTGTTTCTATTGTGAGTTGTCCTTTCTCTTTTTCATAAAAAGGAAGTGAGTTGATAGCTACCTAGTTGGTCTGACATGATGGAAACAAAAAGGCTCCAACTCCACATGCTCAATAGTACTCCCTTGCAAAACATCTTAAAATTCCAGAGATCAGATACATTTCTTGTGTTCTGGTAGTATGTACGTTTTGATTGGGTTTAGATATAATAATTTTGCTAAGAAAATTAATAGCTCAGTAGCTTGTTGTAGCTGTTTAGATTTTATACTCAAGTAACCCACGATTCAAAATCTTAAGGGGATAAGGCAGGTAAATGTTTGAATGAGAAACCAGTGTATGGAGTTTTGTTCAAAACAAGGAGGACAAGCCAGGTAGTAGTATGTGAATCCTAGGTACCTGAGAAAGTTGCCAAAAGAAACAATGTTTGTCCAAAGAAGTTATGTAGGTACATAAAAAAACAAACAAAAAAACCCCACAGAAGCATAGCAAAATGGATAGCATTGGCTAGTGTTTAGAAACAGGCTTCTGAGTCAGCTTGGGTTTGAATACTGGCTTTTGACAAGGATTCTCTGACTAAGCTTTAGTCAGAGTCCTCTGATCCCTCTTCTCAACTGGGCCTCATCCTTGGTCAAGTTCCTTTGCTTGCTAAGGCCAGTTCAGCAAGAATTCTGCCTAGCCATTTTAGTAAGAATCTTTCCACCCTTGATACCTAGCCAAGTTTTTCTTAGTAATTTTTCATCTACTGACTTCTTCATCCTGCCTGTTGACTAAAATTCCTCAGCTGCCCCTGTTTTATTCAGAATTAAATTCAGTCTCACTTTCATATTGCAATAGCCTTGTATAAAAATTTTTTTTGCCTGCCTGTTTAACTGGTGTAATTTTTCTTTAACAGTGCTGGTTCTGTGACTTGGGGAGGACCAGATTCATCATTCGACCCCTGTATCTCTCACCCAGAACCCTACATGCATTATTTTAAAGTACTTGCCTTCACTCCTGACTGATTGATCAAGGATCCGTTGGTGACTCCAACTCCTGATACAATGTTCTGAATGATAGTCTGTTGAAACACTAAAAGAACATATTTTGATTCTTAGGATGCAGAGTATAGTCTTGAGGCTGGGTTAGAGACTTCTGTTTTTAGAAAGGTACCATTAGTTTAGAACCTGGGAAATTCTCATTAAATTCTCATTTGGTTGAACTTTATTTTTTTGGTATTTAGAGTACTCTTTTGGATTCTTTTTCTTTACAGAGATCTCATTTGTAGAAATATTTTTATGGATAATTTGTAACTTCAATGGTCTCTTTGGGAAACCTGAAATCTCCTCAAACTGGCTCACCTAAGACTTCTTTCTCATTACCTCCATTCCTTCCATATTTTATAACTTCAGTCTTCCCTTTAGCTCCTTTAAATCATTTGATCTGTCCCACTTCAATACCACTACCCACTCTATCCTTTTTTTCATCCCTGCCAGACCTTTACCATTCTAGTCCCTCAACTCCGTGCTACCATATGAATATTTTGGGATTGAAGAACTGCAAAAGCAACTACCTGAGGCTGAAAAAGATAAAAAGAAAATTGGAAACACACTGGATATTCTGTTCACTCAGATGGGCTTTGGAGACACCCAGACAACTGATTAGTGTCTTCTAAGTCCCTCACCTAAAATTTTGTCCACAGCCTCCATAAAAAAATAAAATCTTAAAAGTCTCTTCCACAGATATTAGTGGAAAGATTTAGCTCTCATACTGACTGGGTAACCTCAACATGTCTAATCTGCCAGAAATACAATTCAGATAAAAATAAAAAGTGGGACAAAGATTAGAGCCAACTCTTTTTATATAGACCAGTAAGTTTTGCATTACTGTGTTTATTCCTCACTCATAGCTAAGATGTTTGAATCTATCCCTATATATATATCCATATGTATGTATACATACATACATATAATATATATATATATAAATGTATGTATAATTAACATATGTATATGTGATATTTTACCTGCCCCCAGATGGCATTAACAATTAATTTATAAAATCTAATACAGAGCTCTATTCTAATTGGCTTACAGATAAATGATCACATATAAATTAAATATTCCTGAAACTCCCAGTGATAATAATAATAAAAGCCCTGAACTTCTAGTAATTCCAATATGGAAAAAAATAACTATTCTCATAAAAACTAAGCAAATGTTCTCATAAACTGAATAAATCTTTAGCAAGTAAAACTAGCTTAATATTGTGGCTATAATAAAAACAGCTATGTATTCTGAGTTATTAGCATTAATTCAATACACATACATTTTGTTCTAATTGGGTTTGCTAGTCAAAGTAATATTTTCTAAGTGTTTAAGATTATAAAAATAATAAGTTTGATTTTAATCAAATTGAGTCAGTATTCAGACAAAAATTATTAAATAATAATTTTGTTTTATAATATATCTGCCTAAAAATAGTTTCTAGTATCTTTTTGGTAACATGGATATTTAGACTTATGCTAAATTAAATTAAGTAATAGATCCTAAGATAAAATACTGAAACATTTATTGCTGAGTATAAGTTTATGTACTTTTGGCTTCTTATTTTTACATGATATATATCTGAGTCTGGTAATAAATATGCTCTTTTTGCTTCATTGAAAAACTGTGCTATGAGGAAACATATATTTATAAAAATTGTGAGATGGTATATTCGTGAGTATTGATAGTCTGCTAAGCAATGCTAATATTTGAAAAACAACTAGTAATTATCTGCTACCTAGTTTTCTCTGTAAAATAAAGTTACTAACAGTTAAAAATTATAATCAATATATGTAAATGAAACTACTAGGAACAATAAAGGCAAACAACTTCTTTCAGTAAACTATGCAAGGTAGGCAGGAACCTGCACCCCCTGCGGTGGAAGCACGGATTCTTAACCACTGGACCGCCAGGGAAGTCCCTAGCATGGTTTTTATTAAGTAAAAAGAGAGTAATTTTGTGCTAAAGTGGAGTGGTTGTTCCAAACTGAGAGAAAGGAAAGTGTAGGACAAAATTTGAATGGATACAGAAAGTTGTAGGAAGTTTGTGGAAAAGGAACCTTATGTTGTGTGGTTAAAGCTGACTAGGATTGGATTGGTCTATTTATAAGGTTTTGTATTTTTGCTTGTTTGATTTAATGAACTTTAGCATCAGCAATATACTGATGCAAAACTAGAGCTGGGTTTTGTCTCTGTTAAAATTACTAGACTTTTCTTGTATTATTGGTTTTCCTGAATAAGGAATTGTAAAAGAGTTTTCTTTACCTTTTGAGTAATCTGACTAGGAAACAAACATTCTGTGTTTTATCAGAATAATTTCCTCTGGTCTATGTTGACTTTATCCTATCCTTGATTATTTAAGACATTCAATATTAAGATTATTTAACTGAGTCTTCTCATTTTTAGTAGAGCTATATTTTTTTCTAATCATGGTACTTCCTATATTTACTTTTGAAATGTTTTGTGACTTTTGTAAAATTGGTAGCTCAGTATTGTTTCACAGTGGCCCATCATCCTATCTAAGCATGTTTCAAACATTTTGACATTCTTGGACAACTTTTGATATTTTGCTTTCCCCAAAACAAATTCTAACTGAATTTTTGATCTCAGAATGATTTGAAAATCTCAGAGAACTTGTTCTTTCACCTTGTAAAGAGTAGATATTAAAAATAATTAGGTTTATTTGATGTGTTGAATTGCATGAAAAGTGCTATCAAAGAGGAAAAGATACTTAACCATCCCTACGTTATATTTGTAGGGGTAAAATATGATTAATATTAATAGTTCAGAAATTATATGAACTTCCTAGTAATTTGTGAATGTACTTGCTGTACACGTCTTGGCCTTACTATGTCTGATATTAGACAAGAATAGTATAATGTTCCCAGTCAGAATTTTTGTTATTATTGTTGTTTTTTGGAGTAGACATTTTCTTTTTTGAGTTATAGTTGATTGATTGATTGATTTTTTAAATATAGGTTTTATTCCTACAGTACAAATTTATTTCCTTTATGTTTTGCAATTACTTTATGTCAGTTTTTTTGCCGCATGGCATGTGGGATCCTAGTTCCCCAACCACGGATTGAACCTGCACCCTCTTCATTGGAAGCATGGAGTCTTAACCACTGGACTACCAGGGAAGTCCCTATAGTTGATTTATAATATTATATAAGTTTCAGGTGTACAACATAGTGATTCACAATTTTTAAAGTTTATACTCCATTTATAGTTACTGTAATATATAGGCTATATTCTCTGTGTTGTATAATATATCCTTGTAGCCTATTTATTTTATACATAGTAGTTTGTACTGCTTAATCCCTACCCCTATCTTGCCCCTCACTCCTCCCCTCTCCTGACTGGTAACCACTAGTTTGTTGTCTATATCTGTCTGTTTCCTTTTTGTTATATTCACTAGTATCTTTTATTTTTAGATTCTACCCATAAGTGATAACATAGAGTATTTGTCTTAGTGTTTGACAGTTCACAAAACATAATGCTGTCTAACTCCATCCATGTTGTTGCAAATGGCACAATTTCATCCATTTTTATGTCTAAGTAGTATTCCATTGTATATATACATATACCTCAGGGGGTCTTAAGACAGCCCGTCTGCTGGTGGGTGGAGCTAGTAGGCACCCAGTTAGTTGCATGGCCTGAAGCATCCCAGTACAGGCCTACAGGCTGGAGGGCAGGGGTGGGGCTGTGTCCTGAAGCTAACAAGCTAGAGGGAGGATTCCACAATGGTAGCTGTCAGCAACAGTGTCCAAGTGGTAGAATAAGCTCAACAAAATGGCTGTCGCCTATATCTGTGTCCCCAGGGTGAGCTCCTGTTGCCTCCTGCTTCTCTGGGATACTTTCCAAGATTAGCAGGTTGATCTTACCCAGGCTCCTTTCTGTCCTGCTCCTGGAGTGGGTGAGATTTTGTGTGCTCCCTTTAAGAGTGGTGTCTCTTTTTCCCCCAACCCTCTGGGACTCCCTCAAGTAATCTCCACAGACCTTCAAAGCCAAATGCTCTGGGGGTTCATCTCCCTGGTGCAGGACTCTTGGGCTAGGGAGCCTGATTTGGGGCTCAGACCCTTCACTCCTTTGTGAGAATCTCTGCAATTTTAATCATTCTCCCATTTATAGGTTGCCCACCCAGGGGTATGGGGCTTGACTACACTGCAACTCCACCCCCTACTACCTGACTTATGGTTACTTCTTTATATCTTTAGGTGTAGAAGATATTTTTTGGTAGGTTCATGTGTTTTTCATCAATGGTAGTCTGTAAATGGTTATAATTTTCGTGTGAGTGTTAGAGGACATGAGCTCAAGGTCTTCCTACTTTGCCATCTTGACCAATCTTCTCTGTTATTACTTTTAAATGTTGTATGCCACAGAAACAACCAGATTTTCTTTGTCAATTTTATTATTTTATAATGAACACTTACCAGAGCCTTAATCACAGCCATTTTAAGACTTTTGTAATTCACAGATAGTTTTACTCTAATACTTCCTTGAGAGTTCTTATAATCAGCTATAGGTCAAAATGCTTCATCTTCAATAAAAAGGGGCTGTCTCAGAGACTTATAGAAAGGACTATTCCAGGTAGGCCTCTGATGGCATTGCTTAAATAATTTTGAGACCACCTCACTGGATTGACTCAGAATTTTCAGAATTCTAGTGGGGAAGCTGATGGATTCATAATACTACTAACCCAAATTCAAGGAGAACAATAATTAAATAAACTGATGAATAATGATTATGTTGTTTTTTTGTTCATGTGTTTTATTAGTTTCTGCTTATAACAAAGTGAATCAGTTATACATATACATCTGTTCCCATATCCCTTCCCTCTTGCATCTCCCTCCCTCCCACCCTCCCTATCCCACCCCTCCAGGCAGTCACAAAGCACCGAGCTGATCTCCCTGTGCTATGCGGCTGCTTCCCACTAGCTATCTACCTTACATTTGGTAGTTTATATATGTCCATGCCTCTCTCTCGCTTTGTCACAGCTTACCCTTCCCCCTCCCCATATCCTCAAGTCCATTCTCAAGTAGGTCTGTGTCTTTATTCCTGGTTTACCCCTAGGTTCTTCATGACATTTTTTTTTCTTAAATTCCATATATATGTGTTAGCATACGGTATTTGTCTTTCTCTTTCTGACTTACTTCACTCTGTATGACAGACTCTAGGTTTATCCATCTCATTACAAATAGCTCAATTTCGTTTCTTTTTATGGCTGAGTAATATTCCATTGTATATATGTGCCACATCTTCTTTATCCATTCATCCGATGATGGACACTTAGGTTGTTTCCATCTCTGGGCTATTGTAAATAGGGCTGCTATGAACATTTTGGTACATGTCTCTTTTTGAATTATGGTTTTCTCAGGGTATATGCCCAGTAGTGGGATTGCTGGGTCATATGGTAGTTCTATTTGTAGTTTTTTAAGGAACCTCCATACTGTTCTCCATAGTGGCTGTACCAATTCACATTCCCACCAGCAGTGCAAGAGTGTTCCCTTTTCTCCACACCCTCTCCAGCATTTATTGTTCCTAGATTCTTTTGACGATGGCCATTCTGACTGGTGTGAGATGATATCTCATTGTAGTTTTGATTTGCATTTCTCTAATGATTAATGATGTTGAGCATTCTTTCATGTGTTTGTTGGCAGTCTGTATATCTTCTGTGGAGAAATGTCTATTTAGGTCTTCTGCCCATTTTTGGATTGGGTTTTTTGTGTTTTTTGCTGTTGTGCTGCATGAGCTGCTTATAAATTTTGGAGATTAATCCTTTGTCAGTTGCTTCATTTGCAAATATTTTCTCCCATTCTGAGGGTTGTCTTGTTTATGGTTTCCTTTGCTGTGCAAAAGCTTTGAAGTTTCATGAGGTCCCATTTGTTTATTTTTGTTTTTATTTCCATTTCTCTAGGACGTGGGTCAAATAGGATCTTGCTGTGATTTATGTCATAGAGTGTTCTGCCTATGTTTTCCTCTAAGAGTTTGATAGTGTCTGGCCTTACATTTAGGTCTTTAATCCATTTTGAGCTTATTTTTGTGTATGGTGTTAGGGAGTGATCTAATCTCATACTTTGACTTGTACCTGTCCAGTTTTCCCAGCACCACTTATTGAAGAGGCTGTCCTTCCTCCACTGTACATTCCTGCCTCCTTTATCAAAGATAAGGTGACCATGTGTGTGTGGGTTTATCTCTGGGCTTTCTATCCTGTTCCAATGATCTATCTTTCTGTTTTTGTGCCAGTACCATACTGTCTTGATTACTGTAGCTTTGTAGTATAGTCTGAAGTCAGGGAGCCTGGTTCCTCCAGCTCCGTTTTTCGTTCTCAAGATTGCTTTGGCTATTCAGCTTCTTTTGTTTTTCCAAACAAATTTGATATTTTTTGTTCTAGTTCTGTGAAAATGATTATGTGTTTTGTTTGGAATAATGATGATGCTTTAATTTTTTATTTTCTGGATATAAGAAACTCTTTTTTAAGATAAAGTAGTTTCTCTTAAGCTATCTATAATTCATAATAATTTAATAGAATATATTTTATAAACAGAAAGTAAACATTTCTCTTTTTCTCCCTTCCTGATCCTTCTAGAAGTGTGAAACTCTTATTGAGTATTCTTATTTTCATGACAAGATAATCATTTGCATAGATTCAATAATAATCTATCTTCCTTGAAAGAGGATATAATTGAGAAAATGATTAAATAACAAAAGCTTTGACTATGATATTTGAGAATAATGTGTCAAATCAGATATTCTATAGTTTTAAGGAACAAAGGTTGAATTTATGGAGCCAATGCTTACAAAGCCCTCTTGGAAAAACCAGTCTGACATCTGGATTACATAGTTCCCAGCTTTACAAGAGAGTAAGTAAGATCACTTCTTGGATTGTTCAGGATATTTTAGGGGACCTAAATAAGAGAGGACTTTACCCAGATCTGTAGGTACTTTAGATGAAGTGGCAAGTTCTTGGCTTGATTTCCTAGACTCAAGAGGCTTTTAAAAGTCAAATCTTATATTCCTTATGAAAAGTTCCATCAAAGCAAACTTTAAAAGGCCTGTATGGCTAATTACCATCTTTGTTACCCTTATGTAATAATCAAGCCAAATCTAATGAGAACAGACTTAATTTTAATATAACAATAATATGATTTATCTTTGACCAAAAGGGGGTTTGATATAGAGAGAAATTTTATATTTCAATAGAAAACACACCCTTGTGGGTTATCAGACTCTGGTACTATTTATCATCTTTGAGCTAGTTTTTACTTCTTTGTTAACTACACAGTTTTGTTATCTACCTGGAAGTTGGACTGGATCCTGCAATCTTGCACATTTTGTCATCCTTAACAATTTTTCAATTTTTCTAGTTTCCTTCAATATCTGGCTACAAATCTCCAAAGTAACATTTCTAATATTTCTCCTACCCTCTTGATTTGGCATCACTGATAACTAAAACTTGACTTCCTAGATTCTTTTTGGGCATCTAGGTTGTCTTTTAGCTAAATTTCCCCCTTGAATATAAAGAAGCCTTGTGAGATGTAGTGGGCAACCTGATAAAAATTTCAAAGGACTCATCACCACAGCAGAATATGGGCAAACTTCATGCCTGGAACCACTGTTGTGTAGGCCACTCAGGAAGCTCACCAGAACTCTACATCTTCCATGCTCTACTCCAGGAAATAGCCATGAATATGGACAATTTCACTAAAACCTCTCATGTCTAAGCCATAACCATACATTCAAACTGCAAATTGGGAAATCTACCACTTTGCCACTGTCATACTCATTCCACTATCTAAAGAAGTTTTGGGTCCAACAATTAGGAATCTTCTTGACTTCTTGCCCTTCGTACACAGAAACTGGGTTTATAGTCTGCTCAAACCATTCATATTGTTTTTATTTTTATTTTAATAGAAATTCCCCTCATTAAACACTATCCAGTAAATATCCTCTACTACCAATTCTTAAGAGATAGTTCAGCTGGTCCTTAATTGAAAAAGGTGACTGAACAAGAAACAATGTTATATTTCTTTGTATAAGAGGAGAGGCTTACAAGAACTCCCTCCTGATTAAACGTTAGTCGGGCTCCTCTGAGCCCTCTTTTCAACTAGGCCTTGTCATTAGCCTGCCATCCTTGGCCTGCTGAGCCCACTTTAGCAAGAATCTCACCAAGCCAGTTTAGCTAGAATCCCCCCACCCTTTATAACCTCGCCAACTTCCTCTTAGTAATTTTCCATCCACTGACTCTCACACTGCCCATTGGCTACAAATCCCCAGCTTCCCCTATTACATTCAAAGTGAAGTGTGGTCTTTGTCCCCTATTGCAATAGTCTTGAATAAAGTCTTCCTTCCCTGTTTAAATCTTCCTGGTGCAATTTTTCTTTGACACTTGGTCACTTAGAAGTTGTATAAACTTGTTCAAATTATTTCATTTCTGTGTGCCAGTTTCCTCATATGTAAAATGAGAGTAATAATCGTATCTACAGCCTATGGGCTTTGTACTTCCTTTGTCGGGATTATATGAAATATTTTTAAACTGCTTAAAACAAAAATTGTAGCAGTACATAATAAAAAGTCAATAAATATTAGCTATTATTATTAGAACACATTTCCAGGGTCTTATCCTGCCCATATACAATATAAAATTAATATAATCAAAGAATGGTAAAGAAACACTTCAGCAGGCAATAATTCTTTAATGCTTACAGATAATAATACATTTTCTAAGCATTGTGCTAGATATAGAATAGAAGCACATTTTGGGGAAAAAACTAACCAAAATGGACTCTTACAGAGCATGTGCTATATGCCAAGCACTGTGCTAGTAACTAAAACTACAAAGAAGAATAAGCTATGATCTTGGCCCTTCAGTAGCTCACAGTCAAGTGGGAGACATACACATAAAAACAAATCATTGCAATTGAGGAGGTTTAGATATAAGTGACAAATCAGAATTGCCGTTTTCAAGAAATTATGACAGCATTAATGTGGAGAATAGCTTGGAGGGCAGTGAGACAAGGAGGAAGACCAATGAGTTTACTAATGTAATAATTCAGGTAAAGAACAATGAATGTCTGAACAAAGGCACTAGCAACAGAGATGAAGGGAGAGGGTGCAGATGTGAGATGTAGAATAATCAGGTGACCTGTTAGGGAAAGAGAAGCCTTGGGGATTGATATAGCATGATGACAGTATTAAAATATGAAGGCCTGTCATGTGGAATTATTTAGATTTATTTTTTTCCTGGTAGTACATCAGAGATCTAGATTTAAGGAGAGCAGATTACTGGGAATCAGAGTTACAGAAAAGGAAAAACTAAGCAGCTCCTTCATGAAGCACTTCCTGTAATTGGAGGAATTTAGAGTATGAATGAACATTTTTAAAGTATCTGTATTTTGGCATGGAATTAACTTAGTCTACTTCCTCTCCTTTATCCTATGCCGTGAGGTCATTTCAATTATCAGGGCTGCCTTCTTGGTTTCAAAGGGTGGGGTCACTGCCTCCATCTCAGCAAGGTGGGCTGCTGCTGACTGGAGCCTTGCAGGCAGGGCTGCCAACTAGGGCCCTTGATTTTGCTGACCCAGTGGGCCTGGAGGACAGAGCATTGAATCAAAGATGATTATTTGAAAGACTTAAGATCTAATGGACACATCGTTTACAAATATTTTCTCCCATTCTGTGGGTTGTCTTTTCATTTGGCTTATGGTTTCCTTTGCTGTGCAAAAGCTTTCAAGTTTAAGTAGGTCCCATTTGTTTATTTTTGTTCTTACTTTCATTACTCTAGGAGATGGATCCAAAAAGATACTCCTGCAATTTATGTCAAAAAGTGTCTTGCCTATGTTCTCCTCTAAGAGTTTTATAATATCTGGTCTTACATTTAGGTCTTTAATCCATTTTGAGTTTATTTTTGTGTATGGTGTTAGGGAGTGTTCTAATTTCATTCTTTTACATGTAGCTATCCAGTTTTCCCAGCACCACGTATTGAAGAGACTGTCTTTTCTCCATTGTATATTCTTGCCTCCTTTGTCATAGATTAATTGACCATAATTGAGTGGGTTTATCTCTGGGCTTTCTATCCTGTTCCATTGATCTATAGTTCTGTTTTTGTGCCAGTACCATACTGTTTTAATTACTGTAGCTTTGTAGTATAGTCTGAAGCCAGGGAGCCTCCTCCAGCTCCATTTTTCTTTATCAAGATTGCTTTTGCTATTCAGGGTCTTTTGTGTTTCTATAAAAACTTTAAAATGTTTTGTTCTAGTTCTGCAAAAAATGCCATTGGTAATTTGATAGGGATTGCACTAAACCTGTAGATTGCCTTGGGTAGTATGATCATTTTGACAATATTGATTCTTCCAATCCAAGAACATGGTATATCTATGCATCTGTTTGTGTCATCTCAGATTTCTTTCATCAGCATCTTATAGTGTTTGGAGTACAGTTGTTTTGCTTCCTTAGGTAAGTTTATTTCTAGGTATTTTATTCTTTTTGATACAGTGGTAAATAGGATTATTTCCTTAATTTCTCTTTCTGATCTTTTGTTGTTAGTGTATAGAAATGCAAGACATTTCCGTGTATTAATTTTGTATCCAACTTTACTGAAGTTGATTGATGAGCTCTAGTAGTTCTCTGGTAGTGTCTTTAGGAGATTCTATGTATAGTATCATGTCATTTGAAAACAGTGGCAGACAAGTGATTAATTTCCAAAATATACAAACAGCTCATACAGCTCAATATTAAAAAAAATTTTAAAAATGGGCAGAAGATCTGATTAGACATTTCTCCAAAGAAGATAGACAGATGGCCAAAAAGCACATGAAAAAATGCTCAACATCACTAATTATTAGAGAAATGTAAGTCAAAACTACAATGAGGTATCACCTCACACCAGTCAGAATGGCCATCATCAAAAAGTCTACAAATAATAAATGCTGGAGAGGGTGTGTAGAAAAAGGAACCCTCCTACACTGTTAGTGGGAATGTAAATTGGTACACCCACTATGGGGAACAGTATGGAGGTTCCTTAAAAAACTGAAAAGAGGGAATTCCCTGGAAGTCCAGAGGTTAGGGCTCTCACTGTCAAGGGCCTGGGTACAATCCCTGGTCGGGGAACTAAGATACTACAAGCCGTGCAGCTTAGCAAAAAAACAACAGCAACAACAACAAAAAAAAACCCTAAAAATAGAGTCACCATATGACCCTGCAATCCCACTCCTGGGCATATCCAGAGTAAACCATAATTCTAAAAGATACATGCACCCCGATGTTCATTGCAGCACTACATACAATAACCAAGAAATTTAAGCAACCTAAATGTCCATCGACAGATGAATGGATAAAGAACATGTGGTGTACATGTATAGAATGGAATATTACTCAGCCATAAAAAGGAAAGAAATAATGCCATTTGTAGCAATATGGATGGACCTAGAGATTATCATACTAAGTGAAGTAAGCCAGACAGAGAAAGAAAACTATCATATGATATTGCTTATATGTGGAATCTTAAAAAAAAAAAAGACACAAATGAACTTATTTCCAAACCAGAAACAGACTCACAAACACAGAAAACAAACTTTGGTTACCAAAAGGGAAGGTGGGGGGAGGGATAACTTAGGAGTCTGGAATTAACATATACACACTACTATGTGTAAAATCGATAACCAACAAGGATCTACTGTATAGCACAGGGAACTATTCTCAATATTTTGTAATAACCTATAAGGGAAAATAATCTGAGAAAGAATATACATCTACATATATCTATATCTATATACATATAGATATATAACTGAATTGTGCTGTATACCTGAAATTTACATGATATTGTAAATCAACTAGACTTCAATAACAAAATTAAAAAAAAAACTATCTAATGGGATTTGCCTTCGTAGATTTTGGACTCACTTGGGACCTGTCACCACTTTCTTCTTTCCTATTTCTCCTTTTTGGAATGAGAATGTCTATCTTATGCCTGTCCCACCACTGTACTTTGGAAGCACATAACTTGTCTAGTTTCACAAATTCACAGCTGGAAAGGAATTTTGCCTCAATGAATTGTACCTCGAGTCTCACTCATACTTTATTTAGATGATATTTAGATGAGACTTTGAAGTTTAGACTTTAAAGATGATGCTGGAATGAGCTAAGACTTTTTGTGCTGTTGGGATAGAGTGAATGTATCTTGTATGCAATAAGGACAAGACATTTGGGGTACTAGAGAGCAGAATATTATGGACTGAATTGTGCCCCCCCCCAAATTCATACATTGAAGACTTAATCCCCAATGTGACTGTATTTGGAGATAGGGGCTTTAAAGAGGTAATTAATACTAAGTGAGATAATAGGAGTGGTGCTGTCATCCAATAGGGTTAGTGTCCATATAATAGAGGAAGAGATAGTAGATCTCTCTCTCTCTCTCTCTCTCTCTCTCTGCACACAGAAAAATTCAAGTGAGGAAACAGTGAGATGGTAGCTGCAAGCCAGGAAGAGAGTCCTCACCTGAAACCAAACCCTGTCAGACTTTGATGTATGACTGCTAGCCTCCAAAACTGTGAGAAAATTAATTTCTGTTGTTTAAGGTATGCAGTATAGGGCTTCCCTGGTGGCGCAGCGGTTGAGAGTCCACCTGCCGATGCAGGGGACACGGGTTCGTGCCCTGGTCCAGGAAGATCCCACATGCCGTGGAGCAGCTGGGCCTGTGAGCCATGGCTGCTGAGCCTGCACGTCCGGAGCCTGTGCTCTGCAACGGGAAAGGCCACAACAGTGAGAGACCTGCATACCGCAAAAAAAAAAAAAAAAAAAAAAAAAAAAAAAGATATGCAGTATATGATATTTTGTTATGGTGCTCAGCTCAAGGAGACTAATACACCATGTCTTCTCTTTTTTCCCCCCCTTTTTGCTTTACTTTATAACAAATAGTCTCTGGCTCTCTTTCTTGTCTCTCTGTCTTCCAAAACCTTTTACATACATGGCTGAATAAATGAAGAGATTGCCAATGTAATGATAGAATAATTTTTTTACACACTTTCCCTTTTATCTGCTACATGTTTATATTGGCTATGTCCCTTTGTATTATTATTATTTGTAAATCTTGGCCATTCATAAACAGAACAAAAATAAAATCAGAGAAAGCAGAGAGTAGTAATAGGTAGCCATTTGGGCTTTTGGTAGTATTGCATTAGAGGGCATGTATTGCTCTCTTGGAAAAACCCACAGAAGAGATTAATATTAGAAGGTGTAGTGCCATCTGTTAGAAAGGCAGCAAAAATTATGAGGAAGCCCTGTGACCAACAGTTTAGGAAAACAGCTCCTATACATTAGTTTGCTTACTAGCTTTGTAACTTTCTGGTTTTATAGAGGGAAAAGAGATATTTTCTTTTTTTTTTTTTTTTTCTTTTTGCGGTATGTGGGCCTCTCACTGTTGTGGCCTCTCCCGTTGCGGAGCACAGGCTCCGGATGCGCAGGCCCAGCGGCCATGGCTCACGGGCCCAGCCGCTCCGCGGCATATGGGATCCTCCCAGACCGGGGCACGAACCCGTATCCCCTGCATCGGCAGGCGGACTCTTAACCACTGCACCACCAGGGAGGCCCAAAAGAGATATTTTCTAATTTCATTCTGAAGGATATTTTTTCATCTTCTTAAAAATGCCACCATCACCAATCTAACCAGCAACATATTTCTTTCTGGTGTTATAGATATGGAGTTTAATATCTATGGACAATTCAATTTCAAGAAATTGAAACATCTGCTGTCAGAAGTTTCCCCTGTTTTCAAAGATAGGCTAGACTCAGTGGGTACAGTATTCAGATCCTAAATTTACTAAGTAATTGGTTAACTGCCTACTGCCTTTTTTTCACCTATAAATTAAGAAATTATCTTTGCTGTCTCACTCATACACATGGGGTTCTAAGGGGATAGAGGCAAAGCAAGCAGCTTTTCCAAGAATGGAGTGAAGCTCCTATGAGGAGATTCAGAAATATAATTCTATGTTCTCAAACACCTAAACTATAGATCTATGGTTTATATCACTTTTTTTTTGGTCTGAAACCAAATAGAATCTTAGTTCCAACTGATAGTTAAGCCTTGTGTAAATCTCAAAAGTATACTGAAGCATATTAGTTTTCTATTGCTGTATAACAAATTACCACAAATTTAGCAACTTAAAACAATACCCGTTTATTTGCTCATAGTTCTGTGGGTCAGAATTTCAGGTGAGCTCACCTGGCTTCTCCACTTAGGGTCTCACAAGGCTGAAATCGAGTTGTTAGCTGGATGGTCTCTTGGAGGCCCTGTGGAAGAATCCAAATACAAGCTCATTTAGATTGTTGGCAAAATTCAGGCCCTTGTAGTACTGAAGTACTCATTTTCTTGCTGTCAGCTCTCATCTTATAGAGGCCATTCTCAGGCCCTTTTCCTATGAACCCCTCCATCTCAGCAATGGAGGACCTCCTTAATGTCAAATTCTCTCACACTTACAATCTCTCTGAATTCTTCTTCTGCTACTGTCCGGATAAAACTCTCCGCTTTAAGGGCTCATATGATAGCTCAGGCCCACCTGGATAATCTCTTTATCTTAAGGTCAATGGATTAGTAAACTTAATTAAATATGCAAAAATCCCTTTTCTCTGGTAACATAATAGAAGGAAGGGAGGAAGAAGGAAAACAATTAAAGCAGTAAAAGAGTAAAACAATGAAAACGAAATGAAAGTGAAAAACAAAAAAAAAATTCAGATTTCAGATTTTAGAGTATGATAATGTTTGGAAACAAGAAAAAAATGTATATTTTTGGAAATAACCCTATGGGCTAGGTTCAATGTTTTAAATTTTTGAAGCTTACAAGCATAGTAGATCAAGGTTATTCTCTATATGACATCTACTAGACAAATTGTTAAATTGTTTCTATAGCTTGGTTATTGTGATCTATACTGAAGCAAACATAAGAGGGCATATATTTTTGAGGGATACTGATTTCATTTCCTTGGGATACATACCCAGCAGTGGGACTGCTGGATCATATGTCAGTTCTATTTTTAATTTTTTGAGAAACTAATATTGTTTTCCATAGTGCATACACCAACTTACATTCCCAACAGCAGGGCACCAGGGTTTCTTTTTCTCCTTATCCTTGCCAGCATTTGCTATCTTTTGTTTTTTTTGATAACAGCCATCCAGATAGGTGTTAGGTCATATTTCATTGTGTTTTAGATTTGTATTTCCCTGATGTTTAGTGATGTTGAGCACCTTTTCATGTAATTGTCCATTTGTATATCTTCTTTGGAGAAATGTCTAGTCAAGTCCTATGCCCATTTTTAAATAAGATTGTATTTTTGCTATTAAACATAAAAATTCCTTATATATTTTGGATATTAACCTCTTATCAGACATATGGTTTGCAAATGTTTTCTCCCATTCTGTGAGTTGCCTTTTCATTTTGTTGATTGTTTCTTTTGCTGAGCAGAAAATTTTTAGTGTGATGTAGTCCCACTTGTTGGTTTTTGCATTTGTTGCTTGTGTTGTTGGTGTCATATTTAAAAAAAAACCATTGCCAAGACATATGTAAAGGAGGTTTTCCCTTATCTTTTCTTTTAGGAGCTTTATGGTTTTAGTTCTTACGTTTAAGTCCTTAATTAGATTCAAGGTGATTTTTATAAGTGGTGTGTGTAAGGTAGGGGTCCAATTTCATTCTTCTTCATGTGAATATCCAGTTTTCTCAACACCATTTATTGAAGAGAGACTATCCTTTCCCCACTGAGTATTCTTGGCTCCTTTGTCAAGTAGTACTTGACCATATATGTGAAGGTTTCTTTCTGGGCTCTCTATTCTGTTCCACTGGTTTACTGTGTCTGTTTTATGCCAGACTCAAACTGTTTTGATTACTGTAGCTTTGTAATATATTATGAAATCAGGATTGTGATGCCTCAATTTTGTTCTTTGTGAAGATTACCATGTCTATTTGGTGTATTTTGTGGTTCCATATGAATTTTATGATTGTCTATTTATGTGAGAAATCTGGCTTCCTTTTGTGGGGTATAGTTCCAATGGTGATTTAATTTTCAGAGGCATTAAGGTGTTATTTTGGTCCGATTTTTTATCTCCTGCTCCAGAGGTCCTGTTGGAATTTACTTGTGTTGCCTGCAGGAACAAAGAGGCTTTTCTGGACCAGGATGCTTGTCATTGAAGGGTCCACCCACTGGACCTCTCCAGCACAGAAATGTGAGTGTATAGGAGGGATTAGAGGAAGACCGGACTTGAGCAAGGAAGACCTGTTAGTTTAGTAGAGTGATGTAATAGAAATGGCCTGGTTAAGGTGATGATAGTGGAATTATAGAGAAGCATATGGGCTCAAAGGATATTTCAAATGTGTAATGCTTAGTAATGAGTTAAATGTGATAGGTAAAGGAGAGACAGGACTCTAAGCAGACTCCTAGTTTGTTTGTTTGTTTGCTTTTAATTTAATGGAGGATTGTCATCCATTTGCCAAGATAGGAAGGCAGTTTATGCTTCCTCATTTCAGGGCCCTCTAGTTGCTGATTAGTCTTCTTGTGAGAAACAACACTTTTCACTCATTTCTTCACTGCTGCTTCACCCTCCATAGAAGTCTTACTCATGCTTTGACACTTTTGACATGCTTTATTGTGTCTTTTCCTCCAAATGATTTTATATTTTCATTATTCATATTTCATTACTAGTATTATATTTATAATATCACATATTATATCCCCTGTAGAATTTTTTGAACCTCTATATCGATTATCATATTTTTCATATGCATTAATTGTGCTTTGTACTAATTTCCTGAAATATACAAAACTTATTGAGAAAAGGGGTGGTGTACTCAACACAGCACTGTTAGAAAGTAATTATTCAATGCATGTTTACTGAATAAATGAACAGATGAATAAATAAATGGTATTAATTATAACTGAATGTTCACCAGAGTATTAGTAATAGCATTGAGTTTTTCCTAGTATACTCTAGATGTATATCACATAGAAATGTTGAAAACTATTCTGCATATAGCATATGCACCACAGCATGCACAAACACAGACACACACTAAATAAATAACACTATCCCTGCCTTAGCCCTAATCACAATAAAAATCATTCTCTCTATGAGCATAATTTCCTTGCCAAGCCTATTACATTTCTAAGTTTCTGTGAGATATTTTAAGTCATATTTAAAAGTAACATTATTTTGTATTCAATACCTAAACCTGCCATAAATTTAAGACTAGCAAGGGACTGAAGACTTAAGAAAATCGAGGATCATTCAATGACAGGAATAATTAAAACTTATTTTTTTCTCTGTTTCAACCCCTGCCTGAACTAAATTCTGTAGATAGTGCATATTCACTGAGATACCAGATAATTCAAGTGTTGACTTGTAAGAGCATCCTTAGAGACGTGGAGTTTTTATAAAATAGTCCAGAAACCAAGTACATTGAGCATAATATGGATTGCTTACACCCATATCACTAATACTATTCTGACTCCCAAACTTGTCTGCCTTCAGGCATCTCAGATCAACTTTATGATACAAGATATACATCTTTGGCTAAAGCTAGATACACTGATTCATAAACATTTCACTGTCTTTAATATTGCTTTCTCACATATGGGGTCAGGTCTCTTGGCTCCCTTTCTAATAGATGACACATTCTGTCAGAAGTTAAAACTGCAGTCTGTGACAATGGAAGAAACAGAAGCTATCTTGTATCTACTTCATAGAGACTAAATTTATATGTGATCTCAGTTAGCACAGTGCCCTCAACTGCTGAGCTACCAAGACACATGCATTAATGTCTGTTCTACTGAGAATCTATTCATTTTTTCTTAATCAAAAATATTTTTCACCAGATCAGTTCTTTGGTATACTTGATTTTGCAATACGCCCCTTAACTTTCTACCACATAAAGTTTACTTTCCACTTGCAAGTACACTCTTCTTCTGGGTGTCTCTCCTCTCTGCCTCTCTGTCTCTGTCTCTCTCTCTTAATGACATAATCTATCTTCTACCCAGTGACTCAAGAATGTAATATGGTGTTATGTTAGACTAATGAATCTCTTCCTTATTTTTGGCATATCAACTTTTCTTTTCAGCTTCATCATTCATAATTGTCCCAATTTATCATGCCCTCCATCCATACCAGATTACTTGACATTTTTTATATGATATATTCTTCATGCTTTCTTATTTTTGCCTATGCTGTCTTTCTACTGGAAACATACTTCTCTTCCCTTTATTTTGCCAACTTCTTTTATGACTTCTTCTGTGAAGCCTCCCCCAGGCCTTTAGGTAAAAGAAATTACTACTTTTCTTTTTTTCCATTACTCTTTTATTTACATAACTCAATTTCTTGTTGAGGCATAACTGACAATTAAAACTGTATATATTTAAGGTGTACAACTTGATGCATTAATATATATATATAAACACACAGAAATACTGACCAAAATCAAGCTAATTAACATATTCATCACCTCACATAGTTACCATTTTCTTTGTGTGTGTGTGGCAAGAACACTTAGGATATACCCTCAGCGAATTTTAAGTATACAATATTGTTAACAATAGTCACATTGCTTTACATTACATAGCCATAGATTTTTCATCTTGCATAACTGAAGTTTTTTACCCCTTGTTTGATATCTGCTCATTTCGCCCTTCCTCCGGCCCCTGGAAACCACGATTCTACTCTCTGCCTTCATGATTTTGACTATTTTAGTTTCTACATATAAGTGAGATCATGTGGTATTTGTTTTTCTGTATCTGGCACCCTTGGCAAAGGTCAGTTAACCGTAGATGTGTGGATTTATTTCTGGGCTCTCTATTCTGTTCCATTGGCCTGTATGTGTCTTTATGCTAGTACCATACTCTTTTGGTTACTGTGGCTTTGTAATATACTTTGAAACCAGGAAATGTAATGCCTCATGATTTGTCCTTCTTGATCAATATTCCTTTGGCTCTTCAGGGTCTTTTGTGGTTTCATCTGAATTTTAAAAATGTTTTCCTATTTCTGTAAAGAATGCCATTAAGATTTTGGTAAGGAATTGCATTGACTCTTTAGATCACTTTGGGTGGTATGGACATTTTTATCAATATTAAATCTTCCAGTCTGTAAACATGGGATGCCTTTCCATTTATCTGTGTCTTATTTAATTTCTTTCATCAGTGTACAAGTCTTTCATCTCTTCAGTTAAGTTTATTCCTAAGTATTTTATTCCTTTTGTTGTTATTGTAAATGAGGTTTTTCCTTAATTACCTTTTCAGAAACTTCATTGTTTGTATATAGATACATGACTGATTTTTTTATGTTGATTTTGCATCTTGCAACTTTGCTGAATTTATTAGTTCTAACAGTTTTTTTGGGGTTACATCTTTAAGGTTTTCTACATATATGATCCTGTCATCTGCAAACAGATATAAATTTACTTCTTCCTTTCCAATTTGAATGACTTTTTCTTTTTCTTGTCTAATTGCTCTGGCTAGGACTTCCAGTACTATGTTGAAAAGAAGTGAAGAGTGTGGGCATTCTGTCTTAAAGGGAAAGGTTTTGGTTTTCCCCCATTCTTTATGATTTTAGGTCGGGCTTTTCATATATGGCCTTTATTGTGTTATGGTAAGTTTCCATTGTACTTGATGTATACTTGAATTAAGATCATCCACTATGTTGGTCACATTTATAAGATATACATATGAATCTCTGCCTGTCTCTTTCATAATGAGTGATCAGTACATTATATCTCAGCATGTTATCACTTTTTACAATTGTATGAGAACAAAATAATTCCATATGTTTCCCTCTCTCACATTACAGGCATACCTCATTCTATTGTGCTTCACATTATTGTGCTTTGCAAATATTGTGTTTTTTATAAACTGATGGTTTGTAGTAAACATGTGCAAGTCTGTTGGCACCACTTTTCCAACAGTGTTATGCACTTCATGTCTCTGTATCACATTTTGGTAATTCTCACAGTATTTCAAACCCTCCACCAGCTAAAAAAATTATGACTTGCTGAAGGCTCAGATTATTGTTAGCATTTTTTAGCAATAAAGAATTTTTAAGTTAAGGTATATGCATTGTCTTTTCAGATATAAAGCTATTACACACTTAATAGACTACAATATCGTATAAACATAACTTTTATATGCACTGAAAAACAAACAAAAAATGTGTGACTCACTTTATTGCAGTGGTCTGGAACTGAATCTGTAATATCTCTGAGGTATGCCTGAGTATTCCAGGGTTCAAAGCTTAATTATTTTTTAAATTGACTTTGCAAGTTCATTCCATGTATCTAGTGTATTGTTCTTTTAATTATTTTATTTTCTAGGCTTAAAAAGTATTATTATAGATGTGTTATGACATTATATGTAATTTCAAATACTGTCAGAAGTATGCAAGTATAAATTATAAAAAACAAAAATGAAATGTCTAATATATTATACTTGCTAGTTCAGAAAATAATTTCCTGAGCTTCAACCCCTGCCTTTATGCTCACAATTTTCAGAACTAAGATTTTCTGACTCCAAAGACAAATAGATCATTATAGCAGGTGTAAATGGAACTTTTTTTAAAAATGTAGTAGCATCAAGTATTTTTTTTTTTTTTTTTTTTTTTTTTTTTTGCAGTATGTGGGCCTCTCACTGTTGTGGCCTCTCCCATTGTGTAGCACAGGCTCCAGACGCACAGGCCCAGCGGCCATGGCTCACGGGCCCAGCCGCTCCACGGCATGTGGGATCTTCCCAGACCGGGGCACGAACCCGTTTCCCCTGCATCGGCAGGCGGACTCTCAACCACTGCGCCACCAGGGAAGCCCCGCATCAAGTATTTTATACTTAAAAAAGTAGCCATTGCAGCACACCTGGTTATTCTTGTCTGTTCAGTTTTTTTTGTATAACATTTATACATTATTTATTTAGTATGTCTGTTGTCTATCTCTCATGATCATATTTAAGTTTTACAAGGGTCAAGATCTTTTCTTTTTAAAAATTATTCACTGATGTATATCAAGTGCCTAGAATAGCATCTGCCACACCATAGGAAATCAAGAAATTTTAGTTGAATGAATGAATGAACTACCCCTTAACCTTGTATCCCATCAATCTCTTCCCAATCCCTTCTCATTATTCTTTTTCTTCTCAATTTATATTCATGACTTAAATCATGATATTTAGGATTCTGGCCTAACTATTCTCTTGGAAAAAAATTATCTACCATTTCAATGACCTCCTAAATACTAGACAAAATGGGCACATTTCAACACCTTATTCTATCTTAGGCTACATTTGACACTCTTGGTCAGAACCAACTTCTTGAAACCTGCCACTACCTTTTATTTCCATTATAATATACTCTCCTTTTTTATTTCTTCTTCTCTCTGATTTTTCCTTCTCTGATTTCTTCCTGGGCCCTTCTTCTGTGAGCCTCATAAATACTGATGTTTATCTCTAAAGAGCCTCTATTGACCCACTGCTCTCTTCAATCTGCATACTTTCCATGAGTAATCTAATCCATGATTATAGTATCAACTATCATGTCTAACTCACACAATCTATAGTTACAAAACAGATCTCTATACCAAGTTTCAGAATTATATATCTAACTACTTGCTGAATAATTCCTTTTGGGAAGGCCAATTTTATCTTAGACTCTACAACACAAATAACTAAACTCAGCTTAACAACTAAAATTGTTATGTTTATCCTGCCTTCCCTACTAAATGGTACCACCAGTCATTCAGACACCCAAACTAGAAATCTGGAAATGATCCTTGAATCTTTCTCCCTCCCACTCAATCGATCAACAAATCTTACTGTCTTATCATATAATTTTTTTCCTTTAATGCGACTAATTACCATTTCTATCAATATCACCCTGGTTAAGCTCCCCGTCATCTGTTATCTAGGTGATTGGTTGGCTGTGAAATTTGGGGAAACAAGAAGTATAAGATGGCATCCAGATTTTTATGAGCCTATCTTAGGTGACTGGGAAGACAATGGTGTTATAATAGAGATGAATGCATTCTTCCAGTCCTCAAGACTGTTCTCTCTTAAATCAGTCTTTCATCTATCTTCCAAAGCAATATTTTGGAGTTGTCAACATAGAGGTGGTAGTTGAAACCATCAAATTAGAGGAAATCATTCAGAAAAAGAGTAAATAAAAGGTGAAGCAGTGGAAGACTACATTTGTTAGCAGGAGGTGGTGTATGTGTTAGGGAGAGGTGATAAGACATGGGATGAGAAGATAAGTAGAGACTAGATTATTAAGGGCCTTGTAAGGCCCTTATTCTGAAGAGTTTGAAATATATCAGAAGTTCAATGGTGGAGCACTGAAAGGTTTAATTCAGATAAATGAATGCCACATTAGTTTTGCTTTTTAAGTAGGTTACATTGACTGCAGTGTAAAGAATGGATTATTCTTGGGGAAAAGCAAGACTACAGGTAGAAAAAGCAGTTAGTAGCTGCAGTAATCTTGGTGAGGGATGATGGTAAAATGGACCAAGCCAGCAGAAAAAGATGCCAAATCCATCATTGTGAGGGATGTATATTGCTTCTGGGGGAGTTCCTTGTGAAAACGGGGATGATCTGCTAAGTTTCAGGTTCAGATTAAACAGGATCATTAATTAGAACAGTAGGAAAGTTCATTGAGCCCTAGAACTAAATGTTGTTTAAGGAGAAGTACTTAATATCACAATCAGAGATGTGGAATAAGTCTTCATGTTGAAAGAGTGCTGAGGTAAAAACAAAGTACGCTTCAGAGTTCAAGTATCAAATGAATGGGGGAGCGAGTTAGAAGTCACACTGAAAGGCCTGGAGGATGTTGGTGTTTGGGGTTAGCAGAGAACTTAATGAGGGACTTAATTTGGATCTGAGAAGGGGTGAAAAATCTTAAGGGAAGAGGCATTTAAAGAGAAACTTGAAAACTTAATTGAAATTAGACGAAAAGAATGGGAGAACAGTATTCCAGGTTGATGGAGCAGCATTGCAAAAACCCTGAAGTGGGAAGGATTTTGGTATTCTCAAGAAATTAAAAGAAGACCAATATCTTGATTCAAAAACATGGGAAGAGTGATACAAGATAAAATTGAAGAGTTAAGCAGAGGCCAGGACATGTAAGCCTTACTGATAATTCTTTAAAAAGTAATTTCCTTTGGGCTTCCCTGGTGGCGCAGTGGTTGAGAGTCCACCTGCCGATGCAGGGGACACAGGTTCATGCCCCGGTCTGGGAAGATCCCACATGATGCGGAGTGGCTAGGCCCGTGATCCATGGCCGCTGAGCCTGCGCGTCCAGAGCCTGTGCTCCACAACAGGAGAGGCCACAACAGTGAGAGGCCTGTGTACCACCAAAAAATAATAATACTAATTTCCTTAGAGTAATGGAAACTTATGAGTGACTCAATCAGATTTACATTTAAAGATATCAACCTGTGGGAATGTAAATTGATACAGCCACTATGGAGAACAGTATGGAGGTTCCTTAAAAAACTAAGAATAGAATTACCATACAATCCAGCAATCCCACTACTGGGCATATACCCAGAGAAAACCATAATTCAAAAAGACACATGTACCCCAATGTTCAATGCAGCACTATTTACAATAGCCAGGTCATGGAAGCAACCTAAATGCCCATCAACAGATGAATGGATAAAGAAGATGTGGTACATATATACAATGGAATATTACTCAGCCATAAAAAGGAACAAAATTGGGTCATTTGTAGAGAGGTGGATGGATCTAGAGACTGTCATACAGAGTGAAGTAAGTTAGAAAGAGAAAAACAAATATCGTATATTAATGCATACATGTGGAACCTAGAAAAGTGGTGCAGATGAACCTGTTTGCAAGGCAGAAATTGAGACACAGAGGTAGAGAACAAACGTATGGACACCAAGGGGGGAAAGCGGCGGGTGTGTGTGTGCTAAATTGGGTGATTGGGATTGACATGTATATACTGATGTGTATAAAATTGATGACTAATAAGGACCTGCTGTATAAAAAAGTAAATAAAATAAAATTTAAAAAAATGTATACACTAAAACTGAAATTGTACCTTAAATGTATCAAGTAGGGAATGCAAACTCCAGCTCTTCGGATAAATGTCAATGTGGGGTTGTGTATCTATAATTGTGGTTTTGGTTTAAATATAGCTAACTGGATTCCAAAAGAAAAAAAAAAAGATTTCACCCTGGCTGCAGTTCAGAAAATGAACTATAGTGGGGCAAAGACAGAAGTCAGAATATTTGTCATAATGTATTACAATGGTGCAAAGGAGAGATGATGTTGTCTTTTTTTAAAGTTAATTTTTATTGGAGTATAGTTGCTTTACAATGTTGTGTTAGTTGAGATGATGTTGTCTTATGGAAGGATCATGCCAGTGTGAATGGAGAAAAATAGTTAAAATTGAAACATAAATATTTGAAAACATAACCCACAATGAGCATTTGGGTCATGTGGAATAAAACCATTATGGTTCAGGAATACAATAGATATACAGATTAGAGCTTTCTGAGGAGAAGCCTCTAATATCACTAGAATAGGAAAAGAGGAAGATGAATTTTATTTTTTAGAATTTTATCAGCTGAATTTTGAGATATGTGGATATTGAGGTGTCTGTAAGATGTTTAAGTAGGGATGTCCAAAAATCCTTTGAATACTTTACCCTACACTTAATTCAGAGAACTAAAATAGTAAAAATTTGAGTTATTAACATTCTTAGTTGACACAATAGGAGTAGATGAGATCACACACATTTTTCGTAGGGTGAAAGAGAAGGTCCAAGATAGAACTCGAGAGTTCAAATACTAGGTGGAGGAAAACAATTCATTAAAAAGTTAAAAGGAATGTTGGTGTCTTAACTAAATAAGGCCCCATAAAGGAGACAGGCCAAAAATAAATTCCAAGTATTTGTTGATAAGTATCCTGTGACCCTCACTGCAGTTGACTTTGTGCTATAGAAAGGTCTGTGTTTTTTAAACCACACCTACAAGGTTCAGAATTCCTATAGTGAGGAGACAGCTTATATTTTCATCTTTGTCAGTTCTTTTCAAAGTACATTGTAGGTGCTTGCTAAAACTATTATTAATTGACTTAAAATTATTAGCACAGCTAGAAAATAATAAAGATGTGTGTTATCTCATTTTGGAATTCTCCAACCATTATGAAAGGCAGAAAAAAATGGAAAATAGAATATAGTAAGATGTACACACAATAGCAACTTATCAATTCAGTTGGAAAAATCAGTTAAACTATTTGTTAGTGATACTTTAGGGCTTAAATTAATATAGGTATTTTTTCCTCTCCCTCCCCACTGAAGATTATTCTGCTATCCATGTAAAACAGCCTCAGTGGGGAGGAAAGTAAGAAAGAAGAGACAGATGGACAGAAGGAGAGAGGAAAGGAGGGAGAGAGAATGAAGGAGATTTTACAATTTGAAATTACATTTGGAGATTATCATCTTATTTATTTGTACTCTAAAACAAATAAGTATACTTCTACTGTTGTGGGTATTAGCAACTAAAATATGTAAGTCATATATTGTATAATTATAATGATATACTTATATATAAATTATATAATATATAAACACATAAGTAAATATAAATATATATCACAACGTGAAAGGAAAGAAGTACAGTCCTTGAAAACTTGAAAAAATATAGCCAATTCTTCTACAGTTGCACTTATGTAATCAATATTCTCAGTAGGTGGACAAACATAAAGCTTAGGTCACTGTGATTTGCCAGCATGATAAAGAGCAATACCTCCCATATTTTCTAGGACACAAGATATATATTTTGTTTATCAGTACATCAGTGTGGATCTAAAATGAAGGTATCCATGTTACAGATTAAACTGGTCCTGAAAATGAGACTAAAATTTGTGCTAGGAGAAAGATGCTGAATAAAATATTTGTATACTCATATCAGAAGGAGTAATTTAGGCAAATTAGAGTAGACAATTTGTAGTAGAGTTGTCCCCCTTGCCCAAAGGGACTCTCATAATTATCTGCCTTAATATCATTTGACTCATTCCTTTAGATCCCTTAAATTATATGGGCAGAAAACTCTTTGTAAGAATGCAAGTGGAAGGGAGATAGTAATAATAATACCTTTGGCTCCTTTAGCTAGGGTTATCTCATTGAATTAGCTACTTGAAAATGAGCAGCTTTAAGTGGAGCATCAGTTTAACAGTACCGTCTCTAGGATGTATGTCATATGTTCTCATGCTAACCAAAAAATTGATATCTTTAATTGGATACCCATGGCATATTTCAGGTCACTTATTAAAATTGTTATCCTATGTATAACATTAATTGGCATAACACATTTCCATTATCTTCTCTCAACTTTGTAGTAACTTCTGAAAGAAGGAGGGGGGATTTTATACTCTAGATGGTGGACTGAGGATACATTTTTGCCCACTCATTCTCTGCAAACTGACCAACAATGCCAACAATGATGGTAAAAGAAAAATTCTACAATGGTGAAGAGAATTGGAAAGGGGCCATCATGGAATGAAAGAAGGTGAAAGTCATTTGACAGAAAATAAAAAGAGTAAGAAGTGGCCGTCTAAATGTCTGAATACACAAGGGGCACTATAGAGGAGGAGAAACTCTAGACTCAGAGTTGGCAGGTATGAGAAAGGGAACCCCCACCCACACCCCCGCCACTAGGAGGACTTAATGACTACTCTACTTCTAGTAAATTCCTCTTCCTTGTATACTCAGGACCCAGGCAGCTGAGCATATTAGCCTTAGGCAAAAATAAAAGAACTCCTCTCTAAAAAAATTTAAGCCAACAACTTGAGGAAAATTTACTCTTAGGGTGAATGTGTGTGCTCTTAGAAAAATTCTTCCCATTCTGGCATTTGGGAGAATCCTAGCTGAAGGTTGGCACCATACTTACTTCAAAATGAAACCTGTCAATGGATAAGCCTTGCCCACATACACAGATTCCCACGTCAGGCTTCATAAACACAGGGAAATCTAACAAGAAAATGATCTGTATGGAAACAAAGCTACCTAGAAAAAATAGACAAACTGTCTATTCTCAAATGTAAACAAAAACCCAGAGGCATGAAGAAAGTCAGTAGCATGAAAGACAGAGAACAAATACAAATATTAACCCCAGGGAAAAGTTTTTTAAAGACATAATTTAAGAAATAAGAAATCTAACAAACATAACTCTAGAGCCATCTAATTTGCATTTTCAGACGGACTTGTAAAGCAATTTCATTCATTAAAAATCAATAAAAGAGGAAAAGTCAAAGTGCAAAAAATTTGGAAAATGTCATAAAGTGTAATTTCCAAAATTAGAAATTTGTGGAAGTTTGGAAGATAAAGTTGAAGAAATGTGAGAGAGAGAGAGAGAGAGAGAGAGAGAAAGTCAATAGATTAAATAAAGCTATTGAAACAAGAAAAAGAGGTTTAAGTATGTAATTTAAAGATACAGTAGTAATCAATAACTGTACTTGTCAAGTATACCTCAATAAAGCTAGGAAGTTTTTTTTTTTAAAAAGAGTACCAATAGAGAGTTTAAGCAACAGGGTGATGAGAATGACCTAAAATCTTGCTTTTCAATAAGGAAAATTAATGGATAATGTATTAAATCGAGAGCGTCAATAAGCAATATAAGTATATTATTTCAAATTAAGTCTGAAAAATTTTTTTAAATGGTAATGGTTAAAAATGTTTACCTCAGAATACTACTTAATAATAAAAAAGAAAGAACTGCTGATACCTGAAGCAACATGGGTGAACTTCAATACATTCAAAAAGACACAAAAGAATATATACTTGCATTGACATATATACACTACCAAATATAAAACAGATAGCTAGTGGGAAGCAGCTGCATAGCACAGGGAGATCAGCTCGGTCCTTTGTGACCACCTAGAGGGGTGGGATAGGGAGGGTGGGAGGGAGGCGCAAGACGGAGAGGATATGGGGATATATGTATACATATAGCCGATTCACTTTGTTACACAGCAGAAACTAACACAACAATATAAGGCAATTGTACTCCAATAAAGATGTTAAAAATATATATATATACTGCCTGGTGTATGTTTCCCATAAATTTCTGGAAAAGATAAACCAATAGTGCTAGAAGGAGAGCAGTTGTTGATAGTGAGGGCCAGAGGTTGAGGAAAGAAAATTGACTGCAAAGGGGCAGGAAGGAACTTCTGAACGTTACAGACATCATCTATATCTCAGTTGTGCTGGTGATTACACAACTATATAGATTTGTCAAGACTCATCAAATTGCAAACCTAAAAAGGATAGAATTTAATGAATATATTTTATATACTGAGAAAGCTGACTGAAAAAGTAATAAATAAAAATTGTTACCTCTAGGAAGTAGAACCTGGGATAAGGAGTAATGGAGAATGGAACAGTTGCAATTTGTTAAGTGATCTTGTATGTTATTTAATATTTTAACCATGTATAAATAGTACTTCAATAAAACTTAAAATAAGAATGCAAACAAAAACAGAAGACAATGGGTAAAATATGTGGATAGAAAAGAAACGTATAAATACCACCTGAAAAGACTGTGCTTACTCTGTTACTTTTTTAATTCAAAATGTCTTTTTAAAAGTTTAGTCATGGGTAAAGGACTTAATTTACTGAATATTTCAAAACAACTTTTAAATAGTCAAAGCAATACATGATTTTAATTTTGACATTTGTATTATGAGATGGTATACTTTTTATTATCAACTATAGTGCTTCATTTGATAAAATGTTCCTATGCTTTTGGTTGCTCTTTACTCTCTAGTTTTGAAACTACCTAGTTGGCCAGGCATCTAATAAAAATCTAGGACCCCTGACAATGGCACCATGAGAGGAGAGAGAGAAATAGAGAAATTAAAAATGTATCTATACTCTGAGAACAACATTCTATTGTTATTACTTGTTTAGTTGTCTGTCTTTCCCATAAGGACAAGAACCATGTCTATGTTGCTTATTACTTTATTACCAGTATCTACGCTGAGTACATGGCACATAATCAGAATTTCATAAATATATGTGAAAGTAATCCATAAGGAAATATAGTACAATTTATTCACTCAATATGAATTTATGTGTCAAGTATTAACTGGGGAAATGGTGACAGAAAGTTGTACAGAAGTCATGGTTCCTACCCATGGGGAACTCACAAACTCAGAAAGGCATCAAAGAGCAAATAATTTAATATTATGTGATAAATGTTGCAGTTAAGACATTCACATTGACTTTGGAAGCTAAGAGGAGTATTTACAAATTTTGCCTGGGAGAATTGGGGAAAGCTTCAGAAAGAGGCCATATTTAAGCTGAAGATTTTAATAAGTTAAGGCTGATACTAGAAACTAAAGGGGTTCCATTCAGAGAGACAAACACGTGCAAAGGCTGAGTAGTGTGAAACAGCATGTTACATGTCAGGAACAGCAAGTAGTTTTGTGCAGAAGGAGCACATATGGAGAAGAGGAATGGGAATCCAGTACTGGAAAGAAAGGCTGGGAGCAATTATGACAAGAAGAGCATTAAAGACTTCATCCTGGAGTCACTGATGAGTCAGAGGAGGACTATATGCAGGGAAGTGTTATTCTCACAGCAGTGTGAAAGGAGAGAAAAGGAGCTCATAGTTTAGGGAGAGAAATCATTCAGTAGGTGATTGTTAATTGTTCAGGCTGCAAATATGTGCAGAAAAAAGAGTCGTAATAATAAATATTTTGGATTTTATAAAAGGAAAATTTTGCCTGACATAAGATAAACTTTTTTTAGATGGAAGTTTATGGATTTTATTTTTTTATTTTTATTGAAGTATAGTTGATTTACAATGTGTTAGTTTCAGATGTACAGCAAAGTGATTCAGTTATACATATGTATTTTATTCAGATTATTTTCCTTTATACATTATTACAAACTATTGAGTATAGTTCCCTGTGCTATACAGTAGGTCCTTGTTGGTTATCTATTTTATATATACTAGGGTGTATATGTTCATCCCAAACTCTATAAGATAAACTGAAAGAAAGGATGTTCTTTCATTTATGAAACATCATTCATTCTTTTTTTATTTTTTTATACAGCACGTTCTTATTAGTCATAAATTTTATACACATCAGTGTATACATGTCAATACCAAACACCCAATTCATCACACCCCCACCTGCCCACAGCATTCCCCCCTTGGTGTCCATACATTTGTTCTCTACATCTGTGTCTCAATTTCTGCCCTGCAAACCGGTTCATCTATACCATTTTTCTAGGTTCCACACATATGTGTTAATATATGATATTTGTTTTCCTCTTCCTGACTTATGTCACTCTGTATGACAGTCTCTAGATCTCTAGATCCAGCCACATCTCAACAAATGACCCAATTTTGTTCCTTATTATGGCTAAGTAATATTCCATTGTATATATGTACCACATCTTCTTTATCCATTCGTCTGTCGATGGGCATTTAGGTTGATTCTATGACCTGGCTATTGTGAATAGTGCTGCAATGAATATTGGGGTGCATGTGTCTTTTTGAATTATGGTTTTCTCTGGGTATATGCCCAGTAGTGGGATTGCTGGATCATAAGGTAATTCTATTTTTAGTTTTTAAGGAACCTCCATACTGTTCTCCATAGTGGCTGTATCAACTTACATTCCCACCAACACTGCAAGAGGGTTCCCTTTTTTCCACACTCTCTCCAGCATTTGTTGTTTGAACATTTTCTGATGAAGCCCATTCTAACTGGTGTGAGGTTATACCTCATTGTAGTTTTGATTTGCATTTCTCTAATAATTAGTGATGTTGAGCAGCTTTTCATGTGCTTCTTGGCCATCTGTATGTCTTTGGAGAAATGTCTATTTAGGTCTTCTGCCCATTTTTGGATTGGGTTGTTTGTTTTTTTTAATATTGAGCTGCATGAGCTGTTTATGTATTTTGGAGGTTAATCCTTTGTCCGTTGATTCGTTTGCAAATATGTGCAAAAGCTTTTAAGTTTCATTAGGTCCCATTTGTTTATTTTTGTTTTTATTTCCATTACTCTAGAAGGTGGATCAAAAAAGATCTTGCTGTGATTTATGTCAAAGAGTGTTCTTCCTATGCTTTCCTCTAAGACTTTTATAGTGTCCAGTCTTACATTTAGGTCTCTAATCCATTTTGAGTTTATTTTTGTGTATGGTGTTAGGGAGTGTTCTAATTTCATTCTTTTACATGTAGCTGTCCAGTTTTCCCAGCACCACGTATTGAAGAGACTGCCTTTTCTCCATTGTATATCCTTGCCTCCTTTGTCATAGATTAGTTGACCATAGGTGCATGGGTTTACCTCTGGGCTTTCTTTTTGCATTGAACTATGTTTCTGTTTTTGTGCCAGTACCATATTGTCTTGATTACTGTAGCTTTGTAGTATAGTCTGAAGTCAGGGGGTCTGATTCCTCCAGCTCTGTTTTTTTCCCTCAAGACTGCTTTGGCTATTCAGGGTCTTTTGTGTCTCCATACAAATTTTAAGATATTTGTTCTAGTTCCATAAAAAATGCCATGGGTAATTTGATAGGGATTGCCTTGAATCTGTAGATTGCTTTGGGTAGTATAGTCATTTTCACAATGTTGATTCTTCCAATCCAAGAACATATTATATCTCTCCATCTATTTTCATCATCTTTAATTTTTTTCATCAGTGTCTTACAGTTTTCTGCATACAGGTCTTTTGTCTCCCTAGGTAGGTTTATTCCTAGATGTTTTATTCTTTTTGTTGCAATGGTAAATGGGAGTGTTTTCTTGATTTCTCTTTCAGATTTTTCGTCATTAGTGTATAGGAATGCCAGAGATTTCTATGCATTAATTTTGTATCCTGCAACTTTACCAAATTCATTGATTAGCTCTAGTATGTTTCTGGTGGCATCTTTAGGATTCTGTATGTATAGTATCATGTCATCTGCAAACAGTGACAGTTTTACTTCTTCTTTTCCAGCTTGTATTCCTTTTATTTTTTTTTCTTCTCTGGTTGCCATGGCTAGGACTTCCAAAGCTATGGTGAATAATAGTGGCAGGAGTAGATATCCTTGACTTGTTCTTGATCTTGAGGAAAGGCTTTCAGTTTTTCACCATTGAGAATGATGTTTGCTGTGGGTTTGTCATATATGGCCTTTATTATGTTGAGGTAGGTTGTTTCCCTCTCTGCCCACTTTCTGGAGAGTTTCTATCATAAATGCGTGTTGAATTTTGTCAAAAGTTTTTTCTGCAGCTATTGAGATGATCATATGTTTTCTATTCTTCAGTTTGTTAATATGGTGTATCACATTGATTGATTTGTGTATACTGAAGAATCCTTGCATCCCTGGGATAAATGCTACTTGATCATGGTGTATGATCCTTTTAATGTGTTGTTGGATTCTGTTTGCTAGTATTTTGTTGAGGATTTTTGCATCTATATTCATCAGTGTTATTGGTCTGTAAATTTCTTTTTTTGTAGTATGTTTGTCTGGTTTTGGTATCAGGGTTATGGTGGCCTCATAGAATGGTTTGGGAGTGTTCCTTCCTCCACAGATTTTTGGAAGAGTTTGAGAAGGATGGGTGTTAGATCTTCTCTAAATGTTTGATAGAATTCACCTGTGAAGCCATCTGGTCCTGGACTTTTGTTTGTTGGAAGATTTTTAATCACATTTTCAATTTCAGTGCTTGTGATTGGTCTTTTCATATTTTCTATTTCTTCCTGGATCAGTCTTGGAAGGTTATACCTTTGTAAGGATTTGTCCATTTCCTCCAGGTTGTCCATTTTATTGGCATAGAGGTGCTGGTAGTCTCTTCAGATGCTTTGTATTTCTGCAGTGTCTGTTGTAACTTCTCCTTTTTCATTTCTAATTTTATTGATTTGAGTCCTCTCCCTCTTTTTCTTGTTGAGTCTTGCTAATGGTTTATCAATTTTGTTTATCTTCTCAAAGAAACAGCTTTTAGTTTTATTGATCTTTGCTGTTGTTTTCCTTCTTTCTATTTCATTTATTTCTGCTCTGATCTTTATTTCTTTCCTTCTGCTAACTTTGGGTTTTGTTTGTTCTTCTTTCTCTAGTTCCTTTAGGTGTAAGGTTAGATTGTTTATTTGAGATTTTTCTGGTTTCTTGAGGTAGGCTTGTATAGCTATAAGCTTCCCTCTTAGAACTGCTTTTCCTGCATCCCATAGGTTTTGGATGGTCGTGTTTTCATTGTCATTTGTCTCTAGGTAATTTTTGATTTCCTCTTTGATTTCTTCAGTGATCTCTTGGTTATTTAGTAATGTAGTGTTTGGTCTCCATGTGTTTGTGTTTTTTTACGCTTTTTCCCCTGTAATTCATTTCTAATCTAATAGCGTTGTGGTCAGAAAAGATGCTTGATATGATTTCAATTTTCTTAAATTTACTGAGGCTGGATTTGTGACCCAAGATGTGATCTATCCTAGAGAATGTTCCATGCGCACTTGTGAAGAAAGTGTAATCTGCTGTTTTTGGATGGAATGTCCTATAAATATCAATTAAATCTATCTGGTCTATTGTGTCATTTAAAACTTCTGTTTCCTTATTTATTTTCATGTTGGATGATCTGTCCATTGGTGTAAGTGAGGTGTTAAATTCCCCCACTCCTACTGTGTTACTGTTGATTTCCTATTTTACAGCTGTTAGCAGTTGTCTTATGTATTGAGGTGCTGCTATGTTGGGTGCATATATATTTATAATTGTTATATCTTCTTCTTGGATTGATCCCTTGATCATTATGTAGTGTCTTTCCTTGTCTCTTGTAACATTCTTTAAATTAAAGTCTATTTTATCTGATATGAGTATTGCTACTCCAGCTTTCTTTTGATTTCCATTTGCATGGAATATCTTTTTCCATCCCCTCAGTTTCAGTCTGTATGTGTTCCTAGGTCTGAATTGGGTCTCTTGTAGACAGCATATATATGGGTCTTGTTTTTGTATCCATTCAGCAAGGCTGTGTGTTTTGGTTGGAGCATTTAATCCATTCACATTTAAGGTAATTATTGATATGTATGTTCCTATGACCATTTTCTCAATTGTTTGGGGTTTGTTTTTGTAGGTCCTTTTCTTCTCTTGTGTTTCCCACTTAGAGAAGTTCCTTTAGCATTTGTTGTAGAGCTGGTTTGGTGCTGCTGTATTCTCTTAGCTTTTACTTTTCTGTAAAGCTTTTTATTTCTCCATCGAATCTGAATGAGATACTTGCTAGGTAGAGTAACCTGGGTTGTAGGTTCTTCCCTTTCATTGCTTTAAGTATATCATGCCACTCCCTTCTGGCTTGTAGAGTTTCTGCTGAGAAATCAGCTGTTAACCTTATGGGAGTTCCCTTGTATGTTATTTGTCATTTTTCCCTTCCTGCTTTCAATAATTTTTCTTTGTCTTTAATTTTTGCCAATTTCATTACTATGTATCTCGGTGTGTTTCTCCTTGGGTTTATCCTGTATGGGACTCGCTGCACTTCCTGGACTTGGGTGCCTATTTCCTTTCCCATGTTAGGGAAGTTTTCAACTATAATCTCTTCAAATATTTTCTCTGGTCCTTTCTCTCTCTCTTCTCCTTCTTGGACCACTATAATGCGAATGTTGTTGCATTTAATGTTGTCCCAGAGGTCTCTTAGGCTGTCTTCATTTCTTTTCATTCTTTTTTCTTTAGTGTAGTCTGCAGCAGTGAATTCCACCATTCTGTCTTCCAGGTCACTTATCCGTTCTTCTGCCTCAGTTATTCTGCTATTGATTCCTTCTAGTATAGTTTCCATTTCAGTTATTGTATTGTTCATCTCTGTTTGTTCTTTAATTCTTCTAGGTCTTTGTTAAACATTTCTTGCATCTTCTCAATCTTTGCCTCCATTCTTTTTCCGAGGTCCTGGATCATCTTCACTATCATTATTCTGAATTCTTTTCTTGAAGTTTGCCTATCTCCACTTCATTTAGTTGTTTTTCTGGGGTTTTATCTTGTTCCTTCATATGGTACATAGCCCTCTGCCTTTTTATTTTGTCTACCTTTCTGTGAATGTGGTTTTTTTTCCACAGGCTGCAGGATTGTAGTTCTTCTTGCTTCTGCTATTTGCCCTCTTGTTGATGAGGCTATCTAAGAGGCTTCTGCAGGTTTCCTGATGGGAGGGATTGGTGGTGGGTTGAGCTGACTGTTGCTCTGGTGGGCAGAGCTCAGTAAAACTTTAATCTGCTTGACTGCTGATTGGTGGGGTTGCATTCCCTCCCTGTTAGTTGTTTGGCCTGAGGCAACCCAACATTGGAGCCATCCTGGGCTCTTTGGTGGGGCTAATGGCAGACTCTGGGAGGGCTCACACCAAGGAGTACTTCCCAGAACTTCTGCTGCCAGTGTCCTTGTCCCCTCCGTGAGCCACAGCCACCCCCTGCCTCTGCAGGAGACCCTCCAACGCTAGCAGGTATGTCTGGTTCAGTCTCCCCTGGGGTTACTGCTCCTTTCCCTAGGTCCGGATGTGCATACTACTTTGTTTGTGCCCTCCAAGAGTGGAGTCTCTGTTTCCCTCAGTCCTGTCTAATTCCTGCAATCAAATCCCACTAGCCTTCAAAGTCTGATTCTGTAGGAATTCCTCCTCCTGTTGCCGGACCCCCAGGTTGGGAAGCCTGACGTGGGGCTCAGAACCTTCACTCCAGTGGGTGGACTTCTGTTGGCATAAGTGTTCTCCAGTCTGTGAGTCACTTAGTTATGGGATTAGATTTTCCTGTGATTATGCCCCTCCTACCTTCTCACTGTGGCTTCTCCTTTGCCTTTGGATGTGGGGTATCTTTTTTGGTGAGTTCCAGTGTCTTCCTCTCGATGATTGTCCAGCAGCTGATTCTGGTGTCCTCACAAGAGGGAGTGAGAGCATGTCCTTCTACTCCGCCATCTTGGTTCAGGCTCTTGCATTCATTCTTCTTTCACAGATTTGATGCAAAATTAGTTGGCTTTTCCTTTAAAAAACTACAGAGAGAAAATATGCTAATATTTTTGTGCATTTGTTTACAGTTAGATATTTGAATATTGTGTAAGAAAAATTACTCAATTCTGAAAAATATTGTGAATCATATTGTAATTTATGTGCAGATAATTCAAAGTTCTGCTTTCATTGACATATACGTTCATAATACTTATCTTAGAATTAAAGTAAAATTTCTACAGCTCCTGGAGTATAGCATTAACCTCAGCAGTTGTTTTGATATTGCATATATCCCACATTCCATGGCCTCCCATCTGTTTTTACTTTACAAGAAAGCTAAAATAGTTGGTAACTATTTTTTTTCCTACTCTTTGGCAAGAGAATAATTTCCTTAAAGTGGAAGAGGAAAGAATGGTTTTAATGTGACAAACATTACTTAATTAAACCACAGACTATAAAAGTGCCAAGCTTCCATTGCTTCACTTCTTAAAATATAATCATTTCAAATCATCTTGCACCTGCAGTCATTATTTTTAGCAGTTTGAAAGCAAGAACCATGTTGCTTTACCTCTGTATCCCAGCACCTTTTCATTTCATGGGATGTAAGTAAAGAAATCTCCAGGGAGTTTCAAGCAACGTGAAAATGATTAATGTCTAGCTGTAGTAATATTCTTGGTTAAAACTTTATATAGTCAAGCTCCTTAACTTATTTCCAAAGAACTTAAACAAATACTATAATGTGGGGAAAGTGTTTGAAACAGACTTCTCACTTATTGTGAGTCCCCTTACAACCCCAAGTGATTCATATTTGTTTGTCAAAAGAATTATGTATTGTTGAGATGTGTTCATATGAAGACATAATAGAAACATCTGTCTCACTGGCTAAACCAATTGGCACCCACTTATTCATTTCATTGTTTTAACAGACACTTCTTGAATGCCTAATATTTACTAGGATTTAGAATTACAGAGATGAATAAGATGCAGCCGCTCTCTTTGATGGTCTCAGATATGGTGGAAGATACCAACATGTAAAATACTTATAATACAAATAGTGTGTGTTACAATAGATGTGAGTACAATGTGTTGTGAGAGCTCAGAGGAAGGAGCAAGGATATTTCACTGAGAAAATCTGTTGAAGTTTACAGAAATGACATTTTAGGTGGCTCTTAAAGGATAAAAAGTATTTAATAGGCATATGGAAGGATTAAGGATAACATTTCAGTTATTCAGAATAGGAAATTTTTAAAAGCTTGAAGATATAAAAAAATAGTGCATTCCAGAATTGCCAAATAGTGGAGTATGACAGTAATGTGGCATGTGTGGATGATAGTGCTGACAGATTGAGACAGCAACATGGAAGAGGCCAGATTGGCAATACTCCAAGGTACCATACCAAAGAGTTTAGATTTTAGCATATATGTGGCAGGGGACATTGAAGATTTCTGCAGTTGGCTGATATTAATATACTTGTGTTTTAGAAGGCTATTTTAGATGACCATATACAGGTAGATTGGTGAACATGAGAATGTAGGTAGGAAATGCTTACAGTTGTCTAGGTGAAAGACTAGTTGTCTAGGTGATAGACAAAATTGAAGGGTGTGGGAGGGAACATGTTAAATAGAGATTTAGGAAGATTTATTGTCCTAGAGTTTACAATAAAAGTGAGATCTAAGTAGAGTACAGGTGAGAAATGAAATAATGAGAATTGAAGTAATTGAAGTAATGAGATGCTCTCTGAAGTCAATCAGAGAGGAGAAGTAGAGGACCTTGAATAATAGCATCAGCATGTAAGAAGGCAAGGGAGAAAAAAGGATCCAAAGAAATGAAGAATTTTGAGTCAGAGTACTCATAGATACAGAAATAGAGCTAGAATGAAATGGTTGTGTAGGAAGCCAAGAGAGAAGAGACTTACATGAAAATGGTAACAATGGCAAATGTTAAATATATGTCAAGTAAAATAAAGTATAATAAAGGACTGTTGGATTTGACAATTAGGAAGTCATTGATTGACTTCAGCACAAGTATTTTAAAGAACTAAAGACCAAAACTAATTTGGTGTGGGTTGAAAAATAATTACTAGGTTAAAAACTAGAGACAATGTGAGAAGTCTGCTTTCTTAAGAAGTTTGTATAAGGATTGCAATACAACAATAAGTTAAAGAGAAACAAAGTTGAGAAGTTTCTTCTCTTTTTCCTCCTCCTGCTTCTCCTCCTCTTTAACCTGCTTATTCATTAACTTCTTTTTATTTTTTAATGGGAAAACTTAAGCATAATTATAGACTGAAGGGAAGATGCAACTATAGAGATATTGAAGACAGTGGGAGTGGTGGGAAAACCAATAACTGATAGTTCAGGGTCATAGAAAAAATAGGATAGAGATTGATATTACTATGACTTAACACATAACACCCCAGATTCTGGGGAAACCAAGATGGTGGAGGAGTAGGAGGATCTGGACTTCATCTCTCTCCACAAATGGGAGAAAATATTTACAAATGAAGTGACCGACAAGGAATTAATCTCCAAAATATACAAGAAGCTCATGCAGCTCAATATCAAAAAACAAACAACCCAATCCAAAAATGCGCAGAAGATCTAAATAGTTATTTCTCCAAAGAAAACATACAGATTGCCAACAAACACATGAAAAGATGCTCAGCATCACTAATTATTAGAGAAATGCAAATCAAAGCCACAGTGAGGTATCACCTTACACCAGTCAGAATGACCATCATCAAAAAATCTACAAACAATAAATGCTGGAGAGGGTGTGGAGAAAAGGGAACCCTCCTGCACTGTTGGTGGGAATGTAAATTGATACAGCCACTATGGAGAACAGTATGGAGGTTCCTTAAACAACTAAAAATAGAACTACCATGTGACCCAGGAATCCCACTACTGGGCATATACCCAGAGAAAACCATAATTCAAAAAGCAACCAAAATGTCCATCAACAGAGGAATGGATAAAGAAGATGTGGTACATATATACAATGGAATATTACTCAGCCATAAAAAGGAGAAAAATTGGGTCATTTGTAGAGGCATGGATGGACCTAGAGACTGTCATACAGAATGAAGTAAGTCAGAAAGAGTAACACAAATATCGTATACTAACGCATATATGTAGAATCTGAAAAAATTTGTATAGATGATCTAATTTACAAAGCAGAAATAGAGACACATGTAGAGAAGAAATGTATGGAAACCAAGGGGAAAGGGGGGTGGGATGAATTGGGATATTGGGATTGACATACATACACTATTGATACTATGTATAAAATAGATAACTAATGAGAACCTACTGTATAGCACAAGGAACTCTACTCAATGCTCTGTGGTAACCTAAATGGGAAGGAAATCCAAAAAAGAGGGTATATATGTATACGTATAGCTGACTCACTTTGCTGTACAGTAGAAACTAACACAACATTGTAAAGCAACTATACTCCAATAAAATTTTTTTTTATAAAAAGGGTAAACTGGGGAAAAAGAAAGACCCCAGGTTCTGGAAACTGGAACACCTGGGTTTATATTCTGGCTTTCCATTGAATATTTCTGTGAATTCAGAAATCTATTAAATGTTTCAAGTCTCAGTTGCTTCATATATAAAATGGGAGCAACAATAATAACCACATCATTGGGCTATTATGAGAAGAAAATGACAAAATGGAACAAAAAAAACATGAAACACTTCCTGTTACACAGTAAACTATTATTGTTACTATTATTTTACTATCAGAGGTATATCTTTACAAAGGAGACAGGTTACCCATTTCTCTAAAATAAAATGAAAGGAGAAAAGAATGATTAAAGGCATAGATAATTTTATATATAATCAAGGACAATGTCAAAATTATTTTATTTCTGGAGCAACTAACATGCTGTAGGTACAATATGCACATTTTTCTTGGGAATGAGTAGCTTGGAAGGCCAAATTAATTATCTCAGTTATCTTCTCTTTGATCAAATATTTAGGTCCTCAACCAAATATTTTAGTCATCTAAACTCAGACATAAAGTTTAGGGATGATAAAGAGTTAACACAATCCACCCCATGTCCAGTTCTCACCTGACTTTCTATGCATGATCAAAAAACTACCATATTCTTCACAGATAACCATAACTTTGTTATTATAAAGTTATCTTTGTATCTTATTATAAATATTTTAAAAATTGTGTTTTATGTTTTTTTTTTTAAATTAGTCATAGATATGTGACACCTAGTACCTTAGTATGATGTTCTGAGTCTCCCTTCACTCATGTTTTGTCCACCAATTAATTCTTTGTACAAATATTTATTTCTAATATTTGGCTACTTTTTCTAATATTGGTATACTGAAGCTGGCAGCCAATGTCTCAGGATCAAGGCTACATCTACTGGAAGCTATTACTGGCAGCGTGATTGTCTGGGTGTCCATACTGCATCAACAAACATGCATATTAAGAAACTGTAGTTTGGAAGTCACTTGTGGATGTATCATTGTTCTACCATAAACAGGTCACTGTCTTAACCTCCTGCCTATGAGGTAGATTAGCTAGATGTTAAAGCTATTAATGTATAATTTTAAGAATTAATGTTTTAGCATCCTATTTTCTTTGGCTTGTGTTCATTCCAGAACAACTGTGACAAAAATTATTTTCATTGTTCTATAGGGAGATCCTGCTTTGTCATATTACATCTGTTCCTGAAACTCAGGGACCCTTGGTGGCAGCTGAGGCAGATAAATCTGTCAGAGACATATGCTTCAGGTTCCAGGGACCCAAATGATCTCTGTCTCCTGGGTCAGTGTCATTAATGATTACAATATTGATAAGAGCGCAAGTTAAAGTCGGCCTGCTCAGACCTCTCTTCCATATTAACTGTTCAGAATTGGATATCCATGATAAAATTTTCTACAACAATGAAAACTGTCACACTGCCAGCTTGATAAATTGGAGCCCCAACTGGCAGAGCCATTTGCCTTGCAGTAAGCACAAAATGACAGATCTTTGCTGAATACAAACTATAATGCTTGCACCTTTCACAGCTAGTTTAGCTTGTAAACACAGCAGAAAAAAATACTTTGATAAAAATTGATGATTATGTACAAAACAAGCCCACAAGTAACTTTTTTTTTAGTTAGAAAGTATCACCTCAGTTATTGAAAGCTGGCCTAAATGAATACCGTAAAATAGCTGATGATGATGGTTCAGAAGTTCCTGTGGTAGAGTAAACTGATTATTTTCCACACATTTCAACTAGTGTAACTTTCAACAATATGTTATTTATTATCTGCAAAAAGTTTTCTCTTCATCTTTAATTACTTTCCACTCAGAACTTGAGTATTTACTGGTACTTTGTATAAACACCATACTATTGCTTATATTAGGTGTCTCTCCAATACCAAGTAATTGTAACACTTCATACAAATAGCCACCCTGTGTGTATGATCAAAAAATAGAGAAGTATGGAAATATTTCAAAACATTTTAAGCATGCTATTGTTTGATACCCAAGATTAATCCCTAAGCCTGCTCTTTTCCTTAGTTACTGAATAAGTGATATCTGAACAATTCTATGATGTATCAAGAAATTGATGTTAATCTTCCCTTTTCAAGCAGAACTAAATTTAAAGGCATGAATTTAATACCTTTATCTAGAAAAAGAGGAGCTCTTTTTTTAAAATTATTTACGTGTACTTTACTCCAGTGATTTTTAAAATATATTTTACACCAGCACTGCTTCTTCAACTTTAGGCTACCCAGGTCACTTATTGTTTTATACCATTATATAAGTTTCATATTATATTATACTTTATATTTCTACTTCTGTATACACTACAGCATGCACACCACCAAAAGTTTAGTTTCCATTCATCACCATACTATTGAACCCCTTTGCCCATTTTGCCCTCCTGCTACCATTTCCTGTCTGGTAACCACTATTCTGTTCTCCATATCTATGTGTCTTTGGTTTTTGTTTATTTTCCACATATGAGTGAAATCATATGGTATTTGTCTTTCTCATCTGACTTATTTCACTTAGCATAATTACCTCAAGGTCCATCCATGTTGTCACAAATGGCATGATTTTATCTTTTTTATGGCTGAGTAATATTCCATTGTATATAAACATTTTCTTTATCCATTCATTCATTGAGGGTCACATAGGTTGTTTCCATATCTTGCCTGTTGTAAATAATGCTGCAATGAACATAAGGGTGCATATACATTTTCAAATTAGTGTTTTCATATTCTTTGAATAAATATCCAGAAATGGAATAGCTGGATAATATGGTAGTTCTATTCTTAATTTTTTGAGAAATCTCCATACTGTTTTCCATAATGGCTGCACCAATTTACATTCCCACCATCAGTGTATGATGGTTCTCTTTTCTCCACATCCTCTCCAACACTTGTTCAACATGCCTTGTAAGGCAGGTCTAGTATTGATGGACTCCCTCAGCTTTTCTTTGTCTGGGAAAGGCTTTATTTTTCCTTCATAGCTGAATGGTATCTTGCTGAATAGTGTATTATTGGCTGACAGTTTTTATCTTTTAGTATTTTGAGTATGTCATTCCACTCTCTCCTTGACTATAGAGAAATCTGCTCATAGCGTAACAGGGGTTTCTTTGTAGGTTACCATTCTCTTTTCCCTGGCTGCCTTTAAAATTCTTTTTTATTTTTTAAAATTTATTTATTTACTTTTGGTTGCATTGGGTCTTTGTTGCTGTGTGCGGGCTTTCTCTAGTTGCATCGGGTGGGGGCTACTCTTCATTGCAGTGCATGGTCTTCTCATCACGGTGGTTTCTCTTGTTGCGGAGCATGGGCTCTAGATACGTGGGCTTCAGTAGTTGTGGCACACAGGCTCAGTAATTGTTGCTTGAGGGCTCTAGAGCGCAGGCTCAGTAGTTGTGGCGCATGGGTTAGTTGCTCTGCGGCACATGGGATCTTCCCAAACCAGGGAATTGAACCCATGTCCCCTGCATTGGAAGGCAGATTCTTAAGCACTGCGCCACCAGGGAAGTCCCTTCCTTTAAAATTCTGTCTTTGTCATTGACTTTTTTTTCTTAGATTGCTATTCATCTAGATTCTTCTTCATCTTTTTTTAAATCATTGACTTTTGACAGTTTTAATATAATGTGTCTTGAGGAAGGTGTTCTCTTAGCTTCATGGAATTCTATATCCAGTTCCTTCCCCATATTTGGTAAGTTCTCAGCTATTATTTCTTTAAATGAATGTTATACTACCTTCTACCCTTCTCCTTCTGGGATACCCATTATCCTAATTTTGCCCTTCCTAATAGAGTTGGATAGTTCTCATATAATTTCTTCATTTTTTAGATCTTATTTCTCTCTCCTCTTTTTCCTGTGCCATTTCTAGAGTTCTGTCTTTGAACTCACTGGTTCTGTCTTCCACATGGCCTTCTCTATTTCCAGTGCTTTCTAATGTATTCTTCATCTCATCTTTTGAGTTCTTCAGCTCCAGAATATCTGTTTAGTACCTTTTTTTAGAGTTTCAATCTCTCTCCTTCTGTTCATTAATTTTATTCCTGAGCTCACTGAACTGCCTTTCTGGGTTTTCTTGTACACCACTGAGTTTCTTCATGACAGTTATTTTGAATTCTCTGCCTATCAGTTACATGGCAACATTCAATGACTTTAAAGTTGGCTTCTTGGGAATTGTCATTTTCTTTTTGTGGTTCTGTGTTACTGTGGTTCTTCATGGTGATTGATGTTGTTCCTCTGCTGATGCATTTGAAGTCATGAACACCTTTCTTCTTCTTCTTCTTCTTCTTCTTTTCTTCTTCTTCTTCTTCTTTCTTCTTCTTCTTCCTTCTTCTTCTTCTTTCTCCTTCTCCTTCTTCTTCCTCCCCCTCCCCCTCCTTCTCCTTCTTCTTCTTCCTCTTCCTCTCCTTATTTTTCTCCTCCTCCTCCTTCTCCTTCTTGTTCTTGATTCTAAGAATTCAACAGGTTAGTAATTAGGGGCCTTTCTTTTGTTTTCCAGTAGGTGGCACTATAGCACAAGTTCTTCTTTTCTCTTCCCTTAGCTACCTCTGGTTATACTTGAGAGCTGACACTTTCTACCCTACATGGCCTCGTTCATAGGTACCTCCCCCCCCCGTGATGATTGTGCCTCTGGGGTCATGGGTGCCTTCATGCTACTGATGTCACTGGCATTGCTACCTGTGGCACCAGGATGGCAGGCACCTGTACTGGATCCAGAATCTCCTGAGTTGTAGGCTCCCCCATCATGAGGAGGGGTGGGGACCCAGGGTCACAGGTGTCACAGCCGTGATTAGGGTTGTTGGGTTCATGGGTGCCACCACTGCAGGTGGTGTTGGGGGGCCAGAGTCATGGGTTGCCTCCATGGCTGATGGGACAGGGTCGCAGGTTTTACTGCCCCCATGTCCAGTTCCCTGTGGCTGTGGGCACCACTGCAGCTGAAAGGCTGGTTATGTGTGTGCTGCCTTCCCTGATGCTACTGGGTTCTCTGGGGCTGCAGGCTCAGCCACTGCAGCTGGGGGTCCAGGATCACAGGCACACAACTGCTCCCCTTGTTCCATCTCCTCTGTGTGTTCCAGTCCACCTACCTTTAGATGTACAGATGTGTGGAATTCTCAATCATCCTGGAGTATTGGGCAGAGGCAACTTTGTTGAGTTACGGGTGTTTTAATGGTTATAGACTGAAGAGGAGAGAAAAAGGGAGCATTTCATGATGCTGTGATGTTGACATCACTCAAGAATTCTTTATTAATAGTTCAATTTAAGCTTTTTCAATTATCTTAAACAAATATCTTTAACAATTATCTTAAAATTCTAGCTTAAACCAAATATATCAAAACTGAGAAACTTCCAAGTTACATATTTACATTGTTACTTTAATCACCTGCTCTCAATCATTATCATTCCTAGTTCCTTCTTACTTTAATCATGTTGTTAAATAAACTTAAAAGACTTAGATATTATCCGTTTCTTTCTAACTTTAGACATAACTCCTTCATATTTATCTGAGGCCTCTCCAGGGTTGTTTGGCCACGAACATTCTCAGCCTTATATTTTTCAGAATCTGAAAATCTCAGCTACTACAAGGAAGAAAATAATATTGTAAGTAAGACTGTGTTTCTTTCTCAAGACCCTGATTTAATAACTTTATTTTATTCATCCAATAAGTGAAAGTATATATTCCAGAAAATGTGTTTTTATACTTTAGTTTATAAGTAAATTTACATATGAGACCTCAGATTCATTTAATTTAAAAGCTGTTTTTAAGTTGAAAAACAAGTTTAATTAAAGCAAACAAGTCAGGTAACAATAATAACAACACTGTTTACATATAAATACATACAATAAGGTGTATTAATCTTTTTTTTTATTAGTTTCTGCTTTATAACAAAGTGAATCAGTCATACATATACCTCTGTTCCCACATCCCCTCCCTCATGCATCTCCCTCCCTCCCACCCTCCCCATCCCTCCCCTCCAGGCAGTCACAAAGCACCGAGCTGATCTCCCTGTGCTCTGCGGCTGCTTCCCACCATCCATCCACCCCACGTTTGGTAGTGTATATATGTCCATGCCTCTCTTTCGCTTTGTCACAGCTTACCCTTCCCCCTCCCCATATCCTCAAGTCCATTCTCAAGTAGGTCTGTGTCTTTATTCCCGTTTTACCCGTAGGTTCTTCATGACATTTTTTTTCTTATATTCCATATATATGTGTTAGCATACGGTATTTGTCTTTCTCTTTCTGACTTACTTCACTCTGTATGACAGACTCTAGGTCCATCCACCTCATTACAAACAGCTCAGTTTCGTTTCTTTTTATGGCTGAGTAATATTCCATTGTATATATGTGCCACATCTTCTTTATCCATTCATCCGATGATGGACACTTGGGTTGTTTCCATCTCCAGGCTATTGTGAATAGAGCTGCAATGAACGTTTTGGTACATGTCTCTTTTTGAATTATGGTTTTCTCAGGGTATATGCCTAGTAGTGGGATTGCTGGATCATATGGTAGTTCTATTTTTAGTTTTTTAAGGAACCTCCATACTGTTCTCCATAGTGGCTGTACCAATTCACATTCCCACCAGCAGTGCAAGAGTGTTCCCTTTTCTCCACACCCTCTCCAGCATTTATTGTTTCTAGATTTCTTGATGATGGCCATTCTGACTGGTGTGAGATGATATCTCATTGTAGTTTTGATTTGCATTTCTCTAATGATTAATGATGTTGAGCATTCTTTCATGTGTTTGTTGGCAGTCTGTATATCTTCTTTGGAGAAATGCCTATTTAAGTCTTCTGCCCATTTTTGGATTGGGTTGTTTGTTTTTTTGCTATTGAGCTGCATGAGCTGCTTATAAATTTTGGAGATTAATCCTTTGTCAGTTGCTTCATTTGCAAATATTTTCTCCCATTCTGAGGGTTGTCTTTTGGTCTTGTTTATAGTTTCCTTTGCTGTGCAAAAGCTTTGAAGTTTCATTAGGTCCCATGTGTTTATCCTTGTTTTTATTTCCATTTCTCTAGGAGGTGGGTCCAAAAGGATCTTGCTGTGATTTATGTCATAGAGTGTTCTACCTATGTTTTCCTCTAAGAGTTTGATAGTTTCTGGCCTTACATTTAAGTCTTTAATCCATTTTGAGCTTATTTTTGTGTATGGTGTTAGGGAATGATCTAATCTCATACTTTTACATGTACCTGTCCAGTTTTCCCAGCACCACTTATTGAAAAGGCTGTCCTTTCTCCACTGTACATTCCTGCCTACTTTATCAATGATAAGTTGGCCATATGTGCGTGGGTTTATCTCTGGACTTTCTATCCTGATCCACTGATCTATCTTTCTGTTTTTATGCCAGTACCACACTGTCTTAATTACTGTAGCTTTGTAGTATAGTCTGAAGTCAGGGAGCCTGATTCCTCCAGCTCCTTTTTTCGTTCTCAAGATTGCTTTGGCTATTCGGGGTCTTTTGTTTTTCCAAACAAATTTTGAAATTTTTTGTTCTAGTTCTGTGAAAAATGCCAGTGGTAGTTTGATAGGGATTGCATTGAATCTGTAGATTGCTTTGGGTAGTAGAGTCATTTTCACAATATTGATTCTTCCAATCCAGGAGCATGGTATATCTCTCCATCTGTTTGTATCATCTTTAATTTCTTTCATCAGTGTCTTATAATTTTCTGCATACAGGTCTTTTGTCTCCTTAGGTAGGTTTATTCCTAGATATTTTATTCTTTTTGTTGCAATGGTAAATGGGAGTGTTTTCTTGATTTCATTTTCAGATTTTTCATCATTAGTGTACAGGAATGCCAGAGATTTCTGTACATTAATTTTGTAACCTGCTACTTTACCAAATTCATTGATTAGCTCTAGTAGTTTTTCGGTAGCATCTTTAGGATTCTCTATGTATAGTATCATGTCATCTGCAAACAATGACAGCTTTACTTCTTCTTTTCCGATTTGGATTCCTTTTATTTCCTTTTCTTCTCTGATTGCTGTGGCTAAAACTTCCAAAACTAGGTTGAATAAGAGTGGTGAGAGTGGGCAGCCTTGTCTTGTTCCTGATCTTAGTGGAAATGGTTTCAGTTTTTCACCATTGAGGACAATGTTGGCTGTGGGTTTGTCATATATGGCCTTTATTATGTTGAGGAAAGATCCCTCTATGCCTACTTTCTGCAGGGTTTTTATCATAAATGGGTGTTGAATTTTGTCGAAAGCTTTCTCTGCATCTATTGAGATGATCATATGGTTTTTCTCCTTCAACTTGTTAATATGGTGTATCACATTGATTGATTTGCGTATATTGAAGAATCCTTGCATTCCTGGAATAAACCCCACTTGATCATGGTGTATGATCCTTTTAATGTGCTGTTGGATTCTGTTTGCTAGTATTTTGTTGAGGATTTTTGCATCTATGTTCATCAGTGATATTGGCCTGTAGTTTTCTTTCTTTGTGACATCCTTGCCTGGTTTTCGTATCAGGGTGATGGAGGCCTCGTAGAATGAGTTTGGGAGTGTTCCTTCCTCTGAAATTGTTTGGAAGAGTTTGAGAAGGATGGGTGTTAGCTCTTCTCTAAATGTTTGATAGAATTCGCCTGTGAAGCCATCTGGTCCTGGGCTTTTGTTTGATGGAAGATTTTTAATCACAGTTTCAATTTCAGTGCTTGTGATTGGTCTATTCATATTTTCTATTTCTTCCTGAGTCAGTCTTGGCAGGTTGTGCATTTCTAAGAATTTGTCCATTTCTTCCAGGTTGTCCATTTTATTGGCATAGAGTTGCTTGTAGTAATCTCTCATGATCTTTTGTATTTCTGCAGTGTCAGTTGTTACTTCTCCTTTTTCATTTCTAATTCTATTGATTTGAGTCTTCTCCCTTCTTTTCTTGATGAGTCTGGCTAATGGTTTGTGAATTTTGTTTATCTTCTCAAAGAACCAGCTTTTAGTTTGGTTGATCTTTGCTATCGTTTCCTTCATTTCTTTTTCATTTATTTCTGATCTGATCTTTATGATTTCTTTCCTTCTGCTAGCTTTGGGGGTTTTTTGTTCTTCTTTCTCTAATTGCTTTAGGTGCAGGGTCAGGTTGTTTACTCGAAATGTTTCCTGTTTCTTAAGGTGGGATTGTATTGCTATAAACTTCCCCCTTAGAACTGCTTTTGCTGCATCCCATAGGTTTTGGGTCGTCGTGTCTCCATTGTCATTTGTTTCTAGGTATTTTTTAATTTCCTCTTTGATTTCTTCAGTGATCACTTCGTTATTGAGTAGTGTATTGTTTAGCCTCCATGTGTTTGTATTTTTTACAGATCTTTTCCTGTAATTGATGTCTAGTCTCATAGCATTGTGGTCGGAAAAGATACTTGATACAATTTCAATTTTCTTAAATTTACCAAGGCTTGATTTGTGACCCAAGATATGATCTATCCTGGAGAATGTTCCATGAGCACTTGAGAAAAATGTGTATTCTGTTGTTTTTGGATGAAATGTCCTATAAATATCAACTAAGTCCATCTTGTTTAATGTATCATTTAAAGCTTGTGTTTCCTTATTTATTTTCATTTTGGACGATCTGTCCATTGGTGAAAGTGGGGTGTTAAAGTCCCCTACTATGATTGTGTTACTGTCGATTTCCCCTTTTATGGCTGTTAGTATTTGCCTTATGTATTGAGGTGCTCCTATGTTGGGTGCATAAATATTTACAATTGTTATATCTTCTTCTTGGATCGATCCCTTGATCATTATGTAGTGTCCTTCTTTGTCTCTTCTAATAGTCTTTATTTTAAAGTCTATTTTGTCTGATATAAGAATTGCTACTCCAGCTTACTTTTTTTTTTTTTTTTTTTTTTTTTTTTTGCGGTATGCGGGCCTCTCACTGTTGTGGCCTCCCCCGTTGCGGAGCACAGGCTCCGGACGCGCAGGCTCCGGACGCGCAGGCTCAGCGGCCATGGCTCACGGGCCCAGCCGCTCCGCGGCATATGGGATCCTCCCAGACCGGGGCACGAACCCGTATCCCCTGCATCGGCAGGCGGACTCTCAACCACTTGCGCCACCAGGGAGGCCCTCCAGCTTACTTTTGATTTCCATTTGCATGGAATATCTTTTTCCATCCCCTTACTTTCAATCTGTATGTGTCTTTAGGTCTGAAGTGGGTCTCTTGTAGACAGCATATATATGGGTCTTGTTTTTGTATCCATTCAGCCACTCTGTGTCTTTTGGTGGGAGCATTTAGTCCATTTACATTTAAGGTAATTATTGATATGTATGTTCCTATTCCCATTTCCTTAATTGCTTTGGGTTCGTTATTGTAGGTATATTCCTTCTGTTGTGTTTCTTGCCTAGAGAAGTTCCTTTAGCATTTGTTGTAAAGCTGGTTTGGTGGTGCTGAACTCTCTCAGCTTTTGCTGGTCTGTAAAGGTTTTAATTTCTCCATCAAATCTGAATGAGATCCTTGCTGGGTAGAGTAATCTTGGCTGCAGGTTTCTCTCCTTCATCACTTCAATTATGTCCTGCCACTCCCTTCTGGCTTGTAGAGTTTCTGCTGAGAGATCAGCTGTTATCCTGATGGGGATTCCCTTGTGTGTTATTTGTTGTTTTTCCCTTGCTGCTTTTAATATGATTTCTTTGTGTTTAATTTTTGACAGTTTGATTAATATGTGTCTTGGTGTATTTCTCCTTGGATTTATTCTATATGGGACTCTCTGTGCCTCCTGGACTTGATTAACTATTTCCTTTCCCATATTGGGGAAGTTTTCAACTATAATCTCTTCAAATATTTTCTCAGTCCCTTTCTTTTTCTCTTCTTCTTCTGGAACCCCTATAATTCGAAGGTTGGTGCATTTAATGTTGTCCCAGAGGTCTCTGAGACTGTCCTCTGTTCTTTTCATTCTTTTTTCTTTATTTTGCTCTGCATCAGTTATTTCCACTATTTTATCTTCCACCTCACTTATCCGTTCTTCTGCCTCAGTTATTCTGCTATTGATCCCATCTAGAGTATTTTTTATTTCATGTATTGTGTTTTTAATCGATGCTTGATTCATCTTTAGTTCTTCTAGGTCCTTTTTAACTGTTTCTTGCATTTTGTCTATTCTATTTCCAAGATTTTGGATCATCTTTACCATCATTATTCTGAATTCTTTTTCAGGTAGACTGCCTATTACCTCTTCATTTGTTAGGTCTGGTAGGTTTTTATCTTGCTCCTTCACCTGCTGTGTGTTTTTCTGTCTTCTCATTTTGCTTATGTTACTGTGTTTGGGGTCTCCTTTTTGCAGGCTGCAGATTCGTAGTTCCCATTGTTTTTGGTGTCTGTCCCCAGTGGCTAAGGTTGTTTCAGTAGGTTGTGTAGGCTTCCTGGTGGGGGGGACTAATGCCTGTGTTCTGGTGGTTGAGGCTCGATCTTGTCTTTCTGGTGGACAGGTCCACGTCTGGTGGTGTGTTTTGGGGTGCCTATGGCCTTATTATATTTTTAGGTAGCCTCTCTGCTAATGGGTGGGGTTGTGTTCCTCCCTTGCTAGTTGCTTGGCATAGGGTGACCAGCACTGTAGCTTGCTGGTCGTTGACTGAAGCTGGGTGCTGGTGTTGAGATGGAGATCTCTGGGAGATTTTCGCTGCTTGATATTATGTGGAGCTGGGAGGTCTCTTGTGGACCCGTGTCCTGAAGTTGGCTCTCCCACTTCAGAGGCACAGCACTGACTCCTGACTGCAGCACCAAGAGCCTTTCATCCACCCGGCTCAGAATAACAGGGAGAAAAAGTAGAAAGAAAGAATTAGTAGAAGAAAGAAAGAGAGAGGGAAAGAAAGGAAGAAGGGAAGGAAGGAAGGAAGGAAGGAAGAAAGGAGGGAGGGAGGGAGGAAGGATGGAAAGAGAGAAGGAAAGAAAGGAGGGAGGGAGGGAGGAATGAAAGCAAAAGGAAGAGTGAATGGAAGAAGGGAGGGAGGGAGGGAGGAAGGAAAGAAAAAGAAAGACAGGAGGGAGGAAGGAAAGAAAAAGAAAGTGGAAAGAAGGGTGGGAGGGAGGGCAGGAGGAATGAAAGCAAAAGGAAGAGTGAATGGAAGAAGGGAGGGAGGGAGGGAGGAAGGAAAGAAAAAGAAAGACAGGAGGGAGGGAGGGAGGAAGGAAAGAAAAAGAAAGTGGAAAGAAGGGTGGGAGGGAGGGAGGAAAGAGAAAGAAGGAAAGGAGGAGCGGAGGGAGGGAGGGAGGAAGGGAAGGTAGGAAAAAAAGAAAGGGCAGGTAAAGTAAAATAGAATAAAGTATGAAATATAGTAGCGTTATTAAAATTAAAAAGTAATTATTGAAAAAAAACGGACCGATAGAACCCTGGGACATATGGTGGAAGCAAAGCTATACAGAGAGAATCTTACACAGAAGATTACACATACACATTCTCAAAAAGAGAGCAGGGGGAAAAATCAAAAATCTTGCTCTCCAAGTCCACCTCCTCAATTTGTGATAATTCGTTGTAAAAAGAGGAAAAGGGCGAGAAGTCTGAAATCTTGCTCTCTAAGTCCACCTCCTTAATTTGGGATAATTCGTTGTAAAAAGAGGAAAAGGGGGGAAAGTCTTAAATCTTGTCCTCAAAGTCCACTTCCTCAATTTGGGATGATTCGTTGTCCATTCATGCACTCCACAGACGCAGGGCACATCAAATGGACCGTGGAGCTTTAATCCGCTGCCTCCCAGGCTGCACAGAGAGATTTCCCTGTCTCTGCTCTCACAGCTCCCGGGTCTCAGCCTTGGACCTGGCCCCGCCTCTGCGCATAGGTCGCCGGAGGGCGTCCGTTCTTCGCTCAGACAGGACGGGTTTAAAGGAGCTGCTGATTCGGGGGCTCTGGCTCACTCAGGCAGAGGGGAGGGAGGGGCGCGCAGTGTGGGGCGGGCCTGCAGCGGCAGAGGCCAGCGTGACGTTGCAGCAGCCCGTGGCGCTCCGTGCGCTTTCCCGCGAAAGCCGTCCCCGGATCCCGGGACCCCGGCAGTGGCGGGGTGCACAGGCCCCCCGGAAGGCGGGGCGGACAGTGACCCGCGCTCGCACACAGGCCCCGTGGCGGCGGCGGCAGCAGCCCCAGCGTCCCACGCCCGTCTCCGAGGTCCGCGCCTTACCCGCGGCTCATGCCTGTCTCCGGCACTTCCCCAAGCAGCCCTCTTAATGCCCTCTCCTCGCGCACCAGGAAACAAAAGGGAAAAGAGTCTCTTGCCTCTTCAGCAGCTCCAGACCCTTTCCCCGGACTCCCTCCGGGCTAGCCGTGGTGTACTAACCCCTTCAGGCTCTCTTCCTGCTGCCAGCCCCAGTCCTCTCCCTGCGCTCTGACTGAAAGCCGATACCCGAGCCTCAGCTCCCAGCCCCGCCCACCCCGGCGGCCAAGCAGACAAGCCTCTCGGGCTGGTGTGTGCCTGCGGTCACCGATCCTCTGTGCCGGAATCTCTCCGCTTTGCCCTCTGCAGCCCTGTTGCTGTGCTCTCCTCCGCTACTCCGAAGCTTTCCCCCTCCGCCACCTGCAGTCTCCGCCCGCGAAGGGGCTTGTAGTGTGTAGAAACCTTCCCTCCTTCATGGCTCCCTCCCACTGGTGCAGGTCCCGTCCCTATCCTATTGTCTGTGTTTATTCTTTTTTTTTTTTGCCCTACCCAGGTATGTGAGGAGTTTCTTGCCTTTTGGGGGGTCTGAGGTCTTCTGTCAGCGTTCAGTAGGTGTTCTGTAGGAGTTGTTCCACGTGTAGATGTATTTCTGATGTATCTGTGGGGAGGAAGGTGATCTCCGCGTCTTACTCTTCCGCCATCTTCCTCCGGGCTCCCCCCCAAATATTTACTAATTACAAAAGTGAAACCTGACAGCACCATGCAAACCAAGGGATCAAGGTTAACATCCTCAATAATAAGATATAATGACATCATATGATATCTGATGTAATGAACAGAGAAGGACATGTTACAATATTTTTACCAATAATAACAATGGTGCATTACCTCAATGTAATCATGGAAAAACATCAGACAGACACAAATTGAGGGGCATTCTACAAGATAACTGACCAATACTCTTCAAAATTGTCAGAGACAACTACAACAAAATGGGATCTCTGATTAGATCCTGGAACAGAAAAATTACATTAGAGGAAACTAGTAAAATCTTAATGAAGTCTGTTAATGTAGTTAATGGCATTATACTAATGTTTATTTCTTAATTTTAATAACTAGGGGAGATGAGTAAAGGGTATGTGGTATCTCATTTGTACTACTTTTGTAAGTGTGTGATTAAGTCTAAAATGACTTCAACATAAAAGTTAAAAAGAAAACAAGAAAATAAAATAAACAAGCAAAAAACAAATAGCAAGATCACAGCCTTAAAATCAAAGAAAACAATGCTTACAATTAATGTAAATGGAAAAACATCCCATTTAAAAGGCAGAGGTTGTAAGACCTAATGAAAAATAAGACAACTAAATACTATTTATAAGAAGGATAGTATAAAGACAGAAATTGTTGGAAAGTAAGAGTGGAAAAAATATACAACATTCACACCATCAGCATGAGAATTTGCATGAGTTTATAATATCAGATGAATCAGACTTCAAAAAAAGGAGTATTACCTATTACCAGACACAAATAGGAATATATCATGATGATATAATCAATTAAGATGATCTTTATTGGATATGCACATAATTATTGAGTTTCTAAATGCATAAAGCAAAAACTGACAGAAGTGAAAGGAGAAAGACAACTCTACAATCATAGTTGATAGTTTTAACATATCTCTCTCAGTAATTGATGGATAAGGAGACAAAAAATGAGTAAGGATATAGAATATTTGAACAACACTATCAAAACTGACCTAAGTGGCGTTCATGAAGTTCTACTCTATCATCCAGAGAACATGGTATATTGACCAAGATAGACTACTATATACAGGGCCACAAGACAAGTTTTAATTAATTTAAAAACACTAAAATTATAGGGCTTCCCTGGTGGCGCAGTGGTTGAGAGTCTGCCTGCCAATGCGGGGGACACTGGTTCGTGTCCCAGTCTGGGCAGATCCCACATGCCACAGAGCAGCTGGGCCTGTGAGCCATGGCTGCTGAGCCTGCACGTCCGGAGCCTGTGCTCTGCAATGGGAGAGGCCACAACAGTGAGAGGCAGACGTACCACAAAAAAAACAAACCAAAACAAAACTAAACTAAAATTATAAAGTATATAGTCTGATTGCAATGGAATTTAATCTGATACCAGGAAAAATAGCCAAACTTTAAAAAGTAAACAACATACTTCTAAATAACCCATAGATGAAGTAAGTAATCACACAGAAATTAGAAAAGTTATTTAAATGAATGATAACAAAAGAAGTGAATATACAGGACAATTTTTTAAATGTCTGAAATAAATGATCTAAGTCTCCAACTTAAAAGCTATAAAAATAATTGCATGTAAGTCCAAAGTAAGGAAGTACTTTCAGCTTTTTCCCATTGAGTATGACATCAGCTGTGTGTTTGTCATATTTGGCCTTTATTATGTTGAGGTAGGTTCCCTCTATGCCCACTTTCTGGAGAGTTTTTATCATAAATAGATATTGAATTTTATCAAAAAGCTTTTTCTGTATCTGTTGAGATGATCATATGGTTTTTATTCTTCAATTTGGTAATGTGGTGTATCACACTGATTGATTTGCAGATATTGAAAACTCCTTGCAACCCTGGGATAAATCCCAGTTGGTCATGGTGAATGGTCCTTTTAATGTACTGTTGGATTTAATTTGCTAGTACTTGTTGAGGATTTTTGTGTCTATATTCACAGGTGATATTGGCCTGTTATTTTTTTTTTGTGTGTGGTATCGTTGTCTGGTTTTGGTATCAGGGTAATGGTGGCCTCATAGAATGAGTTTGGAAGTGTTCCTTCCACTTCAATTTTTTGTAGTAGTTTCAGAAGGATAGGTGTTAACTCTTCTCCAAATGTTTGGTAGAATTCACCTGGAAACCATGTGGTCCTGGACTTTCGTTTGTTGGGAGTTTTTTAATCACAGATTCAATTTCAGTACTTGCAATTGGTCTGTTCATATCTTCTATTTCTTCACGGTTCAGTCTTGGGAGATTGTACCTTTCTAAGAATTTGTCCATTTTTTCTAGGTCATCCATTTTATTGGCATTTAGGTGCTTGTAGTAGTCTCTTATGGTCCTTTGTATTTCTGTGGTGTTGGTTGTAACTTCTCCTTTTCCATCTCTAATTTTATTGATTTGGACTGTCTCCCTTTTTTTCTTGATGAGTCTGGCTAAAGCTTTATCAATTTTGTTTATCTTTTCAAATAACCAGCTTTTAGTTTCATTGATCTTTTTTTTATTGATCTTTTCCATTGTTTTTTTCAGTCTCTTTATGATTTCTTTCCTTCGACTAACTTTGAGTTTTGTTTGTTCTTCTTTCTCTAGTTGTTTAGGTATAAGGTTCAGTTGTTTATTTGAGATTCTTCTTGTTTCCTGAGGCAAACTTGTATTACTATGAACTTCCCTTTTAGAATTGCTTTTGCTATGTCCCATAGGTTTTGGATCATCATGCTTTCATTTTCAGTTGTCTCTAGGTATTTTTTGATTTCCTCTTTAATTTCTTTAGTGATCCATTGGTTGCTTAGTAGCATATTGTTTAGCCTCCACATGTTTGTTTTGCAGTTTTTTTCTCGTAGTTGACTTCTAATCTCATAGCGTTGTGTCAGAAAAGCTGCTTGATAAAATTTCAATTTCATTAAATTTACTGAGGTTTGCTTTGTGGCCCAGCAAGTGATCTACCCTGGAGAATGTTCCATGTGCACTTGAAAAGAATGTGTATTCTGCTGCTTTCCAAATGAATGCTCTATAAATATCAATTAAGTCTATCTCGTCTACTGCATCATTTAAGGGCTGTGTTTCCTTATTGATTTTTCTCTATGGATGATCTGTCCATTGATATAAGTGGGGTGTTAAAGTCCCCCACTATTATTGTGTTACTGTCAATTTCTCCTTTTATGGCTGTTAACATTTGCCTTATGTATTGAGGTGCTCCTATGTTGGGTGCATATATATTTACAATTGTTATATCTTCTTCTTGGATTGATCCCTTCATAATTTTGTAGTGTCCTTCTCTGTCTCTTATAAGAGTCTTTATTTTAAAGTCTACTTTGTCTGATATGAGAACTGCTATTCCAGCTTTCTTTTGATTTCCATTTGCATGGAATATCTTTTTTTTAATTCCCTCACTTTCAGTCTGTATGTGTCTCTAGATCTGTAGTGGGGCTCTTGTAGACAGCACATATACAGGTCTTGTTTTTGCATCCATTCAGCCAGTATGTCTTTTGGTTGGAGCATTTAATCCTTTGCCACTTAATGTAATTATCAATATGTTTGTTCTTATTGCCATTTTGTTAATTGTTTTGGATTTGTTTTTGTTGGTCTTTTCTTCTTTTGTTCTCTTGTGATTTGATGACTTTCTTTAGTGTTGTGTTTGGATTCCTTTTTCTTTTTCATGTGTGTATCTATTATAGATTTTTCATTTGCAGTTACCATGAGATTTTGATATAGAAGTCTATATATATACATGATTGTTTTAAGTTGCTGATCTCTTAATTTCAAATACATTACCAATATCCTGCACTTGTACTCTCCTCCTCTCACAATAACTGGTTTTGATATCATATTTGTGTGTGGATGATTTCCTATCTTTACTGTATGTTTGCCTTTACCAGTGAGCTTTCCCATTTAGTAATTTTCTTGTTTCTAATTGTGGTCTTTTCCACCTAGAGAAGTTCCTTTAGCACTTGTTGTAGAGCTGGTTTGGTGCTACTGAATTCTCTTAGCTTTTGCTTGTCTGTAAAGCTTTTGATTTTTCTGTCAAATCTGAATGAGAGCCTTGCTGGGTAGAGTATTCTTGGTTGTAGGTTCTTCCCTTTTATCAGTTTAAAAATATCTTGTCACTTCCTTCTGGCCTGCAGAGTTTCTGCTAAAAAATCAGCTGATAGCCTTATGGGGATTCCCTTGTATATTATTTGTTGCTTTCCCCTCATTGCTTTCAATATTTTCTCTTTAATTTTTGGCAATTTGATTACTACATGTCTTGGCATGTTCCTCCTTCAGTTAATCCTGTATGGGACTCTGCACTTCCTAGACTTGGGTGACTGTTTCCTTTTCCATGTTAGGGAAGTTTTCAGCTATTATCTCTTCAAGTATTTTCTCAGGCACTTTCTCTCTCCTCCTTCAGGGACCCCTCTAATGCATATGTTCGTGCATTTGACATTGTCCAGAGGTCTTTTCCACTGTCTTTGTTTCTTTTCATTCTTTTTTTCTTTATTCTGTTCCATGGTGGTGATTTCCACCACTCTGTCTTCCAGCTCACTTATCTGTACTTCTGCTTCATTTATTCTGTTCTTGATTCCTTCTAGTATCTATTTCAGTTCAATTATTGTATTCTTCAACTCTGGTTGTTCTTTATATTCTCTAACTCTTTGTTAAAAACTTCTTGTAACTTCTCACTCTGTGCATCCATTCTTTTCCTGATTTCTTGGATCATCTTTACAGTCATTACTCTGAACTCTTTCTCGGGTAGATTGCCTATCTCCACATCCCTTAGTTGTTCTTCTGGGCTTTATCTTGTTCCTTTAGAACATATTCCTCTTCCATGTAATTTGGAACATATTCCTCTGCCATCTCACTTTGTCTAAATTTCTATTTGTATTTTTATATATGTGGAAGGTTAGTTATGTTTCTCGACCTTGAAGAAGTGGCCCTCTGTAAGGGATATCCTATGTGTCCCAGCAGTATACTCCCCTCTCATCTCCCAAGGGCCAGGGACCAGCTGGTCCCAGGTTAGGTTCTGAGCTGTGTTTGTGGACTCAGTTATGCAGGCTGCAGTACTGTAGTTTCCTTACTTTTGGTATTGGCCTGCTGGTGCATGAGCCTGGTCTAGAGTTTTATGCAGGCTTCCTAGCAGGTGGGGGCTGGTGGGTGCTGGGTCTTGGCCCTTTGGTGGGCAGGGCCTTGTTAAGGTTCATATCTAGAGGTGGCTGTGGGCTTAAGAAGACTATAGGCAGCCTGTCTGCTGATGGGTGTGGCTGGGTTCCAACTCTGTTGGTTGTTTGGCCTGAGGCATCCCAGCACTGGAGCTTACAGGCTGTTGTGTGGGGCCAGGTTTCGGTGCCAAGGACCCAAAATGTCTGCCTCCAGCCAGAGTTCACATAGGTCCCCACTTTGTCTGCCACCAGCTTTTGTTGCCCAGAGAGAGCCACAGCTCCGCCTCCCCAGGAGACCCTCCAAGACAAGCACGTAGGTCTGGCCCAGGTTCCTATGGAGTCACTGCTTTTGCTCTGGGCCCCAGTGCATGTGGGACTTTGTGTGCGCCCTCCAACAGTGGAGTCTCTATTTCCCCCAGTCTTGTGGAGCTGCTGCAATCAAGCCCTGCTGGCCTTCAAAGCCAAATGCTCTGGAGGCTCCTCCTTCCAATGCCAGAATCCTAGACTGGGGAGCATGGGGTGGGGCTCACAGCTCTCACTCCTATGGGAGAACGTCTGCAATATAATTATTCTCCAGTTTGTGGGTTGCCCACCCAGGTGGTATAGGATTTGATTATATCACGAGTGTGTCCCTCCTACCATTTCGTGGTTTCTTCTTTATGTCTTTGAATGTAGAATATCTTGTTTTGGTAGAGTCCAGTCTTTTTTATTGATGGTTGTTCAGCAGTTAGTTGTGATTTTGGTGTGCTCATGAGAGGAGATGAACTCAAGGTCCCCCTACTCTGCCATCTTGTCTCTCTCCATGAACTTTAAGGTATTATTATAACATCCCATCTTCATCTTTCTGGTTAACTTTATCATTCTTTTTCTCAATTATTAAATAGGATATTTACATCTTTACTTTTTTTTCTTTAACAACATGCATGTAATAATGTATTTTTCTTTCAGATTTTATATATAGTATTTTAATTATAGTTTAGTTCGGATACCCAAATTTTCCTTATTATTTAATTTTTATTCTGTGATTCATTTAGAAGAGTGTTTTAAACTTTTGGATTTTGGAAAATATGGCTACATTTTGTTCTCAGCTTCCAAATTAATGTATTGTTGTGGAAGAATGTGGTGTGGTCCATATGGTAACAAATCTGGTTTGAGTTTGCTTTGCTCTGTGGCTACTTTAATGGTCATTTATGTAAGTGTTCTATGAATTCTAAACAAATGTGAATTCTGTAAATGGTGGTTGCAGTTTCTACCTTTAAATACATTACAAATTTTATTGTGTTATTTGTATCTTCTATAAACCTTGCTATTTTAAACTGCATGATGAATACATTATTTGGAAATTTATGTTAAATCATCATATAATATTTGTAGATTTATAACTTTCTTTTCATAATCAATTTTATCTTTACATATTTTAAATCTATATCATTGGATATAAACAAGTTCACAATTTTAATAGCTTTTTTTGGGAAATATGCTTCTTAGCACTAATTAATAATCACATACTGAATAGTGCTTCTTTCATTCATGTCTATTTTATCTGATATTAGTATCAGAAACCCATTTTTTTGTATTTTTTGTAATGATTAGGTGTTTTTATATTAATTTCTTTCACATTTCTATGATCTCATAGTATAAGTATGTGTATTTTAAAGAATGTATATAATTTTTTAAATCTGGTTTGATATTTTCTTTCTTTTAGTTGAGTTTGATATACTGATATTTATTATGGTTACTGATTTGTTAGCATATATTTATTTAATTTATCCTCTCCCCTTGTCTAATGCTTAATTGGCTGAATTTTTTTTTAATTTTTTATTGAAGTATAGTTGATTTACAGTATCATGTATGTTTCAGGTATACAGCACAGCAATACAGTTATCTATATATTCTTTTTCAGATTCTTTTCCCTTATAGGTTATTACATAATATTTAGTATAGTTCCCTGTGCTATACAGTAGGTCCTTGTTGGTTATCTATTTTATACAAAGTAGTGTGTATATGTTAATCTCAGCCAAATTACTTTCTCTATTTAGGTGTTCTGCATTCTATTTTAATTTTTTGATCCTTACTTTCAATGTTTTAATAAGGATACTTTAGTTTAATTCTTTTTACTGTATCTACCATCTGTTTTACAATAGAAGTACAACAGGATTTAACTGCAGGCACCCTCCACCTCCATCTTGGTGGTTATATTTGTCTAGAGCAGAGATTCCCAAATGTTGTGCTTGGGAAACTGGTATGGTGGGAAATCTATATAAATGTGTTGAGAGATCAATACCATAGATACTCAAGGAAGCTAGGGGAGGCCAGGAGCATTAAGAGTCCCCAAGCCAATCACCTCAGTTTGAGAAACCTTGATGATTTACTAGAGCATGACATACAGAAAGTATCACTATCCTACTTGTTCAGCTGTATGCAAAAATAATGCAATTAATAACAGAGAATTTTATTTTCTCCATTAACCACTTATACTTAGTCCTTGTCATTATTCACTTTTTATAGGCAAGGCATACTCAAATCTACTCACATATTTATTAATTTCTTTGCACACCACTGCTTCTTGCATCCTAATAGTTTTGGTACAATTTTTAACCACCTGAAATATATCTTTTAATAGTTCTTTTAGTGATAACTTATGAATCATAATTCTTATATTCTTTGTCTATAAAATGTTCTTATTTGACCCTAATTATTGATTGTTTAGTTGCATATAAAATTGTTGTTGAGTAGTTCTTTTTCCTCAAAACTTTAAAAGTAGTATTTTTTTTCTGTCAATTATTTTGATTGTTCTGTGGTATTTGGAAATTTTTGGAAATTTTTGGAAATTTAGCTCTTAATATATTGCTTCTACCGAATTCTCTGTAGTCTCTCCTTCTGCATCTCCTTTCAATATGTATTAGACCTTATTATTCATTCATCTACATCTCTTAAATATTCCTTCATATTTTTTAACCTCTTTGATTCTATGTACTTCATTTTAAGTAATTTCTTCTGTTTCATTTTTCAGTTTACTGATCCTATTTTCAGTTATGTCTAATCTGATATTTGACCAGCTTGCTGACGTTTTATTTCTGCAATTAACTTTTTCAGTTCTACAAGTTCTCTTTTGTTCTTTTGAAAAATTATAGTATCTAAGACCTTCTCTGAAATATTGGTAAGTCTTATTCTGTTCTGTTCTTTCTGACTACTCCAATTCTTAGGGCTTGTTTCCTTTTAGGATTTTCTATTTTATCTATGAGCTCATGTTCCTTATATATTAATCTGTAGGTCTTTTTGAGCCCTGTGTTTAAGTTGTGTTCCTCTAGAGGAAATCTGACTTTGTTTCTACTAGTTCCATAGGGCAGTATCAAACTTGGATTTCTTTAGAATAAGTTCTCTAAGTTTTCTCAGACAAAATAATGTGAATTCAAGACTACATACTGGCATGTGGACTTGAATTAATTACCTCTTGCTGCATAACAAATTTCCCTAAAACTTAGTGGCTTAAAAAACACACATTCTTTATCTCACAATATTCATGGTTTAGGAATCCAGGCACCATGTACGTGAGTCCTCTGCTTCAGAATGTTTTACAAGGCTGAAATCGAGGTGTCAGCAGGGGCTGCATTCTCATTTGAAGACATGATTAAGCAAAGATCCACTTTACAAATCCACTTACATAGTTCTTGGCAGAATTCAATTCCTCAAGAGTTGTTGAACTGATAACCCCTCACTTCTTCCCAGGCTGTTAGTCTGAGGCCTCTCTCAGTCTTTCCCAAGTCTGTCTGTCTGTCTCTCTCATGTGTGTGTGTGTGTGTGTGTGTGAGAGTGTGTGTATCCACACACACACTGTTGTCAGGGTTTTTCTAGAGAACCCTGACTGGTAGTTTTTGGTACTGAGTTGTTCAAGGAGAATGGAATTTTAAGGATGAGTTCTCTGCATTGGCTCTGGAGTCTCTGGAATTGGCTTTCTAACCTCAGTAGATTTACAGATGCTAATGACTCTATTTGTAGTAGTAAATAGAGCTCTGATAGTCTATGGTGTGATTTGGCAATTTAGATATGCAAAATATCAGCATTGGTTAATCCTAATCAACCACTTAAAAGAAACAAGGAACTAGGTTACTGTGTATATGATATTTTGAACAGTTTTAACAAACTAATTAATATAGGGAGATTGGCTGTTTACTCCTAATGTCCTTGGACAAATTTGGAAAGAAAAGAATGAGCTCAAGGATTTGAATTCTGAGCTCAAATGCCACTTAAATTACCTGAAATCTTCTATATGTGCTCTGAAGGAGATATCTTCTGTAGCCACAGGGCTTAGATTGCTGAAAATCAACCCCAGAATCTCAACTGCATCTGGCTGTATTACAACACAATTTAAACACACAGCCTCATAGGGTGATTATGATTAAAGTAGGGCATTGATGGGGAAGGACTGGGGCCCTGAAAGTGGGAATGGAGACATGTGGAAGAACACTGATGGAGCTGGGGACACTGAGCCCTAAATCCTGATGAATTTTCTTTGCCACTGGGAGCATCTTTAGTGGAGTCAGTTATCCTGTAAAACAATGCTGATTCTTCTCAAGCCTCACCCCCACCACTCCTCTTTGTGTCTAGATCTATAACTAGACTCAAGTTCCAGCAGGTTCCTGAAGGTGAGATACAAAGTATGACCCATAAGAAGTTGTGCTACACTCCAAAAGAACTGCTTGAATTTTCTAATTTATATAGACAGAACCCCTCATAATATGTATAAGAATGGATACTATGGAAGAAGAATAATGGTGGGAGGAACATGAAGTTGTAGTAGACCAAATTAATTTACATAGGTTCACTAAGCAGAGATTCTGCATTTAATGTTGCAGTTCAAGGAATTAGAAAGGGCTCTAACAGTTTGTTGGTTTGATTGGTTGAATCATGGATCTAAAGATACCCCATCATGTTTGAGTTGGAAATGCTAGACATGACTTAGTTTAATGTAGAGGAAGGGATTCAAAGGCATAGGGATATTGGAATGTTAGAATGGATTTGTTATGTAAGAACTACTCATCCACACTGGGAGGGTCTAGGAGGCACATATTTCATCAAGACTGTAAGAAATAAACTTGTGAGGAGAGCCCAGTGTCCTTGAAAAGCCCTGTGGTCACTCTTCTCTGTAGGCCAGACCCTGCAGTGGAAAATGCAGTCAGTGAGTTGGGAAAGTTAAATGCAATGGGAGTAAAAAATCCCATGGTGACAGAGTCATGTGGTGACACTTAACCACTAAAGGCAAGGTGGTGTGGTTACCATACAGGACAGTAGAGTCAAAGCAGCAATCAGAATCATCTGATTTGCATAGACCTATAGCATTGGCTAGTTTATCATGATGTTTGTAGAAGTGAAATAGATAGGAAGGGTACTAAATTATTACTTGATCTTACATGCAGAAAAGTTCCAGATCAAGCAAGCAAAAGTCTAACTTAAATCATAAAAACAGTCATGGCCCCTCAATCAATTCCCAGACTTGAACCAGTTTACATTCCTAAAATCCCTTGAATAAAGGGGTTAATTGAGTCACTTTGAAGGACCCCTGAATACTGCCAAAAAATTATTCTCTTAATCTTCTTTCTCTCAACATTACCCAAAGGGTTCTACAAATATTTATGAGGATAACTGTGTATTTGGGGAAAAAGAACTAATCAAGCCTTTCAGGGACTACTGGACAATGACTCTGATACCCAAATCCTAATTTCAGGACACCCAAAATGTCACTGTGGCCCACCAACAGAGTAGGGACTTATGGAGGTAAAATAATATAATTTTACCTCTTTTCATCTCACGGTGAGCCCAGTGATTCCCTGAACCCATCCTGTGATAATTTCCTCTGTTCTGAATGCAGAATTGTAATAGATACATTCAGTAGCTGGCATAATCCCCACATTGGTTCCCTGACCTGTGGAGTGAGGGATATTACAGTGGGAAAGGCCAAATGGAAGGCATTAGAATTGCCTCCACCTAGCAAAATAATAAACCAAAAGCAATACTGCATTCCTGAAGGGACTGAAGAAATTGGTGCTACAATCAAGGACCTGAAAGGTACAAAGGTGGTTATTCCCACCACATTCCCATTTTACTTGCCTATTTGGCCTGTGCAGAAGACAGTGGATCTTGGAGGATGGCAGTGGATTATTCTAATTTTAACTGGGTGGGGACTCCAATTGCAGCCTCTATACCAGATGTGGTTTCATGGCTTAAGCAATTTATCATATCCCCTAGTACCTTGTATGCAGCTATTGATCTGGCAAATGCATTTTTCTCCATCCCTGTCAATAAAGATCAGCATAAGCAGTTTGCATCCAACTGGCAAGGCCAGAAATACATCTTCTCTGTCCTAATGCAGGGGTATATCAACTATCCAGCCATATGTCATAATTTAGTTCACAGGGATCTTGATTGCCTTGTCTTTCCAAAAGATATAACACTGGTCCATTACATCAATGACATTATGTTGATGGGACCTAATGAGCAAGAAATAGCCGCTACTCTAGTCTTATTGTTAAGACATTTGTGTGTCAGAGGGTAGGGTTTAATCCCACAAAATTCAGAGTTCTTCTACCTCAGTAAAATTTCTAGGAGTCTAGTGATGTGGGGCATGTCAAGAAGGATAGGTTGTTATATCTGACTCTCCTGTAACCAAAAAAGAGGTGCAATACCTAAGGAGCCTCTTTGGATTTTGGAGGAAACGGTCCTCATTTGGGTGTGTTTCTCTAGTTCACTTATTTACTGAGTGACCCTAAAAGCTACTATATTTTTGTGGGGCCGTGAATAAGAGGAGGCTCTGCAACAGGTCCAGGCTGCTGTGCAAGCTGTTCTGCCACTTTTGCCATAAGACCCCTTAGATCCAATGGTGCTTGAAGTGTCAGTGGTAGATAGGGAGGCTGTTAGGAACCTCTAGTAGGCTCCTATAGGTGAACTGCAGAGCAGGCTCCTAGGATTTTGGAGCAAACGCTGCCATTATCTGTGGATAACTATCTCCCTTTTGAGGAGAAAGTTATTGGCCTGCTACTGGGCTTTAGTAGAAAATGAATGCTTGGTCATGGGCCACTAAGTTACCATGTAACCTGAGCTGCCCATCTGAACTGGGTGTTATTTGACTCATCAAGCTGTAAATTTGGGCATGCACAGCAGCACCCCTTCATCAAGTGGAAATCCTACATACAAGCCAAGCTGAGCAGGCTCTCAAGGCACAAATAAGTTACACGAAAAAGTGTTCCAAATGCCCCTGGTCCCCATTTCTGCTATGCTACCTTCTCTCTCCCTGCCTGCTCCTTGGCCTCATGGGGGAGTTCCCTGTGGTCAGTTGACAGAGGAAGAGAAGACTTGGGCCTGTTTTACAGATGTTTCTGCATAATATGTAGGCATCACCTGTAAGTGGGCAGCTACAGTGCTACAGCACTTTCCTGGGACATTCCTGAAGGACAGTAGTGAAGGGAATTTTTCTGATTGGGCAGGACTTCAAGCATTGCATCTAGTAGCTTGCTTTTCTGAATAACAAAGTGAATATGGTGGCAGAGATGGAGGTTATGTATGAGCTCATTATGGCTTCCACTCACCAAAATGAACCTAGCTATGGCCACTGCTGAGTGTCCAATCTTCCAACACTGAGTCCCCAACATGGCATCATTTCCTGGGGTGGTCAGCCAGCTACCTGGTGGCAGGTTGAGTACATTGGACCACTTCCACTATTTACTTCACAGTAAATGAAGTGTAGCAATGGGCCCAAACTCATGGAATTTATTGATCGTACCATGTTCAGCACCATCCTCAAAGAGCTGTCAAGAGAATTGTGGAACAGCCTTTTGAAGACTTAGTTACAGCACCAGCAAGGTTGAAATACCTTGCAGGGCTGGGGAAAGGTTCTCCAGAATGCTGTATATGCTCTGATTCAGCATCCAATATATGATGATGTTTCTTCCATAGCCAGGATTCACAGATTTAGGAATCAAAAGGATAGAAATGGTAGTAGTACCACTGTTACTCCTAGCAACCCACTAGCTAAATCTTTGCTTCCCGTTCCTGTGATCTTATGCTCTGCTGGCCTAGAGGTCGTGGCTCCAAAGGGAGGGATGCTTCCACGAGGAGACACAACAGTGACTCCACTGAAAGTTAAGACTGCCATCTGGCCATTTTGGGCTCCTCATGTCCCTGTATGAACAGGCAAAGAAGGGAGTAACTGCTAGCTGGGATGATAGTCCCTGACTACCAGGGGGAAATTGGACTACTACTCCACAATGAAGGCAAGGAAGAGTATGTCTGGAATGCAGGAGATCCCTTAGGGTACTTCTTTAGTGTTACCACACCCTGTGATTAATGTCAATAGAAAACTACAATAACCCAATCCAGGCAGAACTACTAATAGCCAGACTCTTCACGAGTGATGGTTTGGGTCACTCTACTAGGTAAAGAACCATGAGCAGATGAAGGGCTTGCTGAAAGCATAGGGAATACATAATGGGTAGTGGAAGAAAGTAGCTATAAATACCAGCTATGACCATGTGGCTAATTACAGAAATGAAGACTGTAATTGTCATGACTATTTTCTCCTTATTTTGTTATGAATACATTTTTGTGTATCTCTATTGGTCTATCTAGCATTTATCTTTGTTTTCTTCCCTCTTTTATCCTCTTATCATGTAACATATAATATATTGACTTTTTATCATAGTATTTAATTAGTTATTTTTACATTATATTTAAGTAATAGGATATCAAGAACATGAGTAAACATCATTCAAGGACTTTACCTCCCCTTTTTGTGAAAGATGTTGTGTGTTTTCAGTTATACACAGGATAGTTTTATCATGTTAGATGAAAGTATTACCTTGTTATTTTCTTTATTTAGAGATTAAGTATGGTTTAAGACTATGTGAATGGGTGCCATATTGACAAGGGGTAAACTTGTGATGGTTAGTTTTATGTGTCAGGTTGACTGGGCCACTGGGTACCCACACATCTGGTCAAATACTCTGTGTTTGTCTCTAAGAATATTTCTTTTCGTGTTTTTTTTTTTTTGCCACGCCATGCAGCTTGCAGGATCTTAGCTTCCCAACTAGGGATCAAACCCGGGCTCACAGCAGTTAAAGCACCAGGTCCTAACCACTGGACCACCAGGGAATTCCCTCTGATGATATTTCTGAATGAGATTAATACTGAATCAGTAGAGTTAGTAAAGCATATTGCTCTACCTTATGTGTGCGAGCCTCATCCCATCAACTGACGATCCAAATAGAACACAAAGGCTGAGTAAGAGGGATCTCATCCTGCCTGACTGTGTTGGGACATTGGTCTTTTCTTGCCTTCAGTCTAGAACTGAAAAAGCCTGCTGGCTTTCAAACTGGAACTTACACCATCAGCTCTCCTATTTCTCAGGCCTTCAAACTTGGACTAGAATTACACCATTGGCTCTCCTGGGTCTCCAGCATGCCAAATAAATAATCTGAGAATGTACATATCTCACAGATATCTATATATCTAGACATATAAATATCTATAGTATATATTATACTATAATTATATATATATATAATTGATTTGGATCGATTTGGATTTTGTTGATTCTGTTTATCTAGTGAGCCCTGGCTAATACATATACCTTTAGAGTTAACCTATACACAGGGTGAAAGAGCTGGATTATTTATTCACAAGTTCTAGTCCCAGTTATTTGTTGAGGGCTGATGCTCTATAGTATTAATTTCCTGATATTTTTTTAGCACATCCTAAATGCAGGCAGAGAATTCTCTAGCAGTCAAAAGAGCTCTCTGGCCAAGTGTTGCAGGTACTGGATGTAGGAACCACCATGCAGAGCAGTGGTATGAACTGAGGTGATATGGACAGCACACTGAAATCATTTGCTACAGAAAGCAATAGGATAAATAGCTCTGCAAATTAATAGGTGTGGTTGGGCTACAGGTACACATTTGTAATCATAGGCATATTTTAAGTCATTAGAATGGAGAATTTTTACTTAAGTTTTGTGTAATGATTAAAGGGTCCAGGTCATATTCTTAAAGAAAACCAATATTTAAGAGAGATGTAGAAGAGTAGAAACTAACAAAAGAGACATAAGAAGATCCAGAGAGATAAAAACAAGTAGAGTGTGTTATCAGGAAAGTCAAGTAACCAAAGGGATTTTCCCCCCAAAGGGCATGTCTTCAAGAATTTTAAATACTATCATGGAGGAAGATAAGGTCTGAAAAATGTCTATTGGACTTAGTCACATGGAGGACACTTGTGATTTGGAAAGTAGTGGGCCACAAAACCAGATTCCATTATATGCAGTGTGCTTGATAAAAGGAATATTGTTTCAGAAATTTGTGAAGGATAAAATTAAGTTAGGTACAGAGATAGGATTGATGAAATATTTCATTTGCTTGGTTGTATTTATGATGGGAGAGATATAAGCATGCTTAACTGTTGATGGCAGAGACAGTTCATAGAGAGTGGTAAAAGAGAAAGGAAATAGATAGGATAATTAAAAGTGTCAGATACCTGGAAGGAAGGAAATCATGTCTCAATAGATATCAAGGGACACTATTTCCACCTTTAACAATGGGAAAATTGGATATTTGCATCATAATATAAGAACTATATATATATATATATATATATATATATATATATATAAAAAGCCTGGGTATTGATAAAATGGTTGGATTAGGTTGGGAGTTATTTGTAGTTATCTGCTTGTACCTGAGCTATAATATGGTTCAAGTAAGCAGTGCATGGTATATAATATTTCAAAAATTCATCCACATTATTATTTGTATCAGTAGTTACTTCCCTTTTATTGCTAAGGAGTATTCCATGGAGATAACACAATTGCCTTAACCATTCATCTGCTGATAGATATTTAGATATAGAATATTAGAAATAAAGCTAATGTAAACATTCCTGTATAAGTCTTTGTGCACACACGTTTTTATTGCTCTTTGTTGAATACCCAAGACCATTATAAGAAACTGCCAAACTGCACCATCAGTGGTAGCATTGTTATCATTTGTGGAGGACTCATTTTATGCTATAATATTATATGTGCTAAACCTTTTACAAAAATATTTGGATTCAATCCTTGAAACAACTCTACTTGATTGATATTATCCTGTTCATTTTACCAATAAGGAAACTGAGAATCAGAGAAACAAGGTCATATGCCTTAGGTTACAGAGCTAATAACCGTGAAAGTGGGATGTGATTCTAAGGTGATTGGATTCTAGAATCTGTATTGTAACAGGAACATTCAACTAGTGTCACTCCTGGCTTTAGCTTTTGAAGTTTTGAAGATTTATGAGTGAACCTAGATTTTCAATTTTTCTGGGGGCTGCTGGTGGGAACCAGTTACTTGGCCAGTTACTGAGCTTAGGAAATTGCAATAACTTTCATTTTTCTTTTATTTTCTTTCTTTTTTTTGCTTATCATCTCATTAACAGTGACACTAATAAAATGATTAAGCAATAATAAATGAAACAACATGACAGTTGTTTGTGGTTGATGTACATGAAAAGATAACTGTAGTCATAAGACTGAAGTTAAACCAAAAAAACAGAAGAATTCAAATTTGGTAGTGGCTTACAACTTTGACATGAGTGAGGCTACCAAGGGAAGCAAACTGTGAAACTGTTTTAGGGAATACTGAATCCAGTATAAGACATATTATTCAAGTGAAAAAAAATAGTGGTCTTTAATAGACAATATAAGGTCTTAATGGCAATATTATTCAGGAGAAAGACAGAAACCTATATAAACATTGTCATATTTATAAATTTGGTGAAGGCTCTAGAGTTGCTACCAAACTGATCTTTATTCTTTACTACATTTTATAAAAGAAGTAATGCTATAAAAACACTCAACAATTTGGAGATTTGTGAAGTTCTTTTGTCACATCCTTCACAATTTTCAGTAGTCTTTTTTTTAACATTTTTACTGGAGTATAATTGCTCTACAATGGTGTGTTAGTTTCTGCTTTATTACAAAGTGAATCAGTGATGCATATACATATATCCCCATATCTCCTCCCTCTTGCATCTCCCTCCCTCCCACCCTCCCTATCCCACCCTTTTAGGTGGTCACAAAGCACCGAGCTGATCTCCCTGTGCTATGCAGCTGCTTCCCACTAGCTATCTATTTTACATTGGGTAGTGTATACATGTCCATATATACACTACCACTCTCTCACTTTTTCCCAGGTTACCCATCCCTGTCCCCGTGTCCTCAAGTCCATTCTCTAGTAGGTCTGCCTCTTTATTCCAGTCTTGCCCCTAGGTTCTTCATGACCTTTTTTTTTTTTTTAGATTCCGTATATATGTGTTACCATATGGTATTTCTTTTTCTATTTCTGACTTACTTCACTCTGCATGACAGACTCTAGGTCCATCCACCTCACTACAAATAACTTCGTTTCTTCTTATGGCTGTGTAATATTCCATTGTATATATGTGTCACATCTTCTTTATCCATTCATCTGTCAATGGACACTTAGGTTGCTTCCATGTCCTGGCTATTGTAAATAGAGCTGCAATGAACATTGTGGTACATGACTCTTTTTGAATTATGGTTTTCTCAGGGTATATGCCCAGTAGTGGGGTTGCTGGGTTGTATCATAGTTCTATTTGTAGTTTTTTAAGGAACCTCCATACTGTTCTCCATAGTGGCTGTAACAACTTACATGCCCACCAACAGTGTATTAGGATTCCCTTTTCTCCACACCCTCTCCAGCATTTATTGTTTCTAGATTTTTTTTTGATGATGGCCACTCTGACCAGTGTGAGATGATATCACATTGTAGTTTTGATTTGCATTTCTTTAATGATTAATGATGTTGAGAGTTCTTTCATGTGTTTGTTGGCAATCTGTATATCTTCTTTGGAGAAATGTTTATTTAAGTCTTCTGCCCATTTTTGGATTGGGTTGTTTGTTTCTTTGATATTGAGCTGCATGAGTGGCTTGTGAATTTTGGAGATTAATCCTTTGTCAGTTGTTTCATTTGCAAATATTTTCTCCCATTCTGAGGGTTGTCTTTTGGTCTTGTTTAGGGTTTCCTTTGCTGTGCAAAAACTTTTAAGTTTCATTAGGTCCCATTTTTGTTTTCATTTCCATTTCTCTAGGAGGTGGGTCCAAAGGATGTTGCTGTGATTTATGTCACAGAGTGTTCTGCCTATGTTTTCCTCTAAGACTTTGATAGTGTCTGGCCTTACATTTAGGTCTTTAATCCATTTTGAGTTTATTTTTGTGTATGGTGTTGCAGAGTGTTCTAATTTCATTCTTTTACATGTACCTGTCCAGTTTTCCCAGGATCACTTATTGAAGAGGCTCTCTTTTCTCCATTGTATATTCTTGCCTACTTTATCAAAGATAAGGTGACCATATGTGTGTGGATACATCTCTAGGCTTTCTACCCTGTTCCATTGATCTGTATCTCTGTTTCTGTGCCAGTACCATACTGTCTTGATTACTGTAGCTTTGTAGTATGGAATGAAGTCCAGGAGCCTGATTCCTCCAGCTCCATTTTTCTTTCTCAAGATTGCTTTGGCTATTCAGGGTCTTTTGTGTTTCCATACAAATTGTGAAATTTTTTGTTCTAGTTCTGTGAAAAATGTCAGTTGCAGTTTGCTAGGGATTGCATTGAATCTGTAGATTGCTTTGGGTAGTAGAGTCATTTTCATAATGATGATTCTTCCAAACCAAGAATATGGTATATATCTCCATCTCTTTGTATCATCTTTAATTTCTTTCATCAGTGTCTTATAATTTTCTGTATACAGGTCTTTTGTCTCCTTAGGTAGATTTATTCATAGGTATTTTATTCTTTTCTTGCAATGGTAAATGGGAGTGTTTTCTTAATTTCACTTTCAGATTTTTCATCATTACTGTATAGGAATGCCAAAGATTTTTGTGCATTAATTTTGTATCCTGCTACTTTACCAAATTCATTGATTAGCTCTAGTAGTTTTCTGGTAGCATCTTTAGGATTCTCTATGTATAGTATCATGTCATCTGCAAACAGTGACAGCTTTACTTCCTCTTTTCTGATTTGGATTCCTTTTATTTCTTTTTCTTCTCTGACTGCTGTGGCTAAAATTTCCAAAACTATGTTGAATAATTATGGTGAGAGTGGGCAACCTTGTCTTGTTCCTGACCTTAGTGGAAATGGTTTCAGGTTTTCACAATTGGGGATGATGTTGGCTGTGGGTTTGTCATATATGGCCTTTATTATGATGAGGAAAGTTCCCTCTATGCCTACTTTCTGCAGGGTTTTTATCATAAATGGGTGTTGAAAGCTTTCTCTGCATCTATTGAGATGATCATATGGTTTTTCTCCTTCAGTTTGTTAATATGGTGTATCACATTGATTGATTTGCGTATATTGAAGAATCCTTGCATTCCTGGGATAAACCCCAGTAGATCATGTTGTATGATCCTTTTAATGTGCTGTCGGATTCTGTTTGCTAGTATTTTGTTGAGGATTTTTGCATCTATGTTCATCCGTGATATTGGTTTGCAGTTTTCTTTCTTTGTGACATCATTGTCTAATTTTGGTATCAAGGTGATGGTGGCCTCGTAGAATGAGTTTGGGAGTGCTCCTCCCTCTGCTATATTTTGGAAGAGTTTGAGAAGGATAGGTGTTAGCTCTTCTCTAAATGCTTGATAGAATTCGCCTGTGAAGCCATCTGGTCCTGGGCTTTTGTTTGTTGGAAGATTTTAAATCACAGTTTCAATTTCAGTGCTTGTGATTGGTCTGTTCATATTTTCTATTTCTTCGTGGTACAGTCTCAGAACGTTGTGCATTTCTAAGAATTTGTCCATTTCTTCCAGGTTGTCCATTTTATTGGCATAGAGTTACTTGTAGTAATCTCTAATGATCCTTTGTATGTCTGCAGTGTCAGTTGTTACTTCTTTTTCATTTCTAATTCTATTGATTTCAGTCTTCTCCCATTCTTTCTTGATGAGTCTGGCTAATGGTTTATCAATTTTGTTTATCTTCACAAATTACCAGCTTTTAGCTTTATTGATCTTTGCTATCGTTTCCTTCATTTCTTTTCCATTTATTTCTGATCTGATCTTTATGATTTCTTTCCTTCTGCTAACTTTGGGGTTTGTCTGTTCTACTTTCTCTGGTTCCTTTAGGTGCAAGGTTAGGTTGTTTATTTGAGTTGTTTCTTGTTTCTTAAGGTAGGTTGTATTGCTATAAACTTCGCTCTTAGAACTGCTTTTGCTGCATCCCATAGGCTTTGGGTCATCGTGTTTTCACTGTAATTTGTTTCTAGGTATTTTTCAGTTCCCTCTTTGATTTCTTCAGTGATCTCTTGGTTATTTAGTAGTGTATTGTTCAGCCTCCATGTGTTTGTATGTTTTACAGATTTTTTCCCGTAATTGATATCTAGTCTCATAGTGTTGTGGCCAGAAAAGATGATTGATGTGATTTCAGTTTTCTTACATTTACCAAGGCTTGATTTGTGACCCAAGATATGATCTATCCTGGAAAATGTTCCATGAGCACTTGAGAAAAATGTGTATTCTGTTGTTTCTGGATGGAATGTCCTATAAATATTAATTAAGTCCATCTTGTTTAATGTATCATTTAAAGCTTGTGTTTCCTTTATTTTCATTTTTGGATGATCTGTCAATTGGTGAAAGGGGGGTGTTGAAGTCCCCTACTATGATTGCGTTACTGTTGATTTCCCCTCTTATGGCTGTTGGTATTTGCCTTATGTATTCAGGTGCTCCTATGTTGGGTGCATAAATATTTACAGTTGTTATATCTTCTTCTTGTATTGATCCCTTGATCATTATGTAGTGTCCTTCATTGTCTCTTGTAATAGTCTTTATTTTAAAGTCTATTTTGTGTGATATGAGAATTCCTACTTCAGCTTTCTTTTGATTTCCATTTGCATGGAATATCTTTTTCCATCCCCTCACTTTCAGTCTGTATGTGTCTCTAGGTCTGAAGTGGATCTGTTTTAGACAACATATATATGGGTCTTGTCTTTGTATCCATTTAGCCAGTGTATGTCTTTTGGTTGGAACTTTTAATCCATTTACATTTAAGGTAATTATTGATATGTATGTTCCTATCACCATTTTCTTAATTGTTTTGGGTTTGTTATTGTAGGTCTTTTCCTTCTCTTGTCTTTCCTGTCTAGAGAGGTTCCTTTAGCATTTGTTGTAAAGCTGGTTGGGTTGTGCTGAATTCTCTTAGCTTTTGCTTGTCTGTAAAGGTTTTAATTTCTCTGTCAAATCTGAATGAGATCCTTGCTGGGTAGAGTAATCTTGGTTGTAGGTTTTTCCCTTTCATCACTTTAAATATGTCCTGTCACTCCCTTCTGGCTTGCAGAGTTTCTGCTGAAAGATCAGTTGTTAACCTTATGGGGATTCCCTGGTATGTTATTTGTTGTTTTTCCTTCGCTGCTTTTAATATTTTTTCTGTGTATTTAATTTTCAATAGTTTGATTAATATGTGTCTTGGCGTGTTTCTCCTTGGATTTATGCTCTGTGGGACTCTCTGCGCTTCCTGGAATGATTAACAATTCCCTTTCCCATATTAGGGTAGTTTTCAAGTATAATCTCTTGAAATATTTTCTCAGTCCCTTTCTTTTTCTCTTCTTCTTCTGGGACCCCTATAATTCGAATGTTGGTGCGTTTAGTATTTTCCAAGAGGTTTCTGAGACTCTCCTCCATTATTTTCATTCTGTTTTCTTTTTTCTGCTCTGCAGTAGTTATTTCCACTCTTTTATCTTCCAGGTCACTTATCCATTCTTCTGCGTCTGTTATTCTGCTATTGAGCCTTTGTAGAAAAGTTTTAAGTTCATTTATTGTGTTGTTCATGATTGTTTGCTCTTTAGTTCTTCTAGGTCCTTGTTAAACATTTCTTGTATTTTCTCCATTCTATTTCCAATATTTTGGATCATCTTTACTATCATTATTCTGAATTCTTTTTCAGGTAGACTGCCTATTTCCTCTTCATTTGTTAGGTCTGGTGGGTTTTTATCTTGCTCCTTCACCTGCTGTGTGTTTCTCTGTCTTCTCATTTTGCTTAACTTACTGTGTTTGGGGTCTCCTTTTCGCAGCCTGCAGGTTCATAATTCCCGTTGTTTTTCCTGTCTGCTACCAGTGGTTAAGGTTGGTTCAGTGGGTTGTGTAGGCTCCCTGGTGGAGGGGACTAGTGCCTGTGTTCTGATGGATGAGGCTGGATCTTGTCTTTCTGGTGGGCAGGTCCACGTCTGGTGGTGTGTTTTGGGGTGTCTGTGACCATATTATGATTTTAGGCAGCCTCTCTGCTAATGGGTGGTGTTGTGTTCCTGTCTTGCTAGTTGTTTGGCCTAGGGTGTCCAGCACTGGAGCTTGCTGGTCGTTGAGTGGAGCTGGGTCTTAGCGTTGAGATGGAGATCTCTGGGAGATTTTCACAGTTTGATATTATGTGGAGCTGGGAGGTCTCTGGTGGACCAGTCTTCTGAAGTTGGCTCTCCCACCTCAGAGGCTTAGCACTGATACCTCACTGGAACACCAAGAGCCTGTCATCCACATGGCTCAGAATAAAAGGGAGAAAAACAAAGAAAGAAAGAGAGAGAGGGAGGGAGGGAGGAAAAGATAAAATAATTTTAAATAAAGAAGTTATTAAAATAAAAAACAAAAAGTATTAAAAATTTTAAGTAATTAAAAAAGAAGAAAGAACAGCAAACCAAAAAAAAAAAATCCACAAATGATAACAAGTGCTGAAAATTATACTAAGAAAAAAAACGGACAGAGAGAACCCTAGGACAAATGGTAAAGGCAAAGCTATACAGACAAAATCACACACAGAAGCATAGGCATACACCCTCAAAAAGAGAAAAAGGGAAAAAATATATATATATCGTTGGTCCCTAAGTCCACCTCCTCAATTTGGGATTATTCATTGACTATTCAGGTATTCCACAGATGCAGGGTACATCAAGTTGACTGTGGAGATTTAATCTGCTGCTCCCGAGGCTGCACAAAGAAATATCCCTTTCCCTTCTTTGTTCACACAGCTCCCGGGGTTCAGCTTTGGATTTGGCCCCACCTCTGTGTGTAGGTCGCCTCAGGGCATCTGTTCGCTCAGACAGCATAGGGTTAAAGGAGCAGCTGATTTGGGGGCTCTGGCTCACTCAGGCTGGGGGGAGGGAGGGGTACGGATGCGGGGCGAGCCTGTGGTGGCAGAGGCCAGTGTAACGTTGCAGCAGCCTGAGGCACTCCACGTGTTCTCCTGGGGAAGTTGTTCCTGGATCACAGGACCCTGGCAGTGGTGGGCTGCAGAGGCTCTTGGGAGGGGAGGTGTGAATAGTGACCTGTGCTTGCACACAGGCTTCTTGGTGGTGGCGGCAGCAGCCTTAGCGTCTCATGCCCATCTCTCGGGTCCACGCTGATAGCTGCGGCTTGTGCCTGTCTCTGGAGCTCATTTAGGTGGTGCTCTGAATCCCCTCTCCTTGCGTACCAGGAAACAAAGAGGGGAGAAAAAGTCTCTTGCCTCTTAGGCAGGTCCAGACTTTTTCCCAGACCCCCTCCCAGCTAGCTGTGGCGCACTAGCCCCTTCAGGCTGTGTTCACACTGCCAATCCCAGTCCTCTCCCTGGGATCTGACCAAAGCCCGAGCCTCAGCTCCCAGCCCCGCCTGCCCCGGCGGCCGAGTAAACAAGCCTCTCAGGCTGGTGAGTGCCAGTCGGCACCGATCCTCTGTGTGGGAATCTCTCCGCTTTGCCCTCTGCACCCCTGTGGCTGTGCTCTCCTCCGCAGCCCCAAAGCTCCCCACTCCACCACACACAGTCTCCGCCCGCGAAGGGGCTTCCTAGTGTGTGGAAACCTTTCCTCCTTCACAGCTCCCTCCCACTGGTGCAGGTCCCGTCCCTATTATTTTGTCTCTGTATTTTCGTTTTTTCTTTTGCCCTACCCAGGTACGTGGGGGAGTTTCTTGCCTTTTGGGAGGTCTGAGGTCTTTTGCCAGTGTTCAGTAGGTGTACTGTAGGAGTTGGTCCACATGTAGATGTATTTCTGACGTATTTGTGGGGAGGAAGGTGATCTCCACATCTTACTCTTCCGCCATCTTGAAGCTCCTCCTCAGTAGTCATTTTTAATCCTTTGCATTTAATAGAATGAATTATGATTACCCATTTATGTGCCTATCTTTTTCATCCCACTGTGAGCTCTCTTATGATTGAGATCCTACCTGATTAATCTTTATTGCCCCAGCAGTTAGCACAGTACCTGCTTGAAAGCTTATGGGAGGGACTCAAATGCTTACTTAGTGACCAGAATGAAAGTATAAATAAGTGAACAAGATACTGAGAGGAGAGGCTTTGTTCAGTTGCAATCACAGAAAATTGCTTCACAAGGTACAAATACAAAATTTAGAAAAGAAATTTTGCTCTAGGAGCAAATTATTTCAGACTTTACTAAGAAAGAACATTGGCTATTTCCTAAACCAAAGAAGATACTTTTAAGAGACCTTTTCAGCTGTGTGGATCTCAACAAAATAAATGACAACTTCTACTTCTGATAAGATGTATTTTCATTAAAGAATAGGTCAAAGTAAATTTGTCCCATGTTTCTGGAAATACAAATGCATCATATAAATATACAATTCTGAAATGGTTGAGTGTAAAAGAGAATATGACAAAATATGTTAATTCCAAATTAATTAGAAAATGAAACATACTGCATATCATTATCTTTTCACTGGCTTTCTAGTTTGGCATTTCATTTATTTATTATTTGAAATGTGTACTTATTTTCAGTAACATGTACCTACTTTGAAATATAAAAATAAAAGAGAAGAGCCAGTTTTAGAAATAACCCAACAAGTTCCCTTAGACTGATTCCCAATACATAAATACACATAGTGGGGAAGTGCCACAACCAAAGAAGTAAACTCAGATGTTATTGATTTCATGAAGCATTTCTCCAAATCTACAACCATCTCTCAATCCCTATGTGAAAGCCTTGGTATTTGAAGTTGGCACTGTTTATGGATATCTCCTTGCTTTGCTGTTTCACTCTGCTTTCTAACCAAGGAAGAACAGATTCTAACAATTTTCATTTTCCTGACACTGCCCAGTCTGACTACAATTAAATTCAACAAACTAAATTCTGCTATCTCATCAGCAGCCAACTCATGGGAATCTGCTATCATTACAAACAAAGTTAGACTGTATTAAGAGCTACAAATATGACTCTGTCCTTCTCAGAAATAGAGTTGCTGGTGTAGAACATCATTAAATGCCTCTTAATAATAATTTATTATTAACTGTCTTCTATGTAGATTTCAAGGAGTGACCTGGCATATTGCCTTAGAAACAAATACATAATACAGAATACTTTTTATCCTCCTCTGAGTGCCAGTAACTCATTTAACTAGAATAAGAAAAGTAGCAGTGAGATCCAATAAATAATGAGGTCTACTTGGTGGTTTTCCACAAAGATATGTGGTACTGATTAAAACAGAAAGAAGAAAAGGGGGTCACCTTGTTCGAAAGTCATCCATATATTCTGTCTTTGATCAAGAGCATAGAGGTCACATGGGAATTTCTTTGTAAATCAAAGAGAAAATTTGTCTTCACAGTTAATTAATAGAACCTCTTAAGTAAAAAGAACCTTATATCTGGGTGATTTTATCACTTGTTTACTGTGGTAGAATTTTTTCAACTACATTTTGAAAATGTTAAGATGAAATAAAAATTTTGAGTACTAAACAAAGTATTTTAAGTGCTGTTCCTTAGATTGTTCATTGCATTAGCATTATTACATTTTAATGAGAAAGAAGTCAGTCACAAAGGAAAATGGCATATCAAAGCAATCTGCATTATTAGTGAATTCCCAAGCCAAATAATCATGAGTTCTTTTCTACCATTCTTTACAATGTAATTACAAGGAGAGACTGCCTGTGTTTCTCAGCTAGTTCACAATCTTGGAGCATTCCAGATAGGATGATGATAATTATTTAATATGAATTAAAACCATTAGAGTGCTCAGATTTTTTTAACATCATTGTTACCTGAAATTGCCAAGAAGAATATTGTAATGCATCATTCCTCAAGAAAATGACCCAGTTATTCTAAAGAAACCATCTCTGCATATGGAACTACTAAATAGTTGGCAATCTAATATCTGCCACTTGTGGATAGATTAAACAGAGAAAACTATCTACTCTTTTAAATTAAAAAAATTTTGATTGGAGTATAGTTGATTTACAATGTTGTGTTACTTTCTACTGTACAGCAAAGTGCATCAGTTATACATATACATATATCCACTCTTTTTTACATTCTTTTTTCCATATAGGTCATTACAGAGTACCGAGTTCCCTGTGCTATACAGTAGATTCTTATTAGTTATTTATTTTATATATAGTAGTGAGTATATGTCAATCCCAATCTCCCAATTTACCCCTCCCCCCACTTCCCCCTGGTAACTATAAGTTTGTCTTCTACATCTGTGACTCTATTTCTGTTTTGTAAATAACTACACTTGTACCATTTTTTTAGATTCCACATATAAGTGGTATCATATGATATTTGTCTTTCTCTGACTTACTTCACTTAGTATGACAATCTATATAGGTCCATCTATGTTGCTGCAAATGGCATTATTTCATTCTCTTTTATGGCTGAGTTAATATTCCATTGTATATATGTGCTACATCTTCTTTATCCATTCACCTGTTGATGGACACTTAGGTTGCTTTCATGTCCTGGCTATTGTAAATAGTGCTGCAATGAACATTGGGGTACATGACTCTTTTTTGAATTATGGTTTTCTCAGGGTATATTCCCAGTAGTGGGATTGCTGGGCCGTATGGTAGTTCTACTTTTAGTAAGGAACCTAAGGAACCTCCATACTGTTCTCCATAGTGGCTGTATCAATTTACATTACCACCAACAGTGCAGGAGGGTTCCCTTTTCTCACACCCTCTCCAGCATTTACTGTTTCTAGATTTATTGATGATGTACATTTCTGACTAGTGTGAGGTGATACCTCATTGTAGTTTTTATTTGCATTTCTCTAATAATTACTGATGTTGAGCATATTTTCATGTGCTTGTTGGCCATCTGTATGTCTTCTTTGGAGAAATGTCTATTTTGATCTTCCACCCATTTTTTGATTGGGTTGTTTTTTTTTTGCATATTGAGCTGCATATGCTGTTTGTATATTTTGGAGATTAATTCCTTGTCAGTCGCTTCATTTGCAAATATTTTCTCCAATTCTGTGGGTTGTCTTTTTGTTTTGTTTATGGTTTCCTTTGCTGTATAAAAGCTTTTAAGTTTAATTGGGTCCCATTTGTTTATTTTTGTTATTTTCATTACTCTAAGAGCTGGGCCATAAAAGATCCTGCTTCGATATATGTCAGAGAGTGTTCTGCCTACATTTTCCTTTAAGAGTTTTATAGTAGCTGGCCTAACTTTTAGGTCTTTAATACAGTTTGAGTTTATTTTTGCGTATGGTGTTCGGAGTGTTCTAATTTCATTCCTTTACAGGTAGCTGTCCAATTTTCCCAGCACCACTTACTGAAGAGACTGTCTTTTTTCCATCGTGTATTCTTGCCTCCTTTGTCATAGATTAAATGACATTGGTGCATGGGTTTATCTCTGTGCTTTCTATCACGTTCCATTGATCTATATTTCTATTTTTGTGTTAGTATCATACTGTTTTGATGACTGTAGCTTTATAGTATATGCTGAAGTCAGGGAACCTGATTCCTCCAACTCCATTTTCCTTTCTCAAGATTGCTTTGGATATTTGGGGTCTTCTGTGTTTCCATACACAAATTGTAAGATTTTTTAAATTCTAATTCTGTGAAAAATGACATTAGCAAATTGATAGATTGCACTGAATCTGTAGATTGCTTTGGGTAGTATAGTCATTTTCACAATATTGATTCTTCCAATCCAAGAACATGGTATATCTCCATCTGTTTGTGTTGTCTTTGATTTCTTTCATCATATCTTATAGTTTTGTGAGTATAGGTCTTTTGCCTCCTTAGGTAGGTTTATTCCTAGGTATTTTATTCTTTTTGAAGCAATGGTAAATGGGATTGTTTCCTTGATTTCTCTTTGTGATCTTTCATTGTTAGTGTATAGGAATGCAAGAGATTTCACTGGTAAAGTTGCAGGATACAAAATTAATACAAATTCATTGATGAGCTCTAGTATATAGTTTTCTGGTAGCATCTTTAGGATTTTCTATGTATAGTATCACGTCATCTGCAAACAGTGACAGTTTTACTTCTTCTTTTCCAATTTGGATTCCTTTTATTTCTTTTTCTTCTCAGATTGCCGTGGACAGGGCTTCCAAAACTATGTTGAATATTAGTGGTGAGAGTGGACATACTTCCCTTTTTCCTGATCTTCGAGGAAATGCTTTCAGTTTTTCACCATTGAGAAGGGTGTTTGCTGTGGGTTTGTCATATATGCCCTTTATTATGTTGGGGTATGTTCCCTCTATGCCCACGTTCTAGAGAGTTTTTATTATAAATGTTGTTGAATTTTGTCAAAAGCTTTTTCTACATCTATTGAGATGATCATATAGTTTTTACTCTTCACGTTTTTGATATGGTGTATCACACTAATTGATTTGCAGATATTGAAGAATCCTTGCATCCCTGGGATAAATCCCACTTATCATGGTGTATGATGCTTTCAATTTGTTGTTGGATTTGGTTTACTAGTATTTGGTTGAGAATATCTGTGTCTATGTTCATCAGTGATATTGGCCTATAATTTTCTTTTTCGTGATATCTTTTCTGTTTTTGGTATCAGGGAGATGGTGGCCTCGTAGACTGAGCTTGGGAGTTTTCCTTCCTCTGAAATTTTCTGGAAGAGTTTCAGAAGGATAGATGTCAACTCTTCCCTAAATGTTTGATAGAATTCCTCTGTGAAGGCATCTGCTCCTGGAATTTTGTTTGTTGGAAGCTTTTTAATCACAATTTCAATCTTAGCACTTGTGATTGGTCTGTTCATATTTTCTATTTTTTTCCTGGGTCAGTCTTGGAAGGTTGTACCTTTCTAAAACTGTGTCCATTTCTTCTAGGTTGGCCATTTTATTGGCATATAATTGCTTGTAGTAGTCTCTTATGATCCTTTGTATTTCTGTGGTGTCTGTTGTAACTTCTCTTTTTTATTTCTATATTTATTGATTTGAGTCCTATCCCTTTTTTTCTTGATCAGTCTGGCTAAAGGTTTATCCATTTTGTTTATCTTCTCAGAGAAGCAGCTTTCAGTTTCATTGATCTTTGCTATTGTTTTCTGTCTCTATTTCATTTATGCCTGCTCTGATCTTTATGATTTCTTTCCTTCTGTTTATTTGGGGTTTTGTTTGTTCCTCTTTCTCTGGTTCCTTTAGGTGTAAGGTTAGGTTGTTTCTTTGAGATTTTTCTTGTTTCCTGAGGTAGGATTGTATTGCTATAAACTTCCCTCTTAGAACTGCTTTTGCTGTGTCCCATAGGTTTTGGATCATCGTGTTTTTATTGTCATTTTCCTCTAGGTATTTTTTTATTTCTTCAGTGATCCACTGGTTATTTAGTAACATAGTGTTTAACCTCCTTGTGTTTGTGTTTTTTTTTTTTTTACAGTTTTTTTCCCTGTAATTGATTTCTTGTCTCATAGCACTGTGGTCAGAAAAGATGCTTGATATAATTTCAATTTTCTTAAATTTACCAAGGCTTGATTTGTGACCCAAGATGTGATCCCGGAGAATGTTCTGTGTGCACTTGAGAAGAATGTGTATTCTGCTGCTTTCAGATGGAATGTCTTATAACAATATATATCAGTTAAGTTTATCTGGTCTAATGTGTCATTTAAGGCTTGTGTTGCCTTATTAATTTTCTGTCTGGATGATGTATCCACTGGTGTAAGTGGGGTATTAAAGTCCCCCACTATTATTGTGTTACTGTCCATTTCTCCTTTTATGGCTGTTACCATTTGCCTTATACATTGAGGTGTCCTATGTTTGGTGCATATTTATTTACAATTTTTATATCTTTTTCTTGGGTTGATCCCCAGATCATTAGGTAGTGTCCTTCCTTGTCTCTTGAAACAGTCTTTATTTTAAAGTCTATTTTGTCTGATATGAGTATTGCTACTCCAGTTTTCTTTTGATTTCCATTTGCATAGAATATCTTTTTTTAATCCTCTCACTTTCAGTCTGTATGTGTTCCGAGGTCTGAAGTGGGTCTCTTGTAGGCAGCATATATACAGGTCTTGTTTTTGTAACCATTCAGCTAAGTCTGTGTCATTTGGCTGGAGCATTTAATCCATTTACACTTAAGGTAATTATTGATATGTATGTTCCTGTGGGCATTTTCTTAATTGTTTTGGGTTTGTTTTTGTGGGTCTTTTTTCTTCCCTTCCTCTTTTGTTCTTTTCTCTTGTGGTGTGATGACCACATTTAGTGTTGTGTTTGGGTTGCTTTTTTTGTGTGTGTGTATCTATTGTAGTGTTTTTAGTTTGCATTTCCCATGAGGTTTTGATAAAAAGTAGTACACACACACACACACACACACACGTTGTTTTAAGCTGGTGGTGTCTTAATTTCAAATGCAATTCCTATGTACTGAATTTGTACTCTCCTCTTCTCATGGTTGCTGGTTTGATACCATATTTGTGTGTGAATGATTTCCTGCTTTCACTGTATGTTTGCCTTTACCAGTGAGCTTTCCCATTTGTGATTTTCTTGTTTCTAGTTGTGGCCACTTTTTCCCCCCTGCTTAGAGAAGTTCCTTTTGCATTTGTTGTAAAGCTGGTTTGGTGGTTCTGAATTCTCTTAGTTTTTCCTTGTCTGTAAAGCTTTTGATTTTTTCGTCGAATCTTAATGACAGCCTTATTAGGCTGAGTTATCTTGGTTGTAGGTTTTTCCCTTTCATTGCTGTAAATATATCATCCCACTCTCTTCTGGCCTGTAGAGTTTCTGCTGAAAAATCAGCTGATAACCTTATGGGAATTCCCTTGTATGTTATTTGTTGTTTTCCCTTGTTGCTTTTAATAGTTTTTCTTTGTATTTAAGTTTTGTTAGTTTGATTGATTAATATGTGTCTAAGCATGTTCCTCCTTGGGTTTATCCTGTATGGGACTCTCTTCACTTCCTAGACTTGGGTGACTATTTTCTTTTACATGTTAGGGAAGTTTTTGACTAGAATCTCTTCAAATATTTTCTCAGGCCCTTTCTCTTCTTCTGGGACCCCTATAATTTGAATGTTAGTGCGTTTAATGTTGTCCCAGAGGTCTCTGAGACTGTCCTCAATTCTTTTCATTCTTTTTTATTCTGCTCCTCAGCAATTATCTCCACTGTTCTATCTTCCAGTTCACTTATCCATTATTCTGCTATTAATTCCTTCTAGTGTATTTTTCATTTCATTTATTGTATTGTTCATCTCTGTTTGTTCTTTAGTTCTTCTAGGTCTGTTAAACATTTCTTGTATCCTCTCAGTCCATGCCTCCATTCTTTTTCCAAGAAAGATCTTGGATGATCTTTACTATCATTACTCTGAATTCTTTTTCAGGTAGATTGCTTGTTTGTTTCATCTTCATTTAGTTGTTCTTGTAGACTTTTATCTTGTTCCTTCATCTGCAGCATATTTCTTTGTCATCTCATTTTATCTGACTGACTGACTTACCGTGTTTGTGGCTTTCATTCTGCAGGGTATAGGATCGTAGCTCCTCTTGCTTATGGTGTCTGCCCCCTGGTGGGTAAGGTTGGTCCAGAGGCTTGTGCCATTATTCCCTTGATATGGTGTTTGACTGGTGTTGTGGTGACTACAGCCTGCCCTGGATTTTGAGTGGGGCATGCCTTTTGCCCTGTGGTTGTCACTGCCCTGTTAGGGGTGGTGTCTGCTCCCTAGTTGTTGCAATAGAGGCCTCCAGATCTGTTTCTTACCTGTGTTTCTGATCTGTGTTGTGAGGTAGGCAGGATTGGCGCACTCCCAGTAGGATAGAAGCCACTGAGTATTCCTCCTCTGGAGCTGTTCACCTGGGAATGTGCTCTGTTCTGTCCCCTTTCACCTGTTGTGTGGGCTCACAAAGTACAGTTGTTGGCACTGCTCTCAGTCCCAGGTTAACTGTGGGTATGCTGGCAATTGGCCCTGGTGACTCTCAGGAGTTGTTTTCACCAGGCCACTGGGGCACAGATCCACTGAGGTCAGGTCCCAGGACTGCAGTAGTTGTGCACCTGGACCTGCTGTGGGAGCTATGGGGGCAACTCAGACTCTGGCCTTGTCCAACCCCCAAAAGTATATATGCCCACAAAGCCCACAGCTGCTAAAGCCAGACCCATCCCAGCTTCAGTAGCACTTGTTGTCCTTTCGGATGTTTCGCAGGTGCTGAACTTAGGAAGCCATCAGCAGAGTTGTAACTTTGTGGTTCACATCACCACGAGGAGACATTCAGCTCTTCTTCCTTAGTCACATGGCCTCTGGGGCTCAGCTGTGGTTTCAGCCCCACCTCTGCTTGTGTTCCTCTCACCGGAGTCTGTTCCAGAGTTTGCCAGAGCATACGAGCCCCGTCAGGCAGTGACTGGGTCACCCAGGTGGGGTGGGGTGGAGGAGGCAGGGGCATGCAAGCCAGCTCTGGTGGGAGCCCTCTGTAGTGCCCATAGAGGCAGGGGCAAGCATGTGAGCAGAGAGGCTTCAAGGGTGGCCCCATGCCTTGCACATCACTTAACAGTGGTGCTTTGCTTCTATGTCCTCTAGGCTTCCTTCATGAGCATTCCTGGTTGTGGAGCTCCTCACTCCCATCCCCTCAGGCTCTCTCCTCTCAGCCAACAGCAGTCCCCTTCCTGGGTCCGCTTTCCATACTCCACATTCCAGCACCCAGGCCCCCTCCACACCAGCAGACACCCTTCTCAGGCTGGGGCACGCAAGGTTGTGGTATGGACTGTCTGTGTAGGTCTCACTCTGTCCTGCCTCACTGCCACAGACCAGTTGCTGCACTCTCCTCTGAGTCCCTGAAACTCTATCTCTGTCCCAGATGATCTCCCTGCCAGTGACTCGGCTTCCCTGAGTGTGGGGACCTCTCCTTCAGCTCCCTCCACAGGGGTGCATGTCCCGTCCTATTTCCTCTTTTCCTTTCTTTCATCCTACCCAGTTGCATGGGGATTTTTCTTGTCCTTTTAGGTGTTCGAGGTCCTCTGCTAGTGTTCAGCATGTGTTCTGTGAGAATTGTTCCATTTTTAGATGTAGTCCTGATGTACTTGTGTGGAGAGGCCAACTCCAAGTCTTCCTATTCTGCCATCTTGACTCCGCCCCCCAAAATAATCTACTCTTAAAAATGTATGAAGTAGAACTAGCTGCAAATAATAACTCTGATTGTTGAAGAAATGTTCTCCCAGAGGATAGGCCTAAGGAGAAACATTTATTTATTCAATTGTGCTAAAAGTGTTTGTTTATTAAACACTGTATATTATACACAGTGACAGACAAAAGACAAATGGAAAAGAATACATGCCTCAGAGGGGGCCACTATTCAAGAGTGAAACAACTTCCTGTGGGAGTGATCAAGATGGCAGAGTAGTAGGACAGGGAGCTCACCTCCTCCCACAAATACATCAAACATACATCTACACGTGGAATGATTCTCACAGAATATCTATTGAATGCTGGCAGATGATCTCAGACTTCTGAAAGGGCAAGAAAATCTCCACATAACCAGGTAGAAAAAAAGAAGAAAAAAAAAGAGGAAGAAAGGAACTGGGCCAGGACCTGCACTCCTGAGAGGAAACTGTGAAAGAAGAAACATTTCTGCACCCTGGGAAGCTCCCTCACCAGCAGGGAGATCAGTCGGATCGGAGGAGAAGCTTCAGAGCCTCAGAGGAGAGCGCAGCAACTGGATTGTGGTAGGCACAATGAAGAGAGAGCTGCACAGATGGTCGGTACGGCAACCCTATGTTCCCCAGCATGAGATGCATGTCCACCAGTGTGGGTAGGGGGGCTGGGTGCTACAGCTTGGGCTTCAGCAGTAAGATGCAGGGAGAGTACTGGGGCTGGTTGCCTGGTGTGGCCACAACCGAGGGTGTACACAGAGGAAGCCTGGGCCTGCCATAGCAGCAAGACGCCACTGTTGGGGGGAGGTGTGTGAGGGCAGGGGTGGGACCCACCATAGCAGCCTCTTTCCCTACATGTGCCCTCTCAGGCAGCAGGACACCATCTACATGAGCTCTGGGAGAGGGTGTCAACCACCAACATCACAGGCTCTGGGGGCATGTGTAAGCCTCTGCTGCTGCTGAGAGCTCTGGAAGTAGGCACCAGCCACTGCAGTGGCACACCTTCAATCAGGGAGATGATAATGGCTAGCACATACTGAGGAAAGAGGCAGCAGGCATACATACTAATAACAGTCTTTACACCAAAAATATTCAGCCACACAGCCTACACAGGGATACTCCCACATATAAATAGCCATCCAAGACCACAGTTAAGAGAAATATAACTAAAATGAAGAAGCAGAGGAACCACTCCCAGTTAAAAGACCAAGAGAATTCCTGTGAAAGAACAAACAATGAAACGGACCTCTTCTTTAGTCTAATAGACAATAAAAATGCTGAAGCAATTTTAAAAAGCCATCAACAAAAACGCAGATTACTATAAAAAGGAACTAGAAGCTACAAAGAGAAGCCAAGAACAATTAGAAAACTCATTTGCTGAGAGTAAAGCTGAGCTAAAGGCAATGAATAGCAGAATGAATAATGCAGAAGAATGAAAAACTGATCTGGAAGATATCAATAGAACAGACAGAAAGCCAAATGAAAAAAAAATGAAAGCAATATAAAAGAGACCTATGTGATAATATAAAGTGTGCAAATCTACACATAAGGGGATTCCAGATGGAGAGAAAAGAGGATTAAAAATGTATTTGGAGAGGCGAGGGGGAAGATGGCGGAAGAGTAAGACATGGAGATCACCTTCCTCCCCACAGATACACCAGAAATACATCTACACATGGAACAACTCCTACAGAACACCTACGGAACGTTGGCAGAAGACCTCAGACCTCCCAAAAGGCAAGAAACTTCCCACATACCTGGGTAGGGCAAAAGAAAAAAGAAAAAACAGAGACAAAAGGATAGGGACAGGACCTGCAGCAGTGGGAGGGAGCTGTGAAGGAGGAAAGGTTTCCACACACTAGGAAGCCCCTTCACGGGCAGAGACTGCGAGTGGCGGAGGGGGGAAGCTTTGGAGCCACGGAGGAGAGCACAACAACAGGGGTGCAGAGGGCAAAGTGGAGCGATTTCTGCACAGAGGATCTGTGCCGACCAGCACTCACCAGCCCGAGAGGCTTGTCTGCTCACCCTCCAGGGCAGGCAGGGCTGGGAGCTGAGGCTCGGGCTTCGGTCGGATCCCAGGGAGAGGACTGGGGTTGGCGGCTTGAACACAGCCTGAAGGGGCTAGTGTGCCACGGCTAGCCGGGAGGGAGTCCAGGGAAAATTCTGGAGCTGCTGAAGAGGAAAGAGACTTTTTCTTCCCTCTTGTTTCCTGATGTGCGAGGAGAGGGGATTAAGGGCGCTGCTTAAAGGAGCTCCAGAGACAGGCACAAGCCGTGACTAAAAGCGCGGACACCAGAGACGGGCATGGGACACTATGGCTGCTGCTGCAGCCAACAAGAAGCCTGTGTGCGAGCACAGGTCACTATCCACACCCCCCTTCTGGGGAGCCTGTGCAGCCCGCCACTGCCAGGGTCCCAGGATCCAGGGACAACTTCCCCGGGAGAACGCACAGTGCGCCTCAGGCTGGTGCAATGTCCCGCCGGCAGAGCAAGCTCGCCCCACATCTGAACCCATCCCTCCCCCTGGCCTGAGTGAGCCAGAGCCCCCAGAGCAGCTGCTCCTTTAACCCTGTCCTGTCTGAGAGAAGAACAGACGCCCTCCGGTGACCTACATGCAGAGGCGGGGCCAAATCCAAACCTGAGCCCCGGGAGCTGTGCGAACAAAGAAGAGAAAGGGAAATCTCTTCCAGCAGCCTCAGAAGGAGCGGATTAAAGCTTCACAATCAACTTCATGTACCCTGCATCTGTGGAACACATGAATATACAACGAATCAGCCCAAATTGAGGAGGTGGACTTTGAGAGCAAGATTTATGATTTTTTCCCCCTTTTCCTCTTTTTGTGAGTGTGTATGTGTATGCTTCTGTGTGAGATTTTCTCTGTATAGCTTTGCTTTCACCATTTGTCCTAGGATTTATCTGTCCGTTTTTTCCTTTTTAAAAAAAGGTTTTTTATTAATAATTATTTTTTATTTTAATAACTTTATTTTATTTTATCATCTTTCTTTCTCTCTTTCTTTCTTTCTTTCCACTTTTTCTCCCTTTTATTCTGAGCTGTGTGGATGAAAGGCTCTTGGTGTTGCAGCCAGGAGTCATTGCTGTGCCTCTGAGGTGGGAGAGCCAACTTCAGGACACTGGACCACAACAGACCTCCCAGCTCCACATAATATCAAATGGCAAAAATCTCCGAGATCTCCATCTCAACACCAACACCCATCTTCACTCAATGACCAGCAAGCTACAGTGCTGGACACCCTATGCCAAACAACTAGCAAGACAGGAATACCACCCCACCCATTAGCAGGGAGGCTGCCTAAAATCATAATATGGACACAGACACCCCCAAAACACACCACCACACGTGGACCTGCCCACCAGAAAGACAAGATCCAGCCTCATCCACCAGAACACAGGCACTAGTCCCCTCCACCAGAAAGCCTACACAACACACTGAACCAACTTTAGAAACTAGGGACAGACACCAAAAACAACGGGAACTACGAACCTGCAGCCTGCAAAAAGGAGACCCAAAACACAGTAAGAAAAGCAAAATGAGAAGACAGAAGAACACACAGCAGATGAAGGAGCAAGATAAAAACCCACCAGAGCTAACAAATGAAGAGGAAATAGGCAGCCTACCTGAAAAAGAATTCAGAATAATGATAGTAAAGATGATCCAAAATCTTGGAAATAGAATGGAGAAAATACAAGAAACGTTTAACAAGGACCTAGAAGAACTAAACAGGAACCAAGCAACGATGAACAACACAAAAAATGAAATTAAAAATACTCTAGAAGGGATCAAGGGCAGAATAACTGAGGAAGAAGAACGGATAAGTTACCTGGAAGATAAAATAGTGGAAATAAATACTTCACAGCAGAATACAGAAAAAAAGAATGAAAAGAACTGAGGACAGTCTCAGAGCCCTCTGGGACAACATTAAATGCACCAACATTCGATTTATAGTGGTTCCAGAAGAAGAAGAGAAAAAGAAACGGACTGAGAAAATATTTGAAGAGATTGTAGTTGAAAACTTCCCTAATATGGGAAAGGAAATAGTTAATCAAGTCAAGGAAGCACAGAGAGTCCCATACAGGATAAGTCCAAGGAGAAGCATGCCAAGACACATATCAATCAAACTGTTAAAAATTAAATACAAAGGGAACATACTAAAAGCATCAAGGGAAAAACAACAAAAACACATAAGGGAATCCCCATAAGGTTAACAGCTGATCTTTCAGCAGAAACCCTGCAAGCCAGAAGGGACTGGCAGGATATATTTAAAGTGATGAAGGAGAGAAACCTAAAACCGAGATTACTCTACCCAGCAAGGATCTCATTCAGATTTGATGGAGAAATTAATACCTTCACAGACAAGCAGAAGCTGAGCGAGTTCAGCACGACCAAACCAGCTTTACAACAAATGCTAAAGGAACTTCTCTAGGCAAGAAACACAACAGAAGGAAAAGACCTACAATAACAAATCCAAAACAATTAAGAAAATGGTCATAGGAACATACATATCAATAATTACCTTAAATGTAAATGGATTAAAGGCTCCCACCAGAAGTCACAGACTGGCTGCATGGATACAAAAACAAAACAATTCCCATATATATGCTGTCTACAAGAGACCCACTTCAGACTTAGGGACACATACAGACTGAAAGTGGAAAAAGATATTCCATGCAAATGGAAACTAAAAGAAAGCTGGAGTAGCAATTCTCATATCAGACAAAATAGACTTTAAAATAAAGACTATTAGAAGACATAAAGGAGGACACTACATAATGATCAAGGGATCGATCCAAGAAGAAGATATAACAACTGTAAATATTCATGCACCCAACATAGGAGCACCTCAATGCATAAGGCAAATACTAACAGCCATAAAAGCTTTAAATGATACATTAAACAAGATGGACTTAATTGATATTTATAGGACATGCCATCCAAAAACAACAGAATACACATTTTTCTCAAGTGCTCATGGAACATTCTCCAGGATAGATCATATCCTGGGTCACGAATCAAGCCTTGGTAAATTTTAGAAAATTGAAATTGTATCAAGTACCTTTTCCGACCACAACACTATGAGACTGGATATCAATTACGGGAAAAGATCTGTAGAAAATACAAACACATGGAGGCTAAACAATACACTACTTAATAATGAAGTGATCACTGAAGAAATCAAAGAGGAAATCAAAAAATACCTAGAAACAAATGACAATGGAGACACAACCCAAAACCTATGGGATGCAGCAAAAGCAGTTCTAAAGGGAAGTTTATAGCAATACAATGCTACCTTAAGAAACAGGAAACATCTCAAATAAACAACCTAACCTTGGACCTAAAGCAATTAGAGAAAGAAGAACAAAAAACCCCCAAAGTTAGCAGAAGGAAAGAAATCATGAAGAGCAGATTAGAAATAAATGAAAAAGAAATGAAGGAAATGATAGCAAACATCAATAAAACTAAAAGCTGGTTCTTTGAGAAGATAAACAAAACTGATAAACCACTAGCCAGACTCATCAAGAAGAAAAGGGAGAAGACTCAAATCAATAGAATTAGAAATGAAAAAGGAGAAGTAACAACTGACACTGCAGAAATACAAAAGATCATGAGAGATTACTACAAGCAACTCTATGCTAGTAAAATGGACAACCTGGAAGAAATGGACAAATTCGTAGAAATGCACAACCTGCCAAGACTGAATCATGAAGAAATAGAAAATATGAACAGACCAATCACAAGCACTGAAATTGAAAATGTGATTAAAAATCTTCCAACAAACAAAAGCCCAGGATCAGATGACTTCACAGGCAAATTCTATCATACATTTAGAGGAGAGCTAACACCTATCCTTCTCAGACTCTTCCAAAATACAGCAGAGGGAGGAACACTCCCAATCTCATTCTACGAGGCCAACATCACACTGATACCAAAACCAGACAAGGATGTCACAAAGAAAGAATACTACAGGCCAATATCATGGATGAACATATATGCAAAATTCCTCAACAAAATACTAGCAAACAGAATCCAACAGCTCATTAAAAGGATCATACACCATGATCAAGTGGGGTTTATTCCAGGAATGCAAGGATTCTTCAATATACACAAATCAAACAATGTGATACACCATATTAACAAATTGAAGGAGAAAAACAGCATGATCATCTCAATAGATGCAGAGAAAGCTTTTGACAAAATTCAACACCGATTTATGATTAAAAAACCCTGCAGATAGTAGGCATAGAGGGTCTTTCCTCAACATAATAAAGGCCATATATTACAAACCTGCCGCCAACATCATCCTCAATGGTGAAAAACTGAAAGCATTTCCACTAAGATCAGGAACAAGACAAGGTTGCCCACTCTCACCACTCTTATTCAACATAGTTTTGGAAGTTTTAGCCACAGAAATCAGAGAAGAAAAGGAAATATAAGGAATCGAAATCGAAAAAGAAGTAAAGCTGTCTCTCTTTGCAGATGACATGATACTATACATAGAGAATCCTAAAGATGCTACTAGAAAACTACTTGAGCTAATCAATGAATTTGGTAAAGTAGCAGTATACAAAATTAATGCACAGAAATCTCTGGCATTCCTATACACTAACGATGAAAAATCTGAAAATGAAATCAAGAAAACACTCCCACTTACCATTGCAACAAAAAGAATAAAATATCTAGGAGTAAACCTACCTAAGGAGAAAAAAGACCTGTATGCAGAAAATTATAAGACACTGATGAAAGAAATTCACGATGATACAAATACATGGAGTGATATACCATGTTCTTGGATTGGAAGAATCAACATTGTGAAAATGACTCTACTACCCAAAGCAATCTACAGATTCAATGCAATCCCTATCAAACTACCACTGGCATTTTTCACAGAACTAGAACAAAAAATTTCAAAATTTGTATGGAAACACAAAAGACCCCCGAATAGCCAAAGCAATCTTGAGAACAAACAACGGAGCTGGAGGAATCAGGCTCCCTGACTTCAGACTATACTACAAAGCTAGAGTAATCAAGGCAGTATGGTACTGGCACAAAAACAGAAATATAGATCAATGGAGCAGGACAGAAAACCTAGACATAAACCCACGCACATATGGTCACCTTATCTTTGATAAAGGAGACAGGAGTGTACAGTGGAGAAAGGACAGCCTCTTCAATACGTGGTGCTGGAAAAACTGGACAGGTACATGTAAAAGTATGAGATTAGAACACTCCGTAACACCATACACAAAAATAAGCTCAAAATGGATTAAAGACCTAAATGTAAGGCAAGAAACTATCAAACTTTCAGAGGAAAACATAGGCAGATCTCTCTATGACATAAATCACAGCAAGATCCTCTTTGACCCACCTTCTAGAGAAATGGAAATAAAAACAAAAACAAACAAATGGGACCTAATGAAACTTCAAAGCTTTTGCACAGCAAAGGAAACCATAAACAAGACCAAAAGACAACCCTCAGAATGGGAGAAAATATTTGCAAATGAAGCAACTGACAAAGGATTAATCTCCAAAATTTACAAGCAGTTCATGCAGCTCAATAACAACAACAACAACAAAAAAACAGCCCAATCCAAAACTGGGCAGAAGACCTAAATAGACATTTCTCCAAAGAAGATATACAGACTGCCAACAAACACATGAAAGAATGCTCAACATCATTAATCTTTAGAGAAATGCAAATCAAAACTACAATGAGATATCTTCTCACACCGGTCAGAGTGGCCATCATCAAAAAATCTAGAAACAATAAATGCTGGAGAGGGTGTGGAGAAAAGGGAACCCTCTTGCACTGCTGGTGGGAATGTGAATTCGTACAGCCACTATGGAGAACAGTATGGAGGTTTCTTAAAAAACTACAAATAGAACTACCATATGACCCAGCAATCCCACTACTGGGCATATACCCTGAGAAAACCATAATTCAAAAAGAGTCATGTACCAAAACGTTCATGGCAGCTCTATTTACAATAGCCAAGAGATGGAAACAACTTAAGTGTCCATCATCAGATGAATGGATAAAGAAGACGTGGCACATATATACAATGGAATATTACTCAGCCATAAAAAGAACTGAAATTGAAGTATTTGTAGTGAGGTGGATGGACGTAGAGTCTGTCATACAGAGTGAAGTAAGTCAGAAAGAGAAAGACAAATACCGTATGCTAACACATATATATGGAATATAAGAAAAAAATGTCATGAAGTACCTAAGGGTAAGACAGGAATAAAGGCACAGACCTACTAGAGAATGGACTTGAGGATGTGGGGAGGGGGAAGGGTAAGCTGTGACAAAGTGAGAGAGTGGCATGGACATATATACACTACCAAACGTAAAATAGATAGCTAGTGGGAAGCAGCCGCTTAGCACAGGGAGATCAGCTTGGTGCTTTGTGACCACCTGGATGGGTGGGATAGGGACCTTGGGAGGGAGGGAGACGCAAGAGAGTGGAGATATGGGAACATATGTATATGTATAACTGATTCACTTTGTTATAAAGCAGAAACTAACACACCATTGTAAAGCAATTATACTCCAATAAAGATGTAAAAAAACAATAAAAAATATATTTGAAGAAATTATGACTGAAAACTTTTCAAACTTAAGAACGAAACAGATATTCAGGTACAGGAAGCATAGACAGTGTCAAAACTGATGAACCCAAACAGACCTACACCAAAACCTTTTATAATTAAAATGGTAAAAATTAAAGATAAAAAGGGGATTTAAAGGCAGCAAGAGAAAAACAAATAGTTAATTTCAAGGGAACCCACATAAGGGTATAAGCTGATTTCTCTATAGAAACGTTGCAGTCAAGAAGGGAGTGGCAATATATATTCAGAGTTCTAAAAGGGAAAAATCTGCAACCTAGGATACTCTAACCAGCAAGATATCATTTAGAATAGATGTAGGGAAAGATTTTCTCAGACAAGCAAAACTGAAAAGAATACAGCAATACTAAACCTGTCCTAAATGAAATACTAACAAGTCTTCTCTAAATAGAAGAGAAGCAAGAATCTATAGGAAGGAGAAAAATCACAATTGGAATGTAAATCACTTAAATAAGCCAGATTAAAAGAAAAAAAATCAAAATATTTTTGTGAAAACGATGATAACCACTTTAACAGCAAAAGAATAAAAATGAAGATGTAAAAGAGGAGGATATCAAAATCATAAAACTGTGGGAGAGCAGAGTAAGAAAATGTAGATTCCTTTTTTTTCTTTTTTGGAATGTGGTATGACTATCCGTCTAAAGCAAGTAGATAGGGGAAGGGGATAACATACTTGAAAAACAGGGTAAGCACAAATCAAAAAACATATAATACATTAATAAAACAAAAATAAGAGAACACAAGCATAAAATAAAAGGAAAAAAATGACAAAAAAGAAAAAGAGAGGAACAAACAAAAACACAGAATCATGCTTGCTTTGGCAGCACATATACTAAAACTGGAATAATACAGAGAAGATTAGCATGGCCCTTGCACAAGGATGACATGCAAATTCATGAAGCATTCCACATTTTTAATCAAAGAGGAAATCAAAAAATGCCTAGAAAGAAATGACAACAAAAACATGACGATGCAAAACCTATGGGATGTAGCAAAAGCAGTTCCAAGAGGGAAGTTTATAGCAATACAATCTTATCTCACGAAACAAGAAAAATCTCAAATAAACAACCTAACCTTACACCTAAAGTAACTAGAGAAAGAAGAACAAACAAAAAATAGCTAGTAGAAGGAAAGAAATCAGAGCAGAAATAAATGAAATAGAAATGAAGAAAACAATAGCAAAGATCAATGAAACTAAAATCTGGTTCTCTGAGAAGATAAACAAACTGGATAACTTTTAGCCAGATTCACCAAGAAAAAAAGGGAGAAGACTCAAAGCAATAAAATTAGAATGAAAAAGGAAATGTTACAACTGACACAGCAGAAATACAAAGGATCATAAGAGGCTACTACAAGCAACTATATGCCAATAAAATGGACAAGCTGGAAGAAATGGACAACTTCTTAGAAAAGTACAACCTTCCAAACCTGAACCAGGAAGAAATAGAAAATATGAACAGACCCAATTCACAAGTAATGAACTTGAATCCATGATTAAAAATCTTCCAACAAACAAAACTCCAGGCCCAGATACCTTCACTGGGGAATTCTATCAAACATTTAGAAAAGAGCTAATACCTATGTTTCTTAAACTCTTCCAAAAAATTTCAGAGGGAGGAACACCCCCAAGCTCATTCTACGAGGCCACCATCACCCTGATACCAAAACCAGACAAAGATGTCCCCAAAAAAGAAAATTACAGGCCAATATCACTGATGAATATAGATGCAAAAATCCTCAACAAAATACTAGCAAACAGAATCCAACAGCACATTAAAAGGATCATGCACCATGATCAAGTGGGGTTTATCCCAGGGATGCAAGGATTCTTCAGTACACACAAATTAATCAATGTGATACACCATATTAACAAATTGAAGAATAAAAAAACCATAGATCATCTCAATAGGTAAGTTTAATTCTTTATTATTCTTAAAGTTATGAGCCATTAAATGTTGTCCAGGCTCATGGGTTAAATCAGAGATGGCCAGGAGTTAAAGATCAGGTAGGCCATCAGAGATTACATTAACTCTAAAATGGGCCCAAGTATTACAAAACAAATTCAAGGAGGCGACCAAAATGTCAGGGGGACCTGGAAGTGGCAACAGTGGATAAACAACAAAAGCAAAAGTAAGGAGTGTAAAATAATAAAAGCAACAATTAATGTACAAGAGGGGAAATTAGAGAATATTTATAATGAGATATTTCTTATTTTTTTTCTTTTCAAAACAGTAAAATTGAAACCAAAGAAATAAAATCCTAACATCAATGGACCTTGAGAGTATGATGCTAAGTGAAACAAGTCACATGGAGAAAGACAAACACAATATGGTTTCACTCATATGTGGAATATAAAAAACAAACAAAAAATGAAATAAATGCACAAACCAAACAAAAATTAACATGTAGATATAGAGAAAAGAGTAGTGGTTACCAGAGGGGAAGGGGTGGGGTGAGGGCTAAATGGGTAAAGGGGAACAACTGTATGGTGATGGATGGAAATGAAGTTTTTGGTGGTGAGCACACTGCAGGGTATATAGAAGTAGAAATATAATGCTGTATATATGAAACTTACATAATGTTGTAAACCAATGTTACCTCAATAAATGGCCTAAATGGGAAAAGAGTCTAAAAAAAAAAAGTGGATATGTGTTTAACTGATTCACTTTGCTGTACATCTGAAACTAACACAACATTGTAAATCAACTGTACTCCAATAAAAACTTTAAAAAAAATAAATAAAATAAAATTATATCAACTTGAAAAAAAGTGGAGAAAATCTAAATATTAAAGAAAATGACTGAAATCAAGCAAAAGAGACATGGCATTTTTAAAAGAATAAGTTAATGAGATGTGCAAATATATGCTAATATATTTTGAACGTTTCCCAGGAAAATGCAAATGGGCAAAAAAAAGAGAAAACCTGAATAAACCAATGACCTAGAACGTTTTTTTATATGACAAAATTACTCTAAAATGCATTTGACAAACTTTTTAAAATATGGGTGTTTTCAAAGTTTCAAAAGAACAGATTCTTTCATTTTACCTATTTATTTTTCATTGTTTCATTTTTAATCATATTAAAAAAAATTTAAGGCAGTATATACATGACATATGAGCTCCACTCTTAGTCTTCAAGGCTCCCTGCCCCTCACAGTGATCCCATTGATCTCTTTTATTTTACTTAATAGATGCTCAATAAGGGTTTTTAAAAATTTGCTATATTGGATAAAGATTTCCAAAGTGTTATATAAACCTACCATAACACAATAAAATTTTGTAATGATCACTTTTAAAAATAGTAAATTTCCTAACAATCTCAATTTATAAATGCCAAAATTCTAAAGTAAGCCCTAGTAAAATAAATATTGCAGTAAATTGAAAGAAATACAATATAGACTAGTACAAACTGAGATGTTAAAATATTAGTATTATATAATATAATCCTTCACTTCATTAGATCAAAGAAGAAAATAGACAACAATATGGTCATTAATATTCTGAATAGGCATTTGGTGAAAAACACATTTTCCTCATTTAGAAAATGTCTAGGAATAATGAAGAGTAAAAATAGTTAACTAAGAATAAAAGGGCTTTTAATAGATTAAAACAGTACTTAATGTAGTGCAATTAAAAGATAAAAGGATATCTCTAATTGCCTTTAGTATTTATTATGTTCTATATATTCTTACCATGTTCAATAACGTTGGGTGTTTAGTTCAAGATAGTGGACTGAGCATATACTTTCTCCAAATTCCTTTGTAATAATGATGAGGTATGAGGAGTTAATAAATTGGTAACAGCACTATAGCACGAGGAATAGTATTATCAGCAGACTAGAAATTGTGAGGCATTTCTCAAAAATATATTAATCAGAAAATATCAGATTGTAAAAGAAACAAGTGTAAAAAAAGATGTATCAATATATACATACACATACATGTATACATAGCATTTTACACTAAAGACAAGCATAGTCAATTTTTTAAAATGATGACAGTGAAAATGGCAAATTATGGAAATCCAAAAGTTTATCCTTCCACAAAAGTAATAAATAAATTGACAAAACTGTCAAACTTTTTTGGAACTGTAGACTCTAATCCAAACCTTATAGCAACCCGGGAAACAATCAAGACAAGATAGCTGAATCTTAGTAAAAGAACTTCATGGTATTTTGACTTATCCTGGTAACCATCCCCATCTTCTCAGTATAGCAGTGGCCTTGAAGACAATAGTTATGTTTACCAGTACAGGTATGTTATACCAGAGAGAGCAAAATGGACCTTATTCTAAAAAAAATGTGGTTGTTAGTTCTGACTCATTTTGTGGGTCCCTGAAGGGTTGTATCAAAGGACTTGTCTTTATTTAGCCTAACTTGGAACTTTCTAAAGGCTAAGGCAGCTACCAAGGGGGAGGGGACACTTGTGGAAAACATTTAAAAGCAAAAATGTATTAGCTGCTACTTCTTGAGTTAACACTAATTGGGGCAAAAAATACTCTAACCAAAATGTTGAGAGATAAGGCTAGGGAATGAGATGCTTTGGGAAATAAGGACTTTGAAAAGGTTCCACATAGTCCTAGAAATCTAGAAGGTCATGTGTATGCCAGGGCTGGGTACATAGACTACCAAATGTAAGGTAGATAGATAGTGGGAAGCAGCCGCAGAGCACAGGGAGATCAGCTCGGTGCTTTGTGACTGCCTGGAGGGTTGGGATGGGGAGGGTGGGAGGGAGCGAGATGCATGAGGGAAGGGATGTGGGAACAGATGTATATGTATGACTGATTCACTTTGTTGTAAAGCAGAAACTAATAAAAAAAAAGATGTGAGAAGGTTCTAAGCTCCTACTTATCACTAAACTTCAGGGTTTGTGCAAACAGGAATTGAAGTTTAAGGCAGAACTGTAAACTCCTTGCTGAGCACTGAAGGTATGCCCCAACGCTCATGCAGAGCGTGGTAGATTTACTGGGTTCCAGACATTTAGAAAATCTATGTTCAGTAACTAGCTCACCACTAAATTAATGGAAAAGGGACTTCAGTAATAACATAAAACAAATAATATAGAATTGATGAAATTTGTTCATAAAAATCACAAAACAAAACAAAAAACGACTATAACAAGCATCAACAATAAACCCTGGGAAGGGAGGAAAATGTGATTTGCAGAGTTGCCACATTATAATAGTCAAAATATGCACTTTTTAACCAAAGTGCAAATACAAATACTGCATGATTCCAGTTATATAAGGTATCTGAAGTAGTGAAATACATAGAAAAAGAAAGTAGAATGATGTTTGCCAGGGTCTGAGGGGAGGGGAAGGAGGGAAGTTGTTGTTTAGTGGGTATACAGTTTCCGATTTGCAAGATGAAAATTTTCTGGAGATGTTTCACAACAATATGAAAATACATAATGCTACTGAACTGTACACTTAAAAGCGGTTGAGATGGTAAATCTTATGTTATGTGCTTTTCACTACAATAAAAATATCTAACCTTTATTAAGGAGCTACAAAAAGAGGAGCAAACTAAACAAAGCAAGCAGAAGGACAGAAACAAAAAGCACTAGAGTGTAGCTAAATCAAATAAAAAATAAAAAACAACAGATAATCAACAAAACCAAAGGATAGTTCTTTGAAAAGATCACCAATATTGACAAGCCATTAGATAAAAATAGAGACGTGTTAAATTACTAAAATTAGGAATGAAAGTAGGGACATTACTACCGACATTAAGAAATAAAAGGGATTACAAGATAACACTATGAATATTTGTATGTTGATACAGACAACCTAGATAAAAAGGACAAATTCCTTTAAACATGCAAACTACCAAAACTTACTCAAAAATAAATAGAAAATCTGAATAGACCTGTAAAAAGTATAGAGATTAAATAAGTAACAAAAAATCCAAATACATAAAAGCCCAAGCCAAGATGGCTACACTTATAATTTCTACCAAACATTTAAAGAATAATAAATGCTAATTCTTTACAAAACCTTCCAGGAATTAAAAAGAGGAATGAACACTTGCCAAGTCAGAAATTCTATGAGGCTATAATTACCCTGATACCAAAACTACACACAAACACCAAAAGAAAGTACAACACAAGACTAATCTCTTATAAATATAGATGCAAAAATCATCAACAATACACTAACAAGCCAAACCTAGCAATATATAAAAGAATTAAGCACCATGACCAAGTAGAATTTATTCCAAGAATACAGGTTGATTTAATATATGAAAATCAATTAATGTAATATACCATATAAATGAATACAGGCAAAAACCACATAATCATCTCAATAGAAACAGAAAAAAACATTTGACAAAAATTCAACACTCCTTCATGATAAAAAATCATTTAAACTAGAATTAAAAAGAAACTTCTTCAACATGATAAACAGCATCTATGAAAAACCCACAGTTAACATAACTGTGATAAAACAATTAAATATTTTCCCTCTAAGATCCAGAATAAGACATGGATGTCTGTTCTTGCCACTTAACTTCAACAATATACTAGAAGTTCTAGCCATAAAAATTATGTGAGAAATGAAATAATACACAGCCAGACTAAAAGAAAGGAATAAAACCACCTCTATTCACAGATGCAATGATCTTATATATAGAAAATCCTAAAAATCCATACAAAAATTAGTAGAGTTAATAAAGAAGTTCAGCAAATTTGAAAGACACAGAATCCACATATAAATATCAGTTGTATTTCTGTAGAAGAGCAGTGAATAATCCAAAAATAAAATTAAGGAAATAAATCCATTTATAATAGCATTGAAAATAATAAAATACTTAGGAATACTTTTAAACTAGGAGTTGTTAGGAGCTCAGCTGAGGTGGAAAGAGCTCATCTGTCTGGTGTCAGAGTAGCGGAATAAAGCAATAAGCCAAAATGGAAGTAAGAGTGAAATCTTTAATCACATACTGTGATGGTATAAACAAAAGTCTAACCTAAGAAAAAACTGACTTTCCCCTGATTCATTCTCCCCCATGGAATGGCACACTCATCAAGGCTCAGGTGGCCAGCAAAGACATGGGTGTGCTCCCATTCTTGATGGAGTATGGAGCAAAAGGCTCCTGCAGTTTTATGGAACCAGAGACCACGGGAAGAGACAGACAGATGGTTAGGGGTAAAAAAATACTTAGTACTGAGTTAGAATAAGGAAGAGTGTCTTTAAGGTTTTCCACTTCTTCCCTGATAAGGAGGTCTTGACAGGGTTACGTGAAGAAATCTCAGCCAGTGTCCTGAGATAAAGACACACCTAGGAATGAGGGCACTTGCCAGGGAATGCAAATACGTAAAGAAGAGTATGACAGGCCAGATGGACTTGAGTCCTTGACTGCAACTTCCCTCAGAGACTGGAATTCATTGGCTGTGCATGAAGTCTGGTGTGGGGAGGGCAGCATTCCACCCGTGAGACCTGCCAGGTAAAACCTATGTAATTGCTATGGTTGGGCATAAAAATCACACAGAGGCTTTTCGGCAGGAGCCAGACTCCTCAGGATGTTGAAGACATATACCGAAAACAATAAAATATTGTTGAGATAAACCAAAGAAGATAAATAAATAGAAAGTCACTCTATGCTCATGGGGGTGGAAGAATTAATATTATTATTATTATTATTATTATTATTATTATTATTATTATTATTATTGCGGTATGCGGGCCTCTCACTGCTGTGGCCTCTCCCGTTGCGGAGCACAGGCTCCGAACGTGCAGGCTCAGCGGCCATGGCTCACGGGCCCAGCCGCTCTGCGGCATGTGGGATCTTCCCGAACCGGGGCACTAACCCGTGTCCCCTGCATCAGCAGGCGGACTCTCAACCACTGTGCCACCAGGGAAGCCCCAGAATTAATATTATTAATACAGCACTACTACTCAACAAAATCATCTATAGATGCAATGGAATCCCTGTCAAAATACCAAGTCCATATTTTTTTTTTTTTTACAAATGAGAACCAGATGCTAAAATTCACATGGGAATTTTCCAGAAAGTGTATGGGAGAACCAACATTAAAACCTCTGTTTTTGACCCCCAATTTAGCTTTTCCCCAATAACATACAGTGCTCCATGAATGTGCCAAATAACATATAATGTAAAAATAATTTTAAAATCAGTAGCACTACCATTCTTTTTTGACTTCTCATGTGGTTATCTCATACTAAATAGAATAAAAATAATACGTTTGATGTCAGTGAGCTAAATAAACACTAGTGTTCATGATATCAAGTTTCCTAATATCTGGCTTATGGTAGGATTTCACTTTCCCTGGCCCTTGAAGTTATAAAGCCATATGACTCACTGTGGCTAATCAAATGTAAACAGACATGGCAGGAATCACTATTAAGCTGATGCTCAACTCTCCAGCCCAACTCTTCCTGTACTGCAGCATATGTGAAAGCATACGTTAATGGGGTATCTCCATGAAAATAGGTCCTGAATAACTACAGTGAGCAAAAGCCTTTGGCAATGCACACTGGACCTGTATTATGAATGAAAAATAAACTTTTGTGGTTTTAAGTACTGAGATTTTGAGATCATTTTTTACTGTAGCAAATTATAACTTACCCTTACTAGTTGAGATTTATATAAAATTCAAATGGATTCATGCTACTGTATTTAGCTACACACACAAACACATACACACACACGGATGTGTGTGCGTGTATCAAAAGTAGGCATTATTCCTATTAATTATCTACAAAATCTAACATAAAAGCATAGTTAGAAAATCTAATTCTTATAAAACATTTCAATCTGATTTCTTCTACAAAGTCTACTCTTTTTGTCATGCATAATTCCGTATGAGCTTGTATTAAAAAGAAGCTTTGACAAGCTTTGACCCACATGACATTATGAGATACTTCCTTGAATAGGACAATAAACCTATTAATTACCCTTTAAAAAATAATTTCAAGTCATATCCTTAATACATTTTGAACTTCATTCCCAAGATTTAGTAACAATTACACAGTGAAGAAGGGTATCAGATGACAGTCTATCCTTATGACAGATGGTTTGATTAAGGTATTCAAAAACATATAAAAGTACAGTGAGGGCTTCCATGGTGGCACAGTGGTTGAGAGTCCGCCTGCCGATGCAGGGGACATGGGTTCATGCCCCGGTCCGGGAAGATCCCACATGCCGTGGAGCGGCTAGGCCCGTGAGCCATGGCCGCTGAGCCTGGGCGTCCGGAGCCTGTGCTCCACAGCAGGAGAGGCCACAACAGTGAGAGGCCTGCGTACCGCAAAAAAAAAAAAAAAAAAAAAAAGTACAGTGAAGTCAACACCTTGAGTTGCATGGCACTTCCAGGCAGCAAACACTAATTGGAGAAAATGTCTGTATGGGTTTAAAGTCGATTGTTATTCAATTTCTCTCCAAAATATTTGACAGGTCCCCCACTGACAAATTATTTTGAAATTTACATGTAGAACTATCCTAATATATCCTACTTGAGTTTTGAAGAGGGAGAGAATCTTATTAATTAAGATCACATTTTTACCCATGTGCAAATTAAATAGTCTGCCTGAAATATACAAGTATTTCTTTGGGTGATTTATTAAGGAAATATATTGAAATTTTTCTTGGGAGCAGGGAGCACAGAAAGAGGAATCAGTTTTTCTGCTCAAGTAACTGTATAACATCAAAGTATCTAGATAAGAGTGAAAAATTCAGTAAATCACCTCTGATGGCCTTCAGCCAACAAAAATGATGTGTAGTGTGCATTTTCATTTCTCAATAAGACTATAAAATTTAATTGGTACAGTCACTATGGAAAACAGTATGGAGGTTCCTCAAAAAAAAGCTGAGAACAAAACTACCATATGATCCAGCAGTGCCACTTCTGGGTATTTATCCAAAGAAAATGAAAACACTAACTTGAAAAGATATACGTACCCCATGTTCATTGCAGCATTATTTACAGTAGCCAAGACATGGAAACAATCTAAGTGTCCATGACAGACAAATGAATAAAGAAAATATGAGATACACACACACACAGAGGAATATTACTCAGCCATAAAATGATAAGGGTTAATATCCAAAATATACAAAGAACTCATACAACACAAAATTTTAAGAACAACAACCTGATTAAAAATGGGCAGAAGACCTGAATAGACATTTTTCCAAGGAAGACATACAAATGGCTAACAGACACATGAAAAGGTGATCAATGTCAGTAATCATCAGGGAAATGCAAATCAAAACCACAATGAGAGATCACCTCACACATGTCAGAATGGTTATTCTTAGATACACCAGAAATACAGCTACACGTGCAACAACTCCTACAGAACAACTACTGAATGCTGGCAGAAGACCCCAGACCTCCCAAAAGGCAAGAAACTCCCCACATACCTGGGTAGGGCAAAGCAGAGAGATTCCCGCAGAGAGGAGCGGTGCCGAGCGGCACTCACCAGCCCGAGAGGCTTGTCTGCTCCCCCGCCAGGGCGGGCGGCGCTGGAGCTGAGGCTCGGGCTTCGGTCAGAGCGCAGGGAGAGGACTGGGACTGGCGGCGAGAACTCAGCCTGAAGGGGGCTAATGTGCCACAGCTAGCCGGGAGGGAGTCCGGGAAAACTCTGGAGCTGCCGAAGAGGCAGGAGACTTTTTCTTCCCTCTTGGTTTCCTGGTGCGCGAGGAGAGGGGATTAAGAGCGCCGCGTAAAGGAGCTCCGGAGACGGGCGCGAGTCGCGGCTGAAAGCGCGGAGCCCAGAGACGGGCGTGGGACGCTGGGGCTGCTGCTGCCGCCGCCAAGAAGCCTGTGTGCGAGCGCAGGACACTGTCCACGCCGCCCTTCCGGGAGCCTGTGCAGCCTGCCACTGCCGGGGTCCCGGGATCCAGGGGCGGCTTCCCTGGGAGAACGAACGGCGCGCCCCGGGCTGGTGCAACATCACGCCGACCTCTGCCGCTGCAGGCACGCCCCGCACTCCGTGCCCCTCCCTCCCGCCCGGCCTGAGTGAGCCAGATTCCCCGAAGAGGCTGCTCCTTTAACCCTGTCCTGTCTGAGCGAAGAACAGACGCCCTCCGGCGACCTACACGCAGAGGCGGGGCCAAATCCAAAGCTGAGACCCAGGAGCTGTGAGAACAAAGAAGAGAAAGGGAAACCTCTCCCAGCAGCCTCAGAAGCAGCGGATTAAAGCTCCACAATCAACTTCATGTACCCTGCATCTGTGGAATACATGAATAGACAACAAATCATCCCAAATTGAGGAGCCAGGAGTCAGTGCTGTGCCTCTGAGGTGGGAGAGCGAACTTCAGGACACTGGTCCACAAGAGACCTCCCAGCTCCACATAATATCAAACGGCGAAAATCTTCCAGAGATCTCCATCTCAACACCAGCACCCAGCTTCACTCAACGACCAGCAAGCTACAGTGCTGGACACCCTATGCCAAACAACTAGCAAGACAGGAACACAACACCACCCATTAGCAGAGAGGCTGCCTCAAATCATAAAAAGTCCGCAAACACCCCAAAACACACCACCAGACGTGGACCTGCCCACCAGAAAGACAAGATCCAGCCTCATCCACCAGAACACAGGCAGTAGTCCCCTTCACCAAGAAGCCTACACAACCCACTAAACCAACCTTAGCCACTGGGGACAGACACCAAAAACAACGGGAACTACGAACCTGCAGCCTGCAAAGAAGAGACCCCAAACACAGTAACATAAGCAAAATGAGAAGACAGAAAAACACACAGCAGGAGAAGGAGCAAGATAAAAACCCACCAGACCTAACAAATGAAGAGGTAATAGGCAGTCTATCTGAAAAAGAATTCAGAATAATGATGGTAAAGATGATCCAAAATCTTGGAAATAGAATAGACAAAATGCAAGAAACAGTTAACAAGGACCTAGAAGAACTAAAGACGAATCAAGCATCGATTAAAAACACAATAAATGAAATAAAAAATACTCTAGATGGGATCAATAGCAGAATAACTGAGGCAGAAGAACGGATAAGTGAGGTGGAAGATAAAATAGTGGAAATAACTGCTGCACAGCAAAATAAAGAAAAAAGAATGAAAAGAACAGAGGACAGTCTCAGAGACCTCTGGGACAACATTAAACGCACCAACATTCGAATTATAGGGGTTCCAGAAGAAGAAGAGAAAAAGAAAGGGACTGAGAAAATATTTGAAGAGATTATAGTTGAAAACTTCCCTAATATGGGAAAGGAAATAGTTAATCAAGTCCAGGAGGCACAGAGAGTCCCATACAGAATAAATCCAAGGAGAAATACACCAAGACACATATTAATCAAACTGTCAAAAATTAAACACAAAGAAATCATATTAAAAGCAGCAAGGCAAAAACAACAAATAACACACAAGGGAATCCCCATCAGGATAACAGCTGATCTCTCAGCAGAAACTCTACAAGCCAGAAGGGAGTGGCAGGACATACTTAAAGTGATGAAGGAGAAAAACCTGCAACCAAGATTACTCTACCCAGCAAGGATCTCATTCAGATTTGATGGAGAAATTAAAACCTTTACAGACAAGCAAAAGCTGAGAGAGTTCAGCACCACCAAACCAGCTTTACAACAAATGCTAAAGGAACTTCTCTAGGCAAGAAACACAACAGAAGGAAAAGAACTACAATAACGAACCCAAAACAATTAAGAAAATGGGAATAGGAACATACATATCAATAATTACCTTAAATGTAAATGGACTAAATGCTCCCACCAAAAGACACAGACTGGCTGAATGGATACAAAAACAAGACCCATATATATGCTGTCTACAAGAGACCCACTTCAGACCTAGAGATACATACAGACTGAAAGTAAGGGGATGGAAAAAGATATTCCATGCAAATGGAAACCAAAAGAAAGCTGGAGTAGCAATTCTCATATCAGACAAAATAGACTTTAAAATAAAGACTACTAGAAGAGACAAAGAAGGACACTACATAATGATCAAGGGATCAATCCAAGAAGAAGATATAACAATTGTAAATATTTATGCACCAAACATAGGAGCACCTCAATACATAAGGGAAATATTAACAGCCATAAAAGGAGAAATCGACAGTAACACAATCATAGTAGGGGACTTTAACACCCCACTTTCACCAATGGACAGGTCATCCAAAATGAAAATAAATAAGGAAACACAAGCTTTAAATGATACATTAAACAAGATGGACTTAATTGATATTTATAGGACATTCCATCCAAAAACAACAGAATACACATTTTTCTCAAGTGCTCATGGAACATTCTCCAGGATAGATCATATCTTGGGTCACAAATCAAGCCTTGGTAAATTTAAGAAAATTGAAATTGTATCAAGTATCTTTTCCGACCACAATGCTATGAGACTAGATATCAATTACAGGAAAAAAGCTGTAAAACATACAAACACATGGAGGCTAAACAATACACTACTTAATAACGAAGTGATCACTGAAGAAATCAAAGAGGAAATTAAAAAATACCTAGAAACAAATGACAATGGAGACACGACGACCCAAAACCTATGGGATGCAGCAAAAGCAGTTCTAAGAGGGAAGTTTATAGCAATACAATCACACCTTAAGAAACAGGAAATATCTCGAATAAACAACCTAACCTTGCACCTAAAGCAATTAGAGAAAGAAGAACAAAAACATCCCAAAGTTAGCAGAAGGAAAGAAATCATAAAAATCAGATCAGAAATAAATGAAAAAGAAATGAAGGAAACGATAGCAAAGATCAATAAAACTAAAAGCTGGTTCTTTGAGAAGATAAACAAAATTGATAAACCATTAGCCAGACTCATCAAGAAAAGAAGGGAGAAGACTCAAATCAATAGAATTAGAAATGAAAAAGGAGAAGTAACAACTGACACTGCAGAAATACAAAAGATCATGAGAGATTACTATAAGCAACTCTATGCCAATAAAATGGACAACCTGGAAGAAATGGACAAATTCTTAGAAATGCACAACCTGCCAAGACTGACTCAGGAAGAAATAGAAAATATGAATAGACCAATCACAAGCACTGAAATTGAAACTGTGATTAAAAATCTTCCAACAAACAAAAGCCCAGGACCAGATGGCTTCACAGGCGAATTCTATCAAGCATTTAGAGAAGAGCTAACACCTATCCTTCTCAAACTCTTCCAAAATATAGCAGAGGGAGGAACACTCCCAAACTCATTCTACGAGGCCACCATCACCTTGATACCAAAACCAGACAAGGATGTCACAAAGAAAGAAAACTACAGGCCAATATCACTGATGAACATAGATGCAAAAATCCTCAACAAACTACTAGCAAACAGAATCCAACAGCACATTAAGAGGATCATACACCATGATCAAGTGGGGTTTATTCCAGGAATGCAAGGATTCTTCAATATACGTAAATCAATCAATGTGATACACCATATTAACAAGTTGAAGGAGAAAAACCATATGATCATCTCAATAGATGCAGAGAAAGCTTTTGACAAAATTCAACACCCATTTATGATAAAAACCCTGCAGAAAGTAGGCATAGAGGGAACTTTCCTCAACATAATAAAGGCCATATATGACAAACCCACAGCCAGCATCGTCCTCAATGGTGAAAAACTGAAACCATTTCCACTAAGATCAGGAACAAGACAAGGTTGCCCACTCTCACCACTCTTATTCAACATAGTTTTGGAAGTTTTAGCCACAGCAATCAGAGAAGAAAAGGAAATAAAAGGAATCCAAATGGGAAAAGAAGAAGTAAAGCTGTCACTGTTTGCAGATGACATGATACTATACATAGAGAATCCTAAAGATGCTACCAGAAAACTACTAGAGCTAATCAATGAATTTGGTAAAGTTGCAGGATACAAAATTAATGCACAGAAATCTCTGGCATTCCTATATACTAATGATGAAAAATCTGAAAGTGAAATCAAGGAAACACTCCCATTTACCATTGCAACAAAAAGAATAAAATATCTAGGAATAAACCTACCTAAGGAGACAAAAGACCTGTATGCAGAAAATTATAAGACACTGATGAAAGAAATTAAAGATGATACAAATAGATGGAGAGATGTACCATGTTCTTGGATTGGAAGAATCAACATTGTGAAAATGACTCTACTACCCAAAGCAATCTACAGATTCAATGCAATACCTATCAAACTACCAATGGCATTTTTCACAGAACTAGAACAAAAAATTTCACAATTTGTATGGAAACACAAAAGACCCCGAATAGCCAAAGCAATCTTGAGAACGAAAAATGGAGCTGGAGGAATCAGGCTCCCTGACTTCAGACTATACTACAAAGCTACAGTAATCAAGACAGTATGGTACTGGCACAAAAACAGAAAGATAGATCAATGGAACAGGATAGAAAGCCCAGAGATAAACCCACGGACATATGGTCACCTTATCTTTGATAAAGGAGGCAGGAATGTACAGTGGAGAAAGGACAGTCTCTTCAATAAGTGGTGCTGGGAAAACTGGACAGGGACATGTAAAAGTATGAGATTAGATCACTCCCTAACACCATACACAAAAATTAGCTCAAAATGGATTAAAGACCTAAATGTAAGGCCAGACACTATCAAACTCCTAGAGGAAAACATAGGCAGAACACTCTATGACATAAATCACAGCAAGATCCTTTTTGACCCATCTCCTAGAGAAATGGAAATAAAGACAAAAATAAACACATGGGACCTAATGAAACTTCAAAGCTTTTGCACAGCAAAGGAAACCATAAACAAGACCAAAAAACAACCCTCAGAATGGGAGAAAATATTTGCAAATGAAGCAACTGACAAAGGATTAATCTCCAAAATTTATAAGCAGCTCATGCAGCTCAATAGCAAAAAAACAAACAACCCAATCCAAAAATGGGCAGAAGACCTAAATAGACATTTCTCCACAGAAGATATACAGACAGCCAACAAACACATGAAAGGATGCTCAACATCTTTACTCATTAGAGAAATGCAAATCAAAACTACAATGAGATATCATCTCACACCAGTCAGAATGGCCATCATCAAAAAATCTAGAAACAATAAATGCTGGAGAGGGTGTGGAAAAAAGGGAACACTCTTGCACTGCTGGTGGGAATGTGAATTGGTACAGCCACTATGGAGAACAGTATGGAGGTTCCTTAAAAAACTACAAATAGAACTACCATATGACCCAGCAATCCCACTACTGAGCATATACCCTGAGAAAACCATAATTCAAAAAGAGACATGTACCAAAATGTTCATAGCAGCCCTATTTACAATAGCCCGGAGATGGAAACAACCTAAGTGTCCATCATCGGATGAATGGATAAAGAAGATGTGGCACATATATACAATGGAATATTACTCAGCCATAAAAAGAAATGAAATTGAGCTATTTGTAATGAGGTGGATGGACCTAGAGTCTGTCATACAGAGTGAAGTAAGTCAGAAAGAGAAAGACAAATACTGTATGCTGACACATATATATGGAATTTAAGAAAAAAATGTCATCAAGAACATAGGGGTAAGACAGGAATAAAGACACAGACCTACTAGAGCATGGACTTGAGGATATGGGGAGGGGGAAGGGTAAGCTGTGACAAAGTGAAAGAGCGGCATGGACATATATACACTACCAAATGTAAGGTAGAGAGCTAGTGGGAAGCAGCCGCATAGCACAGGGAGATCAGCTCGGTTCTTTGTGACCGCCTGGAGGGGTGGGATAGGGAGGGTGGGAGGGAGACGCAAAAGGGAGGGGATATGGGAACATATGTATATGTATAACTGATTAAATTTGTAAAATAAAAAAAAAAAAAAAAGAATGGTTATTCTTAAAATGACAAATAACAAGTGTTGCCAAGGATATGGAGAAAAGGGAACCCTCATGTGTACTGTTCTCCACAGTGGCTGCACCAACTGACATGCCCACCAACAGTATAGGAGGGTTCCCTTTTTTCCACACCCTCTCCAGCATTTAATGTTTGTAGATTTTTTATGATGCTCATTCTGACTGGAGTGAGGTGATACCTCATTGTAGTTTTGATTTGCATTTCTCTAATAATTAGTGATGTTCAGCATTTTTTCATGTGCCTGTGGGCCATCTGTATGTCTTCTTCGGAGAAATGTCAACTTAGGTCTTCTGCCCATTTTTTGTTTGGATTGTTGGGTTTTTTTGATATTAAGTTGTATGAGCTGTTTTTATATTTTGGAAATTAATCCCTTTTCAGTTACATCATTTGCAAATATTTTCTCCCATTCTGTAGGTTGTCTTTTTGTTTTGTTTATGGTTTCCTTTGCTGTGCAAAAGCTTTTAAGTTTTATTAGATTCCATTTGTTTAGTTTTATTTTTATTTCCAATACTCTAGGAGACAGATCCAAAAAGATATTGCTGCAATTTATGTCAAAGAGTATTCTGCCTATGTTTTCCACTAGTTTTATAGTATCTGGTCTTACATCTAGGCCTTTAATCCATTTTGAGTTTATTTTTATATATGCTGCTAGAGAGTACTTGAATTTCATTCTTTTACATGTAGCTGTACAGTTTTCCCAGCACCACTTATTGAATAGACTGTCTTTTCTCCATTGTATACTCTTGCCTCCTTTGTCAGAGATTAATTGGCCATAAGTACATGAGATTGGTTCTTGACTCTCTGTCCTCTTCAGTTGATCTATGTGTATGGTTTTGTGCCAGTACATACTGTTTTGATTAATGTAACTTTGTAGTATAGTCTGAAATCAGGGAGTCTGAATCTTCCAGCTCTGTTTCTCTTTTTCAAGATTGCATTGTCTGAGGAGCTTCAAAACGGCGGAAGAGTAAGATGCAGAGATCACCTTCCTCCTTACAGATACATCAGAAATACATCTACACGTGGAACAACTCCTACAGAACACCTACTGAATGCTGGCAGAAGACCTCAGACCTCCCAAAAGGCAAGAAACTCCCCATGTACCTGGGTGGGGCAAAAGAAAAAATTAAAAATGGAGACTAAAGAATAGGGATGGGACCAGCACCAGTGGGAGGGAGCTGTGAAGGAAGAAAGGTTTCCACACACTAGGAAGCCCCTTCACGGGCAGAGATTGTGGGTGGCGGAGGGGGGAAGCTTTGGAGCCACAGAGGAGAGCGCAGCCACAGAGGTGCAGAGGGCAAAGCAGAGAGGTTCCCGCACAGAGGAGTGGTGCCGAACAGCACTCACCAGCCCGAGAGGCTTCTCTGCTCAGCCGCCGGGGCGGGCGGGGGCTGGGAGCTGAGGCTCAGGCTTCGGTCGGATCCCAGGGAGAGGACTGGGGTTGGCTGCGTGAACACAGCCTGAAGGGGGCTAGTGCAGCACAGCTAGCCGGGAGGGAGACCGGGAAAAAGTCTGGACCTTCCGAAGAGGCAAGAGACTTTCTTCCCTCTTTGTTTCCAGGTCAACGAGGATAGGGGATTAAGAGCGCCTCTTAAAGGAGCTCCAGAGATGGGCGCGAGCCGCTGCTATCAGAGCAGACCCCAGAGACAGGTATGAGATGCTAAGGCTGCTGCTGCTGCCACCAAGAAGCCTGTGAGCAAGCACAGGGCACTATCCACACTGACCCTCCTGGAAGACTGTGCAGCCCACCATTGCCAGGGTCCCGTGATCCAGGGACAAATAGCCAAGGGGAACACACGGCGCGCCTCAGGCTGTTAAAACATCATGCTGGCCTCTGCTGCTGCAGGGTCACCCCTCATCCGTACCCCTCCCTCCCTCCGGCTTGAGTGAGCCAGAGCATCCAAATCAGCTGCTCCTTTAACCCCGTACTGTCTGAGCGAAGAACAGACACCTTCAGCCGACCTACATGCAGAGGCGGGTCCAAATCCAAAGCTGAAACCTGGGAGCTGTGCGAACAAAGAAGAGAAAGGGAAATTTTGCCCAGC